>NC_140070.1:45463481-46814681 GCF_964194135.1 Talpa europaea
TTTGAGAGAAACCAGAGGAAAAACAGAAAAAAGTGGTTTACTTTTCTCTTATTCGATGTTGTTGAAGAGCCAATGTTTGTCTTTCATAGCTCAAGCAAATTATTTAGAGGTTTTTACTCATGATTAATTTATAGATTACAGGTAAAAAAGTCAGGTCATGGAAAATATATCAAAAATGGAAATATACATGATTCCTCTTTACAGAAGAGGAACATTTATCATTATTAAACATTTATCATTGTTAAATGGGACTGAATAATAAAACATAAGCTCTAGTCTCCAACAATGAAGGCATGACTATATAACACAAAGCAAGAATTAAATTTCAGATCAAGAAAAACTTTGGAAGCATCTATTATCAAGAAGCACAATACATTCTAACAAAAGAGGGAAAAAATTGTGTAGAATGCAGATTTATATAATTACTACTCAAAATGAGTAGTTAAATGAATTGTAACAGCTTTAGAAGGGTATCAAATCATCCTCCAAGATCTGATAATTAGAGAAAAATAAAATGTTATTTCCAAACTAGTAGGGATGTTCTCCTAAACACAGAACAATGAAAACTATTAAATGTCTCCCAATTGTATGTCATTAAGCTAAATTGTATTATATTTTTATACAAAATGTGATATTTATGCCCAAAAGAGGAAATATTAAAGACTCTTTCTGAATAAAGTCCTCTTTTAGATAATTTTCATCAAATGCACTTTTCCTAAAGTGTCTACCAAAAGGCACATAATTAATGTCATCCTACACCCTGTGTTGGCTTTCAGATTTTCAGTGCTCATCTAATATAATCTTTCATATCAGTCACTCTTTCTTACTCCTTTAAAATTAAGATGTATTTAGAAACTAAATGAATTTAAAATAAGAGAATAAAATAATGGACACATAAAGATATAAAAGTGACCTTTAAATAAACAATTCCACCAAACTGAAGTTGATAAAGTAGCTGATAACTTTAAAGATTACAGCAACCTAAGTGCCCAAGGACTGATGAGTGGATTAAGAAGATGTGGTAGAAATACAAAAAAAAAAAAAAAAAAAAGAATAATGCTATAAAAAAAAGCAAGCAACCCAATATGAACTCTTGCCATTTACAACAACATGGAGAGAACTGGAGGTGAAATAACTCAAAAAGTAAAAGACAAATATCACATGGTTTTACTTATACTTGTAATATAAAGAAACAAGACAAAAAATATAAAAATCAAAACAATTCTAATAGCAAAATATCACAGGGTTTTACTTACACATGTAATATAAAAAAGCAAAACAAAAAATATAAAAAATCAAAACAATTCTAATAGCAAACTCCAGAAATCTGTCTATAGAATTAAGGTTACCAGAAGGGGAATGAGGAGAGTAAGATGTGGAGGGGACCCAAAGGCCTAGGGTTGAGGACTTTGGGTGTTTTGGTGGTAGGTATAGTGTGGTGACATACACCTAAAGAACTGTGATCCTAGACCTCAACCACATGCTGTGTTGTAAATAATTTACCTCAATTTTAAAAAAATAGTAAAATGATAATAATAAAGAAAGCTCCTAGTCACACATTTTCTTGTAGAAATCAGAAAAATGGAATTATCTGGTCTGTTTCATTAAATCCTAGTAATAACACATGACAAAATTTAAAGCCAATACTCCATGAATTTCAGCCACCAAAACTGTACTGTAGCAAATTACATTTATCTTCTTTATTGAATAACCATGATTTTCAGACATAACAACACCACCTTTGGTGCCATGAGTAATGACAAAATAACCCATTAAATGTTTTCAGGAAAGAGGGCCTTCCATGGTGGTCTAGGGGTTAAGTCTCAGTGATATCACCACTATGGCTTGAGTTTGATCTCCAGCCAGGAAGGTTACCCACATGGTGCAACAGTCCTCTGCTGTCTTGCCCGCTGCTCCCCTTAGCAGTGTATTTCAGTAAATCCTCCTGTTCTGTTCCCCACTCTGTCTCTGGGTGAATCCTCTCACCCCCTACATCTCTAGCTTACACTGTAGTTCTTCTACAAAAATAAACAAATATTTCTTAAAAATGTTTTCAGGACAGGGGTCTCTTTCACATACCAATTATCCCATTGCACAGCATTTATGAAGGACAAATTGCATATAACTCTTAGAAATTACCTAATGGTCATTTTCTGTAATCAATAGCAGCTTTAGAAGCAATGAATAGGAGAGACTTGTAGTGACTGTCTGGTAGACATGTTGGACAAAGTGCAGGAATTTTTCTTGAAACTTAATCTTTATTGCCTTACATAAATTTGAAAAACGAGCAAATTTATATAAAAAAATTAGAAGTGGATGGTATGGCTAGTGGAGGTCATAGGGGAGAGAACAACCCATGCGGGAGAGAACAACTCCAAATGCACCTTGGTGCTGATAATTCCATACCCTGATAATGATATCAAAAATATACCCCAAAACATCAACACTGACATAACAAAGTAAAATTCATTTACATGGAACCCAAATGTATGATGCAACCTGTAAAGAATCACGTAACTCAACAAACTCAGATAAAAGTAAATAATGTAGTTCCCATGAGATAGATGACTTCTATCATCTAACAAATTTTCAAATCCAATTTTTGTTTCTAAAACTTCAGTTCAGTTCTTACTCATTTTCACTTTAAAATCTTTTTTAGTATGTAAAAAATGTACATTTTCTTTATCTTCAATTTAAAATTAATCACATAAGTCTGTAGGGCAATGCAAAAGTAACTTGAGCATGAATAACAGCATTTTATAGATAGATAGATAGATAGATAGATAGATAGATAGATAGATAGATAGATAGATAGATAGATGCATACATGTTATTACTAGCTGATATTAATGATAAATTTTGCATCATGTTGACTTTTCACCACTGTATAGCAGAAACAGCATCATCAATCAATCATGAATCTATTGTTACTTCTGGGTATAGGCCATGCAGAGTGGAGAAAAAGTAAACATACTACATGTGGGAGGTTTGAGAGATTGTAAGGAAGAAGTCCTACGTATGTTAAATGTAACAGAACTCTGTCTACTTGTATCTGTCTGAAAGTAAAAGATGTTATTTACTTCAAGTGCTAAATAATGAGAGGTGGTTATTTGAGATACTAAATAATCAGGTGGTTATTTGATGTTATCTTTTGAATTTCCTTTTTTTTATAATTAACATCATGAAGACACATATATGGAAAGTAATAGTAGACAGTTATTTCAATGTCTTTACATGGCCTACCACTTGAATCAATGTCTGGATGTAAAAAATACAGTCTATAATTTGTTTTATTCAAAAATATACAAGTAATTTATTTCTGACCCTGAGTTTTACAAATCAATTTATTTGGAATTCTTCAAATTCAGACACACAACTTATGCATTCCTTTATACGTAAAGTTTCCATGTGACTAGTTCTCTTAGGGCTTTCTTAATAATGTTAATAATAAATATGTAGAGGAAGATCATTAATTAATAGAAAAGTTGTAAATTCATCAATCTGTCTATATAGGTCTGTATTCAAATCTTGATTATATTGGATAATCGTTTATATTCATATTTTTAGCCTGCTGTACAAATACCTTTGTTTTATTACTTCTGTGTTTTGATCTCTTTTACCACTTATGGGTTTTGTTTTGTTTTTCACTTTTCAGAGTGCTCCTCATATGTGTCATTCATAACTCTCAGTTAATAAAATTTATTAATTCTGCTTTTTAATACAGATATTACCCATTCCAATGTTTTATTGAATTTTAAAACAATTATATCAACATATTAAATTTTAAAATTAATCACATTGATGGCAAAATCCATAATTCAAGTTGTTAATAAAGTTTTATTCTTCCTTTTCACTGAAATCTAATTTATATTCACCATAAGGAAGCCCTGTCAACATTATCCTGATATCCTGAATATAATGTTTCCTGTGCCTAATATGGCATCAATGTCTGCTGTACATATGTATGAGTGTATTTAAATTTTTTATTCATAGAAATGGATTTGCAAAAAAAAAATTGGTTCAATTTTCATATTCCTAAACTAAATTTAGTTCTAAGTCAGCAGGATACTTAAGTGTGAAAATGAGAAGTATTTACATTTGAATCTTGGGCAGGAAATAAAAATCTTTATCACCAGTTTGTTGTATGCTGGTAAACTTTTTAGGTAGTTCCTAATTGTTTCCCTATTAAAATAAAACATCAAAGAATTGTTTTACATATGTCACTTAACAATAGGCTAATGGGATTTTTTCTCATATTACATAAATTATTTTGTTCCAAAATATTGTGTTTAAAGTATATGTACATTATGCCTTGAATATACATGTTACTCATCTTGTTGAATTTAACTTTTTCATCTTGTTTATTGTCCTTTTTCATTATCACTGCCACTTCTATTTTTAAAAACAAACTTAATTAATAAATTTATAAAATTCAAGAAAGAATAAGTAAAATTAACAAAACAATTGTATATTGTTGTTACCTGTAAGTAACCTTTTTTGAAACTTTCAATTTCTAAATTTTCTTCTGATTTTTGATTTATACTTTTCCATTTACAAGTATTAAATATATTACCTCCTGTGGTAGGTTGAACAACAGGCACCCCAAAATGTCCATGACTAAATCTTCAGAACCCATGAAATGCTCATATTACAAGACAAAGGGATATTAAGATGGAATGTCAATGCTAACAAACCATAAATGAGGGAGATTATACTGGATCAAAGGGCAGGAATTATGTAATTACAAGGATCTATGTAAATTTAAGGAGAAAGAAAAGAGAACCAGAAAGATGACAGCAGGGAAATAATCAGTTGTATGCTGGCTTTGGTGAAGGAGAATGGGAACCATAAGCTAAGGAATGTAGGTGATGTCTAGAAGATTAAAAAGGCAAGAACATATTTTTCTCCAGAAGATCATAGCCCTGCGAACACCTTGATTTTGCCCCAGACAAATCCACTTCAGACTTGCAATTTTCAGAACTATAAGTAAATAAGTTTGTGGGGCTTGAAGTTATTAATTTGTGTCACTTTGTTACTATCGCAATAGAAAACAAATATATCATCTTAATTTCACTTTGTATAGTATACTTTTATGTTCCAATACACTGTTTTATTTTACTCTTATTTTCAAACAAGTGAAAAATCTAACTAGACACACCTTTTGTCAAAATACAGAGCACGTGATCACCACTGTCTCACTCTGCAGTCACTTGGATGTTTCTCAAATCTCTTTCTCTGACATACAGATGAAATTCCACTATAATTTCTAATCTCTTATAGCCACTTCTGTGTTGTAAATAAAACTTCTTCCTAGCACTTATTAAATACTCTAAACCTTGTGAAAAATTAAATTCTCCCTGTCTGCTACCCAGATGTTTCTTATATCCACTCAGTTTTATGGATTAAGCGGATAAAATATGTCTATTTATAGTTTTGTCATTTCCACATCCATTATTTTTTAAGAGCTTTGCTGACCTAATGAATTCAGAATCCAGAATATGATTGTGGGGTCCAACTGGTAACATGCTTTACTGTAGAAGGATGGTCACTCTGCTATTTTGCTATAAGATTTTGCATTTTTGGATAAGGTACAGAGAGCAAAGGGAGACAAAATAAATTTCAACCTACTTTGATGTTGGTCAGCATTGCTGACCCACCAATTTCACTTTCAGTTTCATTCTACTAGCATTGGAGTTAATGGAAATTTCCCTGGATACCATTTGAAATGGAAAGCCTGTCTTCAATTTTCAGCAAACTATCCCTTTGGCAGTGCCTTCTTGACCTTATGTCTGCTTATCTTTTTACAAGACAAATTCATGCTGCCCTTTTAAAATCATCTTCTAATGAAGAAACTACACATTACAATCAGTTCACAATAATGAAACACAAATCAGTTTAATATAACTACAGTGTGCTTGAAATTGGTAAATTCCCATTATAAAAGGAACCCTTTGTCCCCATCAAGATCCTTTACACATTTGGATTAATACCTTACCTAAATATACAGAGTAAGGGCAGAGTGAAGACATCCATGAAGGATCATTTAAGTGCCAGTAGATAAGGAACTTCTACTAATTATTTTTAACTTATCCTCCTGCTACTTCTAGGACTCAAAATCAGCAGAATTGATTGAAATATCTTCTAAGGGCAGTCTAAATATCTCAAATAATGAAATGTTTTGTAGGGACATGGCAAAATTCATATTAATCTTAGGATGGATTCTGTGAACATAGCTCCAGAGAACAAAAGACTTGCCAGAGGTTACAATGTTTGTACAGAATGCCTTTCTGGGGTGTCAATCTAGATAGATATCCAGCAGAAGGGTCTTAACTGACAAGTATAGAATTTCTAAGAGACAAGTTACTAGCAAAGGAACTCAGGGGTTTCAGCACAGAGAACAAAGTCACTGAAGTAGAGACAAAATTTGAAGGGGTTCTATGCATCCTAATTGCAGGTTCTCTCAGAACTATTTATCTGTGGTCAAAATCATTTCAGATTGAAGTGCAAACATATATTTACAGGTGGAAGATAGTGTGACATTTAGGAGAGTGTGGTTTCAGTAGCCAAAAGGTCAATAAATACTTTCATCTTTCAACCTTTGACCACCCTTGCTTAATGACTACATTATACATTTCAAATCTTTGCATTTAAGAACTACCTCATAACTTAATTTCTAATACATTAGTTTTTGAGCTATAAATTATATTTTACTTCTGGATTACCCTCATATATGTGTACCCTTTTCATTTCAAGTTAGTCAGATTATTCACCTTCTGGTGGCAGATTTGGGGACAGCTATAAAAGCAAGAACAACCAAGACTGTCTTTCACAAAAACCTAAGAAAAATGAAGACTATGATGGAAGATCTGGGGAAGATGGACAAAGAGTGTCTTCATGGCAAAGATGCAAGTTTCACCAAATAAGGACTAGAGAGGGCTAACTCTAAATCTGAGGGAGTGAGGTATCCATACCTCATAGAGCTAACTCTCTCCGCCAGGAAAGCAGGAACTCAAAGATGATGGCCAGCATTGTTGTCAAAGGTCAAGGGGAAAATGACAGCTTGGACAGTGCAACTCCAACTGCAGTGACTATGATATATCTTGGAACCTAAAGGCCTTTCATCTTTTGGAGATAAGTAAACTTTTCACACTTTGGTGCAACATAGCAAGAAATGAAAGGACATGATGATAACTATTCTGACTGGAAGTTTGCAAGGAGTGAAAATTAAGCAAGTAATTGTTTTTCCACAACTAAATTTGTGAACTGAGAGCCTTAACTCCATACATATTCTTGCAATAACATCAATTAAACTAGACACTAAAAACACACACACACACACACATGGTTTAGGGCCTCCTTCGTGGCACAGGTGTTAAAGTCTCAGCACTATCAAGCTCTAACCAACCACTACCACATGAAGTTGATCCCCAGCCAGAGAACTAACCCACATGGCACAGCAGACCTCTTCTGTCTCACCTGCTGCTCCCCTCAGCAGTGTATTTCAGTAGATCTGCCTGTTCTGCTCCTTACTCTGTCTCTGGTGAATCATCTCACCACATTCATCTCTGGCCTACACCCCAGTCCTTGTATGCATAATAAAAACATCTATAAAAAAGGCATGGTTTATAATTTCAATGTTTTCCAACTGAACATAGTGTATTAATGAGTTTTTTCATGTACCATGTTATTTCTTTCTCTTGTGGATAATCTCTTCCATCACTAAGCTTTCCTTGTATTATTCACCATTGTATTATTTTTAGCAACTTTAATCTGTTAAAATAAGAGGTATTTTAGTCGCTTAGAATATATAACATCTAGCATAATATCAGATTAAGAAAAATTTTATATTTTAGGCATGATGATTAGTATTTTTGTGTTTTTTAAAGCCTACACATTAAGTATGTGGCCTAAGAAGCAATATTGTAAGCACTGCTAAATGGTTTCTGTGACATCCAATTTTCTTGAGCAATCCAAGAGGCCAGGACATAAACAGATATAATAGTGTATTGGAGATAGATTTTCCAATGGAATTTGAAAAATGTATCCAAATGGAAAAAAAACCCAAAAAACAAAACTTCGTGTCATTAAAACAATGTCTTGTCCCCTATGAATGTTTTGTTAACATATTTACTTATAAAATTCTGTTTTATTCCTAGGTATTATTCCACTCAATAAAAATTGTAGTTCACAGGCAGATCCAATTTATATAATTTTTATTATGAAAGAATATTTACTTTTATCATAGCCTCTCTCATTGAGAAATGTTAATAGTTTCCCAAAAACTGTCATCTATGGTCCAGTTTTTATCTGTGAATGTAGTTACAATAAAAATTTTAAAGTTCCTGAGATATATTAATTTCCTTATTTCTTTTATTCATGCAGCACATGTTCTAAACTATGTGATCTCTATTGAGCCTTTTATTAGTAATATAATTAAAAAGGAGTACACATTCTTATGAAAAATTAGCCCTACTAATTTCTAACATGTTCTTTTCCTTTCTCTGTGCATTTTTTGAATAAAAATATTATATATAATATATATTATCTTTTTTCACTTGGTATCATGTTGCAATGATTTACACATAAATATTATTTTGGCAAAATATTATTTCAATGGTACGTAATTGAAAAAGAGAAATACTTTGTTACTAATGATATATTATACTAACATATACTTTACTAATATATTCTATACTAACATATACTATATTATAGAATATTTTTTACTAAAGATATACTACAGTCATTTTTATAAAATGAGGTTATGCACATGTTTCAAATGGATACAATTAACTAACGTAATGTTTAAATTAATGCATAAATATGCATTAATGCATATTTTAATGTATTTTTGCATTTTAAATGCATTTTTTGCATTTTTAATGCATTTTTATTCATTTTATGCATTTTAATGTATAAATATGTAGTAAAATTATCTGAACTGATATGGTGTTTATCTCAACAATATCTGAAAAAAATGTGTACAACAAAGATTAATTCAGCTAAAAGTTAGGAAAACAGAGTTTATGTGATTTTTTTTCTAATCTTATTATTTAGGTACAATACTTGGCAATTAAAGCACACATACACACTATTCCACAGAGGTCCAGAGCGTGACTTAAGAATCATCTACATTAGAATCTGTACTATATGATTTTAAGCCACATTAGTTATACCAGAGTCATCACAAATATTAAGTAAAGTGAGGAGTAAATAAGTTAATTTATGTGAAACTCTCAGAAGAGTTCTTAGCCTATAATTAGTTTTTGATAGATACTAGATTTCATTACTTTATTTTAAATAAAATTAAATATGGCTCTGAACCTCTACCCATTAATTGATGTAGAATGAAACTTCAGCTTGACTCTCTATGTCAAGATGGTAAAGGAATATCAGGGTTAATGTGACACCTTAAGATTGCAAAGGAACCTATTTTCTATACTTGATGATCATCATAATTATTATTGTATCATTTGTTCTGCAAAACTACTGCCAACCTTTGAAAATCTGTTGAGCTATGATGTCGGTTAAGAGATGCTTCTTTATTCAATCTTCTTCAGCAATTGCAGACCCAAACACAGAGAACCACATTACTGTTTTCAAGGTTTGAGTGATACCTCTCTTTCACAGACACCTGTCAGTCTCCTTTTCCCAAGACCAACTTGCAAGTGAGAAATGCATCTCTGACATGTTCTTCCTGATCTTATAGACAGTCACCCTCACTCTCCTCAGCTCAAACTACTTCTGCTTTCTCAATACAAGCTCATTTCCTCTTCCCTTGAATGATCTTCCATCTGATAAAGTTTGGCAGGGAGTTGTCTTCTGACAGAATAGAAGCCAATATTTGGATTTTGTAACGAATAACAAAATTCATTCAATAACTGTGTCATTTAGGCTACTTCACAAACTATTTAGGGTACGTCACAAACTGATTCTGACTAGCTCAATGGTTTCTTAAAAGAAAGTTATTTTGAAAGACACTGAAAATCTTACAATGTCAAAGGAAAATTTGAATGCTAAGCTTTTGGAACATAAACTAGAATTAAGGGCAGCTTTTCTTCAACTAGCAGAACTCATGAAACTTGACTGTTGTCAAAATGACTTAATATCAGCAGACTTATCTCCTTTGCCTCTTTTTGGAATTCATATTCCCCAGGGGGAGTCTGGCTGGTAAATCTTGCAAAGAATACATTCTTACCTGTAGATGAGAGGTGTGTGGGGATGGGTGGAGGGTGCAATGGTAGGCAGTGCCAGTATTGTTCCCTACATCTCCAATACCTGGCTCATCAGTTGGCATATAGCTGATGCTCAAAAAAAATGATTATTGAATTTAAATGTTTTAATGACTTTTTAAATGAGAGCATATGTTAGTAAACAGTTTAAGTGCTTTTAAGATCCTATAGTTTTATTCTTTTCAAATTTTTCTATAGCTTGTATTTGTTGTTTTTTAAAAAAAAATCTATGTTTAAACATTTATTATTGCTATTTTTTTCTATAGTCTAAGACTAGTAAGTTATTTTTCACTCTACAATGTTTTCTTTCCTCTCTTTGCCATGCTTGAATGTAGCTGGTCAGTCCTTTGTGTTGGGAACTCTTCAGAATTCCTGTCTAACCAGAAATAGTAGTGAATGAAATTGCATCTAAGCTTGACCACAAATCAATTTCTTTCATCTTACTCTTACTTACTTGAATATCAGTTGGTGTCAAAACAATACCAGTTCTTGTTTATTAATATTTTATTGGTATTTTACATGACTTTAAGCATAGGGACATTCTCATGGTCCACTATTCATCAATTTATTAATTGTCAAATAACCTATCTCCAATAAGAAATACCTGCCCTAATTAGATGTTTTCAAGAATAACCCAGTTCAATAAAATCATTAGTCTCTTGCTTGTTATCTACATCATTTTCTAACTAAAAAGTATACGGGCCTCCCTGGTGGCGCAAGGGTTTAAGTTGCAGCACTATGAAGCAATCTGTAGCTACTGCAGCATGAGTTTGAACCCCGCCCAGGGATCTAACCCACATATGGCATGGCAGACATGTCACCTATCTCACCCGCTGCTCCCCTCAGCAGTGTGTTTCAGTAGATCGGCCTGTTCTACTCCCCACTCTGTCTCTGGTGAATCCTCTTCCCCCCCCCTCCACTCTTCTGGCCTGTATCCTGGCTCTTGTATGCATAAATAAATAAATCTTAAATTTAAAAAAAGGGTGTTTATAGTCAAAGTTTAAAGATATGCCCATTCTGTTTCACAATTCAAATAAAATATTATTGAATTTTTGTAAATTGGCAGGTAAAATTCCTTTTATTTCATGATTAATCATGTGTTAGATTTACTTAATTTTCTCAATATATTATTTCACATTTTGATTATAGTCTTACTTTTTAGTTTATTTTCACATAATTTTGATCTATTATTATGAATTATAATTTCAAGAAAATACTTATTTTTTATTTGTTTATTTTTTATTTATTTATACAAGAGCTGGGGCACAGGCCAGAGGCACGGGAGGGTGAGAAAATTCACCAGAGACAGAGCAGGGAGCAGAACAGGCGAAGGACTGAAATACACTGCTGAGGGGAGCAGCGGATGCAGCACAAGAGGTCTGCCCCTCCATGTGGGACTCTCCCTGGCTGGCCAGGAATCAAACTGGCACTGCAGAGGCTGCGGGACAGCTTCACAGTGCTGCGCTCAACCAGCTGAGCCACTGGGGAGGCCCTCAAGAAAATACATTTAAAGAACAGAACACTATATTTATTGGACCTTCTTTAAAAATCAAACCATTCTACATTGTTTTCATAAGTAGAGGAAAAGTTCATGGTCACAACAACTATTATCCATCATGTAAAAATTTAGGAAGTAATTGAATTCAGTCTCAACAAGATAGAGCAACACTTTCCTTGTTTTGGGTATGAAATATTGTCCGTGACTTTTCTCAAAATTTTTACCTGATTTTTGGATAACAAATTATTTAACAAATCACAATAATTCCTGTGATACAGGGTCCATCTATCAATAGACCAAAAACAGTACATTGCTAAAGGTATTTCCCATTCAAATCACTCTCAAAGTCACAAGAATTTTCCTCAGCATTGGGGGGCAGAGGAGTGAGAGAGCATTTTCTTTGATTTTCTTTTTTATTTTAGTCTGCGATTATTGGAAATTTAAACAAATTCTCAACTTGTTGGAAAAAATGGTAACTGATTCCCTTAGATGGAGATTTTTCTGATATGAAAAACTGCCATAATTTATCATGTGATAACCATCCCACCATGATAGATCCAAGAAAAAGAAAAACATTATCTTTCATATTCAGCAACACTTTCTTAAAGAATTTTTGTTGTGTCCTGCATTGTCGTTTCAGAAAGTGATTAACATTTCAATCAAAATAAATTAAATTTCTGTTTGTGAATAAAAAGTGTTTATTTCAAGACAAAAAAAGCATATTAAAATGTAAACAATGTGAAAGCTTTTTCTGCTTCAGGCATTTTGTCAAAGACTTTCCTAATATTTATCTCTTTAATTTAGCAAAATCATCCTGAAAATTAGAAGTGTATCATTCTAAAAAAAAAAAAGTATATCTATTCTGACAGATAACATTGAAGAAAGTGAATTTAACTAAAATTAATACAGATAGATGACAACAGAATTGTTCTTTGCACCCATTCATCTATCAGCTACCTCTCTATTACTTGATTCAGAATATCCATATTGACGCCTACTTCATTCTGTTTCTGACAAAAAGAATATTACAATGACTCTCAAATATTATATTGGACCCTGGGAAACCAAAAGAAACTTTTTATCATAGAAATCTTATGTAACTTAATTAATGAAACCTTTTAAGAATTTCACACACACACATACAACACACACCTTTTCAGGATGAACGAATTTTACTTACAATTCACTTTTAAAATACTTTAGAGAAATCCTACCACTTCTCTCTGAATAAATGATTAGTCTCATGAGGAAATTGTTCCAATCCATATTCTACTGTTTACTGTTTAAGAGCATTGTGTTCACATACAAAGAAGAAATTATCTCCTTCCATAGACATAGGAATAACAGCATAGTCCACAATTGAAAATAATATTTCCTTTCCTTGTCTAATCCTCCCTCAAAAATAATGTAAACTTTCAATTATTAATACATGTTATACATTCTTCACATTGTTTTCAATTTTTAATTTATGCTTTAGCCCCTTGAAAGTCTTGAATAGAAATTTTGCTGTTCTTTTCTCTCATGCACTGGGTTTTATTTCCACTAAAGTTCCATTAACAGGAGGCAAGCCTCTGAATGACTTTAGAAGTAGCTCTGTAAAAGCTAACTTTTCAACTTAGAGAAATCTCCCTGGGGATATCACAGACACAGAAAGTTTAATAGCATTTTGTTTTTCTCAGCACATCTCCACATTTTAACGTGTCTGAATTTAATGCACTAGAAACAAGCATATGTTGTCTTAACTAAAACCTCTCATATCTAGAAAATCTACCACAAAAAATTCTAGATACTTAATATCTTTACAATAAGGGGGAAAAACTGAAATAACAAATACAATCAAAGTGTAATCTGCAAGAGCAGAAGTTTATTGCTCCTGACTGCAAATAATCTTTTATGGATATTTCTGAATGTTTATTCCCCCCACCCCCTTTGCTTGCCTCTACACATCAAATTTTATCAAAATGCATGGCCTGTTCAAAATGAAATATAATATCAAGGAGTTTATTTTTTTTCTCTTAAATGCTAATGCTTTACCCAAACATAATAATAATTAATCACATAATCCATTTATAAAACAAGCACTTAGGAAAAAGTTCATTTAAATCATCTCATAACCTAAAATTCAATAATAATAACTATGGTAAGTAATAATAGTTCTTCCTGCAAATGATGTTAAGATTTTTTACCAGATCAGTTCACTATATCAAAGCTTCTACAAAGTACAAAATTCTTTGAAAGTTTCTATAACACAGGTTGAAAAATGTTATATTTCAAAAAAACTTTTTCAGTATGACTAGAACTTTAAGTGAATTCCCAAATGGGGTGTTAATTTGGGCACAGATGTAATTCACCACATAAATCACATCACACTATTAGAGAAATCACATTTAGTCTAGGAGTGAAAAACTTGCTATTATTTTTAATTTTATCCATTTTGCTACAGAAATTTACTTAAAATTTCTCCTTTTGAGTCTTTATTAATTGAACTTCGATGATGTAATATGTAGTATTCAGACACTATTAAGGAATAGAAAATGTGATAATATATATTGCTCTTTTCAAGTAACTCATAATCTTTTAAGGATATCAACATATAACATAAGACAGATTTGATGTACTGATTGTAAGAACCATATAACCCTTTTGTGGTAGACAGAAGACTGGGAAAACATAAGCTCCTGCCCCAAATATATGAAAGAGGAACAGAATAAGACTTGTGTTTACCTGTACATAGTTGGTGGGCATGTAAACTGGCCCAGCTGCTTTGGAATACATATGGAGTGTCTCAAAATATTAGTAAAAAATAAATCCACCATATAATCTAGCAATTCCACTCTTAGGTATCTATCCAAAGTATGCCAAAACATTCCAAAGATTATATTCAAAAGAATATATGTATTCCTACATTCACTGCAGCACTATTTACAGTTTTTCACCCTGGGTGACAGATGATTAGGGTTCATCCTGACCTTCTTTATCTAAAAAAATTGATTATGATATCATCAATCTAACACATGCTTAGTGACTTTTAACACAAAAGCAAGAATTGGCAACACACTAGCCAATTTGAAAATTCCTGTGGCAATGCAGTAAATGAATACTGAAACTGATATTTCATAAGAATGTAAATTGGGACTGGCTAGGTTCCCAAATTGGAATGGCCATAATGTCATGCCATCTCCTTTAAGCAGCATTTCTTTTATAGTCCTTACAATATCATTTATAATTGAAACAATAACAAGTATTAACTCTTTTAATCCTTGATACTGTATGCCTCCAGGAACCATCTGTATAATGCACTGGCCAGACAAGAATTTAAAAAGGAAGTTAAGGGGAATCAAAACTCCCATCTAGATCATTTCCTTAATCAGAACAACTTCTTATTGCCTTCATAAAAGTCTGTACTTAAATAAAGATATTTCCAGTCTCATTTTCCAATTTGAAACTTTATCCCTAGCCTAGTTTCATGTGCCTTTCAGAGCATAATTCCTATCCCCCATAGGGATTACAAGACATTTAGCACCATATCTAGCAACTTTTAGTAATGTGCATGTATCATAGGCCACTTCATCCAACTCGTTCCAAAGCATCTAAGACTCTTATATGACACTGTATGGGGTATTTTATTTTTAAGAACTTTTTTTCTTTTAATTCTTAGAATTTTATTCTATTGAAAGGAACTGAGACCAGGAAAACTTGGGGAACAGGAAAGGCAGAGACATACGGGGCAGTGATTTTAAATAATATAGGAACAGAAGGAACAAAACAGCTCCCAGGAAAATACAAGTATTTTACTCAAAAGTTGCTGAGCTAGCCACCACCTGGAGTAAGATCCGGTTACAGGATAATTAGGGAACAGAAAAACAACCACCACGAAACTCCCCACCACCTAGTGCCTAATCAATAGTCCAGCACATTGGACAACAGGAAGTCTACAGACATAGACAGGGCTGAAGTAAATGCACATCCTCCCGTAGACCCCTCCTGCTGTCAGGAGTTCTTTCCTCTTGCTTCAATAAATCCACACTGGCTTGCTCTCATGTTTGGTGTGGGCTGTTACTCTTTAACCAATGTACACATCCAGACCCATGAGCATCCACTCTCCTAACACTATTTTTAAGTTTCTCTTTAAAAAATTCCTATTATCTAGAAGTTTGTACCTGTTCATTTTTCCATATTTATCATATTTGTCTTCTTCTAGGGAAATATATCTATGCTATCTTACAATTGATAAATTCATTCTTCAGCTGTATCCATTATTGTATTAAATTCATCTGTTATTTCCTTGTTTCAGCTATTAACTTTGTCATACTTCGTATTTCCACTTGATTATTTTTCCATCACGTCTTGTTCTATGTTAATTATATCTTCTCTGTCCCTGTTTGCATATTTATTAAGTTTACTTCTGATTCTGATTATCAATTTTAATATTTCTACTAATATGTTGATTAATTTGTAGTTTTCAATTTGAGCATGTTAAATTCCCAGAGTTTTTAATTTAGATAAATTATTTATATCTTATTATTTCAATATCATCACCATCAACATCACTTTGGTTTATCCCTAAAGGGGTAAGCTACCTGTTAATATGAATTAGAAGGGTAGTGGAAGGGTATAGCTCATTCCTCAGAGGTCAAGTAAAAAACTTTTCAGGTGAAAAACTCTAGTTACCCTAAGCCAGAATTAATCATTTCCATTTGGTTTCACCACATCAAGTAGCTTATCTGACCAATGCTCTACCTTCAAACAGCAAGGAAAAGACATCATCTTAGACTGTTGTCCATCAGCCTTGGAAGTTGTTTTTTTTTTTAATAAAAGATTTATTTATTTATGCATACAAGAACTGGGGTAGCCTTGGAAGTTTGAAAGGAAATGGCTAACACAAAGTTTATTCAGTCCTCACAGTTTTCCTCTAATTATTCACCACATCAAGTTTTGTGCTCACTTGATTTTCCCACACTCCAGCAGGGGTGCAGGCCATTTGAGGACTTCCCTCCAGAGGTCTGCAAGAAGTAGGAAAGCTAGGGAGAAGCAAGGGCATTATTTCAACTTCCCTTTTCTCATTTATGTTATAATAGTTAAGCCAAAAGCATTTTACTGATGGCTACTGTCATCTACCTGCCTTGCCAGAAAGAAGTCCTCTTTTTCCTTGGGATTTTCTCACCTTATTATAAATCCATAGTGTGTTGTCCTAAATAGTTTCTCTAGGATTGATTTACTAGAGGGAGGTAGCAGTTTGTGGTAATTTGCAGTTTTGGTATGAACTGGAAATTTTCTCCTGTAAGTGGGTTTATGAACAGGAAACAAAAGACAACACTGCTATAATAAAATCAAAGCGTTAAAATAATCTCTGAGATGTTTAAAATGAGAATTCTGGAAGGAATTTTAAACCTTTTCTAATTCCTTTGACTGCCCTACTGGAACTTATTTAAACTGTTAATTCATTTAACATTGCTCTCAAGTGAATGCTCTAGCTAGTGTAGAGTGTAGAAAAACTGGAAGGAAAATTTTACAGTTTTAATTCACTTAAAATCTGATTTAAAACTTAATTTACAAAAAGTTAATACTAATAGCTATAAAAACAAATTTATTTAGAACAAGTAAGCTTAAAACTAAAGATAGGTAACAAATTTCTGAGATACCTAAATTCCTATTTTCAATTGGGATATTCATTTGAGGAAAGCTGTCTCTAGCTCTTCACATATAATTTTTCTAGAGTCACTAAAAACTATAGTTCTGAAGCAGTTATCAAATAATGTTACTGGCACTAGGACTGAAAAAACCAAAAGGTGTTTAAAGATTATTTTTGCACATTAACTGTTCTAATGCCAATTTCAGAATACTTTACTTTTTAAGTTTTGGTTGGACTTAAGGTCCTGGATATATGGCCCACATTAAATGAAAGCTAAGCAGACAACTCCATGGCTATTCCTAGCAATCTATTCCTCCCAAACATATTCCTGACATGACCTGATGCCTGAAATTCTACCATATGGATCTGGTTATGCTAATTATTACTCTGCATAAAGATGTTAAAAACCCTAGAAAGAGAAATCTTTTTAGCTACTGGTGTGTAATTGTGGATCCTTGTTATGATATTGACTATTTGAAAGAAGGCCACATCAAGCATTGAGGAAAGAAATGAAATAGGACCAAAAACTGGTGAAGAGTTTTAGGACAGCCGGGGCCACATGGATCCTAGCCGCAGTCCTTAGAGTCATATGCCAAAATGGGGTAGGAGAAAGCAAAAGAAGTGGGAGTGTTCTGATGGTAGCTATCCTCTTCACACTTTCATTTAGATCCAATTTGCCCAAAAGGGAAATTACCTTTATCACAAAAAACAGGATTATAAATTGTGGTACAAAAAAAAAAAAATCTGACTTTCTTATCTTATACCCCGTACACATTTCTCAAAAAGAAAGTTGTGAAGCTATCCGCAGACACTGCAACAAGTTCGATCCCTGGCCAGGGAGCTACCCATATGGCACAGCAGACCTCTCCTGACTCACCTGCTGCTCCCCTCAGCAGTGTATTTCAGTCAATCTGCTTGTTCTGTTCCCCACTCTGTCTCTGGTGAATCCTCTCACCCCCCACACCTCTGGCCTATACCCCAGTTCTTGTATGCATAAATAAATGAATAAATACATAAGCAAATCTTTTTTTTAAAAAAAATGGGGCAAAAGGGGAAATGTTGTAATATATTTATATATCTTTCCCCCTCTCTCAAAGCCTTTTATGCCTAAAACCAACTTTGAAGTTATATCTAAGTTATATCTGCATATTTAACATCCAGACTGAATCATTCTAAACAAATGCTCTTCCATTAAACACAAGTAATATCAATGATAATCAAGTAATGAAACTATATAGGAAATGTTAATAGTATATATATTTCAACAACGATGAAAACATTTTCTTTAAATCACCTCTTCTTTTAATTGTTTCAAATGTTGAATTTGTATCAGCATCGTTTCTTCTTGGCAAAAGAACCCAACTTCAAATTTCTTTATGAGATTCACAATAATTATCAAGTTGTTGATTCACATAAGCAGTAACCAAAACCCAACTTATTTACTAAGTATCTTTCCCTTTCTTTTCTCTTTTTTTATTTATACTTTGCAAGCTCTATGAAAGAAACTTCATATATTTGTGAGTATATGTCTTCATCAGAAATTGAGAAAATAGGATAATATAGTCAATATCTGTTCATGTAGAATAAGGCTAAAGTAGAGGAGATGAAGAATGCTATTAACCGAATAAAATTTGTGTTGAAAGTGTATTCCAGGGATCATGCTTGGCAAAATAAGGCAGAAAGAAAAAGAAAAATACCGGATGGTCTCACTCATAGCAGGAATTTAGAAAACCTAAACAAGGGACCAGGGCAAAGACTAATTACAATAAAGTAAAAATCAAAATCAACAAGCAACTATAAACCAGAGACACACTACGGGGAGAGGGGCCTGGGGGTTATGGAAGGAGGAATTAGGAATTGTATGGGGAATATAACCAAGATGAAAATGCATACATTGTGCAAAAAAAGAAAAATGATGTAAAAAATATATAAAATAAAATATAGTCAAGGAGCTGATGATGGCAGCATAACATGAAATTCTAATTAGTTAGCAACCTGATTTGGTGATAGGGCTTGAGTCCATAATTCATCCTGATAAAATAATTCAACATATGGAAGAAAAAAATAGAGAGCAACATTAGAATATTAATGAAATTATTTCTCTTTAAACCCCTTTTTCTGATCCAGAGAAGTAGAATTTGTCTTGAAATGTATGGAATAATATTTGACAATAAGAACTGCTGTCAATAAATTAGGCTAAATTGCTGTGTTGTAGTATTTTATTCTTTTGAATTGTTTACAAGTTTTTTTGCTAAAAAATTCAAGCCATGTACCTTGTTATACTCCTTAGCCACAAAAATATGTTTTGACTAAAATGCAAAACTGAAATGAAAAACATTGACATTACTTTACCTGATAACATTATTTTTATAAATTAATATATTGTGCATTCAAATTTACTGTATTCATTTTAGTTGACCCTAATATCCCATCATTATGCTATTTGCAGAGAAAATAAAAGTTCAGTGTAAATGCATACATTAAGAAATCCTATAAAACAATGTCTGTCTTTGGTGATCCATGATTAAACCTAACATCTCTGAAGCCACTGGCCCTGAACAATCAATCATGACAGAGCTGATCCATAATCACTGAAAAAAAAAACTGTTAGTTTATGAATTCATATATTTACACTGCCCTGTAGGTTGACTTTTAGCTTCAAACAGTCATGTGGCTTAATTTAGCCAATGAAATGTAAGTGGAAGTGGCAGAAGTCAATTCCACAAAGAAGGTGGCAGAAACAACTCATGTTTTTCCTCTATTCTTGTCCCTTTGGCACAACAGCAATACTGACTTATTGGAAACTGATCATCAGCCTCGATTCTGGACTCAAGATATTGAACCTCTGTGCACTAGGTGATCTATGGTTGACATGTAATATGAACAAGAAAACTTTGTTAATCCATTTTCAATTTTGTGTTACTACAGCATAACTAAGCAATTAAGCCTTAGTTGAATAATCAAATGTGTATTTAAAAGTCTGGGGAAAAAATACATCAAAAAATATTGATCGTAACCATGTCTGATACATTGGAGTGGTGGCATAGTGGGGAATCTTTTCACTTTTTGCTTTCCTGCACTTAGCCAAAATTATATATTTAAATATTAGAATATACACAATACCTTATAAATATAATGAATCAAATGTCCGTAATATATTCATAGCCTGTTAAAATATCTCAAGCTTATTACAGGCAACTAGAAATATATTGTGCAATACAATACCTCTTAATCCTCCTAAATGGACAGATTGAATTACATACACTTAAACCTCAAACTCTGGAAGTACAGAGCTGTCTATTGGCATTAGGATCGACAAAGAAAATGTGCCTCATACCCTGAAGCCCACACTGCCCAATTCTTGTGTCATATTCTCACTATGTGGAGCAAGATGATTAATGTCTGGTAACTGGTATTATGGTAGCAATTCCTTTGGTGAAATAAGCTGTTCTGGAACTTCAATTTCATTAACTTACTTTAAGGGGGAAATGTTACTTCAAAGTACCATCTGAACAAAAGAGACATGCCCCATAGCAGTTTCAGCCGGAAACCCAGTTCATAGATCAGTCTACCCTTAGCCCCCTTGGCTTTGTTAACTTAGTGGAGCAGTTAACATGGTCCCTTTGACCTTTCTCGTCCCTTGCACATCCACTCTTTTTTTTTTTTTTCAATATTTAAAGCATGCAGGCCTCTCTTAGCACAGCCACTCTTTAAACTGCCTCTAGTTTCAGTCTACAGAAAAGAAGCCCACTCATCCCTGATCCAGTTCTGTCAAAAGCACACACCTGGGGCCTCCCCTGGTGGTGCAGCAGTTGAGCGCTGGGCTGCGAAGCTGCACACAGCCTCTGCAGTGCCGGTTCAATCCCCAGCCACCAGAAAAGGTCCCACATGGTGCTCAGACCTCTCCTGCCACGCCCGCTGCTCCCCTCAGCAGTGTATTTCATGGATCTGCCTATTCTGTTCCCCTCCTGGCTCTGGTGAATTCTCGCACCCTCCCATGCTTCTGACTGTACCCAGTGCTCGTATAAATAAATAAATAAATCTTTAAAAAAAAAAAAAAAAAGCACACACCTGATGCATCCTCTCTGCTAACTGGTTTTAGTTTTGCTTTTTTTTAAAATCCTAACCTTAAGATATGTGTTTTGTATTAAATTAATTTCCCTATTTTAGTAAAGGTTAGAAACTCAAAAATCAAATTGACAAAAAAGAAACCATTTAATGAATTTTATAAGGATTAATGTATGCTATGTTTCAAAGAAGTGATATGCAAGTAAATCTTTTAAATTTTTACATTCTGCTAATTTCTCTATCAGAGTAAGATAATCACCACACTATACTAAATCTATCAATATGCAGAAATTTATACCAAGAAAAATAGATTTTAGCGTGAATTTTAATGATTGCTTACTAAAATATTATTTGTGAAAGTTAACAAATTAAAAATTAACAAACACTTGTTAAACTGTTACTACCAAAGAAACAAATATTTTGTGGGGTGGGGGGGAGGGGAGAAGCAAACATTGTTTAAAAATGAACAATGATGTACATATAAATAAAAAAAGGAAAGAAATACGTTGCAATAATTTAAAGTGACTGGGTTCTTCAAAGATGTTTTAAGAAAATAAGCAGTATTCATAACAAAAGGAAAATAATTCAAAAATGTGGAGATTATACATAGAGAGATATAATCCAATTTTAATTATTATAGAAGTAACCAACCAGCATCTCAGGTAAGTAGAATTAAGAATTGTATGCCATTTTGAGGGGTTGTACATAGAGCTATTTTTAAATTTCCAACAAAGTAAGACAACACTTTTATAATTGTAGAGAACAAATAATATAAAATGGATCTCTATGATGTATACAAATTCCAGTTTTCCAGAGGCAAACACAATTCAACCAATTTCAATTATATTGAGATATAAATTTGCAGCTATGTTCTGGTATGTAGTTGGGATAAATAATCCTAAAGTTCTGTCCTAACAGCACTGCAAAATTCCAGCATTAAAGAGAGCAAATGGGCATATATTTTCACTCCTAGTGCTCAGATTGTATGTCACAGAGATTAAATCTCTTGCCCAGAGCAAAACTGAAAGTTACTCAGGGATAGGAAAATAACTCTGGCCTTTTGACTTCCAATTTAGCCATTTTTCTTGAAAAAGAACTCACATTTTAAGTTTGTACATCATTGCACTTTGTACTCAACATTTAAATAAGAAATAGTTAACACTGAGGCTAGTATTTACCTTAAATTTCATTAACTCCAGTAAGGGTCAATTTGCTTTTCACTTTCTTTGAACTTACAATTAAAATTAATAGCCAGGCTAAAAAAACTGTAAAGTTAACAATGGTATTAATGTAAGAGACAAGGAGTCATTAAAAATATATTTATTAGGTTCTAAAATGATAGTATTTCACTGGTGCTACACCACATTTTATAGAGTACCATCTAAATCTTGCATGAAGTACTTGGGATAGCAACATTTATATCTGTTGTCATTATAAATTCTATTTAACTCTGATAGATTTAAAACTTAATATTTAAAAATAAAGAGTATATTTACTGTACCATCAATTAATAATAGCTCCCTTGACATAACTATTACTCTTTGGAAGACACAATCTTGAATAACTATGTATTTTTAATTCTTTAAGTTTACTATATTTAATTAATTTATTTTCCAGGTTTTTGTTGTTGTTGCTTTTCATTTGCATTTATTCAGATTTCTGTCTACCTAATGGCAAAGACTGACAACCTGAGACTTAAACTATATCACAGAATTTTCTGTGGGATACAAACATCAACAATAAAAGTAAAATATAGGTGATAGGTAAATGACTGAAATTATAACTTTTATTCTGAATTGATAATATTTTATCTTCCTTATGTTGCCAAAAGAATTCATCCTATTCCACCCAGCGCCTCCTCTGCTGTGAAGAAATTTCTAAATAAATGGCATCTTCATATACTCAATTGCCTAAGTCATAAACAGAGTGATCAATATATTTGTGACTTCAAAAATCTCATTAATTACTAAAGATTTTTTTCTATCTCTTACCCATTTCTCTCTAACTTCAATCCCACCTCCATCTTACCAAATGTCACCATCAATTCTTACTGTCATTTAAGAACCTAATAAACATATTTTTAATGACTCCTTGTCTCTTACATTAATACCATTGTTAACCAAATGTCACACCAAGATGATACTATGACCTCCAACTATTCTCCCCATATTTTTGGTCAAAATATTTCTGATAACTCCTCCTTAGAACTATTATACACATAACATGTAGTGTGTTTTAAAAATACAAATAGAGGGCTTCCCCTGGTGGCGCAGCTGTTGAGCACTGGGCTGCAGTGTCGGTTTGATCCCGGGCCACCGGCAAGGGTCCCACATGGCACGCAGAACTCTCCTGCCACGCCCGCTGCTCCCCTCAGCAATGTATTTCGTCGGTCTGCCTGTTCTGTTTCCCGCTCTGGCTCTGGTGAATTCTCTCACCCTTCTGTGCTTCTGACTGTACCCAGTGCTTGTATAAATAAATAAATAAATCTTTAAAAAAATTTAAAAGTACAAATACAAATATTATCTCCAAAGGGAAGACCTCACCCCACATTACTCTCTAGCCACTATCTTATTACACTGGACTCTATTTATTCTAATTCAGACACACAAAAATTTCTCAAGAGACAACTACATTCACTCACTCCAAGTGTTCACCTTCTATTCAAATTGAGTCTAGCTCTCCAAAACTACCCAAGAAACCATCTTACTGAGACAGAACAAAACAAAGGGGTGTCCAGGGACCCCAAACTGTTAAGAGGAAAAAACCCATGTTGTCCACTCGAAGGGTTCATGCCACCTATATGCACAAAAGTAATCAAACTCTAAAGTTCTCAAAGATTTTTAAAAGGCAAGAATTAACAGAAAAATAGAAGAGAAATTCAAGAGAAAAGGATTTTCAAAATAGGCTCCTGATCAAACTATGAAATCACCCATCCCCTATGGGCAAACACCCTACCAAATAGGCAGGGCACAGAACTGAGGGGCCAAAGCCCAAAAGCAAAACTGCCAGAAGGAACCCAAGGCATTTCCCTGCAGCAAACACAAACAGGGGGTTGAGCAGTACACAAAGGGATGGAAGAAAAGGAGAAATCCGGAGTTCAAAATACTCCAATCTCGCTTGATCTACAATGAGTTCAAGATAGCAGCCAGCAAGTCTCTGAATAGAGCTGGGATCATGTGTCCTGCCCAAGTGCTAAAGCCAGAAAAGAGAGAGGATCTGCCTACATGTTTTCCATCCCTTCATCCCACTCAACAAAAAGTCCATGAGGATCCCCATTGCAGCTGCCCCCTATTCAGGAAATCTGGCTCACTGCATGTTGGGAGTTGCAACGCCAGGCACACAAAGATGGGGATGAGGAAGATGGTAGTGGTTCCTGAGGCCTCAGCAGCAGTCTGCCAGAACCACAGCTACCTCCTCATTATCAAGGTCAGGATCAATCAACCCTGTACTATAAGTCCATTGGTAGCTTGTATTTCCCTTCTCTTTTTTTTAAAGATTTATTTTTATTTATTTATGCATACCAGAGCTGCAATGTGGGCCAGAGCGGGGTGGGGGTTGAGGGATTCACCAGAGACAGAGTGGGGAGCAGAACAGGCGGATGTAATGAAATACACTGCTGGGGGAGCAGTGAGCGAGACAGGAGAGGTCTGCTGTGCCATGTGTGTCAACTCCCAGGCTGGGAATCGAACTGCTGCAGTGGCTGCAGATAGCTTCATAGTGCTGAGACTTAACCCCTCACACCACCAGGGAGGTCCTATATTCCCCTTCTTGTGCGACCACTTAGCAGACAATCCTTTCAAACACTTCCTATAACTCTAACCCTTTAATTACCCGTTTCACTGCTCTTTTACACCTGATCTCTAAAAGTTAAAATTTTCTGGGACTCTGAAACATCCTTGCTTCTTAACGTAGAGTATAAGACTATGCCCCCCCCCAAATATTCCACTTTGGCATAAATGAGCATTATATTGAGCTGAAGGCAAGCAAGACAAGCAGAAGCAAAAAAAATAAACTCTCTCTACTCTCCCTCCCTGGTACCAGGAAGGGCAAAACATGTTGCTTATGTTGCTCTCTACCCCCCACATGGAAGAGTGCTTGGCATCATGAACTGTTCAATAAATAATTATTTGTATAAATGATTGAATCCTGAATTTTGTTTATTTGTATTGTCTCTTAATTTCCTTGAGTGTGTCCATTTTTATGACTCTTAATGAACCAGCATTTAGGATTTTTTACTCACATTTTTTAATTGTCCTTATTATAGTTAACTGATTGCTTCCCTTTAGCTCTATTTGTCTATCAGGGAGGAAGTTTTATTCCTCCCTCCTTCCACACAAATCTAAAGCTAAGTATACTTATTTGTTATTGTAGCCACTGCATCCAAGCCATTGTTCTCTTGTTCTCTGTGTCCATTCTATGTTCTCTTGCTGGTATCCTGAAAACTGAATTGAAGAAAACAGAAAAAAAACACCCCAATAAAAAACAGAAGTATATTAACGTGTGTGTGTGCATAGACATGAGCACACTGAGTGATTGAATGAGCACTAAAAACAAATGGGTAATTAGAGTGTGTGCTTATATATCAATAAAACCATAAGTTTTTAGAGAAGTTACAAAACAACGTAAAGGGACTTTAATATTCTAAAAGCAGCAAATTGTGGGAAGGCAAATATGAAAAAATTAATGACAGTTAACAATTTTTTAGTAATGTTTGTTATGTAATTCCTGTCATGTCATCTGTGGGCTAAAAGTCTAACGTCTCAAGGGAAAAAGGGAGTAGAATATCTGATAGAGAGGGGAAGGAGACACCTTTACAAATTTATGTTTGCTTTTAAGCAAATAGGGAAGGGGCAATTTTTCCTAAATCTGTTCTTATCGATTGCCCTAACCTTGCCATACTGCTTATGCCAACGTTGCAAATTTTGGAGTGGCATATTCTGCTACCTTGCTTTATGATGAGCATTGTCTCTTAATAAGCTTATTGAGATAATAAATGCTCTTACTATCATCCTGGACTCTAACTGGCCATTTATTTTTTTTATTGTTAACTATGTAGTAAATTTTAAAATTATGCCCTAGAGAACTGTTTCTGTGTTTTAATTTATATTTTTCATTATTTTTTTCTTTCTTGGATAAATAACTATTCAAAGTAGCGCCCAGTGGGTTAACAGTTCTAATCAGCCTTGTATTTACTGCTTCTCTTTACAAATTGGTTTAATGGGGTTGAACACATTTACTACATTTAATTATTTAACTGTAGATTTTTGGCCTATAGGTGTAAAAGGTCAAATGCTAAATTTGGGTACTTAAAGAGAAGAGTAATTGAAGTCATTATATCAAGAAAGGATATAATGATTGTTGATAACATTTTATTTACATGACTACTGTTAACTTCTTGTGGTTATTCACTCATGTCTTCTATATCATCATGGGAAATTTCTAGAGCTGAATGTTATACAAGTGGAATGAAAACTTTGAATTCTGATAAGTTTAAACTCTTCATTTGAAGGCCTATTATGAATCATGTATATTCAGTGTCTTTGTAGTCATTAATGATGATATTTAATTTTTTCCTTTAATCAAAATATACCCAGTTTATGATTGTATGATGCAGAATATGAAGTATGACTGTTGACATTCAATTTAACAAGTAGGCTATTATTTTAAATTTTTCAATATAAAATAAAATGTCTTACAAAAAGCATCCAATAAAGCTTCCTTAAGCACGAAAATAAAGATAAAATTCATGTGCTACTTATTATAGGAATATTATCTGTTGGATCCTGGTAAATTTCTGTGGAGTCCATGTTCTTTGTGTGACAGATTATAATAAGTGGATTTTCTCTTAGGGAAGCTGACTTTGAGCAAGGTATAGAGAGATGATTTTAGTTTTAAAAATGAGTCTTTTTGGATAATGACTAGAGCATTAAACTACATGTATTTCCTGATTTTGAACCAAAGACAATTATTTTACCTATATAATGCATGATTAAGCAAATGAAATATAAACTCTAATATGAACCATAAGTTTTATAAATTCATGTTGTATTTGGATCACATCATTTTATTGCTGGAAGTAAATATAGAATATACTTATTCTGTATAGATATGCTAATTTCTTAATTTTAAGATATGAAAAAGTAACAAAAAGCTACCAGAGTAAAATTAAAGAAGAACCAGTTGTCTGATTAAGAGCATGGAATATCTAGTCTAGAGGTCATTATTTCATGTTGAGAAAACCACTCCTCTAAGTTTCTACATTAGTTAAAAAAATTATAAATGAAGATTGATTATGAGGAGAAAATAAGTAGCACAACTCTGTATTTTTAAATTTGATAATATATGTATGAACTTATTTAGTTCTCACAACAATATTGTGAAATAGATATTATTAACTTCCCCACTTTAAGTTAAGAAGCTGATGCAGGGCCTCCCCTGGTGGCACAGCGGTTGAGAGCTAGGCTGTAAAGCTGTCCACAGCCTCTGCAGCACAATTCAATCTCTGGCCACCGGCGAGGGTCCCACATGGAGCGCAGACCTCTCCTGCTGCGCCCGCTGCTCCCCTCAGCGGTGTATTTCGTCGTTCTGCCTGTTCTGCTCCCTGCTCTGGCTGTACCCAGTACTTGTATAAATAAATAAATTTAAAAAAAATTTTTTGAAAGGATTTAAAAAAAAAAAAGAAGAAGCTGATGCATAGAGAAGAAACTTGTTCAAGATAACAAGGCTGATAGGTTGTTACCAGGTCTTACAAAGGGAAAAAACAAGAAAACAGGTATCAGTATTTTACCTATGATTTTTTTTTCCTTTTTTTAAATATCTTTTACATTATTTTGTATTCCCCATAAAATTCCCACCACCAGTTCACCCATGAATCATCACCATAGTCCCTTGTTCTCTTCTCTTTGAACTATATTCATTTCATCTCTAGAATTACAATATTCTCCTTGCATTCTGCTCCTCATTCATTCTGTTTCCCAAACAGTGAGCTCTCATACTTTATCAACCATAATTTAGTGATCATCTTCTCTTACTGAGTATTCTATATTACCACTACCCCATGATGAAATGCTCTCCTTCCCTGTTAGGAAAACTTGAACTTATCAAGGACCTGAGGTCACAAGGTGATCAAGTAATGTGAATTCCCAATGCAGTTAAGTCCCTTCAGGGAGATAAGCTTAGGTCTTTAGGAAACCCAAATGCCCATCAAATATACAAAAGTCTGTTCAAGCTTATTGACAATTGGAGCACTGCAACTTAAAACAAAAAATATTATAGGAACTTACTCAGAGACCAAGAGTGAGTTTGATCCTAGGCCAAGGAGCTACCCACATAGCACAGCAGACCTCTCCTGACTCGCCTACTGCTCCCCTCAACAGTGTATTTCAGGGGCCTCCCCTGGTGGTGCAGCAGTTGAGCGCTGGGCTGCGAAGCCGCCCGCAGCCTCTGCAGCGCCGGTTCGATCCCCGGCCACCGGCGAGGGTCCTACATGGCGCATCAGACCTCTCCTGCCATGCCCACTGCTCCCCCCAGCAGTGTATTTCTTTATCAGTCTGCCTGTTCTGTTCCCCGCTCTGGCTCTGGTGAATTCTCTCACCCTCCTGTGCTTCTGACTGCACTCAGTGCTTATATAAATAAATAAATAAATCTTTAAAAAAAAAAAAAAAAAAAAAAAACGAAAAACAGTGTATTTCAGTACATCTGCCTGTTCTGTTCCCCACTCTGTCTCTGGTGGATCTTCTCTCCCTCCACACCTCTGGCCCGTACCCCAGTTCTTGTATACATAAATAAATAAATCTTTGAAAAATAAATAAAACTACCAAAAGTCTCCTCCTCAAGAGGTGTTTTGTGGCCTAGAAAGACTATTAATGCCTAGATAAAACTATTAACACCTAGATTATTACTAACTTTCTCAACTCTTATTTGTTCTACTATAAACCACTTCTCTTGAGAGAAGAGGAGGGATTGGGGGCAAAATAAGGGGGGTGCAATTGTATGGGGAATATAAAAAAATAAATCTTAAAAAAATAATAAAATAAAATAAAAAGAAACATGTCTGTACTCAGAAGCCATTTCTCTCCACTCTCTTTCCCTCACTAGTTTGTCTTCTAACTTTAACTATTTAAAGAGCTACTTGCTTCTTTTGTTGGCTCCCAAGTGCAGGTGAATAAATCTTTTTTTCAGTTTAATTCACAAGCTCCAGTTATTAAACCTAAGAGGGGAAACTTTTCCTCCCCTAAATCATGATATCACCTAATACCGTAACATTGGTACACACTGGAAAGCTGAATTATGATAAACACTGACAGAGATATGGGAGATAGAAGTCCTCATGCACTA
Organism: Talpa europaea; assembly: GCF_964194135.1. Taxonomy (NCBI): domain Eukaryota; kingdom Metazoa; phylum Chordata; class Mammalia; order Eulipotyphla; family Talpidae; genus Talpa; species Talpa europaea. Next base: position 45,493,249 of record NC_140070.1, read on the forward strand.
TTGCTCGGAGAGTAAGAGATGCAGGATTTAGTAGTATTCACAAAGACTCCCTCCTTGATCAAACACTACATCATCTGAGCCCTCTGCCCCACTAGGCACGACCTTAGATTTTACTCTCCATCCTTTCAGAGTCAAGTTTTAGCAAGAATCCTATCAATTCAATTTAGGTGGAATTCCGCTCTCTTGGTATCTGATCAAATTCCTTGACCTAACTCATCCCCAATCAGGTGATTATCTGGCCATAAATTTGTTTTGAAACCTAAATGGAGAAGAAATAAACACAATGAATTTGAAACTCTACTGAATAAGCAACAAAACTCAGAAACTCATCTCACTAGACCCTACAAACTCTAGACTGGGTACTGTTGTCTTCTCATTATCAATTAGTAAGGTGATAACATGTATCTGGATAGTAACAAGCAGTTTTATCTAGAAACAACCCTTCAAACCTTATTGGACAAACATAAATCTGACAACTGAATGTTTATATGTTCAACATGAATTAGGGTTTATATTCTGCTTCTGTATTCACAGATTTCAAGAACATTTTTCAAACTCTGCTTATATCAGAAAAATTCCAAAATTATTACATCACTTAGAATTCTATCTTTCTCCTTGCCTGTTTAACCATTGGAAAAGGAGTGAGTGTGTGTGTGTGTGTGTGTGTGTGTCTAAGAATTATACTTTCTCCTCTAAGTAAACGTAGACACACATTTTTATAAATTTTTGTCACTACTGTTGTGCCACTCTCTTCAGCTCCTTTTTTGGCATCACTTAACTGATCTGCATAAAATTATCTTTTTACCATCTCTGTGGTTTCTTCTTCTATTGTATTTCTAAATACATAGCATATATTAAATTTATTGCATTTTTGGAGATACTTCGTGATCTTATATTGTCAAAGCTACAATACACAATATTTTATAAACTTCACTGCTACATATAATCAAACCATTATTTCTAAACTTAATTAGAAAACTTAGGAATTTCCTCACAGATTATTAGCACATAATAATATATCCTAGCTGTCAGAATGGAGTATTTTGCCAGCTTCTTTCCAGATACAAAAATAAAAGCAATATCTGACCCACCATTTCAATGAGGGCATACATACCCTTTTTTTTGGCTACAATGACCTGATATCCTCGACGATTTGTAGACCATAATCTTAATGTCTACCATTTTGAGGATAAATATGCTAAGAAATCCATCAGGGCCAATACAAAGTTGTTGAAAATTATGTTCTTTCCCTCTATATAGATCCATATGTAGGAGATGTTATTACCCAAATAAGTTGAACTATATCAGTGTTTAAATAATATCCTGGTGATTACTAAATCTTCCCTTTGAATAAATTTGGGACAAAGTACATAACTTTAAGTGTTATCACAACTCATTTTTATGTTTTCTACTTAATAATTTTTACCTAATTACCTAATTTTTAATTTTTGCCTGATTTTTATTTTTTACCAAATATTTATTTCCCTTCTATTTTCTTTGGGGTTTCTTGTTGACCACTGATAGCCTAAGTTTACAACTAAGTAGAACTCAACACTCTACTACCCTAGCTACTCCAGTACATTCTTACTCACCATTTGCTAGAGCTACTCTATTCTTAATAGGGCATATAATGCAATTCCTGAGCTACCTATTGTGGTTGAAAAGTTTTTTCACTTTTCTTCCAGCTTATCATACTGTTCAATGTAAAAGTTTCCTTAGTCCTGAAATGTGGATTTCAAGGTTGATTTTTTTTTTAACTTAAAAAGTACTGGATCCACGGGCCTCCCCTGGTGGCGTAAGCTCTGCAGCGCCCGGTTCGCTCCCTGGCCGCCGATGGAGGGTCCCACATGGCGCGCAGACCTCTCTTGCTGGGCCTGCTGCTCCCCTCAGCAGTGTATTTGGTCGGTCTGCCTGTTCTATTCCCTGCTCTGGCTCTGGTGAATTCTCTCACCCTCCCGCGCTTCTGACTGTACCCAGTGCTTGTATAAATAAATAAATAAATAAATCGTTAATAAAAAAAAAGAACTGGATCCTCAATGTTGTAATGTAAATTCAATGCCTAATGCAGACACTTTGAAAAAGAAATATAAAAATGTTTGTTTCACTACTTTATTAAATCTTTAACTTTGTTGGCCTATCTATGCTGCTTACTTCATAGCAAAAATAAATAAATAAATTTTCCCCTTTAAAATTCGTGTGTTAAAAATAGAGATCATTCATCCAGAAGTAGTGGCACAGAATGAGTGCAATGGGAATAGCTATCAGGAAATGCAACGATACTACATTTATCCCTTTTAAAAGATAACTCAGATCTACTTGATACAATTAGGAGAGGAATGAAAGTAAGTAGAGGTTTAGAAATTCCATCAATAAGATAAATAGTTTAAGCAAAGATCAGTTAAGAGCCATGTACAGCATTTAGTGTTCAGAACAAGTGTCTGAGAATAGGCGAATAGAATAAAGCTAGGAAAATCACCAGAAAAGAAGATAAGAGGTTGGTGAAGATAAAAGTTTGGCGAAGATAAGCAAGCCAATATTGAGACAAACCAAATGGCTATGCTAGTGACAGAGTAACTAATTGAATTAAAGAATTTTTAAATTAAATTATTTTTTTATTAAGATAAACTTGCTATACAGCATTGTATATGTTTTAGGGATGTTTCACACCTCTTCAATATATTTTATTATACCACCAAAAGCACCAATAATCCTCCACCATAGTCCACTGAGCCACCCTCTGTCCTTCACTTCCCACTTCATACCTTCCCCTTTTGGTGATCTCAGTTCTTCATTCAGATTTCAAGGGTTTGTTTTGCTGTGATTTTACCTGAGCCTTTGCTTCTTTATATTTCTTGATATTCCACATATGAGTAAAATTATCTAGTATTTGTGTTTCTCCTTCTGACTTACTTTGCTTACAATAATCTCTTCCACTTCCATCTATATATGGCAAGATTTCATCTTTTTATAGCTAAGCAATATTCCATTGTATATATTGTATATACCACACCTTCTTTGTGTCTTTGAGCATTTAGATTGTTTCCCCAACTTGGTTATTGTAAACAGTGTTGCAATAAACAAGAGTGTACATATCCCTTCAAATTAGTGTTTTCATATAGAATTCTTATTTGTTTTAACACTTTATCTCACTCTTATTTCTATTCATGTAGGCCAGAAAGAAAGCAGATATATACCAGCAGAAAGGATGAGAAGAACTTGGAGTGAGAGATGGGGAGAAGGATCAAATACAGCAGTTTGAAAAAATAGTTTGAACTTAGAAGCAACCAAGATGTCCTTCAAGGAATGAATAGAAAACTAGTACATTCAGATAACAAGATATTGTTTAGCACTTAAAAAATGAGCTATCAAATCATGATAAAGCATAGAGGGGTTTTAAATGCATGTTACAACATGAAAGCAGACAATCTGAAAAGACTACAAATTGTATGGTTTCAACAATTTGACATTATGGAATAATACAATTCTACAGAGATAGCAAAGGATCTGTGATAACTAGAGGTTGGGTTGGGGGAGGGGGTAGAGATGAATAGGTAGAACCTAGAGAATTTTTAAACTACTCTATAAGATACTATAATGGTGGACACATCTCATTATACTTTGTTCAAACAATAAAATGTACAACACCAAGATTGAACCCTAATGTAAACTATGGTATCTGGTTGATTATGATATATCCATGTAGGTTCATAAATACAGGCTTAACAAATATATATTATGGTGGGAAATGTTTATAATACAGTACAAGCCACTGTCTCCAATCTTCCTGGAGCGGGAAGACCACAATGGATTCATTAGAACTCGAAAATTAGTGATAGGTGCCAGTTCTTTTGGCAGCCACAGAAAAGTTGAAGCATATTAGGTACATAGACCAAGTGCTCTGACTTTGGGACACATATAAGACTAGCTTCAGGAAGGGGAGATAATACATACAAATTCACCATTGTGTCATAAATAAAAATCTGACTGCATAAATTTCTTACTGCCCATGGAATAATAACCAACCCTGGCTACATATGTAAAATACTACTTTGGTTCTAGTTTTTTTTTTTTTAATTTGTTTTTCTAGTTTTCTGTTTAACAGAACCTAAACTTATTTCTAAACAAAATATGTGGTATAATCTAGGATACTTTGACATTTTAAGAATTACTACTGCCATGTTAAAGAAAATGCCCTTTTAATGTACTGGTAGATAAGACTGTTTTTGGGAGTGCAAAGTGGTCCAACCACTATGGAAAGCTGTGTGGAGATCCTCAACCTGCTAAAAATGGAGCTTCCATATGATCCAGCAATTCCACTCCTAGGTATTTACCCAAAGGATACAGAAACACAAATTCAAAAAGGCACCTGCACCCCTATGTTTATAGCAGCACTGTTTACAATAGCTAAGCTATGGAAACAACCCAAATGCCCCAAAATAGATGACTGGATCAAGAAGATGTGGTACATATACACCATGGAATATTACTCAGCAATCAAAAAAGATAAACTCATGCAATTTGCAGCAACATGGATGGAGCTGGAAGGGATCATGCTCAACAAAATAAGCCAGAAAGAAAACAAAAAATACCAGATGGTCTCATTCATAGCAGGAATTTAGAAAACCTAAATAAGGGACCAGGAAAAAGACTAATTATAAAAAAGTAAAAATCAAAATCAACAAGCAACTATAAACCAGAGACACACTACAGGGGAGGGGGGATAGGATCAAAACAAGGGGGGTGGAAATTATATGGGAACTATAACCAAGATGAAAATGCAAAACCTCAAAATTTGTCTGTAAATAACCAACTTTAAAAAAAGACTGTTTTCTACAGTGTGACCTACAAGGAAATAGAAAATTCATCTTCCACAGGTATTATGGCATTTAAAAGTGTCACTCATGGCATATATACACAATGGAATATTATTGAGCAATCAAAAAAGATACACTCATGCCATTCGCAGCAACATGGATGAAACTAGAAGGAATTATGCTCAGTGAAATAAGCCAGAAGGAAAAAGAAAAATATCGGATGGTATCATTTATAGCAGGAATATAGGGAAACCAAATAAGACATCAGTGTAAGAAAAATAAGAGTATAAAACATAACAAAGCAAAAACAGACAATTATAAATCACAGACATACTGCAGGGGAGGGATCAAAGGGAGGGAGGGAAAGCACAGGGAATGAAGTGATGGTACACAGGTGCATTGGTGAAGAAAACTCTATGGGGACTATATCTGAGGGGGTGGGGGAAGCAAATATTGTTTAAAAATGAACAATGATGTAAAAGAAAGTTAATATAAAAATAAATAAAATAAAATAAAAAGTCTAAAAAATTAAAAATTAAAAGTGTCACTCGTATTTATAGAAAGCTTGAATATTATCTTTTTTATTTGAAGAGCCTCCCTAAATTGCAGAATTATTTAGAAATTGAATGTGTATGGAAAGGTAGACAATATCCTTAAAATCAGAAATGTTGGAGATATTTCGAATCCTATTAAAATGATTTTATACATCTCCCTAAGCATAGCTATTCCATACTTTTTTGGAGAAAAACATTGCAAATTTCAATGTTTTCATAGCCACATAGATTTATTAAATGCCCTTTCTCTAATGAATTCAAGTGTTCTTACTCTTACAGATTTAAGTTTTTAAAAAGTCCCGCTAATAATTGGATAACATGATATCTATTCTATTTTTTAATTTATTCTTTAGAGCTTTGTATTTTTCATCCAGAAAAATCCTTACTTTGGTTATAAATCAGATCCCTTCAGATTTGGCATTACTCTGATTAGAACTTGAGAGAACGCATAATTATATTACTTGTTGAATTACACTCCAGTGACCTGACAGAAGAAAACACTGGGAAGTGTACCATAATTTATCATGAAGAACTATCTCCAGCAATAAACCCTATTTACTGATAGAAAAGAAGAGAATAACATGGCAAGCAAAATAAAAATCATCATAACACAGCACATTTGGTGACAGTTTTACAGCAATGTATAAAATTGACTTTGTAGAATCCTGAGAGGAGACTATAGCCAAACTTTATTCTATTAGCATAAAAGCATCTTGCTATCATGAAGATCTGTTGCAGTTCTCAGGAAAATTGCTTTTTAAGAAACAAAATCATTCTGTTCTAAAATGGATGTAAATATTTTTAATTAGAACACATTTACAGAAAAAAATAGGTTATCTCAATGCAATAAAATTGATTAATGGGTAATGAATTAAATCATTAATTAAAATTATTGACAGAACAATTTCACTAAGTCCTTATCACAGTCTGATTTATGTGATTGAATGCATAATTTTACCATAGAATAAAAAAATCTAATATAATATAATCATCTTAAAGTAATGGTATACAGGAAAAATAGATATCCAATACAAAATTTGTCAGTGAAGACTAGGGACAAAATAACTCTTTTATAGAATTGTGTTCCTGCTCTATGTGTGTGTATGGAAAAATAATATATTAAAGTGCATCTGTAATCTAGAGAATTAGTAAGGATTGCAGATGACTAAAATAATTGAAGTCTTTATTCTGAAGACCTCTGTCAAATTTTAAAAGACTTTAAAGTTTCCCCTCTACTTTGGAATGCATTGGCTTTGAAAAACAGGTGATTCGAGTATGTCATGGGAAATCTAATATGACATGCCTGGTGAATTTGTCACCCCAAAGGGCAATCTATTTGGTTAAAAAAAGAAACACAAACCCATTATGCGGAAGGATAGTAAAAAATACTTGATCACTTTAAACTTGAAACTGGAGAGAAACAAAATTCTCCCATGAAAATTTTTAATGATAAACAAGATTGTATGAATTTTTGTTGAACTTATGTTATTCATGTTCAGAAGTAAAACTTCAAGTAGAAAATTTAATTTAAAATATGCTTAGGTTTTTAGTATTCCCTGATGACTGGCAGAAGAAATTATAATCATTTCAAGATAAGCACAACTTCAACCAGGCATCAAAAATGTCCTACATATAAAGCTCCAAGGGATAGGAACAGTGCATAATTAAAAAAATCATAAGAGAAACAAAGCATCACAAGTGAGAAAAATGTACATGACAGAAGATGTGCAAAGAATATAAATATCAGAATTATTAGACTCTGGCATGTATAAGGAGGGGGAAAAGGAGGCTATAGAAAAAATACTAAATAGATTTGGCAGAGAATAATTGAATTTTCAAAAATAAAAAAGGTTTTGAAATTTAATACCTAAAATATGGATTAAATAACAAATCATAGGCAGCTTAATTAATGAACTGGAAGACAAATTTAAATAAATGACTTATAGTAGCAAAGATTTTTATTTTTAAAGCTTGAAGTAAAATTTAAAGGGTAGGTTTCTGGTTTGCAATCTACCACACAAGGAGCTTAAATCCAAAATCATCAATAAAATATTAGCAAATCAAATCCAAAAATGTATAAAATTATTATACATCATCACCAAGTGAGATTTATTACACTTGGGAGGCTGGTTAAACATATGAAAAAAAATTGAATATAATCCAATACATTCATCAAAAATATCAATAACTGTGGAAAAGGCATTTAACAAAGTTATCTATCTATTCACGATAACTCTCAGCAAAGTAGGAATAGAGAGATATTTCCTAAACCTAACAAAGAATATCTATATAAGAAGAGCTAAAAAACACTTCTCCAAAGAGGAAATCCAAATGGTCAACAGGTGTCTGAAAAAAATGTTCAACATGACTAGTTATCAGGGAAATTCAAAACCACAATGAGATACCACCTCACACTGATGGGAGTGGTCCATATTAAAAAAAAAAAAAAACAAAACTGGCAACAACAATGCTGGCAAGGATGTGGAGAAAAGGGAACCCTGTTACACTATTGATGTGAATGAGAACTGGTCTAACCACTATGGAAAGCTGTGTGGAAGACCCTCAAATACTTAAAATGGAGCTACCATAAGACCCAGCAATTCCACTCCTAGGATTATATATCCAAAGGACACAAAAACATCAATTCAAAAGGAAGCCCTGTACCCCTATTGCAGCACTATATACAATAGCTAAGATATGGAAACAACCTAAATGCCCAAAAAGAGATGAATGGATCAAGAATATGTAGTATATATACAAAATGGAATACTACTCAACAATCAGAAAAGATAAACTTGTGCCGTTCACAGCAACATGGATGGAGCTGGAAGGGAGTATGCTAAGTGAAATAAGTCAGAATGAAAAAGAAAAAGTATTAGATGGCTTCACTTTATAGGTGGAATATAGGGAAACTAAACAAAGGGTCAAGATAAAGTCAAAACTTAGAGGCAAACTACATATCTGAAGCATACACCAGAGGAGAGGGACAGAGGGGGGTTAAAACAGAAGGGAAGAGCACAAGGGACTATGGTGATGGTTCACAGGTGATGTGGTGGTGGAAGAATTATGAGGATTACACCTGAAAAGAGATATCAAATATTGTACAAAAATGAACAATGATGTAATGAAATAAATTTTTTTAAAAATCTGCATAAAACCTACATCTAACATCTTATTTATTTATTCACTTACTGTTTTGTCAACTATATATATATATATTTATGTTTTTTTATTTTTCTCCATGTATATTTATTTTGTATGTAACATCATATTTTTTATAATAAATTTTATTTTTATATTCCCCATACAATTGCAACCCCCTTATTTTGACACCAATCCCTCCCCTCCCGCCCCCTACCCCCCATAGAGTGTCTCTGGTTCATAGTTGTTTGTTGATTTTGATTTTCACTTTCTTATAGTTATTCATTTTCCTGGTCCCTTATTTAAGTTTTCTAGATTCCTGCTATGAGTGAGACCATCCGGTATTTTTCTTTTTCTTTCTGGCTTATTTCGCTGAGCATGATCCCTTCCAGCGCCATCCATGTTGCTGCAAATTGCATGTGTTTATCTTTTTTGAATGCTGAGTAATATTCCATGGTATATATGTACCACATCTTCTTGATCCAGTCATGTATTTTTGGGCATTTGGGTTGTTTCCAAAGCTTAGCTATTGTAAACAGTGCTGCTATAAACATAGGGGTGCAGGTGCTCTTTGGAATTGATGTTTCTGTGTCCTTTGGGTAAATACCTAGGAGTGGAATTGCTGGATCATATGGGAGCTCCATCTTTAGCAGGTTGAGGAATCTCCACAGAGCTTTCCATAGTGGTTGGACCAATTTGCGCTCCCACCAACAGTGCAGAAGAGTTCCTTTTTCTCCACACCCTCGCCAACATTTGTTGTTGCTAATTTTTTTAATATGTGCCATTCTCACTGGTGTAAGATGGTATCTCATGGTAGTATTGATTTGCATTTCCCTGATTACAAGTGTAACATCATATTTAATACTGAGAAGCTAGAAGTTTTCCACTTACATCAAAAACAAGGCAAGTATATCCTCTTTCACCACTTCTTTTAAACACTTACTGGACGTTCTAGCTAATGCAATGAGAATAAAAGGATATTGGATATATCCAGATTGTGAAGAAAGATATGAAACAGTTTCTGTTCATATTTTATAACTGCCTATGTAAAAATTCCAAAAGAATCAATAACAAAAACCCTGAAACTAATAAGCAATTATAGCAAGGTTGAAGGATAACAGGCTAATACACAAAAAACACTTTCCTCTATACCATTACTAAAAACACAAGGAAAAAAACAGATCCAAGATTCAATTATTCATACTGACTCTGACCCAAACTTAATTGCCAGAGTCCAGCTCACACGGGGGCCGGGTTTCCAAAATGACGAGAAGGAGCTAGGCGATGTGGAGGGACGAAGGGAGGGGGAATGAGGAGACACAGACACTTGATAGGGTGCAAGTATCTGCCACTGAGGGTCTCAGCAGGCCTTTATTTATACATCGAAAATTCTTTATGTGATCATTACATCATGCAATCATGTGATTTCACTTTTACATTGTTTTAGAAATTATTAATAGTGCACCGTCCCTTTTTTTTAAATTTTCCTAATCTATGATTAACTGGGTCACTTGGTTACATTAACTTGCTTACATTATTTCCCTAGGTGATGTATGTTATTCAGAAAATAGAAACAGGTGCTATTTGCAACGTGATTTATACCTTCAAGCTAGATAACTAAAACGAAGCTAAGCAGGCATTGTAAAATCGAGGGCAGCCTTCTATTTCCTATATAGAACCAAGGGGTCCCAGTGCCATGGGAACAGTATGTGGTGTGTTTCTCTTGGACCATTTCGCCTCCCGGGGCACCTCAGGGCCTTCTTTAGTGGGAACTTTTACAGGGCTCAGTTCCATCAGTTCTATCAAGTGTGGTTTGTTAGAGAACTCATTGTTACTCATGGTAACTGAATTACAAATTGGAGTACGTGGAGAATTACTGGAAGTCGTTTCATTATCAATCATGTTGGAAGGTACATTTTTTTCAAACTACTGAGGTATGCATTACTGAAACTGGCATTGATGCCAACACTCATTGTGTTAGTCTAAAACTTATAGAAAATTTCGATGTTTTCAATAACTGCCACAAACAAATGAAAGGAAGTAGCAGGAGCCAGCTATGGAACTTTCTGACTTTTCAGAAATTTCCCCCATGCCTGGACCTTGTCAGACAGCATGAGTAGCACGGCCCGCGCCACTTAATACCTAACCTAACTATAGTTTCAACCTCCCCCAAAAGTATAATCATAAACCATCAAGTTTCTTGATCAGTACTAGTTAAGTATCAGCCTAAGATCTTGCCCGTCCCCAAAAGAAAGTCTTTGCTGGATAAAAGGCATCAGTGGGGCCTTCCTGGTGGCACACGGGTTAAAGACTCAGTGCTGTCAAGCTATCATAGCCGCTCCAGCATGAGTTTGATCCCCGGGCAGGTAGCTAATCCACATGGTGCAACAGACCTCTCCTGCCTCTCCTGCTGCTCCCCTCAGCAATGTATTTCAGTAGATCTGCCTGTTCTGCTCCCCACTCTGTCTCTGGTGAATTCTCTCACCTCCTGCATCTCTGGCCTACACCCTACTTCTTCTATGCATAAATAAATGAAAATAAATCTTAGGGGGAAAAAAAGCATCTGTATTAAATCTATAGCTAAAATAAATTAGTAATAAAAACAACAAAGATGTACCTCATTATCTGAGACCAAGAGAAAAACAAAAAATGTCTGCTTTCCCCACTTACAGTAAGCATTTTAGACACAATCCTAGCCAGTATAAGAGAGAGGAACAAGAAACTGGAGCACTGATGACAAGGAAGGTAGGTTTTTATTTGTCAGGTTTTTTTTTTTCTTTAATGGAGAAACTGCACCAGTTTGTATATTTGTAGGAATGATCTAGTGGGAGGGAAAAGTGATCATGCAAGAGAAAGAGGAATTACAGAAATAGCTTGTGAAAGAAGAGTTGGATTCTGGTGTATAAGAGGAGTAGTTGGTCATGGATTAAAAAAAAAAAAAGACAACAAAAAGCAGAACCTATCCATCCATTTTAATAGAAGGAAGAGTGTGTAAAGGTACAGGTATTATGGTACATTCATTCTTGGAACCAATTAATCTTTTCTTCTGTTTACTCCCACTTTCAAACAGAAGTTACTGGGGATATTGTGTTTTTTGTTTTTTGGTTTTTTTTTTTTTCAGCTAAGGATGAGGTGAATTTGGAATTTGAGGAGAGAACAGAGAGGAAGAAATAAAATGCCAGCAAATTTTTTCTTTGTGACTGCATAAATAAGCCAGGTAAATTATACAGGGTTCTAAATTTTTTGGTTCTAACATCTAGATTGGGTCTAAAGTTCAAAAATTCATGACATAGCTCTAAAAAGTAAATTCAAATATTGGGATCATCAGCCTATTTAGCATAGTTAAAGTTGTGGAAGTATATGAGAAAGTAATAGGGTATAAAATAAAGAAACAAAAAACTAAGTGACACAAAATGTGGAAATACAATTCTAAAGAAATGAAAATAATCCAAGAATTCAACATAAAACTACAGCCAAAAAGTTGCATTGTTTCAAGAAGAAAAAGTAACAGATATAGTCAGGAACAGGAAAGATCTGAAAAACAGCCTTTGGATTTTACAATTTAGGAGATTTTAGTGACTAAAGAGTGAGTAGTTTAACGGCATCGTGGGAGTAGAAGCCTGATTTTAGAGTCATGCAGTAAAGGGGAGGTCAGAAAATAAAAGGATATATAAAACCACCCTTTCAAGATGATTGATTGTATAGTAAATAAGAAAATCAAGGTAGCAAGTTAAAGATACTCAAAGGACATGAAGGTGTGTTCTTTGTTTTTAGGTGCAATAGATTTGTACATGTTTATAAGATAAAGGAAAGAGTTACTGAAGAGGAGCATTTGAAGACAGAAAGGCAGTGAGTATAATCAAAGGGTTACTTATCTGAGATGTTGAGAAAATTGTTAAGTAAGCATGAATTTTTACAAACATATATGGGGAATTACATATTAAGTGGGAGGCAAAAGCATTTCCTGTTTGTTGCTGACTTTCATTGGTGTACACAAATTTTAAACAATAATAAAGGGTTTAAAGGAAATCTTTCTTTGTTTTATAGAGAATGATAAAGTTTTTTTAAAAAAAAAGATTTATTTTTTATGCATACAAGAGCTGGGGTACAGGCCAGAGATGCGGGGGTGAGAGGATTCATTAGAGACAGAGTGGGGAACAGAACAGGCAGATTGACCAAAGTACACTGCTGAGGGGAGAAGCAGGCAAGACGGGAGAGGTCTGCTGCGCCATGTGGGTGGCTCCCTGGTCGCCTGTGGATTGAACTTGTGCTGCAGAGGCTGTGGATTGCTTCATAGTGCGGTGCTTAACCCCTTGCACCACCAGGGAGGCCCTAGAGAATGATAAAGTTTTAAAGGAAACATTTGCTTTATATCAAAAAGAAGACTTAGGCAAATAGACATCCCTTAGAAACAATGAGGCCCCCTTGAATTTGGAGAGCATTCACTTGTAACAGCAGAAAGTTATCCAAAAATGCACATCTATTTATGTTCTCTCTCATAGCTCTGCACCATAGGTAAAAGAAAGGACAAGGAAGAATTAATGTTGGGTCACAAGTCTACAAAGCAGATATAAAAGAGTGATTTAGGGGAAGAGCAGTAGATGGTCTCCTTATAAGGATGGAAAGAGTGTTAGTGATGTAATTTGACAGGATTTGTCACAAATGAAAAGTTAAAGGGAAAATTAACTAAAAACAATTTTGATTTGAGAGTGAGGATAATGGCCAGTTCTGAATGTGTTAATATTGAGATGTTTTTTACATAGCCAAGTCAAATACACAGTTCGACTAAAATGAAGGAATGGGGGCTGGGATATCAATGGGATTCATCAGCATTAAATAGCATTAAAAGATCAGATGATGCGATGATAGTTTACACAGTGAGCAACAAAAGAGAAGTGAACCACAGATTAGACCCAAGGGTCCTGGAATCATGAGGTTGGAGACATGTGAAAATGTTCAAATAAAAGATTTAGAATGAGTGTGGTAAGTAGAATTCTAAACGGATCTAGAGATTCCTGCTCCCTGGTGTACTTGTTCTGCATAATTCTCTCTCTTTTACTGTAGGTGAGACTTGAATATGATGGAATTTTACTCTCATGAATAGAATACATCATATAACAAATGTAGAAGAATTGTGTACATAAAATCAGAGTCAGTTAGTTGATTAAGTTGATCTAAAGGGAGATAATCCCATATGGGTGCTATTAAGAAGTGTTTAATAAGGGTGTCCAGGGCCTCCCTGGTGGCACAAGGGGTTAAGATGCAGCACTATGAAGCTACCCTCAGCCAGTGCAGCACAAGTTCAATCCCCGGCCAGGGAACTACCCACGTGGCGCAGCAGACCTCTCCTGACTCACCCGCTGCTCCCCTCAGCAGTGTATTTCAGTCAATCTGCCTGTTCTGTTCCCCACTCTGTCTCTGGTGAACCCTCTCACCCCCCTGCACCTATGGCCTGTACCCCAGTTCTTGTATGCATAAATAAGTGAATCTTTAAAAAAAATAAGGGGGTCCAGGTCATCTCAGAATGGAGAGATTCAGGGAGAAACTCAAAATGTAAGAAAGTCTCCTGTGAGCCTTGAAAAAAGTCCCAGTCACATTCTGAGAGGGTCAAATAGCAAGGGCATGAAAACAACCCTAAGAGTAAGAGCACTCTGAGCTGAGAGACAGGCCTGCGGTCATACAGCCACAAGAACTGATACCTGACAACGTGGATGAGCACATGTGGGAGCTTGGATTATTTTGTGCTTCAACTATTCTGTGTCTTTGCCTTGATTATTCTTTGCTTTGACTATTTTGTGCCTCTAAGTGCAGAAACAGGGAAAGTTTGAGATAAGGAACCTCTCTGGGCAAAAGTCCTGGTATGAGGATCCATGCATGCTGAAAACAGCATGTTCAGAAACAGCAATAGATGTTGTGGTTAGAGTAGCAGAAACACTGAGGCTTCCCTTTCTCTAGACCTGTTTTCCCGACCTTGGCTGGGGCTAGCTCTTTGTACGTCCCCTACACACTTGTGCATTCCTGTTTGCCTGCTTGCTTCTTCGAACTTTTCTATTTTCTGTTTGATTCTGAATAAAAACAAGATTGCCCTCAGAGTTGGGCTGTACCTTCCTGGTGTAGTCCCTCTAGGCTTCTCATTGTTCTGCACATGGGCTCTGAGTAATCCTTTTTCTTCCAGCCACCACACATCATAAGGAACAAGTATAGAAGTGGATTCTTCCCCTGCCAAGTCTCTAGATGAGGATGCATCCTAGATAGCACTTTGGTTTCCGCTTTGTGAGACCCTGAGCTAGATTTCTGACCTGCAGAAATTATAAGGAAATAAATGGGTATTATTTTAAGCCATTAATTTTGATACTTTGTTACAAAGCAACGGGAAATAAAACAAGGAGCAATTAGGAAGTAGGAGAAAATTATGAGCAAGAGGTTTTAGAGGTCAAAATGATTAAAGAGGGAAGAAAATTATATTTAATTATTATATTACTGGCAAATATAATATAATGACACTTATGATTGAATTTACTAATGAGGAAATTCGAATTCACAGTGTAATTCAAGAAAAAAATTATAGCCAAAGTGTAGAGATGAAGCTCATTGGAGACAAAAGTGTGAAGGGTTACCAAAGTTAATAAGTTAATAAAATTAAATTTTCTCACATAGGCTGATTAGCATGGAACATGTGTGTATATGCATGAACATTTTGGCCATGCACAGGTGGCATTTCTGACAACATGCAAATTTGGTCATTTCAGTGCCTACTTATCTTCTCAAGGACTATCTCACCTTTGATTCTTATATAAAATGCTGAATAAATGAGACAATTCTTGTAGCATATTCAAAATAACATAAAAATTGAGGGTATCTAACCAAAAAAAAAAAAAATCCACATTTCCAATATAGCTAATTTTTACTGTGTCTTACAATTTTTCTCAACATACAAATGCACACACATGAATGCACACACATAAGATGACTTTAAATTCATTATATTAATCAACTTTACTTTATATAGGAATTATACAGAATATAGAGTTATAGTGTATAAAATAACCTGCAGAGGAAAATTAAGGAGTAGGGCCTCCCCTGGTGGTGCAGCGGTGGAGCACTGGGCTGTGAAGCTGCCCGCAGCCTCTGCAGCACTGGTTTGATGCCCGGCTGCCAGCGAGGGTCCCACATGGTGGAACAGATCTCTCCTGCCGAGCCCGCTGCTTCCCTCAGCAGTGTATTTCATCAATCTGCCTGTTCTGTTCCCTGCTCTTGCTCTGGTGAATTCTCTCACCCTCCTGCACTTCTGACTGTACCCAGTGCTTGTATAAATAAATAAATAAATCTTAAAAAAAAAAACAACTTAAGGAGTAATACATTGTCTTTATATGCTATATTCAATTAACAGGACATTTGGTATACAGCATGATTTATAAACACAAAAAAGTATAAGCATAATGTAAAACAGATTTGTTATAAAGATAAACAACAAACACTATTAATGTCATTAAAGAAATGTGTTATCCTGTAGTGACTAACTGGGATGACACTAATGCAATTTTTTTTTTTCAAAGCAAGAGTAGTTTATTTTTAAGCTTGGAGAAAAATGCAGAGTAAAGCTAATAACTTCAGTTGATTTCCTCTAAAGACTGGTAAAAGTGTGAAGATATTGATTTTATCCTCTAATAATTATCCCTTAAACAGTTTTTCAGAATGTCATTACAACATCCGGAAAGAGCAAGAACAAGTTCAATGCTCTGTATACCCATTTGTGTAGCACTAGTGGCAACAATTTTTGATAATGTGCCTACATTCATAGAGCAGTCATTTGAGTTTTCTGCATTGCTGAAACTGTGTTTTAGTTACAAGAAGGCCATACCAATGAGTTTCAGAATGGATATGCGTTAATGTGAATCCACACTGGAAGTGCATCACAGCATATCCACAGGAGTCTGATGTTTAATCTAAAAAGAGAAGCAAATGGTATCTCAATCCTGAGAACTGTTTCTCACATAAAATTGTGTTCCCTTGAAAATAATGAAAGTCATTTTGGGGAATCTATTCCTGTGAATCAGTAAAGTACATGCTTTATCTTCTCATCATAAAAGATGTAAACAACACTTGCGTATGAGTTTCCAGGCTATTGCGAGAAGTCACCAGTGGAGAGAAATTTAAACTAAAGTGAATATCCCATTCTGTTATCAGCAATCCATATTATAAAAGGAAGTTTGCGCTAGTAGCACAATAAATACATTTCAACAGAGGTTATATAAAATAAACACTTTCCCTTCATTTAATTTCTGAATGATTATCATCTTGCCTTGGAAAAACATACTTTTTTTTATCTTTCTGGCATTAGAGAAGGTGTTGGCATATTAACTTAATGTCATGGTGAGTGGGGGGAAAAAATCCCTTTTTCCCAACTTAGTCTCCCCAAGACTTGTACTATACATTTTCACAGTACATAGGTGATATAAGAATAGCATTAATATTTGGCTTTTGATACTGTAGATTACATCAATGGAATATAAAACATTTAGACAAAAATGTTCTTGTCACTAAAGAAACATGTAAAAATACCTATGTAGGTCATGGATTTGAGAGAGAGAGAGAAAATTGACTTAATTGTGGGGCTGGCAAGTACAAAATCTGTAGGGAAAACTGAACACCTATACATTCTCCAGCAGGAATTGACACAGCAGTTGTGCAACTAGGGGTTTCCTCTTTTTCGGGGAACTCTCAGCTTTGCTCTTACGGACTATCAAGTGATTAGATTCAGTCCTCTCATACATTCAAAGATAATCTTTCTTAAAAATCAACTAGCCATAAAGTTAACATTATCTACAAAATACCTACACAAAAAGACCTAGATTAGTGTTTAATTGCATAGCTGGGTACAATAGCCTAGCCAAGTTGATACACAAAACTGACCATCAAGGCATCCATGACTTGAATAGCATTGTGCTACCATAACTCTAGACTGACTAAGCTCTCCATAGGCTTAGACTCCACAGGAGCAAATCATCTTTAGAACAGAACAGAATAAAATGTGTTACACAAACAAAGAGGAATCTGGATTCTTTGTATGAGGACACTAATTCCACTCATGGGGGCTTCAAGATGCTCATGACCTAATTCCCTCCCCAAGACCCTGTTTCCAAAGACCATCAAGTTGGGGATTAGATTTCAACCTATGAATTTTGGAAGGACAGAACACTCACTTCATAAAAATATTTCTATCAGGCTACAAATATTCTTAAAAAGTTGTAATAACTTCTGTCATCATGATTTCAGTGAGATGTGCATTCCCATAAACTGTTGGTATGAATATAAACTGAAACAAAACATAGAAAAGCAAGTTGATGACCTATCTAAAAAGAGTTAAGATAAGCAACCCTTGGTCACAGCAATTTCATTTCTAGAAATCTCTTTTAAGGCAACTACAATAAATGAGATACAAGATTTTCATAAGAGAATTCTGACTCTAATTGTACTTATAATAGCAAATATTCAAAGGTCTAAATGTCCCACAAAAGAGAAAAATGATGAAAGTAACTATGATAGAGATGAAAAAGCTAGAATAGTAATCCGCAGGTTAAAAGTTACGTTTATGCAGAATATTGACAAACTTCTTTAGATATATTACTTAAATAAAAATAAAACTAGGCTAGGACAATCTCCTTTAACAGTGGCTTCTGAACTGTGAATGAATATTTAATTTCACGTGAAAATATTTCAAATGTGATTGGTATTTATCCTAGAGTAGTAAAACAAAGAAAGATGCATTTTATAGTAATTTTTGTATTTCCATGTTGTTCTACAACATACATTTTAATAACTCAAAAGATAAATGTCATATTCAATATCATTTAGAATAAGATTACTACTTTCCTCCAAACTCGAAACTGTAACATTCAGCATAGCTAAGTGTAGGGTAAATGGTTTGGTAAATGGTTTTCAGGCTTTTCTGCCCTCTCACCATTAGCATTGCCCTGCCTGATGGGGCACCTGCAGTTGTTACATTATTGCAAACTCTCGTTTACTTCAGTGGGCCATGGGAGGAGTATTGAGGCAGTCACCAAGAGAAGCAGAAGCAAGAAAGAAGCAGGAGAGAGAAGGGGAGGAAGAAAGCTGGCCTACTGGCCCCCAGCACCCCTACCTGCGTGTACCTGTTTGCCACACTACATGTAAAGCTCAATAAAAGCCTGAGAAAGCCATCCAGGGTTCCAGGTCTTTCCTTTACTCCATCTGCCTAACCATAGATAACCTGCTCTGTGGCCATCTTCCCCCTACACCAAGAAATAAACTCTTCATTTTCTCAGTTCATAATTGATCTCAAATAGCTAGGTGTTTGTTAATATTTTTTCTTATTTTGTTTTTTCATTGAACAATTTTTAATTTAATATCTTAATTAATATTTGAAAAATAAATTTTATCTTTAAAAATATACACCAGTCATCCTAAACTTTCCTTGGTTGATATTATTTTCTTCATTCAATCCAGAATCCTATCCAATTACATAGTGGCATATTTACCATATTACCTTTGAGCTCAAAAAATTAATTTTCTACATTTATGCTGACTTTCCATAATAAATGAAATGAGTCCGTAGCTTCTAATTTCATTTTTTAAAGGTAATTTATTTATGCATACAAGAGCTGAGGTACAGGCCAGAGATGGAGGGGGGGAGGGGAGGGGTAGGTGAGAGGATTCACCAGAGACACAGTGGGGAACAAGGGGAGCAAACAGGCACACTGACTGAAATACACAGCTGAGGGGAGCAGCGGGCAAGGCAGGAAAGGTCTGCTTTGCCATACAGGTTGCTCCCTGGCCGGATGGGAATGGAACTCCTGCTGCAGATGCTGCCGATTGCCTCACAGTGAGGTGCTTAACCCTTGTGCACCAAGGAATTCCCTAATTTCATTTTTACCAACTAAAATCAGGGAAAGAAAATTAAAGGCAAAAAGTTTGTTTTGATGGATATGAAAAGGATATTTCAAGTACTCATAGGATAGCGAAGATTAATGCTCCTTGATGGTATCAGCTATTGCTTTCAATGCTTGATGTCATTAGTCTATTGAGTCTTCATTCAACCCTCTGCGCTAGAAGTAGAGGAGGAAGCTGAAGTACAGAGAATACTAGCCCATGTTTGTTTAGGGGTAAGAGCGGCACTAGTAACTAATCCTAGACAACTTTGCCCAGTGGCTGTGCATGACCCAATGCTATGAACAGTGTAGAATCAATAGTAAGTTTTTTTGATTTTTGGTTTTTAAAGATTTATTTATTTATGCATACAAGAACTGGGGCATGGGCCTAAGGTACAGGGGATAAGAGGGTTCACCAGAGACAGAGTGGGAAGCAGAAAGGCCAATCTACTGAAATACACTGCTAAAGGGATCAGCGGGTGAAACAGGAGAGCTCTGCTGTGCCATATATGGGTTAGCTCCCTGGTCATGAATGGAACTCAGGCCACAGTGTGATTGTGCTGAGACTTAACCCCTAGGCAACCAAGGAGGCCCCACCCATAAGTTTTTAACAACTCAGTCTTTGATAACAAAGGAAAAATGCACCTTCCTCTATATAACTAAAGAAGATAAATTTCTTAATTGTTGATGCCATCAAAAAGAGTCTCTAGTTTTTCCTTTCAATGGATCTGCTGTGGTGCATTAGTTAACTTTGCAAAAATCCAATAAAGGGAATGGCAGAGAAAATATCAGATTCAGAATTGACATACTTGGTCAGTGGCAAGAACAATAATAAACCATTTTATCACCTTGAGTAGTAGGCACTATATAAAATCAAGATATACATTCATGGGAAAGAACAGAGTCTTGAGCTGCTGTGTATCTGTCCTCCAAAGTATCTTCTTTAATTCATCATCTTACTTCACATTTAGATCTGCAAAGACGCTCTAGGCAAAGAGTGTCCTTTCAATTGATCTGTTTGTTATTGTAGTAACAGCACATTTTCTGTGTATCACCCAGTATTTTAGAATTAGAGCAGAGTGCAAAAAAAAGATGCACTGTTCAGTGAAATGTACATAAAATCATCCAGCTATACAAGCAGCTTTTATGATTCTCAGAAAACAACATCAGATTCACTAGAGCAACAAAACAATTGCACTTATATAAATGACATTTGATAAGGTGAGATAGATATTCCTTCAGACTCCCAGAGCAATCTATCCAAAATAGTGAGTATAAAGCAGTGTGTGTGCATGTGCATGTGTGTGTGCATGTGTGTGCGTGTGTGTGCATGCACACACCTGCTGCCACTTGTTCTAATGATTACAACATAGCTCTTGAGCTGTATGACTCTCTGACCTCTGCAAACAGCCATTTCCAGTATCTCTGACAAGTAATCCAGTGTCTGCACCTAATGATTTCTTTTAAATCACAAGAAGCTGAAAATAAAGCTATTTCTCAAGCTTTTGGTGTCCAAAGGCCGTTTCTTCAAGTGCCACCACATCAGATTCTCAGAAGGCTTCACATGCCCTTTCTGTTCTGTTTAGAGTTTGACTGAAATCTAATTACATTTTATATGAGACAGAGAAAGGAGCTTTAAAGTGGTTTTGATAGATAACAAATATCTTACACTAAGTTCGAGAGATTATTTTAATGCTCCCAGAATCATTTTACCATCAGTACTTATAAGCCTATTATCTAGCAACTACTAGTTTCACAATGGTTGGGGAAAAAAATGTAACATCTGGGAAACAAGTTACAATACGAAACTGTGTAATACTAAAAATTTGAAATTATATACTTTCTTCAAAAATACCATTATGTCATCCTGTGAGGTGCAATTTAACTTAAATACCATCTATATGTGGATTATGTCTTATTTATGGCATGGGTATGTTTTAACGAGTGAGATATATGTACTTGTCTTCAAAACTTGAAAACTCCTGGTTGCCTAAGTCCTACTTTTATTAGTGGTAGGCTTTTCAGAATTTGTTAATTGTTATTTGCTATATGCTAAATTTATAAATGAAGACCTCTCTGGTGGCGCAGGGGTTAAATTCTCTGTGCTATCAAGTTATCACAGCCACTGCAGCATGGGTTTTATACCTAGCCAAGGAGCTGATCCACATGGCCTAGCAGACCTCTCCTGTTCCGCCCACTTCTCCCCTCAGCAGTGTATTTCAGTAGATACGCCTGTCCTGCTCCCCACTCTGTCTCTGGTGAATCCTCTCATCCCCTGCACCTCTGACCTACACCCAGTTCTTGTACGCATAAATAAAAAAACCTTCTTAAAGTTTATAAATGACATAAATCATCATGGCATGTTGAAAAGATGACTAATTTTGTTAACTTTTAACTTCTAATTCTAACACCAGTTAAACAATAGATAAAATGAAACACAGGAAAATTTTACTACAAAGCTAAAATTTTTTTTGGATGCTGAAACTTTCAGTATATTTGAACCCCTGGGGACAAAAAAAAAAAAACAAAAACCTTTGATTAACAATAGTTACTTTTGCTGGATCCATATTTCTCAACTTGACTGCACATCAGAAACACATGCAGTTTTTTATAATTATACAAACTCAGGTCTCACCCAACACCTTTGAACAGAATCTCAGGGGTAGACCCAGGCATTTATTTATGTCATCAATTAAAAAAAAAATCACAAGTGATTTTCACATGCTTCCTCCATGAAAAATAGTCAAAAATTTAAAATTATCACATTTCACTGCTGCCTTATCATGAAAAAGAAACCCAGTGTGGCTGTCAGTGTTGTTAAGTGTGCAAGGTGTCAAATTTGGTCATGTGCCATTTCTTGTTTCTTGCTGCCTCATTTAAAATGGACTGTTTTCCCTATATCTTCAGTTGAAAACAATATTTTCTGTGACTACATGAGAAATATCAATTTCTGGTGGAGATGATACCACCATACAAAAATGAAAAGCCACTATTTTACGACTTTAATTCTGACAAGACATCTAGAGAAAGACCATCTATCCTTCCTAATAGACCAGAATAGATGAGTCAAATGCATTTTTTCTTACTTAGCTATCAGTACCAACCAATCAAACAAAGTTAATATTAATTCACATAATCCTAAAACTATGGCACATTTAATGAGAAACCTTGGAGATAATCAAATAAAAATATGACTTGTTCTAATGTAAACATAACACTTTGATCAGAATGAGTTTCTATAAGCATAACAAAAGTTCTTTTCGGGCCTCCCCTGGTGGCGCAGCAGTTGAGCACTAGGTTGCGAAGCTGCCCGCAGCCTCTGCAGCGCCAGTTCGATCCCTGGCCACCAGCGAAGGTCCCAAATGGCACACAGACCTCTCCTGCCGTGCCTACTGCTCCCCTCAGAAGTGTATTTCATCGGTCTCTCTGTTCTGTTCCCCACTCTGGCTCTGGTGAATTCTCTCACCCTCCCATGCTTCTGACTGTACTTGTGTAAATAAATAAATAAATCTTTAAAAAAAAGAAAAAAGAAAGAAAAGAAAAGTTCTTTTCTAGCTTCTGTACAGCAAAAGAGACATTAACCAAAACAGAGACACCCTACTCCATACAACTGATAAGGATATACAAAGATATACAAAGAACTCACATGACTAAACAAAAACCAAAAAATCCAGTCAAGAAATGGGCAGAAGAACTTAAAAGAGGAAATGCAAATGGCCAACAGGCATATGAAAAAATGTTCAATATCCCTTATCAGAGAAATGCAAATCAAAACCACACTGAGATACCACCTTATACCAGTAAGAATGGCACATATCAAAAAAACAAGCAACAACAAATGTTGGTGAAGATGTGGTGAAAAAGGAACTCTCCTACATTGCTGGTGGGAGTGCAAAATGGTCCAACCACTGTGGAAAGCTGTCTGGAGGTTCCTCAGTCTACTAAAAATGGAGCTACCATACGATCCAGCTATTCCACTCCTAAGGATCTACCCAAAGGACACAAAAACATTGATTCAAAAGAACACCTGTACTCCCATGTTTACTGCAGCACTATTTACAATAGGTAAAACCTGGAAACAACCCAAATGCCCCAAAATAGATGACTGGATCAAGAAGATGTGGTCTATATACATAATGGAATACTATTCAGCAATCAAAAAAGATAACCTCATGCCATTCGCAGCAATGTGGAAGGAGTTAGAAGTAATTATGCTCAGTGAAATAAGTCAGAAAGAAAAAAATATCAGATGGTTTCACTTATAGCAGGACTCTAGAGGAACCAAATAAGACATCAGTGTAGAAAAATAATAGCAATGCAAAATACAACAAAGCAAAAACAGACAATTATAAACCAGAGACATCCTGCAGGGGAGGAGAAGGGAGAGGGATCAGAGGGGGAGGTAGGAGCACAGGGGACTGAGGTGATGGTGCATGGTGCATTGGTGAAGAAAATTCTATGGGACTATACCTGAGGGGGTGGGGGGAAGTAAATATTGTTTAAAAATGAACAATGATGTAAAAGAAAAAATTTTAAAAGAAAAAGTTCTTTACTTAATCTTCATATTCTGGGAGAATGTACCAACATGCCAAAATCAACTTTTCCCAAATGCATCAAAATAATGATGTATTTGAGGAAAAGCAAAATAGTACTTGAGAATATTTTGTCTTCCATATAAAAACCTGACATTTCAAAATAATAAGTTAAAATGTTTTTTAAAAAAATTAAACCTGTGTTAGTGACCCAGGGCTACTCTAACAAAATGCCAGCTGGCTTAAACAACAGAAATTTACTCTCTCCCAGTTCTGGAGATGTTTGCAAGGTTGATTCCTTCTGAGGCTCTAAGACAGAACTGGTTCCATGACACCCTCCTCACTTCTGGTAGTTGTTGGTAGTCCTTTATATTCCTTGACTTGTACATACACCACTCCAAATTTTTCTTATATTTGCACATGTTTTTCCTGAGTGCAACTCTGTTCTTTTTTAAAAAAGATTTATTTATTTATGCATACAAGAACTGGGGTACAGGCAAGAGGTGCAGGAGGTGAGAGGATTCACCAGAGACAGAGTGGGGAACAGAACAGGCTGATTGACTGAAACACTGAGGGGAGCAGCAGGTGAGACAGGAGAGGTCTGCTGCACCATGTAGGTCACTTCCCTGACCAGGAATCAAACTCGTGCTTCAGTGGCTGCAGATAGCTTCATAGTACTGAGTCTAAACTCCTTGCACTACCAGGGAAGCCCCTGTGCATCTCTGTTCTTTACATGTTTTTTTTTTTTTAACATTTGCTATAAAGGGCCTCCCCAGTGGCGCAGGGGGTTGAACACAGTGCTGAGAAGCTGTCTGCAGCCTCTGCAGCACCGGTTCAATTCCCCGTCAGCCAGGGAGATACCCACAAGGCGCAGCAGACCTCTCCTCTTGCCCACTACTCCCCTCAGCAGTGTATCTCAGTCAATCGGTTTGCTCTGCTCTCTGCTGTGTCTCTGGTGAATCCTCTCAACACCCCCTTGCCCCCTGCATCTCTGGTCTGTACCCCAGTTCTTATATAAACAATAAAAATAAAACTTTCAAAAATTTTTTTCTATAAAAACACCAGTCACTGGAATTAGGGTCCACCCTAATGCAGTATGACCAGTGCTAGTTCCAACTACGGTCACATTCACAGGTTTCCAAGCTAGGATCCAGCAAATCTCTTTTGAATGGTGCAATTCAACCCACCACACATTCATTCATTAGTTACTAACTAACTTTTCATTTGAGTGAAATAACATTCTACTTTCTTTTCTGGATTCAGCCGCATATAAGCTACGTGGTCTTCAGCATCTGTAGATAGTTCCCTTAGTGTCACCCCATTACTTTCTATTTTATGTGACCATGAACTCACACTAAACTGATGATAATGAAAGATATTCATAAAGGCACTAATAAATCTACATGTTTTTGTGTGTATAATTTATGTATTAATTTGCCAGAACAATTAAGGCAAATGTAGCCTCATTGAATTGTATATCTGGAAGGTAATTTGGTTTTCCATTACACTTACAATAAAATGCTCTTTACCATGTCCTGTAGATTCAGCATGACTCAGACCCTATCCACTTCCTTGGCCTCCCATCAGGCCATTCTTTCTCTCTCACTGGCAATCTGGGCTCCTTCTACAACCCACACAGAGTCAGGCCCTTTATCACCCAGACCTTATCCCCTTATTGGCCCTTTGCCTCAGATTCAAGCCCTCAGAGATTTTACCCACCACACTTTTCAAAGTATCTCTCAGTCTCAATCACATCACCAAGTTAACTTATAGTATACCACAGCTGGAACGCATCGCTCCTTCATTCTACATTTTTTTTTTTTTTTTTTAGTCCTAGACCTCCTCATTCACCCTCTCCACTTTCCCAAAACCCTCTAGAGCAAGTATTCTCACAGTCCGAGTCACAGCACTCTCACACCAAAACAAACACCTAAGCTCTGTTTACTGAAAATCACATCCTATAGTAGTAGTTCCTATGGCGTCCAAGAAATGGTGCTGTTTTTCCCTCAAAAAAGGTCAAACTCTAGTGGATCCTTTGACATTGTTGTCCCCGAAGCACCTCAGTACTCAGGCAACCCCTGCCCTGGGAGATCCTTCCTGTGAAGATAAAATCATTGTCTCTGTCTATTGCTGCTGTATCTTCATGCTGAAACCTACACCTAGCATATAGAAGGCTACTGATATTTTCCAGAATACAGTCTTGGAGGAAGACTGCATTTAGTTGCATCTGAGTTAAATGAACCTCAACCTCAGCTTACAAATTTGTAGAAGGGAGGCTCACTTCAAGGATTAACTATGACCATAAGTACAACCATTTTATGTTTGGCAGGCATCTAACAACCAGTTATTGAGGACTTATAAGCTGGTCCCACACCAATTTTTAAAAAATGAGCAAATTGACATACTAAGAATTTGTATGGTTCATTAATTGCATAAGAAATAAGGGTGAAAATGTAAAGCAAGTAGCAGATTTCCTAAATCTAAATCATTTTGTGTTCTTGGAGCTATAAAAATACTGGAATTTTTCCTTTTAGTTCTCAGTGTTTTATATGTTAATGAGACCCAGTTAGAGGAAAGACTTACTTTAAAATTTATCTTGGAAAGCAAGAAGCAAATAAATAATCTATATGTGTCCCTATTTCAATCCTCAGTCCTTCACTCTAATGTATATATTAGAATATTTTCTTATATATACATTAATAATATGCATTACATATATAGTATCTACACATATATATGTTTGGTTTCTGTCTTTCCTTTCAACTTTATTCTCTTCTACTTATATTTTAGCATCCTCATTTTTGATGTTTTCTTCCAATACTAAATTTCCTTCAGCCCTAAGGTAGCCTGGGGCATCACTGGCCATAAACTCAATCAACTTCCATGGAGGCAAACAGAATAAAAAAATTGACAGGGGCTTATTTAACCAACTTTCTATCACCTGGAAGACTTTTAAATTTGGTAACCGCAAGTAGGGCATGCTTTATTTATGCTAGTAAGCCTACTATCTTTGAATAAAGTGACCTCAATAAATTCCGTTGGTTAAAATGAGAATATAATTGGACATTGCAACTCAACTAAATCAGATTTAAATACACTACATTGAACTCTGACACTGTCAACTTAGTTAGAATCAATGTTATCAAAAACTATATGATTTTATTTTATATTATTGATGTAAAATAAAAGGGAGTTCATTTTATTGCTAAAGAAATTATTTGCCAAATCAAATAAACATTTCATGGATATTTTAGTCTTTTACTGCTTGGCTATATTCTAAATAATTGAATCCATCTATCAATCTTGCCTGAATAAATTACATTTAAAGACTTTGAATAAACATAATTTTTAGAAAGAATTTTTATATTATCCCTGTATATTTCATACATTTCTAAGTGTAATGGGAACTATTTATTTTAAAGGAATTAAATAATTCATCACCAAGCATTTTGTTATGTCATAAATTAAAAAATGAAATTGGAAATTTCTTTGAACTTATTTTGAAAAAATGATCTTTGTTGTCTAATGCTATCATTCATAAGGTCTTACTCAAAATCCTCTGGCTCAACTACAAACCTTAAAATCTAGTAAACTTATAATCAATTTTATTTTTAATGTCAGCAATTTGTGGTACTCAGAATTTTTTCTCAAGTATCCTAATTTTACCAAAAATGTGCAACATATAGAGGTTCCCCCTCCCCACCTAGTAAAGAGGATTGCCATCTCTATTTAAGTCACCCTAAAATGTAACTCACCTAATATTGTCAAAAGTTATAAACATGGGCCTCCCCGATAGCACAGCGGATTGAGAACAGCGCTGAGAAGCCATCCACAGCCTCTACAGTGCGGGTTCAATTCCTGGCCGGCCAAGGAGAAACCCACATGTCACAGCGGACCTCTCCTGTCTTGCCCGCTGCTCCCTCAGCAGTGTATTTCAGTCCATCTGCTTGTTCTGCTTCCCGCTCTGTCTCTGGTGAATCCTCTAACCCTCCCATGCCTCTGGTCTGTACCCCAGTTCTTGTATAAAAATAAAAATAAATCTTTACAAAAAGTTATAAACATTACTGTAAAGATAGCACATTTTTCATATTGTTGTATAAAATGCAATCATCTAACATAAAGATTGATACCACAAACTATTTTGTAAAACCTATTCATTAGTCAGTTTTTACAGATAATTCAAAATCTTATTCAAACCCATTAAATGAATGAAAAGTCAATTATCCAAACATTCTCAAATATTAGGTAGTCTGATAATTGTTATTTTCTTCTCTAATAATCTCCCATAGTAATAAAAATTTTAAAAATCAATGACACCATGGGGAAATGCCATAAGATATATGAACATTATGTTACACACCCTGATGAGCCTGTCATTTATGTCCCTATCATTTTTATCTTCTTAAAAGCAAGAAAGGTTTGTGCTTCAAATAGTATGGGTTCATGGTTATGCAGGGGAAAATAACTCATTTTGTGATTTACTTTCTACTAAAAACAAGGGATCAGGAACTAAAGAGTAAGTTAACAATAGAGGAAACTGGTGAACACAACCTCTGCAGTTGACCAATGTCAACATCAACAGTCTTGATTTTATACTGACTATATGGACCCTTGATATCATGTGACTGAAACAACATCTTCATTTTGTGATCTTCCTTCTAATAACCCATAACCCCAGTCTTATCATTAAAAAAAATCAAGTTCTAATAATGGACATCCTACAGACTATTGTAGTCATACTATAGTATTGGTCCAGGTCAAGAAAACAAAAACTTCATGAGAAACTGTCAAAATTCAAGAGGACACTAAAGAGGCACTACAACTAAATATAACATATATCTTAAGTGGGATCCTGAATAGAAAAAACATATCAGGTTAAAATTAAATAAATATGAAAAAACTATGGATATTACTTAATATTAATGTACACATACTGGTTCGTTAATTGTAGCAAATGTACCCATACTATCGTAAGAGTTTAACAGTAGTAGAACTTGGACATGGATATATAGAAACCCCTGTACTTGCTTCTCAACTTTTCTGTAAATCTACAACTGGTCAAAAAAGTAAAGTCCATCATAAAATTCCCCAAATTACTTGGGGGGAAAAAGTAAGTGAAGGAATACAATCTATTCACACACATTAATATGACATTCAGTATGAATAAGTGAGTTTTCCTTGGCTATTTGCAAAAAGAATATATTGATACTCTTTGTCCAAGCTGATTCCTTCTTCTTCTCTTAACAAACTAGCAATAAAAACATGTAAAATTGTCAGACAGTTTTGTTAGAAGGTAAATAAAAATCAGAAATTATCTAAGATGTATAGTCTGACAGGCTAGTATCATGATTAATCTAGACTAGTAGTTTCTTGCTATTTTACCTACATCTAATCATAGTTGGGTTCCTAAAGAATTAGGCTTGTGGGCCTCTCTGGTGGTGCAGGGGTTAAGACGCAACCTATGAAGCTATCTGCAGCCACTGCAGCACGAGTTCGATCCCCAGGGAGCTACCCACATGGTGCAGCAGACCTCTCCTGACTTGCCTGCTGCTCCCCTCAGCAGTGTATTTCAGTCAATCTTCCTGTTCTGTTCCCCACTCTGTCTCTGGTGAATCCTCTCACCCCCCCCACCCTACATACACACTTCTGGCCTAGACCCAGTTCTTATAAATAAATAAATAAATCTTTTTAAAAAATAAAAGGAATTAGGCTTGTTTCTCCCCTTTGTGCCATTTGTGCCCAATTCAAATTCCCTCTTAAGAGGCTGTCAAAAACAGAAAACAAGTCAATCAAATGGCACCAAATTAGAGTTGATATCTATTTTATGTAAGTAAAAAATATGTGTTAGAGTAAGAACAATTCACATATCAGAAAAAGTGTTTTTGAGGTTTGACACACTGCCCTTGGCTCCTCATCACCACCTTTTTCTTTTGATTTTTTTTTAATTTTATTTATTTTTTTTAAAGAGGCACGTATTTTTTTTATTTATTTGTTTGTTTTTTATTTGTTTATACATGCATTGGGTACAGTCAGAAGCGTGGGAGGGTGAGAGAATTCACCAGAGCCAGAGCAGGGAGCAGCGCAGGCAGAAGGACCAAAGGACACTGCTGAGGGGAGCAGCGGGCGGCAGGAGAGGTCTGCGCGCCATGTGGGACCCTCCTCCAGTGGCTGGGGAGCAGCTGGGGATCGAACTGGCACCGCAGTGGCCACGGGGATCTTCACAACCCAGCGCTCAACTGCTGCGCCACCGGGGAGGCCCTTCTTTTGATTTTCAATGTAATTTTTTTGAAAACATAATAAGCAAAAGAAAACGCATAAATAATAAATTTTATCTGATTGGATGTCAGCAGTGAATCTATTCATGAAACTGAGATAGCCTAGGTGAACAAAATGCTGCTCAACTTCTGTTTGAATAGGTGAACTAAATCATGTGCTGGCAGGTCATTGCATTACATCTTGTTTAAACAACTTGGCCTACCAGATCAATCAAAGGCACCAAACCTAGGCAAAAGGCTTTTTCCTGAAATGAGGGCTAACTGAGGATGCAACATGTGATGTCGAAAATCCTGACTGAGAGTAACCAATGTCTCATTAGTCTGCTGAAATGCACACCTCTGGCTGGAGATTTAAGAGGTTAATAAAACATGTGACATATGAAGTACATATAACCCAACTGTGAATGCCCCAGTGTAGTCCAGCCCAAAACATGCTATGAATTTACTCCCATCTGCCCTGCCCTGGCAAACCTATCCCTTAAAAGCCCTTTCTTAGCAGCACTGGGGAGCCAGGTTGGAAATTTTTTCTTCCAATGCTCGCTCCTTTGTGTTCTAGTATAAGTAAATAAAACTTTGTCTAGATCCTTGACCTCTGACCTCTTTGAATTCTTTCTCAAAGAAGGCAAAGAACCACAAGCTCATTAGTAAAATAAGTACCTAAAAACACAGCATTACCAGAATACCTGAAGCCAAAATATGCCCCCTTCAGAAGCCCTAATGACAACTATTATCTCAAGTTCAAACAGAATCAATTCGTTTTGCCCAGGAAATCAAAAGAGCAAAAATAAAATTGTGTTCTCTGATAATTTACCAAAATTTTGCAAAAACAAAAAAAAAATCTTTGGACTCATATCCAAGCCTATTTCTCTGGTTACAAAGATCATTTTCAAAAGGAAAGTTAGGAAATCCATGTTGTTCTAACATAAGAACTGTAGGTCACAAATGTGATGTTTGTGTATGCATATTTGTTCAAATCCTCACACCTAAAACAGAATCTTGTAGATTACTACATAATCTGATTGATCCAATTGCACAGTACATTCTCCTTCTAAATCCCGAATTTGTCTGAGATTCAAATTTGCCTGTGAACACCATTTGAAACTCTCTATGTCAAGCTTGGTCATTGTAACACAGGCAAGGGTCTGTGAGAAAATGTTCACATATGTATACTCATAGCATCTAGTAATCATAGTAGTATTTTATTAGAAAGATATTAAGAGAAATTTCATTAGAGAGATATGAATTATAGATTCTGAGACTCTAAAATGATGATTAAGTAATTCAACTTCCAAATAAATCCAGAAAGCCCTTAGGAAAAAATAGAAAAGACATTTTCAAAATTTTTTTCCAGTGTTGACGAAAAGAAAAACTAATCAAGATTCTCACTTTTGAGTTTTGGTAAAATAGATTATGTGGTCTGTATAACTGTGCCAGAGGCTAAAGACTGCAATCAAGCTCTCTTTTATCATGTAAAAAGACCTGTATAGTAGGAAACTTAATATGTGCTCAGTGTTATAGCCATAGTAGGAACATAGATATCTAAGATAGAGAAAAGACTGGCCAAGATTTTGCATCCTCAATCTTTAGTCTGTACCTCATTTCTCTTAATAGGTGTCAGTGCACAAAGGAGGATAGATAGCAAAGGAATATGTTTTATTGCTAATCATTACTGGACTCAAGTTCTTATCTTCTCTCCTACCATTGAGAGGGCTGTACCAGACAGATTAGAATCCCATTGGCCCTTTGAGCATATAAAGAGAATCAAACAGTTCTTGTAAGAATTAAATATTTTGCTAAATAAGAAGGACTTAGACTAAATTAGTGTTAGCTTCCATTTGTTCTTTGGGATCACCCACTAATCCTCAATATTCTGGCAATGATAATAGGCATAAAAAGATAAACCAATAAAATGTTTTCTCGCTAAGGCCTCTCATTCTATTATTTCTTTTAGTCCTACCCTTGACCATGGTTGACTTCTAAAGTTAAGGACTCTTGTTTCTAAACAGAGACAGCTTCAGGCTCATTTTACCATTATCAGTTGAATATAGTTCTGAGAGAAGAACTATCCCAGGGAGAAAATACCTCAGAGATGCAAAAGGGAGATATCACTAAAAAAGATAAGAAAAAACATGAAAAATTTCCCAGGATAATGTTCTCAGTATCTATTATGTGCTATGATAAATAGTTCTTACAGTGATACAAGACAGTAAAACCAAGGAAAGGGGAGGGGCGATAAATGGTACTAAAATGAAGAGCCAGTAGGGCCATATACACTCATATAAATTTAGTTTTATGAGCTGGACATATTTGTGTAACTTGCAAAATGCTTTCTGCTGTTTGAGGACAAAAGTATATTCCTAGAATATGCAAGGAAAAGTTTGGTTTTTCCCAGTCTATCTGTCAAGTTACCCTAATTAAGAAAGAGGATCTAAATTTCTCAGAGTTCACACCATGTATCCCATTCCTACTCATTTTTGTGAATATGATTAAAGATCAAATGATTTGGTTTCCTTCTCAAGATTCCCTGGTTTCTCAATTTCCATTCCAGAGGTTTCTAACATATTTTGACACAATTTCATAACTAAGGTCATATAAAATAATAAAGTAATTCCAGAATTAAAGGGGAACAGTTGATGTTGGATATAAACAATTAATGTGTTTATATATGTGAACATAAGCAAACCATTAGAGAAAATCTTCATCTTCTCTGATCTTTTCATTTGAATATAACAGAAAGCATATGCTACAATGTGCAAAAGGTAATTCATCAAATAAGAGAGCACTGCACATCACATGATGACACAAGCCTTTGGAGATGTTTGAAAAAATAGCACAAGTCTCTGAAAAGTTTAAAAATAGAGGTATTCTGATTCTCTACAAATCTTTGCAGAATTAAGAGTACCTAGTAAGGCAATTTATTACATTCTACAGCTTATAGCACTGAGGGATTTAGGAAATGTACATTTTATATGCTTCTTCCACAAAGTTGGTTATCACAGGAGGTCAGGATATTTTTTTTTTCATTTATGCAGACAAGAACTGGGATAAGGCCAGAGATGAGTGGGCGGTGAGAGGATTCACGAGAGACAGAGTGGGGAGCAGAACAGGCATATCTACTGAAATACACTGCTGAGGGGAGCAGCAGGCAAGTCAGGAGAGGTCTGCTGTGCCATGTGGGTCAGCTCCCTGGCTGAAGATGAACTAGTGCTGCATTCTCTGTGGATAGCTTCATAGTGCTGAGTCTTAACCCTTTGTGGCACCAGGGAGGCCCAGGTCAAGATATTTTCATTACAACTATGGAAATTGCACATATTTGAATGCCAAAGGGAGGATAGAAATTTTTTGTTGTGTTTGACAACAAACACTGCAGAAAAAAGTCAGTGATCAAGTTCAAAAGTTCAAGCTTTTAGAAATAATGGCTTGTGCATTTCTTCTCCAAAAGTAATACTGTGGTTATGAGAAGGGGTTCCCAGTGGAGTTCCATGAGAGGAGCAGATGAGCCTGGGCACAGTACTTAGACCATGTGACAAAGAGCAACTCGTTTGAGCTCTAGTGCACTCATTTGTGTCCTAGCAGCAACTTGAGAAAGCCAACCCACTAATTTCATATTACTTGTCTTTTAGTGCATGAGATTGTAAATAATAAAAATATATAAAATTTCATTGTTCAGGGCCTCCCTGGTGGCACAGGCGGTTGAGCACCATGCTGTGAAGCTGTCCACAGCCTCTGCAGCATGGCAGACCTCTCCTGTCATGCCCGCTGCTCCCCTCTGCAGTGTATTTCATCAATCTGCCTATTCTGTTCCTCGCTCTGTCTCTGGTGAATCCTTTCACCCTCCCACGCCTCTGGCCTGTACCCCGGTTCTTGTATAAAAATCTTTAAAAAAAAAATCATTCTTCAAAAAGTTGGCCATCTAAAACATAAGGAAACATGTAGTTACCAGTTATCCAAAAGCAAAATAAGCTCAGCTAAAAAAATTAATTTGTTACAATGTATTGGAGGAATGATGGTACAAACAGTAAACCCAATTTAAGTGTACACAAAATTTTAAATGCGCAGGATATCAATTTTTATCATTATGTATATATTAGAAATGGTAGAGTACTTCTAGGTTAACTGTAACATTGGCACAGCATCTAACCACTGTTTCCTTGAAATTCCTATTGAAAGGATCTAAGAAAAGAAATAAATCAAGAATAAATTGTAGCAACACTGACAAAAAGGCAAATGACATTCTCACACCACAATCTTTGAGGATGTGTCACATGAATACCAAAAGATGTGGTAAATTCTTTGAAAATACATTAAATATGAATTTAACGTACAAATGCTTGGAGCAGGAGATGAATATAGAACAGTCTAAACAATTCAGAAGGCTTTTTGACAACTTTTGTACTGAGAAGCACATACAGTCACATGAATTAAAAAGAGGACCAAAGATGGGCCTCCCTGGTGGCGCAAGGGGTTAGGGCATCGCCCTGTGAGGTGGTCCGTGGCCTCGGCAGCATGAGTTCAATCCCTGGCTGGCCAGGGAGCAACCCACATGGCAAGGGAGACCTCTCCTGTCTCGCCCGCTGCTCCCCTCAGCAGTGTATTTTAGTCAATCTTCCTGTTCTGTTCCACACTCTGTCTCGGGTGAGTCCTCTCACCCCCCACATCTCTGGCCCGTACCCCAGCTTTTGTATGCACAAATAAATAAATCTTAAAAAAAGAGGACCAAGGTGAAGAGACACGCTGACATAGAGGCAGAATGACCAGGAAGGAAGCAAACATCACGCCACTCCCCACAACACGTACACACACACACCCTACATTGAAGCCTGAGTAAAGAATTAGATATTAAAAGTTGAGCCTTGCCAAAGAAGCATCACTGGATAAAGAGAACACACTGTACTGAAATAAAGTAGATATATTTAAAATGCCTTTATCTTCACCTCTGGATAACAGAGGTGATATCACCTTTCATAGACAATTTCTTATACAAAGTCCCCCAGACAAGAATTTTAATAGCATTCTTATGGATGGTGAGATGATGTAAATGAAGCTTCTGACTATATCTGTGATAGATTCCAAGTTAGACTGATATTCTAACAAATCCTCTTGATGCAGTGAAACAGAACAGGACTCTCTTCCTTTCCCATCAGATAAGCATTGATATCCGTTGCATTTAACAAGTGTGTCTCCTTGCATTCTAAAGAAAAGGAAGGATATCCCTAACAGGATAATAAGGGAGTTAAATACCTCAGGAGGTTAAACATCAGGTGTTAGTTAACAAAGCAAGCAGGCCCCCACCCAAAAGCTCTGTAAGCCTGCATCAAAAGGACATGCTGGGGCCTCCTGGTGGCGCAGCGGTTGAGCGCTGGGTTGCGAAGCTGCCCCCAGCCTCTGCAGCGCCGGTTCAATCCCTGGCTGCTCCCTGGCCACCGGCGAGGGTCCCACATGGCGCGCAGACCTCCCCTGCCGCCCGCTGCTCCCCTCAGCAGTGTACTTCAGTCCTTCTGCCTGTTCTGCTCCCTGCTCTGGCTCTGGTGAATTCTCTCACCCTCCCATGCTTCTGACTGTACCCAGTGCTTGTATAAACAAACAAATAAATAAAGCATGCCTCTTAAAAAAAAAAAAAAAAAGGACATGCTGACCCTTCCTATCTCCCCTTTTCAGACTCTTTCGCCCATCTTCCATTTGTTTGACTCCCTGGTATAAAAACCTCTGCCCTCTGCAAAAGAGCAGGACAGTGATCTTTCAGATGAGAGTCTGCTGCCCTCCTCAGTTCGTGGACAAATTAAACTACTTTCCTTCTCCTCAAACTGTTTCCTGTTATTGGCTGAGGGAAACTCAGGCCGGGGTTCAGTATCACTATTGCCATTTGTAACAATGTAGATGGAACTGGAGGGGGTTATGTTAAGCGTAATAAGTCAGAAGGAGAAAGACAAATACTGGATGGTGTCATTTATATGGGAATGTAGAGAAATCAAATGAAAGATCAGATAAAGACAAACCAATAACTAGAAATCTGACTATAGAATTGAGCTACCAGAGTGGGAGGGGCAGTGAGTAAGGCAAGAACAAAGTGGGGAGAGTGCTTTGGTGGTGGGTGGGTGTGGTAACAATGCCCGATGAGGGAGATTCTACAGTCTAAAATAAACAACATTATAAACCACTGGTACCTTAATAAAAAATATGGTACCCCTATGTTTATTGCAGCGCTATTTAAAATAGGTAAAACCTGGAAACAACCCAAATGCCCAAAAATAGATGACTGGATCAAGAAGATGTGGTATATGTACACAATGGAATATTACTCAGCAATCAGAAAAGATAAACTCATGCCATTTGCAGCAACGTGGATGGAGCTGGAAGGAATTACGCTCAGTGAAATAAGCCAGAAGGAAAAAGAAAAATATTGGATGGTTTCACTTATAGCAGGAATATAGGGGAACCAAATAAGACATCAGTGTAAAAAATAACAATAATATAAAACACAACAAAGCAAAACCAGATAATTATAAATCGGAGACATCCTGCAAGGGAGGAGGGGGGAGAAGGATCACAGAAAGGGAGGGAGAAGCACAGGGGACTGAGGTGATGGTGCACGGGTGCATTGGTGAAGGAAATTCTATGGGGACTACACCTGAGGGGGTGGGGGGGAAGCAAATATTGTTTAAAAATGAACAATGATTTTAAAAAATTAAAAAAGAAATAAAATAAAAATAAATGCCTATAAAAAAAGAAATTCAGGGGGAAAAATACGGCATTACTTTCCAAATGATTTTTTTTTTCCGAACCCACCCTTTTTAGAAAGAGTAGTAGTGATTGGTTATTGTTATCAAAATTTTACATGTCACAAATATTAATTCGAATGACCAAATTTCATGGCTAATCATAGATAGATAAGAGTAACCCAGAAACCTGTATTGCAACTAAAGTAATCAAGCAATTTACGTTCTTTCAAATTTGGTAAAACCCACCATGACTTTTATTAAAATTTGGTGTTTCTTGCTAGGAGGAAAATCCACAAGGCCAAAGAATACAAACTCCTTTACCTTTTGTTCTTTAGTGCATTTCAAGAACCCGTTGTCAGAGAAATTTAACTTGATCCTGATTTTGATTTAGAATAACTTCTTATCATAGAGCTGTCACTTCCAGGCATTCCAACCTCAGGCATAGGATGAGCTGTGGCCTGACAGGAGCTATAAGCAGAGGTAAAGCAACTGATGATAAAGTATGAGGTGTCATGAGTTTTGATATAAATCAATAGAGAAATTCCATCTCTAACAAGTTAAATCATTTATAACTTTGTGTCTTACAGGAAATACAACCTATGTCAAAAGAAAGGCAAAGTTGGAATCTTCTGCTATAATTCCTGTAGTTTCAATTTTCTTAACACTGTTTCAGCTAATTCTTTTGGTCCTGATATATAAAAATATCATTACTAATTCAAAGTACCCCACCTAACCCTCTCTGGGTCAAAAACAGAAACCTACTGCATTGGAAGTTAAGAGCTCACAGCACCCACTTCTCCACAAATTAACCTCAGCTGGTAGGAGCTGCCTTGTCTTCTCCACCTCCTTCCTAAAAACAGAGCCTCCCTGGTGGCTCAGGGCATTAAGACGCAACCTATGAAGCTATCTGCAGCAACTGCAGCACAAGTATTATCTCCAGCAGGCCAGGGAGCTTCCCATACAGCACAACTAGGGTACAGGCCAGAGGTGCGGGGGGCTGGGGGAGTGAGAGAATTCACCAGAGACATAGAGGGGAACAGAACAGGCACATCAACCAAAGAACATTGCTGAGGGAGCAGCAGGTGAGTCAGGAGAGGTCCGCCGCACCACGTAGGCTTCTCCCCAAACTCGTGCTGCAGAGGCTGCCCACAGCCTCATAGTTTGCATCCCAAACCCTTGCGCCACCAGGGAGGCCCAGCAGTGTATTTCAGCACATCTGCCTGTTCTCTTCTCCACAGTCTCTGGCGGGCCCTGTCACCCCCACACCTCTCGCCTGTACCCCAGTTCTTGTATGCATAAATAAATAAATCTTTAAAAAAAAAAAAAGATTCTTTCTCTAGGGAATTTCCTCAATAAATTACATACACCCAAATTCTTTTTTTCATCTCTGTTTGCCCTTAAGAGAGCTTTCCAGTTCAACAAACAGTTGTTGACTTCTCAGGCATAACTCACAATGTTAAAACTATTAATAAGCATGGTCTTAATATCTGAGGTAATGAAATGACAAGCTTCAACTCATTTACTGGGATCTCCTATACTTGGACCTAATTTGTGTATCCAGTAACTCTGAATGGACAAAAGGATATATCCTTTGCTCTCCAAATATCTTTATTCTTCACAAAAGAGAAATGCAGAATGACTTTTGATGTCCAAGAATTGTATTAGCTCTAAATGTGGCCCTTCACCACCTTTCTTTGATTGTTAAATGATTTCACTAACATGTGAAAGAAGATATTTCAATTTCCTTTAATTCCTTAAATGTTTTAATTTCCATTTCAATCACTGGCGAAAAAATGTTTTGCAAGCCCCTTCTCTGTGCCAGGCTTTAGAGATAGAGCAATGAACACAAGAAACAAAATCCTACTTTCTGATGTTTACATTCTAATTGTGGAACATCGAAAATAAAAATATAAACAGAAACTAAATAAAAACTATGAATTCTAGTAAAGAAGCTATTTCCAAAGATAATTTCAACTTTACTGCTAAATTCTAATAAAATATTTTAAACTATCTTCCCTCCATACATTGTATTCTAGGCCAAGGAGCTTAGGAGTCATTGAAATATTTTAATAAAATATAGATTAGCCAAAATACTTTCATACTGTCCTATTTTAATTTCACCTTACAATGGAAGAGTATATTCAGATAAAATATTGGTTTCTCTAGTAAAGTAAGTTGAATGACCTTATCATTTAACTTGTGGCATTATTTGAAATAACAAATATTTGAAAAAAGGCAGAAAAAATTCTTCTATAAAATCCAATTTAAACTCTAACAATTTTATCAAAATTTTTGGGAAATAGCTCTTTTAAATGCATTGATTTTACCAATGAAATTAGATATCAGTAGCTGAACAGAGTAGGCTATAATGGTATTCCTCAACAGTGGGGAGTTGAACAAACTCCTCTTTCAAAGTATATACTAAGTTTGTATAACAGTTGCAGTGCCCAATTATTTGCATGCTGATAGTACTTTGTGAATATCACCCCAACCAACACAACCTTTTTCCCCCTCACAATATACACTAAGATTGTGTTCCCAATTAGACCACTAGAGTAATGAAAACATTCACTGGTGAAAAGATTACCGGATCAGAACAAGGAATCACACACAGCGTTAGCTGCAGAAGAGACTGTGAACACTAAGAGACTGAAATGGTTGAGAAAGTATCATGTATCCCTAGCATAGAAAATACTAAATAAATAGAAGATACTAAAAAAGTGATAATAAATTGCCTAAATCCAGGCTTGTTTTTAGAATGAAAGAGTAAGTTAAAACATAAAGTCGTATTATAAATATGTGTGAAAGCAAGCATTTTATGCTCCTGATTGCACCCTCCTGGCTCTGTGAAAATACCTCATATAATGTTACAATCATTTCCCCAGTGATAAGAAAATTAAACCAGAAGACATTAGAAATCAGTTTGTAACTTTTATATATACATTAATGATTATTGAGTGACATTTCAGATTAATAGGTCATGTTAATTGTAGTTGTAAAAACAAATATTGTGTGAAGTAGCAAAGATCTAAAATGTAATGGGAATTGTCTTATCTTAACATTTTCAGGGACAATCTGGTAGTAATAGTCTCTTTCTCGCAGCTTTTAATATAGACATAGAAAAAAAATCAGTCTATAAAATCTATCTTCTTTTTATTGCTGAACCCAGAACTGACTGTAAACAGTGGTCTGATTCTCTCACTTCCTTGTTTGACTAGTTGTGGATGTCTACAGTTTGCTTTGAACACATTGTAAAATATTGCTCAAATTCTCCTTCAGTCCCATTTGTTTTGTCCTGATCTTTCATACTTTGCAGATATTTCAGCTGTCTTTATGTAAGTCAACCTTTAAGTTTCCAGTTATCTTTTTCCTTGAAGTGGCAGCTTGACTTTGCCCATTATCCATATTAATAAATTTAAGTAATATGCTTTAATATAGTTAATGTACTGATACCTAACAATTAACTGAATTGTTTTAACTAATTAAAATTGAGAACTTCTCATCAAGTGCACAGATTTCATATAATAATATAATTGAAGATTAAATACCATTATGTTCAAAAAAGTAATTTCTATTTTCTTTTATTTATTTATTTATTTTTTAAATAGAGGCATGTTTTTATTTATTTATTTGTTTGTTTGTTTTGTTTATACATGCACTGGGTACAGTCAGAAGCGCGGGAGGGTGAGAGAATTCACCAGAGCCAGAGCGGAGAGCAGAGCAGGCAGAAGGACCGAAGTACACTGCTGAGGGGAGCAGCGGGCGGCAGGAGAGGTCTGCACGCCATGTGGGACCCTCCTCTGGTGGCCGGGGAGCAGCCGGGGATCGAACCGGCACCGCAGAGGCCGCGGGCAGCTTCGCAACCCAGCGCTCAACCGCTGCGCCACCAGGGAGGCCCCAAAAAAGTAATTTCTAAAGTACAGAAGGAGAAGATATGAAACATAGCCAAAATTTACTTGAAAAAACTAAATAGGAGAATTTAACTGTAAATTTAACAAAATCAATATGGGGGGGTAGCTTAAAAATTAAGTTGAGTCTAGTTGTATTGATAGAAGTCACATGAAATTATACTTCTATAATCTGATGTTTTACAATGTCTATACAAGAATATTCTCACATAAAAAGTACTTTTTAAGTCACAAACAATATTTTCCAATCTTAATACTTGATCAACTTGACTCACTGAACTGTGTACAGAACAACTAGAGCTACATAAGGGTGAAATAAAGTGCTCCACCAAGGAAATCCAGAGTGAAAATAAGGGAATAAGTAGAAAATGCAGAATTGATGAAGTAAAAGGAAGAACAGGTAATAAAATATTGTTTAATCAAATCCTAATGAAATGCTCTTCATTATCTAAAGGTATATCATATGTCAGCAAATGAATGATTATATCAAACCAATGAACTAAGAGCACATTCACATTTTTCACAAATACCTAAATGGAAATCTACATTTACTTTCTTGTTTTCATTTCCTGGATTAACTTTATCATTTCAAGTATATGAATTGTTATTGTTTGTATAACTGTTTCCGACACATGAAATACTAAGTGATTAGCATATAAGTAGAATCCAATGATTTCTTTCAACATTGCATCATGACTGTGGGTGAAATATTCATTTGTATCACATTTGTTTTATGTCTTTTTAGAAAATTTGACTTCTATGATGCACATTTCATTGAATATGTTATTAATGAAAATTTTTATTCTACATAACTCTCCATATCAAGAGTTATATACCACTTCCATAAAAATGATTCTTCCACCTTGTGAAGAACATATGAGGTATATACTGTTTAGTGTGTATTGAGAGATAAAAGAGAATACACACTATTACTAAATTTTATCTACTTGTGCATTGACTTGAATTACTACTACTATCAAGTGCATTTTGCAATAGTTGTATCATAATTCTATTAACACTTGCACAAAATTAAAATAACAAATCCTTACTTTCCTGTGATCACCTGACATTTTATGTTTTCTTGAAATGTAATAAACCTCACATAGTTGTAATAATTAAACTTAATGCTTTTCCATATATTTCTCCTACTTCAAAAGTCTTCTCAGTACAAATCACTCTATAACTAAGAACAGGTGGAAAATAATAGTAGATATTTTGACACGTTGCTTTTTAAAACTCAGTGGGCTTATTATATCCTCAGAAAAAAAAGGCAAGTTACAGAAAATTCCTTTTGGAATTCTTACTTTCTCCACTCTAGTAGCAGGACCAGTACAATATTAAATTCAAGTGCTTTCATATAATTGTAGGCTCACTTTTAAAACAATACTGACTGTTAGAATATAATTTATTTATTTTTTTAAATATTTATTTATTTGTTTGTTTATTTATTAAAGATTTATTTTATTTATTTATACAAGCACTGGGTACAGTCAGAAGCGCGGGAGGGCGAGAGAATTCACCAGAGCCAGAGCGAGGAGCAGAGCAGGCAGAAGGACCGAAGTACAATGCTGAGGGGAGCAGCGGGCTGCAGGAGAGGTCTGCACGCCATATGGGACCCTCCTCCGGTGACCGGGAAGCAGCTGGGGATCGAACTGGCGCTGCAGAGGCTGGGGGCAGCTTCGCAACCCAGCGCTCAACCGCTGTGCCACCGGGGAGGCCCTAGAATATAATTTAATAGCTAAGTGGTTAAATAATCACAAAGTGGAGAAAATAATCTCCTTCCTTCAGTATGGCACAAGAATTGTTACTACTTTGTTCAGCAAATAGTGGGAAAATCTAGCATAAGGAGTGCAATATGTTTCATCAAGTCTGGAAGGAATATGTACTTTTCCTCTAAAAGGAAAAGTAAACAAAAATCAAAAGAGCTCCCTATATTAAACATTTAAAACATTTCCAAATATCATAGATACACAGCTAGACATATACAATTTTTAGACACACATAAATTAAATCAAGAGGGAACAGACTTGTGAGATTGAGACTATAATTCACACATTCAATGTTATCCTTGGATCAATCCAAAAATAATAAACTAATTTGCTTCCTCACAGAATGAGTTGAGAAAATTTCTCTATGATATTATGATCTCAAAAGGAGAGAAATAGGGCCTCCCCAGTGGCGCAATGGTTGAGCGCTAGGTTGCGAAGCTGCCCGCGGCCTCTGCAGCGCCAGTTCAATCCCTGGCCACCAGGTAAGGGTCCCACATGGCGCGCAGACCTCTCCTGCCGCCCGCGCTGCTCCCCTCAGCAGTGTACTTCGGTCCTTCTGCCTGCTCTGCTCCCCGATCTGGCTCTGGTGAATTCTCTCACCGTCCTGCGCTTCTGACTGTACCCAGTGCTTGTATAAATAAATCTTAAAAAAAAAAAAAGGAGAGAAATAGAGAGATACAGGGCAATGAAAAGTACTGATGGATATCATAAGGGTAATATTGATTACACAGTCTGTTAAGACATGCGAAGTCCTTTTATGAATACCCATGAAAAAAATTTCAGCATAATTTTAGTACCAGAAATAATTCTTATTTTTATCTTACAGGCATAACGATTCATTCAATTGTTTATGTTTCCTTGTTTATTCTAGCTACTGGAAAGTCAAAGTTTTGAATTGTCCCTTACAAATGAAAATGACTTTTTTTTATGCACTTGCCCCCATTCTTTCACTTGCTTTTACATTTTTATTTTACATTTTAATTCTACCCTCCTACTTCAAGTATATCTGAAATGTGACTCAAATTCTATCTTTAAAAATAATTATGGAACAAAGTACAATATAAATAAGTAGTAAAGTGGGATTCTTGTTATTTTTTAAGGGGAAATTTTATAATCCTTTAAAAGATACAAGATTTAACCAGGTACCACTCTCAATGTAATGTCTGATGGTTTATAAGCAAAATTTATTAAGTAATATAAAAGAGAACATCTTCCAAGACAATTTTATAGACAGTGAAGAGCTAGTTCTATTATAACTACTTCTTTCAATCTTCAATGAAGAGTTGAATATATCCTTGCCTTCAGCATACCACACCGGCCTCAATTTCCTCCTACCATACTAATTACACATACATTCCCAGTCACCCCTATTGTTCCTGAAGTCATGATTTAGGAGAACTTGGCCTTTAATCTCTTCTCTCTCTATTGTCCTTTCCTTGGACTCACATCCAATTTTATAGTTTTATCATCCAAATTTGTCCCAAATTTATATCTCAAATCTAAACCACTCTTCCAGCTTCAAGACTCATATC
The DNA here is from genome assembly GCF_964194135.1 of Talpa europaea. Lineage (NCBI taxonomy): Eukaryota > Metazoa > Chordata > Mammalia > Eulipotyphla > Talpidae > Talpa > Talpa europaea. Next base: position 45,537,400 of record NC_140070.1, read on the forward strand.
CAACTGACTGTTCAAACTGACTACTTTCCACTTGGAGATATAGCAAGTATTTCAAACTGAATATTTCTAAAACTGAAGGCATATTTTCCTCTGTAAATATGCTCTACCTGCCTGCTTTCCCATTATAGTTGACCTTCCAGTTGTTCAAGTTAAAGCTCTGTAATTATCTTTGACTCCATTCTTCTCTACTCTGTATCTAATCCATCCAGATATTCTATTGGTTCTAGCTTTAAAATATTTTCAAAATACAATTCATCTTTAAATGCTCACAATGTGATTAAGGGGAAATATTCTTGTGAGAATTTAATAATATATGAGATTGGAAAATTCTGATTCCAGCTATTTATTGAGTCTTATATCTGTACACCAACAAAAATAGGAAACAATAGTCCTTTAACACATTTGAATGAAAATACACTAAACAAAAGTTGTCTAAGAAGTCTACTTCAACTAAGTAAGTTGAAGTAAGTTTACTTCAAGTAAGTTTACTTCAACTAAGTTAGTTCACACAATTCAAAATAAAAGCATTGACTATTTTTCAATTTTCTACCTGATATCTAGGCATATTTTCCAATTCTGTTTTCTCCCAATGTTTTGTTATATACCTCCCTGATTAGTGTGATTAATAGCACAGTTCTGGTCAGAAAAATTTCTTGCTGACAACTATTCTTTTAAAGTGGCAAAAACATGGAATAAACTCAATAACTAAATACTATTCTCTATTTATGAACATAAATCTACTGCTTAATATTAAAACTACTCTGCCTCATACTATATTCTCTCAAAGTTAATTCTAAGTCTTTACATCTAAATATAAATGTGGATACTTTACAAAATAGCAAATATGCTCAGTTATATTGTCAATGGCTAAAAATTAACATGAAAATTACCAAAACCTATAAATTTAAACAAAGCATCTATTACTAAAAGTGTTCTGGAGAAATACATATCAAACCAAATATTACCTACATTGGATCTATCAAATAAACTCCAAGAAAATCAAGAGTCCATCAGGTATTTTAAACATAATCATTTTTATTTTAATTGTTTAAAGCTGTATTATTTTAATTCACAGACTAATAAAAGGAAACTACTTCTTGTTCCATGAAAATCAAGTAAATATCACACATGAGACAATATATATCATAACTGAGGGGGTTTTCTATTACCGAGGACAGGGTAGGGTGCATTTTAACTAGGACTATTGCTGGTAACATAATGAGATAGCTGTACTAAGATTAACTTTGGAAATTTTGAAGAACAGGGATAAACCAGAAGCTCAACATTAAAATAATTCTAAAGAAGTCTGTTAACAGTGATAAACACAAGTTATTCTAAAAAGCATGAGTTGTTAAACTTTCTACTGGCAAAGCTTTGCTTCTTTCTGTTTGAAGTATTTTATTGAAAAGAACATTGGATTAGGTACAACCTCATCATGAGATGGAGAAAGTCCAAACAAAAAATCTCTTTAAGAGGAATTACTCTCTGAGAGAGAAGGCCTTGAGCAAGATTCTTAGATGGGGAACAGTCTCGGCAAAACAAAAACAACCAAAAACACAGAAGGCAGGTTTTGTTCCAAGACTGTTTGCTTCAGGAAAATGGATACTTCAGATTAATTTCTTAAAAACATTCAACATATAAAGAAAAGGTGAACTTTACTCTGAAGAAATGTTAACACAGATGCTTAAATAAAAACAAGCATCAAGGGCCTCCCTGGGATTAAGACACAACCTATGAAGCTATCCGCAGCCACTGCAGCACAAGTTCGAGCCCCAGCCAGGGAGATGACCCACATGGCACAGAAGACCGCTCCTGACTCGCCCACTGCTCCCCTCAGCAGTGTATTTTCAGTCAATCTGCCTGTTTTGTTCCCCAATCTGACTCTGGTGAATCCTCTCACACAAATCCCCCTACCTCTAGCCTGTATCCCAGTTCTTGTATGCATAAATAAATAAATCATTTTTTAAAAGCATCAAAATGAATTCATCTCAAGGTAAATTTAAGAACAAAGCATATCCTATAAACACAGGCTTTGATTTCTGAGTGTTTGGCAGAAGGGAGAAAAGGACAGAGGTCAGGGAAGGGGACAGATTTTATGAGACCTAAAGAGCAGAATGTCAGGATATCAAACTCGGTAGTTCACAGGAAATATTGTAATCTTTGGTCTCATCTCTTATTTCATTTACACCTTTCTCCATTCCCACTCCCACACCATCCCATGGCAATCATGTTAAAAAAGTGAACTCATTTTTTGTGCTGTTATAAAATACATACTGTTAGTTGATTTTTACATTTTATTTTGCATAATGTTGTGTTTTATCTGCTTCTTTTTTCACTATCTCAGCACTGTATTTTCAATTAGTGGCCCATATTTCTACATCTACATCTAGTCCACTCCTGCTTGCTAACTGCTGCATAATAGGCCAAGATGGTCACACATATCCATTCCCATCCATTTCTCCTGTAAGGGACACCCAGTTTGAAATCAACTCTGTAGTCAAACAGTACTATGATGAACATCCTCATATCTGTCCTTTTACGGAGCTATGTGACCATTTATTGGATGTATCTATAGCCCACTTTTAAAATGTTTACTTAAGGGGCGGAGCAACATGGCAGCGAGGAGACGCTGCGAGTAAGATCTCCCATTAAAAAAAGTTAATAGGGAGGAAAAGCGGCAGGTCCCAGTGAGAACTGGGACACGGAAGATAAACGGGTGACTCCAGCAAACTACCCGAAGAAGAAAGTGGCCATAAAAGAGGACTAGAAGGGAGGGAAGCGCAGAACCCTGCTCCCCTCCCCCGCCCACAGAGGCGGCTCTCTCCGACCGGCAGAGAGGAGGAAAACAACAAACCAAACGGCCAACAAGAACAAACGACGCAGCAAGCGGGACTGTGAGTGGAAAGGAACTATTGCAGCCACCACACCCCGTGAACGGGAGCTGAGGCGAACCCTGCAGGATTCGCCGCATCGGTGAGCGAACGGTTCCGGGCGCCATTAGAGAACAACAAAGACCCCGGGAGACGAAGACCCCGGGAGACGCGCACACAGCCCAGGCTGCCGGTCAGCTTGCGCACTTGAAAAGCAAGTGCAGACCAGGATCGTGGCTGCCCAGGTCCCCGCACCTGCGACCTAGGCTTGCGGGGAGACGCGCGGAGGTCCTCACTGAGGTGAAGGTCCCTCCCTGAGTAAGCAGGAACCAGGCACCCAGGCACGGGAGCGGTGCAAAAGGCGCCATTCCTGCGCCACTGAACTGGGCTACAGCCCGCGTCCTGGAACTGAGGGCTTTGAACTGAGACCCGGGGCACGAAAATTCGGGGCGTGGGTTCTCCACGACGGTGGGGCACAAGGCAGACACAGCACCCCAAAGCTGTTGAGGTGTACCCTACCATTCCCGCTCTGTTCCCTGTCCCATGGGGTGGGGGGAGGCGAAAAACAGCCCCCCAAGGACAATAGCAGAGATCTCTGGCGCCACCTAGAGACCAGGAAAAAAAAAGTCACTAACACCCCATAAAACAGGAAATTTCTTAAGACTGCTTGAAAAGGGCAGAAGGCTTCTAGAGGACCCAGTGGCCAGCCGGGAAGTTAGCCCACGCCAGGCCCCTTCCGACCAGCAGTCTGAGCCCACAGAGGGAGCAGGCACCCACGTCCGGGGCAGACCGGGTGCGCAGAAGAGTGTGCCTGAAACCGGAGGCGCAGGGACTGCATCCCGCTTCGCCATTTGAGAACAGGGACATTTCTTCAGTAAAAACTGCCTAAAACCAGCAGAAAGCTCCCCCAGAAGACAGAAATGGCTCCTGGAAGAGCCAGAGGGGAGCGGAAAAGTTCACCCAAGATGCCAGTCAGTCCGAGCAACACAGTGTCCCAACGCATACGACAAATTACAAAAAAGACAGTAGGGAGGAGAAGAACCACACGCAACCTAACAACTCCTCAGGAAAGAAGCACACCACAAAAAGAAAACCACTCCCCAGATTGCAACGACAGCAACTTGGAAGAACTTCTGAGCCTTCCAGAAAGAGAATTTAAAATTGCCATGATTAAAAAAGTGATAGATCAGAAGAAGGAAATTGAGTCCCTAAAGAGGGAAAACAATGGTCAGAAGAATGAAATTGAGTCCCTAAAGAGGGAAGTAAAAGAAATGCAGGAGATCAAAGAATTAATGGAGGAACTAAAGAACTCCGGGAAAAGCAAGGAAAGCAGAATAGATGAAATGGAAGAACGAATAAGTTCTCTTGAAGACACAGAAATAAAAAGAACCAAAACAGAAAAGGAAAGAGAAGTATGAAGGAAAAAGAATGAAGAAAGACTTCGGGAAATATCTGACTCCATGAGGAAAGGAAATATAAGAGTTATAGGAATTCCAGAAGGAGAGGAGAGAGATGTAGGAACAGAGAAAATATTCCAGGAGATAATTGAAGAGAACTTCCCAAATGCGAAGAAGGAGCTGAAAATTGATATACAAGAAGCAAGAAGAACACCAAACTTCCACGACGAAAGGAAAAACACAGCAAGACACATAATAGTAAAGCTCCCAAGAATCCAGGACAAGGAAAAAATAATGAAGCTGACAAGAGGGAAGAAACAGATAACATTCAAAGGAAAACCAATCAGGCTGACATCAGACTTCTCTGAAGAAACACTACGGGCAAGGAGAGAGTGGAGGGACATAGTCAACAGACTCCAAGAAAACAGATGCCAACCAAGAATACTCTATCCCGCAAAGCTCTCTTTCCTCCATGAAGAAAGAATATGGACCTTCCCAGACAAAGAGAAACTCCGGAATTTCATTACGAATAAACCCCCACTCCAAAAAAATACTACAAGGAATCCTAAAACCAGAATCTCAGAGGGACGAATAACAACGAAAGAAGACCAAAAAAAAAAAAAAAGTTATTAAAAGAATAAATAAAATCAAAGGAAAGACAAACATAATGTCAAATACAGATGCTAACATATCAATATTAACTCTAAATGTAAATGGACTAAACTCTTCAATAAAAAGACACAGAGTTGCAGCCTGGATTAAGAAACAAAACCCAACCTTTTGCTGTCTCCAGGAAACACATTTAGCTACAAAAGATAAAAATAGGCTCAAAGTCAAAAGATGGAAAACAATCCTACAAGCAAATGGGCCAAAAAAGAAAGCAGGAAAGGCGGAGCAACATGGCGGCGAGGAGACGCTGCGAGTAAGATCTCCCATTAAAAAAAGTTAATAGGGAGGAAAAGCGGCAGGTCCCAGTGAGAACTGGGACACGGAAGATAAACGGATGACTCCAGCAAACAGCCCGAAGAAGAAAGTTGCCATAAAAGAGGACGAGAAGGGAGGGAAGCGCAGAACCCTGCTCCCCTCCCCCGCCCACAGAGGCGGCACTCTCCGACCGGCAGAGACGAGGGAAACAACAAACCAAAACGCCCAACAAGAAAAACGGATGCAGCAAGCGGGACTGTGAGTGGAAAGGAACTATTGCAGCCACCACACCCCGTGAACGGGAGCTGAGGCGAACCCTGCAGGATCCACCGCGGAGGTGAGCTCCACACGCCATTAAAGAGAGCCCCGCCCACCAGGAGGAGACCAGCACCAGCACACAGCCCCGGCCGCCCGGTAAGCTTGCGCGAAAGCGGCGCTCGGATTGCAGCTGCCCAGGCCCCTGCGCCTGCGACCTAGGCTTGCGGGGAGACGGCGGAGGCCCTCCCTGAGTGAGCAGGAACAAGGCGCCCAGGCAGGGGAGCGGGATTCAAAAGGCGCCATTCCCGCGCCACTGATCTGGGCTACAGCCCGCGTCCTGGAACTGAGGGCTTTGGAACTGAGACCCGGGCGGAGGCCCTCCCTGAGTGAGCAGGAACAAGGCGCCCAGGCAGGGAAGCGGGATTCAAAAGGCGCCATTCCCGCGCCACTGATCTGGGCTACAGCCCGCGTCCTGGAACTGAGGGCTTTGGAACTGAGACCCGGGCGGAGGCCCTCCCTGAGTGAGCAGGAACAAGGCGCCCAGGCAGGGGAGCGGGATTCAAAAGGCGCCATTCCCGTGCCACTGATCTGGGCTACAGCCCGCGTCCTGGAACTGAGGGCTTTGGAACTGAGACCCGGGCGGAGGCCCTCCCTGAGTGAGCAGGAACAAGGCGCCCAGGCAGGGGAGCGGGATTCAAAAGGCGCCATTCCCGCGCCACTGATCTGGGCTACAGCCCGCGTCCTGGAACTGAGGGCTTTGGAACTGAGACCCGGGGCACGAAATTAGGGGCGTGGGTTCCCCACGACAGTGGGGCACAAGGCAGACACAGCACCCCAAAGCCGTTGAGGTGTACCCTACCATCCCCGCTCTGCTCCCTGTCCCACGGGGTGGAAAATCAGCTCCCCAAGGGCTCTAGGAGAGATCTCTGGTGCCACCTAGCGACTTGACCCCAGCACAGGCTACTGAAGGAGCTAGTGGCCAGCTGGGGAGTTAGCCCACACGGGGCCCCTTCTGAACAAGTAGTCTGAGCCCACAGGGAGAGCGAGCACCCACAGCCGGGGCAGACCAGGCGCGCAGAAGAGTGTGCCTGAGACCAGAAGCGCAGGGAGTGTGTCCCACATCACCATTTTAGAACAGGGACATTTCTTCAGTAAAGACTACCTGCAGAAGGCTTCCTCAGGAGCCAGAGGTGAGCGGGGGAAGTTCGCCCACGCCAGACCCCCTCTGGCCTGCAGTCCAAGCCCAGAGGGGAGCAGGAACCCACCGCCAGGGCAGACCAGGCGCACAGGGGAGTGTGTCCCCACATCGGCATTTTAGAACAGGGACCTTTCTCCAGTAAAGGCTGCTTGAAACTGACAGATGACTCCTGGAAGAACCAGAGGGGAACAGAGAAGCCCACCCAAGATGCCGGCAAGTCCCAACAACACAGTGTCCCAACGCATACGGCAAATTAGAAAACAGACAGTAGGGAGGAGAAGAACCACACGCAACCTAGCAACTCTCCAGAGAAAAAGCACACCACAAAAAGAAAGCCAGCCCCCAGATTGCAACGACAATAACTTGGAAGAATTTCTGAGCCTTCCAGAAAGAGAATTTAAAATTGCCGTGATTAAAAAACTGACAGAAGTCATAAAGGAAAACAATGATAAGGGAAAAATAATCAACGATCAGAAGAATGCAATTGAGTCCCTAGAGAGGGAAAACAATGGTCAGAAGAAAGAAATTGAGTCCCTAAAGAGGGAAGTAAAAGAAATGCAGGAGATCAAAGAATTAATGGAAGAACTAAAGAATTCTGGGAAAAGCAATGAAAGCAGAATAGATGAAATGGAAGAACGAATAAGTAATCTTGAAGACACAGAAATAAAAAGAACCAAAACAGAAAAGGAAAGAGAAGTACGAAGGAAAAAGAACGAAGAAAGACTTCGGGAACTATCTGACTCCATGAGGAAAGGAAATATAAGAGTTATAGGAATACCATAAGGAGAGGAGAGAGATGTAGGAACAGAGAAAATATTCAAAGAGATAATTGAAGAGAACTTCCCAAATGTGAAGAAGGAGCTGAAAATTGATATACAAGAAGCAAGAAGAACACCAAACTTCCACGACGAAAGGAAAAATACAGCAAGACACATAATAGTAAAGCTCCCAAGAATCCAGGACAAGGAAAAAATAATGAAGCTGGCAAGAGGGAAGAAACAGATAACATTCAAAGGAAAGCCAATCAGGCTGACATCAGACTTCTCCGAAGAAACACTACGGGCAAGGAGAGAGTGGAGGGACATAGTCAACAGACTCCAAGAAAACAGATGCCAACCAAGAATACTCTATCCCGCAAAGCTCTCCTTCCTCTTTGAAGAAAGAATATGGACCTTCCCAGACAAACAGAAACTCCGGAATTTCATTGCAACTAAACCCCCACTCCAAAAAATACTACAAGGAGTCCTAAAGCCAGAACCTCAGAGCGACGAATAACAATGAAAGAAGGCCAAAAAAAAAAAAAAAGTTATTAAAAGAATAAATAAATAAAATCAAAGGAAAGACAAACACAATGGCAAATACAGATGTTAACATATCAATATTAACTCTAAATGTAAATGGACTAAACTCTTCAATAAAAAGACAAAGAGTTGCAGCCTGGATTAAGAAACAAAACCCAACCTTTTGCTGTCTCCAGGAAACACATTTAGCTACAAAAGATAAAAATAGGCTCAAAGTTAAAGGATGGAAAACAATCCTACAAGCAAATGGACCAAAAAAGAAAGCAGGAACAGCTATACTTATATCAGATAAAACAGATTTCAAACTCAAAAAGATAAAAAGAGACCCCAATGGTCACTACATTATGATCAAGGGGACAATACTTCAAGAAGAAATAACACTCATTAACATATACTCACCAAACGAAGGAGCACCAAAATATATCAGACAACTGTTGTCCTCTCTGAAAACAGACATCAGAGAAAACACATACGTAGTGGGAGACTTCAACACACCACTATCAACAATGGAAAGATCAACAAGACAAAAAATAAGTAAAGAAACCAAAGCTCTAAATAAAGACCTAGAGCAATTGGGCTTAACAGACATCTATAGAACACTAAACCCCAAAAAAACGGAGTACACATTTTTCTCAAGCGCACACGGATTATTCTCCAGGATCGATCACATACTGGGGCACAAGACAAACATCAACAGATACACCAAGATTGAAATCATATCAACCATCTTTTCTAACCATGAAGGCATCAAACTAGAAATAAACCATAAAAAGAAGGCAAGGAACTTTCCTACCTCATGGAGATTAAAAACCACACTACTGGAAGACCATTGGACTAATGAGGAGATCAAAGAAGAAATTAAAAAATTTTTTGAATTGAACGACAAGGAGGACACCAATATCCTAAATGTATGGGATGCAGCAAAAGCAGTAATAAGAGGAAAATATATAGCAATAGAAGCTCACATCAAGAAACAAGAAAGAACGCAAAGAAACAACCTAATCTCGAAGCTCAAAGATCTAGAAAAAGAACAACAAAAAAACCCCAAAACCAGTAGAAGAAAAGAAATAATAAAAACCAAAGCAGAAATCAATGAAATTGAAACTAAAAAAACAATCCAAAAGATCAATGAAACCAAGAGCTGGTTCTTTGAAAAAATCAATAAAATAGACAAACCCCTAGCCAGGCTCACAAAGGAAAAAAGGGAGAAAGCACAAATAAACAGGATCATCAATGAAAGAGGAGAAATCACAACGGACACAGCAGAAATCAAAAGAATAATCAGTAACTACTATGAACAGTTATATGGAAACAAGTTTAACAATCTAGAGGAGATGGACAAATTCCTACAACTCTACAATCACCCAAAGCTAGATAAAGAAGAAATAGAACACCTAAACAGACCAATTACAATTAGCGAAATTGAAATGGTAATCAAAAACCTCCCCAAAAACAAAAGCCCAGGACCTGATGGATTTACAAATGAATTCTACCAAACATTCAGAGACGAATTAGTGCCTATCCTTCACAAACTCTTCCAAAAAATTGAGAAGGAAGGGACAATACCAAACACGTTCTATGAAGCCAACATTACACTAATACCAAAACCGAACAAGGACAACACAAAAAAGGAAAACTACAGGCCAATCTCCCTAATGAACACTGATGCAAAAATCCTCAACAAAATTTTAGCTATCAGAATCCAACATTGTATCCATAAGATAATTCACCACGACCAAGTTGGATTCATTCCAGGGGCACAAGGATGGTTTAACATCCGAAAATCAATCAACGTTATCCAACACATCAACAAAAAGAAATATAAAAACCATATGATAATATCAATAGATGCTGAGAAAGCTTTCGACAAAGTGCAACACCCATTCATGATAAAAGCCCTTGAAATTCTTGGGATACAAGGAACATACCTCAACATCATAAAGGCCATCTATGACAAGCCAACAGCCAGTATCATTCTCAATGGTGAAAAGCTGAAAGCAATTCCATTAAGATCTGGAACAAGACAAGGATGTCCACTCTCACCATTGCTTTTCAATATAATACTGGAAGTCCTAGCCAGGGCAATAAGACAAGAGAAAGACATCCAAGGAATCCAAATAGGAAAAGAAGAAGTCAAACTATCACTATTTGCAGACGATATGATATTATACATAGAGAACCCCAAAAACTCCACAGAAAAGCTAATTCAACTCATCAATCAGTTCAGTAAAGTGGCAGGATACAAAATCAACACGCAAAAGTCAGTAGCCTTCCTATACACAAACAATAAATCTGAAGAAGAAGAAATCAAAAAGACCATCCCTTTTGTTATTGAAACAAAAAAAATCAAATATTTGGGAATAAATCTAACAAAAGAGGTAAAGGACCTATACAAAGAAAACTATAAAACACTGTTAAAAGAAATAGAAGAAGACACAAAGAAATGGAGAGACATCCCCTGCTCATGGATTGGAAGAATAAACATTATTAAAATGGCCATCCTTCCAAAAGCAATATACAGATTCAATGCTATTCCAATCAAAATTTCAATGTCATTCTTCAAAGAAATAGAACAATTATTGATGAAATTCATATGGAATCACAAAAAACCCCGAATAGCCAAAGCTCTCCTGAAAAAAAAAGAAGGGAATGGAGGCATCAGACTCCCAGACTTCAAACTATACTACAAAGCCATAATCATCAAAACCGCATGGTATTGGAACAAGAACAGACATACAGACCAATGGAATCGAATAGAAAATCCAGAAATAAACCCACAGGTTTATGGTCAACTAATCTTTGACAAAGGAGCAAAGACTATGCATTGGAGCAAAGAAAGTTTGTTCAATAAATGGTGCTGGGAAAACTGGGTCGCTACATGCAAAAGAATGAAGCTTGACCACCACCTCACACCATAACAAAAATCAACTCAAAATGGATTAAAGAACTAGACATAAGACCTGAAACCATAAAATATATAGAAGGAAATATAGGCGAAACACTACGTGATTTGCACATCAAAGACATCTTTACAGACACATCACCCAAAGCAGTGATAGTGAAGGCAAAGATAAACAGCTGGGACTATATCAAATTAAAGAGCTTTTGCACAGCAAAAGAGACAATAACAAAAACAAAGAGAAACCCCACCAACTGGGAGAACATTTTTGCACCCAACACTAATGATAAAGGACTGATCACAAAAATCTGCAAAGAGCTGATGAGACTCAACAACAACAAAGAAAATAATCCAGTCAAAAAATGGGCAGAAGAGCTTAAAAGAAACTTCTCTGAAGAGGAAATGCAAATGGCCAACAGGCATATGAAAAAATGTTCAACATCACTTGTCATCAGGGAAATGCAAATCAAAACTACCATGAGATACCATCTTACACCAGTGAGAATGGCACATATTAAAAAAACTAGCAACAACAAATGTTGGCGAGGGTGTGGAGAAAAAGGAACTCTTCTGCACTGTTGGTGGGAGTGCAAACTGGTCCAACCACTGTGGAAAGCTGTGTGGAGATTTCTGGACCTACTAAACATAGAGCTTCCATATGACCCAGCAATTCCACTCCTAGGTATTTACCCAAAGGACACAGAAACATCAATTCCAAAGAACACCTGCACCCCTATGTTTATAGCAGCACTGTTTACAATAGCTAAGCTTTGGAAACAACCCAAATGCCCAAAAATAGATGACTAGATCAAGAAGATGTGGTACATATATACCATGGAATATTACTCAGCATTCAAAAAAGATAAACACATGCAATTTGCTGCAACATGGATGGCGCTGGAAGGGATCATGCTCAGCGAAATAAGCCAAAAAGAAAAAGAAAAATACCGGATGGTCTCACTCATAGCAGGAATCTAGAAAACTTAAATAAGGGACCAGGAAAATGAATAACTATAAGAAAGTGAAAATCAAAATCAACAAAAAACTATGAACCAGAGACACTTTTAGGGGGGCGGGGGCGGGAGGGGAGGGATTGGGGTCAGAATGGGGGGCTGCAATTGTATGGGGAATATAACAATAAAATTTATAAAAAAATAAAATAAAATAAAAAAAAACAAAAAAAAAAAAATTGGCCACTTAAAACCATTTTTGGATTAAAGTTTGAGTATAAATAAACTAAAAAAAAAAAAAAAAAGAAAGCAGGAACAGCTATACTTATATCAGATAAAACAGACTTCAAACTCAAAAAAATAAAAAGAGACCCCAATGGTCACTACATTATGATTAAGGGGACAATACTTCAAGAAGAAATAACACTCATTAACATATACTCACCAAACGAAAGAGCACCAAAATATATCAGACAACTGTTGTCCTCTCTGAAAACAGACATCAGAGAAAACACATACGTAGTGGGAGACTTCAACACACCACTATCAACAATGGAAAGATCAACAAGACAAAAAATAAGTAAAGAAACTAAAGCTCTAAATAAGGACCTAGAGCATTTGGGCTTAACAGACATCTATAGAACACTAAACCCAAAAAAAAACGGAGTACACATTTTTCTCAAGCGCACACGGATCATTCTCCAGGATCGATCACATACTGGGGCACAAGACAAACATCAACAGATACACCAAGATTGAAATCATACCAACCATCTTTTCTGACCACGAAGGCATCAAACTAGAAATAAATCATAAAAAGAAGGCAAGGAACTATCCTACCTCATGGAGATTAAAAGCAACACTACTGGAAGACCACTGGGCTAACGAGGAGATCAAAGAAGAAATTAAAAAATTCTTTGAATTGAATGACAAGTAGGACACCAATATCCTAAATGTATGGGATGCAGCAAAAGCAGTAATAAGAGGAAAATATATAGCAATAGAAGCTCACATCAAAAAACAAGAAAGAACTCAAAGAAACAACCTAATCTCGAAGGTCAAAGATCTAGAAAAAGAACAACAAAAAAACCCCAAAACCAGTAGAAGAAAAGAAATAATAAAAACCAAAGCAGAAATAAATGAAATTGAAACTAAAAAAACAATCCAAAAGATCAATGAAACCAAGAGCTGGTTCTTTGAAAAAATCAATAAAATAGACAAACCCCTAGCCAGGCTCACAAAGGAAAAAAGGGAGAAAGCACAAATACACAGGATCAGAAATGAAAGAGGAGAAATCACAACGGACACAGCAGAAATCAAAAGAATAATCAGTAACTACTATGAACAGTTATATGGAAACAAGTTCAACAATCTAGAGGAGATGGACAAATTCCTACAACTCTACAATCACCCAAAGCTAGATAAAGAAGAAGTAGAACACCTAAACAGACGAATTACAAGCAGCGAAATTGAAATGGTAATCAAAAACCTCCCCAAAAACAAAAGCCCAGGACCTGATGGATTTACAAATGAATTCTACCAAACATTCAGAGACAAATTAGTGCCTATCCTTCACAAACTCTTCCAAAAAATTGAGAAGGAAGGGACAATACCAAACACGTTCTATGAAGCCAATATTACACTAATACCAAAACCGAATAAGGACAACACAAAAAAGGAAAACTATAGGCCAATCTCCCTAATGAACACTGATGCAAAAATCCTCAATAAAATTTTAGCTATCAGAATCCAACAATGTATCCATAAGATAATTCACCACGACCAAGTTGGATTCATTCCAGGGGCACAAGGATGGTTTAACATCCAAAAATCAATCAACGTTATCCAACACATCAACAAAAAGAAATATAAGAACCATATGATAATATCAATAGATGCTGAGAAAGCTTTCGACAAAGTGCAACACCCATTCATGATAAAAGCCCTTGAAATTCTTGGGATACAAGGAACATACCTCAACATCATAAAGGCCATCTATGACAAGTCAACAGCCAGTATCATTCTCAATGGTGAAAAGCTGAAAGCAATTCCATTAAGATCTGGAACAAGACAAGGATGTCCACTCTCACCACTGCTTTTCAATATAATACTGGAAGTCCTAGCCAGAGCAATAAGACAAGAGAAAGACATCCAAGGAATCCAAATAGGAAAAGAAGAAGTCAAACTATCACTATTTGCAGATGATATGATAATATACATAGAGAACCCCAAAATCTCCACAGAAAAACTAATTCAACTCATCAATCAATTCAGTAAAGTGGCAGGATACAAAATCAACACGCGAAAGTCAGTAGCCTTCCTATACACAAAAAATAAATCTGAAGAAGAAGAAATCAAAAAAACCACCCCTTTTATTATCGAAACAAAAAACATCAAATATTTGGGAATAAATCTAACAAAAGAGGTAAAGGACCTATACAAAGAAAACTATAAAACACTGTTAAAAGAAATAGAAGAAGACACAAAGAAATGGAAAGACATCCCCTGCTCATGGATTGGAAGAATAAACATTATTAAAATGGCCATCCTACCAAAAGCAATATACAGATTCAATGCTATTCCAATCAAAATCTCAATGGCATTCTTCAAAGAAATAGAACAATTTTTGATGAAATTCATATGGAATCACCAAAAACCCCGAATAGCCAAAGCTCTACTGAAAAAAAAAGAAGGAAATGGAGGCATCACACTCCCAGACTTCAAACTATACTACAAAGCCATAATCATCAAAACTGCATGGTATTGGAACAAGAACAGATATACAGACCAATGGAATCGAATAGAAAATCCAGAAATAAACCCACAGATTTATGGTCCACTAATCTTTGACAAAGGAGCAAAGACTATGCATTGGAGCAAAGAAAGTTTGTTCAATAAATGGTGCTGGGAAAACTGGGTCGCTACATGCAAAAGAATGAAGCTTGACCACTACCTCACACCATACACAAAAATCATCTCAAAATGGATTAAAGAACTAGACATAAGACCTGAAACCATAAAATACATAGAAGGAAATATAGGCGAAACACTACGGGATTTGCACATTAAAGACAGCTTTACAGACACATCACCCAAAGCAGTGATAGTGAAGACAAAGATAAACAGCTGGGACTACATCAAATTAAAGAGCTTCTGCACAGCAAAAGAGACAATAACAAAAACAAAGAGAAACCCCACCAACTGGGAGAACATTTTTGCACCCAACACTAATGATAAAGGACTGATCACAAAAATCTGCAAAGAGCTGATGAGACTCAGCAACAACAAAGAAAATAGTCCAGTCAAAAAATGGGCAGAAGAGCTAAAAAGAAACTTCTCTGAAGAGGAAATGCAAATGGCCAACAGACATATGAAAAAATGTTCAACATCACTTGTCATCAGGGAAATGCAAATCAAAACTACCATGAGATACCATCTCACACCAGTGAGAATGGCACATATTAAAAAAACTAGCAACAACAAATGTTGGCGAGGGTGTGGAGAAAAAGGAACTCTTCTGCACTGTTGGTGGGAGTGCAAACTGGTCCAACCACTATGGAGAGCTGTGTGGAGATTTCTGGACCTACTAAACATGGAGCTTCCATATGATCCAGCAATTCCACTCCTAGGTATTTACCCAAAGGACACAGAAACATCAATTCCAAAGAGCACCTGCACCCCTATGTTTATAGCAGCACTGTTTACAATAGCTAAGCTTTGGAAACAGCCCAAATGCCCAAAAATAGATGACTGGATCAAGAAGATGTGGTACATATATACCATGGAATATTACTCAGCATTCAAAAAAGATAAACACATGCAATTTGCAGCAACATGGATGGCGCTGGAAGGGATCATGCTCAGCGAAATAAGCCAAAAAGAAAAAGAAAAATACCGGATGGTCTCACTCATAGCAGGAATCTAGAAAACTTAAATAAGGGACCAGGAAAATGAATATAAGAAAGTGAAAATCAAAATCAACAAAAAACTATGAACCAGAGACACTTTTTGGGGGGTGGGGGGCGGGCGGGGAAGGATTGGGGTCAGAATGGGGCGTTTGCAATTGTATGGGGGAATATAAAAATAAAATTTAATATTAAAAAAAATAAAAAAATAAAAAAATAAAATAAAATGTTTACTTATTATTATTGGTTATTATAGGTTGGATTTTCCTGCCTCAACTTTTATAATGAATTCCCTTTCTTTGATGGGAATAAAAAGGTTCAAACATTTCCTTAAGGATTGTTATTATTTATATTTAAGTCACAAGTGGGATCTAACCTAAAGAAAACTTTGATATTTTAGGCCAAATTGCAATTTACAACTTTGAAAAGAACTTCATAGTTCTGCCACTCAAAACTCAGCAAATTTCCTTCTACTATATTTTGTTCAATATACTACTCTGCTGAACAAGAACAAGATGACCTATGTCAGTTATGGAACTTTTTGAATAATCTTATATTAGAATGTGATTAGGTATAATGAAAAGAAAACTTCTGAAATATATGCTCAGTCTCTAAAATCAGAAGTGGAAAATGTCCTATATTCTCACTTGAATCCACAGGTTCTTTACTTTCTGCATGAAATAAAAGTCATAATTTTATTTTTTGAGTTGTACCTGCTTTAAAGTCATGAATAAATATGATTAAAGCAGTCTCTCCAGATTAAAATATGAATCATGGACCCAAATCAAGAATCTTTCATTTTCTGCGTTAATGAAGGAGAACACTAGCATGTAAAACAGTGAATAAAACATGCACATACAACGTTCAGGTACATACTGATCAGTATTAACAGATTCTTTTCTGTCTTTTATATCTAGCCTTTCCATTTTTTTTTTATTGTCATTTCTCCCTGTTGTTCAAATTCCCAGCACTTTATACCAGTCTTGCTACAAAATCTTCCTCTCTCCCCATGCAAATTTCAGGGTTTCTTCCTAATTCATTTTTCAGACAATTTGCTTGACCATCATTTTTGCCTGGAAACACCTGTGGTTAACAACCTTCTCCCTGACTTTCAAAGCTCTCTAGGATCTAGCCCCAACAAACATATTCACACTTACTTGCCATTAGCCCACTAATACGGATATGAAAATTTAACTTTAATAAGGATAATATAAATGGGCACAGCAGGTTGAGCGCATTGCTGTGAAGCTGTCCACAGCCTCTGCAGCGCTGGTTCGATTCCTGGCCAGCCAGGGAGATTCCCACATGGCAAGGCAGACCTCTCCTGTCTGGCCCGCTGCTCCCCTCAGCAGTGTATTTCAGTCAGTCTGCCTGTTCTGTTCCCTGCTTTAAATCTGATGAATTCTCTCACCCTCCCACACCTCTGGCCTGTGCCCCAGTGCTTGTATGAATAAATAAATCTTTAAAAAAAATTAAAAATGAATAAATAAACTACAAAAATAAATAAATAAAATAATAATCACAGGATGATGGTGATATTCCATATGATATTCCATATGATATTCCATATTCCATATGGCTCAGCATCCTCTCACGCCCACAGAATGTCCTCCTCACCCTAGATGGGTTCCTATGAGCTGGCTATGATCTGGCCACTCATGGGCAACTGTGACCTATTTGCTATCTGCGAATCACAGCAGAGCATTTCTTGACTACCAACAGAGAATAGCCCATAACATGGGGCAGGCCCAAGAACGCCTGGACCACCACTGACCTGATTATGTGACTAACTCCATGGTAGTCTTGAGATAACTCTGCCTGTGATAACATCAAATACTTTGCAGATGCAAATGTCTCTTGACATATGGTCACAATGTCCCCTTCTCTGTTCCTCATAAAACACTACCCCTTGCCCCTGGGCCTATTTCCTCATACCATTGTCACCTGATCAGCTTTTACTGACCTGGATGCTTTCAATAAACGACACAAGAGCTTCTGCTCAAGTAGCAGAGTCTTACCTTGCAAACCTGCTCCATCACTGCTGTGTCCCATTCCTGCCACAAAGCAGCAGCAAAGTTTTGTAGCGACAACCCTGCTTCTCCATTGTATCCCATTCATTCAAATCAGAACTTCAGGACCAGGCTCAGATCATGGAAAATTCTTTCATTCTCCAGACCTCACTCCTTTGCTCATTCACATAGGTCTATCAGTGATTTTAAGTTTTATATCCCTTAGTTTTATCTAGTTTAAGATCATTTTCATTGATTATTTTTGCCATTGGACAAATGGCCCTGAAAGATAAAGCCTAGCATCTTTAATCCTTAAAAATTGCCTACTATACAGGCCTCCCCTGGTGGCGCAGCGGTTGAGCGCTGGGCTGCAAATATGCCCGCAGCCTCTGCAGCACCAGTTTGATTCCCGGCCGCTGGCAAGGGTCCCACAAGGTGCGCAGATCTCTCCTGCCGCACTCGCTGCTCCCCTCAGCAGTGTATTTCGTCAGTCTCCCTGTTCTGTTCCTCGGTCTGTCTCTGGTTAATCCTTTCACCCTCCCACCCTCCCTCTGGCCTGTACCCCCATTCTTGTATAAATAAAATCCTCTCCTGCCTCGCCCGCTGCTCCCCTCAGCAGTGTATTTCGTCACTCTGCCTGTTCTGTTCCCCGCTCTGGCTCCGGTGAATTCTCTCACCCTCCCGCACTTTTGACTGTGCCCAGTGCTTGTATGTATGTATGTATGTATGTATGTATGTATAAATAAATAAATCTTTAAAAACAAAAAAATTCCCTACTATAATAAAGAACTAATGGTCAGTTAGTTGAAGTGTTGAGATATGCACTGTGAATTGCTATAACTTTATACCTTCCTGATTCTTCAACATCCTCATAGTCTGTGAATCTGTCCAGCAATCAGATGCCCCAGTGTGACAAAGTTGCACCCTGCCCTCCCAACTGTGACCTAGTGACATTCCAACACACCAATAATACTACACCATGACTCCCAATAAAGGCACCTTGCTTTGGGTCCTCACTGTCCCCTGGCTTCCCACCTGTTTGGTTGAGCCTGCTCCCTTGAAGATCCTCCCATATGGCCTTTTGTGTGGCCCTCTGTGTGCCTTGCCTCCCTATTTTTGGACCTGAGATTAAAATAAATCTTTTACATTTTCATGTGTTTCTGCACCTCTCCATGGTCACCTCTAACAGATCATTTAAAAAAATAATAATTTTAAAAGAACATAATTATTCCTTGTGAAACAAGTATCCCAATAGGGTTGTATAAATGTTAGTTTGTTCTTATAGTCTAATAATTCTAGCAGCCAGTTATATATTTCATTTGTCTATACATGTTATGTTGACAATGAATTTGTCAATTTGGACTTCTCCAGATATATTATACAGCATTGTAAATTCCCTCATACTATCAGCATCATTACAGTTTTACGTTTTATCTGCTTTACTGTCAAGAAGTTATTACTACTCTCAACAAGTTTACATCTAGAAAAAATAATGAAATAAAGATACTAACTAAAAACTTATTGAATAACTGCTTCCATGTATGCATCATGAGTGAAAAAAGAACAAAAAAAAAATTACATGCCACAATAATGCCATATTTGGAGAGTGGTTTTTTCCCTAAAACTTTTTGATTCCTCTAAAATATTTAATAAGAAAAGCATGCATCTACAATTCAAGGTATGTATTTTAGACACTTAAATATTATGTACTGTGTACCAGAAGCTACTTGATTAACATAAAGATTATCACTTACTTAATCCTCATAGTAACTACATGAAGTAGGTAAATGTTCCCATCTTATGAGTGTAAAGCTGAGGCACAGCCTCCTCAGAGTCTGATAATTAGTAACTGCCTGAGTTAGGATTCAAACCCACATAGGGCCACACATTCTGGCTCCAAAGGCTGAATGCACTTAGTGACTATGCAATGTTGCCTTTGTATGAAATTTAAATTTTTTAAAATAAAATATGTAACATACCCAATGTGATGATGTAGGGAAAGTATGTTCCTTACTATCAATTCCATAGATTTATTAATGTTTCATGACTCAAATAGAAGCTTTCACTAGTTTTCTTCAAGTGCAATATAGGTTGAGGACTTATTCAGCAGCTTAGTCCTCTTAAAGAGTCACAGAATTCTCTTAATTTCTCTCAACATGAGACAATTAACACATCAAAGATAAACCAATTTCAAAATGTATGATTAAGCAAATGCTACCAAAATTCCTTAAAGCCTTGTTTGCATTCAGGTCAATAACTAGTATGTATACTGAGCATCTGCAAAATAATTTTACCCACAAAGACACATGTCATACTATGGTACCGAATAGAGATGTACGAAGAGAAATCAGTGCTTAAAACCAGAAGAATCCAAATACTTTTTTGTCACAAATGTAACAGAAAATTAGTAAAGCCTCTTCTCTCAAATTGAAGAACATTATATTTGCTGATTGAATGTGCCTTTGGATTTGAACAGATGTCAAATAATCAGAGAAGCCTATTTGCATTTTTGTCCATGATCTTTACCAGCTTGAGTAGCAAATATTATTTCTTATACCTAGCAGCCATTTCCAGCCCCTCTTAATCTTCCTTTTTAACAGAACTCCAGTTTTGTTGAGGTGGCAACATACTCAAGGAAGGGACCCAACTCCAAGGAATTAATCATAATTGATCTCAGCCTATCACATCTCTCCTCACTCCCTGTCTTCTTGCCAGAGAATGGTTTGGCAGTAGGCATATTATCCAGTTTTAATCAGTGAAGGGTAAAGTGAAGTCCACTAGGAACTTCTGGGACAGAATTTTTTCACTAGAAACAAGGAAGATGCAGGATGCTGATGCCACTGAGCATTAAATCAGCCCTGCAGCTGCCTGTCTCTGAACTTCTTTTCATTTGAAATTGTAAGTCTCTATTACTAAAATTGCATTTAGTATAATATTCTATCACTTGCAGCCAAAAATAGCCTAAATTATATGCCTTAGTGAACTTGCTCTCCAATCTACAAGACTATTGTCATAAGTATGTGCATACTATTCTAGCTTAACATTTACATTATCAGACTGTGTCCTCATAGGTATTTGCTTTCTTTTACATGTACATCAACTGATATAAATGAAAATACAATGAGAAAATAAAATACATGTTTTTGATGGCTAAAATAGATCTTTTTGATGGCTAAATTTTAATGATGATCACTTTCACTAATTAAGATAGATTAACTGTTCCTGATAGTAAGAAATCTAACAAATCACTTGATTATACACATTCAAATTGCACAAGCATTCAGAAATAAGGTCATGTTTTTCTGTCAAGTACTTGCATGAATCCCTGTAAGCTCACAATCTTCCTTCTCTAAATTCTGAAGCATGCTTACCACCTGCAGATACTGAGAACACTGACAAATAGCTTCTGACAAATAGGCAACTATTCTATAGCAACATGACTCTGGGAAACATATACTGTGCCAAATAGCATTTTATATTGAAGAAAATACACTAAATTTTCACATTGTAGGTCAAGTTTATGTACTTCATGATATCACATTTGGGGAAAAGCTTTCTTCTTCCTTTTCCTTTTATAATATCCTTGTAACAACCTCAATCAGAAATCCAAGGAGACACTAAACGATATGCAGTGACAGTCTTAAATTAGAAAATTGTTCCCTGACTGGACCTCTTACTGAGTTTGCGAAGAGGGCATACTTCAATTTGAAGAGACAACAATGGCCACAGAAGACGTGCAGGGTACTATAATGGGCCCACGTTTTAAAAACACAACATCAGGAAGGAGAATGCAAGGTCATTCAAATGAAATAAATATTGTTAGAATGTAGATAAGAGAGGAAACTATAGCACATTAGAGTTTTAAGATAACACAGTTTAGATTCCCAGTAGATGAATGTATTGCCTAAAATCCATAAACACTAATTTTAAAAGACAATATCTAAAAAGGGATTGGTTTCTGAAGGAAAAAACTTCTGCAATAGACAAAATAATTTTATTAGATACCAATAACCAGAAAAGAATGAGCACAGATATAAAACAGAACTTCACTGGAGGAAACACCTCACTTGACTAAATCTACCCTATATTAACATGACTATCCGACTTCAAAAATTCAAAATGCAATATTCCAAGAGAGACTTAATGAGAACTGAGGCATTAAAATTGAGTCATTAAGTTTATACAACATTTATGTTACCGTCATGATAAATGCCTCACATAGATACTAAAACATTAAACATTCATTAAAATCTTTCTATCAACTGCCCACTTCTTCAAAGGGGATTTCATTTTTTATCTTGAACAGATGGCAAGCCTATCACAGTGTGTTCTTTATGACCAGAGCATAAACATTGTCTGATTAAATCATTCTGGAACCAATTAAAGGCTCAACATTTACTTTAATAAAACATATCTAACATAAGAGAGTGAACATGAGCAAACATAGTTAATTTATTGCCCATCCCCAGAGGAAATTTTGACATAGGACATGGGTTAATGAAAGAAATAAGTTAGCTATCCCTTTCCGCCTGTGTTCACAACAATTGGGGCAACTGGCCAGAAACTATAGAATTTCTTTCTCAAATATGTATTGAAATTCCCCAATGAAAAAGTCAGCATAGGCATATACATCAGAAAGTAATTTTAAAATCTTATCCCAGAAAAACAAAATTTAAAAAATCAGAGCAGACATTACTCCAACACAATATTTGACTCAATTTGTCTCATAACTCCTTACAGCCAAAATGTTGAAAAATTCCTATTTATCAGGTAACATACCCTGTGACTACCTTACATTATTTCATTTATTTTTCATTGCAATGTATTAAGAAGGTGTTAATATACCATCTTACAGCTCAAGAAACCATGTCTTCATGAGATTAACAAACTTGCCCAATATCATACAGTTAGTATGTGGAAGAGTCAGACTTTGCACCCATGAGTTTGATTTCAGAAGATATGCTTGAAACTATTATACTTTATCCCCTTTCTAAGAGAGAAAAATCTTTTCTAAACTTTTAGAGACATAAAATTCAAAAGAGGGACTTGTTCAAATCTAACAATAGCTAGAACAAATTATTTTTATGCATTACATACAAACAACAGAAATACTAATCATAAATCATTCTCATTCCTTCATTAAAGCAAAATGAGAAAGTCTTTCTAATTCAAATTATTATGTATATGTAAAAGAAATAAAAAGACTTTATAAATATTCTATAATTCAGATTAGTTAAAAGGAAGATTTTAAATATTCATATTTTGAGTTTTTCATACAAACTATAAAATATGAATTTGAAAAAGTACAAATAGTATATTAAAATGTAAATGAGAATCTAATATATCGGAAATTCATCACCAGAAGAGCATGCATTATTGATGACCTAACTGTACACAATTCTAGCTTTCTGAAAAAGCATTACAGACCTGGCTTCAACTGGGATGCAGGACTTTCAGTGGTAAAACTGGGTAGAGCCAGGCAAACTGGCATAAGTTGGTCCCCCTATTTCTAGAAGAATACAAGTTACCGTGTAAATGATTCCCTGGGAAAGATACCAACACCTACAAAAATATCCTAATGAGGGCCTCCCTGATGGTACAAGGGGTTAAATCTCAGCACTATGAAGCTATCTGCAGCCACTGCAGCAAGGGTTCGATCCCAGATCAGGGTGCTAACCCACATAGCGTGGCAGACCTCTCCTGGCCCGCTGCTCCTCTCAGCAGTGTATTTCAGTCAATAAGCCTGTTCTGCTCCCCACTCTGTCTCTGGTGAATCCTCTCAGATAATCCCACACACACACCTCTGGCCTACACCCCAGTTCTTGTATGCATAAATAAAATAAAATAAATCTTCAGGGGAAAAATATCCTAATGATGTGATTTAGTGCTGGAAGTATGTATGTGGAATTGTGAAATAATATACTTTCTTGTGAAAATGCGATTATATTTGTTTCTGTTTAGTTAGACACAAAACTTTCCTAGAGATGGCAGAAAGTGAAAAAATACAAATCCATGTGGCCCAGGACCCTTATCCTAGGGTGACAGAAAAAATATATTTGAATAATTAATATTGCAAAATTACACAGCTTTCTTAATCTGAGCAATAAAGGCATCACCCAAAGTTATCAGCTTTACATGCAGCTATAACTGGTACCCACTAATTACAACTTTAACACATATTTAATTCTTATTGTTATTAGGGGGATGATAACTACAAATTCATGAAATTTATGATATTTTGCTAAAATTGTCTCATGATGGTGCCTGTGAGAAAATGTTGTACAATTCATAGCCCAAAAAGTTATATTTTATTACTAATGATTACTAGAGGGTGGCAAAGACATTTCACTTATGGTTGAATTTAACAGATTCCACTATTTCATGGCCATGGCAATTAAACTATGTTCAGATCCAACATAAATTTGTTCCAGGGACAACAAACTAAAATAGTAAGATAAATTAATTAATTTAATTTAATCACCATTGAGTCACTATCAAGTACATCAAAACTAGAAGAAAAATAAAATGAAAGAATAAATTCCATTCTTCAAAATATTGCATGGATGTTCAAAAAATATATATCAGATGAAACAGACCTCCCAAAATATTACATATAGCAAAATTCCATTTCAGAACACTAAAAATAACTTTAAAAATACACATTACACATACAATGCAATAAAAACTATTTAAAAAGGAAAGGAATAAATGATCATCACATAAATCAGTTGGGAAAAAATAAGCGTACCTGGTGGTTGCATGGACCATATGTTTACTTTGAGTTCTGGGCCCATGGTGCCTATTACATTATTTTACATAAAAACAAACAGATGGGCCTCCCTGGTGGCACAAGGGTTAAAAACACAGGGCTTCAAACTATTGTCAGCCACTGCAGCATGAGTTTGATCTCTGGCCAGGGAGCTGACCCACAGGGCACAGCAGACCTCTCCTGTCTCGCCCACTGCTCCCTCAGCAGTGTATTTCAGTAGATCTGCCTGTTTTGCTCCCCACTCAGTCTCTGGTGAATCCTCTCACCTCCCCACGCTGCACTTCTGGGCTGTACCCCAGTTCTTGTATGCATAAATAAATAAATCTTTAAAAAATTTCCTCAATTATTTCATTCTTTTTGGTATGATTCTCAATTTGATTATTTTCTTGATTTCTCTTCTAGCTCATACACAAAGACAAATGAGTTGCCACAAACCCTCAATTTTTAAAACAATATCTGCAAAGCACAAAAAAGCAAAATACAATAAGCAAAACAAGCAGCAACTATATTGGCACATTTTCCAGGAGCATGTACCCACTTCTAGATGCTATGCCATATTTTCACTATTCTAATTTTATTTTTTAAATAAATTTTATTTTTATATTCCCCATACAACTGCAACCCCCTTATTTTGACCCCAATCCCTCCCCTCCCCGCTTCCCACCCCCCATAGTGTGTCTCTGGTTCATACTTGTTTGTTGATTTTGATTTTCACTTTCTTATAGTTATTCATTTTCCTGGTCCCTTATTTAAGTTTTCTAGATTCCTGCTATGAGTGAGACCATCCGGTATTTTTCTTTTTCTTTCTGGCTTATTTCACTGAGCATGATCCCTTCCAGTGCCATCCATGTCGCTGCAAATTGCATGTGTTTATCTTTTTTGAATGCTGAGTAATATTCCATGGTGTATATGCACCACATCTTCTTGATCCAGTCATCTATTTTTGGGCTTTTGGGTTGTTTCCAAAGCTTAGCTATTGTAAACAGTGCTGCTATAAACATAGGGGTGCAGGTGCTCTTTGGAATTGATGTTTCTGTGTCCTTTGGGTAAATACCTAGGAGTGGAATTGCTGGATCATATGGAAGCTCCATGTTTAGTAGGTCCAGAAATCTCCACACAGCTCTCCATAGTGGTTGGACCAGTTTGCACTCCCACCAACAGTGCAGAAGAGTTCCTTTTTCTCCACATCCTCGCCAACTTTTGTTGTTGCTAGTTTTTTTAATATGTGCCATTCTCACTGGTGTAAGATGGTATCTCATGGTAGTTTTGATTTGCATTTCCCTGATGACAAGTGATGTTGAACATTTTTTCATATGCCTGTTGGCCATTTGCATTTCCTCTTCAGAGAAGTTTCTTTTTGGCTCTTCTGCCCATTTTTTGACTGGATTATTTTCTTTGTTGTTGTTGAGTCTCATCAGCTCTTTGCAGATTTTTGTGATCAGTCCTTTACATTAGTGTTGAGTGCAAAAATGTTCTCCCAGTTGGTGGGGTTTCTCTTTGTTTTTGTTATTGTCTCTTTTGCTGTGCAGAAGCTCTTTAATTTGATGTAGTCCCAGCTGTTTATCTTTGCCTTCACTATCACTGCTTTGGGTGATGTGTCTGTAAAGATGTCTTTGATGTGCATATCACATAGTGTTTCTCCTATATTTCCTTCTATGTATTTTATGGTTTCAGGTCTTATGTCTAGTTCTTTAATCCATTTTGAGTTGGTTTTTGTGTATGGTGTAAGGCAATGGAATAGAATAGAAAATCCAGAAATAAACCCACTGATTTATGGTCAATTAATCTTTGACAAAGGAGCAAAGACTATGCATAGGAGCAAAGAAAGTTTGTTCAATAAATGGTGCTGGGAAAACTGGGTCGCTACATGCAAAAGAATGAAGCTTGACCACTATTCTAATTTTAATATTTAACAATTTAAATATTCTTTATTCAATTATATGCATATATAATTTTGATGTTTAATAATCCACATGTTCATATTTCAAAATTTTCCATTATTATGTTATCAGTTATAGTGATCTGTAATCAATGATTTTTGAGATCACTAATGCAACTGTTTGGGCATGACTACCTGCCTTATATAAGTTGATTTTAAAAAATGGAAACATAACTAATTTTCATAAATGGATTTTGTAATCTGCCCCTTCGCTGAACTGAATTTTTTATCTCCTCTATTTACATTCTCACATATGGCATTGCCATTATTTTCTTTATAAAGTTTAATATTTATCTTCTGTTTATTAATTTTATTCCTCAGGATATTCATTTGTTTTTCTGAGTTTTCTTATAGTCTCTGATCAAATTTTCTGTGATTTCTTCCACCTCTTTGAATTTCTTTATGGCAACTTGAACTCTGTATGTGATAGGAAGAAAAGATCTGCCATATCTTTGTTATTAGTTTCTAGAAACTTTTTCCCTATCTGTGATGAAATATTTCCTTGGGGACTCAAGATATTACATGTTCTATTTTTCTGTCTGACTATTTTTTTTTAGCTTTCCAGCTTGCTATTTTTGCAAAAGTATCCTAAGTTGTTAGAAGTTCTACTTTTCCAGTACATGGTGCTTGTTTTATGTCTGGAAAAACTGATTCATAACTGCTGAGTCAGGAGGAGGGGGGAGTCTATGTGGGGTTCCACTCAATGATGGAAATGCAATTCATCACTTAATTGACCTGCATCATATCCGTGGGCTGTGCTTTCAATACTGCTTCACAGGATCAGCACCAGTACAAAGACAAATGTAGAGAGAGCTTGCAATTCTGTGCCCTGTCCTCTTCACTGAGGACCTGACCCACTGGCTCACCCCACCACCTCTGCACATATCTCCCCTCAGTTACGGTTGCACCTCCACACGAATCAGTTATCCCCTCCCCTGGGCTTCCAGTCAAATATGGGAGCACAGGTTTGGATCACCAGTTCCCACCCTTGCTGGAGTCCCTAGGTACATATCTCCATCCATCCTTTTGTTGTATGACATTGAATTTCCTCAGTGTCCCATCTGGCATGGTCAGCATCCGTCTCTGATTCCAAGTCATGGAATCCTCTGTGCCCACTGCCCCTCTGTACTACTTTCAGATCATCCTCCCAGGAACAAAGCAGAGAAACTCCTCTGATGCTATCTTCCCTTGTTTCTGACTCGCAATTATATTTTTAATATGAAAATTTTAAACATCAAATTTCTATCCACTCAAAGGATTAGGTAAGAGTTAAGAATTAACTCTTAATAGTGAAAGTATAGGAAATTGCTTGCAATACATTGATAAATGAAATAACAATTTTAAAACATTTTAAGAACGCTTTTGTTTCAATAATGTAAGCAGAAAAACATGTTGAAGGAAACAATATGAGTTTTTATTTTCTTTAAAAAATTCTATGTCTTCTCTAAAAAATTTTCAACAAATTATATGTTTAATCTGTTCTTGCTTTCTTCTCTTTAGGTAAATTTGCAGTAGGTCAGTTCTAGTGTCTTCCATCTGACTTTGAAAGCTTCTTTCCATAACTGTCAGTAGTGTTTGGAGATGAAATAAGAATTTGTAACATCATATCACTTATTAAGTGAAATGACTATGTTCTGATTTGTTTTATTGTAACTGACAATCTTCATAAGTCAGCATCAGTCTCTGATGCTGTCTCAAATTTGCCATTTTGCCTGTAATAAGAAAATACGGGAAATTGGTTTTTATAACTTTCCTTAAAAACCACAAAATTCAGGGGGCTCCTTGGTGGCCTAAGGGGTTGAGTACCAGCATTATGAAATGTCTGCAGCTACAGCAACATGAGTTTGATCCCCTGCCAGGGAAGTGACACCCATGGCGCAGCAGACTACTCCTGTCTTGCTGCTTCCCTCAGCACTATATTTCAGTCAGTCTGCTTGTTCTGTTTCCCACTCTGTCTCTGGTGAATCATCTCACCCACTCCTCCCCCAGGCCCCACCTCTGGCCTATACCCCAGTTCTTGTATTCATAAATAAATAAAGCTTAAAAAAAAAAATCACAAAATTCTAAAGCCTAAGCATATGTTTCCAATATTGCAGACCTATTCAAGTAGTACATTTTGTCTTCAGTATAAAACCATAAACATTTTGCAACTATAAGTTTGCCTCTAGACTTTCCTTTTATCATAGCACTCTATCTTTCCAGATTTGCTGAATTTCACTTACCTGATTGATTTGTTTTATATTCCTAATATAGATTCCTAACCTAATAATATAGGTTTTTTTAAGAATCATATACCTTTTTTCAGTAAGCATTGCACTTTCCTATAGCAAACAGAGCTATAGCTTTAACTGAGGGGAAAAAATGTCATTTTATTTTCTTTTAGCTGTTTTCTAGAGTGATGAAGATTTTCATGGGAAAGTTCAGCACAATGCTAGCCTTTGGCAGTGAACTAGGGAGATGAGTCTGTCAGCTCACAGAAATATATGAACTTGAAAAAATGGTTTGTTTACACACATGTCTTAAAGTTGGTTTATGGGTTCCTAGGTTCTCAATTTCCCCCCAGGCACACAGAAATTCACAGTGAGAGCCTCAAGCAGACCCAGGTAGCACAGATTCTCAGCTTCACCTTTGCTTTGCATTTGCCATGGATTCTGCAAAGGAGCTGGAAAGAATGCCTCAACAGAACCCAAGATGAAGCATCCAGAGTTTGACATACTAATTTCCACTCTGCTGTTGGCATGCCAGTGATCTGCAATAAGGCACTTATCTAGTCTGTGCCTAAAGCAATCCACAAAGTGAGAATAATATTTTGATCCCAACCCTCTAGAATGCTGTGATGGTTAACTAATAATTTATTTTGAAGCTAAGAAGAGATGTAGATATGCTTGGAGTTATCTATATATTCAACTAACCATTAAAATTCTAAGTACTGAGGCTTTTTCATACCAAATTACCCACTGCAAAAATGAAGAGGAAATAAGCACAACTACAAGTCAATATTCTCGATAAACAAATACTTTAGGGCCTCCCCTGGTGGCGCAGCAGTTGAGTGCTGGGTTGCAAGGCTGCCCGCAGCCTCTGCAGCGCCAGTTCGATCCCCAGCCACCAGCAAGGGTCCCACCAAAAAAAAAAAAAAAAAAAAAACTTTGGGAAATTTACAAGAAAAGGGTTATTTCAAAGAATGAAAGAAAATTTACCTATGTATATAAAAGTCTATGTTTCTATTTTCATGCCAATATAACACTGTTTTGTAGGGGTAGAATGGGCCCCTGAGCAGGTTCTATGATTCGAGCAGACCGGGTAAAGGAGGAGTCCTGGAGCCCTCTGGCTTTCTCAGGCTTTTATTGAGCTTTTACATGTAGAGCAGGCCTCCAAGCCCCTGGCAAGTCTTCACTCTGGACTTCTCTGGAGTTCTTTCTCCCCTTCTCTCCCCTGCCTCTCCCTTGCCTCTACTTCTCTTGCCTCTACTTCTCTTGGCGACTGTATCTCAATACTGAGCAATGGCCCACAGAAGTAAACAACTCAGCTTACAACACTGTAACAACTGAAGGTGTCCCATCAGGCAGGGCAATCCTAATGGCAGGAGGGCAGAAAGGCCTGAAAATCATTTACCCTACAGTTTTAATTATTATAGTTTGTAATATAGTTTGAAGTTTGGGAGTGTAATACCTCTGTTCTTTCTCTTTTATTTTTTGTTCAGGATTTTTTTTTTTTTTTTTGTCATCCATGGTCTTTTGTGGTTCCATACAAATTTAGTAATGTTTTTTCTATTTCTCTGAAGAATGCCTTTGGAACTTTGGTAGTATTTGCATTGAATCTGTATATTGTTTTGGGTAAGATGACCATGTTTACCATGTTCATTCTTCCAATCATAAGCAGGAAATATCTTTCCATTACTTTGTATCTTATTCTGTTTCTAACAATGTCTTTTAATTTTCATTGAAGATTTCCTTCACCTCTTCTGTTAAGTTTATTCCTAGGTTTTTAGTATGTTATGATGTAATAGTAATAAATACACCTACTATGAAGATTAAAAGATCTAATCCTACAGAAGTATTATAACAGTGTCTGATATTTAATAACTAATCAATAATGTTATAAATTATTATGATTCTATTACAAGAATAGGCAGC
The DNA here is from genome assembly GCF_964194135.1 of Talpa europaea. Taxonomy (NCBI): domain Eukaryota; kingdom Metazoa; phylum Chordata; class Mammalia; order Eulipotyphla; family Talpidae; genus Talpa; species Talpa europaea. Next base: position 45,567,952 of record NC_140070.1, read on the forward strand.
ATTCTAATCATATTAAAATTCTGAATATCCAAAAAGTAAATTCTTATATTACTTGTATTTTAAAATACTTTAAAGAACTCATGATAATATTTCCAACATTTTTTATTTGAGGGTATGAAACATGAAAATTATTTGCGAAATTAATAATTTGATTATTTTCTTCAGTGTTCTTTTTCTATTGACACCATGATATAATAAGGATACAATGACTTCAAATACTTTACTCTTGCCTATTGGGAATTTATATCTGGCTTTAAACCCAGATATATGTGACTGACATATAACACTGAATACATAGTACCAACTGTATTTGTATTACTCCTAATATTTAAACAGATATCATAAACTACCTTGGCTGTTATTTAAGTGCTAAACACATATTATAGAGAAGGGGCAGAGATGACATCTAGATAGTTCTCCAAAGAAGAATTTATCACAAAATTAAATTTGACCTCTACTTAAGTTAGTGAGTAGGATTCTGTGCATTTGATTGTGCTATACAAATCTGTGCTGTATCACATTGTATAATGTATATGTTTGTGCATACATCAATGGCAAAGAGAAAAGGTGGGATTCAGCAGTAAAAGGTGAAGGCTAGCAGTGACTGGGGTATTTCCACAATGAAAACCTAAATGTGATATCCCATAACCAAAAAAAAAGGAGAAACAACAAGTACTGAAGAGGGGAGTGGGGCGGGGGGAAGGATCTTATTACACTGTTGATGATAATGTAGACTGGCCTAGCCCTTACGGAAAAGATTATAGAAGTTTTTCAAAACATTAAAAATAGGTCTCTCATTCAATCCTGCAATTCCATTCCTAAGTAACTATTCAAAGACAAAAACACTAAGTCAAAGAGACATATGCACTCCTGTGTTCACTGAAACACTATTTACAATAGTCATGTTATGGAAATACCCTAAGTGTCGAACAATATATGAATTAAGATATGGTATATACACACACTGTGGAATACAACTCAGCTACAGAAAAAAAGATGAGATCTTGCTATTTATAGCAACATGAATGGAGCTGGTAGGGATTATATTAAGCAAAAGAAGTCAGAGGAGGAGGCACAAGGGGTTAAGCACAACACTGTGAAGCTACCTGCAGCCTCTACAGCATGAGTTTGATCCCCAGCCAGCAAGGGAGCTACCCACATGGTGCAGCAGACCTCTCCTGTCTCTCCTGTTGCTCCCCTTAGCAGTTTATTTCAGTAGATCTGCCTGTTCTGCTCCCTAATCTGCTCTGGTGAATCCTCTCACCCCCCACATCTCTGGCCTGTACCCCAGTTCTTATATGCATAAATAAATCTTTAAAAAAAAAAAGAATAGGGCCTCCCCTGGTGGTGCAGCGGTTGGGCACTGGGCTTTAAAGCTGCCCGCAGCCTCTGCAGCTCCGGTTTCATCCCCGGCCACCAGCGAGGGTCCCACATGGCACGACAGACCTCTTCTGCCACGCCCGCTGCTCCCCTCTGCAGTGTATTTCGTCAGTCTGCTTGTTCTGTTCTCCGCTCTGGCTCTGGTGAATTCTCTCACCCTCCTGCATTTCTGACTGTACCCAGTGCTTGTAAACAAATAAATATTAAAAAAAAAAACAAGAATAAAAGAAAAAGAAACCAAAGTGTGGAAGAGAGATGGAAGCAAAGGGCTTTATGACAGTGGAGAGCCTCAGTCTGCTCATCAGGAACCACAGAACCACTAGGCATCTTCATAGTCTGACAGAACATGCCATTCAGTTGAAAGGTGCCCACATAGCTGTGGTATTTGAAACAATGGAATTAATTTTGTCCACATTAAAGGATTTTTTAATAAAAAACCTTACAGAGGGTTCTGGGCATGTGGCAGAGTCTGTGAAATGTAAGAGGATAAGATGCAACCTATGAAGCTATCGGCAGCAGCTGCAGCAAGAGTTCAATCCCGGCCAGGGAGCTACCCACATGGCACAGCAGGCCTCTCCTGACTCACCCGCTGCTCCCCTCAGCAGTGTATTTCAGTCAGTACTCCTGTTCTGCTCCCCACTCTGTCTCTGGTGAATCCTCTCACTCCCCACACCTCTGGCCTATACCCCAGTTCTTGTATGCATAAATAAATACATCTTTTAAAAAAATGAAAAAAACAATGGTAAACACCAGAACACACCTCATACAAGAACAACAGGAAAAAGAAAATATGCTGTAATTGTCCAATAAGGCATCAAGTAGAGAGAAAAAAGCTAATGACCTACAAAGGAACAAGAATCATACTTACATTATACTTTTTTGTAATCTATTTTTTAGTTATTTGTGCATACAAGAACTTGGTAAGGGTGCAGGGGCGAGAGGATACACCAGAGACAGAGTAGAGGACAGAACAAGAAGAACCACTGAAATACACTGCTGAGGGGAGCAGCAGGGAAGACAGGAGAGGTCTGCCCCACCACATGGGTCAGCTCCCTGGCCACGAAATGAACTTGGGCCTAAGTGGCTGGCAATAGCTTGATATTGCTGAGACATTACAGGGAGGTCCAGCATTATACTAATAATGGGCTTCAATATGTGTTATAAGACGAAGAAAAGGAAAATTCATTTCCTCACCAGCTTAAATTATTAATGAAGTAAATAAACAAGTAAAGTTTTTTCTTCTAGCATACAAAGATACCTAAATTTTCCATTCCACATCCCTCTCTTTGGCATTTATTGAGGATGCCAAGCAGGAAAATGAGTGAACCAAATAGCATCAGAAATAGTAGAGTCAGGAATAGCAAAGTCAAATCAAAAGAACAAAGAAATGAAGAGCATTGACAGAGCTTCATGGGAGAGAAAAATGAGCCCACGGAGAAGCAAAGAAAAGCTGACTCCAGAAAGGTCTCTGGGTTAAAAGGGTTTGTCACAGATGAGATGAAATAGAGGATATTAAGGATTAGAAAAGAATGAAATTTTAATAGCATGGTAATTGGAAACCCAGGGGAAAATTAACAAAACTAAAAGTGTACAAGAGATGCCATGATTTAAGGCATAGTATTTGATTCTGCAAAAAATGAGAGCTATGAGATTATAATACAGCAAACAAAAGTAAAATGAATTTAAAATAAAATATTTCATTGGGCCTCCCTGGTGGCACAAGGGGTTAAGTCTCAGTACTATGAAACTATGGGCAGCCACTGCAGCACAAGTTCGATCCCCAGCCAAGGAGCTACCCACATGGTGCAGCAGACCTCTCCTGTCCCATCCCCTGTTCCCCTCAGCAGTGTATTTCAGTAGATCTGCCTGTTCTACACCCCCCCACTCTGTCTCTGGTGAATCCCCTCACCTCCAACACACACCTCTGGCCTATACCCCAGCTCTTGTATGGATAAATAAATAAATCTTTTAAAAAATACATTACATATGGACCTCCCCAATGGCGCAGCAGTTGAGCTCTGGGCTGTGAAGCTGCCTGCAGCCTCTGCAGCGCCAAATCAATCCCCAGCCAGCCAGCAAGGGTCCCACATGGTGCGCAGACCTCTCCTACTGTGCCCGCTGCTCCCCTCAGCAGTCTGCCTGTTCTGCTCCCAGCTCTGGCTCTGGTGGATTCTCTCACCCTCCCGCGATTCTGACTGTACCCAGTAGTTGTATAAATAAATAAATCTTAAAAATAAATAAATAAACAAAAATATATTACATAAATTCCAAAGGCATACAAACACTGGGAGAAAAATATGTGCCACAAGTAGACAAAATATTTATGAACAAAGAAGAAATATAAATTTATACATAAATAAAAATAACCCCAACAGAAAAAATGGACAAAGGATATCAGACAATTCATGGAAGAGAAAATGCCAATAATGGTTTCAGATATTACTCTTTCATTCTTTTATAGCTCAAGAAATTTAAATCAAAATATGTATGAGATATTTTCATCCATAATATAGCAAAATACAAAAGTTTGAAAACTTCCATATGCTCAATGAAGAAATTGGCACTCTCATGCAATGCTGATTCAAGTGCAAAGTATTCTGAGCATTCTGGAAAGTAATCCAATAATGTCTATGAGCAACTAAGGGGACTTAGCCTCAGCCCCAGTGTTTCTCCATTTTGAATCAATTCAATAGATATAAAAATGATAGTATCTCAATTAATAAGCATACAGCACTTTGGTACTTACTGAATTATTGCTTATAAAAGTCCATAATAAAGAAGTCCTTATAGTGGTAGATTTTAACACTTCTAGAAAATAGAGTATTAGGCAATTATTTTAAGAATAAATTATATCAATAATTTAGAAGTAGATTATAGATTATTGCTTTAAAAAAGAAAATAATTTTAAAACAAATTTTAAAGACACCTATGGATTTGTACAGTAAATTTTAAAAGAAATAGAAAAGTATATGTGTCTGTATAAATGTTTATATACATATGTATTAACATATATATATTAAGAGCAGAAAGAAAAATGTGTATACAAAGAAGGCTATTAGCAATAGTAACCTTGGTTGGGGCACAGCAAAGACAAAATTCTTCTTTGCACACCACAACAGTATTTTCTAATTATAATAAACATGTAAATCTCTTGTTATTTTAATTCCAATCACACATTATCAAAAAAAGTGAAATAAAAAAAGATAAGAAGCATAAAGAAAGAATTGATGACAGCATTAAACATCATCCAAGGAAGAGGAAAAAAGTCCCCACAGTGAGTCATGTGTACTTTGGAAGAACTCACAGACAACATGAATCAATAAAACAAGACACAAGATGAGAGGATAAGACAACAGAGTAAAGTGGAAGAAAATGAGATTGCAAAGCCAAAAAGACAAACTGGGTATCAAAGCAACACTATTACAGAAATAATAAATAAATTTGAAATAGCACAAAACAGAGTATATAGGACCAAATATAGAATTAGAGGCTAAATGAGTGCAGAGAATAAAGACAGATTATGAATCTTTTAGAAGAGACTTAATAGATATCTCAGAGAGCTAATGATGATCCAGAAAAAGAAAATCAATTGTTCTTCCTTCTAGGGAAAACTTGTATTCTTTTCTATAAATGGAAACAAGAAAAACAGTTTATGTATATTATAAAGGAAATTTCCATGAGATGCAAAGGGGAAAAATGAATCTAATTACAAAAGCCTACATGTTTGGGAAAATAAAAATAAATATTAAACAGAATCATCAAAACTGAGACATGAGCTGGTAAGTTTTATAAATGAAAAATCAGTTCTACAGGAATATAGTCAAAGCAAAAATAACAAAAAGAAGATAGGAGGGAGGGAAGGAAGGAGGGAGGGAGACATGTAGGGAGGGAGAAAACCAGGTATGAATATGGCTAGTGTGGTTAAAGAGAAAGTTCGTGAAAACAGTGCCCGTGAGCGGCGGGCACTATTGCTATTGGAGGAGCAGCCGCCAAGCTAATCCAGTGAGCCCTCAGCAGGTGCTGGCCCTTGTCACAGCCTGTTCTGGGGCTTCCTGGCCCTGTTGACACTGCTCCCTGCCTTGTCTGACTGGGCCACCGAGGCCTCGCTGCTGTGGAAGCTGAAGTCTCCACACTCTCCCTGAGCCAGAACACACTGGTGAGAACCACTGGTACTTAATGGAGAAGGAAAGAAATTTTCCACTCAACCCCCTGATGTCCTAGGCAGGGGCTGCTGGCAACTGGGGACACAATGCAGTCACAATGGTGACTCTACAAGAGAGGGCAGGCTAGCTTTCTTCTGTGCCACAGCGTGTGCAGCTCTGGTCTCTCATCTTTTGGTTGACTGCTGCTACTGCTTGGCAGACTGGTTCTTCTTTTCCTCAGAGGACCAATGCTCTTCTCCACACTGGGCCAGTTCCCGCTTGTCCTCTAGCCTCAGCAAATGGCCATACCCTTTTCCATGTGAGGCCAGCTCCTACTTGTCTTTCAACTTCTGCAGTCGGCCAGTCCTGTTCCACCTAAGGGTGGTTCCTATCTGCCTTGTGGGCTCAGCGGAGAGCCATCCTCTTCCTCCCTTATCCCCCATGTGTACAGCTGTCTCCTGCTTCCTCTACTGGATGAGCTTACAGCCATCTTGCCATGTGGAGCTGCCACTTGCATTACCGACCGGGCCAGCCACTATCTCTCCAAGGGTGGCTCCTGCTTGCTATGCACAGCTGACAGCTGCATCTTGTCACTTGTGGCTTCAGCTTCAACTCCAATCTTTGCACCAAAGACACTATCTGCAGTAGGACAGGCTGCATCCAGCCACATGCTGACCTAAAAATTCTCTCTCTCTCTCTCTCTCTCTCTCTCTCTCTCTCTCTCTCTCTCTCTTTCTCTCTCCTCTCCTCTTCATTTTCTCACACCCTATATAAATAAATCCTGTTATTGTTTCTCCCTCTGTGTCCTTAATTCTTTTTTTAAAGACTTATTTTATTTAGGGCCTCCCTGGTGGGACAAGTGGTTAAGCACACACTCTGAAGCTGTCCACAGCCGCTGCACCACGAGTTTGATCCCCAGCCAGGGAGCTGCCCACATGGTTCCGTCGACCTCTGCTGTCTCGCCCACTGCTCCCCTCAGCAGTGTATTTCAGTATATCCACCTATTCTGCTCTTCACTGTCTCTGGTGAATCCTCTTACCACCCCCCCCCCCACCTCTGGCCTACACCCCAGCTCTTGTATGCTTAAATAGATAAATCTTTTTAAAAAAAAATCAAAAGAGCAAATCTGCAAGTAAAAAGTCCTCAAGTTAGCCAGTCACTATAAGAAGAGGAAGAATTAGAAACAGTATTTGGCAATAAAGGTCCTAATCTAATAAGCACTTGTTTTTGTCAAGGTCAGACTGCTGATAAACAAAGGAGAGACTCCAGACCACTCTCTTGTTTTATTTTGTTTTGTTTTAAATTGTTCCTTTAGTCACAGAGGATAAAGGGTATCACCAACTCCTTGGAGATTTGTAACAAGAAAATGTTACACACATCTTTCATATCTTGCTATATATACATAACAATAAAGTGATTTGTATATTGTTCTCTTTAAAAGAAAAAAAAAAAGAAGTTCAGGGCCTGCCTGCTGGTGCAGTGGGTTGAGCGCAGCGCTGTGAAGCTGTCCCCAGCCTCTGCAGTGCAGGTTTGATTCCCAGCCTGCCAGGGAGAAACCCACATGGTGCGGCAGACCTCTCCTGCCTTGCTCGCTGTTTCCCTCAGCAGTGTCTTTGGTCCATCTGCCTGTTCTGTTCCCCACTCTGTCTCTGGTGAATTCTCTCACCCTCCCGCACCTCTCACCTGTACTCCAGTTCTTGAATAAATAAATCCTTAAAAAAAAAAATACGCTTTATATTTTCTAGCATAGCTACCTACTCTATTTTGATATGTTAGTCCAAATCAGTATAACCATTTATATTTAACTGAGTATTTATCTCTTATTACTGTAAATCTTTTCTTTAAGGTCAAACTTGATTGAAGTAAACAAAGACCAACAAAAGATAGTGGTAAGGATTAGATGAAAGTGCTGCCTTGAAGTTTCTCCTCTGTTGCTCAGTCACTGCACTTATTCTGCTTCCAATTTAAAAGGCGTAAATCTCTAAATAATCTTTTGAATGGCTTCCAGTCACTGAAATATATTTTATAGCTTCCATAGAAGTGTAACACTGATTGTAAGTAAGATTTGTGAAACATCAAGTAGCATTAGATCCTCAAATTTAAAATGAAGATTTGTATTCCACAAGGCAGTTTAAGATAGCCTTAAGCCAAATCAGCTGATTTGACTCAAGGCATGCCTGTCACAGAATTATTATGGATAGTCAGCTAACTCTAGAAAAGTTTCACAGAACAGTCAGTCACTCATTCCACTTTTTAATGCATACCCTAGCCACTACAACTCCAAGGAAATAAGCCAATAAGAGAATGAAATCATTCCAATAGGAATGATGACCATAATGATAACTGCTTTATTTTTACCACTTGCTCCTTGCTGGGCACTTACCATGCACTAAACATTCATTTATTCTGTAAATATTCATCAGCATTTGAAAAGTGATTATAGAGTTCAACTCTGTAACTAGTCTCCTTTTATGTTAGTCTCATCCACTACTTTTAGACATCCAGGGCCACAACATTTAAATGCTCATATGTAAAATGGAATGGGGAGGGGGTGGGGGGAGCATGCCTACTTCACAGGCCAGAAATAAAAAAGAGTGTGCCTGTGAAGCCCTTGAAAGAGTACCTATCAGGACCTCCCTGGTGGCGCAAGGGGTTAAGTCTCAGCACCAGGAAGCTACCCACAGCCTCTGCAGCAGGAGTTCAATCCCCAGCCAGGGAGGTGACCCACATGACTCAGCAGACCTCTCCTGTCATGCCCGCTGCTCCCCTCAGCAGTGTATTTCAGTCATTCTGCCTGTTCTGTTCCCCACTCTGTCTCTGGTGAATCCTCTCATACCCCTCTCCCCCACACACACACCCCTCTAGTCCCAACTCCTGTATGCATAAATAAAGAAATCTTAAAAAAAAAAAAAAAAAAGATCACTTGAGATGAACCTAAGGGATGACAATGAGCTACTCACTCCAAGAACTGAGGAAAAGTATCCAGGCAGATGGGACAAGTGCAGAAGCTCAGAGAAAATGAAATAGATGAGAATTAGACCTTGTAAGTCCTTCCTGCTCATGATAGGAGTTCAGATTTCAGTGTAAGGGCAAAAGGAAAATGCTAAATGGTTAAAGTGAAAGGGTAACAAAACCTTTTTCAGTCATTCAAAATTTTTCTAATTGCCTTGGTTTCTGTGTGATAGGATGGGAAATGAGAAAAGTCAAGAAGAGAAGGAGGAAGACCAACAGGAAATAATTGCAGGTATTATGGGTGCGAGAGGATAGGCAAATGTCCTGGCATAATGGCAACAGGTATGGAAACAAGTAATTACAACTTAGAGGCAAAAACAAAAATAAATAATAACAATAATAAACCTGTGTACTATAGATGATGATTATCCTAATTTTGTAAGGAAATGAAAGTTTGTGAACTTTAAAGACTTAGCCAAAGAGGAATAGGGGTTCAAACACAGGAATTTCTGATTCTGTCATTTTGATGTTAGGGTAAGAAGTGTGGCTGTGTGAAAAATTAGCTTTCACTTCAACACTTCTTAAGTCAACCTGTCTAGAATCAAGCTGAACACATTGAAAAGTTTTATGAGTATGCATCTGTTGTGTATTTGCTATATGGAACATCTCCAGTTTCGTTTTATTTAAGTGTTGTAAGTTGTCAAAGTTTTTTTTTTTTCTTTCTTTCTGCCTTTCCTTTAGTCTGTTAAGACTTGCTCTGAAACAAAGCACTGCAGGATAACTTGTTACTGCTGGATTTTACTTGACGTAAGATTGTTTTTGTTATCATATTCTCCAAAAGGCGAATTGCTTGCTGAAATGTGTGAACTTCCACTTGAGGAAGGGAAGTTGAGCTCTTATTTATCTCTAACCCAGCTTACCCTCAAGGGGGAATCAGAATTACAGGTTTATTATTTTGCCATGTGCTCATTCACCTAAAGCAGAATTTTCGTGGCAAAGTAAAAACCTCTCAAGGATAATTTATTGCCGTGCTATCCACATTCCTCGTGTCTCTAACAAAACAATCACTTTTCATAGTTTGGCATTGCACCTCCCTGAACACACTCCCACCCACATAATATTGTGACCCATATGATTGCCCACCCTTGCAGAGGCTCCTAATGGAAAGTATTGAAGTGTAGTAGGAAGATCCTTTACAGTCAGCACGAGAGAGATTTTTCTGAGATAAAGTAGGAAACTTTTGTCTGATCCCTTCTCTCCATATATCCTGGGAAACATGATTTTAGAGAAGGAGAACTATGGTACAACAACATGGAAGAGTTTAGTTAAGGTTACAAATTTCAAAATGAGGAAAGGAAAGGAAAGAAGTGACTAAAAGTGCTTCTGTGACAACTCACGGGTAAACATCTTAACTGCAATTTCACTTCTCTTTTAGAAAAACATCTCTGACAGCAATGTTATTAGAGGGCAATTCTTTAGGCTGACAGTGTTTTACATATTTTGTATATAGATATTGACTGACCTTTCTAGCTTAGTAAAACATTTGCTGAGGGAAGTTGACAAGGAAATGGAACAGAGAACATAAAAATTTCATGGATAGTCAAAATATAGCCATAAACAGTTCCACAATTTTCTCAGCTTCATCTTTTCATTTTCTGAATCAAGAGATGATTGTAGTCCTTATAAATGAGGGAAAGTACAATGTAGAAGAATATGGAACCAGAATTAAAGGTGGTATTGTGGGGCCTCCCCGGTGGCGCGGTGGTTGAGCGCTGGGTTGCTAGGCTGCCCGCAGCCTCCGTGGTGCCGGTTCGATCCTCGGCTGCTCCCCGGCCACCGGAGGAGGGTCCCGCATGGTGCGCAGACCTCTCCTGCCGCCCGCTGCTCCCCTCAGCAGTGTACTTCGGTCCTTCTGCCTGCTCTGCTCTCCGCTCTGGCTCTGGTGAATTCTCTCACCCTCCCGCGCTTCTGACTGTACCCAGTGCTTATATGCATGTATGTATAAATCAGTCAATCAATCAATAAATAAATCTTTAAAAAAAAAAAGTTGGTATTGTGAATTATATATAATAGTTAGAAAGGAGCACTTGGCCCTACTCTTTGGCAACTACCCTGGCAACTACTCTAAATACTGGAAGAATAGTTGAGTCCCTGACAAAGTACACCTGCATTTGAGGATGCCTCTATTTCAGTTGTGAATTTCTTTCAAATCTTCATATTGGGTGATTGATTTACATAAAGCTCATACTTATCTAAACCTTACCATAAAGGCTGTGTGGATAACTACAGCACACTGTAACCTACACATTATTTTCACCTAGTTGGCATATAGGAAATTGTCAATGGAAAGGAGGAGACAAGATTAGAAGCACAGTTCTCTGATATCCTGTGACCACTACTTCTAATCCCACCATTACAATCACCATTCTAGTAGCATGCTGGGAAATTTTTACCAACTCTCCCAAAATAAAACAGCCATTATTTGTAGTTTTTGATAATTTCTTTGTGTAAAGACTCCCAAGACTATAAATTTCAAACTCCCAACATGATGTCACTAAATAGACAGTAGGGAAAAGGATCAGCAGCCACTTCAATATGCTCTACAGTATATTCTTTGAATGCTGACTATGAGATGAAGGTGGCAGTGAGAACAAGGCTGAGAAGACCAAGTTGTTAGCTACCACAATGTTATCATAATTTGCCACAATTCCTACATAAAAACCACTTTTATGCCATGGAATGCAAGTCTTAGCCACTAGATAATACCAGCATGCTGTGAATAGCTTAAAGAAAGACATTTGGTGCATAATTAAAACTCATAAGAATAGAAACTCATTTCAAAGTTCATTTATTTTGGCATCTTTTGTATTTTTTCTTGGCATAGTATAATTCACCCAGTATTAGAACTGTGCAAACCTGGGAAAGTCATAGTTTGTGGATCCTCACCCGTGCATTTACAATCACAAGATAGCACTCAAACACAGAGTGTAACAACAGGGTTTACTTATAAGGGGGACATTGGGAGAGATAAAAATATCAGTAATAGATTTTCTAAGGCTACAAGTGGACTTCCATCCTGCCCCAGATAGTTTCTGCATTGTCCAGTAGTCCCAACCAAAAGCTGCTCATGCAAGATTGCATTTTCCATTTGGTGAGAGCCTGGAGCTGGTGGCACATGGATAAGTGGCTGACCAGGACCCAACTTACAGTGAGAACTGGAGATAAACACCTGTGGTGCTGCTGAGGCAGCACCGAGGCAGCCAGCAGCACTTATCCAGAGGCAGGACCAGACAGGGCCAGAGGCAACAGCAATAGCAGGTCTTGCTGGAGGTAGGAGTGGCAATCAGTCCATGATGCCAGAGGATCAGAAATGGTGGACAACTCTTAGACATGGCCAGACACATGCCAATGACACTGGTCATCACTGTTCCACAGGCAGTGATGTAGAGGACCAGACACCAGCGAAGAGCTCTAAGAGGCACCAGGCACAGGCTAGTACTGCCAGTCAGCAGGTAATAGCAAAGATCAAGTAGTGTACAGCTATAGGTAGTGCTCTCAGTTGTGCTAGAGACAGGAGCAACAAAGCAAAGGTCTAAAGACCGAAACTGAAAGACTTGGAGATCTGAAGTCAGAAATCTTCCCACGAGAGGGACGGGATGTTGCAATAAGTCAGTCTCAGGCAATTGTGTCCCAAGCCATATGCTACCCCACCTTTTATGGCTTTCAGGATCTGTGGGTTTCAAACTTAATTGGCATGATTTCAAAACTGGTGCCATTTTCAAAACTGATTAGCGCTAGTCAGGTTCAAACCTGACCAGGGTATTTTCAAAACTGGCACAGAATTAAAAACCCAATCCCCACTGGCATGTCAGAACCTGCCCTCTGCTAGGTTGGCCACCTTGCACTGTGGGCACAACAGAGCCAGGAAAGCTTTGCTGCACCCCCAAATGAGGAGACTTGGGGCTCTTGCATACTTTTGATGAGAGCCTAGAGCTGGCGGCACACCAGTAAGTGGCAGATCAGGACCCAGCTCATGGTGGCAGCTGCAAGTAATCACAGTTGGTGTGCTGAGGCAGCACAGCAGCAGCCAGCAGTAGTAATCGTGAGCCTGGACTGGGCAACCGCAACATGAGACAGCTCTAGAGGTGGTGCAGGCACAAGCAAGCAGTGCCAATCAGGCAATGCAGAAAGCTCTTAGATTGGATGTAGTCATGCTGGAGGAAGGAGCAGTGATCATGAAGCAGTGTCACTCATGCCAGAGGCAGAAGGCAGCAACAGACAGAAGGAGCTAAGGATCAGGTAGCAGCGATCAGCTTTTAGAGGCAGCAGCAGTCGTAGGGGAGGCAACAATCAATGATGCAAAGCAATGAATCAGAGATCTAAAGCAAAGGTCTTCCCAGGTGAGAGTGATCAAACCTGTCTGCTCCCCAACTTATATGTTTTTTTAGGAACTCTTTTTTCCTCCCCTTGCTCCCAATAGAGAGCACAGATTTCAAATCTGGTTTTCAAAACTGGTGCAGGATTCAATAACCAACCCCCAATGGTGTGTGAAACCCAGGCAGCACAGAGGTTGGCTGTCTATGCAGGATGTGGCAGTGGGCACAGGGAGCACAGCAGAGCTGTGAACATGAAGAGAGCAGTGGGCGAGTCAGGAGAGGTCTGCTGCGCCATGTGGTTTGCTCCCTGGCTGGGAATCAAACTTGTGCTGCAGAAGCTACAGATAACGTCATAGGTTGCGTCTTAACCCCTTGCGCCATCAGGGAGGCCCAGTCTTACTTCTATTTCTGCTGCACCACCAAGCCAGGATCTGTGGCGCTCCTCCTTACAGTAAGAAAAAGTGTTCGTCTTCATGAGGCTGTGTTCTCCCTATACACCACAAGGATTTAGTTTCTGATTCCTGAGTTGTGTTGACACTTTGGTTTGCTGTAACATAGTTAACACACAAACACAAAGGTTCACAAAACAAAGTTCATTGAAATGATAATCAGTAGCTACAAAAAAAAAAATAGGTTTATTGATTTTGGATAGAAATATAACTGTAAAGCAAAGAAACTGATCCCATCTGAAAAATCTCACCTAACATCTTGACAAATCTATTGAAGAATGCAAGTTTAATCCTGAGCAAAGCTGAGGTATTGCAACTTTCAGACAATTCATGTTCAATTACTACTGATATGTCCCCTCTTCAAGAGCAGATACTTCTCGGGCCTCCCTGGTGGCGCAGCGGTTGAGCTCTGGGTTGTGAAGCTGCCCGCAGCTTCTGCAGCGCGGGTTCGATCCCAGGCAGCCAGGCGAGGGTCTCACATGGTGCGCAGACCTCTTCTGCCACCCGCTGCTCCCCTCAGCAGTGTACTTCAGTCTTTCTGCCTGCTCTGCTCTCCCCTCTGGCTCTGGTGAATTCTCTCACCCTCCCACGCTTCTGACTGTACCCAGTGTTTGTATAAACAAACAAACAAATAAATAAATAAATAAATAAATCTTTTAAAAAAAGGTAATTAAAAAAAAAAAAAAAGAGCAGATACTTCTCTTTACATAATTCAGAGATCAATCTCTTACACAAAATAGAAGTAAGACTGGGCCTTCCTGGTGGTGCAAGGGGTTAAGACGAAACCTATGAAGCTATCCGCAGCCACTGCAGCACAAGTTTGATGCCCGGCCAGGGAGCAACCCACATGGCGCAGCAGACCTCTCCTAACTCACCCACTGGTCCCCTCTCAGTGTATTTCAGTCATTTTGCCTGTTCTGTTCCCCACTCTGTCTCTGGTGAATCCTCTCACTCCCCACACTACTGGCCTAGTACCCCAGTTCTTGTATGCATAAATAAATAAATCGTTAAAAAAAAATAGAAGTAAGACTACTCGTGAAAAAATATTCATTGAGCTACTTGCTATATCTGAACATGTGCATTCCTCCCTTGGTATAAAAAGGGAAAGGTAAGTTCATTTTTGTGAAGCGATACTACTTTGCAACATTTTACTAATTCTAATTCTAGCATCTAAGAATTCCAGTCAATGAAGATAAAAACATCACCTACGGTTATATTCCATCTCTCAGATTTCTGTTATCTAACTATACATAGCTATTTGAATTTAAAGCAGCGTAATTAAATAAAATTTAAAATCTCTTTCCCAGTGGTATGAATCAATTTTTAAGTGCTTAATAGTGGCTACTCTATTGGATAGTGCAGTTATAGAGCATCTCCATTATCACAGAAATTCTACTGGACATTCTGGCCCCAATACACTAACAAACCAAAAAATAGAGGTAAGAGAAAAATGGAAAATACCCTTTGCCTTAACATATTGCTATGTTCTCACAGAAATGGTTTTGGCCTAGCAGCATCTTTTGAATGGTCAGATGTTAGGAGCTTCTTAATCTGGAACCCAATATCCTTGCACAAATATGCAATTCTTTCTTTCACATATAATTATAAGGTGGAGAAATGGAGAAAACATTTATGAAGGCATGCTTAGCATAGTAATTCCCAGGCAGCAATTGTGCCAACAGGGGAAATAAGATTCTGGATACCCAGAATTGAATCCCTAGCTATATTTTGTAATTCCCCTTGACCTTGGTATAATAGAAATCTTTACAGCCAGCATTATTTTAGTCCTTAGGAGGAAACACCCCAAATGTTCCCCAATCCCTTAGCAGCCCATATGTTTCTCTACTGAATCCTGACTCTCTAGCTGAATGTTAAAGTGAGTTCCAACAGTTTCCTCTCTTGGGCCTACTAATGAAGCAGCATTTCCCCTCTTTGACAGGCAGGGGCTAATTACTGTCCTTGAGTATGAAAAATTCTCTTAATGCTCCCTGAAAAAAAAAGTCAAAATTCAACTTAAAGCTGACAGTTTCTGAATTAAGTTTTACAAAACCTTAAATTGGTTAATTTCTAACTCAACAGCAACAACTCTGTCCTTGAGCATAACCTATACCCCTTCAGTATAGTGCTTATCACAGTATTAAAATATAAGAAAACCAATGTGAGAATGGCTAAAACATAATGCTTTATAATCATATATTTGCCCGTGAGAGGTTCATTGTCTGATAGAGCAATCTGTTGATGATAAAAACAAATAGATGGCCAAAAGAATAGGGAAAATAATTCTTGTATGCATTTGCCTGATTCTTCATTCAGGAAGCAGAAAACAGCACACAGCAACCTATCATGACACATAGGATTAGAAAATGACATTTCCCCAAAAATATACCACAAAGAAGTCACCCTTGTCTGACACAAAAGATCCCTATGTAAATTATTTTTTCCCTTCACCCTTTTCCTATGTTATGCCACTACTACCCCAGTCCTTACCCAAAGATTCTATTTTTGGTGAATCCCCTATTTTCCTTTATCTAGAGGCTATGCAGCCTCACAGCCAAAATCTAAAAATTCTTGATCACACTGTGATCTCCAAAACAGATCTTTTCTCCTAATCTCAAATTACCATGAATGTGTCTCCCATTTTAAAAATATGGATTGGAAAGACTATTACAATATTACATGGTTTACTTTGTTTTAATTGGGACAAAACCCAGGGGATTTGGATCAAGCCAAGGTAAACTTATTTCCTTTTTGTTTTATATTTTTTGTTTTAATTACTCTATCTGACATTGTTTCTGTTCTTATTCTATTGCCTTTTGCTAATTTAAAACTGTGTGTTCTCTTAGGATTCAGTGAGCAAAGCACTTTTCAAGGGAATCCTTGAAGTGAAGAGTTAATGTTATATTCTTAAGTCATTTCCAGTACAAAAGACATGAGCACAGATCATGCATGAATATTAAAAGAAACAGATTTCACAACAAAAAACTATGAACCAGAGACACTTTTAGGGGGGCGGGGGCGGGAGGGGAGGGATTGGGGTCAGAATGGGGGGGCTGCAATTGTATGGGGAATATAAAAATAAAATTTATTATTTAAAAAAAAAAAGAAAGAAACAGATTTCAGGCCTCCCAGGTTAAGTGTTAGCACTATGAAGCTATCCACAGCCACTGCAGTATAAGTTCAATCCCCAGACAGGGAGGTAACCCATATGGTGCAGTAGACCTCTCCTGTCTTGTCCGCTGCTCTCCTCAGCATGGTATTTCAATGTATCCACCTGTTCTGCTCCCCACTCTGTCTCTGATGAATCCTCTCATCTCCCACACCTCTGGCCTACACCCCAGTTCTTGTATGCATAAATAAATAAAATCTTTTTTAAAAAATTAAAAAGAAACATTTCATTTCCTCCCTGAATATCATTTACTTGGACAAACTTGAGTATTTACTTGCCTCTGGGCAATTTCCAAACTGGGGGTGGCACCAGGTTTTTTCCCCTCTTGGAAAGCGGATTTTCTATGACCTGTCAGTTTCCAGTACTCTAACCTCTACTACAATCCTGAAAAAACCATGAACAGCTTTGGTTTCTTCTCCTTTATTTGTTCTGTCATCTGTAGAATTTAGCTGGGGTAAAGAGGCACCTTTTTCTCATTAATCATTGTAAGCTTAGGAATAATTTTTTGCTGTGAATGTTTTGGGCCTCATGCCCATCTCAAAGTGCAAGGTGTTAAAGTCAACCCATTTTCTCACAAGATGTATGTTTCTGCATCATCAACCAATATCCCTTAGTTTGCTGAAATACATTAAAAAGTAGGAAAGATGAATAGATCATGTATCTGTTTTGGAGGTAGTGGATTGAACTATAAGGCATGTGCCCTCTTATAATAAATAACTTCAAGATAGACAAATTAATTGAAAACATAACATTTAAATAAACCAGAAGGCTAGAAATATAAAACACTTAATTGTCAGGTTGAAATAGTCACCTCTTTAGTGACTAGACCTGATTAAAAGTAAAGTAAATATGAAAGGCATAGTGATATTGGGTAAAAATACCTCTAAATAAATATAATAATAATATTTGAAATCATAATTTAAGAGTATAAGGAAAATAGGTTTCATTACAGACATTCTGGTCTAAAATTTGCCTTTTTGTAAAAAATAATAGAATAATAATTTTTATATATATTTTTGAATAGATTGCAAAGTCCATAAGGGTATGTACACACACATGTGTGTCTGCCTCTGTGTGTGTGTTATTCACTAATGTATGCCTGGAATATAAAAGGAGTACAACAAATTTTTTAATAGAATTTATATAATTTTCTCCTATGTGATTTCATATGCACTCATCTATCCCAGCAGGCTTGAAAAGTAGATGTTATTCACACACACTAGCTATAGGTGGAAACTAAGGAAAACAGTGATGATATAGAAACAGCCATAGAAGTCAGCCAGGAAACTAGTGGAAGGGCTTTCAGTGAAAGAGACAGTAACCAATGGTGCATTCCATTGTTCAGGTTCATTGAATAGTGACGCCTTCCCTAAAACTGAGTCTGACTTAACTCAGGTCCCTTCACTATCACAGCACTGTATTTTATTTTCTTCATAATTCTTACCATAATAAGAAATTAAATTGTGCAGCTATCCATTTAATTGTTTATTGTGTCTCTCATCCCACAAAATGTGACCGTCATGAATGAGAAGTCTTTGTCTATCTTAGTTCTAAAAGAAGATGCTGATACATAATAGGCACTTTATAAATTTAAATGAATAAATGAATCACCCCACCAACCAAATGGCCTCTCTGGATTATCTTTTTTAAATTTTTCTCTTGTTAGCATGCTTTCCTTGTGTAGTAAAACTTCATTCATTTTGGTTTGTGGGTGCAGCCTTTCTTACGCCCTCTTTGTTTTCTGTAACTTGAATTATCTCCTTATTGAAGAGGTAAGAAGCCTCAGGAGACCAAGCAGGAACTTGGTAGGGTCCAAGAAAAAATACCCATGATTTGGATGGATTAAACTAGCTCTTCTCTAATAACTTAAAGAAATGGCCTATTTTGGGGGGCCTCCCTGGTGGCTCAGGTGGTTGAGTGCAGTGCAGTGTGGCTGTTGCAGTCTCTGCAGCGCACTTTTGAGCCCGGCTGGCCAGCGAGATACCCACATGGTGTGGTAGACCTCTCCTGTCTCGCCCGCTGCTCCCCTCAGCATTGTATTTCAGTCAGTCTGCCTGTTCTCTTCCCTGCTCTGTCTCTGGTGAATGTTCTCACCCTCCCACACGTCTGGCCTGTACCCCAGTTCTTGTATGCATGAATAAATAAAATCTTAAAAAAAAAAATGAAATGACCTTTTTTATTTTGTATTCATCTTTCTCTTTTCTCTTTGCCATTAGAAAGGCAAAACCACAGGAGCTGAGAGTAAGGAAATAAAGAGGTCACCAGGTCTGCCTTAAAATATGAAAATGGCTCTTCCTTTGTGCCTCATATTCCCTCCATTCAACAGAAGAAGATACCAATTAGTGTATCAAATAGCCAAATACCCAGCAAGTAATATTTGCCTGATTGTCTTATGTCTCACAGCTGTTACCAATCAAGGTAAAAATAAGCAGGTGGCAAGTTACTCAGATCTTGCACTATATATTCTCTATCAGAACTAACAGCACAACTATTATAGATAAGGAAACTGAGCCTCAGAGTGATCATGAGAAAGGACTTCAAACAGGTCTCCCAACTAGAAGGCATTGCTCTTTCTCCTAAGTCATGTTTCATTGCTTGTCCCTTACTGAGAAGGTGAAAATTAAAAGATTTAAAGACGTTTACTGTGAAAACACACATTTTGATTATCATGTCTTCTTTAGTTGAGCGGAAAATTAAATTATTTCTTAAGACCTCTAGGTAATGCAAAAGACGTAAACCTGCCTTAATTTTAAAATAATAGGGAAATCCTATTACCACCTTGACTCATTTATTTGTCATCTTTGCTTATTGCTGACTTTTCTCCTTCCAGGCAATTTTCTGCAAATGCTGAAAAGTTTTGTTCTCATTTTATTTAATATGGCAGTAGTCCTAAATCTTGAAGCAATAAAACTCATCATTACAAATTCAAGGAAAGATTTATAATATTTTTATAAAAATCTGGTTCTCATTCATGACACTTAAAGAGTTATTTGTTCAGCTCCTGCTGCTTTTTGAAATGGTTTGATCTCTCATACAAGTAATGTCTTTTCTTCTTCAATTTCACATGCTCCCTTCTCACCCCAGCCACTCGGTACTTTATTGAATATTTTAACTAGGTTTACTGGTGTTTCCCCAACAATTACTGTTATTTTTCCATTTCTGTGTTTCTTCTCACATAGTGAAAAGCATGTTTTCACACTTACTTTTCATCCTTTCTAGAGCATCAGTTCTTTAAAGCCAGATCCCATTCATCTTTTGCTCTCCAACAGGGCTCTGCCTAAATCAATGAAAGCAAGGGTTAATATACAATCATTACACTCTTTCTGTTTGCTCTACTCATCCACAATAGTTTAATATGTTTGTGATAATTAGATTTACATTGAAAATGGAAATTAAGAAGCAGCTTTTGGCGAATAATGGACATGGTCCCATTATTGGACATTAGCTGTAACAAGTCTAGGCTACAGCCCAGGGAATTAACCAAGCACCCTGAGCACTTTCATCTTCATTCCCATTACATTTAAATGGCTATCTGTGTCCTTCGAAATTTTAATCACCTAGAAACTGCTGCTAGTGTCCTAGAGCCTGCTGGGTGAAATTATTATCCCACAGCTTTTGTTCTCTGAGTACTTGATGCTTTTGGCGCAATGGTTCCATATTACTTCCTCTTTCTCTCACTCTCCAAAGTGGTAAAATCTCTGAAAGAATGACTCAAAGATCAGTCATGGCACTAGGTCAGTAAACAGTAATTTTTGTCAAGGTGAAAAATTGGCATGTGAAACTAAATGATTTTTTTCAATCCCATCATTCCAAGAGAAAAAAAGAGAATGATAACTTTGTACGAGGTGGTTAGGCAGGATTTGGTTCTGGATTCTGATATGCTTAAAATTTAAGGGGAGGAATTTAGTTTTGGCAGAAAAAAAGTTCTCAACTGTTAAAAGTTATTCCAGGAAGGGGCGGAGCAACATGGCGGCGAGGAGATGCTGTGAGTAAGATCTCCCATTAAAAAAAGTTAATAGGGAGGAAAAGCGGCAGGTCCCAGTGAGAACTGGGACACGGAAGATAAACGGGTGACTCCAGCAAACTGCCTGAAGAAGAAAGTTGCCATAAAAGAGGACTAGAAGGGAGGAAAGCGCAGAACCCTGCTCCCCTACCCCGCCCACAGAGGCGGCACTCTCCGACCAGCAGAGTGGAGGAAAACAACAAATTAAAACGACCAACAAGAACAAACTACACAGCAAGCGGGACTGTGAGTGGAAAGGAACGATTGCAGCCACCACACCCCGTGAACGGGAGCTGCGGAGAACCCTGCAGGATTCGCCGCGGAGGTGAGCTCCAGGCGCCATTAAACAGAGACCCCGCCCCCCAGGAGGAGGCCAGGACCAGCACACAGCCCCGGGCCACCCGGTAAGCTTGCGCGGAAAAGCGGTGCGCTGGAAAAGCAAACGCGGATCGGGATAGGGATCGCGCGGAAAAGCAGCGCTGTTGAAAAGCAAACGCGGATTGGGATTGCGGCTGCCCAGGTCCCCGCGCCTGCGACCTAGGCTTGCAGGGAGACACGCGCGAAGACCCTCACTGAGGTGAAAGTCCCTCACTGAGTATCCAGGAACCACGCACCCAGGCACAGGAGCGGGGTGCATAAGACGCCATTCTGTGGACACTGAACTGGGCTACAGCCCGCGTTCTGTACCTGAGGGCTTTGGAACTGAGATCCGGGGCACAAAATTCGGGGCGTGGGTTCTCCACGATGGTGGGGCACAAGGCAGACACAGCACCCCAAAACCGTTGAGGTTTACCCTACCATTCCCGCTCTGTTTCCTGTCCCACGGGGTGAAAAAAAAAAAAAACAGCTCCCCAAGGGCTCTAGGAGAGATCTCTGGCGCCACCTAGAGACTTGAAACCAGCAGAGGCTCCTGGAGGAGCCAGTGGCCAGCTGGGAAGTTAGCCCACACCGGGCCCCTGCCAACCAGTAGTCTGAGCCCACAGGGGGAGCGAGTACCCAAAGCCGGGGCAGACCAGGCGCGCAGAAGAGTGTGCCTGAGACTGGACACGCAGGGAGTGTGTCCCGCATCGCCATTTTAGAACAGGGACATTTCTTCAGTAAAGACTCCTGCAGAAGGCTCACTCAGGAGCCAGAGGTGAGCCGGGGAAGTTCGCCCACACCAGAACACCTCTGGCCTGCAGTCCAAGCCCAGAGGGGGAGAGGGAACCCACCGCCGGGACAGACCAGGAGCACAGGGGAGTGTGTCCTCACATTGGCATTTTAGAACAGGGACCTTTCTTCAGTAAAGACTGCTTGAAACTGACAGATGGCTCCCGGAGGAGCCAGAGGGGAGCAGAGAAGCTCACCCAAGATGCCAGCCAGTCCCAGCAACACAGTGTCCCAACGCATACGGCAAATTAGAAAACAGACAGTAGGGAGTAGAAGAACCACA
This sequence comes from Talpa europaea, assembly GCF_964194135.1. NCBI lineage: Eukaryota > Metazoa > Chordata > Mammalia > Eulipotyphla > Talpidae > Talpa > Talpa europaea. The sequence continues at coordinate 45,589,852 of NC_140070.1, forward strand.
CGCAACATAGCAACTCCTCAGGGAAGAAGCACACCCCAAAAAGAAAACCAGCCCCCAGATTGCAATGACAGTAACTTGGAAGAACTTCTGAGCCTTCCAGAAAGAGAATTTAAAATTGCCATGATTAAAAAAATGACAGAACTCATAAAGGAAAACAATGATAAGGGAAAAATAATCAACGATCAGAAGAATGAAATTGAGTCCCTAAAGAGGGAAGTAAAAGAAATGCAGGAGATCAAAGAATTAATGGAAGAACTAAAGAATTCTGGGAAAAGCAATGAAAGCAGAATAGATGAAATGGAAGAACGAATAAGTTCTCTTGAAGACACAGAAATAAAAAGAACCAAAACAGAAAAGGAAAGAGAAGTACGAAGGAAAAAGAACGAAGAAAGACTTCGGGAACTATCTGACACCATGAGGAAAGGAAATATAAGAGTTATAGGAATACCAGAAGGAGAGGAGAGAGATGTAGGAACAGAGAAAATATTCCAGGAGATAATTGAAGAGAACTTCCCAAATGTGAAGAAGGAGCTGAAAATTGATATACAAGAAGCAAGAAGAACACCAAACTTCCATGACGAAAGGAAAAATACAGCAAGACACATAATAGTGAAGCTCCCAAGAATCCAGGACAAGGAAAAAATAATGACGCTGACAAGAGGGAAGAAACAAATAACATTCAAAGGAAAACCAATCGGGCTGACATCAGACTTCTCTGAAGAAACACTACGGGCAAGGAGAGAGTGGAAGGACATAGTCAACAGACTCCAAGAAAACAGATGTCAACCAAGAATACTCTATCCCGCAAAGCTTTCCTTCCTCTATGAAGAAAGAATAAGGACCTTCCCAGACAAACAGAAACTATGGAACTTCATTACAAATAAACCCCCACTCCAAAAAATACTACAAGGAATCCTAAAGCCAGAACCTCAGAGGGACGAATAACAACGAAAGAAGGCAAGGAAAAAAAAAAGATAATAAAAGAATAAATAAAATCAAAGGAAAGACAAACACAATGTCAAATACAGATGCTAACATATCAATATAACCTTAAATGTAAATGGACTAAACTCTTCAATAAAAAGACACAGAGTTGCAGCCTGGATTAAGAAACAAAACCCAACCTTTTGCTGTCTCCAGGAAACACATTCAGCTACAAAAGATAAAAATAGACTCAAAGTTAAAGGATGGAAAACAATCCTACAAGCAAATGGACCAAAAAAGAAAGCAGGAACAGCTATACTTATATCAGATAAAACAGATTTCAAACTCAAAAAAATAAAAAGGGATCCCAAAGGTCACTACATTATGATCAAAGGGACAATACTTCAAGAAGAAATAACACTAATTAACATATACTCACCAAACGAAGGAGCAGCAAAATATATCAGACAACTGTTGTCATCTCTGAAAAAAGACATCAGAGAAAACACATATGTAGTGGGAGACTTCAACACACCACTATCAAAAATGGATAGATCAACAAGACAAAAAAATAAGTAAAGAAACTAAAGCTCTAAATAAGGACCTAGAGCATTTGGGCTTAACAGACATCTATAGAACACTAAACCCCCAAAAAACGGAGTACACATTTTTCTCAAGCACACACGGATCATTCTCCAGGATCGATCACATACTGGGGCACAAGACAAACATCAACAGATACACCAAGATTGAAATCATACCAACCATCTTTTCTGACCATGAAGGCATCAAGCTAGAAATAAACCATAAAAAGAAGGCAAGGAACTTTCCTACCTCATGGAGACTAAAAACCACACTACTGGAAGACCACTGGACTAATGAGGAGATCAAAGAGGAAATTAAAAAATTGTTTGAATTGAATGACAAGGAGGACACCAATATCCTAAATGTATGGGACGCAGGTAAAGCGGTAATAAGAGGGAAATATATAGCAATAGAAGCTCACATCAAGAAACAAGAAAGAACTCAAAGAAACAACCTAATCTCGAAGCTCAAAGATCTAGAAAAAGAACAACAAAAAAACCCCAAAACCAGTAGAAGAAAAGAAATAATAAAAACCAAAGCAGAAATAAATGAAATTGAAACTAAAAAAACAATCCAAAAGATTAATGAAACCAAGAGCTGGTTCTTCGAAAAAATCAATAAAATAGACAAAACCTTAGCCAGGCTCACAAAGGAAAAAAGGGAGAAAGCACAAATAAACAGGATCAGAAATGAAAGAGGAGAAATCACAACGGACACAGCAGAAATCAAAAGAATAATCAGTAACTACCATGAAGAGTTGTATGGAAACAAGTTCAACAATCTAGAGGAGATGGACAAATTCCTACAACTCTACAATCACCCAAACCTAGATAAAGAAGAAATAGAACACTTAAACAGACCAATTACAAGCAGCGAAATTGAAATGGTAATCAAAAACCTCCCCAAAAACAAAAGCCCAGGACCTGATGGATTTACAAACGAATTCTACCAAACATTCAGAGATGAATTGGTGCCTATCCTTCACAAACTCTTCCAAAAAATTGAGAAGGAAGAGACAATACCAAACACGTTCTATGAAGCCAACATTACACTAATACCAAAACCGAACGACAACACAAAAAAGGAAAACTACAGGCCAATCTCCCTAATGAACACTGATGCAAAAATCCTCAACAAAATTTTAGCTATCAGAATCCTACAATGTATCCATAAGATAATTCACCACGACCAAGTAGGATTCATTCCAGGGACACAAGGATGGTTTAACATCCGAAAATCAATCAACGTTATCCAACACATCAACAAAAAGAAATATAAAAACCATATGATAATATCAATAGATGCTGAGAAAGCTTTCGACAAAGTGCAACCCCCATTCATGATAAAAGCCCTTGAAATTGTTGGGATACAAGGAACATACCTCAACATCATAAAGGCCATCTATGAGAAGCCAACAGCCAGTATCATTCTCAATGGTGAAAAGCTGAAAGCAATTCCATTAAGATCTGGAACAAGACAAGGATGCCCACTCTCACCACTGCTTTTCAATATAATACTGGAAGTCCTAGCCAGAGCAATAAGACAAGAGAAAGACATCCAAGGAATCAAAATAGGAAAAGAAGAAGTCAAACTATCACTATTTGCAGATGATATGATAATATACATAGAGAACCCCAAAAACTCCACAGAAAAACTAATTCAACTCATCAATCAGTTCAGTAAAGTGGCAGGATACAAAATCAACACGCAAAAGTCAGTAGCCTTCCTATACACAAACAATAAATCTGAAGAAAAGAAATAAAAAAACCATCCCTTTTATTATTGAAACAAAAAAAATCAAATATTTGGGAATAAATGTAATAAAAGAGGTAAAGGACCTATACAAAGAAAACTATAAAACACTGTTAAAAGAAATAGAAGAAGACACAAAGAAATGGAAAGACATCCCCAGCTCATGGATTGGAAGAATAAACATTATTAAAATGGCCATCCTACCAAAACCAATATACAGATAAAATGCTATTTTAATCAAAATTTCAATGTCATTCTTCAAAGAAATAGAACAATTATTGATGAAATTCATATGGAATCACAAAAAACCCCGAATTGCCAAAGCTCTCCTGAAAAAGAAAGAAGGGAATGGAGGCATCACACTCCCAGACTTCAAACTATACTACAAAGCCATAATCATCAAAACTGCATGGTATTGGAACAAGAATAGACATACAGACCAATGGAATGGAATAGAAAATCCAGAAATAAACCCATAGATTTATGGTCAACTAATCTTTGACAAAGGAGCAAAGACTATGCATTGGAGCAAAGAAAGTTTGTTCAATAAATGGTGCTGGGAAAACTGGGTTACTACATGCAAAAGAATGAAGCTTGACCACTACCTCACACCATACACAAAAATCAATTCAAAATGGATTAAAGAACTAGACATAAGACCTAAAACCATAAAATATATAGAAGGAAATATAGGCGAAACACTACGTGATTTGCACATCAAAGACATCTTTACAGATACATCACCCAAAGCATTGATAGTGAAGGCAAAGATAAACAGCTGGGACTACATCAAATTAAAGAGCTTCTGCACAGCAAAAGAGACAATAACAAAAACAAAGAGAAACCCCACTGACTGGGAGAACATTTTTGCACCCAACACTAATGATAAAGGACTGATCACAAAAATCTGCAAAGAGCTAATGAGACTCAACAACAACAAAGAAAATAACCCAGTCAAAAAATGGGCAGAAAAGCTAAAAAGAAACTTCTCTGAAGAGGAAATGCAAATGGCCAACAGGCATATGAAAAAATGTTCAACATCACTTGTAATCAGGGAAATGCAAATCAAAACTACCATGAGATACCATCTTACACCAGTGAGAATGGCACATATTAAAAAAACTAGCAACAACAAATGTTGGCGAGAGTGTGGAGAAAAAGGAACTCTCCTGTACTGTTGGTGGGAGTGCAAACTGGTCCAACCACTATGGAGAGCTGTGTGGAGATTTCTGGACCTACTAAATATAGAGCTTCCATATGATCCAGCAATTCCACTCCTAGGTATTTACCCAAAGGACACAGAAACATCAATTCCAAAGAGCACCTGCACCCCTATGTTTATAGCAGCACTGTTTACAATAGCTAAGCTTTGGAAACAGCCCAAATGCCCAAAAATAGATGACTGGATCAAGAAGATGTGGTACATATACACCATGGAATATTACTCAGCATTCAAAAAAGATAAACACATGCAATTTGCAGCAACATGGATGGCACTGGAAGGGATCATGCTCAGCGAAATAAGCCAAAAAGAAAAAGAAAAATACCGGATGGTCTCACTCATAGCAGGAATCTAGAAAACTTAAATAAGGGACCAGGAAAATGAATATAAGAAAGTGAAAATCAAAATCAACAAAAAACTATGAACCAGAGACACTTTTTGGGGGGTGGGGGGCAGGAGGGGAGGGATTGGGGTCAGAATGGGGGCGTTGCAATTGTATGGGGAATATAAAAATAAAATTTATTATAAAAAAAAAGTTATTCCCCAGTGAAATGTAATCAAAAGGGAAATTGTATGTTACATCTAAAGGATTTTATGTTTGTCAATGTTGTAGAAGGCTCTCTATGGGCTACTTGGATGCAGAGACATAACCTCTTAAAGAGAGCCCTGTGATTCTATAACTATACTGAAATATAACCAAGAGTTTCCTAACACTTTTCAGAGGATGGTATTCATCATTGGAAAATGAATAATATACTTCTGAAGATTTAAACACAAAATGATGCATGCTTCAATCCAAAATAGGTTATTAAGTAAACTCCTTGTTCAAAAATATAATCCCACATATCAGTCCCTACTGAGTCAATACTTTGTACCACAGAATACCTGACACTAAACAAATCACTCCCAAAATGAAGTGCTGGTTCTTTCTTAGTTCACAAGTCTATTAAGAATGGTACAATCTGACTATTACAAAAGTCATTCTATTTCCATTTTTGAGTTTGAATTATAAATCGGTCTTAAAATTGGAATTACAATATCTTTTGGGGGAGCACTGACCAGTTTTATCAGACTATTATTTTTCTGTTTTGTCTTTTTTAAGTTGCTTTCTCTTGTAAGCACAACATTAACCTATTCTCTTGTAAGCACAATATTAACCTGTTCAAAGTTTGTCATTGTCACATTTTAATAGAAGGAGTAAAATAATCCAAATCACTTGGTGGACCACAAGTAAATTAATCTTTCCCAGAGATAGTTGGGATACGTTCATCCCAGGGTTATCCATCAATTACACAGACCTACTCAGCAGAGTAAGAACTCTCATTTAAATGCAAACAGCATGAGAAGCTTTTTTTAATTATTATTATTTCAAGTAAATTGTTTCATTAAAAACCTCAAGAAGGAGGCAGCTTCCTGTGTTTGTACAGAGAAAAGTGGCAGGAACAGATAAATAAGTCAACAGAGCCCAAATTAACTCACTTCATTATCTCATCCATTCACCTACACAGATCTACCTTTTCACGTCTGTCCCTGCCTGCTCCCTCCTGCAGCCATTGCTTCCCATCAGGGAGAAAATGACTAAAGAAGCTTCAGTTCACTCTCTCTGAACACCTCCTAAGAGACTGCTCTAACTTTGACTATTATGCACTTCAAATGTTATTCAGCAACGGCTGCTGGGCATCATGTTGGGGCAATATTTAAATATTATGCCTACCAGCTGTGTTTTTTAAAATAGTATCTTTAAAAGTCAGTGACTGTGTTTGTGACAGATCTACAAGGCACGGAATATGCACTGAAAAATCATTTTCTCCTCTAGAGGTTTAATAGTTCCAAAAATGACTTTACATCAATAAGAAAAGTTTGCCTTTCTTCAGCGCTTCCCCCACGTATAACTGAGTTAATGAGTGTTCTTTGCTTGCAGCTATCTTTCCAAAGGCAGACACCAAAGAGGGAAAAACACTCATCAGTGAAACTTGAAGTAAGAGAATAACCCAACCCATGGAAAGCTCAGTGATAGGTTCAGGATGACTGAGTTGAGCAAGAGAAGCAGTCAGGACTGAGGGTCATTATGACAACTATTAATAGAAGTAAAGTTGGTTCTAATAGTTCTTTGATCATTTTTCGGTCTATAGCTCACAAACTCCTGCCATTAAAAAATCTAAGAATTCCTGTGCAATTGAGCATGCAATGATTTTTTTTTTAATACACAGTGTTGTAGAGCATGGTTCTCAACCACTCTATATTAAGTAATTTTGGAAACTACCTTATAAAAAGTAAAGTCTGAATTAGAAACTATCACAAATACTGACTCCTGTACAGTATTCTCTGAATCCAAATGATCCCAAAACATATCATAAAACAGTGAAATGAGTATGGAATTTATGTAGGAAGACAGATTGGTATCTTCTCACAATAAAAGGGAAAATGACTCATTTCCTTAAGGGTAAGCTAGCATTCTACTACAGTTTTTAAATGCTATAAAGTTAACTTACTTCGGGTCCAAATTTCTCCAAATGCAGCAATTACGGTAACAATACTGCAGATGAGCAAAAATAGGACAGTAGCATGAGACCAAGGGCTCTATCACTACATGGAACTGGCCTGACCTTGATACATCACATTCCCACTATACCATATTTTACCAGGTCCCCCATTTTCTCTACTTTCTTAGAATCTTGTTTTATTATCATAACATTGTATATGATTTAGAAGTATAAAATCATCCCCTTCAGGTGTACGTTATCACGCATACCCATCACTTCTTAGAACTTTTTCAAACTTGTGGCCTCCCTGGTGGCGCAAGGGAATAAGTCTCAGACTATGAAGCTATCCACAGCCACTGCAACGTGAATTCAATCCTCCTCTGTTGGCCAGGGAGGTGATCCACATGGCACAGCAGACCTCTCCTGTCTCCGCTCTGCTCCTCTCAGCAATGATTTCAGTCAGTCTGCCTGTTCTGTTCCCCACTCTGTCTCTGGTGAATCCTCTCACCCCCCGCACCTCTGGCCTATACCCCAGTTCTTGTATTCATAAATAAATGAATCTTGGGCCTCCCCTGGTGGCGCAGCGGTTGAGTGCTGGGCTGCGAAGATGCCCGCAGCTTCTGCAGCACGGGTTCAATCCCTGGCCACCGGCAAGGGTCCCACATGGCTGGCATGCAGACCTCTCCTGCCACCCGCTGCTCCCCTCAGCAGTGTACTTCGTCAGTCTGCCTGTTCTGCTCCCTGCTCTGGCTCTGGTGAATTCTCTCACCTTCCCATGCTTCTGACTGTACCCAGTGCTTGTACAAACAAACAAACAAACAAACAAATAAATCTTTTTAAAAAAATAAATAAAAATAAACGAATCTTTAAAAAATAAAAAGGAACTTTTTCAAACCTATCCTTCCTTCATTTTCTCTACTACTTATCTAAATTTGATCATGCATTCCTTTGTTTAGACTTTGTCAATTGGGTGTTATTCTTTCCTTCCACCTAAGTTTCTAGTCATTAATAAGTTAATGAGAGATGCTAGAATCAGCCTAGTAACTACCTAAAGCGTGAATGTTTCATTTTTGCCATATCCTTCAAAAGCCTCTGTGTAGAGTATATTTTTTTCTAAAGATTTATTTATTTATGCATACAAGAACTGGCGTGTAAGCTAGAGGTGTGGGGTGAGAGGATTCATCAGAGAAAGTGGGGAGCAGAACAGGCAGAGCAACTGAAATACACTGCTGAGGGACACAGGGGGCAAGTCAGGAGAGGTCTGCTGTGCCATGTGGGTAACTCCCTGGCCAGGGATCAATCTTAGTGTTGCAGTGGCTGGCAATAGCTTGATAGTGTTGTGTCTTTAATCCCTGAGCCACCAGGGAGGCCCCTGTGTAGCGTATATTTTAGCCAATCATCATACAACATGCAATTTTACACAGTGAAAATATACATTTTATATGTATATTCACTTTCACTGTTTTCTTTGATTTGCATTTAAGAAAAGTCTATTTTCAACTCTTCCTTAGCTCTCATGAACAATTTATTTGACATTGGTGGCTAATAAATTCATACTAATAATCTTAAAGCAAATATATCCAAGAATTTTCAAAATGACATGAGTTGAACTTTCTACATGGTTAAGTGTAAGGAATATACCCTTTGCCTCTGACATCATCACCTAAAATTGTTCCAGACATGGTCAATCTTGTGCTCAGTAACCTGGGAGTTATAAGCTCAATCTAATAATATTTAAGTGATACCCCAAAAGGCCATAATTCCTCTGCAGGCAGGGGAAATGCCAATACATAAATGAACAACATAAAGCAGGGAGGATAGCTGAGTTTTTGCTAATGCAAGGCAGAAGCAGAAGAGGGTTGACTGACACTAAGAAGATTATGCCTGGTTTTCAATACAGCAGGCAAATGAATATTGCAGATAAACACACTATCAACTTTATTCTTACCTTAGTGATTTTAATCTTGACCTTGAACTGGCTTCTCCACACACACAAAATCTTTTTGAAGTGATAATGCATGAAAAAAAAGTGAAAGGATAATTTATCTAATGATGACATTCATTTGGGTGTTTACTGTGGTCCAGGTAACTAAGTGCTTTATGTCCATCTTGTGTCATTGATTTCTTACCACATGATGAGGTTACTCTTAACATCCACATGCTTGAGCCAGGGAAACTGAGAACTGGTACAGATTCAGGTGAATCTGATATCAGGGCCTAAGTTTTTCTGCCTCCTCTGAGACTGTGCCCCAATAGTTTATGGTTCTTTCTCTAGCTCCTTATCACTTAACAGTCAGGGCATTTGACATGTACTGATAATTATAAAAAGCAGATATGAAAATAGTGCGGGGAAATTAACAGCAAGTAATTGATTGTATCCAAATGATAAGAAAAATGGAAAAGCAATATTCAAAGCAAATTCTAGCTTTCCCTATAGGAAATGCAGGCCATTGACTATGTAGTGACATTTAAGGAAACCTTGAAACTTCCTTCACATGGAAATTAAAGATCTTTCCTACCAGTCTATTTTGGAGCCATATGTTCTTACCCTTGACCTCCTCAGTGGCTTTTTTAAGGATACCTGCACCTTAACTGGGTCAGCTATTATGTTTTCTAGTAAATGGAACACACATTAGTGTACTACTATTGCTTTTCAATTTAAGAGAAGCACACATACAAATATTGAGCTCTTTGGAAAGAGGGTTTTTTTTTTTTTCCCCCACTCTATTTTTTCAAGCCTGATGCCCATCTTTTCACTAAAACGCTGATGATAAGATGACCTTACTGTAAACCCACGGGTCATTGTCAATCCTCATCTTATCCTGTGCAGCATTTAACAGTGTTGACATCTTCCTCCATTTGAAATAATCGTGTTCTTGGTACTCAGACACCTTACAATCCTTGTTTCCCATTTCTTTGTCTATTTCTCAAAATATCTCATGTGAGCCATTCCTCTTCTACTCACCCATGAAGTATTGGGGGGTCCTCATGGCCCTATCTCAGACTTATTCTCTCTACACATTCAATCTGGGTTATATCATCCACTCATGTTTCAATTATTGATGCAGACAATCCTGATATCTCCATCTTCAGCTCATTATCCTCTCTCTCTCTCCCTCCGTCCTTTCTCTTCAATACCCCATTCTATATAAACCCATTCCAACAACATATAAATTAACTTAAATACCTTTTGTCTAAGAAAAAAATCCTTGGGCCTCACATTTCCCCCAGCTTCTTATATCAGTCCAACTTTTTGTTATCCTAGTGTGAATCCTAGGTAGTCTCGGGTTAAAAAGGCAGATACCAGGTTCTATCAGGATATATATCTTTATTCTCTGCCCCACCCATCCCAATGTGTTCTGTGGACCTTTTTCTGTCCTCTCCTGGCTAGAATACTGTGGCAACACCATAGCTAACCTGCTTACATTGAGTTATAAGAATAAACAAGAATCGTCTTCATGTAGCAATTTTTTTCCTCTATAATAATCAAATATTTGAACTTTATTTATACCTTCTCCCCCCTCCCAGCTTTTTTCTGGAGGTCTTGGATAAGGGGTCTCTTTCCTCTGCTTCTACTCACTTCTGCTTCTGCTCCGTCCTCACGAATCTTTCTCTGGCTCCTCCAGGAATGAAGTAGAAGAGAGGAAAGCTGAGGCCAGGGGAACTCTTATTTGACAGGCTTCTTATGTGATCTTCTAGCAAGAAGATCTTTGGGGACATTCAAAACTATTTTTCTTGGAGTGCATCTCTGCACTCTGTTCTTCAGAGACATTCCTCATAACTGTAGACTTCTCCCTGCTTCTCCTGTTTAGTCACTGACAACAGTCCATTGTTTCTGATAATCTAATCACACAGACTCTGCTGGGAACCCACTGGCCTTGCCAGCAGCTCTCTTCTGCAAATTCTACTTTAACATGACTCCAGACATTTACCTCCATCAGCCTGGTGAACTAGTATCCCTAAATAATCCAGACCTACCTTCAGAAAAGGAAAAATAAAGTCTGGATAAAAAAAAATTGTTAAAAAAGAAATAGACACAAGATGGAGTCCATCATGCCAAGCTCCATCAAGACTTAACACCTCACCAAGCTTTAGCCACAACTTCCACCAAAAGTGGAATTCTAAACCCATCAATCTGGAATTTCCTAGTCAGCACACATGTACATGCAGCTATACACATATGTGCACATATACACATGCATGTACACATACATATACTCAGACACACATTATAGGGTCTTCTTAAAGCAGACACCAAATCAAAACTTGGGATGCAAGATGTGACTTAGGATCAGCAACTGTGAAAGGCAAGGAAAGAAAGCAAGATAAGGCAGAGGGAGAGAATGAACTGCACTATATATAGCTCTGACAAAATGTTGTCCAACCCAGTGAAACACTGGTGAGAATATTATCCATCAGAGTTGCCCTAAACCAGGCCAAAATAGCCAAGCCTTTTCTGGAGGCCAGGCTCAGATGCAGGCTACTTTGTCCTGTCTTTTCCTGGTATTATGACTGTGTCCACATGAATCTAGTCATTGTCCAAATTAACAGCTTTTCCTTTACCCTCAGAATAAAGTCCACACTCCTTGGCAAGTCCTCCTGGGGCCTTCACATCTGTCTCTTAAGTCATCTCATTGTCTATCCTCAAGTCTCTTGTCACCTATGATCTGATCAGTGTAACCATCTCCCCAAAATATCTCTGACACCAAAAACATTAAAAACATAAAAAACATTAAAAACTGAGATGACATAGACACAAAATGAAGTTACTTTTAAAAATATATGTATGTAATATGTATGCATGTATATAATAAAATAGAGTTCATAAATCAAATGTTTAATATTCTCAAATATTGAGAATGGTTAGAAGTTACCTTTTTTTTTTCAGTTAAATAGGTAAACTCTTTTTTAGAGTTCATGAGATAATTAAATATTTATAAATAAAGAAATAAGAACGAATTGGCAAAAACAGGCACAAAATGAGAGGATAAGCCCTGAGGATATTAGATAGATAGATAGATAGATAGATAGATAGATAGATAGATAGATAGATAGATAGATGACAGGTAGATGATTGATAGAAATATGATAGATGACAGGTAAATTAATGGCAGAAAGATGATTGATATGGCCTCCCTGGTGGTGCAGGGGTTAAAGACAATGCTATCAAGCTATCACCAGCCACTGCAGCATGAGAGCCCGTGTGGGAGCTGTGCTACGAGCTGCCAAAGGACCTTCCTGCTTGCCAGGTGCTTTCTAGGTCCCTGGTGGCAACAGTGCCTGGGAAAGAGAAGTTAGAGAGTCAGTGTGGTCTGGGATTGGCAAGGAGAGCCGGGGTGCACTGGGCTATCCTTGGGCCATTGTGGGCTCTGTGAAGGGTCTGGAGCCCCAGCCGGGTGCATCTAGGAAGTGAGGCCTTGTAGGAGAATGTGGGAAGGGAGACAGGAAGGACTAGGTTCCCAGGTGCCCTCAACTTCACAAACTCCAAGGGCTTCTCAGAGCATGGCTCCACTGCACCTCCTCAGGATCTCCCTGTGTCCCCACATCCTGATCAGGGGATCCTTCTGATGGTCCTGTCCCTGCGCTGCAGCAGAAGTGGCTTCCCTTACCACTACTCCAGATGGATCCAGAGGTTAAAGAGAAGGTACTGTTTGTTGCATTTTGTCCAATTTGCTTCTTGTGAGTATTTTCAACCCCCTTTTCAAACAGATCAGATTGCTGAAGTTTCCTTGCCTTTTTCTGCTTTTAGTACCAATTTCCCAGAACTCCTTTCTGCACAGAAGCCACCTGTGTTTTATTAATACGAACTCCTGAGACATCTAGCACAGATGCAAATTTTGAAAAAGCCAGTCATGGTATTTTCATATTAAGCTAATACTGGTTAGCCCAGAAGAGTTAACTGCATTTTTACCTCAATCCTTTAAATACATGCATCAAAACCTTCTTCCTTCTCAAATATGTGCTTCCATAATGAAATTAATGCTCCACCTAGCTCTCAAAATCCGGTGGGGTTTCCATATATAAGTGTTTTCCCCTTATTTATCTGGGATCTTTGCTGTCAATCACCTGAGTTTTTAGTCTGGGGCTTTGAGGTTGATAAGTATACATTTGATTTGAGAAGCATCAACAGATGACATCATATCCCAGAAGATGTTGCTGTTGTCACATGGGAAACTAGAAAGTAAACTAATGTTATATCACCGCTTTTTGTCTGAAACAATTTGGGAATGTATTATTTCTTATTTCAAGTTCATCTGCTGAGTACCATCCCAAAGAGCACAAGCCTCTTTCTACCCTCCCAAGCTGACATCTTCAGCTTTGTTCTAGACAGAAGACCCCGCCCCACCCACACAAGAACTTGTGCAAATGGTGAATAAAAGTTCATTTCAGGAAGTGACTTTTTTTTAAGTTTTAAATGTTCTTTTATAATTACAAAAGTAGGCATTTTGGGGTGTAAGACATTCAAATTATACTTGAAAGTATAAAGTGCAAAGGGAACATTCTTCCTATTCTGGGTACATACACTTAACAGTTTTTTGTTCTTTTTTCCTAGAAATTTTATATGCATATAGAAACATTGTATGTGTATTTTTCTCCTCACACAGATCAATGTTAACATTCTTTTCTCGATTACCCTAGACATTTATTTATACATTGGTACTTATTTGATCTATCGCACACAAGGTACATTTCTGTAACAGCCCGGGCAAGAAGAAGGAACGATTCTGAATTTTTAAACACAAGAGCTTTGCGCCATCATGCGGAGTGATTCCTTATAATTTAATCTAGAGAATCTATAAAAGAAATGTCGGCACAAATAGCTTTCCTCAATACAGCCAGCAGGTGGCAGTATTGACCGTACACTAGGACAGCCGGAACTCCAAAGAAATACGAATGACTTCATCTTACCTGTGTTCTGAAACTTTCAAAGATCTTATTCCATCGGATCAGAGACTACAGTGAACCTCCTTTGTACAATCTGCTGATGTGCAAATAGTTCTCTTGCACCAACGGAGCCGCCATGCCCTGAGGCTTTGACAGGTCTGAAGTGTCACTGCCACAAGGCCCGCGACCCTGCTGCACTTCCCCCAGGCTGGCTGCAAGTGCCGGCAGGAGGTGCACTGAGCTTCGGACCCCAGTGCGCCCCGACATTTCTACCCAGGCCTGTCACCAGGGCCAGCGCTCAAATCTGGCTCAGGCCTGGACAGTAATAGATTCTGGGTGGTCTGTTCTTTCCGTCTTTGTGAAGAACCAGCTCTTAGATTTATTTATCAATTCCTAAAACTGCTTTGATTTTTATTAATTTCATTTTTTTCTATAAAATTATAGGGTTCTTTCATAGTGTCATGTAGTGACTGCTCCCTTTTTAACTTTCAATTTTGTTTAATAAATACTAGAAGACTAGACACCATTTTCTTCTAGCATATATTTATCCCCATTTCACAATTTTTTAGATCTAATGTTTAAATTTCTTTCCAAACAAATCATTTATAACTACAACTTTACAGTTTCTTTATAACTCTATATTTTATTTACCTGAACAATTTTTAATGGTTTGTATATGTAACGGTGTTTGTGTGGTTCCTTTGCTGTTCCTAATTTCTAACATTGCACTGGTGTCAGAGGCACAATTATTAATTTAAAAGTTTGTTGAGGCATACTGGCCCATGTTACATAATCCATTTTTACAAATATTATGTGTACATTTTCAAAGAATGCCTATAAGAGCCTAAATAATCCACAAATTGCCTGTAGGAGCTGAGGAATTCAGCCAATTTGCAAAATACAAAATCGACATGCAAAAATCATTTGCATTTCTATACAGCAACAATAAACAATCCAAAAGGAAATTAAGAAAACAGTTCCATTTATAATAGCCTAAAAAGAATAAAATGCTCATGAAATAACAAGGCAAAAGACTGAAAATTACAAAATACTGCTGACAGAAATGGCACAAGGAGTTAAGACTCTTAACTGTGAGGCTATCCGCAGCCACTGCCTCACTAACGAGTTTGATCATTGGCCAGGGAGGTGACCCACATGGTGCAGCGGACCTCATCTGTGAACGCTGCTCACCTTAGCAGTGCATTTCAGTAATCTGCCTATTCTGCTCCCCACTCTGTCTCTGGTGGATCCTCCAGCCTCCCCACATCTCTGGTCTGCACCCCAGCTCATTAAAAAAAAAAAGAAGAAACACAAATATAAAGGGCACATCTTGTTCACACATAAGACTGGATACTGTTAATCTAGTACTACCTAAAGCGAACTGCACATTCACTTCAAACTCTAAATCGCAATGATTTTTTTTTTTGCAGAAATAGAAAAACCCATCCTAAAATTCAAACCGAATCTCAAAGAAGTCCAAGAAGCCAGAACAATTTTGTGAAACCAAAAATACAGCTGGAGAACTCACACCTGTTGTTTTCAAAAGCAATTTAAACGTTAGAGTAAAAACTTCTACATGATAGAGAAACCAAACAAATGGTCAAGAAAAAGGTAAACTAGCAAGCTGACCATAGATCTGAGGCATACAGCAAGAACAGGGGAAGGAGGGTGGGGGCTCACACCAGGCGAGGGAAGAACACGGGGAAATAGGGTGATAGTTCATGGGTAATATGGTGGCAGTGTCACAGGGCAACCCCAACATGAGATGGGCTGGCCTGACTGTGGGTCCTCACCCGCGCACTTAAAGGGACTTATAATGAGACACAGCTGCAGGCACACACACAAAAAAGTTAATAAAGGGTTTGCATCCTACCAGTTCCGCTGAGCTGATATCCCAACAGCATGCTGAAGGCTGGGGAAAAAGGCTACCCAAGGCCCAAGTGTGTCTCGTTATAGAAGTCTGGCTGCTTAACTCCACCCTTAGTTCCCAGCAATCCTCCCGTCAGTGGTGATGACATTATGGGATTTGTAGTCCTTGGTGCCTTGGCTCTTTTGGCCTGGAATGAGGGCGGAGCCATAAAAACTGTGGAATTCATTCAGGGCATCCTTTCCCCCCGCATCAGCAGAACTATGGCAACTAAACCATGTAAGAAAAAAATAATTAATTAATGAAAGGGGGGGATAAAAGAAAAAAATTGTACCCACCACAAAATAAAAATTAAAGAAAAAAACACCTGATTCCTCCCTGTTGGCACAGGGGTTAAAGTCTCAGCACTATCAAACTATCTAGCCACTGCAGCATGAGTTCAATCCTCCACCAGGGAGTTACCCACATGGTGCAGCAGACCTCTCCTGTCTTGCCTGCTGCTCCCCTTAGCAGTTTATTTCAGTAGATCTTCCTGTTCTGCTCCCCACTCTGTCTCTGGTGCATTCTCTCACCCCTGCACCTCTGGCCTGCACCCCAGCTTTTGTATGCATAAATTAATAAACATTTTTTAAAAATTCACTAACAGAGGAGAACTAGCATGGGAGAAGGAGGTCCAGTTACTATGAGATGGTGTGACATGGAGCTGTAGCTGCTGGAGCTGGCAGGGTGTGGCAAGGCTTACCGCATCTGGAACCTCAACCCGCAGCTGCCCAAGGCAAAGTTTTATCAAGTTCCACTACTAAAACAGTGCCAAAGGGGGGGACTGGTTACTGTGGGGTGTCACCCTTGCGCTGACAATTACAAGACCACTTAGGCACAGGGGGAAAAAAAAATCTACAGACTTTAATTAACAAAGAGAGGGGAGAAAGAGTTTCTAAGACCAGAGGTAGCCAGCTGTCTCACCAGATGGTGTCCACAGTGTCTAAAAGTCCCAAACCAAAGGCCACATGTTCAAAGTGGAGCTGTCCTGTCCACTAGGGCCTAGCGGTCTTGGCACTCTGGCAAACAGTGGGCCAGGACCCAACTCCAACAGGTGTACCTAGGTGGGGCCCTTAAGAGAACACCACAGCAGCCACGAGCAAGTGTGAAGGTCAAGCTGGACAGCACAGACTCCTGGCACAGAGAGCGCCAGGAGGTGACGCCAGATGAACAGGTAACAGGTCTGCAATGAACAAGCACTGGAGGCTAAGCCTCGTAGGGTCTCTCCAGCCCAGTAGAGATCCCACACAGGCCCAGGCCAGGATTCACAAACATCTCTAGCATAAGCTCAATTGCCTTGGCACCCATGTAATTATTGCACATGGTCTCATGTAGAACTCAATTGTGAGCTCATTTAGTGTTCACGCCACTGTAATTATTGAAGTAGGTCTTTTATAGAACTCAGTTGTGAGCTCATTTAGCCTTTGCTCCTATGTAGTTATTACACATGGTGCTCATGCAGAACTCAATTATGAGCACAATTAGCATTTGCTCCAAAGTAATTATTGCACATGGTGGTCAGGTGGAACTCAGTTGTGAGCTCATTTAGTGTTCAGTCCATTCTCACGGTGCATATGGTCTCATGTAGAACTCAAATGTGACTCAATTTGCATTTGCTCTTTGTAATTATTGAACGAGGTCTCATGTAGAACTCTGTGAGTTCATTTAGCTTCGTCTCCATTTTAATTATCTCATGTGGTCTCATGTAGAACTCAATTGTGAGCTCCATTTGAGTTCTCTCTGATTTTATTACACATGGTGCTCATGTAGAAGTATTTTCTTGGTTTTTTGTTTGTTTTGTGGTGGGTACAATGTCCAGAATGGGTGCCTACCTAAAGGCCTTACATTTTTTTGTTTTTGGGTTCCCCCCTTTTTTTTAATGTTGGGTTTGGTTTTATTTTAAGATTTATTTATTTCTACAAGTGCTGGGTACAGTCAGAAGCGCAGGAGGGTGAGAGACTTCACCAGAGCCAGAGCGGAGAACAGAACAGGCAGGCTGACGAAATACACTGCTGAGGGGAGCAGCGGGCGGCAGGAGAGGTATGCACGCCATGTGGTGCCCTCACCCGGAGGCCAGTGATCGAACCGGTGCTGCAGAGGCACCGGTTTTTATTATTAATTATTTTTTCTTATATGGTTGTAGTCCCCATAGTTCTCCCACCACCATATTGATATCGGAATTGTCAGGCCTAGTCTCCCAGCCAGGAACGGATCCCAGGCTGCAGGGGCAGCGCTGAGCCCCAGCCACTAGACCACCACGGGTTGGTGTCTCACGAAGCCTCAGCAGGAACTTCGCAGACTCTCAGGAAAGCAAGAGAGAAGAGGCACATTTGTTTAGAGGAAGAAAAAATTTATTGAGAAGAAAAGGAACAGAAATAAAGTGGGACTCCCAGGCAATGAAACCAGGCCAGGGAGGGCCAAGGAAGCCAAAGTGGAGTCATGTCTCAGGGAATATACGCCTTCTTTCCCTCACTATTCTAAAGCTCCACCAGTCTCTTTGTGATTGGTTAGTTCTCAGCTGTCTCACTTAATCTGCTACTGAGTGGGGGATCTTCACATTCCTTATATAACAGGTTTGTCTTTCCCTATTTGTTGCACCTTCCCCCTTGTTTGATAGATTTATCTTTATGGCCCAGTCTCCCAGATGAGTACCCCTGCATTTTAGGGAAAAGAAAGTTAAACATCAGCTATTAAATAAAAACAGGCTGGCACCCACTGGTGCCAACCTCTTCTCATCTCCCCCTTGCATAAATATCCCTGCACTCTGACAAAGGGGAGGACAGTGATCTACAGACATGGGTCTGCTGCCCTCCTAATTTGTCCATAAATTAAGCCACTCTCCATTTCCCCAAACTCCACCTCCCTTTATCACCTGAGGGAAACCAAGGCCAGCGTTAACAGTGTTGTCCTTGGTCCTGGGATGTTTATTATTCCCAGCGGATTTAGTTACATTCCTCTTGTTGCCCTTATCTCTGAGGGGCAGCGATCCCCTTCAGAGGTCCCCTCCTGCATTGTCCCTAAAACTGCCTAATTACCCTAACTTGCTCTCAGGATTCGATATCATCCATGTACCATCACCTGGTTTTCCCTCCCCTGGTTTGAACCGCCTTCCCCCTCCCTTCCTTGCTGTATGCCTCAGATCTAAGGTCAGCATGCTAGTTACCTTTTTCTTGACCTTTTGTTTGGTTTCTCTATCATGTAGAAGTTTTTACTCTAACTTTTATATTACTTTTGAAAACAACAGGTGTGAGTTCTCCAGCTGTATTTTTGGCTTCTCAAAATTGTTCTGGCTGATTCAACTTCCTTGAGATTCGGTTTGAATTTTAGGATGGGTTTTTCTATTTCTGCAAAAAAAAAAAAATCATTGAGATTTAGAGTTTGAAGTGAATGCACTTTGCTTTAGGTAATACAGATTAGCAGTATCCAGTCTTATGTATGAACAAGATGTGCCCTTTATATTTGTCTTTTTAATTATTTTTTAAACAAAGGTAATTTTTTTTTAAAGATTTATTTATTTTACAAGAAATGGGATACAGACCAGATGCACGGGAGGGTGAGAGGATTCACCAGAGATGGAGCGGGTAACAGAACAGGCAAATTGACAAAATACACTGTTGAGGGGAGCAGCGGGTGAGACAAGAGATCCGCGGCACCATGTGGGATTCTCCCTGGCCAACCAGGATTGAACCCGTGCTGCATAGGTTGTGGACAGCTTCACAGTGCTATGCTCAACCGCCTGCGCCACCAGGGAGGCCCTTTGTTAATTTTTTTAAAGGTTTATTTATTTATGCATACAAGAACTGGGGCACAGGCCAGAGGTTCAGGGGGTGAAAGGATTCACCAGAGACAGAGTGGGGAGCAAAACAGGCAGACTGACTGAAATACATTGCTGAGGGGAGCAGCAGGAGAGACAGGAGAGGTCTGCTGTGCCATGTGATTCATTCACCTCCCTGGCTGAGCAGGCATGGAACTTGTGCTGCAGAGGCCACAAATAGCTTCACAGAGCTGATACAGTTAACAAGTTTGTCTTTCCCCCATTTTTTGCAATTCCCCTTATCTAGCATTAACAGGATTGATGACTTGTCTTTCCCATTTGTTGCAGCTTCCCCTCCCCTTGGGAAGAAAAAAAAAGCTGGCACCCACCGGGTTTCCCTGTAAACCCTTCCCCCTCGCCCTAAGGAAAACAAGTTGGTGATCACCTCTCTGTGCCTTGACACCTTCCCCTTCCCTTAAGATGAATGAGCTGACACCCATCCATCTCCCTGTTGAGCTGGCGCCCACTTGTCTCTGTGCGGACCCCTTCCCCCTCCCCTTCGCGGATGCCTACCCATCTCCCCCTGTATAAATACCCCTGCCCACTGCCAAAGAGGAGGACGGTGGTTTTTCGGACACGAGTCTGCCACCCTCCTCATTTGTCGACAAATAAAACCGCTTTCCTTTTCCTCAAACTCAGTTTTCTTTTATTGGCTGAGGGAAACTGAGGCCAGCGTTCGGTAACAGAGCCATGCTTAAATCCTTGCGGCACCAGGGAGGCCCGTCTTTTTAAATTTCTGTCAGCAGTATTTTGTAATTTTCTCGGTCTTTTGCCTTGTTAATTCATGAGTATTTTATTCTTTTTAGGCTATTATAAATGGAACTGTTTTCTTAATTTCCTTTTGGATTGTTTATTGTTGCTGTATAGAAATGCAAATGATTTTTGCATGTTGATTTTGTATTTTGCAAATTGGCTGAATTCCTCAGCTCCTACAAGCAATTTGTGGATTATTTAGGCTCTTATAGGTATTCTTTGAAAATGTACACATAACATTTGTAAAAATGAATATGTAACATAGACCACTAAGCCTCAACAAAATTTTAAATTAAAAATTGGGGCCTCCCTGGTAGAGCAAGGAGTTAAGTTAGAACCCCGGCCAGGGAGCTATCCACACAGCAAAGCAGTCCTCTCCTGTCTCACCTGCTGCTCCCCTCAGCATTGTATTTCAGTAGATCTGCCTGTTCTGCTCCCCACTCTAATGAATCCTCTCATCCCTACATGTCTGGCCTGTACCCCAGTATGCATAAATAAATAAATCTTAAAAGAAAAAGAAATTGTACACGCAACAACCTCTGACACAGGTGCAATGATAGAAATTAGGAACTGCAAGCGAACCACACAAACACCGTTACACACACAACACGTTAAAAAATGTTCAGGTAGGGCCTCCCTGGTGGTGCAGCGGTTGAGCACTGGGTTGCGAAGCTGCCCGCAGCCTCTGCAGCGCCGGTTTGATCCACGACCACCAGGTGAAGGTCCCACTTGGCGCGCAGACCTCTCCTGCCGCCCGCTGCTCCCCTCAGCAGTGTACTTCGGTCCTTCTGCCTGCTCTGCTCCCCGCTCTGGCTCTGCTGAATTCTCTCACCCTCCCGCGCTTTTGACTGTACCCAGTGCATGTATAAATAAATAAATAAATAAATAAATAAATCTTTAAAAAAAAATATTCAGGAAAATAAAATATAGAGTTATAAAGAAACTGTAAAGTTGTAGTTATAAATGATTTGTTTGGTAAGAAATTTAAACACTAGATCAAACAAAAAAAAAAAACCTGTGAGATGGGCATAAATACGTGCTAAGAGAAAATGGCATTTTGTCTTTAAGTATTTATTAAGCTAGATCGAAAGCTAAAAACAGCAGTCACTACATGACACTATGAAAGTATCCTATAATTTTGTAGAAAAAAAGGAATGAAATTAGTAAAAATCAAGCAGTTATTAGCAATTGACAAATAAATCTAAGAGCTGGTTCTTCACAAAAACCGAAAGAACAGACGACCCAGAATCTGTTACTGTCAGGCCGGAGCCACATTTGAGCGCTGGCCCTGGTGACAGCCCTGAGTAGAAAGGTTCGGGTGCGTGCTGGGGTCCGAAGGTCAGTGCACCTCCTGCAGGCACTTCCAGCCAGCCTGGGGGCTAAGGGACAGAGCCAGAGCCACGAGGTGGTAGGCCGGGTGTCAATGACACTGCAGCCCTGCTGAAGCCTCAGGGCGTGGCGGCTCTGTTGGTGCCAAGAGGCTGTGCAAAGGAGGTTCAATATAGCCTCTGAGCAGATGGAATAGGATCTTTGAAACTTTCAAGACACAGATGAGATGAAGTCATTTGTATTTCTTTGGAGTTACTCTTGAAACAATGAGAAGTTCCAGCATGGTTTCGGCTGCTCTCGTGTGCAGTCAATACTGCCACCTGCTGGCTTTGTTGAAGAAAGCGCTTTGTGCCGACACTGCTTTTATAAACTCTCTAGGTTAAATCGTTAAGAATCACACCGCGTGATGGCGCAAAGCTCTTGTGTTTAAAAATTCAGAATCTTTCCTTCTTCCCCGATGTCCCAGAAATGTACCTTTTTTTTTTTTTAAAGATTTATTTGTTTGTTTGTTTATACAAGCACTGGGTACAGTCAGAAGCGCGGGAGGGTGAGAGAATTCACCAGAGCCAGAGCGGGAGCAGAGCAGGCAGAAGGACCGAAGTACACTGCTGAGGGGAGCAGCGGGCGGCAGGAGGGGTCTGCGCGCCTTGTGGGACCCACCTTCGCAACCCAGCGCTCAACCGCTGCGCCACCGGGGAGGCCCCCAGAAATGTACCTTTATGTGTGACTATGGTTTTGGTTTTTTTTTTTTTAAATATGAGTAGCTATCTATTGGGATTGCAGAGAACTACAAACCAATTCCAGTTTACTTATGAAAATTATTGAAGTTAAATACATCTTTTTGGTGTTAATGCCATTTGTAAATACCCCTGTCCCCAACTTCTTTTTTTTTTTTTAACTAAACACAGAAGGAGGAGAGATTTTATTCATACTAACAAAGATTTTTAAGAGTGGGTTCGTCTTTCGCTTCGTTGCAGACTCTGGGTCTGTGAAGCCTTTTGGCCAGGCTTGAGAGGATGTCCAATTCCCGTCTCCGGGCTTGAGAAGCAGGGTGTGGGGTCCCTGTTTGGGAGTCATTTTTTGCATTAGGCAACATCACACTGATAAAGAAATGGGAGTCGTGGAACAGGCTACATAATGCAGGCTATTCCCCTTGTCCCCAACTTCTTTTGTGTTTTCATTTCAAAAATACACCTATGGTGGAATGGGGAAAAGAATGTTATGGTGGGAGGTGTAACATTCCTGTGGTTACAGACTCACTGTGCCTTGAATTCTTCATTGATATAGAACAGAATCGTTTCAATGGAGTTACATTGATTTCATCACAATGGCTGGGGTGTTTATACATTTGTACTGCAAAATCTTTCCGAATAATTGTCTGGAAGGAGATGCACATTTGATCATGAAAACTAATTTAACCAAACAATTTTACTGTTTCTGAGAGATGGCTTCATGTGGCATTACTCTTGTCATAGTTTTGAACAGAGTGCTTGCAAACAGTTGGACATGAATGGAAGAAACTTATAAACAACTTGCTGTTAATAATGGGTTAAATGTTTTACAAACTTTTTAAAAGATTTATTTATTTGTGCATTCAAGAGCAGTGGCTACAGATAGCTTCATAGTGTTGAGATTTAACTCTGTGAGTCACCAGGGAGGCCCTGTTTTACAAACATCTGTGAACTGATATACATATATATATTTAGATTTAGAGAAATGTCCATGGAAGCATCCATTTTGTAAATTTTATGATTTTAGATCAGCTAAAATATCTAATTCTGTACAAAATACCACATCTTATATTTTCCAATACATATAACTTGAAGAATAACAAATTCCTGAGTAGGCTCAATTGTTAATCAGGATTTTAGAATCTCAAGCTAAAAATACTACTATAGAGTTAGACTTTAACTTCTGTAATATTGGATATTGGGAGAAGGTCACTAAAAGCATGTCTGTGTGGAAACACAAAACAAAGACTTTGATTAAGAGCACGTCTTGGTTTGTATCTACTGGTAACACAGACTTCAATATTTCTGTCTGTTTGTACTCAAATTCAGTTTTCAGATTCTTGGAGAACAGCCAAGCGTTTCTGTCTCAATGGGTGAAGTCTAGTTGGAGTGTTTGGCATTTATACTTCTTTATACATTAGTTCAAACAATTACTCACTAAGGTGGCTTTGAATTTTTTAGCAGATTGAGATCCTAACAACTGCTGCTCCAACTCTTTTGGTGGGGAAAAGGAGGTCCTGAGTGAAAAATTTTGTCCTCTACAGCATCAAATCATGCTTCTAATGAATTCAGGACAAGCACATAGGTTTAATTAAGTAGTGGGTCTTTTGGACTCTACTTCCTCACTGAATGAATGAATTTATATAGTACTAACTGAGGTGTTTATTTTGACTGTTCATGCATTAATTAGTTCACTGTTTTCCACCATAGTTGAAAACATTCTTATTGCCTGTGGCAACTAATACACAGCAATGAATTTTTCTAGTTAGAAAAATGCAGACATAACTTTAAAAAAAAATAAACCATTTCCTTAAGTAAATAAGAGATAGAGCAAATAATGCATAAATATTTATCTACAGTAATTTAAAAAAGCATATTTACATTGATGTACTTGTGGAGAAAAATACACATTTCTATATGCACATAAAATTTCTAGGAAAAAAAGAATGAAAAACTGCTAAGTGTGTGCACCCAGAATAAGAGTGTTCCCTTTGCACTTTATACATTTAAATAAAATTTGAATGTTTTACCCCCCCAAAAAAACACCTTACTTTGGGCCTTCCTGGTGGTGCAGGGGGTTGGGCAACGCACTATGGGGCAGGCCACAGTCTCTGCAGCACGAGTTCGATCCCCGGCTGGTCAGAGAGAGCGGTCCATATAGCGAGGCAGACCTCTCCTGTCCTGCCCACTGCTCCCCTCGGCAGTGTATTTCAGTCAGTCTGCCTGTTGGTTTCTTCACTCTGTGTCTGGTGAATCCTCTCATCCCCTACATCTCTAGCCTGTGCCCCAGCTCTTTTATGCATAAATAAATAAATCTTTAAAACAAACAAACAAACAAAATCTTACTTTTATAATAATGAAAATACAATTGAAACATAAAATTAGGCCATTTCCTGAAATGGACTTCTATTAACCATATGCACAAGTTCTGGGGATCAGAACATTTTTGGGGAGGTACGTCTTCTGTCTAGCACAGAGCTGAAGATGCCAGCTTGGAAGGGTAGAAAGAGGCTTGTGTTCTCAGGGATGGTATTCAGCAGATGAACTTGAAATATGAAATAATACATTCCCAAATTGTTTCAGACAAAAAGCAGAGATATAGCATTAGTTTACTTTCTAGTTTCCCATGTGACAACAGCAACATCTTCTGGGATATGATATCATCCCATTGATGCTTCTCAAATCAAATGTATACTTGTCAACCCCAAAGCCCAAGACTAAAAACTCAGGTGATTGACAGCAAAGATCCCAGAAAAATTAGGAGAAAACTCTTATGTATGGAAAACCTACCAGGTTTTGAAAGCTAGTTGGAGCATTTTTATTATGGAAGCACATTATTTGAGAAGGAAGTTTTTGCTGTATTTGAAGGGTTGAGGTAAAAATGCAGTTAACTCTTCTGGGCTAACCAGTATTAGTTTAATATAAAAATACCATGAGCTGCTTTTTCAAAATTTGCATCTCTGCTTGATGTCTCAGGAATCCTTATTAATAAAACACAGGTGGCTCTGAGCAGAAAGGAGTTCTGTGGAATTGGTACTAAAAGAAGAAAAAGGCAAGGAAACTTCAGCAACTAATCTGCTTGAAAAAGAGATTGAAAATACAAGAAGCATGGGCCTCTCAGGTGGTGCAAAGGGTTAAGACGCAACCTATGAAGCTCTCCGCAGCACAAGGTCGATGGCCAGGGAGCAACCCACATAGCACAGCAGACCTCTCTTGACTCACCCACTGCTGCCCTCAGCAGTGTATCTCAGCCCATCTGCCTATTCTGTTCCCCACTCTGTCTCTGTGAATCCTCTCACCCACCATGCCTCTGGCCTGTACCCCAGTTCTTGTATGCATAAATAAATAAATCTTAAAAAAAAAAAAAAAAAGAAGACAGTTGCCTTGGTTCCAAATCACCACCTGCTCAAGCAGCGCGAACTGGGGAGAGTGGAAGCTGACCACAAAGTTGAGGATGGGGAGACCCTGCTCACCTAAATGTCCAGTGTGAGGTGTGATGATGGCTTCCCTCCCCTTGAAATGTCTGAGATTGGGGGAGAGGGGCAGCTGGACAGGGACAGGCTGGGCCTCATAGAGTGTGGCCCAAGAACTAAGCAACTATTGGAACTGGGAAATATCACTCCACCACAGCCTCCAGAATCACAGCCAGGTAATATCAGTCAGATAATACAAAGGAACAGAGTAGTGTATGGACATTGGCACACGAGTCAGCAGAGATCCAGTGTTCTAAGCACATGATAATTGATCAGAGCACCAGAAGACCATACACACATTCTAATACAGAGGGATCGATCTAGCAGGTATGGGACCGGGGACATATCTGTTCAGAGCCCTGATCTGCTCGGAGTTCCTTTTCCCTCAGCAGGAGAAATTTTCTCTGGACTCTACTAGAAGTCACTCTTCCTATCAGGTTTACAAATGCTGAAAAGAATTAAAAAATCTGCATCATTCTCCAGCACATTCCAAAACATTGCTAACAACATTATTCCTGAAAGTCATCCATCAAACCCATGCTGTGCGCAGTCACACCGATACACACCCCTCACTCGACCCCAGCCCACCCCGTCATGCACCCACATCTGGAGACATTATACCATCCTGGGGACAGAGGAGAGAGCATGCAGACAGGCAGGGTCACTGCAATCCCTCACAGCCTCACCGTCTGCACTTCTTCCTACTTGGCAGTCACATGTGCCGAGTTCCAGATCTGCCATCAGCTAGCAATTCAGCAGTGGGAGTGGTGCTGACTACCTTGCACTAAGTTGAAAAGTACAGGGCAGTAACTCAGGCAGATCCTACCTCTCCCCAGGGTGCCACTGCCCACCTCTACACAGACTGCTCCTCAGTGCAGCCACCTGGATTCACTCATGTGGCTTTTATCCCACAGCATCAACTAAGCCTTGGGGGCCCTACTCTGAGCCTGGTGCAACTCTGACCCTTCACAATGAAAAGACAAAATATTACTGAGCAAATGAATATAATAAAGAACTTCCAGCAGAGGTCCAATGCAGGCATAATTAACAAGTTTGCTTACTTACAGCTCTTTCCCTTTCAAGATTCATGGCGAGGGCCTCAGCACTCCTATCTAAACAAACTTGCATTTCAGAAGGGTCAGGTAGCCCGTCAAAGCTGGTCTCTCTCTCCAAAGCCACCCTGGTTGTCAGCCTCTTTCCCCCTTTGCCTGTCCTCCCCACCCTTGTCTATGGACTTTGCACCAAATCCTTGCGCCTGCTGAAAAACGATGCTATCAATGTAACAAATATGAAGACAGTTATGTATAAAACGATCCCTTTTTGTCTTTACACCAGGGCTCAGATCTTACGGGGCTACCCAGGTCTGGGACCTCATGCATGAGTAATAAAGCTTTTCCTGACCTCACCATTCTTGAAGTACTGCTTATTCTTCCTCTGCTGGGGTAAAAGGCCAGAATTTCTACAACAATAATGTTCCCAAACCAGACCTCCCCCTTACAATATGGCAGAAAAACAAGCTGAGACAGGAAGCCCTTGCCAGTCTGACTGCTTGTTCTGGTGGGCCAGGGACCACTACCCAGGGAGTTTGGTTCCAGAGGGAGACTGACCCTGGGTGGAGGGTGTCCCCAGGTGCCAATCTGAGATGAGTCTCCTTCTATAGTTCTCTATATTGCACACTAATTCTATTAAAATTCATTTCTTTTTTTTTTAAGATTTATTTATGCATACAAGAATTGGGGTACAGGCCAGAGGTGTGGGGGACCAGAGCCAGAGTGGGGAGCAGAACAGGCAGATCTACTGAAATACACTGCTGAGGGTGTTAGGGGGAAAAGGATGTCCTAAAGCTAATCCCATACAGGCTTTGTGGACTCCACCCCACTCCAGACCAAAGCCATCAGGACATTGGGAAAGACAAATCCCATCACCACCAAAGGGAAGGTTGCTGGAACCTGAGGGTGGAGTTAAACAGCCAGGTTTGGTATAAAACCAGACACGTGGGTTTGGGGGGCGCCCTTTTGGCTCTCTGCCAGCTTGCGGCTCTCGGCCAGCTCTCAGGGTGCCATTGGGTTTCCAGGTTGGCGGATCGGGTAGGACGCATTTAAGATTTTATTTCCCTATTTTCTCCCTGAGTTGTACATTTCTTCATTTCCGCTTCCCTGGTAAATAAACCTTTTATTAACCTTTTGTTTGTGCCACAGTGGAGTATTAATAAGTCCCTTTTAAGCGCACGGGTGAGGACCCACAGCCAGGCAACCCATTTTATATCAGGGCTGCTCTGTAACAAGGGGAGCAGCAGTCAAGACATAAGTCTGCCGCACCATATGGGTTAGCTCCCTCATAAGGGATCGAACTCATGTCACAGTTCTGGTGGTAGCTTGATAGCTCTTAGATTTTATTCCCTGTGCTAGTAGAGTAGACACTCTTTAAAGTCTTACACACTAAGTGTGTTTTGCTTTTATGACAGATGACAGAACCCATTTAGAGCAGGTAGATTTGGGGTCCTAAAATGCCCTTTAACCTATCTGCTAACAGCAGGGCCGACAGGGGACTAGACCCTGCTGACTCTGGCAGTAGGCCCAGGAACCGACAGGCTGGCATGGGACAATGAGGAGCCAGGAGGCCCATGTGGAGAGTGATGATAGAACCACAAACATCCATCAGTCCTGCTCTACTGAAGCTGCCCGAGTAAATAAGAGCAAAAGGAGACACCAAGAAGGACTAGAGTGTGATGCCAACACAGATTGGAACCTCATGATCCCCAAATAGAAGGTCAGCAGTGCTTTCTAACGAGCCTGGACATGGGCCTGTTTGAAGGTCTTGGCTGGTTTCACTCAGTTCTCTACATCCACAACAAGATGCCAGCTTCTGGAAGGTGGACATACTTCCAAATGGAAGCAATTCTGTTGCGCACAACACGGAAGCTTCAATTACACAGCAAGATCCCACACCCATCCAGCGAGGATGGGACAGCCAAAAGCAAGACTTTAGAAGAGCTATAAAGGATGCTTTTATTTCCACATTTCCAATGACTAGACCCGCGCAATGGCTCAAGACCCCAGGAACAAAGAGGCTGCCCTGGTAGGTTCAAGAGCACACGTGCAGGTAGGAGTGGGCCCCCACACTGTGAGCAGACAGAGGAAGGAGCACAGGAGCAGAGCCACAGAATAGATGGTGAGGCTCTTAAATCTCACCTCCACACAGCAAGCACTCCTTTCATAATTGACCATGCACTGCTTGCTGTCATTTCCCACAGAAGCTTTTATTTTAAACACACAAAATAATCATAAGATCACTACTTCTGTTATCCTATTAAATTAATATATACTAACCTGAAGGGGAGGTTTATTTTATTAGAAAGCAGTCCTTCACCAGGATTCAAATTAAGGAATGTCTTTGATTGGCACAAAACAGCAGTATGGCAGATAACATGTTGGCATCTGTCACCATTGCCCTCACCACAGCGAAGGTGGATGTCAGAGAACCCTGGGGCTCTTCTCATACTGTTACAGGGCAGGGAGAGGGGCACCCCAGAGCCCGCAATCCTGCCTGCTCTAAATAGTTTCTGCCATCCACCTAAATAGGTTCTGCCATCTGCCACATCAACACAAAACATACGAGACTTTAATGGGAATAAACTTTAATGCAATTAGGAAACAATACAGGAAAGGCAAAGAATATAGTTTCTAAATCAAGCACCAAAAGTTACCCGTCCCCTCGTGGGTAAAAGTCCAGCCAAGCAGGATTGGCCCAGAACAAGGCCCAAAGCCTGTCACAAGTCTAAAGCACCATCCAGTGAGGATCCACAGAAAAGGATCAGAAACAAGCAAACAAGTCTGAAAAGAAAAGAGCAAAATCAAGACAAAAACCACCATTGTTATTTTCCCCATGGGTCTCTCACCCACATCTGTTTCACCCTGTCCACGACCAAAAGGCAAGTGTAGATTCTTTGTCTCTCAGCTCCATGTGCCCCCTCCAGGTCTCCTTCTGGCTCTCCATCCTGCTTCCTTCCTTTCTTCCTGAGTCTTCTCTGCAGCTTCTTCTCTCTATGCTCAACTCCACCCACCTTTTGGGTGGGGCAGGGAACCTGGAAACTCCCCCTTTCCTGGGGAACACCCTGTGAGAATACTATGAGCAGGGCAATCTTAAGGGAAATCTGTGCATGTCATCTCAGTGACCTTGTGAGCATGATCTGACTTTCCCAAAAACACTGAATTAAACCGACTAAGAGAAAGAATAAGCAGAGGGAGGGCCATCAGTTACCTAGACTACAAAATTGAATCTGCTGTACAAAAGCATCTGATATCGATGGCATCTTCAGTAAGGATGTTAGGAAAGCGATTCAGAGTAACTACTTTCCCAGTCTAAACAACCGTCTCAAGTTTTACACACATACAGATATACATTCACATGTCTAAACTCAATTTTAAAATCGAACTTACAGAACTTTGTCCATTTGGATGACCACTGTAACAGGGTGGTCCCCAGGAAAAGGGGAGGTTCCAGGTACCCTGCCCACCCAAGGAAGGATGGAGCTGAGCAGGGAGAAGGCAAGAAGGGTGGAGAGCCAGAGAGAGCTGAAGGAGGCACATGGAGCAGAGAGACATGTGAAGAAGCTACACTTGCTTCTTAGCCTTGGACTTGTACAAGGGCCTTGGGGGACATGGAAGACACTTGAAACAATGTGGTAAGAGACCTGTGGGCAGGTTAACAATGGCAGCGTTTATCTTGATTTTGATTTTGCTCTTTTTCTTCCATGCATGTCTGGCCCCTTTCTGATGGGTCCCTACCAGAAGGTGCCTTAGACTTGGTGGCAGGCTTTTGGGCCTCAGCAGTCCTGCTTGGCCGGGCATTTACCCACAAGAAGATGGGTAAACT
Source organism: Talpa europaea (assembly GCF_964194135.1). Taxonomy (NCBI): domain Eukaryota; kingdom Metazoa; phylum Chordata; class Mammalia; order Eulipotyphla; family Talpidae; genus Talpa; species Talpa europaea. Next base: position 45,620,584 of record NC_140070.1, read on the forward strand.
CTGGGTGTTTCCTGTGAAAACTATTCTCTGTTCTTTCCCTTCTCTTGTCTTTATTGCACACTAATTGTATTAAAGTTCCTATGTCTAGGGTATGTTTTGTCTTGATGCGGTAGATGGCAGAACCTATATAGAGCAAGCAGGTTTGAGGGTTCTTGGGTGCCCCTCACCATACCTGGTAACACTACTAGAAAACACAAAATTGGGCCTCCCCCTGATGGCACAGGCAGTTGAGCACAGCTCTGTGAAGCTATCCACAGTCTCTGCAGCACAGGATCAATCCCAGCCGGCCGTGAGATACCCACATGGCGCAGCAGGCCTCTCTTGTCTCGCCCGCTGCTCCCTCAGCAGTGTATTTCAGTCAGTCTGCCTGTTCTCTGTCCCCCACTCTGTCTCTGGTGAATCCTCTCACCCTCCTGCACATCTGGCCTGTACCCCAGTTCTTGTATGCATGAATAAATAAATCTTTAAAAAAAAATGAAAACACAAAATTATTTTCTGCACAATCCTGGGGCGTATTCTATAGAAGCTGAAAGACCAAAATGAAAACATCAATAGTTATTTCAATTAGAAGTAATTATCTCCTTACTTCTGTTAGCCTCCTGGAACAGAAGCTGAAAGAGCAACAAATCATGAACTCCAAACTCAGGGACAGACAATGACACAGGTTATCAAAACTTGGTAGCACTATCCCATGCAAAAACATATCACAAGTGATTGCCCACCAATTTGGAGAGCCTAAACTGCATTTCTGGTGCTCCCAGAGGGTTTTATTTATGAAATAGAGTGATTTCCCAAACAGACCCTCCTCAGTAGTAAGCAGTGTCTTAGAACCTTGTCTTCCACCAGCAGAAAAAATCCAAGAATTCAAATGCAAATATGCACAAAACAAATGGTGTAGACAAAGATTCTCAGTAGCAAATCCCTTCAAATTTAATCCAGACAAATAACTCTATTTTTTTTAATCCAGATCTTACAAGGCCCAAGTATCTCCCAGAATCCATTAATCCATCCATAATTCATTGCTACCCGCAATTAATTACCAGTTACAGCTCAAGGCTTTATTACTTCAGCACTCAGCCTAATTCAAATCATCACTGCATCTTTGTTGCAAAATCCCTTGAGGCTGAGAGTAGGAGTTGACACAATCAAAAGCCCAAAGCCACTCCAAAGCTCATCACTATCTTCAGAATTACTAATTTAACCTATAAACCAGCAGAGATCGAAGACAAAAGTCTGAAGTCACAGTACCTTACCACCATCTTTTAACTAAAACTGCTTACTTAATTCCAGAGGAGGCCACCACCAAGCAGACCTCAAATGCCATTTTGCAGCAGATTCCGTCTTTGACCTAACTAGCATTGTGGTTTCAACAAAAGACATCTTTGGTATTTTCTTTCTTACAGTTATTCTTTTTCCTGGTCCCTTATTTAAGTTTTCTAGATTCCTGCTATGAGTGAGACCATCCGGTATTTTTCTTTTTCTTTCTGGCTTATTTCGCTGAGCATGATCCCTTCCAGCTCCATCCATATTGCTGCAAATTGCATGTGTTTATCTTTTTTGAATGCTGAGTAATATTCCATGGTGTATATGTATCACATCTTCTTTTTTTTTTTTTTTAGCTTTTGCTCTAAAATGCTTTTTATTTTTTTTCTGTTTTTTTTTATTTTTTTTTATTTTTTTTATAAATTTTATTGTTATATTCCCCATACAATTGCAGCCCCCCCCATTCTGACCCCAATCCTTCCCCTCCCGCCCCCCTAAAAGTGTCTCTGGTTCATAATTTTTTGTTGATTTTGATTTTCACTTTCTTATATTCATTTTCCTGGTCCCTTATTTAAGTTTTCTAGATTCCTGCTATGAGTGAGACCATCCGGTATTTTTCTTTTTCTTTTTGGCTTATTTCGCTGAGCATGATCCCTTCCAGCGCCATCCATGTTGCTGAAAATTGCATGTGTTTATCTTTTTTGAATGCTGAGTAATATTCCATGGTATATATGTACCACATCTTCTTGATCCAGTCATCTATTTTTGGGCATTTGGGTTGTTTCCAAAGCTTAGCTATTGTAAACAGTGCTGCTATAAACATAGGGGTGCAGGTGTTCTTTGGAATTGATGTTTATGTGTCCTTTGGGTAAATACCTAGGAGTGGAATTGCTGGATCATATGGAAGCTCTATGTTTAGTAGGTCCAGAAATCTCCACACAGCTTTCCACAGTGGTTGGACCAGTTTGCACTCCCACCAACAGTGCAGAAGAGTTCCTTTTTCTCCACAACCTTGCCAACATTTGTTGTTGCTAGTTTTTTTAATATGTGCCATTCTCACTGGTGTAAGATGGTATCTCATGGTAGTTTTGATTTGCATTTCCCTGATGACAAGTGATGTTGAACATTTTTTCATATGCCTGTTGGCCATTTGCATTTCCTCTTCAGAGAAGTTTCTTTTTAGCTCTTCTGCCCATTTTTTGACTGGATTATTTTCTTTGTTGTTGTTGAGTCTCATCAGCTCTTTGCAGATTTTTGTGATCAGTCCTTTATCATTAGTGTTGGGTGCAAAAATGTTCTCCCAGTTGGTGGGGTTTCTCTTTGTTTTTGTTATTGTCTCTTTTGCTGTGCAAAAGCTCTTTAATTTGATGTAGTCCCAGCTGTTTATCTTTGCCTTCACTATCACTGCTTTGGGTGATGTGTCTGTAAAGATGTCTTTGATGTGCAAATCACGTAGTGTTTTGCCTATATTTCCTTCTATATATTTTGTGGTTTCAGGTCTTATGTCTAGTTCTTTAATCCATTTTGAGTTGATTTTTGTGTATGGTGTGAGGTAGTGGTCAAGCTTCATTCTTTTGCATGTAGCGACCCAGTTTTCCCAGCACCATTTATTGAACAAAATTTCTTTGCTCCAATGCATATTCTTTGCTCCTTTGTCAAAGATTAGTTGACCATAAATCTGTGGGTTTATTTCTGGATTTTCTATTCGATTCCATTGGTCTGTATGTCTGTTCTTGTTCCAATACCATGCAGTTTTGATGATTATGGCTTTGTAGTAGAGTTTGAAGTCTGGGAGTGTGATGCCTCCATTCCCTTCTTTTTTTTTCAGGGGAGCTTTGGCTATTCGGGGTTTTTTGTGATTCCATATGAATTTCATCAATAATTGTTCTATTTCTTTGAAGAATGACATTGAAATTTTGATTGGAATAGCATTGAATCTGTATATTGCTTTTGGAAGGATGGCCATTTTAATAATGTTTAGTCTTCCAATCCATGAGCAGGGGATGTCTCTCCATTTCTTTGTGTCTTCTTCTATTTCTTTTAACAGTGTTTTATAGTTTTCTTTGTATAGGTCCTTTACCTCTTTTGTTAGATTTATTCCCAAATATTTGATTTTTTTTGTTTCAATAACAAAAGGGATGGTTTTTTTGATTTCTTCTTCTTCAGATTTATTGTTTGTGTATAGGAAGGCTACTGACTTTTGCGTGTTGATTTTGTATCCTGCCACTTTACTGAACTGATTGATGAGTTGAATTAGCTTTTCTGTGGAGTTTTTGGGGTTCTCTATGTATAATATCATATCGTCTGCAAATAGTGATAGTTTGACTTCTTCTTTTCCTATTTGGATTCCTTGGATGTCTTTCTCTTGTCTTATTGCCCTGGCTAGGACTTCCAGTATTATATTGAAAAGCAGTGGTGAGAGTGGGCATCCTTGTCTTGTTCCAGATCTTAATGGAATTGCTTTCAGCTTTTCACCATTGAGAATGATACTGGCTGTTGGCTTCGCATAGATGGCCTTTATGATGTTGAGGTATGTTCCTTGTATCCCAAGAATTTCAAGGGCTTTTATCATGAATGGGTGTTGCACTTTGTCGAAAGCTTTCTCAGCATCTATTGATATTATCATATGGTTTTTATATTTCTTTTTGTTGATGTGTTGGATAATGTTGATTGATTTTCGGATGTTAAACCATCCTTGTGTCTCTGGAATGAATCCTACTTGGTCGTGGTGAATTATCTTATGGATACATTGTTGGATTCTGATAGCTAAAATTTTATTGAGGATTTTTGCATCAGTGTTCATTAAGGAGATTGGCCTGTAGTTTTCCTTTTTTGTGTTGTCCTTGTTCGGTTTTGGTATTAGTGTAATGTTGGCTTCATAAAACGTGTTTGGTATTGTCCCTTCCTTCTCAATTTTTTGGAAGAGTTTGTGAAGGATAGGCACTAATTCCTCTCTGAATGTTTGGTAGAATTCATTTGTAAATCCATCAGGTCCTGGGCTTTTGTTTTTGGGGAGGTTTTTGATTACCATTTCAATTTCGCTAATTGTAATTGGTCTGTTTAGGTGTTCTATTTCTTCTTTATCTAGCTTTGGGTGATTGTAGAGTTGTAGGAATTTGTCCATCTCCTCTAGATTGTTAAACTTGTTTCCATATAATTGTTCATAGTAGTTACTGATTATTCTTTTGATTTCTGCTGTGTCCGTTGTGATTTCTCCTCTTTCATTGATGATCCTGTTTATTTGTGCTTTCTCCCTTTTTTCCTTTGTGAGCCTGGCTAGGGGTTTGTCTATTTTATTGATTTTTTCAAAGAACCAGCTCTTGGTTTCATGATCTTTTGGATTGTTTTTTTAGTTTCAATTTCATTTATTTCTGCTTTGGTTTTTATTATTTCTTTTCTTCTACTGGTTTTGGGTTTTTTTTGTTGTTCTTTTTCTAGATCTTTGAGCTTCGAGATTAGGTTGTTTCTTTGCCTTCTTTCTTGTTTCTTGATGTGAGCTTCTATTGCTATATATTTTCCTCTTATTACTGCTTTTGCTGCATCCCATACATTTAGGATATTGGTGTCCTCCTTGTCATTCAATTCAAAAAATTTTTTAATTTCTTCTTTGATCTCCTCATTAGTCCAATGGTCTTCCAGTAGTGTGGTTTTTAATCTCCATGAGGTAGGAAAGTTCCTTGACTTCTATTTATGGTTTATTTCTAGTTTGATGCCTTCATGGTCAGAAAAGATGGTTGATATGATTTCAATCTTGGTGTATCTGTTGATGTTTGTCTTGTGCCCCAGTATGTGATCGATCCTGGAGAATGATCCGTGTGCGCTTGAGAAAAATGTGTACTCCGTTTTTTTGGGGTTTAGTGTTCTATAGATGTCTGTTAAGCCCAATTGCTCTAGGTCCTTCTTTAGAGCTTTGGTTTCTTTACTTATTTTTTGTCTTGTTGATCTATCCATTGTTGATAGTGGTGTGTTGAAGTCTCCCACTACGTATGTGTTTTCTCTGATGTCTGTTTTCAGAGAGGACAACAGTTGTCTGATATATTTTGGTGCTCCTTCGTTTGGTGAGTATATGTTAATGAGTGTTATTTCTTCTTGAAGTATTGTCCCCTTGATCATAATGTAGTGACCATTGGGGTCTCTTTTTATCTTTTTGAGTTTGAAATCTGTTTTATCTGATATAAGTATAGCTGTTCCTGCTTTCTTTTTTGGTCCATTTGCTTGTAGGATTGTTTTCCATCCTTTAACTTTGAGCCTATTTTTATCTTTTGTAGCTAAATGTGTTTCCTGGAGACAACAAAAGGTTGGGTTTTGTTTCTTAATCCAGGCTGCAACTCTGTGTCTTTTTATTGAAGAGTTTAGTCCATTTACATTTAGAGTTAATATTGATATGTTAACATCTGTATTTGCCATTGTGTTTGTCTTTCCTTTGATTTTATTTATTTATTCTTTTAATAACTTTTTTTTTTTTTGGCCTTCTTTCATTGTTTTTCGTCCCTCTGAGGTTCTGGCTTTAGGACTCCTTGTAGTATTTTTTGGAGTGGGGGTTTAGTTGCAATGAAATTCCGGAGTTTTTGTTTGTCTGGGAAGGTCCATATTCTTTCTTCAAAGAGGAAGGAGTGCTTTGCGGGATAGAGTATTCTTGGTTGGCATCTGTTTTCTTGGAGTCTGTTGACTATGTCCCTCCACTCTCTCCTTGCCCGTAGTGTTTCTTCGGAGAAGTCTGATGTCAGCCTGATTGGTTTTCCTTTGAATGTTATCTGTTTCTTCCCTCTTGCCAGCTTCATTATTTTTTCCTTGTCCTGGATTCTTGGGAGCTTTACTATTATGTGTCTTGCTGTATTTTTCCTTTCGTCGTGGAAGTTTGGTGTTCTTCTTGCTTCTTGTATATCAATTTTCAGCTCCTTCTTCACATTTGGGAAGTTCTCTTCAATTATCTCTTTGAATATTTTCTCTGTTCCTACATCTCTCTCCTCTCCTTCTGGTATTCCTATAACTCTTATATTTCCTTTCCTCATGGAGTCAGATAGTTCCCGAAGTCTTTCCTCGTTCTTTTTCCTTCGTACTTCTCTTTCCTTTTCTGTTTTGGTTCTTTTTATTTCTGTGTCTTCAAGATTACTTATTCGTTCTTCCATTTCATCTATTCTGCTTTCATTGCTTTTCCCAGAATTCTTTAGTTCTTCCATTAATTCTTTGATCTCCTGCATTTCTTTTACTTCCCTCTTTAGGGACTCAATTTCTTTCTTCTGACCATTGTTTTCCCTCTCTAGGGACTCAATTGCATTCTTCTAATCGTTGATTATTTTTCCCTTATCATTGTTTTCCTTTATGACTTCTGTCAGTTTTTTAATCACGGCAATTTTAAATTCTCTTTCTGGAAGGCTCAGAAATTCTTCCAAGTTATTGTCGTTGCAATCTGGGGGCTGGTTTTCTTTTTGTGGTGTGCTTTTTCTCTGGAGAGTTGCTAGGTTGCGTGTGGTTCTTCTCCTCCCTACTGTCTGTTTTCTAATTTGCCGTATGCGTTGGGACACTGTGTTGTTGGGACTGGCCGGCATCTTGGGTGGGCTTCTCTGCTCCCCTCTGGTTCCTCCAGGAGTCATCTGTCAGTTTCAAGCAGTCTTTACTGGAGAAAGGTCCCTGTTCTAAAATGCCGATGTGGGGACACACTCCCCTGTGCGCCTGGTCTGCCCCGGCGGTGGGTTCCTGCTCCTCCTCTGGGCTTGGACTGCAGGCCAGAGGGGGTCTGGCGTGGGCGAACTTCCCCCCGCTCACCTCTGGCTCCTGAGGAAGCCTTCTGCAGGTAGTCTTTACTGAAGAAATGTCCCTGTTCTAAAATGGTGATGTGGGACACACTCCCTGCGCGTCTGGTCTCAGGCTCACTCTTCTGCGCGCCTGGTCTGCCCTGGCTGTGGGTGCTCGCTCTCCCTGTGGGCTCAGACTACTTGTTCGGAAGGGGCCCGGTGTGGGCTAACTCCCCAGCTGGCCACTAGCTCCTTCAGGAGCCTCTGCTGCTTCAAGTCGCTAGGTGGCGCCAGAGATCTCTCCTAGAGCCCTTGGGGAGCTGATTTTCCACCCCGTGGGACAGGGAACAGAGCGGGGATGGTAGGGTACACCTCAATGGCTTTGGGGTGCTGTGTCTGCCTTGTGCCCCACCGTCGTGGGGAACCCACGCCCCTAATTTCGTGCCCCGGGTCTCAGTTCCAAAGCCCTCAGTTCCAGGACGCGGGCTGTAGCCCTGGTCAGTGGCGCGGGAATGGCGCCTTTTGAATCCCGCTTCCCTGCCTGGGCGCCTTGTTCCTGCTCACTCAGGGAGGGCCTCCGCGGTCTCCCAGCAAGCCTAGGTCGCAGGCGCGGGGACCTGGGCAGCTGTGATCCGATCTGGATCAGCCCGCCGCTTTCCGCGCAAGCTTACCGGGCGGCCCGGGGCTGTGTGCTGGTGCTGGTCTCCTCCTTGGGGGGCGGGGCTCTCTTTAATGGCGCCTGGAGCTCACCTCCGCGGCGGATCCTGCAGGGTTCGCCACAGCTCCCGTTCACGGGGTGTGGTGGCTGAAATAGTTCCTTTCCACTCACAGTCCCACTTGCTGCGTCCGTTTTTCTTGTTGGCCGTTTTGGTTTGTTGTTTCCCTCCTCTCTGCCGGTCGGAGAGTGCCGACTTTGTGGGCGGGGGAGGGGAGCAGGGTTCTGCGCTTCCCTCCCTTCTGGTCCTCTTTTATGGCAACTTTCTTCTTTGGGCAGTTTGCTGGAGTCGTCCGTTTATCTTCCGTGTCCCAGTTCTCACTGGGACCTGCCGCTTTTCCTCCCTATTAACTTTTTTTAATGGGAGATCTTACTCGCAGCGTCTCCTCGCCGCCATGTTGCTCCGCCCCTTATCACATCTTCTTGATCCAGTCATCTATTTTTGGGCATTTGGGTTGTTTCCAAAGCTTAGCTATTGTAAACAGTGCTGCTATAAACATAGGGGTGCAGGTGCTCTTTGGAATTGATGTTTCTGTGTCCTTTGGGTAAATACCTAGGAGTGGAATTGCTGGATCATATGGATAACTATAAGAAAGAAAATATCAAAATCAACAAACAACTATGAACCAGAGACACTCTATAGGGGGTGGGGGGCAGGGAAAGGAGGGGTTGGGGTCAAAATAAGGGGGTTGTAATTGTATGGGGAATATAAAAATAAAATTTAAATTAAAAAAAAAGACATCTTTGGGTAAAGCTGCATGCTATCACACAGAAGAATTGCTACAAAATCCATCCTCTGAACAAATGATTAGAAACAAATTGCATGCATACACACAATTTTCCAAAAGGTGTTACAGGGCATGGTGAAGGAAACCCCAGGAAGTCCAAACTTGCCTGCTCTAAACGGGTTCTGCCATACGTCGCATCCAGACCAGCATGCTCTTATTGCTTAAAACCTTGAATAGAAAATAAATTTAGCAAAATTGGTATGCAATAAGAGAAAGAATACAGTTTCCAAATCAAGCACACTAAGTCACCCATCCTAAACTGCATGGGTAATTCAAACAGGATTGGCCCAAAGCAGGGCCTCTGAGGCCCAAAAGCCTTCCATAGTCAAAAGCACCTTCTGTTGGGGACCCATAGAAAAGGGTCAGAAACAGCCAGCCAAGTCTGAAAGGAAAAAAGCAAAATAAAAATAAAAGCTGCAATGACATGCGTCTCTTACCCACATCTGTTTCAACCAATTCAGGACCAAGAACCAAGCGCAGCTTCTTCCCATGTCTCTGCTCCATGTGCCTCCTCCAGGTCTACTTCTGGCTCTCCATCCTTCCTTCCTACCCCACTCTCTGCTCAAGCTTCTTTCTTCCTGCTCAGCTGCACTCTTCCTTGGATGGGACAAGGAACCTGGAACCTCTCCTTTTCCTGGGGACCACCCAGTTACACTTCCTCAGTAGGTAACAAAATCTTACAATCTTGTCTTATACCAGCAACCAAATACAAAATTCAGTTGGCAAACATGCCCAAAATAAAAGATGCAGACAAAAATTCCCTGCAGCAAATCCTTTTAAACTCAGACCTTGTAAACACCTGTTTTCCAAGAAACCATTAAGGCGATCAGCTTTACCAGTTACTGCTTAAGGCTTCTTTCACCTTAGCACCCAGGCATACCTTTGCTAATTCAACCCACCACTGCTCCAGTGTTGGCTTTCAAAACCCCCTCAGGCAGAGATCAGGAAGTAGTCACAGTAAAAACAAATGTCACAGCAATCTACCCCTGAAGGACCAGTACTGTCTTTAGAATTGCTAATCAAACCTGTAAATCAGCAGAGATCACAAATAAAAGTCCAAAGTCCCAGCAACTTAACTTTAACTAACAAAGGATGCCACAAATAGAAAGCAAAAGTCTTAGAAGACCAAAAGAACAAACACTTCTGAGTTCCAGAGAAGCCCACCAGATGCCATCTTTGATCTGGCCACAGGTTGCACTGTACTGCCATCTTTTGAATCAAACTGCCTGTTACCATTTAGAACAAATGTCCACAAAAGCAATCCTCTGAACTAATGACTGCAAACAACTTGTACCCATCCACACCAAGTTTCTACAAGGTCCAAGCCAGTTTTTTAACTGTGAAAAGCAGCAACAGCTATAATCAAGGTAACAGTGCACACTGGCTTCAGTCTCTTATAGAGCTTAATTGTGAGCTCAATTTGCATTTGCTCTGTTAGGATATTGGACGAGGTCTCAAATAGAACTTTTTACTCTTTTTTTTTTTTAAGATTTATTTCATTTATTTATGCATACAAGAACTGGAGCATAGGTCAGAGGTGGGGTACGGTGAGAGTGTTATAGAGCAACCCCGATATTAAAACAGGTTCCTGGCTGTGGGTCCTCACCCGCGCACTTTAAAGGGACTTATGAATACTCTACTACACACACACACACAAGGTTAATAAAAGGTTTATTTACAAGAGAAAAGGAAATAAGGAAAATGTACAACTCAGGGAAAAAATAGGGAAATAAAGTCTTTAATGCGTCCTACCCGATCCGACGACCTGGAAACCCAAAGTCACTCTCAGAGCTGCCCGGAGGCTGCGAGCTGGCGGGGAGCCAAAATGGGGGCCCCCCCAAAGCCCACGTGTCTGCCTTTTGTATCCACCTGGCTGCTTAACCCCACCCTCAGGTCCCAGCCACCTTCCCTTTGGTGATGATGGGATTTGGAGTTCCCAGTGTCTTTGACTTTGACCTAGGATGGGGGTGGAGTCCACAAAGCCTATATGGAATTAGCTTTGGGACATCCTTTTTCCCCTAACAAGAGGATTCACCGGAAACAGAGTGTGGAACAGAACAGGGGAACAGAACAGTGGGGAACAGAACAGTGGGGAACACTGCTGAGGGGAGCAGTAGAGGAGAAAGGAGAGATCTGCTGTGCCATGTGGGTCAGCTCCCTGGCCAGGGATGGAACTCATGCCACAATGGCTGGCAATAGCTTGATAGCGCTGAGACTTTAACCGCCCACCCCAAACCCCACCCCCCACATCACCAGGGCAGCCCCTGTTTTTAACTTTTATAAAAAGAAATTTTTGTTAAATCTGAGGTGTAAAAAGTAATGACTAGGTGTTTATAAGACTTTCTTGTACCCCTAAGTGGTATAATCAGACACACGATTTATACCAGGTTTCCCAGGGAACAACTCCCATACTTTTACACAACTCCCATACTTAAACACCTTTGGAGAAGAGGGTTTAGGGTTCCAGTTGCTGCCTCCCTCAGTCCTGTCCTCCCTCTGTAACAGGGTGGTCCCCAGGAAAGGGGGAGGTTCCCTGCCCCACCCAAGGGAGGGTGGAGCTGAGCAGGAAGAGAAGAAGCTGCAGAAGAGAAGGAGGAAGGAAGCAGGATGGAGCCAGGAGACCTGGAGGAGGCGCATGGAGCCTAGAGACACGTGAAGAAGCTGCGCTTGTCTTTTGGTCGTGGACTGGGTGACACAGATGTGGGTGAGACCCAGGGGGAGGTGACCATGGCAGCTTTTATCTTGATGTTGATTTTGCTCTTTTCCTTCCGGGCTTGTCTGGTTGTTTCTGACCATTTTCTGTGGGTCCCCACTGGAAGATGCTTTAGACTTGTGGCAGGCTTTGGGGCCTTGCTCTGGGCCGATCCCATATGGATGGAGTTTTACCCACGAGGGGACGGGTAACTCTGGGTGCTTCGTTTAGAAACTAGACTCTTTGCCTTACCTGTATTGTTTCCTAGTTTTATTAAAGTTCCTTCCCATTAAAGTCTCCTATGTTTTGTGTTGATGCGGCGGATGGCAGAACCCATTTAGAATAGGCAGGTTTGCGGGGTTTGGGCTGCCCCTCTCCCTGTCCTATAACACCTCTACCACATGCACTGAGCGTGGACAGGGCTGCCAGCTTTCTGCTTGGAGAAGAACAGTAGCAAATGATCAGTTCTAGAAAACAAGCCCGATCTTTGTTTTCAAGGGTGTCCTCACTGCTTTTCCATTGTTCACTGCCTTAGCTGCCCTACCTTGTTCAGCTATCCTATTCATGTAGTGTCCTCCCCACCCCTTCCCCTAAATGTGGTTCCTGGAGCCCTGGCTTCAGGGTCAGAAGTCAGCAAAGGGTGGCCACCAGTTTTCACCTGCCATTGAGGTCTAGAAGGAACCATCACAGTAGAACCCACACAGTTGACACAGTTGCTGTTAAAGTGAGGAGAGAGGGTAAATCCCAAAATTCTAGTTATGAAAATCATCTCACAAGTCAGGTTTTTTTAAAAGGTTTATTTATTTATGTGTACAAGAACTGGGGTATAGGCCAGAGGTGTTGGAGGTGAGAGCATTCACCAGAGACAGAGTGGGGAACAGAACAGGTGGATCTACAAAAATACATTGCTGAGGAGAGCAGAGGGTGAGACATGAGAGGTCAGCTGTGCCATGTGGGTCAGCTCCGTGGCCGGGGATCGAACTTGTGCTGCAGTGGCTATGGATAGCTTCATAGTGTTACCCCTTGCGCCACCAGGGAGGCCCTTCAGGTTTCCTTTTGATTTAATGTTTTTGTATTTTGGGGGTAGACACCAAGGAGTAAGATTGCTGGATCATGCAACAGGTCCATTTTTAGTTTTTGAGAAACCTCCACACTGCTTTCCATAGGGCCTGGGCCAATCTACGTAACCACCAACAGTGTAAGAGAGTTCCTTTTTCTCCATGGAAATATAATCTTGAGTGAAAGAAAACACAAAACTGTACATATTGTATGACTCCATCTAGATAACATCGAAAAATTACCCTAATTGGTCTATGTGATTATGTTACAGGGGAGACCCCAAGGCCCACATGTCTGGTTTTTATACCAAACCTGGCTGCTTAACTCCACCCTCAGGTCCCAGCGACCTTCCCTTTGGTGGTGATGGGATTTGTGGGTGAAGTCCACAAAGCCTGTATGGAATTAGCTCAGGACAGCCTTTCCTAACAATTAGAAGAGATGATAATGGATATCTTTGAGGGAGATGGGGAGTGCATTGAAAGAGGGGCACTAAGGGGCCCCTAGCTCTGATAGCATTGCTTCTTGCTATGGATCGTTCACTTGGACATAGCTCATCAAGTTTTACACTAAGGATATTTGAAGTTTTATGTACATTTATAGCATTTCTTTCTTCTCTTTTTTTAAAGATACTTCTTTTTTTTTTTTTTTAAAGATTTATCTTTTGGGCCTCCCCAATGGCGCAGCGGTTGAGCGCTGGGTTGCGAAGCTGCCCGCAGCCTCTGCAGCACCGGTTCCATCCCCGGCTGCTCCCCGGCCACCAGAGGAGGGTCCCACATAGCGCGCAGACCCTTCCTGCCGCCCGCTGCTCCCCTCAGCAGTGTACTTCTGTCCTTCTGCCTGCTCTGCTCCCCGCTCTGGCTCTGGTGAATTCTCTCACCCTCCCGCGCTTCTGACTGTACCCAGTGCTTGTATAAACAAATAAATAAATCTTAAAAAAAAAATGGGACTTAAAAAAAAAAGATTTATCTTTTATAGAGAACTGGGGTACAGGCCAGAGGCGCCAGAGGGTAAGAGGATTCACCAGAGACAGAGTGGGGAGCAGAATAGGTAGAAAGACCAAAAAACACTGCTGAGGGGAGCAGCGGTGAGACAGGAGAGGTCTGCTGCTCCATGTGCGAATCGCCCTGGCGAGCCGGGAATCGAATCCCCCGAACCCCCGCTGCAGAGGCTGCGGACAGCTTCATAGCACGGCGCTCAACCCGCTGAGCCACCGGAAAGGTCCGTATATTTATTGCATTTCAATAACAAGTTTTAAAAACTTGATTTAACTCTGGAAGACTCCCCGCTCCCCCCAGCAACCCACCCACCCACACCACACACACACACACACACACACACACACACACACACACACACACACACACACACTTCAAGGCTGGGGCTGGCTTCGGGCTGCAGAGGTGAGCAGAAGCAGCCCTCTCCATGTTCAGCCCTCAGCCCTCCGCAGTGGATGCAGGCTGTCTTTGGGGTTGAGGGTGAGGCTTCCCGGAGGGACCTGGAGTGTACAACAGGGCGCTTTTAGAGAAAGTCTGAGAAATCCTGAAAAGGTGTGTTCAAAACGCTGTGTATACGTTTGCACATGCTTTCCTGAGTAAAGTGTTCACAGTTTTCAGCCTGTGGACTGGTCCCTGTCCGGAGGTTTCCATTTTAAAAACATTTAAGAGCTGCATGACTAGGTGAAGATCCAGGGGGTAGTAACTAACCTGGGATCAACTAGTCTGGAGCCTTAGTTTATGTAGAGTAAGGCGATCGGTCCAGGGGGCTCCAAGTGTACTTCAACCCGCGAGGGAAAATCCAAAATCGCAGCTCAGGGCGCAGGGCAGAGGGGGCTAGTCGACCTCAAGCCCCGCCCTGCAGAAGGCTGGGTCTGCTCAAGGGCTGCTCCCCGCGGCCTCCGGGAGGGTGGGGTGTGTAGGGAGAGACTAATCCTTTGCAGGAGGCGGATCCTGCCCAGTTGGGGGCAGGTAAAACTGGCAAAAGGAGTTGGTTCAGCGTCGCGGTCGCGCAGGGAAACATGAGGCTTGCCATCGGTGCCCTGCTGTGTGCGGGGGCCCTAGGTGAGTGCTCTGGGAGCCGGGGTGAGGGCAGGACCTCTAAGATGGGAACCAGGGTGCCAGCCAAGCGTCAGCCATAGAGGACATTGTGCAGCCTGCATCTAAGGGGGCTCGAACCTTCCTGGCTTCTGCTTGGTCCTCAAGTGCCATCCTCCAGCGTGTGCACAGGTGCATTTGACAAACCTTTCTTGCAGAAATTCTGTAGCTTAGTGCAGGGGTTGGCAAATTATGATCAGTGGGCCAAATCCCACCTGCCACCTGGTGGTGTGTATAGTTGGATGAGTTAAAAATGGCTTTTACATCTTTAAATGTAAAAAAGTGGAAATACTTCCACTTTTGTCACGTGGATATTACATGAAATTGAAATTTCAGAGTCCCTACATAACATTTTATTGGAACACAATCATGCTCATTCACATGAACAATGGTCTATGGCTGCTGTGTTCAGGTTTCAAGGGCAGAGTTGAGGAGTTGCCACAGAGACTATATGGCCCACAAAACCTAAAATTATTTACTGGCTATTCTATTACAGAATAAGCTCATGACCCCTAACCTAGCACTTTTGATCCCATTTATAGTGAAAGAAGCAGGGTCAGAGGAGAGAAGGATTTTTTTCTCAGAACTCAAGGGTATTATTAAGTTCACAGGTCTTGTAGGTTTGTCCTGTCAAGATCTTTCCTGCTCTAAACTGTGGGATGACTTCCGTCCCTCCCACACAATGGAATGCCTGAGGAAAACAATCACTCTAGAATGGGATCCATGCACCACTCACTGCTGTGTGACACCGGGCAGTCCTTTAACTGAGCGGGCAGTCCTTTAACTGAGCGGGCTTCTCCATATGCTCAGTAGGAATTGTTTTTATCACAACAAACACACAGTTGCTGTGAAAGTGAAATGAGATAATGTATCTAATGGCAGGGCTCTAGACACATGTGAGTTATCTCTAGACTCCAGTCTGCACATTAATGTAGGGGGCCCCTCCCTATGTCGGGGAGAGCCCAGGGCCCTGTGGCTGGACATCTGTAAGGAAAGTAAAGGTATAAAGTCAGTGAGCTCATGCATGTGAAGAGTCCTCCTTGGCTCAATAACTACTGGTTGTGGCTAGCTCTGGCTCTGAAGGACTAAATTCTGAGGTCAAGGTCCAGTATCATGGGTTTGGGGAGGTTGTAACTGGGGCAGGGCAGAGGGAGAAGACTTGAAGGGCAAGGAGTGCCAAAGGGACCTTCCCACAAGGGGAGTGCTGCCACCTAGGGCCACAAAGTGAACTCTGGGGGGGGCCTGGGGAATGTGGGCAAGGTGTATGTAGTCAGGGGGCACCCCCTTGGTCTCCCACACATTTCTTGAACAGGATTTGCATTGTTTATTCTGTCTCCATCTCCCCTGCTGGCCATGTCGGCACTGACCAAAGTTCATTTGCCCAGTTGGCTCTGTGTTTATGAACCAAAGAACTGCCTGTCCAACACAGCCCTCCCTATATTGGTCTTTTGGCTCCCAGACAAAGGTGGAGTCTAGAATGTTTTTTTCTTCAAAGCTTAGTGCTTTTCGACAAAAACTCTTTGGGGGAAAATGACAGAAATACAACTGGCTTAAACTGAGAAGACCAATGAGAAAGGAGTGAGTACTAGTAGGTATTTCAAGAGCCAAGAACTAAGAGCTCAGAACAGGGACCTCCCAGGTGGTGCAAGGGGTTGAGTCTCAGCACTATGAAGCTATCAGCAGCTACTGCAGCTTGAGTTCAATCCCCGGCCAGGGAGCTAACCTACATGGTGCAGCAGACCTCTCCTGTCTTACCAGCTGCTCCCCTCAGCGGTGTATTTCAGTAGATTTGCCTGTTCTGTTCCCCACTCTGTCTCTGGTGAATCCTCTTACCCCCCGCACATCTGGCCTACACCCCAGCTCTTGTATGCATAAATAAATAAAATCTTTGGGGAAAAAAAGAGTTCACAACAACCTGTAACTCCACCTCCTTTCTTGGCCTCTTACTCTCATAGAGTTTAAAAGATTTCTTCATGCAGTGAACATGTGGCTACTAGCTGCTTATCCCTTTCAGGATCAGTTTGAAATATTCACAATGAGCTCTGATTGCCCTTTCTTGAAATTACCACATGGCTGGCATGGAGTGTTATTAATGATTGACCTAGTCTAAGTTATTTGACCCATTTATTCTTAGCTTGCTTAAATATCATTTCTTATTGAAGTATAATTTACATATAATTAAATGTACTTGTTTTAATTGTACATACAAACCAATGATTTTTTGACGAATATACTTACCCAGATAACATCACCACAATCAAGATAAAGAACATTTCAATCATTCCCAAACTTTCTCCTATCCCTTCCCTGTCTTTCTCATTTTCTCCCACTATAGATAGGTTTTGCCTTTTCTAGGACTTCACATAAATGGAATGGCACACTATGTAGCTTTGTGTCTGACATTTTTCATTCAGCATCATTTTTAGAGATTAATCCACATTGCTGCATGTGTCAAAGTGTATTCCTTTTTATTGCTGAGTAGTATTCCACTGTATGACTTTGCTACAGTTTGTTTACCCAGTGACTGGATATTGGCTTTGTGTTTTGTTTTATTTTGGGCTTTTTTTTCTTTTTTTGCATAAAAGAACTGGGGTGTAGGCCAGGTGTGGGGAGGGTGAGATGATTCACCAGAGACAGAGTGATGAGCAGAATAGGCAGATTTTTTACTGAAATACACTGCTAAGGGGAGCAGCGGGCGAGACGGGAGATGTCTGCTATGCCATGTGGGTTAGCTCCCTGGTGGGGCATCGAATTCATGCCATTCAAGCTGGCGATAGCTTGATAGCACTGAGACTTCAACCCCTGCACCACTGGGGAGGCCCCTATGATGCATTTTTAGTTAATTTTGGTGTATGGTGTTAAGTAAGTTTTGAGATTCGTATTTCAGGACTTGATTTGAAAAGAATATTTTTTTCCTCACCAACCTGTGTTGGAAGTTTTGTAAAAAATCTGCTGATCTTATATATGTGGAGCAATATCTAGACTCCAGTCTGTTCCATCAAAGCTATGTGTCTCTGCTTGTGCCAATATCATACTATCTTGATTTCTGTAGCTTTACATTAAATCTTGAAAATTCTGTTGTTCTACCTCAGTTTGGTTAGGTCATTTAGATCTTCACACTCGTGCACATTTTTGAATGAGCTTACCAATTTTTATAAAAAAACAAGTTTAGTCTTAGATTGTTGGGATTGCATGTAATTTATAGATTATCTGTATGAGATTTGGGAATTTAACAATATTGAGTTTTCTAATCCATGATCATTTGATATCTATTTATTTAAATAGATCTTCTTTCATTGACAGTTTTTATTTTACAGGTCCTATTCAGAAACTGTGTAATTTATCCCTACCTGTAACTAGTATTTTTACAATTTCATTTTATAATTGTTTTAGTATTATTGAAATTCAATTGATTTTACATACTGACTTAGAGTCTTATGATGTATCTAAACATGTGTTTTTGTTATATGGGTTTTTTTTGCAGATTCTAAACCTTTCTGTATATAAAAAAACAGTTATCTATGAACAAAGACAATCTGTACATCTTTTATGACTCTTTGAATCTTATTGAAATGGCTAAGGCTTCTCATACATTGTTACACAGGAGTGTTGAAAGTGTTTGTGAGTTTTTGATTTGTTTCTGACCTTAAGGGAAAAGCATTCACTCTTTCCCCACTAAATATATTAGTTTTAAGGTCTTTGTAAATGTTCCTTATCAGGTTGAGGGCAGTCCCCTTTATTCCTAGTTTGCTTGGGATTTTTTTTTAAAGATTTATTTATTTATGCATACAAGAGCTGGGGTACAGGCCAGAGATGCGGGAGGTGAGTGGATTCACCAGAGTGGGGAACAGAACAGGCACACTAAGTGAAATACACTGCTGAAGGGAACAGAGGGTGAGACAAGAGAGGTTTGCTGCGCCATGTGGGTTGCTCCTTGGCCGGCCGGGGATCGAACTCGTGCTGCAGAGGCTTCAGAATGTTTCATAGCTGCAGAGGCTTCAGATTGCTTCATAGTGTGGTGCTTAACCCCATGCACCACCAGAGAGGCTCTGCTTGGGATTTTGAACTGACAAGTCTTTTTTGGTATCTATTGAGATAATCATATGGATTTTCCTCTTTTATTCTGGTGAATTTCTATGGTGACTTATATTGGTTATTTTTTACTACATTAAATCAATATTGCTTTCCTAGCTACAGGTGTGTTTATACATTTATTTTTGCTGGATTTGATTAGCTAATATTTTATAAAGGATTTTTTTTTAATTTTTTTAAGATTTATTTATTTATACAAGCACTGGGTACAGTCAGAAGCGCGGGAGGGTGAGAGAATTCACCAGAGCCAGAGCAGGGAGCAGAACAAGCAGAAGGACCGAAGTACACTGCTGAGGGAGCAGCGGGTGGCAGGAGAGGTCTGTGCGCCATGCAGGACCCTCCTCCGGTGGCCGGGGAGCAGCCTGGGGATTGAACCGGCGCTGCAGAGGCTGCAGGCAGCTTCGCAACCCAGCGCTCAACCACTGAGCCACCAGGGAGGCCCTGAAAAAGTTTACTTTTGTCTTGTTTTGAATGT
This sequence comes from Talpa europaea, assembly GCF_964194135.1. Classification (NCBI taxonomy): domain Eukaryota; kingdom Metazoa; phylum Chordata; class Mammalia; order Eulipotyphla; family Talpidae; genus Talpa; species Talpa europaea. The sequence goes on from NC_140070.1 coordinate 45,639,493, forward strand.
CATTTTCATTTATAGAGAATTCTAGGTTGGCAGTTATTTTCTCCCTTTAGCACTTTAATGATATAATTCCATTGTCTATGACTTTTGTGATTTTTGACGAAAAATATACAGTGTTTATTGTCTTCTTCCTCTGTACTTAATTTGTCTTTTTTCTCTTCTTGCTATAGATCTGAGAGTTTATAGTTTATAAATCTGTGAGTCTGTGAAAATTCTGGCCAAATATTTCTTCAAATATTTTTACCTGGTGTCCCTTTTCTGCCTAGAACTCTAATTATAGAAATATTAAATCACTTGATATTGTATGACAAGTCACTATGGTATGACAAATTACTTTTGCAATCTTTTGCAATTTGAGCATTCATATGAACCATGCAGCTAATCAATTTGTGTCTACCCCACTCAGTCAACTTTTGACTTTGTCTTTAATCTCTTCAGCCTTTGGAGAAAGGTGAGTGATGTGGGTTCCTTACACCTTGGCTTTTTCCCCCAGGCCTGTGTCTGGCTGTCCCTGAGAAAACTGTGAGATGGTGCACCATCTCAGATCGTGAGGCCAAGAAATGCTCCAGTCTGAGCAAAGTCCTCCCTGTTGATGTTCCTCTTGTTTCCTGTGTGAAGAGAAACTCTTACTTTGAGTGCATCGAGGCTATTGTGGTAAGTCACTTTTGCCTAGATGAAAGTAGGAGAAAATCCATATTTTTTCATTCTTTTTCTGCACTTGTTACTGTTTATTGCTTCAGAAGAACTTTCTCTCTTTTTTTAAAGATTTATTTATTTTTGCAAGCACTGGGTACAGTTAGAAGCGCGGGAGGGTGAGAGGATTCACCAGAGTCAGAGGGGAGAGCATAGCAGCCAGACTGACGAAGTACACTGCTGAGGGGAGCTGCAGGCGGGCGGCAGGAGAAGTCTGCGCACCATGTGGGAACCTCACCCGGTGGCCGGGGATTGAACTGGCGCTGCAGAGGCTGCGGGCAGCTTCACAACCCAGCGCTCAAATGCTGCGCCACCAGGGAGGCCCCAGAACAACTTTCTTGCCACAGGAATTGGACCATGTATTAGAAGAGAAAGAAATAAGCTAAAGTCCAGAACGTATAGAGGCTCTGGATAGAGAAAATTATTTTAACATTCATTAATAGTAAAAACAGCAATAGTAATTGAACAACTAATAGATAAGAATTATTATTACTTAACATTGTTTTTGTTATTTTTTTTAAAGATTACTTATTTATGCATATAAGAGCTGGGGCACAGGCCAGAGATGCAGAGACAGAGTGGAGAACAGAACAGGCAGACTAACTGAAATACACTGCTGAGGGGAGCAGCAGATGAGACAGGAGAGATCTACTTCGCTATGTGGGTTGCTCCCTGGCCGGCTGGGAATCGAACTCATGCTTCAGAGGCTGTGGATTGCTTCATAGTGCGGTGGTTAACCCCTTGCGCCACCGGGAAGGCCCCCCAAATGAAATATCTTTAAGAGAAAAAATAAAATATTATAAAATCTTAAGAAAAAAGCACATGGATGAGACTAAATAGCATTATGAAAAAAATTAGGAGGAGAGTGGCTGAGGTCATCCGAAACTGTTACATATGTAAATCACCATGGGGTCCTGGTGTAGAGATTGAAGAGCTAGAAAAGAACAAAATTTAAACATATCCCCAGCTTTCTGTATACACATCCATTGATCTGATTTTTTACATGATGTGATGTAGAGGCAAACTATGATAAATATCCAACATTAGAGGACTAGGGTCCTAGTTTTAATTAATTTAGGTTACATACATGTAGATTTTTGTAGGTATGGTTGATAAGGCAAACTTTCAAAACCCATAACTGGGAAAGGATTCTTTAGTTGGACAACTGGCTAATCATTTAGGAAAAAAGTCAAATCAGTTTCTTAGCTTCACTCAGTTTGACTAGTATAGATAGATATAACAAGATAAATCTCGGGGGTTTAGATAGATATAACAAGATAGATATAGATAGATATAATATATACTATAGATAGATATAACAAGATAAATCTCCCTGGTGGTGCAGGGGTTAAAGACACAGAGCGATCAAGTTATCAACAGATCCCCAACCAGGGAGCTGACCCACATAAGGCACAGCAGACCTCTCCTGTCTCACCTGCTGCTCCCCACTCAGTCTCTGGTGAATCCTCTCACCTCTTGTACTTCTGGCCTGCACCCCAGTTCTTGTATGCATTAATAAAAATAAATCTTAAAAAAAAAAAAAAAAAAGAATGTTGCCAGAGAAAGCCTCCCTGAGGAGGTGACATCTGAGCTGACATGAGAAAGTGAAGGAGACCTGAAGAATTCAAGGGTCTATGGAACAGAGGTCCCTGGCAGAGAGCTACACAGCCTTCTTCAGAAGTGAAGGGCTGATCCAGCCTCTTTTCTTTCAGGCAAATGAAGCAGATGCTGTGACCATTGAAGGGGGTTTGATGTTTGGGGAAAGCCTGGCCTCCAACCACCTGAAGCCCATCGTGACAGAATTTTACGGCTCAAAAGATGGTGTGTTCTCCCTGTCTGACACAGCATCCCGGGAGAGGCAGGGTCTCTGTGGGAGTTACCTTGAAGGGAACAACAAAGTTTTTGAAACCCTTGGGATTGAAGGATGCTGTCACCTCTGCTGATCCAGGAGGACTGGAAGTTGTAAACTTTGTGCGTCCTGATGGAAATGCTTTTGGTGCTGCTGGATTGAAGGGGGATGTGCTGTCCCCCATCCACCCAGTGGGTTGCACCACGGTCCCTGACAGCCTCTTCCCTATACTAAATCCCCCAAGTGCTATAGAACATGAGCCTGTGTCTGTGGTGAGGAGAGGTTTTGGGAGTGGAGGGAGTCAAAGAAAGGGGCTTTGCCTCTTTGTCGAAGACTGTCATCAGTGTGTATGTGAGCACACCCTGCCTCAATTTGACTCCAAGCTGCAGGGCCCTGGCAAAATCCTGGGGATGTCCTCTGTGTCTCTCTTTCACATGTTCACCTTCATGTCTGGGCTGCAGCCAAGAAGGGAGGACAACCCTTGGGGAGAAACTGTAACATCACAGTGACTGGGTGCTGAGGCCCCGTTAATCTGGTATCCCCTTCCCTATGTCTCTGTTGACTTGTAGGCTCTGGCAGGAAAGGACCTAGTGTTTATTGCCTTGAAGAGGCCCATTTTCTCTCTTTTGTCAATCAAGGGATTTTTGCCTTTTCAGCCTGCTGTCCAGGAGTTGGGGTGCATCCTAGGATTGCTTTAATTTCCCCATTGAACACACTCCAGAAGATTAATTATGACAGCTTGGCTTCTGCTTTTGGCCCTTCTTTCTTTCTGTTCCTTTGCAGATCCACAAAACTACCATTATGTCGTAGCTGTGGTAAAGAAGGGCAGCAACTTTCAGCTGAACCAGCTCCAAGGCAAGAAGTCTTGCCACCCCAGCCTGGGATGGTTTACTGGGTGGAACATCCCCATTGAGATGCTCCTTCCCTCTCACCCTGGTGAAGAAGGTAAGGCCGCCTGGGCTGAGTGGCCACAGTGGCCACCCACATGGGCTGTATTGTGGCCATGCAGTCACTATCAGGTGTACGTGTTTCTTGAACTTCAAGATGGAGTGAGAACAATTTGCTTTACACATGCGCTGGCTGGGTTGGCTGTGCCAGCAACCCTCAGGAACTGGCAGCTGAGTCTCAGCCAAGGTGCCGCTATTTCTCTGAGCTCCTGACAGCTGTGCATTCATGATAATCTCTGCAGTTTGGCTTGACAAGGGAGGCATTTGAGACACACTGAGGAAGGAGAATGCCCTTCTGGCTTCCCAGGAAGGCTGACTAGGGATTAAGGCCACAGACTGACTTTCAGGCCTAGAACTTTGGGTAAAGGTTGTGAAGAAGGCAAGAGTGGACAGGAGCTATGTTTTTTTTTTGTGTACTTCAGGCTTTGTGATCAGTTATGATGAGGCAAGGTGAGCCTAGGGTGCCTTTTTAACCCTTGAAAAGTAACAGCCAAAGCTGTCTGTGTTCTGCAAAAGTGAATTTATTTGAGACCCCTTTCATGTTGCACCTGTGATAAGCACCAACTGCTGCCACCTGAGCCACAGTGCCAATCATGTTTGCCCTTTCTGAGGGTCCCCACATGGCTCAGTGTCAGGTACTGTAGGACATGGGTGTGGCAGTTGTGAGGTGGCTGTTGGCATGCCCTCACCTCCCTGCCAGGCAGGTTATCCCATCACTTCCCGTGGGTTCCCTGAAAAAGGGGGCCCATGAGCCATCAGGCTTCTGGATCAGAAGGGCAAGTGGGATGAATGGGATGTTTTGAGAGTTCCTGCTTGGCCCCCCTGGTGAGTCCATAAAGTGATGGCGCTGGGGCAGCGACTTGGTTAGTGTGGGTTAGCAGCTCCTGTGCCCTGTCGTGGACAAGCTGGGAAGCATCTCAGGGACCAGGGCCCCAGACCTACACATGCATGTCATGCCCAAGCACCCAGGGCCCTGGGCCATTCTTTCCTTTGGACATAGGCACTGTCAGCCACCTCTGACTATCTACGTCTGGTCAACCCATACACACCTGCTTCCACAGGACTCTCCTGGGAGGTGTGTGTGGACTAATAGAGCCACTTACATACATGCATAACCAGTGACCCCCAGGGGCCCCACCAGCTCACACCCTGACATCTGTGTCTTCTGTGTTAAGCAGCAGCAGCCAAGTTCTTCTCTAGCAGCTGCGTCCCCTGTGCGGATAGGAAGAAGTTTCCCAACCTGTGTCAACTGTGTGCGGGGAAAGGCGTGGACAAGTGTGCCTGCTCCTCCAACGAACCATACTTTGGCTACCCAGGCGCCTTCAAGTGAGTGAGACTCCTGTTCTCATCCTCACTCTGGGGGTGGTAAAACTAAGGCACAGGGAGTGGACAGGGCCTGCTCCAGTCTCCCTTGAGTGTCAGTGTGAAACTCAGGGTCCTCAGTGCCCTCCATGACCCACCCAGCTTGTGCCCATCCAAAAGAGCAGTCTTCTGTGGGGGAGCCCTGCTTGTCTCCTCAGAGTCTGCGTCCACCTGTCTACATTACATTCTTGGACCAGGGAGGACTAGAATTACAGCCCCATCTCTGGGATTCCAGGGTCCACAGCCCACAGCAGGGCCTAACCTGGCTTGCTTCTCTCTGCCTGAGCATCTTCCTGTGCCTGGACACCTATCTGCCTCTCCTCACCTTCCTCGCAGCCCCCTGCAGTCGCTTTCCATAACCCATGCTCTGTAAGAGACAGTTACTCTCAAAATTCGAGCAATGCCACAACAGCTCTCCTGCCTGTGACCACACAGGTCTCTCTTTTAACAAACCTGTCCCTTTTGGGGGCAGCTCTTTCTGCCCACTTGTATCTGTGCAAGTGTCCTTTACTTTTCTCTCCCTTTTTATAATAACCTGCCCTTTTAGATATTAACAAAAATTCAGAGCAAAACTCTGTGGGGATCCAAGGCAAGCCAAGTTTTTATACTCCGTGTTAAAGGTTTTACACCTTTAATTTAAAAAAAGAATAATCAGAGGCTTTAGGCGACAGGGGAGGAAAAGGAAGGTGAAGGGCTTTCTTTTGCACCAGCCCTCCCCAGAGGTCCTTAGTATGGCTTAAAGGGCTCCTGGCCTTGCCTGTTTGGGTTCAACAGCCCCTCAGACAGGATCATCACCTGTATAAGACAGCCTGGAGCCCAGGAATGGTGCATAAAACCCTGTGAACCAGTGGCCACAGCAGAACCTCACAGGAGCAAATAACCCAGGTCGAGCTTGATCCCACAGGGTGGCCTGATTTCAGCTGTCCTTTTCCTCAGGTGTCTGCAGAACGGCGGGGACGTGGGCTTCATGAGACACATGACGGTGTTTGGTAAGTGCCAGAGGAAGGGAGAATCCTGACCACGTAGCTGGCTCTTGCCTGCTGGTTTCCCTTTATCTAGAAGTGGTGATGATTTTAATGAATTAGAAGATTTTTTTTGTAAAGACTTATTTATTTATGTATACAAGAACTGGGGTACACACCAGAGCTGTGGGGGGTGAGAGGGCCCACCAGAGATAGAGTGGAGAGCAGAACGGGCAGACTGACAAAAATACACTGCTGAGGGGAGCAGCGGTTGAGTCAGGAGAGGTCTGTGTGGATAGCTCCCTGGCCAGGGATCCAAAGTGGCTGCAGACAGCCTCATAGTGCTGCGTCTTAACCCCTTGCATCGTTAGGGGAACCCAATTAGGAGATTTTTGTATAAAATACATTTCTATTATTTGTACTTTGTTTAGTGCTCAATTACATCAGTCTATAAATCTACTAAACAAAATTTCTGAACATTTGAATGGTACTTAGCTATGAATAAAAGAAAACAAGTTTTAATAATTAAATTCTCTTAGTCACTGAAATATCAGTTTCAAATTTAACCACATTCTCCTGAATGCTTCATTATAAACAGCTCCTAAATGCCTCAAATGCTTTAAGTAAACACACAAATTATTTTAATTATTCAGAACTTATTAGCACACCTTAACTTGTTCTGTTACAAAAACATTATTAACATGGACAACAATTTATTTGTTTATTTCTTCTGATATTAAAAAAAAAAACACTTTCTAGCATTTTTGGGCAATCTACCAGAAGCAAACAAACAAAATAATATTTCAGACAAGTTAACATTGCAGATTCTGGGTTTTGTAACCAATTAAATTTCTGATTGATACAGAACACACTGTATTACTCAAGATGTTTAAAACTCAAAGATATATTCACTATGCTAAGCTCAGTAAAAAAAAAAAAAAAACCTGTTTTCTCAAGGAGAATTTTATTTTATTTATTTCATTTTTTAAAATATTTTTTATTTAGTTAATATTGATTTGTATCATTTTCATAACATAAGTGTAGGATCCCCCTTTCAAGGGAGCAGCGGGTGAGGCAGGAGAGGTCTGCTGTGCCTTGTGGATTAGCTCCCTGGCAGGGGATCGAACTCAGGCTGTAGCAGTGATGGCTCTGAGACTTAACTCCTAGGCCACCAAATTTTTTTTAATATAAAGACTTAAAATGTATTTTCTCTGCAACATACCTAATTAAATTATAACCATGTATGTGAACTCTAATAGTCTTTTTTTCATATAAGACCATCTAGATTAGTTTGCTAGGGCTGCTCTAACAAAGTACTACCACTTTTTCCATTAAGCAATAGAAATTAAATTTCTCATTGTTCTAGAGGTTAGAGGTTCCAAGATGAAGATGTTGGAGCGGACATCCACTTCTCAAGGTTGTGAGGCAGAATCTGCTCCATGCCTTTCTCCAGCCTCTAGTTGGTTTGCTGGTTGATCTTAGGCATCATTTTTGGCTTGTCTGCATCTTTACATGGTATTCTGCCTCTGTGCATGTTTACCTGACCCCAAATTTCCTTTTTTTTTTTAAGATTTTTTAAAAAATTTATTTGTGCATGCAAGAACTGGGGTGTAGGCAAGCGGTACAGGGGGTGAGAATGCTCTCACCCCCTGCAGAGTGGGGGACAGAGTGCGGAGCAGAACAGTCAGATCTACTCAAATACACTGCTGAGAGGAGCAGCGGGTGAGATAGGAGAGACCTGCTGCACCATGTGTGTCCCCTCCCTAGTTGGGGATCCAACTCATGCTGCAGTGGCTGGCGATTGCTTGATAGCATGAGACTTTAAACCCTGCGCCACCAGGGAGACCCTAAAAGTCTTTTCTAATACCTAATCAAGGTGAACCAAGGAGCCACAGATTTCAGGTACTTCTTTATACCTGGGTGCCCTAACTTTGGCCCTAAGACTCTCCTTCCATCTTTCTCCTTCAGACTGTGCCCCTAAGGGAGTGTTGTCACTTTAGTGGGCATTTTGACTGTCCTAATGTGGTGATACATCAGCCTTAGACTAGGTGACATTTTGATGAGTTAATGAACGCTCTTAATTCTCTAAGCCTCAGTTCCCTCACCTCTAGAATGGGATAATTACATTCCTTCTCTTCCTGAGTTGCCAGAGGGTTAAATGGAATAGAGCATGGAGAGCCTTCAGGATAGTCTTTGGTGTGAGTGCAGGTTCAGAAGTCATTGGTTGTCATCATTCTTATCAACAGAGCCAGAGATATGTGGGGCAGTCAGAGGGGCCCTGGGCCAAGCATGCCTCCCTGCCTGTGTCTATTTGCTGTGAGAACCGCTCATTTCATCTCCTGAAGCTGCAGGCTCTTCATCTATGTTAAACGTATTTGGAAAAGATTAATTTCTTTTCAGTTGGTTAAAAAAATATTAAAGAGGGAAAATTAGGTGATACAAACTAAAGCTTCATTAAGTAGGGTATATCCATTGGAGAAATGCAAAATGGTACAGGCTTCTGTAGGATAAAGAATAAGGAAGAGGAAGTGGAAAAAATAAGGTAGAGGAAGGAAGAGGAAGTAGAAAATATCTGATTGGCTCACGTCAACCTTTTTTGTAGTGAGAAGGAACAAGGAAATAGCTATAGATCCCAGAGCTGACTTAGCATTTGGGGACTGGCCAACTGTGTAGACTGAATTTCTGGAGCATTTACAAGAACTCAAAAGTTCTCTAAGGTTTGATGTGCTGACATGGCATCCAGGCAGAAGTGGCTCCATCTTGAGCCCAGAAAGTTATGTCAATAAGGTCAGTTTGTAATCCTGGGAGGAGCAGGGAGCACAGCTCATGCCTCTGTTCTCAGTTGGCTCATCCGAACCTTCCTCCCCCAGAGAACCTGAAAGACAAGGCTGACAGGGACCAATATGAGCTGCTCTGCAGGGACAACACCCGAAAGTCCGTGGAAGACTACAAGGAGTGCCACCTGGCCCAGGTCCCCTCCCATGCCGTTGTGGCCCGGAGTGTGGGTGGCAAGGAGGACTCGATTTGGGAGCTTCTCAACTATGCCCAGGTATCCCACGCGCCCTGCTCCCTTCCTGTGTTCAACACGCCAGGAGAGGGCAGTCAGGCCTGATATCCAGGGGTCCCTGCTTGGATTTGGGGCTTTTCCTGCATTCCCTTCTTGCCATTCACAGAAGTTCTTGTGCATTCAGGCAGGATACAGCAGGAACCATACCACATATCATCAGCTTCACTGACAAGCCACTCAGTCTATATGTGTTAGACAGCAGAAAACATAAAAATCTCTGGCATCATTGACCCCATAGGCAAAATACTCTGCAAAAGCTCTTTGTGGCCCCATTTTTTTCTTTTCAGCTCTAGTGGGATCCTTGGAATGTGGCACAGATGCCTTTTCTCCATGAAGAGGCCCCTATTACCCTACTGGCATGGGAGCCTTCCCTTCTGACTTCCTTTTGTGGCAGGTGCCTACCTGGCCAAGAGTATTTTCTCTGCCCTGCATGGGCAGTGTCTCTCCCAGTCTCATTCACCACCTTGTCCAGTCTTTGTCAGTGTGCTCTGCTCAGCCCTGGGGATTCAGAGATGAACTAGACATTAATCTGCCCTTGAGTTGCTCACGGATCAATGTGGAAGATCCAGTGAGTAATGTAAAAATAGATGATCACCAGATGAGGTGGCACAACCTTGGGGACATGGATTGTGTACATTGTAGAGGGTAGAGGGACTGACTTGCGGGGGTGGGGGGGGGAGATTCCTGAGCCCCAGGGAGTAAGCCTTTGCACTCCCAAGGAAGCATGGGGTTTTCCAGAGAAGGCAGCAGGTGACATTTCCCACAGAACCGCAGCAAAAGCAAAAGCAGGCAGACATTGGAAGGAGCATGTGGGTAGGTACTCTCATCAGCTACTGTCAAGGACATTGGGCCATAGGCAATGGGCCATTGGTTTTCTCGGAGGCCAGAAAGGAAAGGGGACTGCTTGAAGTCCTTCAGTGGCAGGCCTAAAATAGATGCACTCCTATCCTAGCCCCATGTCCAAGGTCGTTGGCAGGGAGCTGGACCACCAGCCACTCCAGGGTGAAGACCATCAGAGCTACTCGGAGCCATCAGAAAACCAGGAATGAGGCAGCCTTCGCTGCCTGCCCGTGGTAACATGGCACTGGACAGGGGTAGCTGCTTGGCACACAGTGACTCCTACTCCTTCATATAGTTCTAGGGGAAGGAAGGAGCCCACTCCTGGCAGTTTCCCTGAGGCTGAATAAGCCCAACAAACTGGGCTTATGAGAACTTCCTTTGAGTGAGGACTGAGACTAGAGAACTCTGTGAGCGTCCTGTGGCCACTGTCTTCATTCTCAGGAGCTCATATTTTTCTCCCTTTCTGTTTTCTGTGTCTGATTTGGGGGTGGTTTTCCCTTCCCCTCTCTATGCCAGCCTCCTTCCTTCACTATTTCTTTGATCATTTGAATAGGAAAATTTTGGAAAAGATAATTCGACACAATTCCAGCTCTTTGACTCACCTCATGGGGAGGACCTGCTGTTTACAGATGCCACCCGTGGGTTTTTAAGAGTCCCACCTATTATGGATGCCAAGCTGTACCTGGGAAATGAGCGTTTTGCTGCCATTCAGCATTTAAGGAGAGGTGAGTGAGGTCCTCTGAGGACACAGTGCAGGGTGGGGACCACAGGGGTTGTCCCTATGCTGCCTTGCCTCCCCCAAGTGTCACTGGCTTGTGGAATCCAGGGGTCTGCTAACTGCATTGGTAATGAGGGGATTTTCTGTTGAACTGGGAAAAAGCCTAAATTAGCTTCAGAGTACAGACACATTGACGTAATGATGATTCTAGCTCCTTTGTATTAATCAGGGTCACCCCACCCAGTGACAGGTCCACCTGACAGGGAATAGCCCGTCCTAAGCCACTGTGGGAACATGGCCTCTGCTACCATCAGAAGCAGAGGTAGAATTTCATGTTTTATGAGAGCTCTGGCCTTCCACTAAGCCCCTATGACTCATTTCTTTCTTCTTTCTTTCTCTTTATTCCCTTCCAGTTAGTCAACCAACAGTTGCTGAAGGCCAGCCACCGTGTTAGATGTGGACATTGGGGGGATGGCATAGCGCAAGAACAGAATACACTGATTTCTAACTGGGGAACACTTCCTGGATGGCAGAACCCAATCCTGGAAGAGAAAACACCAGGAGTTGCTGAGCTGAGCTGGGGAGGAGATGCCTGGGGAGGCAAGGTCAGGAGGGAGGGGTATTGCTCTGCCTTCATGTTCTGAGAACAAGGTCCCGCATTTCCCCTGGGGGGCGATAGGCAGGAATGAGGAAAGAGGCAGGCGTGAGACATGCCAGCTCTGCTGCTGTCAGTCATAGCAGCATTGGGCAGCCATTCTTCAGCCAGTGGCACTAACCCCCAGACCCATGTCAAGACTTCCTTTGAATGTCTAGGTGTGGAAGACTCCCAGAGGGTGCGGTGGTGTGCATTGGGCCAGCACGAGAGGGCCAAGTGTGATGAGTGGAGTGCTGTGAGTGGTGGGATCTTACAGTGCTCCTCACAGGAGACCACGGAGGACTGCATTGCTGCCATCACGGTGAGTAAGAAGGCCCCCTCCTCCACACTGGTCTCCTACTCTCACACACTGGACCTTTCTGCCTCTTTCCCAGACACCTTACTGTCAGCTACGAGACATGCCTGTGGTGTGCTCCCCACACCCTCCAAATCCCCACTCCACTCTCCACATCCCTACTCCCCTTGGGCCCTTCCAGTGCAGCCTGGGCAGAAACACAGAGCCAGCCCAAGGCCTAGCGCCTTAGGACTCAGCCCAGGAGTCAGTGGAGCTCGAATGGGTATCCTGCCTCAGGACTGCAAGCAGTGGGGTGACAGCCCAGGGTATGGTCAGGGACCCTGTGGATTACGAAAGCAAATCAAGTTCTAAATCCTTCAATCCTACTTTTAATTTTTTCTGGTGATAAAAATATTACATACTAGAATAGTAATGAAAAATAAATAAAATCATTAACAACTTCAAATCATACCTCATAATTTCTGAGTTATGAAGTTGGGTTATTATTAACTTTCATTTCTCTATGAGCAGACAAAAATTTTTGTGATCCTGATTTTGGTAAACTTCCCTGGGACTAACCCATGAGATTAAAATCCTGATTTTATACAGGATTGTTCTCTCCTAAATATGTCAATTATAAGGATTAAATGAATTTGAGTGCTCATAACATTGCCTGGCATACAGTAAGAGATCAATAAATGTTAACTATGGTTGTTATCATTTAAGGCCTCGAACATGATTGGCATCCTTTCTTAGATAGTGAAATATTTATTTAAAATATGTTTTTAACAGCTGCACAATGGTCCACCAAGTATAGTCATGCGTTGCTTAAAGATGGGATTACATTCTTTTTTTTTTTAAAGATTTATTTATTTATGCATACAAGAACTGGGGTATAGGCCAGAGGTACAAGGGGTGAGAGGACCCACCAGAGACAGAGTGGGGAACAGAACAGGCAGACTGACTGAAATACACTGCTGAGAGGAGCAACGGGCAAGACAGAAGAGGTCTGCTGCTCCATGTGGGTATCTCGCCAGCCAGCCAGGATCGAACCTGCATTGCAGAGGCTGTGGATTGCTTCATAGTGCTGTGTTTAACCCCTTGTGCCATCAGGGAGGCCTAAAGATGGGGTTACATTCTGAGAAATGTGTTAGGTGACTTCATCATTGTGCAAATGCCATAAGGTGTCATTAATGGTATAACCTACTACACACCTGGGTTAGATGGTATAGCCTGTTGGCACCACTGTTGTAAATGTGGTCTATCAGTGTCCAGAATGCTGTTATGGTGCATGAGTATAGTTCTATCTCGATTTATTATACCAATTTCTAAATGTCTATATTTGGTTTATTTCCAAATGCTTTGCTGTTATAAATAATATAGATAGAAGATTTTTATTATATAGCTGTCAGTACTTCTGAGTATACAGCAGCCCCCTTATCCACATTTTTCTTTCTACTGTTTTAGTTACCTGCAGTCAATAACAGTTTTAAAAATATTATATACAGTAAGAGATTTTGAGAGAAAAACCACATTCATATAAATTTTATTATAGTATATATTGTTACAAATATGTTTATGTGGTGAAAGTTTGGGGAATCCATGAGTTTGGGGGACATGTGACATGAAACCAACGAAATGGAAACCTCTGAGAGTCACAGGGACAGGATACTCAGTTATGGTGCTGTTGATTTATATCTTCAGAAAGGAGAAGCTGATGCCATGACCTTGGACGGAGGCTATGTCTACATTGCGGGCAAGTGTGGCCTGGTGCCTGTCATGGCAGAAAACTACAGTAAGTGGAGGAAGCACCTCTTGGGATTATGGAAATAGAAAGATGAGGACATAATTTAGTTCACTGCTAAATTATGTTGTTGCCATGTAGAGAGCTAGCAGACAACATCCAACAGTCCCCTTCTCCAGAGTCCAGAACCAATTAAGATTATAGATGCAGGAGTTTGGGAGACTGAGATCAAAATAACACCTTTATTACCGAAATGGTGACATGATCAATAGCCTTGGTCACAAGGCTTGCCAAACTGTCCTTGAGTTAGAGTAGCCCACTAATTCAGGAGAATAAGGTCTTTGACTTAGCCCAGGTCAGAGAGCACAGGAAAACACATTTTTTATAACTGAGAAGCTTTAAACTACCCACCACCCGGACTCTCTTCATTAAAGAAAGAAGGAACTGGACCACGTGTGCCTTCGTCCTTTTATCCAATTTACTAGTCAATATTCCAAAATTAACTCCTGCCAGCTGTGCTGAAAGATTGAGAGATGGGGGCACATGGAAAAACAAAACCAGGGGAAAGAGGATTTCACCAATATCATTTGTTAACTTTGTCTGCTTTGTCTGCTCGGCAGTGAACAAGAAACCATATATTATTCTTCAAAACAAACAGCTCTGTGAATAGTAGTATTTCTATTTTACAGATGTAGAAATGAAGGCTTAGAAAAGTTGAATGATGTGTCCAAGATAGAATAAAGACAGCATCCAGGTCTTCTGACCTCATGGGCAGGTTTTTACCCTCTAACATAGCCCGAATATGATTGCTACTGGGGAAAGAATGCCAGGATGATTTGAATCACACAGCTAGTGCAATAGGATCTTGGTCACTATCTCCACTGTTCTCTCCCTGACTCCCCTTTTAAGGGCCTCTTATTTTTCTTTCTCAGCTTCAGCCTGAGTATAAGAGAGATTCTAGTCTGGAACCTAATGTTCAGATGACAAGGAGCAAGGGAAGAGGAGGTAACATGAAACTATAGATTCCAGCTCATTTAGGACCAACCACAAACTGCTTAGTTGGTGTTTCTACTTAATTTCTTTTTGGCGATTGAGAATGAAAAGCTCATGACATTGGATTGAGTAACATGAGAGTTTAATGCCATGTGTCTTGAATGTTATTATTTTTCTTTTTAGAGCATAAAGATGGCAATGAGCAGCTTGGGCCTCAGTGTGTGGATACAAACATAGGAGGTGAGCCAGAGCAGTAATGTTGGGTCTCAAAGGTAAAGGCATATTGTTGGGGAGAAGAAAAATAAACAAAATTGAAAAAAAAAGCCACATTTAATTTTTAAGCAGCAAATTTGTCCAGAAATTATAATAATAATTTAGAGTTGACAGAGGACTCCCGCTTGCACTGTCCCTGTTTACTCTTCTCAGCAGTCACCTAGTATGTGGTCATCATCACCCCAGGTTATGTAGTTGGAGAAACTGAGGCACAGGGACTGAGTGACTTGCCCATGCAATCAGGGAGTGACTGCCCAAGGGCTTGAGAAAAGATAGGGTGACTGGAAATCTGACCAACCACATTGTTCTCTGTCACATGCCGCCTGCCCTTCTCTGCCTGAAGGTCAAGGCCAGCATGAGGGCAGGAGTCCATTTCGAACATTTCTGGGGTCAAGTAGAAGCATTACGAGAGGAGATTCACAGATGTAGCTAATAAGGAGGAGGAAAATGAAATCAAACCTCTAGCTTTTCACAGGCTGTGTTTTAATAGCAAGGGAGTTGACTTCATCTTTAGAATAGGACACTAGGCAACAAGTTCTCCATCTGTGTCTCCACCTAGACAGAGAGGATGTGTAGCTTCCCTGAAGTACCAAAGCTTGGGCATTAGTTAGTCAGCAATTCTCTATCTAGCATTGTGCCTCCACCAGTTGCATCAGCATCACCTGAGAACTTGTCAGAATGAAAATTGTTAGGCCTCATCCTAGGTCTACTGAGTCAAAAACTCTGAGGGTCAGGCCCAGCATTCTTTGTTTTAAGAAGCCTTCTTGCTGATTCTGATGTGCATTAAGGTGTGAAAACTGATAGAGGATCCTGAAATGAAAACAGGTGTCCACTTGGGGTTGGAATTTCCTGTGAGTGGGAAAAGCTGCGGGAGGCAGGGCTTGAAACATTGAAAAAATACATCGTGACCTTTCTGACAAGCAATACAATGATTTCTACAGATAAATTGTTTCTAATATGGGCAGATGGGTCACAAGATAAACACCGCCCAGTAGGGGGATTATAAAATACAGTGGGACATAATTCAGAATCAACCCCAAAATAGAATGTGACCATTATTGCTATAGATACTTCTACTGAATCAAAAAGGTGTCCACAACTATCACTGAGGAAGAATAAAGCAACTCGCAGAGAAGATTGTTGTAAGGGCCGGACTGGGCACAGGTGCAGGTTTTCTGATCCCATGCAGACCGGGTAAAGGAGGAGTCAGAGTCCTCAGTGGTTTTGCAGGTCTTTTATTGGGGTTCACGAGGCATATGGCAGGCAGGGGTGCTAGGATTGGCAAGTCTTTACTCTATCTGGGCTCTCTGGCGTTCTCTGCTTCTGCGTCGGCTTCTCCTTCAGGTTCTGCTGCTGCTGGCTGGGGCTGCTGGCATCACCCCGTGACGCCGCCCTTAAAAGCACAGTCTTAGCTCAGCTGAATCCCATCTACCTATGCCCACACCCTATTCCAGGTGCCCGCCATCAGGCATGCATTCAGGACAAGGATCCATCATCTATCCTGATGGCGGAAGGGCAGAAAAGCCTGATATTTTCTTTACCCTACAGTCCACCCCCTCAGGCTTTTCTGCCCTTCCGCCATCAGGATAGATGATGGATCCTTGTCCTGAATGCATGCCTGATGGCGGCCACCTGGAGTAGGGTGTGGGCATAGGTAGATGGGATTCAGCTGAGCTAAGACTGTGCTTTTTAAGGGCGGCATCACGGGGGGACGCCAGCAGCACCAGTAGCAGCAGCCGCAGTAGCAGCAGTAGAAGCCGAAGCAGAAGCCGAGAAGCAGCAGAACGAACGCCAGAGAGTCCAGATAGAGTGAAGACTTGCTGGGGGCTGGGAGGCCTCCCAGCCCCCCAGCCAGCACCCCTGCCTGCCATATGCCTGGTGAACCCCAAATAAAAAAACTGCAAAACTACTGAGGACTCTGACTCCTCCTTTACCCGGTCTGCATGGGATCAGAAAACCTGCACTGTGTCCTGTCCTGCCCTTACAATTGTATAACCGGATTCCATTGAAATAAAAATGAAGTGTGCATATAAATATTACTAGTATACGCGTATAGATGTATTTGGAATGCAGTCGTCAGTCTGTTTGGCCCAGTACCTAATAGTGATAGTTATTGGGAGAATCTTCTGCCAGTAAGGTGAGGGGCCCAAGCTATTTCCCCCTCCCCTGGGAGAGTGGCAGGCAGGTGGTAGCCACAGCAGCTCTACAGTACATTTCTGGAGGATCCTGCAGGTATTGAAATTGCATGTTGCATCTCTGTTGCAAGGCTATTACTCCGTGGCAGTGGTGAAGAAGTCAGATGCTGGTCTCACCTGGAACTCTCTTCGAGGCAAGAAATCCTGCCACCCTGCCGTTGGCACTTCAGAAGGCTGGAACATCCCCATGGGTTTAATATATAACCAAACGGGGTCCTGTAAATTTGGTAAGTGCATTCTGGGAAGTGGTGTGACAGCCCCTTCCCTGCACCTGTGCCTATGAAGGGAAGGAATTCAATTCACTGAAAGGCAAAAAGTGGGTGACAGGGCCAGCGGCTGAAAGGTGCAGGCAGTCTTCACGTCCCTCTACATGGCCTCCCTGCTCTCCTTAGCCCCATCTTTCTAGCTTGAATGATTGCTTCAAAGGGCAACTCTCAGAGAAAGACCTCATTCTCAATGTTGTGCAACTGGCTCTGGAAACAAGCCTGGGATTGCAAAACAAGGGTGTGATATATGGTGCAGTGTGTATGTGTGTGTGTGTGTTGTATGTTGTTTCCCCATATAAGCCAAATAGGCTGCTTTCTTAATTGAAAACATAATACCAGTAAATATTTTTTCACTTTTGTCATCATCTCACTTAGATTTCCATATTAATCATTTTAGCGGCTCTCTTGTCAATACCTTAAAGACTCTTGCTCCCCTGTTTTCCCCAGCCATCGGCCAATCCTAGCCCCATTAACTGCTCTCTTTGCCTTCTGCACCTGAGCTGTACCTGAACATGCCTGGAGAATGTCACAGGGAAGAGCAGGACTCTCCACTGGAAATTCTCCAGCTCTGACTTCAGTGGGCCCCCAGCACTGTTAAGCACCCCCACTTTCCTCTGATCTACATCCCCACACTTTTCGATAATTATCCTAATATCCTAGTTGTCTACATACCTCCATCTCACACTGCCTTTCCACCCTTTCTCAGCAGATGATCTTGTCTGCACCTGCAAGAGACAATAGAAACCATCAGAAAGTTTCCTCTTCAACATCCCTTCATCAAAGCCTTGGGCCTCCAGAGCGCTGGTCTGCTCCATAGCCCCACAATCCCTCTACCCGCATATGAGTGCAGGTCCCCCCCTTTCTCCCCTTCTCAGTGCCTCATACCCTCAGTTACTCCTTCTCCCTCTGATATATCCAATTTGTTACAACTTGTGAAAGTACCCAGTGTCTTCCATCTTTACAAGCCCTCCCTCTCCCACATTCCCCTCCAGCTCCTGCCTTCTCTTTCTCCTCCCATTTATACCAGACTTAGAAGTGTGATCTCAAGCACTCACCTCCCACCCACCAGCCCTCGCTCTCCCTGCCCTCTGGTTTGGTCCCACAGTGAGGATTCTGGTCAAGGCTGTTGGTGACTTCCTCATTGTTCAATTGGAAGGACAGCTGTGGTCTGCTCCTCTATGACCTCTCAGCAGCATTTCTTCAAATCACCTTACAACACTATCTCTGAAAACACACTGGCTTGGTTTTGTTCATACCCCTCCAAAGTCTCCCCATTCCAACCTGGTTAATAAATGTTTGAGTTGCTTAAAGCAGCTCTAAACTCAATCCCCAAGCACTCACACCTATAGCCTAAATTACTGTCTAAACTAGTATTAAACACACAAAGCTAGGCTTTATTGTAAGCACTAGATAAATGTTTGCTGCTATCGTTATTTTTATGTCTCTGTGCTGATATTATGTCTCTGTGCTGATGACAATCAAGTTTTTTATCCCTAGCACAGATCATTCCTTGACCTCCAGATCTGTGTGTGTATATGTGCATATGTGTGTACACTTGTACATTTGAAACTGCCTATTTGACATTATCTAGTTGGATATTTCCAAAGCACACTAAGCTCAACCTGTTCAAAATGGAAGCATCATCTCTGCTAAGCCTGGTCCTGCTAGAGCTGCCTAGCTGTGGAAGTGCCCACAGTTCATTCATTCGCTCCAGCTGGAAATCAGACTGTGATCCTTCACACATCCATCCTCCATCAGTGGTATTAGTGTCCGGCCCCCACTCCCTCCTCTGTGTGTTAAGCTCATCCTAGCTTCCCCTTCACTGCAGTAGCCCGCTGCCTTCACCCCACATCTGCCCTGGTTCCATCTACCCTCCTGCCAGCATGATCTTTGTAAAGTACAGCTCTGACTGTGCTACCCACTACTGTCAAAATCCCTTCACAGGCTCCCCCATCTCTCCAAGGATAAAGAACAAAATCGACACAGAAGTGTAAAAGGTCCCAGGTGACCTGAACCCTGCCCCCTCTCCACTTACTCTTACTCTGGGTGCTCCAGCCTCCATTAAGTCATCTGAGTGTTTGCCCTCCACCCCAAATCCCCTACCCTAGGCTTTTACAAATGCTGCTTCTGGTCTTGAAAGCTCTTTTCCCTTGCCCTTCACGTGGGTAATTTCTTTTCCTTCTTCATCTCTCTGCTTGAGGTCTCTCCCTGACTCCCAGGTACACCAGATTCCTTTATTGCAGTCTCGTGGAATATATTCTTTTCCCCAGAGTGCGGGGAAAGGGGTTGAGGCAGAAAGGAGAATGACACAAGTTCCCTGGCGTGTTACTTGAGTTATGATTGTCACACCATGGGCTTAGGTTCCGGGAGGGTAGGGACTGTATGGTTTCCTTACAGGGGTGCTCAGGAGCCTGTGCACAAGGGGGTGGGCCTCTCAGACCCCTTCCCAAACTTGGAGTCATGCTTGCAGACCTTGGAAGGAAGGCAGCAGAGTTCGGGAGACATGTGGGACAGGGTGAGCCAGCAAGAACATGTGTGTTTGTTCACTCTCTAGAGTCTACTCTATTGCTGAATCAGTGTCTGCCATCCCACACCACTACCCTGTCCAGGACGAGGTGGGCATCTTTGAGTTCACATACCCTTCTCCCAACCTTGGCCAGCCTCCTTTACCTTGCTCTAGCTGCAATTTTTCTTTTTAATCCATTGGTCCTTTCTTCTAGTACTGTGGTACTAAATACCAGAATATGTCTTTATATCATTTAGGCAATTCTAGGGGAAAAGTTGAGACTTTCTTGCTAACACAGGCAGAAGAGCTGACCCCCTCTTGTTCTGCACAGATGAATTCTTCAGCGGAAGCTGTGCCCCTGGGTCTGATCCAAAGTCCAGACTCTGTGCTCTGTGCAGTGACAGCGGCGATCCAGGCCTCAGGTGTGTCCCCAACAGCCGGGAGAAATATTATGTCTCCAGTGGGGCACTCAGGTAAGCCCTGTCAGGCACTGCCTTGCTCTGTAGCACCAACCCAGTTATCCTTTAAACTTTTCCATCATCCCGGCAATGGGTATTGCATTGTGTGGGGCCAGAATTAGGGAATAGAATTACAAATTCCCAGTGTCCCGAGGCCTGCAGTTCAGTTCTTTTCTGGAGCATTTACTTGCAGCCCAGCTGACATCAGGCACCTGGGGGAGGCAAGAATTATGGTTCCACTTTTGCTTCTTTCTTTTTTAAAAAAAAAAAAAAAGATTTTATTTATTGGGCCTCCCTGGTGGTGCAATGGGTTAAGAAGCAACCTTTGAAGCTATTCGCAGCCACTGCAGCAGGAGTTCGATCCCCAGCCAGGGAGCTACCCATATGGCGCAGCAGACCTCTCCTGACTCTCCCACTGCTCCCCTCAGCAGTGTACTTTGGTCAATCTGCCTGATCTGTTCCCACTCTGTCTCTGGTGAGTCCTCTTACCCCCCACACCTCTGGCCTGTACCCCAGTTCTTGTATGTATTTATGAACTGGGGTACAGGCCAGAGGTGTGGGGAGTGAGAGGATACGCCAGAGACAGAGTGGGGAACAGAACAGGCAGATTGACTGAAATACACTGCTGCGGGGAGCAGTGGGGGAGACAGAAGAGGCCTGCTGCCCCATGTGGGTATCTCCCTGGTCGGGGATCAAACTTGTGCTGCAGAGGCTGCGGATAGCCTCATAGGTGTGTCTTAACCACTTGCACCACCAGGGAGGCCCACTTTTGCTTCTTTCTTCTGTGTGATTTGGACAAGTCACAGAACCTGTCAGAGTCCCAGTTTAAAATCAAAGCAGGGACACTGGACATATACCTGGTTGATGAGTACACTTAAAAAAATAGCTATTCCTGGGCTTCTCCATTCAAGAAATATTTCTTGAGCACCAAGAAATGTTGATCTAGACACAGGGTTCATGGCAGCAACAATACACACACACACACACACAGAGCCTGTATCTTTTTTCCTCATGGAGACAGAAGGACAATAAAGACCTCAATAAAGGACAATCACTTCCCAACTGTGATGAAAGTTATAGAGAAACCACGTGGGTGGGGGCGGGGGGTTACATGGCAGTGTACTCAGGTAAGGTACAATTTTGAAAAAGGTGTCAGGAGACGCCTCAGCAAGCAGAGGGGCCATGTGAACCAAAGTTTAAACAACAAGGGAGAATTGGACCTGAGAACATATGAAGGAGGGGGAATCCAGGAAGAAGAATTAGGATGAAGGCAGGGCAGGGATAAATCACACCATGTTTGAGGCCAAAGAAGGCCCAGGGTAGAACATGGAGCAAGGGTCAGATGTATGAGGAGGCTGGGACAGCAGACACTGGCCGTGTCCTGGTGCCCTGTTAGCCGGGCTAAGGAGGTTGACAGACTTAATTCCAACTTTGATGGGCAGCTTGGGATGCCTTGAGGCAGTAGGGCATGTCGTGTGAGTTCAGGATGTGTGCCTGTGTGTGGAGAATGTGTGAGGCTCTGGAAAGATCCTTTTTACTTGGAACACTGCCAGACTATGTCCTGCCCTCTCCAAAGTCTCTTTCATACATTACATATTTTCACAGATCTTAGTCCAACAAGACATGCTGAATGTTAAGCCTAAACTAAAATGGCTTAATTCTTCTTTACAATAGAAGGTACACTGGTATTAAGGTTGACAATCCCATTTTGCAACTATTAAAATAATGCCACAGAGGACCTGGAATTATCAGGTTCTGTCCTAAACCACAACTTCCCCTTTTTCTAATATGAAAATGAACACACAGAGAACAATCTTATCTTCAAACATCTCATTCTCCCCACCGCTTCTGTCTGCCTTTTCATACCCTCCAGTTTCCCAGCTCCAACAGCCTTTCATCCAAATCATGTTGGCTCTCCTGGCAAAAGGTAACCAGAATTCGCCTCATCACTCATTTCCACTTATACTACCTGGATTCAAACTATCATTATCTCTCCCCAGACTGTTGTAATAGTCCCTACCTGTTCTCCATGCTTCTGCACAGTAGCTACAGTGATTCTGTTCAAACATAACTCAGAACATCAGGTGTCTCTGCTCAAAGTCCTCCATTGATTTCCCATATCACTCAGGGTAAAAGTCAATGTCCTCCTATGACCTTTAGGGCCCTTCATACTTCCTCTCCTACAGTTTTTCCCATTGCTCTCTCTACCCAGTCGTCCTGGCATCCCAGCAGTTCCTGGAACACATCAGGCGCACTCCTGCCTCAGGGCTTTTGCACTTGCCCTCATTCATCTCATATCATTGTACACAGTTTCCTCATTTCCTTTAGGACTTCTCAGGAAAGTCTTTTCTTGCTACTCCAGCCATAATTCCACATTCGTACCCATTTCGTTACTGTGTTTTCTTTAGCATATCATACATTTTTTTAAAGATTTATTTATTTATGCATACAAGAACTGGGATACAGGCCAGAGGTACGGGGCCAGGGGGTGAGAGGATTCACCAGAGACAGAGTAGGGAACAGAACAGGCAGACTGACTGCAATACACTGCTGAGGGGAGCAGCAGGCAAGACAGGAGAGGTATGCCGCACCATGTGGGTCACCTCTCTGGCTGTCTGGGGATCAAACTCATGCTGCAGAGGCGGCAGATAGCTTCACAGTGTTGTGTTTAACCCCCTGCACCACCAGGGAGGCCCAGCATACCATACATTTTGATTACTTATCTTGTTTGTCTCATTTTTTCAAAAAAATGAATAAGGGCTCTTGTGTTGCACATGAGCCATCTTAAGCCAAGGGGGATGTCTTAACAGGTACTTTGAGAGCACCTTCCTTATAAGGGCTGAGACTTGGGCCTCAGGAACTAGTCAAGATATTTTAAGGTGGATAAACTTTATTACATCCAGTTAAATTAGAATTCCAGATAAACGAATGAATGTTTAGTGTAGGAGGATATATATGTTTCTTCTGTCTCTGCCTTTCTGACTCTCTCTTTTGTATCTGCAGATCTGCCTCATTTTACTCTTTTTTACAAGGTGATTTTTCTCTATTTTTCAGTTTCCATAGAGGAAATTGTGGCCACTGGTAGAGCATTGTTACAGCACCTCAGTTATAAAGGAGTCGTAAACACAGACCATAATGTATTAGTCCCAATTCCTAGGAAATGAGACTGTCAGCCTGGCTCAGTGAAAATTTCAGGCTCATACAATTCACACAGTGAAATTGTAAAGTTTCTTTCAGCTGCCTCTACTGTGACCAGGTGGACTGAGAGCAATGGTGGAAGTGGAGCCATCAGTTCTCAACATAGTGTCCATGCTTGGGAGATCAAGACAGAGTCGTGAATTTTTAAATAAAATTGTAGAATGAGAATTTTGTTTTCCTAGGTGTAAAAACCACATTACAATGCTAAGGAATACTGTGATTAATACAGGTGGATACATGGACATATTATAGTAAAGGTGACATTTCACTGGAGAAAGGATAAACCTGAGACATCAAGTGAAATGAATACAAAAAACTAGCCCCTGGCTCTGGCGACACTGGAGGGGGCAGATTGAATAGTTAGTCCCATAAGCTGACTGCAGGGTCAGGGAGGGTGGTATGCAGTGGTGCTAATGGTAAGTGTATGATTACTTTTTTTTTAATTTATTCTTATGCATACAAGAAATGGGATATAGGTCAGAGATGCGGAGGGTAAGAGGATTCACCAGAGACAGAGTGGAGAATAGAACAGGCAGACTGACTAATATACACTGCTGAAGAGTAGGGGAGACAGGAGAGGTCTGCTGTGCCATATGGGTAGTTCTTTGGCTGGCTGGGGATCGAACTCTTGCTGCAGAGGCTGTGGATAGCTTAACCCCTAGAACCACCACATGTATGATTACTTTTAAGGGTTTGGATGAATGAGATGGAGAAATCTTTATCGAGGCCAATGTAAGTAAGGTCAGGGCAGGGCAGGGCTTATTGTGTGTGTGTGGGTTTTTTTTTAGATTTATTTATTTATGCATATAAGAGCTGGGGTACAGGCCAGAGATGTGGGTGTGGGGTGAGGATTCACCAGAGACAGAGTGGGGAACAAAATAGGCAGACTGACCAAAGTACACTGCTGAGGGCAGCAGCAGGCGAGTCAGGAGAGGTCTGCTCGCCACGTGGGTTGCTCCCTGGCTGGCTGGGGATCAGACTCATGCTGCAGAGGTTGCGGATAACATCATAGGTTGCTTCTTAACCCCTTGTGCCACCAAGGAGGCCCAGGGCTTATTGTATTTTTAAAAAAGAAAAGACCTATAAATGCTGATGAAAAGAAACAAACAAACAAACAGGGAAAGCATCCAGTTATTTAAGAGAAATAGTGAAAAGTGCCTGAATGTAGGCAGGGAGGGATGCAGAGTCCTTGGGAAGAATCCTTTTGTGGGAGGGAGACGCCCCTCTTTATTTGTACTTTGAGGGCAGGAGAACAACGGAGACTTGGGCGGCAGATCTGGTAGAAGGAAGCTGAGAGGAAGACCATGTAATGGTTTCTATATTTTCTCTGGGAAGCAGGAGCACAAGTTAGAGTGTGTGAGTGTTGGGGGGGTTTGTGGACAGACAGGCTTGCAAAAAGTGGGAAAACATTATTTAAAATTTTTAAATTTTATTTTAATTTTTCGGCAGAAAAGCAAGAAGGTTTTGTTTTTTTTTAAACCAGATAAGAAGAACAGGAAATGTTTTCTGAATAGAGGGGTCCTGAGTGGGGTAGCCTAAAAATTTTTACTTTTTATTGAGGTAACATTGGTTTACAACCCTGTGTATGATGTAAGGAAATTGACTGGCACCTCCTCAGATGTATGTTACCACACCACACGCACCCTCAAAGCACCCACAGTTGTCAACCATAGTTGGATGACTACCCCCTTTGGTGGTCGTCTCCCATAGGGCCCCTATCCCCTTTGATCCCCCCCACACCCAGTAGCCTCAATTCTGCAGTCAGGTTTCTAGTGTTGTTTTTAGTTTAGTTTTGTTCCTTTGTTTTGTTTCTTTATATTCTATGAAACTACCCAGTTTTTGTCTTTCTCCTGACTTACTTCACTTGGCATTATCCACTCCAGTTCCATCCATGTTGTCACAAATGGCAAGAGTTCATCTTTTCAGATAGCTGGGTAGTATTCTCCTGCATATATATATATATATATATATATATATATATATATATACACACACACCACATTTTCTACATCCACTGCTCTGGCCTTGAGCTCTTAGGTTGTTTCCATGGCTTGGCTACTGTAAATAGTGCTACAATAAACATAGGAGTGCATCTACACCTTCAAGTTAGTGTTTTGCATTCTTTTTTTAAAAAGATTTATTTATCTATACAAGAACTGGGGTACAGGTCAGAGACGTGGGAGGGTGAGAGGGTTCCCCAGAGACAGAGCAGGGAACGGAACAGGCAGACGACCAAAAACACTGCTGAGGGGAGCAGCGGGCGCAACAGGAGAGGTCTGCAGCACCGTGTTTTGCATTCTTGAGGTAGATACTTAGGAGTGAAATTGTTGGATCATATGGTAGATCCATTTTTAATATTTTGAGGAACCTCTATACTTTTTTCCATAGAGACTGAACAGCTGACATTCCCACCACCAGTATACAAGTGTTTCTTGGAAAAACATTTTGAAACTGTGACCAAAAAGGAAGTGTCTCACCCAGGTTCCTGGCAGTGCCAGTGTCGCCGCAGCCTGCTATTTCACCTGAGAGTCAAAAAGCTCTGGTCCTGGTCAAATATCCAGGGGCACCTAGACAAATTGGTGTCCTATTCCCCAAAATAAACTCAAACCCTCAAGACTAAGATTAGAATGAGGAGCTCAACATGCTGATTAAAGAAGAGATTTATTGAAAAGCAACAAAAACAAGAGACAGAGCCCCAGAGAGATCTGAAACAAAAAACTTCTCTGAAGGGCCAGGACTAGAGGTCTGTATAGGTTTTAGGGCTGGGAAAAGAGGACAAAGGAATTAAGCTTTATTGGCTGAGAAAGCAAGGAGAAAGGACTTGGCTAAACTCCATTTGTCCATCTGAGTGTGGGTCATTTCTGGTTGCCAGTTGTGAGACCAATCAGGTAGCTACAGCTTGGTGGTCGTGCAGGGCCCACGACATCTTATGGGTGAATAGCTCTTGGAGGCTGTGTCCCTGCAGCTCCAGTTTGAATGGTTTCGTTCTCAAGGTCTGTGCAGAGTTGGCTCAGGAATGCACAGGCTGAGGGGAAAATGACAAAAATAAATAAATAAATAACCACTATGAACCAAGGAAATGTATGGTAGCTGGTGTCTGGGCCTAGAGTCATCTGATTTGTTTAACCTCTTGATTACCAGCCCAATGAAAACAATGGGAACAGCAAAGTTCTGTCCTTGAGTCTTTCCTGTTTTGTCCTGAGACCCTTCCTGTGTCAAAGTCATGGCTCCATGGGGCGGGGAAATGGCCTTCTCAGTGGTGGTTCTATACCTGAGCACAAATCAGAATCTCCTGAAGGGCATGATAAAATACAGATCATTCGGCTTCAACTCCAGAAGTTTCTAATCCAATAGATTTGGGATGAGACCCCAGAATGCATCTTTGCAAAATTCCCAACTGATGCTTTTGCTGCTGGTCCTGACTCAAATATTGAGAACCTCTGGTCCAGGGTAGAGAAAGTGCTCAGTTTGAGGTTAATGATAATAAGGTCTCTGGGCTACCTCATGGCAGAAGTACAGACATACCTGGAGCAGATGGTCATGCTCATTCAGGTCTAGAATATGCAGGTGGAGGTGTAAAGAAAGAAATAGGGCAAGGTTGCTTAGAAAACCTGGGTGGGAATAATTGATACTAGATAGGTGTAGAAGTGCCTAGAAAGAGGGAAAAAAAGCTGGAGAGGTGCTCCTGGAAGTTAATAATTAAAATCAATTTCCAACTGACTGAAATAATACTGATTTTTCATGTGCTTAGCATTCCTCATAAAAAATGTACCTTAAGCACAAAGAAATATATTTAGGGGATTAGCATAAATAAATGTCAGTAATACACACTGACTTCTTAAGACTGAGTAGACCTGTGGGTGTGATTTGACTCCTTCAGAATCATGGATTCTGGATTGCATGGATTGCATCTGATGGATTGCATCTGATGTAAGTGTTGATCCAACCAGAATCATACTTGAACGTCCTTGTTAAAGGAGAGCATAAGAATGTCCTGCAGAGAAACTAATCAGTATTTAATATAACGAATAAACCATGGTTGTCTACGATAGAAATGAAATAAGACGATTTTTTTTAAGATTTATTTATTTTTGTATACAAGAGCTGGGGTGTAGGCCAGATGTGTGGGGGTTGGGGGGGGGGAAGGATTCACCAGAGACAGAGTGAGAGTAGAACAGGGGGATCTACTGAAATACACTGCTAAGGGGAGCAGCAGGAGAGACAGGAGGTCTGCTGCGCCATGTGGGTTTCAGTATCGAACTTGTGCTGCAGTGGATGCGGCAGTGGATGCGGATAGCTTCGTAGTGCTGAGACTTAACTCCTTATGCTACCAAGGAGGCCCCTAGTATCTTTATTGAGTACATTTCCTTCTAATCTTGGGGCCAGCTGGGCCTTAGCAGTTGTGTGGGGGGAACTGACCAACTTTAGATGAACTGAATGGTGTCGGGGGAGGGGTGTGAGCATCTCATGTTCCTTCTCTGTGTCTTTGCCTCCTGCTCGTGTGCATCCTCCTTCCTTATTTAAGCCTCTCTGTGCAGGTGTCTGGTTGAGAAGGGAGACGTGGCCTTCGTGAAGCACTCAGCGGTCCTGCAGAACACCAATGGTATGTGCCTGTGCTTTGCTTCTGCCCTCAGAAAAAGCTGTTTTCACCTGAAATCATTCCTCTGCTGAGCAAGCAGGGAAGTCTATTAACCCTATCAGACTCCAATGACTTATTTGACAAGGTTGGTTATCACATTGGCCTTGAACACAACAGAGGAACACACAGAGGTGGCAGTCGGAATGAGCACTCTGGCTCGCTTGATGCTTAGGCATTATTTATATATTCTGGGGACAAGTTTTGTCAGCTACATGTATTGCAAATACCTTGTCCTTCTCTGAAAAGCCTTGCCATTTTGCTTTCTTAATGATGTATCTTTTTTTTTTTTTTTTTTTTGTGGGACCCTCGCTGGTGGCCGGGGATCGAACCGGCGCTGCAGAGGCTGTGGGCAGTCTCGCAGCCCAGCGCTCAACCGCTGCGCCACCAGGGGAGGCCCTTAATGATGTATCTTGATGAACAGACATTCTTATTTCTACTAAAGTTCAATTTATTAATGTTTTCCTTTCAGTTTAAGTTCTTTTTCAGGCCTGTTTGAGAATTCTTTATCTTTTACAGGACCAAAAAAATACTAACTAGAATGGTTATGAATTTATGATTATGAATATTTCTCTTCTGGGTTTTTTTTTTTTTTTTTTTTTACAAGCTATACTATCTTGTTTCTCTGTGTTTCTCTCCCTAGGAAGGAACTCTGAACCTTGGGCTAAGGATCTGAAGCAGGAAGACTTTGAGCTGCTGTGCCTCGATGGCACCAGGAAACCTGTGACTGAGGCTCAGAGCTGCCACCTGGCCGTGGTCCCAAACCATGCGGTGGTATCAAGGAAAGCTAAGGCAGAATTTGTTCGCAGAATGCTCTTCAACCAGCAGGTATGGCCATCAGGGACTCCTGTCCATCCCGCCCACCAAATGAGTGTGTAGCTCCCTTATGGAGCTGCACAGACACTTCCCAGCTGCATCCAGGCCCCTCATGGACCCACCTTGCACTCTCCTTCCTTGGCTGTGGACCTTGATTCCCACAGCTGCACCTCCAGGGAAAGCGGAAAGCTGGTGGCTGTGTTCACTTCTCGCTGGGGCTGACTAGTAGAACTGGGGTGTAAGCCCGAGGTGTGGGGTGAGAGGACTCACCAGAAACATACTGGGGAGCAGAACAGGCCCTGAGAGAGATTCAATCTCAGTGATCTACTGAGATGCACTGCTGAGGGGAGCAGCGGATGAGACAGGAGAGATCTGCTGTGCCATGTGGGGCAGCTCCCTGACTGGGGATCAAACCCAAGCCACAGTGGCTGGCGATGGCCTGATAGCACTGAGACCCTAACCCCTGCACCACCAGGGAGGCCCTGGCAGTGCTTCTAAGTGAACTGGCAAACCCTGACATATGGCCATCTGAAGTGTCTCCTGTGACTCACTGATCTCTGGGCAGAGTTATGGTACTCTTTGGGCGTGTTCCGTCACAGAAAGAAGGGGGAAGGCTCAGTGCTCTTCACACAAGGCTGAGCTGGATGTGAGAAAAGCAGTACTTGGGGTGGATGCCGGTGCACTACTGAACCAGGGGCGGCTAAGCATGAAAGTTAAAGAGCCTATATTCAGGCAACATATGACCCCTACAGGTAGCCCACAAAGGCTGACCTTATAAAGTAGTGGGCTGCCTAAGTCATGGGATCTTAAGGAAAACCCAAAGCCTCCTCTGCTTTTTGCACTAGCATGCCCTATGCTTGGAGGCACCCCAAACAAGTAGTGCACGCCTTAGCATTTACTGCCCTCACAGGGAGAGCTGGCAAAACAAGAGGTTCTTGGTTATGAAGTGAGCTGGCAAAACAAGAGGCTCTTGGTTATGAAGTGAGCTGCCCCTGTGGTAACAAGGGAAGTGGATAAAGATAGAGCACGGAAGAGAATGAAGAGATAGAGGTGGCCAGGTGATTGGGGTAGATTCAGAAGAGGCAAGGTAGCAAGGGCCCCGGGCAGCAGGTAGACATGCAAATATGACCCAGAAAGTTGAAAACATTCAGCAATGACTAATGGATTGGTGATATAGTGGCAAATTTGAACTCTTTCTCAAGTTTGAGCTTTAGCTCAAGAATGAGCTCAAAGAATATGAAGGCTTTCTATTTAGCAATTGTTTTATGTACAGCATCTTGTTATTTAGTATTGTTATTTCTATTTACAATGAATAAACTGAGATTCGCTGACCTTAGTAAAGAACTTTCCTGAAGTCACATAACAAGGAGAAGTTGGATTCAGGATTTGAACCCAGAGGCCATACTTTTTAAAATTTTTATTTCTATATATGTATTTTTACATCATTATTCATTTTTGTACAGTTTGCGTTCTCCTTTCAGGTGTAGTCCCCATAAAATTCCTACCACCAAGTCACCTGTGAACTATCACCACAGTCTCTTGTGCTCTTCCTACCCCTGTTTTAGTCCCTCCCCCTTCCCCGCCCCTGCTGAATGCTAGTATTGTCTTTTTTTTTCTCCCTGATCCCTTGTTTGGTTCCTTTATATTCCTCCTATAAGTGAAACCATCCAATATTTTTCTTTTTCCTTCTGACTTATTCCTTTATAAAAAAAATTTTATATATATTTTACTTCATTCTTCCTTATTGTACATGTATGCTTTCTCCTCTCAGGTGTAGTCCCTGTAGAGTTTTCACCACCATTTCACTCTTGTACCATCACCATAGTCTCTTGTGCTTTTCCCTCCCTTGTTTTTTTTTTTGTTTGTTTGTTTGTTTGGTTTTTTTAAGATTTTGTTGTTGTTGTTTTTAAGATTTATTTTATCTACACAAGGACCGGGGTACAGGCCAGATGCACGAGAGGGTGAGAGGATTCACCCGAGACAGAGCAGGGAACAGAACAGGCAGATGGACCGAAATACACTGCTGAGTGGAGCAGTGGGCAAGACAGGAGAGGTCTGCTGGGTCATTTGAGTATCTCCAGCCGGCCAGGATCGAACTTTTGCTGCTGAGGCTATGTACAGCTTCACAGTGTTACGGAGCAGCCCCAATATAAAACAGGTTGCCTGGCTGTGGGTCCTCACCTGTGCGCTTAAAAGGGACTTATTAATACTCCCCTGCAGGCACACACAAAAGGTTAATAAAAGGTTTATTTACAAGGGAAGGGGAAATGAGGAAATGTACAAATCAGGGAGAAAATAGGGAAATAAAGTCTTTAATGCGTCCTACCCGATTGCCGACCTGGAAACCCAAAGGCACTCTGAGAGCTGGCCCAGCGCTGCAAGCTGGCGAGAGCCAAAAAGGGAACCACACCTCCCCCCCACCCCAAAGCCCACGTGTCTGGTTTTATACCAAATCTGGCTGCTTAACCCCACCCTCAGGTTCCAGCAACCTTCCCTGTGGTGGTGATGGGATTTGTCTTTCCCAATGTCCTGACGGCTTTGGTCTGGAGTGGGGGTGGAGTCCACAAAGCCTATATGGGATTAGCTTTAGGACATCCTTTTCCCCCTAACAACAGCACCTCACCCAAACCTCTGTGCCACCCAGGAGTCCCCTGCCTCCCCTGTTTTGATCCCTCTCCCTCACCCTCCCCTGCAAAATGTCTCTGATTTATAGTTGGCTGTTAATTTTGTTTTTTAATTTATTATTTTTTTTCCTGATCCCTTATTTGTTTTCCCTCCATTCTCTTATAAGTGAAACTATCCAATATATTTCCTTTTCTTTCTGGCTTATTTCACTGAGCATTATTCCTTCCAGCTCCATCCATGTTGCTGAGAATGGTAAGAGTTTATCTTTTTTGAGTAAGGAGAATATTCCATTGTGTATATGGACCACATCTTCTTGATACAGTCATCTGTTTTTGGGCATTTGGGTTGTTTCCATATCTTACTTATTGCAAATAGTGCTGCAATAAACATAGGGGTGCGGGTATCCTTTTGAATTAATGTTTTTGTGTCCTTTGGGTAGCTCCCTAGGAGTGGAATTGCTGGGTTATATGGAAACTTCATTTTTAGTAGCTTGAGAAACCTCCAGACAGCTTTCCATAGTGGTTGGACTGTTATAGGACATGGAGAGGGGCAGCCCAAACCCCGCAAACCTGCCTATTCTAAATGGGTTCTGCCATCCGCCGCATCAACACAAAACATAGGAGACTTTAATGGGAAGGAACTTTAATAAAACTAGGAAACAATACAGGTAAGGCAAAGAGTCTAGTTTCTAAATGAAGCATCCAGAGTTACCCATCCCCTCGTGGGTAAAACTCCATCCAAATGGGATTGGCCCAGAGCAAGGCCCCAAAGCCTGCCACAAGTCTAAGGCATCTTCCAGTGGGGACCCACAGAAAAGGGTCACAAACAACCAGACAAGCCCGGAAGGAAAAGAGCAAAATCAACATCAAAATAAAAGCTGCCATTGTCACCTCCCCCACATCTGTGTCACCTAGTCCACGACCAAAAGACAAGCGCAGTTTCTTCACGTGTCTCTAGGCTCCATGTGCCTCCTCCAGGTCTCCTGGCTCCATCCTGCTTCCTTCCTCAGTCTCTTCTGCAGCTTCTCCTCTTCCTGCTCAGCTCCACCCTCCCTTGGGTGGGGCAGGGAACCTCCCCCTTTCCTGGGGACCACCCTGTTGCAGGACCAGTGTGCTTTCCCACCAGCAGTGAAGAAAGTTTCCTTTTTCTCCACATCCTCGCCAACACTTGTTGTTTCCTGTTTTTTTAATATGTGCCATTCTCACTGGTGTAAGGTGGTATTTCATTGTGGTATTGATTTGCATTTCCCTGATTACAAGTGATGTTGAACATTTTTTTCATATAGCTGTTGGCCATTTGCATGTCCTCTTTGGAGAAGTATCTTTTTAGCTCCTCTGCCTATTTTTTGACTGGATTGTTTTTGTTGAGTAGAGTCAGCTCTTTGTAAATTTTTGTGATTGGTCCCTTATCAATAGTATTGTGTGCAAAATTTTTCTCCCAATCAGTCTGGTCTCTCTTTGTTTTGGTTAATGTCTCTTTTGATGTGTAGAAGTGTTTTAGTTTGATAGTAGTCCCAGCTGTTCATCTTTTCCTTTCCTTTCTTTGCTTTGGGGGATGTGTCTTTAAAGATGTTACTGAGTTGTATGTCATGTTGTTGCAGAAATAAATTCTAGCCTTTTACCCGGGCAAAGGAAGAACAAGTGGTACTTCAGGAATGGTGAGGTCAGGAGAAGCTTTATTAGTCATGCATGAGGTCTCAGACATGGGTAGCACTGTAAGGTATAAGCACTGGTCTAGAGACAAAGGGTTTCTTTTATATATAACCACTTTACATTGATTACATTGGTCAGTGAGCACAAAAGTTCTTGACAAAAGGGGGGAAAATGCAGATATTCAAGGATGGCTTGGGAGATCAATCAGCCTGGCTGGTTGGAGATCAATAAGCCTGGCTGGTGGTCCAACTATGTTAGAATGTCACCTCCTTTAGATATGCTTATTAAGGAAACAAACTTGTTATTTACACTTACTTTGCATTATTTACCACACAAGACCTGTGACTCTTTCTTTAGCAGAAAACAGAAAAGATTTTATTTGCTTAGCAGTTCCCTTTCAATGTAATGGTTTGCCTATATTTTCTTCTATATATTTTATGATTTCAGTTCTTGTATCCAATTCTTTTATCCATTTTGAGTTGGGTTTTGTGCGTGGTGTGAGGTAGTAGTCTAGCTTCATTCTTTTGCATGTAGCAGTCCAGTTCTCCCAGCACCATTTATTAAAAGATGGTCCTCCTTTTGACTTATTTCACTGAGCATAATTCCCTCTGGTTCCATCCATGTTGCTGCAAATGGCATGTGTTTCTTTTCTTTTTTTTTTTTTAAGATTTATTTATTTATGCATACAAGAGCTGGGGTACAGGCCAGAGATGCGGGGGATGAAAAGATCCACCAGAGACAGAGTGGGGAACAGAACAGGCAGATTGACCACTGCTGAGGGGAGCAGTGGGTGAGTCAGGAGAGGTCTGCTGCGCCATGTGAGTTACTCCCTGGCTGGCGGGGATCGAACTGGTGCTGCAGAGGCTACAGATTGCTTCATAGTGTGGTGCTTAATTCCTTGTGCCACAAGGGAGGCCCTGTGTTTCTTCTTTGCTGAATAGTACACCACATTTCCTCGACCCAGTCATCTGTTTTTTGGCATTTAGGTTATTTCCATATCTTAGCTATTGTAAATAGCGCAGCCATAAACATAGGAGAGCAGGTTTCCTTTCAAATTAATGTTTTTGATCTTTTGCTACAGTGTGTCATGAACTGTTGCTGTATCCTAGGTTACCCTGGGGCTGGAGCTGAGTAGCCCAGGAGACTGAGGCTCCTGAGGTAGAATACACACCCTTACGCTGCCTGGTACTGCTGGTCACTTATTGTCTGTCTGATTCAGGAGCTCTTTGGAAGGAATGGATTTCAATACCAGATGTTCCAGCTGTTCAGATCTTCAGAGGTGAAGGACCTCCTCTTCAGTGATGAGACAGAATGCTTGGCCAACCTTCAGGACAAAATGACCTATCAAAAATACCTAGGACCCAAGTATCTTATGGCTATTGCTAATGTGAGACCATGCTTAACTTCGGGTGAGTAGAATAAAATACCAAGAGCAGTAACTTGGGGATCAAGGTAAACAATTTTGTTTTAAGGACCTTCTTGTCCACGCCCTGGGCTAATGCTGATGGGAATACAAAGATTCTGATCCTGCAGGAGGTTTCAGATTCACCAGTTAGGTGACTCAATTAGATAACACTAAAACAGGTCTAATTGTTTGAAGGAGATAGAGTACAATAGATCTTGAGATCATTTGGAAATTGAACTTGTTTACAGGTGTATTTCCATTTTTTGAATAAAATGACCATGTATTTAAGCACATAAATGCAGGGAGTATAAACTGTTCATAGACCAATTTTCAAAGATTTTAAGTAAAATAGATATAGTTAGCACTATTTTAGGCCCTTTCTAGCTCTATCTGTCTGTCTATCTATCTATGTATCTATAATCTATCTGGATGACAAAAAAGAAATACATTAGAAGGATAAAAGGGTTAGATACGTTAGGGTTGGATAGTCATATTATTGGGAGTGTGCCTGAATTTTTCTTGAATTATGTCGTGCACTGGAAATGATGACAGTAGGAGGAAAAGAATATGTAGGTATTTAGATAGCACTGACATCAGTTAGGGGAGAGTACTTTAAAAAAATATTTATTAGCTACCATTTACTTTTAGAAAATAGGAATAGAATTGTGTTTAGTAAGCACAGGCAGTACCTAATGTCTTTCTCGTATGTTATTCTTCACAGAACTTCTGGACGCCTGCACATTCCATGGAAATTAAAAACCCATCAAAGTAAGCAGCTGCAGAGAGGCTCAGAGCCTGCCAATACAAAGGACCACATCTCCCCTTGTCTGCATATATAATTTTTATAATTATGTGCTATAACTGCTGAAAAAATTGAAATGAGTAAAAATGATTGTGTCTTCTCAAAAAACATATTTTTAATTATCCTTACTTTGGGGAAGGGGAAAAAAGGATTTCTTTATTTTTTTATTTTTATTTCTAAAATTGTGCTACGGAATTTAATATCCACTAAATTATACCTTTTTAGAAAGAATCCCACAGAACTAAGTTAATTACCTTCCTATTTTTTTATTATTTTACCCGAGAGACAAGTTACCTAAATAAAATGTAAGCTATGCAATTGTCTGAAGGGAGCCTGAGTTTGATTAAAAATGTGCAAAAAAATTCAGTATCAAGAACTTACATAATAAAAGCAAAGAATAAAAAATTACTTTGTGTTTTTAATACACATTTAAAATTTATAATAACTGGAAAATATTAACAGTACTGCAAAAATAATATTTTGGTCTTAGCAAAATCAATACTGGATGGTTAGCAATTGCAGTTGTAAACATATATTTAAAGGTTGAGAATACAATGCACCAAGGAGATTAATATGAATACTATAAGCAGGATAATTCCTAGTGTCTGGAGTGCAAAAATTTGGAGTCAAGGTCTTCAAGACCCAAACCAACCAAAATGTAATAAATCAAGGAAAGGAAAAAACCTTTCATAATCTTTTATTAAAAGCAAACAAACAATACAAGAAAACTTTGTCCTTGTATCAGAGAGAAAACCAAATTCCAATTTTGTAACTGTGTATTTTTGATATTAAAATTCATTTCAGTTTTAGCCAATTTGGCCACCCATAAAATTTGTTTTTGTTTTATGTCATTTTTATTGAAGTACCATTGTTTTACATCTTTGCTAGTATTTTTTAAAAAGATTTATTTATTTATGCACACAAGAGCTGGGGTGGGGAATGAGAGGATTCACCAGAGACAGTGTGGGGAGCAGAACAGGCAAATCTACTGAAATACACTGCTGAGGGGAGCCGTGGGCAAGACAGGAGAAGTCTGCTGCGCCATGTAGGTTAGTTTCCTGGCAGTGGATCGAAATGAACCAGATAGCCTTATCCAAAGGGGCCCAAAAAGTTCCAAACAAAATATATAATGCCAGATGAACATACTTTAAGACATATATAATTGAACTGTTGAAAGTCAATATCAAGAGACTATTGTTTTTAATGTGAAAAATTAGCTTAATATTTTTCATCATTCTCTTCTTTCTGTCATTCTTTTTCTTAAGTGCTTCCTTTTTATCAAATATACAGCCTTTGGTTTTATTTATTTTAAATATGCATATAACAATTTATCTTAAAAATTAATTTTTATTATATTTTTGTTGTGGTAATGTTGATTTACAACACTGGATATGATTCGGAGGTATGGATTCACACCTCTTCACATATATGTTACTACATCATGCCCACCACCAAAGCACATATAATCATCAATCATAATTCATTATTTCCCCTCACCCCTTGTCACCTCCCTTCTCCTCTGATAGCTTCAATTCTAAAGTCAGATTTCTAGGGTTTGTTTTGCTTAGTTTTGTTGCTTACTTTGTTTTATTTTTCCATATTCCACATATGAATGAAATCATCTGGTATTTTTTTCTCCTCCTGACTAATTTCACTTGGCATAATCCCCTCAATTTCATCCATATTGTCACAAATGGCAAGATTTGAAAATTTTTTTATAACTGAGTAGTATTCCACATCTTCTTAATCTACTCATGTATTGTTGGGGACTCATGTTGTTAACATAACTTGGCTACTGTAAGTAGTGCTACAATAAACAAAGAAGTGCATGTATCCCTTTGAATTAGTGGTTTTGTATTCTTTGGGTAGACACCTAGTCGTGGAATTGTTGGATCATATGGTGGATATATTTTTATCTGTTTATATATTCTGAGAAATCTGTTTTCCATACATGCTGGATCAGTCTACATTTAAAAACCATTGTATGATGGTTCTGTTTTCCTCACATCCTCACCAATACCTTTCTCTCTTGGAAATTTTGATGAAGGCCATTCTCACAGTAATGAAGTGGTGTTTCATCATGGTTTTACTTTATATTTCTCTGCTGATAAGTGATGGCCATTTTTTCATGTACCTATTGGCCATCTTTGTTGAGTGATGTAAGTCCTTTACAGACCTTGGATATTGGCCTCATGTCAGATGGACGATATACAAAGCCTGTGGTTAGCTCCCTGGCTGGGGGAGATTGAACTCAGGCAGCAGGGACAGTGTGGAAGTGCTGAGACTTACCCCTGTTCCACCAGAGAGTGCCCTCAAGTCTTACATCTAAGTCTTTATCCATTTTGAGTTAATTTTTGTGCATGGTGTGAGATAGTTTTATAGTTTTGCAAATAACTGTCCAATTTTCTCAAAAAAATTGTTGAGGGGACTTTCCCCATTGCATGTTCATCACACTATTGTCACAACTTAACTGTACATATAAATTAGTTTAACTTCTGGGCTTTCAATTCCATTCCACCGATCTGTGTGCCTATTTTAACTCCAAAACTATACTGAAGAACAGAATACTAAAAGCATTGAGAGAAATAGGAGTACCTGTGAGGCAACACTACTAGTCTGTGCATTGACTTTTTGGTGGAAAACTTATAGGCAAAAAGGGAATAGCAAGAGACATTTAATAGACTCAAAAAGATTTGCATCCTGCAATGTTATTATTCAAGACAGAAAGGAGGGTAAAGAACTTCACTGAAAAGCAAAACTTAAAAGAAAATATCAAAACTGACTTAGACATGAATGAAATATTGAAGAGGCTATTATGACTCAGAAAAAAACCAAACAAAAGGTAATAGACAATTAAATTATATGACATGGAGGAAGAAGAGAGTAAAATTGTGCTCTCAACTAGACAGCTTGCCACCTCAGAAAGAAATCTCCCATGAGAGCATAAGTTGGTCATGGAATGGGGATAGATTAGCATCCACCAACCACAGAAAATATCCATTCACCCTGAGAGGTACGCTATAACAAGACATCCAGATACATGGCCTCTCCCTCCTTGGTATAGTTCTGCCTTCAAGAGCTCCTAGGATTAGCTGAAAACTGCTCATGTGTATTGAGTTTTTCCATTTGCCAAATCTTATACTGGGAATGAACTACTTTAGATTTTCCAGTAAGATATAAAGAGTTGCTATTAAATAAGATAAGTTTTAAACTTCTTATTTGAACTGTGAAAATGTAGAGTTCTCAATCTAAATTTCTTATTAAAAAAGACTAAATTGATAAAATAAAAGAAGTAATATAATTAAGTGTCATGGCTAGCCTCGGAGAATTTCTTAAAATCATGTCTTAACAAAAATTGTAGCCTGCCTTGTGAAATTCTAGCGCCATTGCACCCAAAAAAAATGCTTCTAAGGTAGCCACTAGGGGACTCTTTTGAGCTTCCAGGATATGCTAAACTCAAAACTGTGGGTTTAGAGAGAAAAGATAAGAGAACTCAGCCCACCCCTTTTTCTTGTCTGTCTTTCACACCTTCAAACTGGGGCTTGGTCATAAAATGTCTGAAGAGAGAAGTGTTTTACTACTGCCAGACCTCACGGTAATAATGCAGGACAGATTTGGCTTCTAGGGAAAGACTCTGGGGTTTTCTAATGTCAGAAGTATTTTCTGTTCATTCTGACTGAAATTAGATGATATTTGAAAAGGTTTTAAAAATAATAACTCTGTAATTAACATTGTGGCCCAGTTAGAAAATAACATTCTCTGACTGAAATTTTGAAGACAAGGGTTTTCTTTTCCTTGCTAAACTCATGTTGCAAGTTTAAGATGCTGCAACATCCCCAAAATCTTAACTGGATAAGAAAGAAAGTAGGGTGGTTGGGGCGGGGTTGGGGGGGTGGTCAGGGAGGAGTGGAGAAAAGTTTCATTTTTAAATCTAAGCAGGTTCCTTTCCTTAAGTAAAGAGAGGGACACCTCTCTTCAGGTAGATTGAAAGAAATAGACTCAAAGAAAATAGACTCATGTCATGTGAGGAAGTAAACTGAGATTTTTTTCAACTCTTACTTTATAAACTAGTGAGTTTTGTTTGAATTCAGCATGAGAAAAAAATTGAAACTGATTTCAGTCTGTGTCTCCATACGTTTGTGTCTACCCATGTGTTTTATTATTTTACCTCCAGATGGTAATAATAGATTTATTCACATATATTTGATTTACAGAAGTTACCTATATAAATTTTTTCTAAACTTAGGAATATAAGAGAAACAGACCGAAAATGCTTTTCTTTTTTTTCTTTTTCTTTTTTTTTTTTTTTTCAAGCACTGGGTACAGTCAGAAGAGCGGGAGGGTGAGAGAATTCACCAGAGCCAGAGAGGGAACAGAACAGGCAGACTGACAAAATACACTGCTGAGGGGATCAGCGGGCGCGGCAGGAAAGGTCTATGGCGCCATGTGGGACACTTGCTGGCTGCCGGGGATCAATCTGGCGCTGCAGAGGCTGTAGGCAGCCTCGCAGCCCAGCGCTCACCACTGCGCCACCAGGGGAGGCCCCCAAAATGCTTTTCAATAAACCATCACCTGGAATAAATTTTAGGTTAAAATATTTTGGTTTAATTTGAAATGTGCATTTCTTAGAGTTATAATATTGGGTTTGTTTTAAAAATTAGCTCATGTTCTCTAGCAAGAAAAATAAATTACTTGGCCACATGGGATTTTTATGATTGGTCTCAAAAAATAATAAGCCCCAAATGGAATGTTAAGTCCACATCACCAAGGAATGTATCCTGAAGTTTCTGGGTCATAGAAACATGCTTACGAAATAAAAGGCTTGGGCCTCCCTGGTGGCACAAGGGGTTAAGACACAGCACTATGAAGCTATCCGCAGCCACTGCAGCGTGAGTTTGATCCCTGGCCAGGGAGGTGACCCATATGGCATGGCAGACCTCTCCTGTCTTGCCTGCTGCTGCTCCCCTCAGCAATGTGTTTCAGTTAATCTCCCTGTTCCATTCCTCACTCTATCTTTGGTGAATACTCTCACCCCCCACACCTCTGGCCTGTACCCCAGTTTATATATACATAAATAAATAAATATTTCTGATACGCTTGAAACTTCAGAAGTAGGATAAATTAAATAATGCAATAAAATAAAGAAAGGATTATTTTGAACAAAATGACCTTATCAGTTAAATTCAGATTGATTGGATTGGGAATTCTATTACTGAGAGAAACTGAACTACAGTCTCTTAGATATTAAAGTCTTGGCAAAGGCTTAAGGGGTAATTTCGTTTTCAATCTGTTTCTTTTAACACAATTTAAGTCGTTTCCCAAATCTCTTTTGGGAAAATTAAAGTTTTATTAAGTTTAATAATAGAAATTCATAGAATAGTTAAATAGTTCTGCTGAAATATTAATTCGTGAACTCTTAGATTTAATTTTGCCTTCTTATTGTAGACTAAAAGACTATAATGTCTGTAAGCAAAATGTCTCTTACATCACCTTGAAAAGTTATATTATATATTTATATATATAATTTTTTTATATCCTATTGAGGATGCTGATATGACAGTTTACACAATTACAATTCAGAAATTAAGATTTTTAAGATTCAAGTGTTCTAATTAATGCATGAGATAAAGCCCAAAAAAGACAGTGAGAGAAATAAATCTGGTCTTAGGGTAAAGCAGAGTATTTTCACCAAAATGGAAATGAGAAAAGCACTACATGAAAAGGAAATTATATGTCATCAATTGGATAAGATCAAATGAATTGTTACAGTATTTTTAAAGTTAAACTTTAGTATCAGTGGTATAGTCATGAAACTAAACTTTAATTTCTTTTCTCTGCTAAAAAGACAAGTATTGGATTTTAATAATAGATTATAAAGTGCTTAAGTAATCTAAAATCTAATGTT
Organism: Talpa europaea; assembly: GCF_964194135.1. Classification (NCBI taxonomy): domain Eukaryota; kingdom Metazoa; phylum Chordata; class Mammalia; order Eulipotyphla; family Talpidae; genus Talpa; species Talpa europaea. The sequence continues at coordinate 45,680,331 of NC_140070.1, forward strand.
CTTTTATCCCCAGGTTTGATTAATTAAGAAAAATATCATCCTGTCTACACTGAGCTGAGCCATGTCAGAGACTCATTCTTAAGTTTCTTGATTGCCACTCTAAGTAATTAAGTATTGTTTCACAGAAATCAATGTAAGTGCTTTAAACGTTTTTTATACTTATGACAAAAATTTTGAAAACAAAATTTAAAATACAGGCTTTGATTAGGGAAAAAAAAACAAAGGAAATATGGGAAGTCTTACAAGAACTCCTAGGAACCCCATGAAAATTGTCCTCTGTCTTCATGGCAAGATAATAAGTAAATTGGTCCTGTTATAAGGCAGGGTGAAGGGCATCCTGGAACCCCCAAAACCTGCCTGCTCTAAATAGGTTCTGCCATCTGCTGCAAGATAAAACTCAGTCTAGTATGTAAGACCTTCAATAGAAAATAACAATACAATTAATATGTAATAGAAAGAAGAGAAAGAATATGGTTAAAATAGTTGCCAATTCAACAACCAGGATTAGATCCTGAATTTTTCTAGTAAGTGGCTAAAACTTTTCAAATTAACATTTCTAGTTTTTCTCCTCAACTTTTGACTTGGATGAATTGAAACCCTGACTGTCCTTTTCTGGAACCATGCAACTAGAAATGGAGAACTTGATATCAGCTTCAGAGATTACCATGTTGACTGTACATGAGCCATCCTTATGACTGATTTCTGTTTTCTGAATCCCTGACAATAACATAGGCATCACAACCCAAGAAAACCTACCTCTAGCATCTAGAAACTATTTTAGGGCCTCTGCCCCAAAAGAGTGGGTCCTTTTCCCTCTAAGAAAAGAATTTGAAAGAGAGTATTAATTGTAGATGAACTAGGCAAGGTTTTATTAAAGAGACTCATTCATGAGGAAGCCATTTTGGGAAAGTGGACTATAACCTGGCTCTCCAAAGGGACTTCAGAGGAAATACTTAAAGGGTAAGTCCATGAGGCAGGGAGGAGAACACCATCATAGCTTGTTCTGGATTGAACTACACCCAGGCATGCGCATGATGCAGGGAAATAGGACAGGTCTCTCTTCCTGCCCCATCAGATAAGCATTCCTATCTGTTGCATTTAACAAGTTTGTCTTTTTGCAGTTTAAGGAAAAGGAAATACATCCCTTAGAGGATAATAAGAAAGCCAAGCATCTAAGGAAGTTTAACATCAGGTGTTAAAAAAGCAAGCTGGTGCCCACACGAAATCTCCATATGCCTGCATCAAAAGGTCATGACGACCCTTTGTAGACCCTTCAGTCCATCTCCTCTTTGTTTGACTCCGTTGTACAAAAACCTCTGCCCTCCACCAAAGAGCAGGATGGTGGTCTTTCAGACATGAGTCTGCTGCCCTCCTCAATTTGTCGACAACTTAAACTACTTTCCTTCTCCTCAAACTCAGTTTCCTTTTATTGGCTGAGGGAAACTGAGGCCAGTGTTCAGTATCACGCAGATGTACACATTCCAACTGTGTATGTTGGCCTCCCCCTTCTCCCTCCAGGAAATAGTGAGATAATCATTAGTCAGGATCTAACACTTAGTCTTATCAAGATGCCTCATGGTCAGCGTAGTGGGCCGAATTGCTGCCTGAGTTAGTCCACCTGTTCAGAAAGGACTGGGGCACAGGGCCTCCCTGGTGGCACAAGGGGTTAAGATGCAGCCTATGAAGCTATCTGCAGCCACTGAAGCACAAGTTTGATCCCTGGCCAGGGAGAAGACCCACATGGCACAACAGACCTCTCCTGCCTCGCCCGCTGCTCCCCTCAGCAGTGTATTTCAGTCGATCTGCCTGTTCTGTTCCCAACTCTGTCTCTGGTAAATCCTCTCACACACACAACACCACCTCTGACCTGTACCCCAGTTCTTATATGCATAAATAAATAAATCCTAAAATAAAAAGAAAGTGTTAAATAGTTTAATAGAATTAGGTGTGCAGATAGAGAGAGAGAGAGAGAGAAGAAAGGATTTCAAAACAGCCTCCCAATAAAACTCCAAGATTACCCATCTCCTCTTTGGCAAATGCCCAGCCAAACCAGATCAGCCTGAATTGGAGCTGCTGAGGGCTAAACATTTGCCACAGATCTAAGGTAACTTCTAGCAAGGAATCACACAAAAGGGGGATAGGCAGGCCCAGGAGAGCCAGGACAGGAGAGAATCAATACTCAAAATATACCCCATCAAGATAATGGCTGCCATTATCTCAGTCAAGGACCAGAAGCACCGTCCCCATATGTCTCTTACCTACCTATGTGTCTCTTCTCTTCCAAATACCTCAAATATGTCTCCTCCAAGTTTTCTTAGCAGTACCAGGGTACAAGTCGAAGTTTTCTTAGCAGTACCAGGGTAAAAGCAGAAAAGCAGGCCAGCCTGCCTTCCATATTATATAGGCCCACCTTGGTCACTCAGTTCTGTCCCTAGTTCCCAGTTTCTCCCCAGCTCAGAAAGTCTGGTTCATGGCAAACTGGAACTTGTAACCCAAGGAGGCTGCATTACTGAGGGGATGAGGAGCACCTCCCCTTCATGAGATGTATCTGTAACAAAATTACATTTGACCCCACCTCAAAACTCTATTTCTGAGTTCAGCTTCTAGGCCAAAACAGCCTATGATTCTTAGACTCTCTGGCCAAAATTGTTCTTGATAACAGGATTATTTTTTAGCAACACACATAAGGAAGCTTCTACGCAATGGACAACACTACCCATTGTACATGGATTAATGCTACTAGGGAAGTTAAAGGAGATCACCAAGAAAGCTACTTGGCTTTGAAAACTGACTCCTTCAGCAAGATCTTTCTTTGACTTATTTGATTTTGATTGGCTTGGTTCTGGGGACTGTGACTCCGAAGTATACTCTAAATATTGTCAATCATCCTGCTTACAGTCACATAATAATCTCCCCAGAACATTGTATTCTCTCAAACTTTAAATACAGGCTCATAAATGCTAACTACCAGGCAAGTGATCTCATAGGACTGAAACATCAGAGAATAAATGATGTGATCAACTTAAATGATGTGAACTTTAAACCATGAGCTGTGAATATTACATGGATTCAAAATAGCCATGGCTTGTGGGGATCACATAAAGGACAGGTAAAAACTGGGAAGACTTTCAGAGTGGTAGCTGGGAGGTGCTATAGCCTTTTTAAAAATTTTTTAAATTAATTTTTTCATCATTGTTCTTTTTTTTAAAGATTTATTTATTTATACAAGAACCGGGGTACAGGCCAGAGGCATGGGAGGGTGAGAGGATTCACCAGAGACAGAGTGGGGAGCAGAACAGGCAGATCTACTGAAATACACTGCTGGGGAGAGCAGCAGGCGAGACAGGAGAGGTCTGCCACACTGTGTGGGTATCTCCCTGGCTGGCCGGGATTCGAATCTGTGCTGCAGAGGCTGTGGACAGCTTCACAATGCTGTGTTCAATCCACTGCACCACCAGGAGGCTCCATTGTTCATTTTTAAACAACTTTTTTCTCCCCCCCACCTCAGGTGTAGTCTCCATAGAATTTCCTTCACCAATGCACCTGTGCGCCATCAACACAGTCCCCTGTACCGCTCCCTGCCTCCCTCTGATCCCTCTCCCTCCTCCTCCCCTGCAGGATGTCACTGGTTTATAATTGTTTTTGTTTTGTTGTGTTTTGTATTGTTATTATTTTTTTACACTGATGTCTTATTTGGTTCCCCTATATTCCTCCTATAAGTGAAACCATCTGATAATTTTCTTTTTCCTTCTGACATTTCACTGAGCATAATTCCTTCTAGCTCCATCCATGTTGCTGCAAATGACATGAGTTTATCTTTTTTGATTGCTGAATAGTATCCCATTGTGTATATATACCACATCTTCTTGATCCAGTCATCTATTTTTGGGCATTTGGGTTGTTTCCAGGTTTTGAACACCTCTCTTTTAAGCTGACAATCTGACCAAAAAAGGGTAATTATCAGAAAGGGAAGAGCAGGTCACATTTGTGCTAAGCACCATGTCTTCAAATCAAGATTTAAAAACCTAACTTAACTGCAGTTTCAACCCCTCCCTAGTGTGACATTTTGAACCAATCAGATCGGAATTTACTGGCAAACACTAGAGGGGTAATTCCCCTATTAACACCCCCTTCGAGTTTCCCTAAAGGAAGGTAGCTTGCCTGAAACAATCCTTTCTTTTCTTTTGCTAATAACTTCCTTGTCCACCCTCTTTCTGCCTATAAAAACCTTCCATTTTGTACAACTCCTCAGAACATATTTCTGTTTACTAGATGAGACGCTGCCCAATCTATGAATCATTTAAGGAAGCCAATTAGATGTTTCAAATTTACTCGGAAGAACTTTGCTTTATAAAATTGGTAATCTTCCCAGCAGGACAGTAAAGACTAGAGCCTCAGTGTGCTTATCTGATCCCACCACACATTTTCTTGGAAGGTATCATTAAATTCACTGCCAATGTTATTTAGGAATTTCATTTCCTATTGCTCTTTCACTAAGAGAAGCTAAGTTCTGAGATCTTCAGCAAGGCCCATGAGAAGTGGTTGATTAAGCTGAGCACCCATCTAGTGCTCCTGGCGCCAAAACAAATAGAACATACTGATAATCCAAAGGAGGTGGCAGTTGAATGAAAATCAGCTGCAGGTGTTCAAATTGTCCAGAGGGAGGAGGTCTGAGGCCTCCAGGGACAAAAATAGTTTTTCTGGTTTTAGGGACCTGCCAGGTTAGCTATTGCCAGTACACTGATTTTGCAATTTTATAGATGTCTCCCTACCGATGTCAGTTTCACAATTTCAGTCATCTTAAATGCACCATAGTGTGTTAAAGAATGCAAAAACTGAAAAATGGAGCTTGCCAGGGAGATAGTAAGAATGAATCCGCCATGATCCCAATTGCTTTTTTAATTTATAGTCATTGTTTATCCATCTTAGTTTCTCTTATTCAGGAGCACACTATTGCCATGCTACAAAGATGACAAAAATATGGCAATGGGTGGTCATTTTTTGCAGAAGCAGAATGGACTTCATCCACAGATGTCACAATCTTTATAGATTCTGTGGCTGCTGCCCTGCCCAAAAGTCATCTAGGACATTTCCTTAAAAGTCAGGTTCAGTTCTTTTGGTGTGAACATCAACTTTGATAAGAGTAATTTCGGAAGGTAAGAGGATAGCAATGAGAATATTCTCGTTGCCCATTTTTGATTGGGGTGTTCTGTTCCCCACAGAGAGGTGGTAACAAACTCCCTTATTAGTAGCTCTCAAATCCTGAACAAGTCAGGATTGAGTGCCTTGTATGGCCTCAGGATATTGAGGCAATTTAGGAAGAGGTTAAGTTATAGCTCCCTGAATCTTTGTAGATTCCATTCTTTTTATCCTTCTATTGTCAATATTAGAAGTAACCCATAGATTTCCAGGCACTTTAGTTAAAAAATAGGGGACTTTTGTTAGAATTCTTCTCCTATTTCAAGGACAGACCACAAGAAACATAAAAGATGAGTTTCAGGTTAGTTGGGAAATTCTAAGGTGAGGTCTCCATTGAAGGTAACATGTATTAGCCTCTCTCCTCCCCTTTCAATCTAGAAAAGAAATCTCTACCAAAGAGATTGATTCGGGGCTGTATGATATAGGAAAAAAAAAAATTTTTTTTTTCAGTAAAAGATCCCAGAACAATTTGAATTGGTTGAGATAAAAATTCTCTCTGAACTTTCTAGTGTATCCACACTGTAGAAACCTCCATTGCATTTTGAAGGACTTGTTTTCCTGTGAGGGCAGGTTTTAAGGTAGAAAGCATAGTACTGGTACCATTGATTTTTTTTTTAAAGATTTATTTACTTATGCATTCAAGAGCTAGGGTATGGGCCAGAGGTGTGGGGAGGGGGTGAGAGGATTCACCAGAGACAGAGTGGGGACCAGAACAGGTGGATTGACTGAAACACACTGCTGAGGAGAGCAGGGAGTGAGACAGGAGAGGTCTGCTGTGCCATGTGGGTCACCTCCCTGGCTGGGGATGGAACTCGTGCTGCAGTAGTTGTGGATAACTTCGTAGTGCTGACACTTAACCCCTTGCGCCACCAGCAAGGCCCACCATTAATTTTAATTTGGCTGTTTGAGGGTATCACTAGCAAAGAGAACCATCTGAGTCCCCTCAACTGTGGGAGGGGCCCTCCTTCAAAGGTAAGTATGAGAAACCGGAACAAAAATTGGCATAGGAACTTCGAGAACAATCGCTTTTCCAGTGACACAGTGAATTGCCTCTGAGACACTGATATTTAAAGCAGCATTTTGATGATTTACCCCTAGTGGGCTGCAACCTAGGAGGTATAGGTATTGTTTGGGGTCGACTTGGAGTTGCAGCTACATAGATAATAGCTTCACAAATATTTAAGATCTTGCTCCAGGGTCCTTTAAAAATGCTCAGCTATCAAGCTATTTGCAGTCACTGTAGCACAAGTTCATCCCCTGCCTGACAGCTAACCCACATGGTGCAGCAGACCTGTCTGAATTGCCTGCTGCTCCCCTCAGCAGTATATTTCAGTCGATCTGCCTGTTCGGTTCCCCACTGTCTCTGGCGAATCCTCTCTTACCACCCTGCACCTCTGGCCTACACCCCAGCTCTTGTATGCAAGGTTAAATAAATCTTTAAAAAATAAAATATATAAAAATGTGCAGACATCATCATGAATTGTCAGGCCAGTGCAGTGGCCTCCCAATTTATTTCTGCTTTTCAGCAATCCACTAATCTCAGGAGATAATCCACGTACAAATACAGCTGCTAAACCAGCCTGGGTGACCTTATTTATTGTGTGGAAACCTTAATGCTATGAAAAAAAAAAAAAAAAAAGGCCTTCCAAATGGACTTTAAAGTCTGCCACAGATTCATCTTTTTTTGTTTGAAAGTTCATGGAATAGATCAATCAAGCATGGGCAGAGAAGAGGCTTAAAAAGGCTTGTAAAATTTTAGCTCCTATTTTTCAAGCTTTTTCTGGTCCCTGAGATACTGAAGATAGAGGAATTTGAATGTCATCCTTAGGGTTTTGTCATCTTTCTTCCTGCATTCATTTTGGGCTTCCCAGGTCCTACCAATATGGTACAAGCTGATTCCAAATTCCTAAGGGGAAAAAAAATCCTTTTGGGGTTCCTCCCTAAGTTTAGGAAATTCCTTAACTATAGTCCTTAGTTCAAGACCCTTTCCCAGTGCAGACTACCTCTCCTGTGTCACCCACAGCTCCTCTTGGCAGGCAGTGTATCTCAGTAAATCCCCTTTTTTTTGTTCTCCTTTCTGTCTCTGGTGAATTCTCTCATCCAGAGCCTCTGGCCTATACCTCACTTTTTTCCCATAACAGGAAGTAGTAGGAGTTCTATTGTAACAGGGTGGTCCCCAGGAAAAGGGGAGGTTCTAGTTTCCCTGTCCCACCCAAGGAAGGGTAGAGCTAAGCAGAGAGGAGAAACAGCTGGAGAGGAGACTGGAGAAGGAAGGAAGCAGGATGGAGAACCTGAAGGTGACCTAGAGGAGGCACATGGAGCAGAAAGACACGTGAAGAAGCTGCACTTGCTTCTTGTTCCTGGACTGGTTGAAACAGATGTGGGTGAGAGACCTGAGGGAAGGTTACCAATGGCAGCTTTTATCTTAGTTTTGATTTTGCTCTTTTCTTTCCAGACTTGTTTGGCTGTTTTTGACCCTTTATCAATAATGGGTACCCACTGGAAGTTGCTTTAGACTTGTAGCAGGATTTCGGGTCTTGCTGTGGGCCAATCCTGTTTGGCGGGACTTTTACCCACAAGGGGATGGATAACTTGGGGTTACTATATTTGATTTGGAAACTATATTCTTGTCTTTTCTTTTTTTAAAAAAATATTTATGCATACAAGAACGGGGGTACAGGGCAGAGGTGGGGGGGGATGAGAGGATTCACCAAAGACAGAGTGGGGAGCAGAACAGGCAGATCTACTGAAATACACTGCTGAGGAGAGCAGCAGGCAAGACAGGAGAGATCTGCCGTGCATGTGGGTAACTCCCTGGCTGAGGATCGAACTCATGCTGCAAAGGCGGCAGATAGCTTCAGTGCTATGCTTTAACCCCTGCCATCACCAGGGAGACCCCTTCTTTGTCTTTTCTGTATTGCACACTAGTTGTATTAAAGTTTCTTTCCATTAAAGGTCTATATGGTTTGTCTTGATCCAGTGGCTGGCCGAACCTATTTAGAGTGGGCAGGTTTGGGGGTTCTAGGGTACCCCCTTTCCCTGCCCAATATCAGTCTATAGTCTTTTGCTTTAGGTACCTCTTGCTTTTCAGTAACTTTAGTTTTTCATTGATCGTTCATAATGAATCTTTTAGTGCATCTACATACCAAATAGAACAGGCATCCCATTCTGTTTGTTCAAACTAGGATCCTGTGTTCTCAAGTGCATTTTAGCAATAAACAGTCTTGTCTGATGGAAACCTCATAAAATCTATGGTAATTCTGTTATTTCCAGTTAATTTTTGCCATTTTGCTATATATCTTAGCTATATATCTATAGCTTAAATATAAAATAAGCAGGTGTGCTGGAAAGTGACATGCCCAACTCTTTTGATATAAAGGATCCCTTTCTTTTAGTTAGGCCCTTGAGAGTCCCAGAGTCAAGCTAAGATCTAAGAAGGTACAGCCTTTTTGATTTCCAAGATCCTGTTAGCAGCTAGTTTTTTTTGATTTTCACCTGAGTTCTGCCATGGACCCAGACCAGCCCAAACTAGATCCATTGTGATCCCAGAGCAGTACAGTTTTTAAGTTGGATCCTGTCCAACTCAGGCCAGTAACCACTAATAGTCCCCTATATAAATCTGGAGATCAGGAAAGTGATTGAATCAGCATATCCCAAAGAATGGGGACTACAGACTACTTCTAAACAAATGAAGAACTACAAGTTGCCACCAGAAGTTCCCAATGTGAATTCTGGGGATGGAACCAAGGGCTGGAATGCCCAAGCAAAAAGAGAACTGTGGAAAGTCAACTAAATCAGGAGCTCAGCACAGAAAATTAAATATTGATAGCTCACAACCAAGAGAGAATTATCAATGGCTCTTGGAAATCATGAAAAAGGACTCACAGGGTTCACAGCTGCCATGTTTGTTTCTTGTTCCAAAACCTCCAAAAGTTTTCTTTGGTCCTGCTGCTACCACAAAACCTGTTAAAGAACAAAACTCATCCAAGTACATTTGAGGATCTCATTGGTCTTATTAAATGATTTACATATCAAGTTCTATCCTATTTACAAATAGAAAGGTGCTCTGCAGAGTTGTACAAAATAGGTTTTTATAAACAAAAAGAGGGTGGGACAAGGAGTTTATTAGCAATCAGCCCTGGCTGGCCCTGGGGGTGTGACTGTGCCAAAGCCACTGACTTGAGTGAAAATTCTGCTAGAGGAAATGGCTTGCTTCTAGGATGTGGGGGGTGGCTAGTGGAAGTTCTGCCACTGGATCTGACTTCAGTATCTGAGACCTTGACTTAGTCAAAGTTCCTTTTCGCCACCTACCTGGAAGGAGTTGGAGAGAAGTTAGAAGATGACCTTGAGAGATTCCTCTGCAAATCATCTATAAGTGGTATCTACACATAAACAAAAGAACCATGATCAACAAGTTGCTTAAGTAGAAAAACTAGCTGGTTTTGTAAGAGTTGGAGGTAGATGAGCGGTAGTTTAAATCCACTGAGCAGCTGCTGGGATCACACCCTCTTTGGCTGACCTTGACTAGAAAGCACTTCTAGTGCACAGCAAGTACAGGGTGAGCAAGGGACTTTTCTTAATGCTTACCTATCCATCCAGAGATTCACAGCTTTATCTCAGCATTGTTAACTCAGTCCATACCTGGATTCTCTATCTGTTTACAAGCAACAGACACTATAATGTGTGATCTCACAGGGAAAATTTTTATTTTTATTTTATTTTTTTAAAGGATTTATTTTTTTTAATTTTAATTTAATTTTTAATTTATTTAATTTAATTTTTATTTTATTTTTTTAAAAGATTTATTTATTTATGCATACAAGAAATGGGGTGTAAGCCAGAGGTGCTGGGGGTGGGGGTGGTGAGAGGGTTCACCAGAGAAAATGGGGAGCAGAACAGGCAGATGTACTGAAATACACTGCTGAGAGGAAGAGTGGGGGAGACAGGAGAGGTCAGCTGAGCCATGTGGGTTGCTCCCTGGCTGGCCCAGGATCAAACTCATGTTGTAGTGGCTGGCAGTAGCTTGATAGTGCTGTCTTTAACCCCTGCGCCACCAGGGAGACACTTTTTGTTTATTATTGTTAAAAATATTGAGAATCAGATTAAAACAATGGGCTTTGGAGAACCAGGAGGATTTGGGCTTAGGATATTTGTGAAACTTCATAAGCCAGATAAGACACCTGCCAGAACTGACCAATTGAATGACATATTTCCTGTCATTCATGCAGTGCCTGGCAATCTCACCACTTAAGTCCAAGGTCAGCATCTGGAGTTATAAAATATAGGATTCTGACCTTAAACAGTTGTTCTTGCAGATGAATATTGTTGTAGTATCATTACTAAATTTAAAAACTAAGCCCCCATGCCTTGCCCAGCAGGCAAGTTTGGGAGGCTTGAATGGATAAAGGCTGTGGTTAGGACTGCCATGGAGACCCGGACATTAAGCTAATGATCTGAAGAGTTGATGATCCCTTATGCTAATTCAGATCATCAGTCAGGATATACCCAAGACTAGTCACCCCAACAAACCAATGATGCCTGGAATATAAACAGAAATTCAGACCTAAGCAAGTGAGGGGGTTTTAAATGCTCAGGATCCCCCTCCTATTTTTAGGTATCTATATCTATAGATTCTAACTTTTTATAACCTAGGCATGCCAAGTGCTAACAAAAAGGATTGCTTTTTGAATGTTGGAGCACTTATGAAAATTAAAGCAGTGGGAAAAATCCTTTTACTTACAGACATCCTGAGTACCTCTCTGGGGGGCTCAGCAATTCTGTAGCAAATAGATCCTTTGAAAGAATCCTCTCCTCCCTCCCACCACTGCCCCACCCAAAAAAGAAAAAAGAAAAATATTGTTTCAGGCAAGGCTATCTTGCCTGAAATTGCCTTTAAATGCACAGAATCCCCCTCCTATTTTTAGATACCTAATTCTATAGATTCCAATTTTTTCTGACCTAGACATGCCAAATATTAACAAAAGGGATTGCTTTTTGAATGTTTTAGGAGAATGCAGGGGTGGGGAGTGTATAGGGTCTTAACAGGCATATTAACTCACTAGTGTTCACCAGAAAATTCTAGACTGATTGATTTAAGATTCCACTCCAGAAGGGGCTGAAATTGTAATTAAGCTAGGTAATAAGCCTTGATCTGATGAGATGGGGTTTAGCACAAATGACTCTGTTTTGGACTTGTAGTTATGTCCTCCAAGAGAGCCTCAGGTTGTTGTTGCTTTTTTTTTTTCTTTCTGTAAAATAAGTTCATTATACTAGATGGTCTTTCAGAGTGTGTTTAGCCGAAGGTCCCATTAGCATTGGAAGGAGCCATAAAAAAATTGTCACTTCACTGACCATGTGGTCAGTATTTAGTTCATTCTAAGTGTTATGTAATGCAGTCATGTGGACTGCACATGACAGTGGCCACTATATATTGCTTAGGTGTATTACGGACTATATCATCTGGGCTTGTCTATATTCTATGATGATCACACAACAATGAAATCGTGACACATTTCTCTGAATGCATCGTCATTAAGCAATTCATGACTGTCATAATAGTGGATATTGCCACCTGGTGGTGACTGCCATGTTTCAGGCAGCACCAGCACTTTAATAACTGAGTGATCTTCAAAATGGCTTTAGAAGGTAGGTATTCATATTCCTATTACTAATGAGCAAATGGAGGCTAAGAATAAATACATAACTTGCTTAGCATCATATAATTTCTATTGGGCCTAAGGTTCAAATCTAGGAGTCTGTGACTCCGATTTCACACCCATTGTATTTCACAAATTGTGCATGACAATCCTTAAAAAAAAAGAAAAAACAAGAATGGACAGGTGTATAAAAGGACCACATAGGTGAGTGCTAACTAGAGAAAAGCGAGATGCCAGGATCTGTCTGCTGTGTTCTCTCTCCATGCTGTACTGTGTGCAGGGCTGCCTTCTGTGCTAATATCCTAGGTGATTTACTTAGTTACTAAATTAGTTCTCTGAATAACATTATGAAGTAGGTAGCATTCCCATTTTCTACATGGTAAACTGAGGCACTGAGAGTAAAGTAATTTGCCTAATTCATTGTCTACCTGAAAGTCTTAATGCATAGAAATGAGCACACAGAAGCAAATGACCAAATCACTCAATTTAGTTTTGTCCTCAGCCAAGGAGACCCACGCCATGTACTCTGCTTGTGGAAATCTTTGCAGCAGTAATAGTTTCTCATGATGACTTAATGGCACTTCTACCAACACTACAATCTTGCTTTACAGTGAGCAGATGATTTCCAAAATCGTATCTTATTTAAAAATTCCCATTCCTTGATACCCTGGTTTCCTTGCCCACTTAAAATTCCCCAATTTTCCTTCCTGGTATTCTACTTTGTGGCTTGGGAGAAGTCAATTGCCCAAGGGACCTCTTCAGGGAAACACTGGAGAAGCACCTGGGACAGATATTGCCTGTTTCACAATTTTTCCTGAAATCAGTCCTGACATGTACCCCAGCCCTGACCTCTAACCCCTGTTCCATCTTTGCCAAGCTTGTCCAAGTGTCCTGCAAACAGTATGCCAGAGAAGACCAGCCTTTCCTGCATATCTGTCTTTGATCAAGGACTTTTGTTCCTTTACACATGAGTGTTTCCAGAGTTCACCCCACTCCAGGGTCAGCAGCCTCTGTAGCTGTTGCCCCAGAGGTCAGGTATTGCTGAGTTAGGCTGAACATTATATTGACAAGGAAAGGACTTTCTTAGGAGGTTCTTTTTCTTGCAGTATTGATTATCTCTGGCTTCTGAGATAAAGACAAGTAGTCTCTAGTCTTTTCCAGTAACATTATAGAAGAATGATTGAGTTGAAGGAAAAGATTTCAATGCTTTGTAACATTGAAAGATGCTGGCCATCTTTATTGCTCATCTGCACATAATCCTATTTTCTTCCCTTCATAGTAACATGTAACCATGGAGACAGGCAGAAAAGATTCCCTTTCTTCTTATTCTTCCCTTTCTCTACCTTTCTCTCTTCCTCTTCCCTCTTTACTGCAGTAAAAAAAAAAAATATATATATATATATATTTTTTTTTTTCCCTTGAGATGGCCAAGGACAGTGAGCCTAGGGGATAGGGTTAAGGAGGCAAATGGAGTACAGGGAAAGTGAGTAGAATTAAAAATATTGAGGATATTGGGACCTAGGTTTCTCACTATCAGAGAAGTGAGTTGCAAATATGGGGAAGAAGAAAACTAGACCATTTGTGTGGTGTTCAACTTGAATCAGAGGAATCAGTATGAACTCATGGCTGGAGAGAGAGGGTGACAGAGAAATGAATATATGTCTATCTGTTAAAATATCCTAGCATTGGGCCTCCCTGGTGGTGCAAGGGGTTAAGATGCAACCTATGAAGCTGTCCCCAACCTCTGCAGCAAGAGTTCAATCCCCATCTGGCCAGGGAGCAATCCCATGGCACAGCAGACCTCTCCTGTCTCGCCCACTGCTTTCCTCAGCAGTGCACTTCGATCAGTCTGCCTGTTCTGTTCCCCACACCATCTCTGGTGAATCCTCTCACCCCTCACACCTCTGGCTTGTACCCCAGCTCTTGTATGCATAAATAAATGAATCTTTAAAAAGTAAAATAAAATATCCTAGCATCCATTCTCTCCAATAGCAATCACCACAGCTAGCACCTAGATTTTGGTTACTAAATACTATTCTACACTACAAGGATAAGTCTTTTTAGAGAAGTGAGATTCCAGAAACAGATTTCAGAGCATGTGTGTGGGGAAGTACCAGATATGATTGAATGCCTTATTCTTCCAGAATGTGAAGAGCTTAAAAATTGATAAAGCTTATAAAAAGCACAAAGGGAACAGGTGGAAGGACACCCAGTGATCAAATTTGCAATAATCTGAACATCATAATAAATAATAAAGAGGAGGATTCTGGAAAGGTGGCACAGTACGAAGCACCAGAAATCTGTCTCCCCATCCAAACAACTGCTCTGATAAAATATGTCCCATGTAACTATTTGGGGACTTTGGAGGCTATTGAAGGCTCCAACTTCTAGGGCAATGACTGGAAGGTAACTAATTGATTTCAGTTTTTACTTGGCAGTGGCTACCTAGCACTCTCTAGTCTGCCCCAAGGCAAGCAGCTGTGTACATATTCCAGGAACAGTTTGCACATAGTTTGTGGAATAAAAAGATCCTGTATATAAATATCAGGAGTCAGTGTTATAGTCACTAATTGCTGCTTCTGATCACAAAGGTACAGGTTATTAGGAAAGAAGTAGTTGTTGCACCTTCTCTCATTATTGTGAGATCCTTTTCCTCCAGCAGACATGAAACCAATTCCAAAATATTTAAAGGGTTGATAGATTTTTCACCATTATTTTTCTCTCTCTATCCTTTTTGACAGCCAGACATTTAAGGCTAGGGCATTAAAAAGCAACTGCACTTTAAGGGAAATTAAAAAGTTACTGTGTATAACCAGCAAAAATAAAAAAATACAAAATCACTTAAAAATTTAGACATATATCAAATCATCATGTTGTACACCTGAAACTAATAAATCCTATATGTCAATTATACCTCAATGTAAAAAATTAATTAAAACATTACAAAAAGAACAAAGACATCTTTTCAAATTTGCTTTTCCTTAAATAAAAGTGATCAAAATAAATTATTTAGAAATAGTGGGTTTAAAACATCAGTAAGTGATTTTTGAATGGTTCATTTATTAAAGGATAAAATTTTAAGATATCAGGAAATTAATATGAAATGTAAACTTGGATGCTTTGAAAAAATACATTTCAAAGTGTCTTTCTTTGGTGGGCACTAATTGCAGTCAGGCAACAATAAAGAGAAAAACATGAAGAGAGTTATATGCTGGCATGTGACCAGATGTAGTTAGTCTTACCACTGATAGGATTTGTGGTGCAGAGACCAGAGTCCAAGAAGTGACCAGCTATGGCAAGATGGCAACTGGCCTGCCTAGCAGAGGAAGCAGCAGTTGGTTGCATGGATTGAAGAGGCCAGGGGCTGAGAGCAAACTTGGAGCTGCAGCCAAACACATGGAGGCCAGGAACTGAAGATGCAGGGACCAGAGCTGCATGTGTTGCCATCCACCACAAAAGCCAGTCCCAACCGGCATGGGCTCTGGCTTTTAAACATTCATGGCTGCTCCACTCTATCTAGTCCCAGAAGCCCACTACCACTAGGATGTCAGTGGGTGGAGTCTGGCTCACAGCGCTGTAATACCTGTCCCCACAGCTTGGCAGGAAAGTGGCATGGGGCAGCCTGGGATACTGTGTTGGCTCACCTGTTTACTGTACTGAGGCACAAAGCCACTTACCCTGTATTACCTAGAGGCAGGCACAGCAAGGCTCAAAAGGCTTAGCAGAGCATCCCCAAAGCCTGGGGACACAGGATTCAGTCACTCCAGGCCACTCCTCCAACAAAAGAGAAGAGAGGATATTTGAGAAAGAAAATGGTAAAAAATTTCCCAAATCTGATAAAAGACATGATTATGAATATCCATGAATTTCAAAGAACACCAAGTAGGATGAAGTCAGTGACCCACACTAAAACATATTGTAAGTAAACTGTTGAAAATCAAATACAGAAAGAATCTTAAATGCAGTAAGAGAGAAAAAAAACTGATTACATACAAGGGAACTTCAGTAAAATCAGCAGCAAATTCATTTTCAGAAACTTTGGATGCCAGAACATAGTGGGTTAGTATATTTTATTTTTTTTTAAGATTTATCTTTTATTTATGCAAATAAGAGCTGGGGTATTGGTCAGAGTGGGGTGGCAGTGACAGGATTCACCAGAGACAGAATGGAGAGCAGAACAAGCGAATTGACTGAAATACACTGCTGAGGGGAGCACCAGGCAAGACAGGAGAGGTCTGCTGCACCATGTGGGTCAGCTCCCTGGCCTGGGATCTAACTATGGCTGCTGATAGCGTCATAGTGCTGAGACTTAACCCCTTGTGCCACCAGGGAGGCCCCTTGGCTAGTCTATTTTAAATGATAAAAGAAAAATAAACCATCGCCCATAAATCCAATATTGGATGAACAAGCAAAATTGTTCTTCAAAAGTGAGGGAGAAATTAAGACATTCCAGATAAACTAAAGGAGTTGTATCCACTAGACCTGTCCTCCAAGAAATATAAAAGGAGGCCCTATAGGCTGAAATAGAAGGAAACAGACTTGAATACTTACACAGAAATAAAAAATCATAGTAAAGGAAAATGCATGGGTAATTAGAAAAGTTAGTATTATCCAACAATGGTTTGCAAGTCAACATTTTACTTTCTACATATATGATGCTAATCTATTAAAAAAACATTAGCTTATGTTTTTACACACAATGTATAAAGATGTAATTCTGTGACATCAACAACTGAAAGGGGTGGGGAATGGAGCTGGAAAGAGGCAGAGCTTTTGTATGTAATTGAAGTTAAGATGACACAAATTAGAGTATTGTGTTAAATGTAATCTCTGTGGCAACCACAAGGAATAAGTTATAGAACATACACAAAGTACAAGGAGAGGGTCTCCCTGGTGGCTCAAGGGGTTAAGTCTCACCACTATGAGGCTATCAGCAGCCACTGCAGCACGAGTTCCATCCTGGGCCAGGGAGCTACCCACACGGCACAGCAGACCTCTCCTGACTCACCTGCTGCTCCCTTCAGCAGTATATTTCAGTCAATCTGCCTGTTCTACTCCCCACTCTGTCTCTGGTGAATCTTCTCACCCCCTACATCTCTAGCCTTCACTCCAGTTCTTCTACACATGCAAAAATAATAATAAAGAGAACAGTAATGCATGAAATGGGGGACACAATATCTACAAGCCATATAGAAAGCAGCACAATGACAAGTTTCTCCTTATCAGTAATTACTTTAAATGAAATAGAGAAAGGAATTTAAAAAAAAAAAACCTAGAGAAAAATCACTAAAACAAAAATTTGTTTTTTTTTAAAAGATCAAGACAATTTACTAAATTTGGTTTGACTAAGAAAAACAGAGAAGACTCAAACTACTAAAATCATAAATGAAAGTTGGATCATTACTACCAATTTTACAGAAATAAAAAGGAATATAAAAGAGGACACTGTAAACAATAATACATCAACAAATCGGATAACCTAGATGAAATGGACAAATTCCTAGAAACACAAAGCCTATCAAGAAAATCCCTCCAAAATAGAAAGTTTAAGCAGATCTTAACAAGCAAAGACATTGAATCCATAATCAAAAATCTCCCAGAAAAAGGAGAGCCCTGAAACGGATGGTAATATTTTTGATGGTGAATTCTACCAAATGTTTTTTAAAAATCAAACCTTCTTTTTTTTTTAAAGATGTATTTTATTTATACAAGAACTGGGGTACAGGGCAGATGCGCAGGAGATGAGAGAATTCACCAAAGACAGAGCAGGGAGCAGAACAGGCAGACTGAAGAAATACACTGCTGAGGGGAACAGCGGGCGAGACAGGAGAGGTCTGCTTGCCGTGTGGGTTGCTCCGAGGCTGGGGGGGATCAAACTGGCGCTGCAGAGGCTGCGGACAGCTGCGGACAGCTTCACAGCGCTACCCTCAACCGCCTGCACCACCAGGGAGGCCCAAACCTTCCTAAACTTTACTCCAAAACTGACAATCAGGGAATAATTCCTAATTCATTCTATTAGGCCAACATTACCTGATACTAAAGTCAGACAAGGACACTACAGTAAAAGTATGACCCAATATCACTACAAACATCTATTTAAAACCCTCAACAAAATACTAACAAAATGAATTCAACAGTATATCAATAATATTATATACCATGACCAACTGGGATTTATTCTTATAATATAAAGATGGTTCAATGTATGAAAATAAATCAAGGAAATATACCACATTAACAGAATGAAGGAAAAAATTCATATGATCATCTAAACAGATACATTTGAAAAGCATTGACAAGATCCAACCTTTTTTTTTTTTTTCATGATAAACAACATTCAACAAACTAGGTATAGAAGGAAAACATCTCAACAAAATAAAAGTCACATGAAAAACTCATGGGACATCATGCTCAATGGTAAAAGACTTAAAGATTTTCTTCTAAGAACAGGAACAAAATAAGAATGCTAACTTTCACAACTTTTGTAATTCACACATCAATAAAAAAGAAGATAAAAACCATATGATCATATTGATAGATGCTGAGAAAGCATTTGTTAAGATTTAGTATCCATTATGATGAAAATCCTTGATAAACCAGATAAATGGGTGGGTGAGAGGGGTAAAGAGGGGTTAACTGTCAAGTCTATCATAATGGATGGAAACTAGACTTTGGCGGTGATAATGATGTAGAGTATATAGATGTCAAGTTATATGTTACAAACCAATGTTACAAACCAATGTTATCCCAATAAAAATTTATTAATAGAAAGAAAAACATGTGGGTCCTTTTACTGATAATAAATACCTGAACTGGATGGACCTAACAGTTGTATTACAAAACTCAGTGCTCAAAGTTGGACAGAAATATTAGAAAAATCAAATATATCATATTATTATCTTGGTATACTACAACTTACAGAACCAACCATATGTCTATTTTATATTTTATATATGATATAAAAACATCTATTTTATACATGAAGTAAAATGTCAGTTTCCACCAAAAATTATACATCACTTATTGGGACTTAGATTGAGAGTACACTGAATCTACATATTAATTTGGGGAGAACTGACATCTTTATAATACTGGGTCTTCATTCTATGTTCTGGGTATAATTATTGGGTATAATTATTCTATGTTCTGGGTATAATACTGGATATATTATTTTTCTAAATAATATTTAATAGATTGGTTTCTAAAAATTTGGGGTATCTTTTGATAAACTTATTACTAGGTATTTGTTATTCTTATACTTCTTTAAATAGCATCTTTCATGTTTTCACCACTTTATACATAGGAATAAAAATTATTTTTAATGTATTTACCTTGTACCCAAAAAAATGCTAATTTATTTATTTTTCTAATATTTAATATACTTTGGAATTTTGTACCTAGGCAATTATATCATCTGTAAAAATGAGTTTTGTTTTTTATTTTTCAATACTTTTACATATTTTTTTTTTACCTAACTGGCCTGGCAAGACTTCAAGTCAAAAATGTTGAATAGCAATGCTAATATTAGATCTGATTTTTTTATATACCAAAGGGAAATCTTTCAATCCATTAGACCCCCTGACTATAATGTCTCTATTTGTCTGTCTCTGTCTCTGACTAAGCAAGTTTCCTAGGATAAGTTTTAAAGCCATGATTGCATGTTAACTTTAGCTAAATGATTGCATGTTAACTTTAGCTAAAGTAATTCTGGTATTTGGGGCCTCCCTGGTGGCACAGATAGTTAAGATGCAACCTATGAAACAATCTGTAGCCACTGCAGCATGAGTTCAATTCCCAGCCAGGGAGAAACCCACATGGCACAGCAGACCTTTCCTATCTCACACACTGCTCCCCTCAGCAGTGTGTTTCAGTCAATCTGCCTGTTTTGTTCTTCTGGTGAATCCTCTCACCCCTATACCTCTGGCCTCTACCCTGGTTCTTGTATGCATAAATAAATAAATCTTTAAAAATAAAAAATAAAGTAATTCTATACTTATCAACAAATTTATATAATCTTTCTCCATTATTTTCATGGACTTTTTTCAAAATATAACTTGCATTCTAGAATAAGCCCAACTTGGTAATGATTTGGTAACCCTTTTAAATATTGATGGATTTAATTTGCTGATATTTTGTTTGGGTATTTTTTTAACTTTGTCATTATGTCCTTGATGGATCTGCTTTCAATCTGTTCTTACTGTCTCAGCAAATTCTTCAGGAAATACTCCTTTTTCTGTTCCCTGCATGAGCATGTATAAAATTGTTCTAATTTTTCTTAACTGCTTGATAGATTCGCAGGCTCTAGATTGATCTTCATAAAAAGGATATTTGCATGGACTCCCCTGGGAAAGAAAGGAAACATGAGAATCTTCCTTTCTTCAAGGACGTCTGCGGGGTAGAACTGAAAGAGAGGTAAGGATATCTGGCATTTCAAATTGCCTGATATTTTCCCAAAAGGACCTTGCCTGTCCTTGTACCACCTACTTTGCCACACTGTCCCTGAGCCAGCAGGCATATGGGATAACATGTGTGTGAGCCTCCGTTCTCAGTACAGAATCCCACCTTCTTGATGACCCAGACTCAGGTCTTGCACAGAAGCCCTGGTTTTGGGCAGAGAGCGGGGAGGGGGAGGCAGAGGAGAGGCTGGGTCAAGCAGACAGAGGCTCTTTGTTTGCTCTGCTTCTTTGTAAATGAGGCAACACTTGGAAACAAATATTGGTTCAGAGGACCAGTGCTTTCCTGTCCCTCCTCCTCAGGTCAGCTACCCAACCCCGGGCACGTACACACAAGTTCAGCTTTTTCTACAAGAGTGCTAATCCGATTGAAATGTAAGAAGAGCTTTTTGCAGTTTATGGTAAAAAAAAAAAAAGGGTCAAGATTTGGTTTGGTCTGGGCAGCACCCTATCTGCCCATTTGTGACGATGCATGTGATTCCTTTAACCAACTCTCTCCCTCTGCAGGGCCACAGCCTTCCTGCCTGCCCGTGACCTGTATCATGGCGGGACTTCTCACTGACCTCCCTCCACAGAGGCAGCTCTCCTGAAGGCCGCCACTGCCTGCAACTATGCAGGCCTCTCTCAGCAAACCTGTCCCTTTCGGGGCAGCTCTTCCTGCCCGCTTGTGTCTATGCACGTGTCCTTTATTCGTCCATCCCTTTCCCTAATACACCTATTCTTCAAATGTAAAAAAATAAAAAATAAAATAAAATGAATAAAAATAAAAAAAAATAAAGTCTTGGTTTGATCTGTAACTGAAGCCCTTAGTAACTTTCCTCATCCTCCTTCCCACCCTCTCTTTCTTCTCCCTTCCTCCTTCCTTCTTTCCCTTTCCCCCGCTCTTCATCTCTTTCCCCTTCCTCTTCTGTAAAAATAAAGGTCAGTGTCAAGAAGGCACTTGTGGTCTAGAGAAGGTGGGCCCAGACTCTGAGGGAGGATCTGTCATTTTATTATAGTCCACATCTGCAAAGTGGGTTTGTGATCTTTGTGATCTTTTTTAAAAATTTTTTAAAGATTTATTTATTTTATCTACACAAGGACCGGGGTATAGGCCAGATGCCTGGGAAGGTGAGAGGATTCACCAGAGCCAGAGCGGGGGACAGAACAGGCAGACTGATGAAATACACTGCTGAGGGGAGCAGCAGGCGCGACAGGAGAGGTCTGCCACACCATGTAGGACCCTCTCCCGCCGGCCGTGATTGAACCCATGCTGCAGCAGCTGTGGACAGCTTCACAGCGCTGCGCTCAACTGCTTGAGCCACCAGGGGAGGCCCATGAGATCTTATCTCTTAAGGTAACTGGTCAAGATCCCAAGATCTTGCCCTAGGACAGTACCTGATGCATGGAAGGGCTGAAAACATGATACTGAATTGGGCTGGAGTCTGGGAGACAGACCCCAGTGGCTCTTGGTCCTTGTCTCTCCGAGAAAAGAATTCAACATTGAGATCAGGGTTAGGCAGAAAAGCAAGACATTTATTGTTGGGTAAGTAGGACAGGAAAGCTCTCTGAGCAGAGAGGGGTCCTGAAAGAGTTGCCACTGAAGGGTCAAGAAGCAGGAGTTTATATGGGCATGGAGAGAGGGCCCAGGGTTTAGGTATCTCGGCGTCGTGTCCCCTGCTGATTGGTTGTGAGCCCACTGGGTCTCCTTTTTTTGGGTAATTTCTTTCGTCTTCCCAGAATGAGCTTTTGGCTGTCTCTTTGTTATTGTGCTAGTTTTCTGAACATCCTGTTTTTGCTGAGTTGGGGCATCCTGACCCTGACTAGCTGCCTGTTCCCAATCTCACTTCCTCATTAGATACTGCCCCTCCTTTTGAGCACAATAAGCTAATATGTCTGAGATTCTGCAGTTGGGCCACACATACCTCTCTCAGATACTCTAGCCTCCCTTTATACCAAAACCTGCCTGTGGAGGAATTGTAGGCTGTCCACCCTTCTGTCAGTGGGGCCACCGGTGAGACCCTGGGTCTTTCCAGTATCCCAGTTCCTGGTGAATGGGTATGTGCACTCTGGAGCCACATGGCCTGATTTTGCATGTGACTTACCAGCTCACTTTGGATAAGTTATTGACCTCTCAGAGTGCGCGTTTCCTCATCTCATCTGTGAAATGGGGATTCTAATGCACCATCACAGAAGGCCATGGTAAATTTCCTGTGCAGCTCTCAGTGTGTGTTAACCATCAAGTTGTAAGAGAGAGACACTCAGGTTCCTGACTAAGGAGCGCCTCTGGTACAGAATTAAACACCATAAGGGAGAACACAGAGCACAATTGTCACAGGCCACCAGGGACATGAAATACTGTGTTGTTAACCTTTCACCACCACATACCCCCATATACATTACAGATGTGGGCAAAGCCATGTGACCAGGCTCATGTACACATGTACATCCCACTGTCAACCTCACTCCAACCTCCAAAGAATAGCAGACACAGGGTTCTGTGCTTGTCCTTCTCTGGAACCGGAAGCAAAGCCCTGGGTCCCGACCCATGATGTAGAGGACTTGGAACTCCTGCTCTCCATGTCACATCCGACCTTCCTCCAGATCTGTGGGCTCTGCAAGTCATCCCCTGCACCTCTCTTGGGCTGCACTCAGAGGGCTCCACTGACACAGGGCATGGGGTAGGCTGGTCTGGAGAGGACACAGTCTGGCTACCGTGGTCCCTCGGGGCTTAGGGTAGGCTGTCCCTGGCAGGGAGTAGTTGCCTCAGGAAAGGGTCACTGTGAGTGCCAGAGGGAGGGTAGGAGGGAAGAATGAAGGTCTGTCTGCCTTCCATGACCCCCACTGAGCTTTCCTGAGCTTGTGGATTGATCAACATTCATCTATTCTCCTTCTTCCTTCCTGGCTGACCCTGTGAGCTGGCTGCCTTTGCCTAGAGAAGGCATCAGTGGCTGTGGGCAATGGGCTGGCAGAGCCCCTGCCATCCAGCCAGCTCCTGACTTTCCCTCTCCATCTTCATTTCTGTACTTCAAAGTCCCGCTCATGAAACCAAACCCCCATCCCCACCCCACCCGATGCCTGTTGCAGGGGGCTGTAGGAATATGCCCCTCCTGATAAGATTTGGGTTTCCCATGATTTGAGCAGGAGGGTCCACGAGGGCCAGGAACAGGAAGACAGGGGTGCAGCTACCACTCTTCCTCATTGGGAGGCAGGTGATGGGATGGCAGGCTCTTCTTACATCCCCACTGTAAACAGAAACCCGGACAAAACAATGTTTTCTAAAGTGGGGTGTGGGCAACCCCTTGCATATGAGACGATCTACTGGGGTGTTGGAGAATATATCCTAACTTCTGGTGATGTCTATTTTCATTACAATAGATTAACAACAGTCACTCCGTAATATGTTAATTCACACTGTCTCCCTCCTGGTCTATAGGGCAGGTAGACACCGATCATGTGGAGACTGCGAGGTATCCTGAGGGAAAAGGGGAACACTTTAAAGGCGGTGGAGTAGAGAAGGGGGTGCTGGATGTTGTGACTTTCTGATCTGTCATTTGCTCTGGCTTTGTGGTTTACATATGTTCATTAAAATGCATGTACAGATTAGGTGATGTGATGTAATCAACTAAACTTTACAAGCTGCACAAGTGCCATAAATCAATTCCTGCAGAGAATTAGAAGATGATTCTGATGGCACAAATACAAGTGAACAAGAACAAAAATGTCAGCAATTATGTCTTTATTGGGATAAATTATTTTCTTAGTATAAATTATTTAGTATAGAGCCAAAAACCATGATCATCTGATCAGATTGAATAAGAAGCAAGTTTTTGGAGAGCCATAAAATCACCTTGATGAGGCTCTAGGGTGTGGATTTACTACATCTTCCATCAGAAACCTTGACCTTTCACCAAGAGCATATCTTGCCTGGAGGTATTATTTATTTACAGAAGGCAGCATATGAAGAAGGACATTTAAAAATGAATGTTTCAACTTTGTCTCATCCATTTATAAATTGCTATTTCTTTCATAGTTGAAATATACACAATATATTAGTTTCCAAAAGTTCGTATTTGAAAGTCATGTCACTCCCAATACATTTTTTTTTTAAGTTAAATAAGTATAATATAGGATCTTATTTTTCCTGATCAGAAGAATCAAAAAGACCTGGAGGGAGCTTAGCTGGAGGGAGCCAAGGATGGCCCAGGGCAGGGAGATCAGTCTGTGCTCATTTGTTACTTTGTGATTTTCAGTCATTCCTGAGCAGCTTTTCTTGTGGGAGAGAAATGTCTCCTCCGTGACTTGCCCCAGGGTAAGGTATCTGGCAGACTGCATGAGGGAAGGAAGGTTTCCAGTCCAGGAGCCTTAGCTCAGCGGGCCCCGGGAAGAGAGTGGCTTCTGATTGGGGCCTTCAAGAGCTCAGGAGAGTTTTCCAGGACACCCGGGAACAAGTGAAGGGTGTTGAGAGCACTGTCTTTGACTTGAGGTCATTTTTATTTTCCTCTGATACCCTCTCCCAGGGAGGTTTTTTCCCGTCATTCTCCTGCCCTCATGTGGCTCTGCGCCATCCCTTCCCTCGCCTGCTCAGGGCTTTCATCCGTGGAGGGAACGCACAAGACTGCGCAGGACCAGCTCTAGCACCCAGGCATTCCGCAACAGAGCCTCCCCGCTCCCCACCACCCCACCCCCAGCTCGCGGTAGCCGCGTTCCTGGCACAGAGGGGGCACATTAGCAAGGGGGTAATCTTTCTTTAATTCCCTTCCTATCAGCACTTTTGGGCTCGATGCCATCCTCGGGTCTGTCCCGAAGCTCGAGCTCGGGAAATGAGGTGATCAGCAGGGGTGAGGAATGAAGGGGGAGGGCCGAGGGAAGATTGGGCAAGCCGGCTGCGCAAACACGGGAGGACAAAGATTGCGCTGGGTTGGCCGGCTCAGGGATAAAGGCGCGCTGTGCGCAGGAGGGCGGCGCAGAAGCTGGTCAGTCCGTGCTCGCGAGCGCACGCAGCGGACCCGGGAGGATGAGGCTCGCCATCCGTGCCCTGCTGGCCTGCGCGGTGCTGGGTGAGTGAGCGCGCACGGCAGCGCCAAGTTACCAGCGCGGACGCGCCTTACCTACCCCTCTCCACCCTGGGATCCGCGCTGCGCTTGGACTGGAAGCAAGATGGCCTTTGCTTCCCCGGTCCCGCCCGTACCCCTGCACCTGCTTCAGCGCCTCAGGGACATCTCTGCCCTTGCTCTTACTTGCAGCTCCTGCTTGTATTTCTGCCACCTTTGCACGTTCTCCCTTTTTGCTTTCTTAGTCCAGTAAGTCATGTAGTCGTGAAACAGAATAAAATAGAGCATTGCTTTCGTGTTTATCAAATCCCCTTGCGGTGGCTTTCTCAGTCCAGTTCAAACTGGTTAGGGGGGCATTCATGGCCTCACCGGATCTCACCCGACCCCTTCGTAGTCTGACATGCCATGGGTGCCCTTGGTAATGATGAAGTCCTGCATGTGAGGCAGGGCCTCTGAGCGGCTCAGAACATGGAATTTGAAGTCAGAGCTCGGGTCCTCATCAGTGAGAAGGGTAGGTATAGTCTCAGCCTGCGAGAGTCAGGTGAAGTCAAGGATCCAGGTACTAGCAGAGTGGACTTTATTGCACACATTCGTGCTGTGATGTCCTTTACTGGATCACCTCTCTCGCTTTCACCACCTGCTGGGATTCTTGCACCCTTTTTGTCCTTTACACCTTTGAAGATTTCCATGTTTAGTTATTTGTCACTCCTGAAAAAAGTTTCCCCTTGAGAGTCAACCCCACAGTAGTTGCTTTTACCCCCCACAGCCCCCACCTCAGATACACACATCTTATAGCTCTGTGTAAAGTGAATGCATGATTCAGGACAAATTTCTACCCACAGGACCTCAGCAGAGAAGTTTCCCAGCAGAGTCTAGTTGGGTGGTTTGGTGGGGGGTGGGGGGTCTGCACCAGCTCCTGATGCCTCCGGTAATTTCCCATGGCAGAGGTGGGATAAGGGTGATTGGTCTCTGGATCCATCCTGGAAAACTGGCACCCTCCTCCTCTCCAGCTTTGCGCTGATCACAGAGTGGAGATGACAGGAGGTTGAGGGGGCAGTGCCAGTGCTTGTGTAATGGGGATGATACATCTGTAACTATATGGATTTTTATGACTACAGACATAGTTTAGCTGTGCCTAATGGCAACCAAAGGGAGGGGAAAGTTGGTGAAGGGAGTCACTGGAAACAAGAGGGAAACCAACCATTGTGGACTTTCTAGTTATTCCCGGAACACAGGATGACACGGCAAATTTGTTATCTTAGCAATCATTTACCTCTATCTAGTAGCCAAGCAGAGGAAAAACAGTACAAAATGTTATCTTCTTTTGTTCCCTGGACAGAAACCAAAGACTGGAGACCTGGTTTCAATGCCAGTCTCAGCCACTCACAGGCTGGGTGACCTGGGCTAAATCAGCATCAGTCTCTGAACCCTCACTTCTTGAAAATACTGATTTCTATCCTGTCAGCTTTCCTAGCTTGTGGTATCAAGCCAATGCCTTGAAGTGGTTAAAAATCATCTGTCACCCCAATGAGGCTTATACACCATGGCATCCCCGGGATGAGGAGAGAAGGCACAGTGAACAAAGAGGAGGAGATATGGTCTCCGAGTGAGGGCTGATGGTCACGCTGGCACCCTTCTGGTCAGCGCAGGGTGTTCAGCAGCTAAGTGGGAGGTCACTGGGCTGCCCAGCCTCAGAATGCAGTGGGACCTGTGCCCTGCAGAGTTCACAGACATGAGTGGGAGAAGGACAGGACGCAGGACATAGCTTTCAAGACCCTTAGAGGGTGCTGGCTTCTCCCAATGGCTCAGGGACCTCTGGCCTCTCTCTCCTAGGACTGTGTCTGGCTGTCCCTGATAAAACTGTGAAATGGTGCACCATCTCATCTCATGAGGACAGTAAGTGCCAGGAGTTCAAAAAAGCCCTTCCTTCGGATGGCCCGAGTATCTCCTGTGAGAGGAAAACCTCTTACCTTGAGTGCATCAAGGCCATTGCGGTAAGTTGCTGCTGCCTAAAGGAGGGGAGAGAAAGCCCATACTTTGCGCCCTCCTGTCACTTGGGAACAATTCTGTATGCACAGATAGGAGGCTGAGGCTTGGGGCACTCACCCCCACTGCTAATAAAATCACTCTGGAAGCTGAAATAGGAGTGGTAATCTTCAATGAGACATAAGCAAAATCCAACGTGCTCTGAGAGGTGACCATTTTGAGGCACTTAGTCTCTGAACTCAGAAAAAAAACAAGAATATTTGTTATCAAAATGGCCCCATAACACTGCTTGCGGGTTATGGGACATGGGAAGTAGACAAGAGCTGCTCACAGAGAAGAGGAACTGTGTCAGGATTGCAGGTGATGGCTGGTCCCGATCACGCTGTGAAGGTTGTTCCTGCCCCTGAATGTGTGTCAGACCCTGTGTGGTCCTGAGCCTTGAGGAACTTACTGCAGTTAAGTCAGAAGAGAAGAAAATGATGAAAACAACTAGACATGTCATTTCAGGTTGTGAGACATACAATGAAGGGAAAGAGTAGTGTTCAACAGACTTCAACAGTGACTTGCTTTGTCCCTAGTGTTGGGCAGTTTCCCTGGGAGAGAGGCAATAAAGCTGAGACCCCCCGGGTAAGCATGGGTGAGCCTCCCAAGAGCGTGGGTAGAATACCCCAGGCAGCGAACAACAACGAACAATAGTGTATACAAAGGACCTCACAGAGGAACTGGAAAGAGGGATGAGGTAGGAGATAGAGATTCAGCCAGATGGCGCGTGATTAACTGAAGGAATCAGTGATTCGGTACAAACAGCTGGTGTGTTTGTGTGCATGTGTTTGTGTTTGTGTCTGAGAGAGAGAGACAGAGAAAGACAGAGAGAAACTGACCTTAGTTACTATCATGATTTAATTATAATCCTGGATATATGACTTACTCCTAGGTTTGATCCATAATCCCTCTCTTAACTTTTATTTTTTTATAATTTTTCATAAAGATTTATTTATTTATGCATACAAGAACTGGGTTACAGGCCAGAAATGTGGGAGGTGAGAGGATTCACCAGAGACAGAGTGGGGAACAGAACAGGCAGACTGACTGAAAAACACTGCCTAGGGAAACAGCGGGTGAGTCAGGAGAGGTCTGCTGTGCCGTGTGGGTAGCTTCCTGGCTGGGGATCAAACTCATGCTGCAGTGGCTACAAATGGCTTCATAGGTTGCATCTTAACCCCTTTCGCTACGAGGGAGGCCCCCCTCTCTTTTGAATATAATGTTAATAGGGCCTCCCTGGTGGCACAAGGGGTTAAGATGCAACCTATGAAGCTATCCGCAGCTATCACAGCACAAGTTCAACCCCAAGCAGGCCAGGGAGCCACCCACACGGCACAGCAGACCTCTCCTGTCTTGCCGGGTACTCCCCTCAGCAGTGTATTTCAGTCAATCTGCCTGTTCTGTTCCCCACTTTGTCTCTGGTGAATCCTCTCACTCCCCACCCCTCTGGCCTGTACTCCAGTTCTTATATGCATAAATAAATAAATCTTTAAAAAAAATAAATGCTATCATTAAAAAAATAAATAAATAAGTATAATGTTAATAATATAAAATAATACCAACCACAACTAGCTTGCAAAATTTGGTTATTGCCATTTACTTCTTGGGCTACTGTGGGGCAGCAATGGATGCTATGGGAAAGACAGCACTTGGGGTATGGTATAACTTGCTGACTCTATATAAAACTACCCATGTGTTTAACCATCCAGAACAGAGTCAATCCTAAGATTTTCTGGCCCTTTCTTTCAGTTTTGAAACTTATGTAGGTATGTGTGAGTGACTGCATGGTTTTGTTTCTTAAAAAATTGTATAAACATGACAATACCATGTGTTGTCTTCCCAGGCTGACTTTTCCCTCCTCAGTAGGATGGTAGAAGGAATTATGCTGTTGAATGTATCTGTTGTTGCTGAATATAATTGTTGTTCTTTCCTTTTCACGGCTCTACAATGCTTCATTATATTTGTATACCACAATTTATTTTTTCTTTTCTGGTCATTAGGCAATTTGGATTGTTTGCAGTCACTTGTTATTCTCATCAGGGATTGAGGAATATTATTATACACATCTCCTGGGGCAAAAGTAATAATCATTTCTCTTTTCTTAAATATGTATATAGAAGCTCATTTGCTGTGCTGTGGGGTATGTATTTGATTTTAAGACAATGCCATAAGTATTTAATTGTTATGCAAATCTGATTTTCACTCCAGCCAATATGAGAGTGTAATCTGTAGCATTCTTGATAGAATTGATATTTTATCATTATGAAATAATCTCTTTCTGGCAGTGCTTTTTGAATAAACTCTATTTTTCTGATAGAACATGATATATCAATCTTCTCTTTGGTTAGCATTCTCCTCCTATATCTTTTTCCATTCCTTCAACTTTCAACTTTCTATGTTCTTATGCTTTAGGTGTGGTTTTTGAAAACTGTTTATTGTCAGATATTATTAATGCAATCCGACAATCTCATTTATTTCATGTGGTAAATGTAGACTATGGATATTGTAATTACTGATACATTTGGATTTACTTTTCTCATATTACTTTTGATTTCTCTTAGTACTGCTTTGCCTGTTTCTGATTTTTCCTTTTCTGAGTTAAAAAAAAATGAGTTTGTGTGAGTGTTTATTTGCATTGTTTTCCTTGTACTCCACTCCCCCCCTCTCCTGATAATGAATTGAAATATTTATATTTATCATGATTTTCCTTAAATTTTTTTACTCTATGCTTTTAGATTATCAAAGCATTTCAGTAAAATATTGGCAAGTCCCTTCCTAATCAATAAACAGACTCTGGAATCCAGTAGTTCAGATTTACCTCTTCCCTGTTTAGATATCACTCTTTAATAATTTTTGTTTATTTTTGTTAACAAATAGATACTTCTTGTATTTGTAGACACCATGTAGAATTAAATAAATATACATACGTGTGTGTCTGTATGGTGGTGCGTGTATGTACGCACACCCAAAAATTCAAAAAGGAAGAGTGAGATGGAGGGAGAGAGAAAGAAACAGACAAACATAAAGGTAGAAGACTATCTGAAGTTACCTATATTTTTGCCTTTAATTTATTCATCATTCCTTATCATATTTCAAAACATCCTTCTGGGATGTTTTCTCCTTGAATTATTTCTTTGGTGATTCTTTGGAGCCAATCTCTTTGTGTTAAACTTCCTCAGTTGAGTGCTTGTTTTCTCTGTAAATGCTTTCATCTTCCCCTTACTCCTGAATGCTAATTTTGCTGACTGTATCATTCCAGTTTGACATTTTCACACTGTTGAAACATATCATTCCACTGTCTA
The DNA here is from genome assembly GCF_964194135.1 of Talpa europaea. NCBI lineage: Eukaryota > Metazoa > Chordata > Mammalia > Eulipotyphla > Talpidae > Talpa > Talpa europaea. The sequence continues at coordinate 45,711,002 of NC_140070.1, forward strand.
ACAGTATAGTCATCAAAAACTCTGGTGTTGCATTGTCATTCCTTAATCATCTCTGAGACTTCATTTCCCTGGTCTCTGATGTTGTGTAGCTTCAATATAATATTGATGCTTGTGGAAATAGCCAGCTGAGGTTGGATCTGTGGAATCAGGTTTTCCATCAGTCTGGAAAATTTGCAGCCATTTTCTCTTTAAATACTGCCTTTACTTCATCTCCCTATTTTTTATTATAATATTTTTAAAGATATATTCATTTATGCATACAAGAGCTGGGGTACAGGCCAGAGGCGCGGGGGTTGAGAGGATTCACCAGAGACAGAGTAGGGAACAGAACAGGCAGCTTGATCAAAGTACACTGCTGAGGGGAGCAGCAGGGCAAGACAGGAGAGGTCTGCTGTGCCATGTGGGTAGCTTCTTGGCCGGCCAGGAATCGAACTCGTGCTGCAGTGGCTGTGGATAGCCTCATAAGTTGCATCTCAACCCTTGTGACACCAAGGAGACCCTTTTTATAATTTTTAAAAAAGATTTATTTATTTGTGCATACAAGAGCTGGGGTATAGGCCAGAGGTCTGGGGGATGGGTGTGTGTGTGTGAGAGGATTCACCAGAGACAGAGTGGGGAGCAGAACAGGCAGATGTATGAAATCCACTGCTGAGAGAGCAGTGGGAGAGAGGAGAGGCCTGTTGCTGTGGGTTAGCTTCCTGGCTAGGGATCGAATTCGTACTGCAATGGCTGCTGAGACTTAATCCCTTATGTCACCAGGGAGGTCCTTTACATCTCTCTATTAAAAAATATATATATATTTCTAGGACTACAAGGTGACACCTTAGACCTTTTTTAATTTTCTCTCTTTATCTTCATGCCTCTTTCATAGTTTCCATTTACGCATTTTTTTCTGGTAGTATCCAGGAAAAATTCTTCCATATTCATTCACTTTTTTAATTTCAACAGTCATATATTTTGTTTTGAAAAACACCAGTTTAAAATTGTTTTCTTTTTATTCCTGGTAACTTCCTTTTCTAGAGTTACCTCTGTGATTGTAGCCTTCATTCACCATGTACACAAAGCTAAATACCTCATACACAGCAATTCTCCACTGCGTCTCACAACAGTTCCAAACTCCATAATCCTCGAGAGCCCAAATCTGTTGTTCCTGTGGATGCTCACCCAGTGTGAGCACCTTCTTCTGGCTTTGGTTATCTGTATGTGGGAGGTCTGGCTTGACTTTAAGCCTCCCCCTCCCTGCAGCTTCATTTTCCCCTCATAATCCCTTTTGTCCTAACAGACCCCAGAAGTTAGGCCTTCATTCCTTGGTTACTAATCTCCCAAGACTCACTGCTTTGGCTAAAGCTCCTCTTTGTTTGCTTATTTATTTTTATTTTATGGTGTGTGTGTGGCATGCATGGGGGAAGTCTCCAGAGGTTTAACCTACCTTTTGTGATATCAAGAAAGCCACAAAGAGGGCTTCATATTGGTGTATAGCAGTGGAATAAAAGGGTCCTTCTCCAATATGAATGCATTAATGGCACTTAGGTACACACTTTAAAATGGTTAAGTGGTAAATTTTATGACATTTATTTTATTATGATAAAATAGCAACATAAATAACTGCAATTATTAAAATAAAAATTTCAGTTCAACAAATATTTAGTGTGGCTTACATTATTATTTTATTTTATTTAGAAATACTGTTGTCTTATTATTTACCTACAACATGACTCAGATTACTGAGCTATAGCATCTGCCTTGTAATTTAATCAGTAAGAACTATTTGTAATACTAGCAAGGGCTTTTTTTAAAAGATTTATTTATTTATTTATACAAGAACCAGGGTACAGGCCAGATGTGCGGGAGGGTGAGAGGATTCACCAGAGACAGAGTGGGGAGCAGAACAGACAGACTGATAAAATACACTGCTGAGGGGAGCAGCGGGCGAGACAGGAGAGGTCTGCCGTGCCTCTCCTGTGGGACCCTTGCCTGCCGGCCGGGATCAAACCGGGCTGCAGAGGCTGTGGACAATTTCACAGCCCGGTGCTCAACCACCTGCACTACCAGGGGAGGCAAGGACTTCTTAAGAGGTCATTTTGATTAAAGATATTTGAAGCAAGAAAATGCAATAAAATTTTTTATCAAGATGGTGTTTCTCACTTTAAGAGAAAATAAATTCTAGGCCTAGTGGAAAGATATCTATCACATTTCAAGTGAACTTAGTTTAAAGATGACAAGTAGAAGAAGCAGAAACTGAACCAACCAAACAAAAAAATTTCATGAGTAAATAACAGAGTAATGGATTAAATAAATCCACACTGCCTGAATTCAAATCCCAACTTCATGAATGGGTTATATGCCTTGAAGAAATGACTTAAACTTTCTGTGCCTCTATTTTTAAATGTGAGTTAGATAATAGTGAGTTGTAATATGCCTCAGGAGTTGGATTAAATGAGGGATGAGCCATACATATGAAGTCACAATTAGTGCTTTATATTTAACTCAGAGTATAAGTAAGGAGCTAAGCCCACAGAAAGGTCAGTCACTGAATAAATCCCCTGCAGTTATCTGGGCCCAGTACAGGAAGGCCGAGTACTGAGTATAGAATCAGAGTGAAGAAGAAGTGATCAAGGCTCTTCTCCCCGACAAGGAGGGCTCCACAGAGGAACCTGAGAAAGACCTCAGCAGATGGTCCAAGATAAAAAGGTCACCACATGAAAGCACTTCCATGCTCTGGAACTGTAAATATGTGAAGAACATGGCAGGTAGGGGGACCTGAGTCTCTGACTACAACCCCTTTAGAGCCTGTGTGTGTACTTTGTACCCAGTCTGGTGTGGGCAGCTTTTTCCAGGGAGGCCTACTCAGGTTGATCCCGAAAACTCACAATAGCATTCTGAGCCAAGAAGTAGACTTCTCACCAGGGAAAAGAGATAAATAAAACACTCCCTCCGTTATGCAGGAGGGATAAGAATATGGTGGAGTCAACTGAAGCCTTCAGTCTGGTCAAGTTAAGGGGTTCTTGTGGCATCAGATCCAAAACCCCACCAGGCACCCCTACATACCTATATTTAGGTGGGCGTTCCTTAGAAGTGAGGCTTCACTTGGGTCTGGTCTCTTCCCTTTCAGGCAGAAGAAGCAGATGCGGTGACTTTGGATGCAGGTTTGGTGTTTGAGGCAGGCCTGGCCCCCTACAACCTCAAGCCTGTAGTGGCAGAGTACTATGGATCAAAAGAGAGTAAGTGCTCCCTCGGGGCCCAGGAGGGGGTCTAGACTTTGTTCTGTAGATACTCAGTCTTGTCTTGTTCAGGCGGGTCATGGAGATTAGATACTGATGAGCATTTATCATGGGGAAGTAAGTGAGGAATGAGGGGCCCTATTGGCAGCCACAGGCCTCTGGGTGCTTTGGGATGGATAAGAACTGGTGGTCTTGACACTGACCTCCTGAGGCAGGAAATGTGGTCCCTAGAGAAACAGCAGACTGTGTGCAGCCTGATCTGAACCACTAGGGTTTAGAGCTGTGTGGAGGAGTCCTCCAAGAACCATCCATGCCACACACAGGTGAGAGGCCCTGCTAGAGCCCACACTCATAGTCCCACAGTCATACATCTCTGCTAAGAGCAGCCTGACTATTCCTGGAAATAGTCAGGGAACATGCTGGGGGGGGCAGCTTTTCCCAGGGAGGAAGGGGGTCAAGAATGTGGGCTCTGTTACTGCAACTCCAGTTCCTGCTGGGGTTGAGTTGGCAGATGTTGGTAGACACCCTGCAGGGTAGGGTTGGAAAAAACATTTGGGGCATTTTGTACCTGTGCTCGCCTGGATGGTTGTTACAAATGTTCTCCCTATAGCCCTTTCTCCCCGCTGCAAGCCTAGGAAGGTTTTCCTTATCACTCCTTCCTTATGACCTAACCCTCCTTGAGTGTGGCCTCTGAGCTCTCCTTTCCTACCTTGTAGCCCAGGTGGAGGGTCTTTCATTCACACCGTTTCTCTGTAGATCCACAAACCCACTATTTCTCTGTGGCCGTGGTGAAGAAGGGCACCGACTTCAAGCTGAATGAACTCAAAGGCAAGAAGACCTGCCACACAGGCCTTGGCAGGTCCGCAGGGTGGAACATCCCCATGGGCCTCCTTTATTGGCAGTTGCCTCAGCCACAGGAATCTCTTCTGAAAGGTGAGCTGGCAGGAGGGTGGGTGCTCTGGAGTAGGCATCTCTTCTGATGCCCACACAGGCCACACCGGGGTCACTCTGTCATGATTAGACAAATATGTGATGACAAATATGTGTGGAGGTGAGAGGTAAATCAGCTTTAAACTGGCAGATCTGCAGTGCTTGGGGGTGTCAGCTGAACCTTTTCTTCTCTGAGTTCCCAACACCCCATCAGAGGCTGTCCTGAAGAATGGGGGAAAGAGCATCTGGCCTGACAAAAGGACTTTCAGTCAGGGCCAAGGTTACTGGGTCTACTGTACGCTTCCCAGGGATTCTTTGGCCAAAGTGTTTCATTCTGCTGGAGGTTTCTCTCTGGTGGCATCTGCTGGCCAGGAGCTTGCACTGCACCTCTCCAAGTGGGTGTCCCATTTTCTGGTCAGGCTCTCAGAAGGGACCTGTCTCTGCACTGTTGCAGTCTGACAAGGCAGGTAGCAACCTGAGATGGGCACTGGTGGGTGGTAGGCACAGGGTAGTCCTTGGGGAGGAAATGAGAGGACAGGAGTTAATGCAGTCTGTTTTGGAAACCCTTGATCTTGATGAATGAGCATGCATGAGGGTGAACCGGGTCTGGGTGTGCTGGTCTTATTGGGTCACTCTGTTCCCCAGTGAGCCTGGGCGGGGGTCTGTCATTGCCTGTGACCAGGTTTTTTGATGCCCTGTTTTCCATATCTGTTGAGCAGCAGCGGCCAGTTTCTTCGGGGGCAGCTGTGTGCCCTGTGCGGATATGAAGCAATTCCCCCAACTGTGTCAACTGTGTTCAGGGACTGGGTCCGAAAAGTGCGCCTGCTCTAACCACGAACCGTACTTCGGCTACTCAGGCGCCTTCAAGTGAGTTAGTCTGTGTCCTCTGGGCCTCCAAAGTGCTCAGTGTCCTGTTGGGGAACCTTCCCTGGCCTACAGCAGACCCAGCCTGCAAAGGGTTGTCTGGGAAGCCTAAACCCCTCACAGCGACTCAGTGATCCATCTGGGACTCCCAAGGTCAGGCCAGTGCATACTCCCTTCAACTTACATGGACAAGGAAGCCCCTCTCCTGGGAACCCATTTGTGTCCCCAGAGCCTTCAAACCTGGCCAGAGTGTTCCCACTCTGGACTGGGCAGAGCCTGAAGGCACAGGTGAGCCCCTAGTATTGGGCGTTCTTTAGTGACCGGCACTCACTTGCTCAATGCACAGTGCTCTCCTGCCTCCCTTGCTATTCCTGAGCAGACAGCTCATGTGGCTAATTTCCTGGTCCCTTTTTTCCCTTGGTTGGTTTTATAGCCAGCCAAGGGCACATTTCCTTCCTCAGGAGACACTATACCTTCATCCTCCATTTAAAAGTCTGAAAACTGGGCCTCCCCGGTGGCGCAGCGGTTGAGCGCTGGGTTGCGAAACTGCGCGCGGCCTCTGCGGCGCCGGTTCGATCCCCGGCTGCTCCCCGGCCACCAGAGGAGGGTCCCACATGGCGTGCAGACCTCTCCTGCCGCCCGCTGCTCCCCTCAGCAGTGTCCTTCGGTCCTTCTGCCTGCTCTGCTCCCCGCTCTGGCTCTGGTGAATTCTCTCACCCTCCCGCGCTTCTGACTGTACCCAGTGCATGTATAAACAAAAACAAAACAAAACAAACCAGCAAACAAATAAATAAAGCATGCCTCTATAAAAAAAAAAAAAAAAAAAAATTATTAAAAAAAAAAAAAATAAAATAAAAGTCTGAAAACTCTTCTCCGTGTTAAAATATCTTTAATGTTTTTTTGCTGCATTGGGGCACATGATGAAGGCCCTCCAGCTTCTGTGAGCTCACCCCCCATACCCCTATCACAGTGGTACTCTAGATATTAACACCCCATTAGCACAGGTATTTCAGCTGTGTGTATGCTCTAAATCATCTCCCAGATTTTGTCCCTGGACTATACAGTTTGATCAGAACTTCAAGGTGAAGAAGGGTCTGCCCTGCAGGAACCCTCCTAATGTGTTTCTTTTCTACAGGTGTCTGGCTGATGGTGCTGGGGATGTGGCCTTTGTCAAGCACTCAACGGTACTTGGTAAGTGATAGAATTTGAGAATACATTCTGTCTAGTGAGTCCTGTCTTTTTTTTTCCTGATCCCTTTTTCATGCTCAATGGTCAGACATGAGCCTAGTATGTTCCTCCTTTACCATTGCATAGGTTTCTACCTGGACTCCTGGGCCTCTTTCCGTTATTCAACCTCCTCCTGAGCACAGGATTCTGCCCCCTGGTCATTGCTGCCAAAGCAAAAGACTGGGGGCAGGTTTGGCCACCCTTGGCCTACAGTCTACCTGTTGAGATGAGATCTCTTTGGGGTGTGGGGCAGTCACCCCTGTATGGGCAGCAGAAGCTTTTTTGCCTGTAACAGGTTGTGGGATCTGGAGCAAGTCAGTTTCCTCATGTGCCCTGGCCCTCGATCATTGCTCTAGACTTCTCAGCTTACATATTTTGAGTCAATGGGATTCAAAGGGAAGGGAAGGGGAGACCAAAGCTGACAACTCTCTGAAGTTGGGTCCTTTGGACTTTCCTCCCCCAGACCACCTGAAAGAGAAGGTTGACAGGGACCAGTATGAACTGCTCTGCAGGGACAACACCCGGAAGTCCGTGGAAGACTACAAGGAGTGCTACCTGGCCCAGGTCCCCTCCCATGCTGTTGTGGCCCGTAGTGTGGGTGGCAAGGAGGACTCGATTTGGGAGCTTCTCAACTATGCCCAGGTATCCCCACGCGCCCTGCTCCCTTCCTGTGTTCAACATGCCAGGAGAGGGCAATCAGGCTTGATATCCAGGGGTCCCTGCTTTTCCTGCAGTCCCTTCTTGCACTATAGACCGTCATAGTGGGAACCATGCCACCTGCCATCCACTTGTCAAAACATGCCCAGCAGAGATTCTTAATTGAGTCATGTAGAGCTTTGTCCTGTATTATCACCTGTGAGCCCCTTATACTCAGACCAGTGAATTATTGCTCTAGTCTGTTTCTTTTAATCTCAACTAGGCCTTCAAGGCCAAGGCTTTTCCCCCATGAGGCCTTCCATGACCTCTCCAGAAGGACATGACTTCTGCTGATGTCCTTCAGCCTGACTGCAAGGGAGCTACGCACACAGTGGCGTTATTTTCCTGGAGCAATGGAAAGCCAGGCTGCCAACTTCCTGCTGTCCAGAGTTTCTTGCCATCAAAAGTTGAAGTGGCAGTCACAGTGGCAGCCCCTGAGGCAGATGCATTTCTTGTATTCAGTGAGCTATCAAGCAAGCCAGCCAGAAAGACAGGCACAGAAACACTTTCCAGGAAACAGGGTGTGGCCTGGCCCTTGGTGGGCTGTGAGTGGACAAGGCACTTGGTATGCTGGAGCAGGCCTGACTGACTTCTCCTGGCATCATGAAAGTTTCCTACTCTAAATTTTGTTTTTGCTGTTCTTATACTTTTGTTTTCTGTTTTTTAAAAAAGATTTATTTATTTATGCATACAAGAACTGGGGTATAGGTCAGAGGTGCAGGGTGTGAAAGGATTCACCAGAGACAGAGTGGGGAGCAGAACAGGTGGATTGACTGAAATACACTGCTGAGGGGAGCAGCAGGTGAGTCAGGAGAGGTCTGCTGCGCCATGTGGGTTAGCTCCCTGGTCAGCGATCGAACTCATGCTGCAGTGACTGCTGATAGCTTCATAGTACTGCAATCCTTTGCACCACCAGGGAGGCCCCTTTTGGGTTTTTGTTTTTCTTCAACCCTATTTTGCAGCCTTCCTTGCCACTGTAGCCATTCACTATTGTGTTTGATTATGCACAGGAACATTATGGCAAAGGAACAGCTAAAACATTCCAGGTCTTTGGATCCAGTCATGGAAAGGACCTTCTGTTTAAGGACTCTGCTCAGGGATTTTTAAGGATTCCCTCTAAGATGGATACCTGGTTGTTCCTGGGATATGAGTATGTCACTGCTCTTCGGAACCTCAGGGAAGAAACACGTAAGTGTACTCAGGAAGCATGGTGTGACCGGAGGAGCTTGCAGACTGGTAAGGGTGGGGACTCAGTACTTAAAGTCTTTCTAGATGCTCAGCACCAGCCCTGATGCTCCTTTATGTGCCTGCCTGTGGTGCCCAGTGTTAGACTGATGCTAAATGGCACTAATCATCATGAGATGGCTCTGGGTATTACCAAAGGGCTTAAAGGAAATTCATGTTTAAAATGACTTGGATCAATACTAGCATTATATAAATCAGAGTTGCTCTTTGTGAAGCTATTAACCTGGCACAAAGTAAGTCAAATAGAATGGAATAGAACAGAATAGAATAGGATTGTTATAAACTTGCATATCTGCAGCCAGGACTAGGGTCAACATGTGGCATAGTGGAGTTGGAACTCTAGACAGCTCCATCTTGCTCCTGTTATTGGGTCCCTCATTCACTCAACAGACACTTACTGACAATGCAGTCATAAACTATTCTAGCTGCTGGCTGTACAATAGTGAGATGGACATAGATTAGATTCTGTTGTCATGCAACTTTCTCACCAGTGGAGAAGGAAAATGTTCAATGAATAGTCACTCTATTGAACGATCAGTAAAAAGTGACACATGCTCAGAAGAAAATAAATCAGAACAAAATCCTGATCTTAGGAAAACAAAGAAAATCAGGTCCTGGAGTTGAGGTATGGCTTCCTTGAGAAAGTGACCTGGAACTGAGTCTGACAGTTCAAGGGATTTATTGCGCTGACCATTAACCTTAGTTCGTGTTCCCTGAACATTGAGTGTGCCCTGGAGAACAGACAAGCACACCCTATTCTATGGCCAAGTTTTTGTTTTCCTGCAGAGAACAGAAAATAAACAATGAGTAATGAGAATAGCTCAGGTAGTTAAAAGCTATTTCAAAAAAAAATAGGGAAAAAAAAACACCCCAATAGCTTGAAGTGATAATGTCAAGGGGTGGGGAAGAAAAGTTGGCTTCGCTAAAGCAATTATTTTAAACTAAATCTAAGCAATAAGAACTCAAGCAAGAGATTAATTTTGCCTCTGCCTTCTAAGAGGTTAATTCCCAGAGTAGAATCTCTTGGTGTGTTGCTGGTAAATCCCAGCATTTGTGTGAAGAGAGTTGGTGGCATTGGTAATCAGCGGGCGATGCCTGGCATCTCATGTGAACTGTGGGTCTCTCTCTTTCTTATGCCCTAGGCCCTGATGCCACAAAAGACGAATGCAAGAAGGTGAAGTGGTGTGCAATTGGCCACCACGAGAGGGCCAAGTGTGATGAATGGAGTGTCAATAGTGGAGGGAAAATAGAGTGCGAATCAGCAGAGTCCCCCGAAGACTGCATTGCCAAGATCTCGGTGAGTTATTCCTGCCTCCATAGCGCAGCATCCCAGCTACTGCTGCTTGCCTGTCCCTCAGGCTGGATGAGTGTTCCTGGTAATAAAATGAAAACGCCAATTCCCAAGAACCTTGCCCTCACTAGGAGACCCCAGCATCAGAGGAACTTGCAGCTTGCAGATCTGAGGGGTTACTTTGGGCTCTGGTTCTGTGTTAGGCACATGAGGGCAATCTGAGCAGTCTCCGCTGGCCCATGAGGCAGGCGCCTGTGGCCTCAGTGAGCCATGGCAAGTGTGATGGTCAAGTTGATTGGCTTTGTTGGTCATTTCTTGTTTACTTTGGGAAATTTAAAAATCCTATATGACATAAAGAAGAAGATAAGGAGTACTTGTAATCCCAGAGAGAAAAATCTTATTCATTGGATCATAATATAGATATGATATGCTCATATAGCTCATTATTCTTATTTCGCCTGGTATCTAGTAAGTTTTTCCCATGTCACAGATTATTTTTAGAAAACATGATTTTTTTTCAACAGAAAACTATGAACCAGAGACAGTTTTTGGGGGGTGGGGGGCGGGAGGGGAAGAAGGATTGGGGTCAGAATGGGGCGTTTGCAATTGTATGGGGGAATATAAAAATAAAATTTATTATTTAAAAAAAAAAGAAAACATGATTTTTTGGGGTGGAGCCAGTGTTCATGCTGTTCTTTTTTTCTTTTGGCATATTTTAAAAAAATGTATTGATTTACCAAATTATGTTAATTTCGGGGGTACGTCTTTACCTCCACGTGTCTAAGTCTCACTTTACACACCACCAAAGTTCTAGGGCCCTTCCAGCTGTCAGGTCCATCCGATGTCCTCTTCCTTCCCCTCTCCGAATACCCCCCCTGCCCTTCCCTGATGGTAGCCACTGTAATTTTTTTTAAGATTGATTTATTTATGCATACGAGAACTGGGGTACAGGCCAGAGGTGTGGAGGGTGAGAGGATCCACCAGAGACAGAGTGGGGAACAGAACAGGCAGAGTGACTGAAATACACTGCTGAGGGGAGCAGCAGGCAAGTCAGGAGAGGTCTGCTGCGCTGGGTGGATAGCTCCCTGGCCGGGGATCGAACTCATGCTGCAGTGGCTGTGGATAGCTTCGTAGGTTGCATCTTAACCCCTTGTGCCACCAGAGAGGCCTGCCACTGTATTTTTTATACAGTTTGAGAGTTATTAGTTCATATGCTCTGGTTACATATATCCCACATAAGAGAGTGACCATCTGATAATTGTCTTTTACTTCCTGACTTCTTTTGCTTATCACAAGTCACCTCCAGTCCCACCCATGTTGTCACATGACATTTTACAGTTGTAATCTGTTCCATACTGTGGATATGATGCAATTTATTTTCCCATTTGTCATAACATCATTTAGTCTCTTTCTACCTTTTTGCTACTCTGAGTCATACTTACATGTTTTTGCCCACTTACACATTTTCCCCAAATAATTGCCCACATAACTGATTATTCCTTTAGCGTGTACTGCTAGAAAGTATATGGCCAACCCCACTGGAAAGTTTGGCAGTCTTGTTGAGTTTAAGCATCTCCCTCATTCAGGGCTTCTTAAATCTGAGAATTAGGTCACATTTGTGCACTAAATATCATATCTGCATCAAGCACTGAAATAGCACTCAGCAGATATGACCAAGTTTTGGGGGTGGCATCCCCATCAGGCACTCTGTCACAGACACAGCCTCGAGAGCTGACTGCACTCATCTGTCTTAGAAGTGACAACTCTTCTTTGAGACAGTGTGTCCTATGAGGGGACAGGAGGAGTGAATGTGAGTTTTTGCTCCTGAAGAAACTAAGCAAGGCACCCAGAGTTGCTTAATAGTTCATTATAGTTGGGATGAAAATGACAGCACATTTCATTTTGTGTGCTGGGTGTGCCTTACTAATCCTTCATAGGTCCAGAACTAGTACTTGCTGTCTCCCAGCACCTGCATGACCTGCTGGAAGGCTGCTTCAGGAAAATAACTGAAGGGGGAAGTGGGACGGGAGGTGGCCTCTTTTCATCTGTTGTGATGTGCGGTGTCTTTGCAGAAAGGAGAAGCTGATGCCATGAGCTTGGATGGAGGCTATATCTACATAGCGGGCATGTGTGGCCTTGTGCCTGTCCTGGCAGAGAACTACAGTAAGTGGAGGAAGCGCCTCTCTGGGCTTTATTTCCTCAGGGCCATGGAGAGAGGAGATAGGAAAATCACAGCCTGATTCATACTGGAGTCTCTGTAAAGCTCTTGCTTACTCAGAATCTCCTACTTCCCAGGCTTCAGGCTCCTTCCTATCTAATCTCCGCAGTCATCTTGAAGGATGGAACCTCTCACAGGGCTTCCCATCAGGGCTTTGCCCTGTGAAGTTCCAGCTAAAAACGACCCCACTGCAGAAGATAGTTGTCAGCTGGGATTCCTAAAAGGGCTTTCTTGTTTCCAAAACTCACACTTCTTTTGCCCTGGTGCTGGGATCCAAGTATATTTGGCAAGGAACACTGTGGTCACAGGACAATCACTGTGGTCACAGGACAGAAAACTTGAAATTCACAACCTGTAGGTAAATTCTAGAGGGCAGTGAGCTAAAATGAACTTGCATTATTCAGATGGCCTAGACTTTTTGGTAATTTGACGGATAGGTAGGTACTAGTTTTACTCTGTGCTGCAACATAAGAAAGGCATGATTTCCAATCACTATCAATGAGCGATTGATGACTTTATTTTCACTTCTCCAGAAACTCAAGGAGCTCAGTGTACAAACACACCAGAAAAAGGTGAGTTGGGATTGGTAACTTCATGAGATTAAGATAAATTCTCACTGCTTTTGGGAAAGAGTAAGGTAAGTTTATAAGTTTAAATTCAAACCAGAAGTAGGTATGGCAATAGAAGAGACCAATTTTTTAGAATGCAAAAGAATCACAGAAGGATAATAGTTCAAAATGGTGGTGACTCTTTCATACTGACCATGACCTGCACGCATAAATTTTCACCTGGTCCAATGAGGTAGATCTTGTCCTGTAAGGATGCATATGAGGACCAGTTTGTAAATTGTCTAGGCTGCTATAGCCAGTAAGCAAATTATGCTGTCCCCAGCACATTGAGCTGCCTCCCATTACACAAGGCCCCTGTGCAGCTTTAGATGAGAGCTAGCACCAGCCAAGCAGTCTTGCTTATTTGTGCCTGGCAAGGCTGAGGAGAGAGGCCACACAGGCAGGTGTCTAGGAGTATGAAATTCGCCAGTCTTCCAGCCAGAACTGAATCCAGGAACCCAGGCCAACCAGGTTCTCCCCAAGGACTCTGAGAGTTGGTGAATCTGGAGAGATGGGGGTTCAAGCAATTTAGAAGATCTTACACCAAGGTGAGCACTGTGCCCCCAAAGCCCCTCAGCTTAGGTCTCTCCAGTTCATTTTCCAGCCATTGGTATATGATTTTGTCCTTGTGACTTTCCCTAATGATAAGATCCCAGCCTTTCCCTATCACTCTTAAGATCATTTCCCACATATTTTCGGTAGGAAAATGTGAAAAGAACTGTCCTTACTCCATCTATAATACAGCTTCTCTTTTCTGTTGTAAATAGTTTACTTAATTAATTAAATTGGAAAATTGAAATCATAGGTTGATGTCCCATTCCCAATTTTAAGGACTTGCATGTGTTTGCTGCTAAAGATGGCAGTTGAGCTGGTTTTGACGGTTTCTACTTTTATAGTTATTTTGGTACAAAACTGAATATCCTTATCAGAAAATACCTAGTCAGATATTCTCTGTAGTATATTGGTCATTTACTACTCTGTCCTAATAATTGTTAATGTATAAAATGTTGGTGTTACATGAACACCTAAGTGTCCATCCCTCTGATATTTAACAGTATAGGGGGAGTTGCTGGTTTATAACTTTAGTAGCCGTATGCAGCTATTTTCCATCAGTCATTGTTCAGATGATAATGTATTCTTACTATTTTTTTAAATATTTATTTTTATGTATTTATGCATATAAGAACTGGGGTGTAGGCCAGAGGCACAGTGGGTGAGAGGATTCACCAGAGACAAAGTGTGGAGCAGAACAGGCAGATCTACTGAAATACACTGCTGAGGTGAGCAGTGGACGAGACAGGAGAGGTCTGCTGTGCCATTGAGCTCATGCTGCAGTGTCTGGCGATAGCTTATTAGAACTGAGACTTTAACCCCTGTGTCACCAGGGAGACCCTTACTATTTTTTTTTTCTAAGTTCAGATTAGTCTGACAAAGTGACATGTACCTCACCTCAGTTACTGGGAAGACCCTTTCCAAAACAGAAGGAATGATTCAGGATAATTTTGCTTCCAAAGGGAGATGTCAGGCTCTGATTACAGACAGACACTCTGGAAGGCCCAAAGGTTTCAATCCTTCCTTTCTTATAGGGTATCTTGCTGTGGCCGTGGTTAAGGCAAGTGATACTAGCACCACCTGGAACTCTCTGCAAGGCAAGAAGTCCTGCCACACAGGAGTTGATAGAACCGCTGGCTGGAACATACCTATGGGCCTTCTCTATAGTAAAATCAACAAGTGTGAATTTGGTGAGTGCTCCTGGGAGGGTGTTGTGGTCATAGCCAAGCCAGAAAGAAGTGTTCTATTGGTCATTAGAAACCCAACTCCTTCTTTCTTTCTATCTACCTCTCTAAGCATGAGACCTGGAAATCAGTTTAGTCTCTGTGATCTCTGAATTTCTTCAGGTATGAGCTTAGTTCTGCCTTCCCAAAAAAAGTGCACCATGGACAAATGTTTTCTAATGGTTTTTATTTACATTAACTTCTTTCTTTCTATCTACCTCTCTAAGCATGAGACCTGGAAATCAGTTTAGTCTCTGTGATCTCTGAATTTCTTCAGGTATGAGCTTAGTTCTGCCTTCCCAAAAAAAGTGCACCATGGACAAATGTTTTCTAATGGTTTTTATTTACATTAACTTCCTGAGCTTGCCACCTGCAAATATATTTATTTTAAAAGGAGAGGCCTCTCAAGATAGTTATGAGCCAGACAAGTCCTATGTGTGGGGACTTGGAGATGAGACAGTTTCTGCACAGTAGTGTTCTAAGACACCAACCTGACAGAAAGAAAAATGTGGCTGGAGTGACATTCAGAAGCTTTGCTGCCACCAGCAAAGGCACCACCATTGCTCTCCTGAGCCTCCTGGCAGTTTTACCAACCTAGAGAGCAGCTGAGCTGTGAAATACCCCCAGCCCCCCCTTTTTTAAAGATATATTTTATTTATTTATGCATATAAGAGCTGGGGTATAGGCCAGAGATGCAGGGGTGAGGGGGTGGGGTGGGGTAAGAGGATTTACCAAAGATAGAATGGGAAGCATAACAGGAGACTGACTGAAATAGCAGTGGGTAAAACAGGAGTGTGAGTAAGCAACTTGGGGATCAAACTCGTGCTGCTGATAGCTTCATAGTGCTGAAACTTAACCCGCTGTGCCACAAGGGAGATCCCCCCTCCCCAAGCCCTTTTTTTAAAATTTATTTATCTATACAAGTACTGGGTACAGTCAGAAGCACGGGAGAGTGAGAGAATTCACCAGAGCCAGAGCAGGGAGCAGAACAGGCAGACAGACGAAATACACTGCTGAGGGGAGCAGCGGGCGTGGCAGGAGAGGTGTGGGCGCCATGTGGGACCCTCGCTAGTGGCCGGGGATCAAACCGGCACTGCAGAGGCTGCGGGCAGCTTTGCAGCCCAGCGCTCAACCACTGTGCCACGAGGGGAGGCCCCCAAGCCCCTTCTTGACATTGGACTTCTAAAGCCTCTTCTGATAAACAGCAGAGGAAGGAACTATTTGAGAAAAGGTGGCACAAGCTCAGGGAGTGAGACCTCTAGTTTTATCCCTTTTGTGTAAGTTTTCATGTCATTTTCCTTTCTTCTCTCTTTCCATAAGGGATGACACTTTCAGGGCACCCATGGAATCCCTTCCACCTAAACTGTAATGATCACTAACTTCTATGCCGAGCCTCAATTACATTTCCTTTTAAATCCTACATCTGGTAGGTTCGGAGTTGGCAACAGGTCACAGAATGAACATGGGCTGCCTATCCTGGCCCCTACACACCTGTTAAGAGTTAGATGAAGGTCACTGCTAGTGCTCAGGAAGAGCTGACTTCCTCTTCTCCTTCTGCACAGATGAATTCTTCAGTCAAGGCTGCGCCCCTGGGTACAGGCGAAACTCCACTCTCTGTGATCTGTGTATCGGCTCTGCAACTGCTCCCGGAAGGGAGTGTCTTCCCAACAGCAATGAGAGATACTATGGCTACACTGGGGCTCTCAGGTGAGTCCTTTAACCCTGGTTTGAATATACAAATAAACCTCAGTCCTGACAAAATTCCTTTTTAAGAACTAAGGTGAGATTCTCTTTTTCCCTAAGTAATTATTTGTTTCATTTATTAATTTAAAATAACTTTTAATTATTTGAATTGTGTAACATTAGGATTCTCTCCATCAGGTACCATCACCATAGGGTACCCACCACCAAATCACCCCTAGTCCACCACCATGGTCCATGGCAGGGAATCCTTCTCCCCCTCTTTGTTCCTATCCTTATCCCATCCCTGCCCCTCTTTGGATGCTTTACTTCATAGTTTTCAAGGGGTAGCTTTTAAGTTGTCTTTCTCTGGTTCTTAGTTTAATTTCTCTATATTCCACTTATTAGTGACACCATCCAGTATTTGTTAGGAACTAAGTGAGATTCTTGTGTCCCCAGACCATTAGTCCTGCATTCAGCAGGGTGCCTTGTTTAGCAAACATGTGAAGATTATTGTTTGAGGGAGCACCCAGGTCCCTCCAGGACACTGTCTCCATGTTTGGCTGTCATAGCGAAAAACAAGCACTAAGGTGCTGATTAGATGTTCTCAACAGTGGGATATGTCCCCTGCCCATTTGGTAGTGTCTGGAAATATTGTGACTATCAAATGGTGTCGGGCAGGGGAGGGGTGCTGCTGGTCTCTAATTGGTAGACAGCACCCAACAACAAAGGATTATCTGGCCCAAAATGTCACTAATGCCACAGTGGGAAAACTCTGCCATAGTTTAATACAGGGAGCAGAAGTCTGACCCATGTTCTGTTATGCATGTCTGTGGAACCTGCAACCATACTCACATGGAGCTGGACAAAGTCAAGTCCATTTCCAGATCGGCAATGATAAGACCCCACTGTCTTCCTTCAAGGGACATGGTTTTATCTGAAATAATATATTTTTTTGCTAATAATCTTATCCTATCCTCTTTCTGTTTATAAATACTCTCCATTTTGTGTAACCCCTTACAGCATCTAGGTGGGATGCTATCAGGTGTATGAATCAATTTTTAAAGCCAATTAGATCTCTAACAAAAAGGCAAGGTA
The DNA here is from genome assembly GCF_964194135.1 of Talpa europaea. Classification (NCBI taxonomy): domain Eukaryota; kingdom Metazoa; phylum Chordata; class Mammalia; order Eulipotyphla; family Talpidae; genus Talpa; species Talpa europaea. The sequence goes on from NC_140070.1 coordinate 45,727,855, forward strand.
CAAGATTTCTATATTCCCAGTACAGATATTTCATGAAGTATTTATCACTTTTATAGACATTTGTGTGCACCTTATGATCTTACTACTTTTTACTGTCCTTTCTGATTCAGGCCCATGTTACTTAGTCGTCCGCAAATCCATCAGCTGCACAGCGACAGTGGTGTTATAACTGAACAGCACAGTAGTAAATGAAATAACAAAGGTTTTCTCAGTCAGAGCTAAATTGTGAATTAGAGTGAATACATTCACTGTCCACAAGTTTCCAATTTTACAAAATAAAATGTGTGACTAAAGAATCACCTTACCGGAGGGTCTCCCCTGGTGGCGCAGCGGTTGAGCGCTGGGCTGCGAAGCTGCCTGCAGCCTCTGCAGCGCCTGATCGATCCCAGGCCACCGCCGAGGGTCCCACATGGCACGCAGACCTCTCCTGCCACGCCTGCTGCTCCCCTCAGCAGTGTATTTCGTCACTTTGCCTGTTCTGTTTCCCGCTCTGGCTCTGGTGAATTCTCTCACCCTCCTGCGCTTCTAACTGTACCCAGTGCTTGTATAAATAAATAAATAAATCTTAAAAAAAATTTTGAAAAAAAAAAAAAAAAAGAATCACCTTACTGGAAAACTACCCTCTAATATCTGTTGATTATAGGGAAAATGATGCAGCTTTTTTTGAGGGTTAGGTGTGTAGAACTGAGATTACATAACTATAAAGCAAACTGGAAGTTTTGTTTTCTTCTTTATTACTTATATTTGTAGCATGTAGGATTAGTGATAATAGTAGGTTAGTGACAAAACGGGCGTTACAGTTGCTATCAGATAGCCAGCCCTGGATGTGTAATGCGGCTCTCCTAAATGAAGGATGTGTCTCTCTGACTTCCTCTCTTCTCTTCCCCTGTCTGGCACTCTGAAGGTGTCTGGTTGAGAAAGGAGATGTGGCTTTTGTGAAAATTGATGCTGTCCTGCAGAACATTGATGGTACGTACACACGCTCCTCTGTCCATGTAAATCAGGGTCACTGGGTTCACTGTGTCCACAATGTCTTAGTTATGTGATGTGGGCTCTGGCAGGCTCAAGAATTCTGATTCTCAACTGCTTGTTCAGTAAAAGAGAAGTGGTCACATGGTAGGCAGAATGGTAAGGACCGTGAGGTTCCCACTGGCCCAAATCCTCTCCAAGGAACCAAAGGAAATCTGTATTAATGTGGATTTAATACTAATCATATCCACAGTCCATATGCCAATTTTGTGAGCCATCCCCAAAAGGTCCTTCATAACTATTTCCTATGAACTACCTCCCATCTCATTTTTGTCTTAAATGTCCAATTTTTATGCCTGGCTCATACAGTGATTGATTTCCATTCATAAGACATCAGAGACCCACTTTTCCTCCTGCCTAAGTTCCACACTTCATGCCACCTTCAGTATCTGGGGGTGCCTCCCTGGTTTGGCCCCACTGCCTTAGACCCCATCCCAGGGTGGTTGTCCTCTTCCCCATTAGAAACACTAGGCCTGTACCTGTCCCTGAGTCTTGCCAGGATCCTCTTTCCTCCCACAGAGGTGTTCCTTTCTCCTTCCTCAATCCTGCAGTGCTACATATAAGATATACCTAAGACGCTGCCTTCGTCAGCCCGCCTTCCCTATCGTGTTCTCTCGCTGTGTGGGTTCTGAGCTCACTCAACACTGAGTGTGTTCCACAAATGAGAAAATGATATTACGTGTACCCTTAATTTTGCTTTTGATGTTTGTGCTGCTTTTCTCCTCTAGTAAGATTGTGTCTTGCAGAGAGCTGAGACTATACTACTGAATAAATGCTTAAGTTACTACACAGAACAGAATGGGTTTGGAGAGAATGATGACAGATATCATTTGGAAGGTGTTGAGTAGGAGGGACTGGTAAGGAACAAGAGGAGAAAAATGTCAGAAGGCGAGTGAAGATGTGTGCATTTACTTGGGGAGGCAGTCCATTTCGAGTTTTCTATTAAAACTAATAGTGCATATTTGGGGAGTGTAGAAAAAGAGGCATTTTTTACTTTGTATGTAAATAATATAAAACTTTATGACAGTGAATTCATTTATTGGTTGTTCAGTTAAATGAAGAAAGTTAAATGAAAATTACAACCAAGAAAAAAGATTGCAACCCTGCACTTTAGAAAAAAATAAAAATGTATTTAAGAACTGCCTCAGGAGGAAGGAGCTGAAACCCTGAGAATACGGGAGAATACGGAAATGATGAAGCAAGGGACTGAGAAAAGGACACAGGGCTGTACAAAGGCACATACACATTTTCACGTAGACCTAGTATGGAGTCAGACTTAAAGCTCCTGTTTAGCGTCTAAAAGATCTCCAGGGACAGCTTTTGTTTGGCGGTGCTAGTTGGTAGAGCACAGAACTGTCAAGCTGCTTGAAGGGTCACGTTTTTACCATGCCAGAGCAAGAAGTCCAAATTCTTTGGAGTTTAATAGAAATGCAGACTTTAAAAAAAAAATATTTTTTTCATTTATGCATACACGTACTGGGATGTAAGCCAGTGATGTGAGGGGTGAGAGGATTCATTAGAGGCAGAGTGGGGAGCAGAATAGGTGGCTTGACTGAAATACACTGCAGAGCAGAGCAGTGGCGAGACAGGAGAGGTCTGCTGCACCAAGTGGGTTAGTCCCTGACCGGGGATCGAACTCATGTCGAAGTGGCTGGCAATAGCTTGATAGTGTGAGACTTTAACCCTGCATCATCAAGGATGCCCAAAATGCAGACCTTTCTTTTAAAAAAAAAAAAAATCATCCACAGACTTGAGTTCACTCTCCCCTAGTAGTGAGAGGCAGGTTGGAAGGGAAGTATCTCTAGGGATTCCTGGTGTGAGATGACTATCACCCTGTAGCCATGTGGGTGTCCCTTCCATTCCACATCACTATAACCACAGCACATGCACTTCTACACTTGATCTTAGCCAAAAGGCTGAGAAGCGATACAGCACATGCACTTCTGCTGGCCGCTGGGCCCTCCTCACACCAGTGGGTTGGTCATAATCCCCCACTGAAGACACTTTAACCAAAACCATCAGCCGTGGCTGACTCACCTTCTCTGTCCCCAGGAAAGAACACTGAAGACTGGGCTAAGGGTCTGACACAGAACAGTTTTCAACTGCTGTGCCCTGATGGTACCAGGAAACCTTTGAGTGAGGCTGAGAACTGCCACCTAGCCCGGGGTCCCAACCACGCTGTGGTTACACGGAAAGAAAAGGCAGCTTGTGTCCGCCAGATGTTACTTGACCAACAGGTATGGACTAAGCAGGGTCTCCCATCCTTTCTTCCTGAGTGGGAGTGGATAATTTAGGTAGGGCACAGTTAAGTGCCAGTCCAATTTCTAGCATTCTCTCTCTGGAAACCATGAGTTCCCAGCTAATCATGCCCACAGGTCCTTATGCACTTTCTGTTCATTTGACAGGCTGAGTTTGGAGTAGATGAATCTGACTGCTCAAACAAGTTTTGCTTGTTCCACTCGGCAACCAAGGACCTTTTGTTCAAGGATGGCACAGTATGTTTGGCCAAGCTTCAGGACACAGCAACATATGAATCCTACTTAGGAGCAGACTATGTCACGGCTGTGACTAACCTGAAAAAGTGCTCCACCTCACGTGAGTAGGGGGAACAACACTTGGGAAGCAGCAAAGCAAACAAGGGCAGAGTTCTGGGTAGTGGCACAAAAGGAAGAATGGGCTGTGGCCCCCCCGGGAAGGTAACTGCATGGACAAGATGAAAGGATGAGGGAACACGTAGCCCCAGGATACAGGAAAGACTACTTGTGTGGGAAGATGGTAAGGGGGCATGGGCTGAGGGCACTAAAGCAGTAACTACCTGGATGCAGAAATTTGTCTTATTACTAAGAACAGGAAGTGTGTGCGCACGTGCCATTGCCTGCACTAAACTCCTGTTTATACAGTACTGCGTGTCTAGTATGTAACCTCTGGCTAAGTATGTGACTTCAATTTATATTAAAATTAAACAAAACTAGAAATTTAGTTCCTCAGTCACACCAGCCACAATTCAAGTGCTCAGTAGCTACGTGTAACTCCATACAGGTAAACAGAGAGAGCATTTCCATCGTTGTAGAAAGTTCTACACAGTTCTGCTCTTGAAAAATAAGTTCTGTTAACTATAAAGTTGCCATACACACCACTCATCTACTACAGCAGTTTCCTAAGATTAAAATACAATGAAACACACCTTTGCACTGTAACTAGGTTGTATATCATTTAATCACTTAAAAGTCATTAGGAAGATGTGAGGCAATCACATGTGGATATAGGGTGGCTAGTCTTCAAATTTTGTGTGCATAACTGAGCCACAGTCCTTAAAATATTGACTCCTGGTCTCTGGAGATACTAACTTAGTAAGTCTGTGCCAAGAGCAGAGTTCATGCATTTTAACAGCTGCCCCATGTAACTCTGATATAAGGAACATGCTTGCCCAAGGCCACTGTTGCAAGCACCAGTTACGTTTACTTAACTCTTACCCCCCATGAGGGGAGAAAGTGTTTCTGCTGTTCTCTGCTGTTTTTATCCCCAGCCTGGAGGTCTGAGAGGACAGACTCCTTCTAGTCACATGAACCCAGGTGAGGGAATCTTGACAGAAGCTAGGGAAACTGTGTTGGTGTAGGGCACCACCTAGAAAGGCACAAGAGCCCTGCAGGCTATGGAGAAGCCACTGGAAGAATGGTCATGTGCCTTCATTAGCAAAAGAGCATGGCATCAGGTGTGAACACTTTGGTGTCAGGATTAACCATTCATTGAACAGAAAATAAATATAGGTAGATTTTTGACTCTCCTACCTCTCTGCTCTCTCCCACAGGACTCCTGGAAGCCTGCACTTTCCACAGGGGTTAAAATCCAAGAGTGGGAGGCCATTACCAGATGGAGAGAAGGTCACGTGACCCATAAGTTTCTGGTCTCACTTGCCTGAATGGTTTGACTGCCTTCCCAGTCGGGTGGTGGCACTGCTACAGAACACGAAATAAAAGTTAATATTGAGTTTGTCTTTTAAAAACTTCATTATTTCCTAAATGCTTGGCTTGAAGGAGTCCGTTTAGACTGTCTGAATAAATACACATGCCACTGAGCCTCACCTTTGGAGCTCAATGCTCATCTGATCTTTCCAATGGCTTTGGTTGTGGTGCCACAGCCACATCTCCTGGCTCAGTTCAAGTAGGAATTCTTTCAAAAAGGAGTTTCCATGTGTATAACAATGAATCACATGTATATGGCTCTCGGGGTGTGTGTATGTGTGTTTAGGTAAGGGAAGGAAAGAGAATGGGCGATGAGTTATTTTTGATAGATTGCTCAAGGAAGTATATAAAAAGACTGTAGAAGATTTCTGTATTTAAAAATAATACATATTTTAAATATTTATTTTTATTTAGTTATGCATACAAGAATTGAGATGTAGGCCAGTGGTGTGGGGGGGGTGAGAGGATTCACCAGAGACAGAGTGGGGAGCAGAACAGGTGAACTGACTGAAATACACTGCTAAGGGGAGCAGTAGGTGAGAAAGGAGAGGTCTGCTCTGCCATGAGGGTCAGTTCCCTGGCTGGGGGTCGAACTCATGCTGCAGTGACTGGCAGTAGCTTGATAGCACTGAAACTTTAACCCCTGCACCACTAGGGAGGCCCTTAACAAATCTTTTTAATGAATTATACCAGGTATCCTTGAGATCCTGATTCTAAATAGTTGGAAAAGTAAATTGTGGAAACATCTTGCTAAAAAATCAATCTTTAACCCCATCTCTAGTCCTTCTCAGTCATGCTCCTAAAAAGAGGCATCTAATCCTTGCCATGCTTCACAGCAGTCTTCTGCTTCACCCACTTGCCTTTAGCCACCCTGGGCAAGGTCACGGCCCACCTGCTGAAAGTAGAGACCAATTTCAGTTCTTTCAGTGCTCAGTCTGTTTATAGCATTGATACAGGGGACCACTCACCTTTCCATAGAATCTCCCCAGCTTCTCTGCCATGGAAGCTCTCTGCTTTCACTCTGATTTCTGTCCATTTGTGGCCTCACTCTGGGCTCATCCTGCCAGCCCTGGAATTTTTTTTTTAATTTAAATTTTATTTTTATATTCCCCATACAATTACAACCCCCTTATTTTTACCCCAAGCCCTCCTTTCCCCACCCCCCACCCCCCATAGAGTGTCTCTTGTTCATAGTTATTTGTTGATTTTGATATTTTCTTTCTTATAGTTATTCTTTTTCCTGGTCCCTTATTTAAGTTTTCTAGATTCCTGCTATGAGTGAGACCACCAGTATTTTTCTTTTTCTTTCTGGCTTATTTCGCTGAGCATGATCCCTTCCAGCGCCATCCATGTTGCTGCAAATTGCATGTGTTTATCTTTTTTGAATGCTGAGTAATATTCCTTGGTGTATATGTACCACATCTTCTTGATCCAGTCATCTATTTTTGGGCATTTGGGTTGTTTCCAAAGCTTAGCTATTGTAAATAGTGCTGCTATAAACATAGGGGTGCAGGTGCTCTTTGGAATTGATGTTTCTGTGTCCTTTGGGTAAATACCTAGGAGTGGAATTGCTGGATCATATGGAAGCTCTATGTTTAGTAGGTCCAGAAATCTCCACATAGCGCTCCATAATGGTTGGACCAGTTTGCGCTCCCACCAGCAGTGCAGGAGAGTTCCTTTTTCTCCACAACCTCGCCAACATTTGTTGTTGCTAGTTTTTTTAATATGTGCCATTCTCACTGGTGTAAGATGGTATCTCATGGTAGTTTTGATTTGCATTTCCCTGATTACAAGTGATGTTGAACATTTTTTCATATGCCTGTTGGCCATTTGCATTTCCTCTTCAGAGAAATTTCTTTTTAGCTCTTCTGCCCATTTTTTGACTGGATTATTTTCTTTGTTTTTGTTGAGTCTCATCAGCTCTTTGTAGATTTTTGTGATCAGTCCTTTATCATTAGTGTTGTGTGCAAAAATGTTCTCCCAGTTGGTGGGGTTTCTCTTTGTTTTTGTTATTGTCTCTTTTGCTGTGCAGAAGCTCTTAATTTGATGTAGTCCCAGTTGTTGATCTTTGCCTTCACTATCACTGCTTTGGGTGATGTGTCTGTAAAGATGTCTTTGATGTGCATATCATGGAGTGTTTCGCCTATATTTCCTTCTATGTATTTTATGGTTTCAGGTCTTATGTCTAGTTCTTTAATCCATTTTGAGTTGGTTTTTGTGCATGGTGTTAGGTAGTAGTCAAGCTTCATTCTTTTGCATGTAGCGACCCAGTTTTCCCAGCACCATTTTTTGAACAAACTTTCTTTGCTCCAATGCATATTCTTTGCTCCTTTGTCAAAGATTAGTTGACCATAAATCTTTGGGTTTATTTCTGGATTTTCTATTCTATTCCATTGGTCTGTGTGTCTGTTCTTGTTCCAATACCATGCAGTTTTGATGATTATCAGCCCTGGAATTTTAGGGAAACCCTCCTGGCATTCTTTAAAAAAAAAGATTTATTTTTTCATTCATACAAGAACCGGGATACAGGCAGGTGAGAGGATTCACCAGAGACAAAGCGGGGAGCAGAACAGGCAGACTGACTGAAATACACTGCTGAGGGGAGCAGCGGACGAGACAGGAGAGATCTGCCGTGCCATGTGGGTATCTCCGCAGCTGGCGGGTATTGAACCGGCACTGCAGAGGCTGTGGACAGCTTCACAGCACTGCCTTCAACCACCTGCATCACCAGGGAGGCCCCTCTCCTGGCATTCTTTTGATACAGTGAAGATCGTGAGATCAGTCTCACTCTCTGGACCCTCCCTACGCAATGGGAATGACTCCTGGAAACCTAGATTTCTGACCCTTGCCTCTAGCATTCCCACACTCAGACCACCTCCTGCCTGTGGTTCTACACTATAGAGTTCTCACAGAAACCAGAAATCCAACATCAAAAATTGAGGTGATTATTCTTCCCCTTACTAGGCTTCCCTAATCTGTTAATTCCATATTTTCCACAACAGATAAAAACATGGTCTTCTGCTCACTCACAGGAATCACAAACTAAGGTGTCAAATTTCAGTTCATTGTATTCCTTCACTCCATACCCAGTGTCAGCAAGTTCTATTGATTTTTTGGCCTCATAGACAACTCTCCAGTTGATCCCTTACTTCCTAGCTCCTACCACAGTGTCTCAGGGGAAGAGCTTCAGATGGGTTTCTGGGCCACATTTCTTAACTTTCTGGTATCCAAGGAATCAGACACTGGGCCCACTCTGCAGTCCAGCCTGATGTTCACCTCTTACCACACAGCTCTGCTTCACTCTGAGCCTATCAATATTCTGCCTTATGTAATATTCACCCCAACTCCACCTTTTCTCCACATCCTGTAACAATTAACAATTCTGTCTTGTTTTGTTTGGTGAGATGCCCCATGATTCCTCCTGGGTATGCTCTCACTGCAGTGAATCAAAAAACCTAATTTTATCAACAATGGACTAAGAACCTACCATGAGTCAGGCACTTTTGTCTCTTAAAATAATTAGCATATTTTTCATTATTCTCTATCTAGACTGCCTTCTGATCAGTATGTGTATGTGTGTGTAACCACATATATACACACATATACATACACATATACATAGAAATGTCTGAAATAATGTTCACCAGATACTATCAATATAAATATAGGATGGTTTTTGGATTTATTCTTTGATCTTTCATTATTTATAAAATAATAGTTATTATATGTAAAACATACAAATATACAGGAGTAATTTTCAATACAATAAGCATATCTCACTTCAATCCTTTTTTTTGAAAGCCCCTAAGTTTTTTTTACAAAGAAGCAGAATTAAGAAACAGTCTGACTGTGGGAATCACATGGTTGGTTCCCTGAATTTGATATAGGTCCCATTGTGTTTTGGAGCTAGTGGGAGTAAGAGAAAAAAGGAAAATGTGTCTGCTTAACATAACATTTTCATACAAGAATCAGAAGGAAAAATTCTCTCAATATACTTGTTTCATTGTAACTCTCCATCTGATATTTGAATCAATGAGGAGAACACCTTCAGAAACAGCATTCACTATGTGCACACATTCTTCCCCTCCATTTGTCCCTACAGAGCTCTTGGAAGCCAGAGCTTTCCTAGGTGGAAATAGGTGAGGACAGGCAGTGTCTTCCACGCTCCTGTCTCAGCTGACTCTATCCCCTCTCTGCTCATTCCAGAGAATGGCAGTGCAGCGCTCTCACTTGAGTGTAGATTCTGTGCTGCACATCTCCTGCCTTCAGAATAGCAAGAAACAAATTGAAAACAAAAAATATGACTTTGTCTTGTTAAAGCATTCTTTCATCATCCCCAAATTTCATCATCACAGCAGCACTTTTACATTCACATAACTTGATGAAAAATCCTTATCCAGTGAGGAGAGTTATGGTTGGAGTTCTTCAAGTTGGGTCTTTTCTCCCTCCCTTTGGTTTTAATCACCAAAGGGTATATCTTTTTTTTTAATTAATTTATTTATTTATACAAGCACTGGGTACAGTCAGAAGCGTGGGAGGGTGAGAGAATTCACCAGAGCCAGAGCAGGGAGCAGAGCAGGCAGAAGGACCGAAGTACACTGCTGAGGGGAGCAGCGGGCGGCAGGAGAGGTCTGCAGGCCATGTGGGACCCTCCTCCGGTGGCCCGGGGGATGGAACCTGCAGAGGTTGCAGGCAGCTTCGCATCCCAGCGCTCAACCACTGCACCACCAGGGAGTCCCTACATCTTTTTTTTTTTTAAGATTTATTTATTCAAGCGCATAAGAACCCGGGTAAAGGCCAGATGTGCAGGAAGGTGAGAGGATTCACCAAAGACAGAGTGGGGAACAGAACAAGCAGACTGACCGAAATACATTGCTGAGGGGAGCAGAGAGGGCAAGACAGGAGAGATTTGCTGCGCCATGTGGCTATCTCCTGCTGCCTGGGATCTAACCCGCGCTGCAGAGGCTGCGAACAGCTTCACAGAGCTGTGCTCAACTGCCTGCGCCACCAGGGAGGCCTACCAACAGGTATATCTAATCCAGGTTGTGATTTTTCTAAAGAGGAATCATGGTTATGATAAAGGAGCTCTGTGTGTGTGTTTTCATAGATGCAGAGTAACGGTTGGAGACCATAAGAAAGAAAAGAAATATAATGTGCTAAGATTACTGTCAGTTATGGTAATTTTAATTATAATACTAATTTTTAAAAAAGTATTTGGCAAGCCATGTACCATACTATGATCACACGTCCTTCATATAACTTATCTTAGAGTAAATTATTTCCTCACTTAAAATATTTTAACATCACATCCTAAATAGCCTTCATTGATCTGGAGTCTCTATGCCTACCTTTATCAACAAAACACCTAAACAATGAACTGAGCTATGTTAGAGCACATTGTTAAGCAGAAAGGAGCCTGGAATCAAACACCAGCTCTGTTCCTTACTATGTAACCAGGAGTAAGTTATTTTGCCCTCTGTAATATTGAGATGATGGTCAAATGAACACATTGAAAGTATTCAGAGCAATGCTTGCTGCCAGCAAGAATGTATTAATGTTCGCAATTATACTCATTCTCCACCTCTTCTTTTCCCACCAGTCTTGCTTCCATACCCAACACTTCCTTTCCCTGCCCACCGTTCCCTCTGAGCTCACTTTACTTTTTCTTTCCTTTTTTTTTATAGAGAGAATTTTCTTTTAATTTGCCAAGCAATAAAGAAGAAAATGTAGTTTTATTAATAAAAACTATTAATAAAATTAATTTATTAATAAATTAATAAAAACTAGGTAACCTATATCTTCAATCATCAAATTAAACAAAAGCATATTTTTCCTCAGTGGATTATAGATTAATGAAAACTTGTGAAAAGTTAGGATTGCAAAAAAAAGATTAGTTATTAAAACAGAAAGCTAATCTCCATTTCCTTCTTGAATATATATTTAAAACAAGTTAGCTAACATGAAGACTACTTATAAATAAACTTAGTTTAGCAAGGTTTTTAATTATAACTTCCAGAAACAATTTAAGAGTTAAATTATATCTCCCACTATCATTCTTTGCCTAATTTTTCTTCAAAATATGTATGAACTAAAACAACTGATCATTTTCAAAGTAAATAGCTTTTATTCTGAGTTTTAATTGTAGTATTAATTGAGCTTTCTTTCTGTTTTTAAATTCCATTTCTAAAGAGCTCACTTTTCATTGGAGGTTTCATCAAGGAGCCTCTCTGCTAAAAAAGATGCCGCTGACAATTTCCTGTTTTACTCCTATTTTTGCTGACTTCCTCCTTAGGCTTTCTCAGTTCCTTTCTCCTCTTTCTCAATGCTGGCACGATTTTAACAACTACTTGTTTACATTTGACTCCCAAATGAAAACATAGCACCCATCATGGAACCCTGGCATTTGTAAAAACAAAAAACAACAACAACAAAAAAAAAAAAAACAGTACAACTGATATTGTAAACAGTATCACCTGCTTGATATAAGATTTTCAATTTCAAAAAAGGCACCTGAAAAGCAATTTTCATTTTGGCTATTGGTCCCCACCTTCAAGGTCCCTCCAACTGAGTTTTTAGTTCACTTTGTGCACTCTGATCTTCCCACTAACCCACACCAACTGCTTCAGATGGAATCTGGATAAGTCTCCTACTAAGCATATCTTATTAATCATCACATTCTATATGTTTTCCTTCTAAGCATCTGTCAAAATTGTGCTCTCCTTTCCCTAACTACCTGTGTCTGAGTTTTAAACTCTGAACATCTTTTGCCAAGACATTGCAATAGCCTCTAAAGGGTCTTCTGCCCCCAGTTTTTCCTCTCTCAAATCATAGTTATCCATTGTTTTGCCATCACCCACATCACCTCAAACTAAAGCTTCTTAATGCATCTGGGATAAAGCCCATATTTCTCAGCATCGCACACATCACGCACAGTTCCTATAGGTCTGGTTCCTTCCAATCTTTCCTGCTTTATTTGCTGCCACTTCTACTCAACATGACAACTACTTAATGAAAGAGACTGCAAACTAGCAGCCCCTGATGTGTTTTATTTGGACCACAGTTTTTGAACGTTTTCTAATTACCTGCTGAAATTAGAAGAGTAAAAAATGTCCCATAAAAACACGTCTTTCTGGCTTTTCTTGAAATACTGGAATAACTGGCCAACTTAGTTGCACAAACCTGCCTTGCAGAAATGACAGCTGCAGATTTCAACAGCCCCCCACTCCTCCCCATTGCTTTTCCTGGTTGATTCCTTTAATGCAGATCTTTCAGTTGTAGCCCTAGATTACAGGGTAGGGACACTGAATTGCTCACTTCCTTCCTAAAAGTGCACCCTTTCTCCTGGAAAGGCGAATTCATCCTTCCTGTCACTATCCTTCAGGAGCGTTACTCTGAGCATTTGTAAACAAATACAGTACAACTGTACAAATACAGTACAACTACTACAAGTCTGAGCCAATGTTGGACTAAGCGTCCCTTTCTGTATTCCATAGCGCCCCGTACAAGCGCTGTCACATCCTATGCCACATTCTATTCGATGAAACGTCTGTGTAATGATAAAAGAGTTTCTCACCAGACACCCCACGAAAGGAGCGACTGGAAATTCTCAGTGGAGATTTCTTGAGCCATCAGCTTTATTCACCCATCGTTCTGTCAACAATATTTGACCCATAGCTTAAAAGATGAGTGCGTCACTCGTGAAATACCTGTGGCGGCACCCTCGTTCAGTAAGAGCAGAGTGTCCCCAGGGAACTACAATTCCCACCAGGACCTTCGGGATCCCGCCTCCGAAGGAGGAAATACAGCGTAGGAACTACGACTCCCGTGATGCTCCGCTAGGGACGCCTGCGCAGAACCCAGGGCCACGTTGCTTTGTGGCGCCGGCGACCGTACGTGTCAGACATGGCTTCCTCAGACTCCCGGCGAATGGGGCATGGCGGTGGTGTCGGGGGCACTTTCCAACCCTATATAGACTCCTTGAAGCAGGAGCTACAGCAGAGGGACCCGACGTTGGTGTCCGTCGTGGTGGCGCTTCTCGTGGTGTTATTGACGCTGGGTAAGGGGGCGGCTGGTGGTCATGGTGGCTGCAGAGCAGGCGGGATCCCGGGCTTGGATTGGGCAGTGCAGACCGCGGCCTTGGGACTCAGCAGGCTCCTCATTTAGTGAGGTGGGGGCGTCTAGAGTGACCGGTTATGTCATTCTACTCTCCTGGTTGAGGCAGTAGGGACTACTCTGTTAAAGGGACTTCCTGTGAACTTCAAACTGAAGTCTTGATCCTCAGGAGCACTAGTAATTGTACCTTCGCCGGCCCTGTTATGCCTAAGCGCGGTTGCCCCTCTTTATTGCTCTCACTGCCAAGATTGACAGGGTCTTTACTCAAGTTTGAGCCTCCTGCTTGCCCCTGGGCGCTTGGGGTACAAAGTTGCTAAGACAAATTGCACTTGAGAAGTACGCAGTGGGGATAGAGGATGCAGACACAGAAAACGTTAAGAGTTGGTAGCGGCTGCCACTCAGTGGGAATCCTGAACAGCAAATTATAGTGGTCGTAGTATACAAGAAAGTTCCAGGTGAATGAGCAGAACTGCTGGTAGGCCTCTGTATTTTCCCTACCCTAACCATACATTCATATTATCGGTAAAAGTATACTATCAAGGCTTAACTTTGATTTTTTTTTTTTTCTTCTGTTCAACAGTGTTCTGGAAATTCATTCGGAGCCGAAGGAGTAGTCAAAGAGCTGTACTTCTTGTTGGCCTTTGTGACTCCGGGAAAACACTGCTTTTTGTCAGAGTAAATACTTTGATATATACCTCTCTTAAACTTGATAGGAAATTTTAGGATACCTCCATTATCCCTGTGAAGGCATGGAAAAGAAACTGAACGACAAATTCAATTAATTCTTTACTCTCATGGAGGACAAAAAGACTTAGAAAACCCATAAAGAGGAATTTCCTGACCATTTCTGTTTTTTTGCACTTATCACATACTGCCATTCAGTCCTTATTCCATTTAAGGGTTCTGTGTAACTACTTTCATGCCATGGCTAAGGAGTCAGAACAACTGAGGAGGTAGAAGAGAGGCGTTGGTATAGAGCTGCTTCTTGTATCCCCAGTGGATTGGTTCCAGGACCCAATCAAGTATGCCAAGTCCCTGATAGGAAATGGCATAGTATTGGCATATTATCTATGCTCATTTAGTAATCTAAATCATCTCTAGATTACTTTTAATACCTAATACAGCTTGAACACTATATGTCTAGTTATTATACTGTAATGTTTAGGGAATAATGACAAGGAAAAAAATGTATGTGTTCATTGCAAATGCCATCATTGTAAACCTAATTACCTAGTATTTATATTCCTTCTGTGATCAGTTGAATCTGGGGATGTTGAACCCTGGGATAAGAAGGGTCAACTGTAGGATTTGTAATTCATTATGTGTAATTCATTACATATAACTCTTCTGAAATCTTGTCAAAGAAATATTTTTAAAGGGTGATCCTTTGACATAATGGGCTACTTAAGCTTCTTTTCATTAATATTTTAAATCTATATAGTACTTTTTACTTTGGTTTCTGCTACAAAGAGTAGCAGAGGTTTTCTCATTATTCTTCCTTTTGAGATTATAAATTTTCTTACACTAAAAAAAATACAATCTCTAGTCATTTTTTTTTTTTTAAGATTTATTTACTTATACAAGCACTGGGTACAGTCAGAAGTCGGGAGGATGAGAGAATTCACCAGAGCCAGAGTGGAGAACAGAATAGGCAGACAGACGAAATACACTGCTGAGGGGAGCAGCGGGCACGGCAAGAGAGGTCTGTTGCGCCATGTGGGACCCTCGCCGGTGGCCAGGGATCGAACCGGTGCTGCAGAGGCTATGGGCAGCTTCGCAGCCCAGCACTCAACCACTGCGCTTCCAGGGGAGGCCCTCTAGTCATTTTTTGATGATAAAAAATGTCTATAGAAGGTTGTAAGTTTGCCCACTAGGAGCCTCCTTGGTGGCGCAAGGGGTTAAGACGCAACCTGTGAAGCTCACCACAGCCACTACAGCACAAATTCGATCCCAACCAGGGAGGTGATCCACATGGCGCAGCAGACCTCTCCTGACTTGCCCGCTGCTTCCCTCTGCAGTGTATTTCAGTACATCTGCCTGTTCTGTTCCCCACTCTGTCTCTGGTGAATCCTCTCACCCCCCAAAACTCTGGCCTGTACCCCAGTTCTTGTATGTATAAATAAATAAATCTTTAAAAAAAAGAATTTGCCCACTAAACTTAGTTTGAAAATAATACCTTTAGTTTGAAAAACCTCTTGTGGGGAGAGGAGACTGAAGTTTGCCTTCCATTAGATTTTTCTACAAGTAAAGGGGAAAAAATTTGGTCCTTTTCAGGTAACGAAAACAACGTACTTTAATTTGACCTTACACACGTAGGAGTGTTAGGTTTAGGTTTGTCTTTATGTTTACTCTGATTTCACCCATATCGTCTTATTTTGCAGTTGTTAACAGGCCTTTACAGAGACACTCAGACGTCCATTACAGACAGCTCCGCTGCGTACAAAGTCAACAATACCAGGGTAAGGGGGTCCTGGAATGTTCTGAGTCTAACAATTTTATTTTACTGTGGTGTGTCAGGAAGGGGCAATTCTAGCATGAATTAGTCTAAGAATGTAGGTGACATTTGTAGCTTACTTATGGGTGTAGTCTATTTGGCAAATTCTCCCCACCATCTAAGAAGCAGATTGAATTAGGCTGTCTCCTGCTTCATTGTACCTCATGCACACTAATGTTACATTGCATTTTATTAATTTTTGTTTTTACTTTTTTTCTAACTTGTCTATGAATTCTTAAGGGTGGACATTAAGCCTTTTTGAGCATCTGTGTGTTTTGAATAGGTGATACATTATATGAGAAATGATCCTTGTTTCTGATACATGTATCAGGTCCATACCTGAGAGTCTTTATCATTGAGAACTGTCATATCTGCAGTGAAACTGACCTCCAGGGTGAAGGCCTGGAGTGAATGTGGGCTCAGTGAGTTTGCTCAGTTGGGGCACAACCCCTCCATGTTTCAGTGACTGTCATGTGGATCAAGAATTGACACAAAATATTGATGGAGTTGAAACAAATAAATGGTGTAACTAGTAGACAAATATTTAAAAAATTAAACTATAGGGGAAATGTCAAAGAATGCTTTGTTATAGAGATTGGGGATTCATACACTGGAAATTTGCTGTATGATAAAGTTCTCACATTAGTTTGTAAGTATTACTGTTTTTCTTATATTTTTGCTTTTATACATGCTGATGTAATTCCCCAGCTTCAGATGGACCATACCTCTTGACTCCCTCAGGCAGGATCATGTTTCTCATGTATCCTCAGAATATTTATCAATGTTGTAATTTTACACTTACATGTAATTTAACATTGTTTTGGTCTTTGTGATTATAAGCCTTGTTAGAGTAGGAATGGTATTTATAAATATTTTTGCTCACTGTTATATCCCCAGAGCTTGGACTGATTGTAGATAACTCTCTGAACATTTGTTTGATTCATTAATTAGTGTTGTTTTTAATTATTTAATTAATTAATTGAGCACTATTCTGGTACCTGATGTTTGCTATTAAAGGTTTATGTTGTGAAATGTGAGTCAGAACTGGAACATTACTGTTACTGTTGCCATCCTTAGGGCACTAGCCTGACCTTGATTGACCTCCCTGGCCATGAGAGCTTGAGACTTCAATTCTTGGAGCGGTTTAAGGCATCAGCCAGGTAAGTAGGAAGGAAGGAAAATGGGCTTGTCTGAAATCTGTATATGGAAATTTTTTTTATTATAAACATGCCCCATGTTTGCTCTGCTGGTATTGGAGAAGCAGCCTAAGTGTCCTAGAAAGAGCGTGGTCTTTGCGGTCATCCATTTCTACACTGTAAGCCCACCTTCACTCTGACTTTATGAGGATTACATGAGAGAATGTTTAAATGCATTTCACAGAGTATTCAGAAACTGTTAACCTTCATAACCTTCATTGTTAGATTTTCATTTGCTCTGATGACACATTTAATGTGTAGAACTATTAAAATCTGAAAAAGTAATTTTAAAATTAGGTGGAATCCTAGAAGTTATTAAAATTTAACAATGCATATTTCTATTCTTAAATTACCTAAAAATGGTGCCTCAAAGGTACAGAATGATACTTTCATTTAATACTGTCCTTGTTTTAGTGACTCCTCTTTCCTAAAATTCTTGTGCTGCAGTTTAGGGTCCTTTATTCTTATTCTGTCTTTAAATTTGATAAAACCTTTAGAGAAAAACCAATAGAACGCATTTTATTGATTTTAGAAACATTTTTATATCGGTGAAATTGGAATGCTGTTTGTAGGTAATAGTGTCAGTTATACTTTAATTGGCAGTATTTTTTCTTTTTTAGTTGTACTTAAAGTAATAATGTGTCGATTAATTGATAGAATCTTAGGTTTGATAGAAAGAGATATTGGTTTGTTTATTTTTGAGGCTGTCTTGACTTTTGTTTGTTGCTTCCTTGCCCACAAGATGGTGGTGATGTGCAATCTCTAACAGTGAGATTGTTGTGTGGTTTTTAAAATAGATTTTTTTTTAAAGGCATTTTTAGCCTCACAGCAAAATAGAGCTAAAAATATGGAGATTTCCCATATACTTGTGTAGCCTCCTCTATTAACTGCATATCCCAGCAGAAACATATGCCTGTTACATCTGGATCTACACTGATATGTAATGACCCCAGAATCCACATTATTTTCATTATTATCCCTGTACCACTTTTTTAAAAAACATTGCTTGCTTACAAAGGCTTAAAATCAGTGATTTCAAATATTTTTCCTGGATCTTAAAACCTTTTTAACTTTGATGTTTCTCACATTTTCCTTTCATTTTATTTTTTTCTCCTTTTTAAGCCCCAACAATTACTAATTTCCCCCCTTCCATTCATTGATTACCTAGAATTGCCAGGTTTTGTTTGTTTGTTTTTCTTTTCCATTGCTTCTTGCCTCTTATTCTTTCCTTTTAGAATCTGTTTTTCTCTCCCTGAGAGAAAAAGCCTCTTTTAGAGGCTTTCCATAATTGGTGAACAAGTTATCAAAATTTTCATCTTTTGTTCAAATGAAACTATTTTTCATGGACCTTTGTTTTTGAATAACTGTTTTATTTGAGTGTAAAATTCTGGATGGTAATTGTTTCCACTTTTTCACATTGAATGATTACTTCTAACTGCAAACATCTGTTGTTATAGATGAGAATTCACTGATTAAATTGTCATTTCATTGCATCAAATCTGTATTTTACCCTCTGCTCAGGTATAGCTTTTCTTCTGTTGATGGGTGATTTAGCTTTATCATGCTTGGAATGCAAATGTGCTATTTCAGTTGAAAGAGTCACATCTTCAGTACTGGAAAATTTCAGTAGTATCTTTTCAGGTCGTTTTATTTCCAGATCCTCAGTTCTTTCCTCCTGGAACTCTTAACATTGCCTTACTATTTCTTTCCTTCTTGTCTCTTCTCTATCATACCTTCCACATCTTTTTTCCTTACATATAATGTGATTTTCTCATATTTCTTTTACACTTCACTATATCTTTTTCATCTGTGCATGTTTTCAACTTTTTCATTATGTTACATTTTCTTTATTCTTTACAAGTCTATTTTTTCAAGTCAGCCTGTTTGTTTATATAAGATCCTATTCTTTCATTATGGTTTCTAGTATTCTCATAAGTAATCAAGTGTTTATGGGTATGCAAAGCTCCTTTCAAAAGTTCATATTTCCTTTTGGAAACCATCCGTGTTCCTTGAGTCTGGCCCAATTTTTATATAAATTTCCTGCTTGGGGCTCTTACATAATGAGAGAGTATAGGTCATACCCTGAATCTGTGTGTGACACAGGAGGCTTGGTGTTTCACTACCTCTTGATTATTTTACCACCTAAATTGCTTTTAAGGTCTAGACTTCGCATAGGATGTTCAGTTCCAGGCTTCCCAGCGGCATGTTGTCCATTGCACATCTCCTTCGCAACTTAGCATTCAAGTCCTGGCCTGTTATCTGCTGATTTTCTGGACTGCTTTGCTTTAACTTTGATAACTCTTATTTCTGGCACGTGAGAATTCTCACTTGTGCTGTCTTATGTTGGGCCCTACCCATCTGGTCAATGTACTTCTGGTTTGATTACCTTAGATTTATCAGTCTTCCATTTATGTACCAATATCCTTTGTAAGCTAGAAATAAATACATAAACTCCATAGGTCAGTGTGCCATGCTTCTTTACTACTTGACCTGATTTTCCCCAATTTTCCTATCTCCCTGGGTACCAGCCTACCTTGAGTTCCCCAGGGCATGTTGTTCCACCCCTTTGTGCTCTGCACATACTACTTTCCAGACAGTTTGTGCCCCAATTTTGTCAGCTTAAAATTCAGCTCAAATGTTAAAACCTTATTTTAAGTCTTCTTGAACTGGTCTCATGTTAATTGCCTTCCTCTTTGTTCCTGTTACCACATGGCTCTATAGGTATGATTTCCTGGTCCTTGAGGGCAGGCATCATTTCCTGTTGTCTTTTTTAGCCACAGTCATTTGATATATAGTAAACATTTAGTAGTCCTTTGTTAAGTCAGTTTTGTATTGTGATTGTAAACGTACCTGCCTGTGAATTTGTTGTGTGCTGCATTAGGATTGAATTAGATGAAATTAAGGATATCTTTTCTTTCAATATAATGCTACCCTATTGCAGGCTCATATATACCAGTGTTTCTACCCCTTATTCTCCTTCAGGGCTGTGGTGTTTGTGGTGGATAGTGCAGCATTCCAGCGAGAGGTGAAAGATGTGGCCGAGTTTCTTTATCAAGTCCTCATTGACAGTATGAGTTTGAAGAACACACCGTCATTCTTAATTGCCTGCAATAAACAAGGTACTATCATGTTTTCTGATAATAGTAATTGAGACTTGGGGAAGATTGCTAATATGAATTAATATAGTTATCTACAGTTGTTATTGAGGATGAGGTCATTGTTTTTATATTAAAGTGTTTTAAATATTAAAATTTATTGATACTCTTGCATTTTCATTAGCCTTTTTACCAAGCTATTTTAAAGAATGACATAGTGATCACAAATTTTTCTTTGGTAGTTTTTTTTTTTTTTTAAGTCATTTTACTTTACCAGTTAAGTTCATCAGATTAGCAGTATAGTTACATCAGACACAAAATTGTGGAGGAACAGAGTAGAGTCTCTTCCTTTCAAACAAGTTTACCATCCAGTATGTTCCATCAAGGGGAGCTTGTGGAAGTTATTTTTTTCAAATTGTGATAAACATTAAAAACTTTTTAGTCACACCCAGTGAAACTAGGCTTCAGTTTCATTATCTCTAAAATAAGATAATTAGACTAGTTGGTGTCTGCAGGTCTCTTTCAGATTCAGATCTGAATCATAGAATCATTCTGTGAAAGAGCTGAAGGCATTTCTCAGAAGTGATCAGGTAATGCCTAATCAGAAGTGCAGTCTTAAGATCATAGCTGGCCTCTTTATTCTATTCATTATAAGGAAAGGAGGTAATATTTATTCAGCTTCTGCTGTGTGCCACATCAGCACTTATTTCTTGCTTATTGTGTACTTGATGCTGTAACTCAACATCTTAATATCAGCTACAAATACGCTATTGGAGTGAAGATTTTTGTTAGAATCACAAAGCTGGTAGGTTTTCTTTTTGTTACACTAACTAAACTTCTATGTGTTGATTTTAAAGGTCTGTAAAGTGTAGAAAGCTTTTGTAAGAGGGGAAGTCAGTTTTAGGGTCCTCAGCTTAATATATTTATAAGCATTGTCCTAGAAAAACCCCTACATGCAAATACAAAGTTTACTTTGCTAGTGAAGTTACTAGTGAAAAGCTCCCTTTAAAAAAAGGGAAAAGAAACTTACTGGTTTAGTAGGAATTCTTCATACATACAAGAAATCTTGAAAAAAGACCTTCTGGCTAACTTACATGTGTTTATTTCTTTATAGACATCACAATGGCAAAATCAGCAAAGTTAATTCAGCAGCAGCTTGAGAAAGAGCTGTAAGTATGAATAAGTTGTATTGGTTAATTATGTATCTTAACACCTAGGAAATGTGAATAGACTGCTTAAGGTCTTTGGATGTGTATGATTATCACAATTAGCCTGAAGATTAGTGTGAAGTATACTTGTTAAATAGTTGACAAAAGAATTAGCTGAAATAAAAAGCATTAATAGGATGATTATAAATATTTTAAAATTTTCTTGGAAAGAAGATCTCAGGTTTTTAGAGACCATAGGCTCAATTATTTTTTTACCACTATTACTAGCTCATTTATAGTAGATATGAAAGAATTTAGAAACAAAAATATTTTAAATCCTGGAAATTTTTGTTGACAGTAAGAAAAGAATATAACTTGGAAAGAATAGAAACCATTATGATATTCTGTAGCTTAATGTTTTCAACATGTTTTCTATGTTTTCATTATTTATTTATTTATTTATTTTTTTTTTAATAGAGGCATGCTTTTATTTATTTATTTATTATATTTGTTTGTTTTGTCTATACATGCACTGGGTACAGTCAGAAGCGGGAGGGTGAGAGAATTCACCAGAGCCAGAGTGGGGAGCAGAGCAGGCAGAAGGACTGAAGTACACTGCTGAGTGGAGCAGCGGGTGGCAGGAGAGGTCTGCGCACCATGTGGGATCCTCCTCCGGTGGCCGGGGAGCAGCCGGGGATCGAACCGGCGCCGCAGAGGCCGCGGGCAGCTTCGCAACCCAGCGCTCAACCGCTGCGCCACCGGGGAGGCCCTGTTTTCATTATTTAGCTGGTTTTAGCATTTAAAACTAAATTGAAATAGAAGTTTTTCAATTTTAAGGACTATAGCATGTCTTTGTGCTAGCCATTAGCTTGCTTACACAGAGGTACCATCAACATAATAAAGCAAGGTATGTTTTGGGTTTTTTTGGTAACGTGTGTTTATGGTGTTTTAAGCAAGTTATGTTTTCTTACTTCTCTTGTGTAAAAGGCTTTTTTACTAAAGAAAACTTTAGTTATGAGGAAAAACTAATGTAAAATTCTACTTTTAGCTTATTTCCCCCCACTCTGATTTACTTTTTTTTTTTTAGTTTTAATTCATTTAATAAGCACCTATAACGATCTAGTATAGACCAGGCCTCCACTCAGGACCTGGCATTTAGGAGCTGACATTCAAGCCCTGCATTCAACGACAGGAAGAAATGTGGTGCAGTTCCTGTGCTCAGGCGCTAGTGGTGTGGTCTGCTTCAGGGATTGGCAGGGTCGGCAAACAGTAGTTTTATATGTTTAAAGGACAGTTTAAGAAGGAATGTAGAAAAATATGTGACAAAGTGTCACCCATAAGCTCAAAATAATTTATGACTCTTGACAAAAGTTTTACCAACCCTGGTCTGTCATTTTACATGGTTTCTTTTTTCTTTTAATTTGAGCGTGATATATTTCATTCTGTATACTTCAACTTTTTAGTATAAATAGTATAAACTTTTCTATTTAGTATAAATAGAAAAGTTTGCCGTTCAGTCAGATTTATCAAGACACCATGCCTTCATATTGAATGTCAGAGGAAACATTTAACCTCTTTATTGAGGTACAATTGATATATAAAAAGCTGTACATGTGTAATACAGTTCAGTGCATTTGAGAATAAGTACATACCCATGAAACCAGTTCATCAAGGCCATGAGTGTATTCATTACCTCCCAAAGTTTCCTTCTGCACCTTTATTATTTGTGTGTGTGTGTGCGCGCGCGCACATGCTTGTTTGTGTTAAGAACACTTAACATAATATCTACCTTATTAGCAAGGTTTAGACAATGCAGTATAGTTAGCTATAAATACTGTGCTACATAGTAGCTCTCTAGCACTTACTTGAGTAACTGAAACTTTAATATACCCTTTGACCATCATCTCATCATCCTGCTACCACTCATAACACACCAGCCCTGATAACCACCAGTGTACTCTGTTTGTTTTTCGATTCCACATGTAAGTGAGATCATGTAGTTTTGCTGTGTCTGTTGTTTCACTTAGCATAATGTCCTCTATGATCAAGCATACTGTTACAAAATTGCAGGAGTCCTTTCAGGCCTGAATAACATTCCACCACTTGTATGTTCCACATTTTCTCTCTCCATTCATCCTTCAATGGACATTGGGTTGATTCCATATATTCTGTCTTGTGAATGATACTGCAGT
Organism: Talpa europaea; assembly: GCF_964194135.1. Classification (NCBI taxonomy): domain Eukaryota; kingdom Metazoa; phylum Chordata; class Mammalia; order Eulipotyphla; family Talpidae; genus Talpa; species Talpa europaea. The sequence continues at coordinate 45,751,083 of NC_140070.1, forward strand.
GGACATGGTTGTGCAGGTATCTCTTCGAGATCCTGATTTCAGTTCCTTTGGATAAATACCCAGAAGTAAAATTGCTGGATCCTTTGGTGGGCATATAAATTATATTTATAATTTTTTGAGGACTCTTCATGCTGTTTTCCATACTGACTATACCAACTTACATTGATACTGCGTAAGATACTACCCAGCTTTTCCCTCCTGTGTCTTTCCCATGTGTCTTTTACTTTCATACTGCTGTGCTCACAGTACTTCTGACTCCTCCAGTCACCAAATATGTGAATTTTTTCCCTCTACAACAAGCAATTTTTTTTTTTAAAGAGGCATGTATTTTTATTTATTTATTTATTATTTGTTTGTTTGTTTGTTTGTTTATTTATACATGCACTGGGTACAGTCAGAAGCGCGGGAGGGTGAGAGAATTCACCAGAGCCAGAGCGGGGAGCAGAGCAGGCAGAAGGACCAAAGTACACTGCTAAGGGGAGCAGCGGGTGGCAGGAGAGGTCCGCAAGCCATGTGGGAACCTCCTCCGGTGGCCGGGGAGCAGCCAGAGATCGAACCGGCGCTGCAGAAGCTGCGGGCAGCTTCTCAACCCAGCGCTCAACCGCTGCGCCACTGGGGAGGCCCAACAACAAGCAATTCTTTGTGACACCGGTTAGGTGTCCTACAATTGTAAATCACTTCTAACACCTGGAGTATCATCATATCCCACAGATTAAGTGCTCAGCCCCACAGCACTGCTCTCTCCTTCAGATGCTAGTCACAGATAGTAGGTCTGCATGTTAACCATAACTTCTGTCCAACCTGGCTACTAATTGGAAGTTCTTAATGATCTTGGGTTTGATTAATTTGCGAAACCAGCTTCCAGCATTTGGTTACACTTAGGTTTACCAGCTTATTAATTGATGTAATAAAGGATGTACATGAATGGCTAGATGAAGAGATACACAGGGCATCTGGGAGAATTCTGGGTGCAGGAATTCTGTCCCATAGAATTGGGGTACATTACCTTCCCATTATGTGGATGTGTTCACCAGACTGGAAACTCTCTGAACCCTGTACTATTGGGACTTTTATGGGGGCTCCCTCATGTAGGCAGGGTAGACACTAAGGCTGAGTTGATAGTGGGTCAGTTTTCATCAGCTTATAGCACTAAAGTTTCAAAGTTCAAGTTGTTTTTTAGTTGTAGAATATCTTACATGTAAAGGAATATGAGTTTATCTTACATGTAAAGGGATATGTTTAAAGAACTCTAAAATGAATACTATGGACCCACCACCTTGCTTAGAAGTCCCTATGTGCTTTTCCCCCAGAGTTTTCCCCTCTGATTCCCTCAGGTAATCTCTTGAATTTTCTGTTGTTTAATAAGACATTTTTTCTGTGTGTATCTTTCTAAACAAGGTATTTTTTAGTTGGTTTTTTTTTTTTTTTTTTTTTTTTTTTTTTTTTTTTTTAGTGTGGGTTCTTCACTGATTTTTCCTGCAACCTCTTGGCATCATGATATGCTTTATTTTGTTTTTTATACGATTAAATTTTTCTTGAGATCAAAGCAATGACTGATGTGATGAGTTGCCAAATAATTGACATTATTTTAAAGCGTTTTTCTTCATATTCTTGTTTTATAATTAAAATTTACATTCAATGTGAAAAAAAAACAAACAAAAACAGATTGTCAGCATGTTTTCTTCTAGAAAGGGTAGTGGGAGTGGCAAATGAGCACTGCTTCTGCATTCCTTATTAGTTCCAGCAGGTGGCAGTAAAGTGACTTAAAACAGGAAGGTTTTGGTGGTTAAACAGGTTGAAGAATATTCATTAGGCCCAGACTGGATAGAGAATCTGGAGCTTGTGGATTACAAAGCTCTGTATACAAGTAGACTCAAAATAAATATAAATAGACTGTCTACCCACACTTAACTCCCAGGAACTTGAGTTTTTATAACATTTCTAGTGTGAATTTTTAAAATACATTTCAAAGTGGCATGATGCAGGAGACCCTGCAAGAGGGCACTGGGCTGAAGGAAGGTTGTGTGTGACCTGGGTACATTACTGACCTGCCGTCATTAGCTAGTGAGGTTGGACTCCTGTCCTTCCTCTCTGTCCAAGAGAGTGGTCTGTAAAAGCAAAGAATTTAATCAACAATCTTAATAGCACAATGAATGGTCTTTTCTGATTATTTAAAACATTGCTGAATTATTTAGAAACTACTGTTTCCTAAAGGCCTTTCATTGCTATGTAAAAATTAAACTCTTAGCTTTCTGACTCATGTTCCTTTTACCTTCCAGCAACACTTTACGAGTCACCCGTTCTGCTGCCCCCAGCACACTGGACAATTCCAGCACTGCCCCTGCTCAACTGGGAAAGAAAGGCAAAGAATTTGAATTTTCACAATTGCCCCTCAAGGTGGAGTTCCTGGAGTGTAGTGCCAAGGGCGGGAGAGGGGACACCGGCTCAGCTGACATCCAGGACTTGGAGAAATGGCTGGCTAACATCGCCTGAGGGGCAGGACCAAGGCACATGACACGATGTGGATCTGTGTGACTAACAGATTTGGAATATTTTATATATATAAAGGAATAGGTATTGCAGCCTGGAGCTGGTGAAGAAGTGGTCAAAATATTGTTACAAACATTTCTTTTTTTCTAGAAACAAATTATTGTTGAAACCAACTTGGGATTTTTTTTTTTTTCATTCAGTTCTTCCTTCTTTTACACTGGTCAGCTTGGACTTGTGTGTCTTCTTTTTGTTAAAGTGTAATGTCCCTTGAGCGTACGCAGTCAAGGTCTCTGACAACAGACACGCTGTGTAGAAAGGATGTCATGAGAATATGCTTATCGTCAGAACAGTTTTCTTAGCCTCTGTTTCTATACTTGTTTCTTTTTTCCTGGAAACAAACCTGCCTGTATTAGGAACCAGTTGATTTTCAGTTGCGCTAATGTTCCCAGGCAGTGCATCACCTAGTCCTTTGTGAATTCTCAGATTTGTGGGTACAATTACATTACAGTTTCTGGTGTCATGAAAGGTAAAAAAAACAGCAAGGCTGACTTAACAGTGGGTCTGTTCTTCATCAGCTCAGAGACTTGTCCACACTCCTGCCTCATGGTACTTAAGAGTTTAAAAATAGATCATGAACCCTTGGAGTCACTCCCAGGTGGTAAACTCCTAAGTGCTAAGTGCCCAGATGTCAAGGGTCTAGTGTGTTCTAGTGGTTACCCTAACTGGGAAGTATGTGGATCCTGTAGCAGCCTTGGTGCTGGTGTGTGAAATAAATGCAAGCTGAAACACATTAGACCTTGGCTCTGGTAAAGTTCTTACTCCAAAACCCATTGCTACTAGAGTTCTGTGTTTTGGGCTCTGCCTCTTGCCCTTTCCTTACTAGCCAAATCGTAACGTAAAATGAAACCAGCAATCACAAAAAGTTTGATGACATGATAATCGTAGATGCTCACATGCATGAAAGTCACTCGGCACTTGTGTGAGAGGCATGCGTTTGTCAGCCTTTTTTGCTGTTTTCCTGGTTGACAAAGTATATATATACTTTACTTTATTAGAGGAAGGGGTATACCAAAAAGGTGACGGAGGGGAGCAAGGTTGAATTTTAAGGCGTAACGATGATCTTTTGAAAAAGGAACAATATCTCATGTGACTGTCTCCGGTTAGTGTGCATCAGATGATCTGTACTGCTAGTTAACAACTGGTCTGAAGACCCTGCTCCTAAATATTCAGCTCAGTAGCAGATCAGGTGCATGCTCCAGAATCTGCTTAACGTGCCCTTTACCTGGCACAAGGGGCTTCTGGGAGCACCCTTAGAAAGAACTTGGTTGCCTCCTGATGCATATAACCCCATTGCTCATAAGGGATGGCTGTGGGTCACCATGAGATGCCATCATGGAAGGCAGCTGGGATGAATAAGCCCTGGGCACTTGGTGGGTAAGTGCTGCCCCCTTCTGGACTGGGTATGGCCCACACCTGCAGACAGGGTCTGGGCACCAGCCCAGCTGTTCTTTATTCCTACTCTTATTTCAAAATTCCTTCAAGGCTTCCAAGGCCTTGGGAGCCGCTCCCCTCGCCAGGCACCTGACAGTTTCCTGGGGGCCTAGTTCCTCATCAACACAGCTTCTGCCAGTGGGGTGTGCTTGGGGCCTACCACTCATTTTTTCCCCACAGCTTCTACTTGGAGCTTCCTGGGATTCCGGTAATCCTGCTTTGTGTGAGGTACTTGGCCATGTTCTGTTGACCTGAGATGATTTCAGCCAGCCAGACGCCAGACTTGACACTTTTTTTTCCTTGAGGTTTGAGTTTAGCACATAGTTAGAGCTTCAGTTGGCTTGGCCTCTTCTCTCACCTGAAGGATATTAGCAGCAATTAAGCTGCTTACCTCCTCTGTTTCAACCCTTCACATCTTTAAAGAGAAGCGGTTACTACACTTGGCGTCTGCACAGTGAAGCCATCCCATTTCTCTTTCCAGCTATGAAGCCCTGAACTGCTGATGACTCCCGAGAGCCTTGCATGTTCACTCAGAAACGCCAAGCACAGCCAGGCTCAATAAAGCATAATCCCTGCTTTTAGAAGATTATGGCCATGTTCCGTGGTGAAGACGTGATCTTTCAGTGTGGCTGCCTTCCTCTCTAACTCATCAGCATGAACATCATCATGGCTGCACTGAACCCCAAGCACTTTGTGGGCCCCAAGGTCAACTAGCTCACCCCCACTGTCCCTGTCCAACAGGGCTGCCGCTTCTTGCAGTGTCTCAGCACTTCCTGGGATTCTGGCATCCCGTGGTCCTGCTATGTGTAAAGTAAGTGGTGTGCTATTGACTTAGGATGGCTTTGTTTCAGCTGAAATGTAATTTTCTCTAATTTGAGTTTGGCATAGAAATAGTAAAGCTCCTTCCTCCACTCCTGGTCAATGATGGCAAAGCATTGATAAGGAAAGCCACCTGGAGCAGCATCTCTTGAGGCCACGATGGGGACTTGGGCAGGACATCACCTCAACTCTAATCAGTCACATTTGGGGAATCCCAACAGTGCTTCCCTCATCTGGCTGTGGGACAGCCGCCAGTGTGAACCCCACATGGCTCATTCCTTCTCTGCTGCCTCACATCATGGTGCTCTGAATGCCATAGTCCTGGGGGATTACTGGTTGCCCTGGGATGGCTTGAGCCATCCCAGCATCTCCATACAAGCATCTGCACTTCGGCGCTCTGGCCTCTGCTCCTTGACATCTCCTCAATCTCATAGTTTACAATTTACAGTTTATAGAATTTATACATTTTTGCAACCAGCCTTACACAGAAGTAAAAGCTGTCCTGTCCCTTCTAATCAGAGACGGTTTCCTTAAGATGGTGACTGGAAGGTCTTCCAGGACCTTTAAAGGGCAAAGATAATTAGTGAAGTTAGAATTGAAGAAGAATGGGATCCTGGTGAACTTGGCCTACTGCACAGCCCCAGGGCTCCCAGCATTTCCAGGAGATGGCGATTCTGGATCTGGCCTCGCCTGGCCTTTGTGTCCTCTTTGGATTAGTCCTGTAATTTTGGTGTGAGGGTATCTTTTAGTCTAGATGAGAGAGGCCTGAAGCATCCTCTCTGGGAGCCCTGCGATTGGCGCGGGATGAAGCTGGGAGTGCTGGTGGCAGTGTGGTGTCACCAGGGAGGTGATTGGGGTTCACCTTAAATTCCTGCCTTAAAATGGCTTTGTAGAATTCACCAGAAAGGAGAGATCGGTCCCTGCATCTCCCCTTCATCACCACAGGCCATGTCAAGTGGAGATTAGAGATGATGAAGATGTCACACACCTGACTCAGTTCTGCTTAATTTCCCTTTCCATCAGCTTTTTGACAGAATGGAGGTTGGGGAGGTGACTGTGGATCTAATGTCTTCAGTGTGTCCGACCTCTCCTGAATAGGAGAGCCCAGGTGAGAAGGAGGAAGCAGCCAAGGGCTTTGCATGGTGGCCACGCCCCCCAAACTGAAAGGCTCTTCATGGAGCATGCATTGAAGAAGTCTGGTTTTGCACCCCCATATATGATCGCAACTCAGAGACACTAGACAAGAGGCTTGTGTTGAGAATTAGGACAATTTATTGTTTGATCAACATGCTGAGTCTTCCACATTTTACACAGTTTTATGTAAAGTCAATATGGCCATTTATGCCTGTTGAGCCAGTAAGAGATGGAAATGCCACTCTCTGTGTTCCTCACAGTCACTTTTTGGGGATGGGTGAGGGAAACTGAGGGAGAATTAACACACAGCACGTACAGACTGGCCTTCAATGTATGGAGGCTTCCCATTGAAAGTGACCATCCAAATCCCACTGCAATGTTTTCTTCTAAGCCGTGCCCAGCCAGTAGTCTCAGCCATACAGGGTCTGAAGCCCAAGGAGTTTACACATCAAGAACCCAAGGTTTCAGAGTACCTACAAAGTTGGTTCCCACAAATTAAGGGTGCCCAGGTCTGTGTGGGGCCCAAGGCAATCAGAGTGAAGTGGGGACAGGCTCATCTGTGCAGTACAGGAACCTGAAATTACATGGATTCTCCTCAGCTCATTCAGAAACACTGGTGAGAACTTACATTCTAACCAGGGTAAAGCTATTAGAGGGGTCCCCGTGCATAGCAGCCTTTTGTGTTCAAGTGCACAGTCACATTGCACACGCAGACAAGCCACAAAGAACAAAGACCGCTTCCAACTTGCTGGGTGACCATAGGCAAGTCCTCCTTCTCTGCCTTGGTTTTGCGGCTTGTGGACAGGAAGGGTTATGAGGCCTCTACCTCACCGTGCAGCCCGCGGACAACGCCTCACTTTCAAGGGGCAGAGGTAGTTTGGAAACTAGTGGGCATGCAACCCTGCTTGGTTGGCGTGCACATACGTCTGTTTAGCTGCCTCTCACGTGGCTCAGACACGCCTCACATTCCTCGGCTCCCTGTTCTCAACTGACGTCCTCACCTGCCTTCCGCCTGGTGAGGGAATGACGCTGCTCTGTCTGCAGGACACCGAAGCCAGCGGTGCCATTATCCCACCTGGTCCTTGAGGGCAGCAGCTCCCAGCACTGGCTGACCACGGGGAGGACGGAAATGTTTGCACCCTTAGTTACCACCGCTTCCAACCTCCGTTCTGTTGCCTGAGACACTGAACTGACCTGGCCATTGCGCCTCAGACCTGGGAATATTGCAGAATGATCAAGGATGCGCACCGGGAGAGAGCGGTGGGAATGACAACATGGCGGTTTCCAACCAAAGGAAACTTGCTTCAAAGCAGCACGCGTGCTAACCTCGCACTACACACCCTCAGTTCTAGCACCCTACATGCTGGTGTCACACCTTCATTCTGACATGTGGGCATCCCACAAACAGTGTTTTCCATCTTAGACTCAAGTTTTCTGACGCCTGCAAAAGAGAAGTTTTACTGCAACTTTTCTTTCAGATCTTCCCCCCTAAAGAAAGCCAAAGGATGATGACCCCACTCACCTCCCAGGTCTCGGCCAGTGGGGAGAGGGGATGAATGACTGACTGTGATGAGATCATTTCCTAACAGGATTCCTCCATTCGCCTTGTGCCGGCCCACCCGGGCTTGGGGTGTGATACTCTCACTGAGGTTGCCGAGGGAATGAGATCATTTCATCACAGAACCCTAAATCTACCTGTGAGCAAGAGGACAGTGATGGCACCTGCTTACGACAGCCAAGGGACCAATGCACTTCTGTGCAAGAGTCTGGCTGCCCTGAGAGACTCCAGGAGGGAGGGGGGCTGTTCAGGTTTGAGGAGAGGCGGGGTGAGGCATGGCACACTAAGATGGGAGCACAAGAGGAGGCGACTGCCCTCACCTTTAGAGGCCCACAAGTTGGGGAGAGGCTGGACTCAGAGAGAGGATATTGTGTACGTGCAGGCAGAGGCAGGGCTCACTGATGCTATGTCAAGCCAAGTGATTCTGTCTCTTACTGCTCCTCTAGGCAGTGAGGGAAAAAAAATTCATGGCGCCTTAGATATGTGTGCACATGAAAAGTAAACTGAGTTTCTACTTTTTTTTTTTACAGGACCATAATAATAAAAATTACTCTTTTTACCAAGAAAATAAAAATCCAACATACATTCGTTCACTGCAGACCCCTGCAAATGGGACCATCCCAAAGGCCACGAGCAATGGCCCTCACTGCCAGCCAGGCCAGATGCTACAACATGGACTCCTGTAAATTCTTGCAAAGTCAGCACTCTTTCAGCCAGCACCACTAGGGGGTGTGCCGCGTGGGAGGACGTGCATATAAGCACAAAGGAAATGGTGCACGCATTCCCGTGGGCTATTTTTGCCTGCAGTTGAACACATCTATGCATTATTTTATTGATGGCAAGACAATCACAAATTTGACAATATTAAGTAATTCTTATTTCAACACGTTGCAGTACTTTTGAATTTCCCAAAACTGTTATCACAATGCAAGTTCCAACTTGAGAGCAGGAAAAGCAAGAATATACATCGAGCACATTTATCTTTGTGTGAATGTGTTTGTGGAAAGTGTATACACAAGTCTATCTCTATATATAAGTATGTACACACATATAAAAACTAAACACATGACACTGGAGTTACATCCGTACATTGGTCTTTGCCTTCTGGAAAAGCCCGCTAGGAATCCTGCTTCCTCTTTTCTTCACCTGAAGATAAATTCCTCTGATATACTGTCACGCTGTCTCCTTAGCTGAAAGCATGTGACAGGTCCAGTGGACAAACAGCAGTGAGTCCTGACAGGTTTTGCTGCACTCACTGACTACCGTTTTGAATTAGTTTCTGAGAAGCTCAAAATTCATTGCAACGACTTGTTGGAGCCCTGCTTTGTGGAGGCACCCCCTAGCCCCCCAGGTGGTCATTTAGTCCACCTATAACATGCCCAGCAGCAGCCTGGGGGGAAACCCGAGTCACCTTGAACAGTGGGGCTGACTGTTTTGGGCCAGCATGGCTGCCCAGGCCTACTTTGCGCAGACCGGGCTGGGGGTTCCGGTGTATTTGGAATGTTAGCCCAGTGGGTGGCATCACTTAGTGAGAAAAGAGAATTCTCTTCAGACTTTACAGGTCCTCGGGACTGAGCCCTTCTCAGAAATGATTCAAAAATGGCAAGGACAGCTTTCTCTGGGCAGCCTTCTGGCGCCCCCCACCTCAGCCCTCCCTTCAGGTGGCCACAGAGCCGCTCCAGCACCCACAAAGGTACGTGCTCGAGGACTACAATTTCCTGCACCAGTGGGCGACAACACGGCAAGAGCTGGCTTTTCCAGAGCAGCGCTCAGCTGTGTTAGCAACTGAGGATCTGAGAACATGCATCTTAAGGGTGGAGGTTCTCCAGAAAACCCTCCCCTGGCCAGTCACAGATGAAGGAGAGCTCCAAGGAGAACAAACTGAGTTTCTCTTTGCCCTTTCTTTAAATTCAGCCCAGATACGTGTGCTGACTGCTGGGCAGGTTGGGGAAAACATCCTCAGAACTCCACATGGTGCCCCAAGTCAACAACCCGCACATCCATACAGCCCACAGTCGCAGCAGCACCCCATTCTTCCAGTGCCCTCTTGCTCTGACAATCAGGCAGGCCACAGGGAACACCAGTGTCCTCCACTCCCTTCAAGGCTTTCCAGGGAGGAGAAGGGAGAGGACGTCACTCCCCGGGGCCTCTGCAGGGCTTCCTGCATTCCACAGGGCCTTAATTTCAACTTGGAGCCAGGCTAATGTCCCATTCTGGCCACGGAAGGCCCGTCAGAGCGACCTCTTCAGAGGCTGTTTTGTTCAATCAGTGTTTGATTTAACTAGGTAGGGCCTGTATAGACCCAGAACTGGAGCCTAATTAAGTTGCCCAGGTACCTATTTTTACTTCCTGGGCAGGGGGATGGGAGGAGGGCAGAGGTGTGAGCCGTTCCAAGAGGACAGACAGGAAGGAGGAGGTGTGTGGAAAGGTTCTCTATAAGTTTACAAATATACAAAAACAAAAAAAAAGCACATTTTTCAAATAAAAATGACTACATTTTTATCTGGCAAAAAGTAGTATACACATGATTTAAATTTTTTTTTAAATTTTAACAGTTTTTGGCAATCTTAATAAAGTACAATATATTACAACCAAACCAAAAAATAGTTGTTTAAGTAACAGCTGTTAAGAGTGACGTGATCCCTGATGCCCAGCCTCCCCCCACCCCACCCCACCCTACTCCTAGAGACAGAGAGAAAAGAAAAATCCTCCCATCTGATGAGCTTATTTCCCACCCCCCTTTAGGAAGCTAACCAATAGGAAGCAACACAACAAGCGAGTGGTGTCAGAGGAAGCCAGAGGTGAGGCTGCATTAGCAGGAGCAGCCGCCCTCGCTGGCCGGGGGCTCCTGGGGTTTGTCCAGCTTGATGTCGATCACTGCAGGGGCTGGGCTAAGGAAGACAATGCTGGGAGGCACAGCCAACAGCTCACAATCTGTGCACCCTCAGCTGCCCTGCGCAGCCCCCACCCCTAGCAGCTTGCTCTGTGTCTCCACAAATGCCCAGGGACTCGGCTTTTTGCCTGACCTGGGCAGGACAGAGTGCCGGCTCCCACCCCTATTTCTCTTGCCCTGACCCTCCCATGTGCCCGCACCACTATCCCTGAAGCAAAGCTTGCCCTGGGCCATGGGATGACCATCTAAACACAGGGGGGACAGTCACTTTCTCAAAGTCTTTCCCTGGTGAGCAGTGCCAGCTCCCAGCCATGGCCATGACACCTGTCAGCCCCACCCCAAAATGCCCTGGGAGGTGGAGAGTCCCTGGGGCAGGCATGGGTCCCACATCTCAAAGCACAGGACTACCTAGGCCTTGGTCTTGTTGGCAGCAGAAATACTGAACCCTCGAGGAGTCTCTGGGCATCCCTTATTCCCTGAGGAAGCTGCTGTAAGAAGCCACATCCCTGGGGAAGGGCCCCAGCACAACCGGTTTCCATCCTCTCCAGCGGGGCTGGAGAAACATCCAGCGGAACCAATAGCACAGCGGGTTCAAGCTGCACAGCCAGGCTGAGGCCTCTGCACTTGCCAAGCTAAAGATGATGACAAGTCCGGCCCGACCACAGGACACGGTCTGAAAACTGCACTCCTGGGCCTCGGGGGTGGGGGTGGTAAAAGAACCCCACTAGGGACCTAGTGCTGGTATCTTGTGGATGGTTTGGGGGCCCCTATCAAAGACTCTGTGAACAAGTCTTTCAGTTGCAAGTACTAAGAAAAGACTGGCTTTCCCTGAAGATCACACTTGCCCTGCTTGCCACATATTTCTCACTTAGCCATGACAAAATTGAAGTTAGACTTTACCTCTGACTTTTCCTTCCTCCCCCTCCCCACCCCATGCCCTAATTTTCTTAATGCGTACCTGTACACATGTGCTTTCTATACATTTGTATGCACATGCATTGTGTGTGTATACAGAGACATGCTTTTTACATGGCAAAGTATAAATAAACAAGTAACGAGATAACAAACAACTGCTTTCCCTCCTCTGAGGTAAGTCAGTTGACCGCTCTGAATCTCAACTTCAACTTTGGTGCTGTCTGAGGTGTGGGTGGGCAGAGCAGAAGGGAGCTTGGGGGCTGTTGAGGGCTGGGCCTAGGAGGAGGGTCTGCTGGGAGAGCTGTCTCGTTGACTAGGCTGACCCACGCTGGAACCCTAGATCAGTGCACCGAGGCCTTCCCCTGTCCCCGCAGACACAGCAACGCTTACTGTGAAAGAGGGTGTCCCTACCCTGCACGTCGCTCCTTATACACCCCCTTGGACCCCACACTGCTTTGGAAGGAGAAGCTTAGATGGCTAGAGCTGCATGGGACTTAAAGACCATGAGCTCAGCCTCACCCCAGTGCAGAGGAGCCCCACACTGCACCCACCAGCTGGGAAGCCACATTCGGGAAGGTGGGGCCTGAAACCAGGCAAGTATGGCCAGCTGTTCTACAACACCAAGTGAATAAACTGATGAATAAATGAACTCCCCAGTACATCTTTCACTCACTCAGCACAGAAAAAGGATACTCCCTTCTTTGCTTTTCTCCTGGACATTCTCCATTCCAGGCAGAGCAGAGGCCACACGTCGGAAGAGCTGGAGAGAAGGGGAGACAGCATGAGCCCTGCCTCCCCTCTCCTGCTGCCCCGGGCCTCATCAATCTGGCCTTCTCTCATGCTGACCTTGGGTTTCATCTCCTGTCTGTCCCACTGACTGTGCCCTGGAGGGCAGGGGCTGCACCTGGTATCTCTTTCACCCATTCCAGCACCTCTCATGCAGGCGGGCTGGCCACAGGTCATGTGTCACGATGGCCACAAGGACCCATCCTGGTGCAGAAAAGGATCTAGACCTCAGAAATAGGAGCCCACAGGCCGGCTTCTGTCCCACTTGCCATGTGGGGAACTGACTTTTGACTTGCCCTGGAGGCATCAGACCCTCTTCTCAGGGGGGTCTGCAAGTCCACAAGCATCAAGGTAACTGGGTGCTGGGCACTGGGTCACAGTTACAGCAGAGACACTTTCCTGTGAGTGTGATGTGTGTGGGTGTGATGCTATGGGTGTGTTTGGGTGCAGTTAAGTGTGATGTGTGTACTGTGTGTAGATGTGTGTGTATGTGTGGATGTGGGTATGTTGCCACATCTGTGTGTGAATCTGTGTGAGGGGGATGTGAATGTGTGTGTGTAAGCGTGCATGCATGCACACACATGCCCTGGGATAGAGATGCACAGAAGAATAGCTGGGGTGCTGTCAGACATGGAACCTAGCAGGTGACCACAAGCACAGGCACAAGTACAAAGCACTGGAAGATTCTCAACACTCCTCCTTCTCCAAATAACAACTGCAGAAACTCGTTGGGCTCTGGGCTTCTAACTCCTCCACTCCGTGAGCTCTCTAAGGACAAAGAGTTATATATTCATGTTCTTACCCCAGAGCCCAGTCCTACAGCACATCCAAACTAGGTGGCAGGTTCTAAAGGGGATGAGGGCCTGAGTGGGCCTGGCAGTGTGTGTGACCCCATGGTGGGCTGTAGAGTGGGGCAGGCAGAGAGGCTGAGGGTTGAGGGCCTGGATCATTCCTCATGAGCTCTCACTCATGGCCTTGCCCCAAAGGGCACACTCTGCCTGTAAAAAGTCACTGCCTCTGCCCATGGCCAAACTGCCAGTTAGAAGAAAGCTGCTGGGGTAACGTGGTTGTCTCAATGTGGACAGGCTCACGGTTACAGTTCAGCATGGACTCTCCTTCTGCAACACACAGGGCTAGTACTGACCACACTTAACTCCTGCTCAGACTATCACGTAGCTTCTAGAGCATTCTAGGAAGGACAGTATCAGAATCTCCCCAATATTGACAAAGGCTTCCTGCCCCTGTGTCAGCCTGGTGCTGCCCCCCCAACTCCCTTGACTTTCCTTCAGTACTGCACAGAGCAGCAGCCCAGCCCTCCAAGAAGCCATGGCAGCCCCAGTCGTACACCAGAGGAGGTGGGAGAGGAGCTGCGAGAGAGAAGAGTTAAGGGCACTCAGTTGGGGAAGATGGGGGTCACTGAGCCCTGGGAGCTTTGGGGCCTCCCACTCTACCTCTTCCTGCTCCTCTGCCACCTTCCCCACTGCCACCAGCACAGCCCACATGGGGTGAGCCATCACTAACCAGCCCAGTGGTTGCACAGGCAGCTTGTCTAGTGTTCCCAAGCACTGCTGGGGGCAAAGGGCAAGAGTGACCCGTAGGCAAGTCATGCTCCTCACTCAGCATGGCCCTCCACATCTCAGGTACCCCTCCCCCACACCTGTGCCCATGCTGTCACCCTGCCAGGCGCACCCTCCCACCTTGTCACTTCTCCAAGCCCTCCCTTCCTTGAAGACAGGGGTCCCTAAGCTTTGTCTAATCAAAGGCCTTTTTGTCAGCCTGGGAGAGCCTATAGTCTCCTTCTAAATGTGAGCAATCACTTACACTGGCATATAAAGAAAATCACTTAGTAATGAAATAAACTTCTAAAATCTTTAAAGATACAAATTTATGCCCAAAGCAGCATCTGTGCTTCCTTATGAACATATTAAACAGCAAGAGCTAGCAGGGGTCTAATAACCACTGTGACACCGAAGTAGCGATGCTGTAAATTGCGAGAAGCCCACAGGACTGGCCAGTGAAAACAGCTGTGACTCTCCTGGGCCGTCGCTCCTGCTGCTATGAGGGAGTCTTGTCACGAGGGAAAAGCTAACACTCAGCTAGTAAAGGTAAAGGCATAGTTTTTTTTTTCTAACCAAAGTCCATGGACTCCTTGGGGGTTCATGCAGACCCCCTCTCTTCCCATACTCTGGAGCTCAACACCACTCCCACCTACCCCTCTATGGCGCCTCCATTTTGATTCGCTAGGTCTCTGCATGCTGGGAGTTCTGGCCACACCAGGGTGTGCTCTTTTCTTCGAGTACAGTTGGTCCTCCACTGCCCTGAGCACTTGCAAGCACAGCGCATAAATCCCAAAACTAGTGACTAGATTGACTTTCCTGACCCCCTTTCCAAGTGAGGAAAGATGCCAGGGAAACACAGCTTCTCTCAGTCACCTGGAAGCTGGTGGCTGGACACTCACATTGTGTTACAGGGACACATGGCGGGCTGCTGCATGGTGGCTAAGGATGACGACCACCCCCTCCATGGAGACTGCTCCTTCCCTTGTACAAGCTTACCGACTCTGGAGGTTAACTTGTTCCCCATGAGGAGGATGTATGGGTGCTCAGGTTGGTCACCCAAGCCCAGTCACTAGCCCCTCAGGGCAAGACAGGCCCACGCCATGGCTGACCACGCTGGGCTGTAGCTGAGCTGGACTCGGGCTCGGCAACAAGGGCGTTTTACCTGCTTCACGTTGTAGCCGGTCTTTGCACTGGTCTCGATGAACATGACGCTCAGCTCTTTGGCGCGCTGCTCTCCCTCCTCGATGGTTATCTGCCTGAAGGCAAGGGCAAAAGGGAAAGTCAGTTTGAGCAGGAGGCAGCCCCTGAAGGAGGCAGAGAGAGAACTGAGATGAGGGCTGGTCCAGCAGCAGGGCCCAGTGGCCCTGAGTCAGCCCTGAGGACAGGGCGCTGAGGCCCAGGCTCCCTGGAGGGCTAAGGGCACCGTCCTTACCCTACTCCTTCTGTTTGGCAGCAGGCAGTGGGGCTGCCCAATTGTTGCCTTTACCAGGAGTCACCACGGCCAAAGCCTGAGCTGTAAAGCACTTTTGAGCCATGTACCACTTCTCTGGAAGGGCATCAGTCCCATTTTCCAAATGGGGATACTGAGGTAAAGAGCGACAGCCCCAAGGGACACAGATACTTAACAAAGGAGCTAGGATTTGAACCCTGATTTCCTCACTTCAAGGACAGGATTCTAATAAAGGAGCCTCTATTTCAGATTATTCCTTAAATGGTCAGTGTGCATTCCAGGAAGTCCACAGTCTATAAACCTGTTGCTTTACCTGACAAGTCAGGGTCTCATGAGATGAGTGGAACAGAAGCATGCAAGTGGCACCGAAGTCAGCCCTGAGGAACAGCCTCAAAGCAGCCTCTTCAGAGAAAGTAGCCCAACCCGACATGACATGTTGACACCCGGAGACCAGAACTCTCATACCCACACCCATACCCAGCATTCCACGGGGACAGAGACACACACTGTAGGAGATGCTGTGTCTGGAGCTATCCTGTGGCCATGGCTGGACCCCAGACCAGGTGCTGCAGGGCAGAAGCACAGACTCATAACCCACACCCTCCCATACTCTGCAGGAGGAGCTGTAGAGGATGGAGGGTCGGCCCAGCTTGCAGGCCCCACTCCACGCCTCTGCCCTCAAAACTACCTCTTATCAGCGAGGTCCGTCTTGTTGCCCACCAGCATGATGATAACGTCACTGCCCCTCTCTGTCCTGACATCATCGATCCACTTAGAGGTCTGTTGGAAGGAGTTGAGATCTGCAGATGGAAGGTGCAAATAAAATAGGTACTAAGTGCAGCCTCATGGAGAGGTGAGAGCTGGGAAGGGGCATAGCTCAGGAGCAGGAGGGAGGGAGTATGTACCCAGGAGATGTGGGGGCACGGGCACACAGGCAAGTGGGTCCAGTCTTCCAGAGGAGGCCCACGTTTGTTTCTGCCACTGCCACTCAGGGAGAGATGCTTATATTCTAGCCAGTGTTTGTGCAGAAGCACCTGTCTGGAAGTCCCAGCAGTCATGATTTGGTGCATGGACAGCAGCAGCTTTAGGGGCCCACCTGATAGCCAGACCTGACTTTTATTTTTGTTTCATCATAATAAGAAAAACCTTTAATGGGTAAATATACATTGTTTTTATTATTTATTTATTTCCTTCCTGATTCTTTTTCTTTTCCTCCCACCACCATACCTTCTGTCTCCTGGTCCTGTTTCCCTCCCCACTCCCTCCTAACCTCAGAGTCCTCACAGTGTTTATTGATGCCCACTGGTTTTTGAAGGTATTTTATGTTATCAAATTGTCTGTTACATAAATGTATTTGCTTTTATCATTCTGACTGGCTACCCATAATTCTAACTCCCTCCATTTTTTGTTGAAAAGGCTGCATTTCATCCTTTCTCATGGCTGAAAAGTATCCTATGGTGTGACTACACCACATCTTCTTGATCTAAGTGTTTATCAGTGAACATTTAGGCAGCTTCCACGTCCTACCTATTGTGAATAGAGCTGCTATGAACATTGTAGAACATGCAGGGTTTTGTGTTGATGGTTTCATAATCTCTGGATATATGCCCAAACGTGAGGTTGCTGGATCATAGGGTATTTCCATTTTAGATTTTTAAGTTTAATCCAGATTGCTTTCCATAATGGGAGCACCAGTTCACATTCCCACCACCAGTGTAACACAGTTAGTTCCTCTTTCTCTGCATCCTCCCCAATACTGGTTGTTGAGGGTCTTTTTAATAAGTGCTTTTCCCATGGGCATGACATGGTATCTGCCCAGTGGTTTTAACCTGCATCTGTTGTTGGAAGTGATGATGAACATGCTTTCATATACCTAGTGTCCTTCTGAATACCTTCTTTGATGAACTGTCTGTTCATATCTGCTGCCCATTTATAAATTGGGTTTGTTTGATAATTGTTGAATTGTGTTGAGTCCTGGATATTAATCTCTTATCAGTTATATATTTGTGACTTATTTTCTTCTATTCAATAGAGTGTCTTTCTAGTCATTTTGTATTTTTTTAACATATAAAAGCTTTTAAACTTGAGGCTGACCCACTTGTGGATTTTTGCAATTATTTGCAATTATTTATTACTATTTTATATCTCTTGCTATAGTCACCAAAACTTATTTATTGTTGATGTCATAGAATCATCAACATTTTCTTCTGATTGTTTTATTACTGCAGGTCTTATATATAAATCTTTACTCCACTTGGAGTTTATTTTTGAGAATGGGGTTAACAAGTGATCCAACTTCACTCTTTATGTGTGGCTTTCCATTTTCCCGTATCATTTATTAAAGAGACTGTCCTTCCCCCATTGCATGGCCATAGCTGCTTTGTCATAAATTAGGTAACGATACATATATGGATTTATTTCTAGGCTTCTGACTCTGTTCAACTAATCCATATATTTACTTCTGTGCTAATTCCCTATTGTTTTCAGTATTATTGTTTTTCAGTAAAGTTTAAAACCAGGTAACATGATATCTCCATTTTTCTCCTTTTTTTCCAGAGCTGATTTTGCAATTTGAAGTCTTTAAAATGGTGTATATAAATTTCAATTTTTTTATTTATTTGAAAAATACTGTCAGTATCTTTATGGGGATTATGTTAGATCTATGTATCATTTTAGGCAAGACAGGCAGACCTGACTTTGGAGGCTCAGAGTAGAGAGTAAGAGATGGGTGCACCGGACTTGGCTGAGCTTGCACACAGTGCAAGGGAGGAACTATAGCAGCCCATGGGGGGTAGACCCAAGCCTTTCCAAAGATGTTTCTTAAGAGAAACCTCAGGCTTTGCACATAAGAGGGGCAGGTGGCCCCAGGGATAGGTGAGAGCCAGGAGATGGGAAGGCCATTTCAGCCTCCTCAGCCCCAAGAGGTGGTGGAATTCTCAGGGCAGCAGTCAGGCCATGCCCACCACTCAGCAGCCCGCATGCTTGGGGAGGGAAGCCAGCCTGTTCTGTGGAGACTCAGTTTCCCTTCTGTTCAGCATCAGGCTACAGGAGCCCAGGCCCTCAAAGGCTCAGCTCCCACCTGCACTCAGGTGTCAGAGACCCTGCAGTCAGGACTAGGGCAGAGGATGGTGGGGGATGAGGTGGAGGGGGGCAGGCAGAGGCAGAAGGCTGGGGCAGCACTTAGGTGTCCTCCTACACAGGGGTGCCTGCAGCCCAGGAGCTTACCACATGTGTTCCATATACCTGCTGGGATAGCTGGGGCTCCGCCTGAGCCCCAGCCCCACAGGCTGTCAAGAAGAATTACCCTGGCCAGGAAAGCCACGGTGTGTGGGAAGTGCAGCCCATCCACAGCTCTCTTAGACCTGCTAGGTCTTCTCTCCCAGGGAGTCTTGTGAGGAGGTAGGTCACTAGCTGGCAAAATAGCTGCTGCTGGGGCACAGCTGGGCCAGGGGCAGGCTATTCTCTCACATATACAGAAGTTACTCCATAGGGATCTTTCTGGAGTCAGGGTGAGTTCAGAGGGACTAGGGAAAGGGCAGCCTCATGAGCACCTGCTCTCTTCTATGTAGGCCTCTGCTCTGAGGAAAGCCAACCCAGTGCCATACACAGCTGCTATAGGAGGGTGGTAGATGGTGGAAAACACACAACTCATTCCCCACCTGAGCTCATGTCTTCCTGCACTCAGAGAACAAGGAAGCAGGCACGTGGGGCGCACACTCACTTGTGATGTCGTACACCACCACAGCCACAGTGGAGTCACGGATGTAGCTGGGGATCAGGCTGCGGAACCGCTCCTGGCCGGCTGTGTCCCAGAGCTGCAGTCGCACCTGTTGCAGGGAGGGCAGGGTGGCAGGTGGGCAGACGGTCACCAGGGAGCAAGGAGATCACTCCAGCCCCAGTGGGTGGGGGCCAGAGGGCAGTCTGGGATCTGAGATGCTGGCACCACCAACTCCATGGTAGGCAGGTTCTCAGCGGTGCTCAGGGTCCATGTGATAAGCCCAAAGGAACCCTCCCTGTCCCACCAGGTCTAAAGTTGGGCACTCACCGTACGATCCTCCAAGTACATGGTTTTTGACAAGAAGTCAATCCCAATAGTTGCCTGTTAGAAAAAAGCACAGGGAGGTCAACACTAAGAGGTCTCAGGCAAAGGGAAAAAAGCTCAGTGATCCAGGCAATGACAGAGCTAGCAAAAGGCGGGTACCCCCTGCCAAGCCTAGAGTGGGTCCTGTTTTGTTGGGCTGTTCCTGCAACCCAAATCCCAACAGTAAACCCTCTCATTCCTCTCAGAAGAAGTGAGTTTGAACTAAAAAGGATGAAGACAAGTTTTGTAGAGACTGATACAAAAGTGCTTTGGAAACGGGATAAGAGAGTTGGGTGAGGAGACCCCTCCCCTCAGGAACAAGGCTCATGGAAAGAAAGCATTTCACCTACACCCCTTAAAGTGGGGGCCTAAGGAAGCAGGTCAAGCAGGTACTGGGTGGTTTCTCTGGCAGAGCTTCCTTAGCCCCACCTGCCTCACTCCCTTGCAGCCGGCCCTCGAGGCTCCCCAAGCCTCTCCTCTGTGCCCTGTAACTGAGACTTCTGGGCCTGATTCAGCACTGCTTAGGTAGCAAGGCAGAACGGGCTGCTTGCCACTCTATAGGGGTGGAGACTGCCGGCTTTTCTCGGGGCATCGCGGACCATCCAGGGCAGCATTTCACAGGAAAGCCCAACTGACTCTTTTCTATCCAAACCAACATGTTGGGAGGCAACTGTCCCCAGCACCCAATGTCACACCTGTGCCCCTTTGTCCTGGCACCAAAGGCATCTAGGGAAGCTTAGGTGAGCCTTGTGGCCTCATCTACCCCGAGTGTCTGTGCTAGGCGCTAAATGCTGCCAGTATGAAATGGAAACATTACAGGTGTGTAGTTAATAGTAACAAAGACTCAGATATAGCCTGAATGTCCCAAGTACAATATGGCATATTCATATGATCAGAACCCTTGGCAGCCATTAAAAATCACATTCATGAAAAATATTTAAAGATCTAGGAAAATGGTCATTGAATGGACTAAAGAAGGTTATAAAACATCATGTTTACTGTGATCTTAATTGAATGAAGTAGATAAATAATATATCTTTCATATTTTCTTAGACACTGAAGTTAAGGGACTGTGCTAAATAAAGCCTTAATTATGCCAATGTCTGGGTAGTGACATTATGGATGATATTTTTTTTTTAGGCTTCCTTCACTATACTTTTCTCTATTTTTGACAATGAATATATAACAGTTCTAGAAGTAGGAAAAAGCATTTTGAAACAAAAATAAAGAAGGGAAACTAGACTGTATGGAAAACTGTGCAGTGACTTCTTACTACAAAAACCACAAACAAGCAAAACCCAAGGAAATAGAGCATCCCATGACTGCAGCCCCCAAGCTGACCACAAGCAACGCACACATCCAACTTGTTCCACGTAGGAGCTGAAGGAGCTGCATCCTCCTAAAACTTGCCTTAGTGCAAAGATGTGAGTGTCAGGGACCATAAAGTTCCAAAATGTGGGTATTGGACAAACACCTTAGATACCCAATCCCTTGCTTTGGAGATGAAAGGCCAGACCACAGAAATCAAAGGACATGCTCAGTGTGACTATGTCAATCAGTGAGAGCTGGGAGAAGCAGAGCTAAGATTTTGGTATCACTTTCTTTCCCAGATTAACACACCTTTCCTGCATGGTGTAGCCACTGGGGAACATATGTGGATTTGATGAGTAGCTTACGGACTCATTTCTGTTCCTTAATAGATATACTACATCCACTTAACAGTTGTGTTAGAGTGACAGTCTTTGTCTTCCGAAACTCACAAGAAGAAATGTACAATCAGGTGGAAATCTCTCAGCTCATCAGAGCTCACTGGGCTCCCCAGGGAGTGCCAGGCTCCTTCTGTAAAATGACCTTGAGCTAAAAGCCAGATGCAAGAGCACAGGATGGTGGCAGTGGCTGCTGACCATCCCTTTATGGGTATTTCCCTTTCTACAACAGGACTCCAAATTTAACGATGGTCTCACAAATGCTCCAAATAAAGACATTATTTTCCAAGTTCTCTTGTACTGGGTGGCTAAATTCTGGTCACTGGGAGGTGAAGGTAATGCACATATCTTCTGGAATGGGTCCTTTGTGGAGGCATGGGAGTATGCCCACAGCTGCTCCCTTTCTTGCTGCTTAGAATGAAGACAGATGGTGATATCCTACAGACCCATCCAGTTGGGTGTGACAAAGTAGCAATGACAGATCAACCAGACAAAGAAAGCTGGGGTCCTTGATTCAGGGAGCCACCTCAGTAGTCTTGAACTGCTTATATCCAGATTGTTGTGTTGAGGAGAAATGAACATTTTTTTTTTTTTTTGCTTAAATCACCGTTATTTTGGGTTTAGTAACAATATCCTATCTAGTAAAGAACCATAGAGAAATGTACCCTTCAAAGGTAGGTAGCATGGATGGTGATGGTGATAGCCATTAATGATGATGTGACAATGAGAGCCCTGTTTCCTCACATGTACACAAGATACTTCTGCTTCCAGGGAGGACAGAGAAGTCACCAGATGACATGACAAGCCTGGTGCCAGCTGGATCAAATCTTGGCAAAGTTCAACTCAGAGGCCTCCACAACCATAATCAACATTTACTGGTCACCCACATACTTTACTACCTCTCACAACAACTTCACCAAATCATTAGTAATGAGGTAACTAAGACTGTAAGGACCCAATTCCTATCTCTCCAGCTCTCTCCCAGTTTTATTCCCACTTCTGTGCTTCTTATAAATCAAGGGTATATCCATTCCCTAGTTGTGCAGTCTCTCAAACCTGTTCTGGCCACACTCCCCACCCAACCAGGCCACCAAGTCACTGCAGACCTTCCCACAGATGTACTTACTGATGCCAAAACACAGGCATCACCACTGCTATGGCTGAGCCACCAGCTTTGCTCAAAACTAGACTTCTAACTTTTGATTCCAATAATGGCTGAGTAGTTTATACCAAGCCAACCCTCCACAGATAACTATTATAAACTCTGGACAAATACAAGAAATAACAACTTGCAAGCACTGAAGAGTGATCAAAACTAGGCAGAAAATGGAAGGGTGAATATCTCTAAAGGAAAGGAAGAGAATGATCTCAGATCCTATAGTAAACTGGTTTTCTCCTAAGGTAACTTCCTAGTCCCACTAAATTAGAAGGACTTGGTAAACTCCTCGGGCTTTCCACCAGAACCCAGAAAGGTCAGCTTTGGGAAAGAGAACATCACCTCAGGACTGAGGGTTACACCAGAGGACTAAGAAAAAAAGCAAAAGATATCCATCTGAATAAAATTTAAATCTAGTAAGTAACCATCCTCTCCAAAAAAAAAAATTAATTTAATTGCCTAAATTAAATAAAATTTAATTTAATTGCCTATTAAACTAAAACTCAACACTCTTCAGAGCAAGGTAACAGAATCTAAGAATCTCTACAACTTGTTCAGTATGTCCCCTACACAATAAAAAAAGGATTAGGTGTGAAAAAGTCAAGCCTTAATGAAAAGAAAAACTCAATAGAAACAGACTCTCAGATAATCCAGATATTGGATTAGCAAGAGTTTAAAAAAGCTCTTATATATGTTAAAAATAAAGAAGGAGATGATAAACATGATGGGTGAATGGTAAGTGAAATATAGAAACTCCAAAATAAAGCCCCAAAAATCTTAACATTAAAAAATATAATACCAGAAATAAAAATGCATTAGGTTTGAGTAACAGCATCTGGAACACTGCAGAGAAAAGGGTAGTAAACCTTAATACAAGACAAAAGAAACTGTTTATACTGAAGTAGAAGAAAAAAAAGGAATGAAAAAACCAGGCCTTAAGAAATTCCAGGGCAAAATAAAGTAGGCTCTCATAAAGAGAGCAGAAACAGAATCAGCAAAAAAAAAATTTCAAAAGCTAACAACCAAAACTTTTCCCAGTTTGATTAGAAACATCAACCCACATTTCCAAGAATCCTAAAACAGGATTCATTCAAAGAAAACCATTCAAGGCAAGTCATAATCAAACTACCAATAGCTAAAAATAAAGAGAAAACCTTAACAGCAGCTAGAAAATAGAAAGTCATACAAGGAAATAATGACAAGAAGGAGGGTTGATTTCTCATCAGAAATAATTCTGCACAGAAGACAATGGAACATCTTTAAAGTTCCAAAAGAAACCAGCACCACCATCATGTCAGTCTAATTCTAAAGTCAGTTAAAATTCCCTTCAACACTGAAGGCAAAACAAAACATTTTCAGATAAAGGAAAACTGTCATAATTTGTTACCAGTGGGCCTTTATTATAAGAAATGCTTTTTAGGCTGAAGGGAAATTTTACAGAAGCAAATGTCAGTCTTTAAAGAAGGGATACAAGAGTGCCAGAAACAAATAGATTTACCAGAAATGGTGACTCTGGGTAAATATAAAAACATATGACTTTCATCCCTATCAACAGTTCCTAACATTCTCCCTGGCTCCAATCTCATGTACTTCAGTCTCAGAAGGTACCTCAAGTATGACTTTACAACATTAGGTGTAACTACTTCAATTTCTTGCTTTTCCCTCTAAGATAATCACAGCGACAACCACAGTAATGATGACTAAACATCCAACCACTAACCATTTGCCAGCTACTGTGCCCAGCACTTCACATGCATCATTTAATCCCAACCTCTGAGTTCTGGTCTTTAGTATTCTGATGTCACTGCTAAGAAAACTGAGCTGAAGCGATGCTATTTGCCCAGGATCAACAGCCGGAAGCAGCAGAGCCAGGATTCAAAAGGTATTTTCAAAGTCGTCTGTATGTGCACAGACTATTCCCCCACTCCCCAGGGGTCTGAATATTGCGCCGGGTGAAAGCAAACCTTCTGGACCCAGGCCTCCCCACCCAGTAATGCTCTCAGTTATCTCCTTTCTCTGTTTTATCTTCAACCTTTCATTCTCTACTCTTTCCATTCTTCCACGACTCATTCTCTAAATTTTCACACCCTTACAAAAATAATTACTCCCTGTCACTACGCAGCTCTCTAGTCAAATCTCTCTCCTCTTCATATGGTATGGTTCTTGGAAAAAGACCCCAAACCCACTCCTCCACTTCTCTCCTCCCATGACTTGCTCGGGGAAGCTGCTCTTTAAAAAAAAAAAAAAAGATTTATTTATTTATGCATATACAAGAGTTGGGATACAGGCCAGAGATGTGGGGGGTGAGAGGATTCACCAGACAGAGTGGGGAACAGAACAGGCAGACTGACTGAAATACACTGCTGAGGGGAGCAGCGGGAGAGTCAGGAGAGGTCTGCTGCGCCATGTGGGTTGCTCCCTGGTCGGCCAGGGATCGAACTTGTGCTGCAGAGGCTGCAGATTGCCTCATAGTGCGTTGCTTAACTCCTTGTGCCACCAGGGAGGCCCGGAAGC
Source organism: Talpa europaea (assembly GCF_964194135.1). Taxonomy (NCBI): domain Eukaryota; kingdom Metazoa; phylum Chordata; class Mammalia; order Eulipotyphla; family Talpidae; genus Talpa; species Talpa europaea. Next base: position 45,775,635 of record NC_140070.1, read on the forward strand.
TGCTCTTGCTATGCTTACCACAGCCATTTCATCTCCAAATTGTAAGGACCCACTATAGGCCACACTCTACTTGATGTACTTGACCCTGCTGGCTAATCCTCTCCCTGGACACGCTTCCTTTGCTTTGACACTACTTGTTTCTGACTTCCTTGCCTCTCTGCTGTTCCTTATTGGTCTCTTATAGGATCCTCCTCCTTTCTGTACCCCTAAAATGTTGGTGTTCCTTACTATTTAGTGTCAGGAGACCTCACTTACTCTCAGCTTCAAACAGGATGTGCTGGGGCTTTCCCATCTACATCCCAGACCTGACCTCTGCCCCGAACTCCAGGTCCAGGTAGCCAACTGCTCACTAGACATCTGACCTACTCATTCTCTAGACATGTCACTAAACACAGTGTGCCCCACAAGGGGCTCACCATCTCCCTCCAAGCTTGCTCCCTCCCATCTTGATGCATGGCACCTCCTTCCCTCCTAGGTGTGGAGCCTACTGTAAGCCCTCCTCAGTCCCTCCTCTTCACTTGCTCTCTCATCTCCCACTCATCAAATGAATCACTGAGATGATTACTTTGCCTTCTGAGTCTTTTCATTTGTTCTCTTCTTGCCATCCCCACAACTGCTCCCCCAGTTCAAACCTCCAACCTCTTACCTACACAACCCCCCAAAGGCTTCCTGACTGGTCTCTCTGCCCTTGGGCTCTCCCCTTATTCCTTCATACAGCACCACGGTAATCTTTCTAGAACACAGCCCTGACCACAGCACTCCCCCTGGCAGAGGAGACAGTCTAAACACTTCTATTCCCTGCAAAGCTGTTTCTACAGTCTCACTGCCCCCTTGCTGGCTTGCATCTTACACTTTAGTAATAATACTGCTGGCAGGACTTCACACACAAGCCATGTGTTGTTTCTGTGCCTTTTCTGATGCTGTCCCCTCTCCTGAAATGCTCCTCCACAAGGCTAAAGTCCATTCAAAACTCAAGATTCAGCAACTCTGCAACTCTGCAACTGAGTCATGGGTTGGTCTCAGGACCTCTTATTTAATAGCGTCTTGAAACTGGAGTTCTCATCCTGGTCAGTCTCCCCTATCAGCCCGTGATTTGGTGATTCTCAGCATGCAGTATGGGACCACTTGCTTCAGAGTCGCAGCAGGAGCTTGTTAAACATGCAGATGCTTGAGCCCCACCTAGACAGACAGAATCAAACTCTGCGCCTGTCAGTTTGGGAGTGAGAATGTCAGGCCAGCCTTCAAATGACTCATTTGTATGGTAAAGTTTACAAACAACTGCCCAGCTCTAAGCTCCTGATGTAATCAGCCTCAGGCATTTGTGGTGTCCAGCAAGAGGAGTGAGAGACACATGGAGACAGCCATTCCTGCAGGAGGTGCTATTCGCAATGAAGGAATCAGGTCTCATGATTCAGGACCCAGACCACACTGGTGGTGGTGGCACAGGCTGGATTGAATGTCAGATTTCCCTGACTGCAAAGTCAGTGCTCTTGACTATTCATCCACATTCCCTCTGCAGCCTAAAATCCCTTCATTTCTGAAGCTGTCACTGAGTTTGTGTGGGGATCACATTCTGTCTGGCTCCCTATTGTCAGAATCTTATGGTCATTAGACATAATAGCTCAGCAGAGTCTACTTAGGAGGAAGTTCATTTGCATTTTAACTACAACAAAAGTCAGCTCTCAGATATAGAACAGAAACAAAAACTTTTAAGATCTCCTTGGCTGGGTCTTGGCTACTGAAAATTTCTAGCTCCTTGCATCATTTATTTTTTCAGACACAGGCACAAGCAGTTGATACCACACTACACCAGATGCAGACCGCACATCCCTCCCAGACAGTCTAGACCTGCAGGGGAGAAGGGGGTGATGGTCTTTCGGGGGCAGCTCCATTCTGGCAAACAGTGATGTATTGGATACTCATTCAATTCTTCATTCTCATGTGCAGACAAGCCCTGGTTCCTGCCTATAAGGACTGTTCCCTCCCCTGGTATGTCCTTCCTCATGGCTAATACCTATTCAGAGTTCAGAACTTAGCCTTGAACTTCAACCTCGTGGTGGAGTAAGGTATACACTCACAGAGCCGTGGTCCTGACAGATGGCAAGGACAAACGCAGGTCCAAAAAGGGGGAACTGTGCTTTCTGTTGATTTCTTCAGGCAAGGTGGGGCCACTACAAAAATGGGTGAGTGAATACTAACTTTCCAGCAAGTGAAGCTGGGGAGTCATGGAGGATGGGAGAAAATCCCAGATGGAGGGTACAGGGGAGTGCACCTCCGTTGACTTCCTTGGTAATGTCAGAGCTGCTAGAAGACCAAGCCTCTTGCAGAACACTATTAAGAACTCTGAACAGAATAAAACAAACAACTGTCTGAAGGCTCTGCAAAGTAACCAAAAGGAGATGAAATTGGAGAAACGTAGAAGCAGAGAACATGGCTGTTTTTACGACTGCTCTCTCACCTGAGGGCAACCCCAGCTAGAGTCGAGGGGTCGCTAAGAAACCTTCAGTCTTCCAGGACAACAGATGAGAGGGCAGATGCAAAGCTACCACAGAAGACAGAAAGTATGAAAAATCCTGGAAGTGAAAAAGTCACAGAGAGGGCATCCCAAATTCTGCATATTAATGCTACCCAAATCATTGACTAACCAAGCACACCACAAGCAGCCCACCCCATCAAAGACAGAAAACAAAACAGACACAAATGAATGTGAATCAAGTTTAAGTTGCTGCCTGCCACACCAAAGAGAACTGAGAATTTGGGTCCAGCTAAAACTGTAGCAAAGGAACAAACACAATGCACAGTCTTTTTCTCAATATGTAAGATATACCTCAGAATTATTAAGCATATGAAATGAAAACCATAGTTAAATAAAAGAGAATAAATGGAGAACAACCCTGAAGTGAGCCAGATGTTGAAAGTAGCAAGCAATTTTTAAAAATAATTAATAAAATTATGCTCAATTATGTAAGGATAAATATGATCATAATGAAGACACAGATTTTAAAATCTCAGCAAAGAAATGATACAGAAGAGCTAAATACAAATTTAGAATGGAAAAACATACTATCTGAAATTTTAAAATTACTGATGGGTTTAACAGCAGACAGAGATGAAACAATGTATTTGAAAATCAATTCCTAGAAATTATCCCAAAGTACAGTATGGGGACACCAAACATAAAGAATATCCAGCTATGCAGGTAGGCCACACCCCCTACAAAAGACCCCAGAAATCTTGGTTATTCTGTTACCTGCTTTGACCTAAAGATGTTGCCTCGCACAGGTCAGCACAAGTCACACAGGGGTGTGAGTGGACATTGATGGGAATACGCATGTGTTTTTGTGTGTGAGTAGACATGTGGCTGAGTGAACATACACACATGTGCATGGACCTATTATTTGCATGTGAAAGTATGTGTATATAGGTAGAACTGGGAGAGTATGAGTATGGGGTGGTTGGGAGTCACTTCTGCTTTGAAGGTAAAGGCCAAAAGGCTGTGGTAAAGGCCACAGCCCTGGCAGTGCCAGGAGGTAGCAAAGATGAAGCGATCAGGAGACTTCATAGGTGTTTTGGGGATGAGGTGGGGGTTGATTTCTGCCAGCCAGCCAACCTAGGTCCCTGTCCATGCCTCCTAGGACAGCCCATGGCCAACCCGGGGGATCAGGCATGTAGCTAGCACATGCCTGATGGAGCCCCACCCAAATGGACCTGGGTAGGGTCATGGCCCAGAGACCCTAGTCTGTTTCCTGTGACCTGTGCCAAGTGCTTTGGTGAGTTGAGTGATGTGCCTGGGAGAACACTGGACTGGGAGAGTCCTAAAAAAATGACAGACTCTCTGGCCCTCAGTTTTTCATCTCTAAAATGGGGATAATCACAGTTTCTTCAAGGACTGTTGGATCAAATGAGTGAGTCTAAATGAAGGTGCTGTGTAGAAGTAAAATGACCAAGGGATTTCCAAGAGAAGTTAGAAAAACACACCCCACTGGAGACCCAAGAATGTGCCTTAGTCTGTGTGAAATATAGCCCATGGGACTATAAGTCCTACAGGGTAAAAGTAAACCATCATCAACTGTTTCAGGGGCAGCCTGCATAGTCCAGCCTGTAATGGAGAGCCATAAAACATGTGGACGCAGACGAGGCCCTGAGGAGTCCGGCACTGAAGAAACAAGAGCAATTTTAAGTAGGTTAACGTTTCCAAGCTTCTTTGCCCTGGGAACCGCTGTTCTTGGAAACCCTATTAACATCCCAATAAACCAGAGTTCCCAGAGCTTCAGGAAAGGCTGACCCTCAAAGAGGTGGGTTCTAAATGAGACCACATCCCCCTTCTACTTTGCCATGGAGTCTTAGTCAAAGCAATTCTATACTCCATTTCCTCTTAAAAGGTGTGGAGTAAATTATTCTTACTATTAACTATTCCACCGGTACATAAAGAGGATATCAAAATAACATGAGCAGTAAGCTTGAATTTGGGGACTCTCCTGACACTCTATGATCCTCATGATTCTCTCCTTTCCTTGGCTGAGCTGCTGCACCCCCCGTACTACTGATACCCTACCCCACACCTCTCCCGATGCCCTGGGCTTTACACTGCTGTTACCAACCTGGTAATCCTTAGTTATTGCTTTAATATCATCATGCTTGCAAACTGTGCTGCTTATGAAAAATGGCAGGTACTTCATTTTATACAAAATGTGGGGAAGCTTAACCAGCACAGATTTCATAACTGCATCCACGCTTATCTTCTTTGGAGGGTGGTATTAAACAGTGTCAAGCGGGGCTCAGACACACAGTGCAGAGTGACGGTGCGTTACATGCCTCCCTCTGCACAAAAGCTGCCATTGGCTCAGCTGATCCCCAAGGAAAGAAATGTTTCCTGAGGCACTTGTTGAAATCTTCTTTGCTATGTGCATTTATTATAAAATATAATTTTGCATCCACATTTTGACAAGACACAGTAATAAAAGTCTGCAGTAGAAATCTGCATGGTAATTTGCATAAATTGACTGGAGACTCTCTTCTTAGGAAGACAAATTACGAAAAGGACCAAGTGTGTCTTCTTTCAGTCTTGGCCAGGCCTTGGTCCATGACTGTGGAAGCATCCATTAGTGGCAGAAAGCAGCTGGGCATGACAAACCCTTGACAATGAAGCTGCTGTTGGCGCTCTGCACCACCAACCATCGAATTAGAGTATTAGGGGTAAAGTCATGCAAATTAGCATGCAAATGAGGCTGGCAAAACTTAAGGATTCAGACTGGCAAGCATGTGCTTTAGGGGCAAGCAACAGCAGCCTCTGGAAAACACGCTGGACAAGATTCATCCTTGCCAGCAGCTTCACAAAGTGCTGGGCGTGGGGGGTGGCCTGGGAGGCCATAGCACAGATACCTGGATTCTTTCAGACACCTCAGCCTCCATATCTACACAGGCCTGAGGCCACAATGGAGAGTGGCTTGCGCTAGTTACCACCTAATTTAAGTATGTATTGATTATGCTTTTATTTCCCAGCTGGAAAAACATAAACCAGACAAGATGCACCATCCAACTTTAAATAAGGGGTTAAATTTCATCAAAATCAGTGAATCTCTTCAAAAGCCAAACAGATGCCCACAAATGTGTGGCCTGAAACTCCCTGAGTGGTTTACTAAAGGGTCACAAATGGTCCAAGTGGACAAGTCCCCGCCCTATCTATAGTACCTAGGGGTAAAAGATCTAGGGGCTATCTAAAATGTAGGCCAAGAAGCAATTTAGGATTCTAAAATGTGAGCAGAGAATTGCATCATGGGTCCATCAGCGGTATCATCAGTGGACTCACCCAATAACCATCTCAACTTGCTCCTACCCACTTGACTAGAGTCCGTAAAAGTGAAATTCTGTTTTCTCAGCCTCTTGAGAGGCTAACAGTGATCATGGGACCCAACTCTGCTCAATAAGACATAAGCAGCCACCTGCTGGAGAGGGAGGGGACGCTAGGGAGTCTCTGGCTTTCTTTTTCTGACAAGTGATGTTAAGAACAACCACCAGGCCGCATGGAGAAATAGAGACACACAGTAAGAGGGGAACAGCCCAAGGCCTGATGCTTCACAGCATAGCCGGGCCTCCATGAGGCCGAAGGCGACTCCCTGAATCTGGCAAATCAGAACCCTTCGATGTTCAAGCCACCTTCAGCCAGCTTTCTTATTAGTAGGTAACCATATTGCTAATGCAATCAGAGACGGGGAGAAGGGCAGAGGAAAGGAGGGAGAGAGAGAAAAGATGTTAGAGCATGGGCAAATTTGCCCTCAGACCATCCCAGAGCACTGTCCACAGTGAGCACTTGGATGACTGTAGGACCAAGTGAGTCTTCTTTGAGTCTTGGCCAGGCCTTGGTCCATGACTGGGGAAGCATCCATTAGTGGCAGAAAGCAGCTGGGCATGACAAACCCTTGACAATTAAGCTGCTGTTGGCGCTCTGCACCACCAACCATCAAATGAGAGTATTAGGGGTAAAGCAGCTTCACAAAGTGCTGGGTGGTGGGGGGGGGCTTTAAGTTGGGGGGGGTGGAGGTGTCAGTGGTCAGTCAGTGGTCAGGTGATTGGATTCAGGGAGACTGCACAATATAAGGTTGCCACCTCACATTTTGACCACAGAATCTAATGTTTGCAAGCTGGACCTTCACTGTGTTAATATAGCAAAATCCTCAGGTTGCCTGAGCTAGCAGAGAATCGCAGTCTAGTGTTCCAGAGAAGCGTGGGGTCCAGCATCATCTGGCAGAGCTGCAGGCTCAGCACAAGTCCACATGTAGGGGTGACTGGGATGCCCACCATTTCCCATGAAGATTAATGTTCACTTCACTTCATCATTTATCAGTCTAGTCTGTTATAGAGTTATTGTTGCTTTTGGTTTTGTTTTTTCTATATTGTGGATACTGATGTGCATTGTATCAACTGTATTTTGGCCAATTAAAATTTTCATCATCTAGGTTTTAAAACCTGTATGTGCTATGGCTTAAATGGAAATAAAGCACATTCCTACAGCTAAACTTTGAGGTGACTGGTCTAGGTGATGCAGGGGTTGAATCCTAGCCACATAATTTTAAGGTGAAAAATATGCCATAGTAGGAAACTAGAACACTGGCCCCTGGTCCCTCAGCTAAGAGACAGAAGGGATTTGAACCTAGGCCTCCCCTACACACGCCATTGTTTTGAAGGAGAAACAAAGAGCTGAGGTACAAGGGGACTTGCTGGATCCTCATTCGTGGTGTGACCTCACTCTGACCATGACTGCAAGAGGGGGATCCAGTTCCTGATGGGGATGCCCAACGGGGACACATGACATCTTGGCTTCTATGAGGAAAGGCCACTCCTAGTCTCACCTCCTCTCTGCACCCTGACCCAGAAAACGTATCAATTCCTAGTGCTTCCGGAATCCAGTCGCCAACCTCTTCTTTTAATTCCATCATTACTTCCCAATTGACTCTTCATTTTTTGTGTGTGTTATTGGCACTGATATTTTTTCAGAGTATCTGGACAGAAACTCAGGGTCTACTCAGGCCAATGCCTCTTTTGTACACTACAGACCCACTCTACTTTCTTGCCCCTTCCAGTGTCCTGTGGGGCTGCATTTTGACTTTCTCACATAGCCACAGCACTGGATCATTACACCTCTGGCCTCACAAGTGCTTCTCACTCAGCATGCAAACCTTCCTATCTCTGCTGAAGCTGCATCAAATCCTCCGTGTCCTTTCTGGCTTGGCTTCTCACCCTTTCCTCCAGAAAGGCTTCCAAGCCCACTAGATCAGCCACTGACCCCTGCTTGACTGACTCCATATAGCCAAAGAATGACGCCGGAAGCCCATAATTCTTCTACCTTCTACATACGCACGCATTAAGCATCATTGCTGAGAGGGAGGAGGAGCAGGAAGGTACTTAGATGATAAAAGCAGTTCTATTATGATGTGAGCCCGGTGACTACACTCCAGGGACAGTCTATGCACACCCTGGGCAGCCACATGAGGCCCCATCCCTCACCTTTGCCACCTCAATCCCCCAGAATCTGGCTCCTTGCTGATCTGGTCATCCAAAAACAGCATGTCTGCCTCTGAGTTGAGGGCCCAGCACGGTCAAGTGATGGACTGCCGTGCGCTCATTCCACTATTGGCTCCCAGGATGGATGCAGCACCTTAGGCCCTGGGCTATGGACCCAGATGCCTCACCTGGTGCCCACATAGCATGCAATCTGGCTCATCTGAGTCTCCCGTCTTTCTGACCGAGTGCTCCATGCTACAGCCACAAGAGCCATCTTCCTCACATCCGGGTTACCAACTATACTCCTCCAGGTGAACCTCTTCTGGGTGAAACACTGAGCACCCCCACTCCATCAGAGGAACGACAATCTCCTGCTTGTCTTTCTGCTGCTGTGAGCTCTGTGAGGGCTTCATTTACCTCCTGAGAGTTACCCCACTGATAAAAAGATGCTCAATACCTTAGCATCTTCTCCCCATGTCCTCCAGGTATTTCTTTCCCCACCCGTTCCCGTTCTATGGTCCTGGGGGTGGGGGAGAATGGGGAACCAGAGACAAGAGTCTGTAAGTGTGTAAGTGTCCAAGAAGAACCTTCTACCTGGATCCATTCCCAAGTCCTTTTTCCTTACTCAGTTCCACTTCTGGCCCAACAGCAAAGGTGGTGTGGGGTTATTTTAGGTGTGGGATCAGCTGCCCAAGTCTGGCAACCCTGGGGCAGCCTACCTGAGTCTGGTTGAACAAGCATCAGCAGAACTTGCTACCCTGAAAAGAAAGACCTGAGAGCATCAAGCAGCACACTGGACAAAGCACAGCTCTCTGCACACCATGACCCTATGCAATGTCCCTCTCTCAGCACCAGAGTCCACTTCTCTAAAAGTCTAACCTGAGCTACGGGGTCAAATCTGTGGGGTAGGGGCAGGTGATGGTACGGGGGCACAAGCAGCTGACTAGTTGTACCAGTGGACTCAATGACCAAAGCCTAGAAAACATATTTACTTTATTAAACCAACTTACAAGTATTATGAAAGAAATATCAGATGACTCTGAGAAACCTTAGGAGAACTCACTCCTGGGGGAATAGCCCCCCAGTTCAGAAGATGGGCCTGCAGTACATTAAGAGACAGAGAGGCTGAGAGGATAGAGAGGGTCATGCTGGTTGGTGAAGTCCAGGCCAGAAGGTCACGTTCTCAATGGGATCAGACTGGGAGGTGCCAGGGGTTATGGTGTTCAATAATATCCCCCCAATTCTGTCTACCTGGAACCGTAGTATGTGACCTTATTTGAAAATAAGGTCTTTGTAGATGTAATGAGTTAATAATCTCAAAGTGAACAATCATCCTGGACTTCGGTGAGTGCCTCAAACCAGTGACTGGTGTCCTTATAGGAGGAGACACAGACCCAGAGAGAAGACAGCCACGCGAGATGGAGGCAGAGACTAGTGATGCAACCCGCACCAAGGAATATCTGGAGGCCCCAGGAGCTGGAAGAGACAAGGAAGAATTCTTCCCCAGAGCCTTCAGGGGAGCGTGGCTCTGCTGCATCTCAGTTCCAGACTTCTAGGCTCCAGACTGTGACAGAATGACTTTTTATTGTTTTAAGCCACTGCATTTGTACTAATTTGTTATGGCAGCCCCAGGAGACTCATAGAGACCCAGGAAGATAAAGAAAGAAGTCTAACCTGGAAACAACCCAAATGTCCAAAAACAGATGACTGGATCAAGAAGATGTGTTATATATACACAATGGAATATTATTCAGCAATCAAAAAAGATAAACTCATGCCATGTGCAGCAACATGGATGGAGCTAGAAGGAATTATGCTCAGTGAAATAAGTCAGAAGGAAAAAGAAAAATATTGGATGGTTTCACTTATAACAGGAATATAGGGGAACACAATAAGACATCAGTGTAAAAAAATAATAACAGTACAAAACACAACAAAGTAAAAACAGACAATTATGAATTAGAGACATGCTGCAGGGGAGGAGGAGGGAGAGGGATCAGAGGGAGGGAGGGAGGAGCACAGGGGACTGTGGTGATGGTGCACGGGTGCATTGGTGAAGGAAATTCTATGGGGACTCAATCTGAGGGGGTGGGGGAAAGCAAATATGGTTTAAAAATAAAAATAAATAAATACATAAATCCAAAAAAAAAAAAAATGAACGCAGTCTAGCGCAGAGTAGGCAGGAATGACAGTGAGGACGGCTGAAGCCTGAGAGTTCCTCAGACAACCCTACAGCCTGTGAGGGTACAGTGGACACAACCACTCCTTTCCTTCCCCAAAGGCGCCATTGACAGAGTGCCCAGGGCAGGCACAGCTTCCCCGGAATGCACCTCCTCTCTCCACTCCACTGCTGCTGGAGTGGCTGGGTAAGCTCCAGGAGGTGGGCTGGGACCCTCTCCCTGGACAACCTGTTAGGCTGGTTCCCTAACTTGAGTTTGGTGAGAGGTCCATGGAGGGGCATGTGGCTCCAGGACTCACTATCAGTTCATCTCAATCACTTCTGAAATTTAAAAAATGCTAATGCCTCAGCCAGTCTGTTAGTCTCCTGACCAGCTGATGTGCAGTCAAGAGAGAACCCATGAGGCACCCAGGAGAGACTCCAGCAGCCAATGTCTACCAAATCCTCTCACCCCTCTTTCATGCCCAGGAGCTGCCTGAAGAGGCCTGAAGTCTCCCATTATGGCTCCAGGGCAGCATTCAAACAAGTGGCCCTGGGACCAGGCCTGTTGGTGTATTCACTTGGCCTAGGGGAAGGAGGAGACTTCCCACACACAGTACTGTCTCCCCTCGGTGCAGGTGCCAGCAGGTTTCTTCTGCAATACATTTTGAAAGTGATTTTTAGTGAGTAGTTTATATAAGAAGTATTTACAGACATGAATCTCACCAGTCTGCTTGAGTCTTGATCTTTCACTTCTTCAAGCGACTGGATTAGATGGAGTGATGGGAGGGGTGGTGAGTCTGGGGAGCAGATGTGTCAAGAGGAGAACAAGGTGTGTGTGGGGGGTGGGTGCCAGGCAGGAGGTGGCAGAAGACCTGCTCTTCTGCTCACAGGTTCACAAGGTGGCATCTCCTTGGGCCTGAGAGGTGTAGCAGGGGAACCCAATTCTGTAAGCAGGTTCTCATGCCAGCCCCTGGGGCCTCAGGCACATTTAGTCTCAGCAAAGGAGGACCTACTCGCTGCCACACAGGATAAGGTTGAAAACCCTGTGCCTTCTGTGCCCTGGCTGAGGGCAGGGCCAGGCTCCAGGGCCACTTGCTCCTGCTGTCTCTCCAAACACAGTAAACACCTAATAAACATCTGTTGTCAGAATGAAGGAACTGGGGGGGGGGGGGGGGTGGTGTAGTGGGGGTGTAGTGTCAGAGCCAGAGACTCTGAAAAGGAGGGATGATCTGTACTGGCCCCTCAGCTAATCAAGGCAGTGGGAGGGGATTGGGCCCAGGGGCTGTGCTAGGTGTACTGCAGAGTCACTCCACAGGGTCCATCCTGATGGACAGAATGTTTGGGAGGGGAAGGGATGACTGGGAACATCTCTCAGGTCTGGAGCTCTCATCTACTTCCAAAACCTCTCTTCCACCATGTTAAGAAAAACAAAATAAACTAAATAGCATTTTCCCTCTCCATCTCCAGAGGATTCATTAAAATGAGCCTATGTATGCACAGAATTGGAGCTCCGGCCTCCCAGCCTAATTACCATTTTAAAGGGTATCATGTAAAGAAATTCTACCTGCTGCAGTAAAGGAAAAGCTTCAGGGGAAGGGCACTGGCTTTCTCTAGGTCTCTCCCGCTAGTGCCACCTGGGGCCTCTGCGGCCTGTCAGTCTGGTGGGGTCTAAGCACCAAGGCAGACCGTGCCTTTTCAACCAACAGGTACCAACAGGTACTTGTGACACCAGCTCAGGCCAGGCTCTGTGCTGGGTCTATGAATGGAGCAGTGGAGCCACAGGAACCCCACAAAGGAGCACCTATAAGTCTGGAGGCTAAACGAGCCCCGAGGACAACATGCTAGGGGAGAGTGTCACGGAAGGGGGCGGAGCACAGGGAAAGTCTCACCCACACTGCAAACCTGTGCTCTGAGCTGTGATGAGTCAGAAGAATTTTTCACAGAGGAGAGGAAAGGGCATCCCAACAGAGGTGACACCATGAGCCAAGGTGCAGAGACTCCTTGATAGTGTCACTGTGGGAGCAGCAAGAAGGGAGCCCCCTTGGACAGCGGCATGCAGACTGCCAGTGGGCAGTGGGAAATGAGACTGGAAATGGGGTTTGGCTGATATTTTGAGGGACTTGAATACAATAGGTAGTAGCTGAGGCTTTGGTCTACACCAGTGAGGAACACTGCAGAGGTCCTGAGGCTGTCTCTACCACCTAGCACACTAAAAATACCAACCACCTGAGAATCACACCATTCAACAGGATACCAAAAAGAGGTATTATAAATAACTTAATATTCAAAACATCTAATAATCAAAATTTCAAAATTTTAAAATCAAAATTTCAAACATGTGAGGTCATGTACACACACACAAATGAATGCCAAGTCAGACTTCAGAACTGAAGTCTGTTAGTGCTGTCATGTCAATACAGTCCCCATGTCAGGAGAGGCCTCTGGCCAGCCCACCAAGGCACTGACAGAGTGCTGGCATAGAGAGCGCAGCACAGACAGGCATGGTCAAGATAACCGCGAAGCCACATCTAAGCTGTGCACCTCACTGTGGCCCCTTCCCAGAGCCTCATGTTCTCACCCTACCATCTATCTTACCAGGCCCACCGGTTATCTGGCATCGCGGCAGAGGTAAAGCAGGGAATCAGAAAGAGGCTGAAAGAGACAGGGATATATTTGAGGCAAGGACGATAACTGGTCTGGAGGGAGACGACAGATTACATGTAGACCTGGCACTGTCACCCAAAGTGAGCTGCGCTCTGAAATCTCGGAGTCCAGAAAGGCAGGCAGCTCTTCGCACTGTAGTCCCCGGTGTGTTCTATAAATATGTGTCCTCTGAGGACTCAGTGACAAAAGGATTCCATGACCAAATACATTCAGGGGCTCCTGCATACTCTATGCCTCTTTCGGCAAATCAAAACCAGACACTGAGGTAGTAAAGGCCCTGAGAAGTCCCACAGTGGACATGCCAACTTAATTTCCTTCACCAGTGTTCCCCAAATTTATATACATATTGAACCTTCTCTATCTTTTGTTCCTCAAATAATACCTACAACATCTCTTGCAATTAGTATCTTATAGATCTGCTGGCTTAGAAAAATGATTATAATTTGTCTCTGATTTAATGAAGAAAATATCTTTTTTCTTAAAAAAGCTGAAATGGTAAAGTTTGGTACTTTCTGGGTAAAGCTGTAATTGTAGGAAAAATTCACCTCTTTAGCACAAACTGTCCTACTCAGAGTAGGTCAGGGAAGTTAAAAATTACTGATCCCCAAAAGCTCATCTATCAGGGCACCTGAAGCCCCATCTAGGCCACTGGTTGACCCCAGATCACCCTCAAGTGCCAGAAGCCACAGAAATCATTCCACCCACCCTCCTGCCCATGTGGAGCCATGCATACTGGCTGTTCTAGGAAACACAACTGCATGGTGTCCAACAAACATAACCAACACTTATGAGGACAGCTCCCAAGTGACCAAACACTCTACTTGTTATAACTTGCCCAAAGGAAGCAAGAGAATACAGACTAAAAAATGATTCTCTCTTCACACTGTGAATATCTTCACCAGTTTCCTTTACCAAGGTTTGGATTTCAGAAAGGTCAGGGTTTTCATGGGCTGGTACCACAAAAATGGCCACCCTAGGGCCAAGGTCCAGTCTATTTTCACGCCAGCCTTAGCGAGCTTGGAGAAAGGCCACTGTGGTCCCCAGGGAGCGGTCAAGGCTGCAGACCTGGGGATGCCCAGGATCTCACCTGGTATGTGTTGTCGAAGCTGTCGTACATGAACCGTGTGATCAGAGACGTCTTCCCGACTGCAAAACAAGAAGAGAGGGGTTCAGCCGTGGAATTTGAGCTAGGCTCCTCTAAACGTAATTCATGTGCAGAAATCAGATAACCAAACGACTGCAAAACAAGAAGAGAGGGGTTCAGCCGTGGAATTTGAGCTAGGCTCCTCTAAACGTAATTCATGTGCAGAAATCAGATAACCAAACAAAACACCCACAGGAAAGGATGAGTTACTGAAACAGAAGGGGGAGGCAGGCCCCCAAAGAGGGATGCCAAGGCAAGGTGATGGCGTCTATTCCAGGCAGGCTGCAGGGGGTTCTTGCCAGAGGAGGGGTCCTCCCCCAGCCAATCCCAGGTCTTCCTTGAACCACAAGAACCCAACTGAGGCTGGAGCCATATATGAAGAATCAGAGCAAATGGGAACAAGATGCTCCTTTCCCATGTTTGTGCTCACTTGGAAATAACACTTTGCCACTGGTCACAGGCTGGGATAGCGGCATTCAGCCGGAGGACTGGCGAGAAAGGGGCTGTTCCGGGAAGCAGTGCGCAGTAACCCAGGAACGAAAGGGTTATTCCCCAGGAGTCTCTCATGAGCAGGGTTAGGCTGTGAGCTTGTACCTGACTGTCCTGCTCTTCTCAGGATGTTTAGCATCCCTGGACCCTGCCAGGTAAATGTCAACAGGACTCCCAGTCATTGTGACAACCTTGGATCCTCTCCCACATTTGCAAATGCCTTCTAAGAGAAACCAGGAAGTCTCTTGGGAATCCCACAAATGCTGCTAATTTCCCAAACTACAGGGTTTGACTTTTGACCTAATGCTGCACAGATAGGTCTCCTGGGGCCTGGCAGTGGCAGAAATACCTACTGCGGCATTTCTAACCATCTGGGAGGGGAGGAGTGGATGAAGGGGCATTTGTCAGGTTAGGCCCAGCACGGAGTGCTTCTCTCCCCTGTCCCACCGAGCCTGTGACATGGCTCCTGAAGCCTCAGAAGGGGCTTGGCCAGCTGAGCTTGGTCCAGAGTCCTTTCCGCTTCAGGCTACCTGGATAAGCCTGGCAGAGAAATCAAGAGTCGGTATCCGCAGTGCTCCACTTTGCCACTCCCTGATGCTCAAATGGAATGTCCACGGCCTCAGCCTCGCAGGTTGGCTGGTCATGGACCAGGGAGAACAAGGCAATGCAAGGGGACTCCTCTAGGAAAGGTCCTTTCCAGTACTGAAGCCTCAAGAGCATTGGAGTTAGCAGGCAAGAGCCACCATCTTCTAAGTCAACATCGTTAAGGGGAAGACAACTGACTTCTAGCCAGAAGGGACATCTGATGTTCAAATTCAGATGCTGCAAATTCACATGACCCAATCTTAGACCCACAAGTGGTTAGCTGGATGCAAATCCTAGCTGGGCTACAGCTTAGCTGTGACACCTCAAGGCAGTCATTCTCCTCTGGGCCTCAGTTCTCATTTTTAAAATGTGTATGATAATAGCAAAGACTTCAAAGAGCAGTAGCAAGAAATAAATAATAAATGTACCAGGCATACAGAAATTCTTACAAGGGGAAGGAGGCAGCAGGTAGCTGAGATAGCTGAGGCAGTTTCCAGAAAGACATGGAAAAAAAGAAAACCACCACCACCTCCACTGTGGTTTAATAAAGAATTTGACTCTTTGGTTCGTGGGAAAATAATGGAGTGTTTTTATTATTTAAAACACCCGAGTTTTTGTGGCCCATGGTGGACCCCCGGGGCGGGGGCGGGGATGGGTTGGGGACTAGGCAGTTAAGAAAGACCAACCATGTGATTGTAGATTGAAGCTTTGTGCTGGGTCAAGCTGCAGGAAGGAGAGAGAGGCTGAGACTGAGTTTAGTCACATGGCTGATGTCCAATCAAGGTGACTCAGGGTTGGAACCCCAATCAGTTCAGAAGCTCAGTGGATCATCTTACTTGGTGAACACACCGACGTGCCAGCAGGCTGAAGTACCCTGATTCTAAAGGAAGAAGGCATGAAAGCTCTCACCCTCTCAGACCTTGCCCCCACATCTCTTCATTTAGCTGGTCCCGACCTGCATCCTTTATAAGAAAACGGTAAAGGGCAGTAGAGAGCTTTCTTGAGTCCTGTATTTGTTATGGTGAATTATGGAACTTGAAGAGGGCTGTGGGAACCCCCTGCATTTGTAGTCAGTTGGTCAGAAGTGTGGGTGACAGCCCCATTGGGGTTAGTGTCTTAAGTCGGGAGCAGTCTTGTTAGGGACTAGACCCTTAAACATGGGAAGCTGGACACCTACTCTGGGTGGGTAGTGCCAGGACTGACCTGCAGCATGACAGCTGATGTGAGAGCAGCTATACTTCTAGAACGACATCTCTGGAGTGAGCAGTGATGCACCCAAGATCTTTTCCATTTTTACCTGGACACTGCCCGCAGATCTTCTGATAGAAATTAAATTTGTAAAGTGCTTCCCACACCATCATCTCTGAGGCCAGAAGTCACGAAGATGAGATCTGATTGCAACCTCACTAAGGGGGGGTTTTCCAGAGTGACTATTCAGGGAAGCACTCTGAACTTGCAAGCAGCAGAAGAAATTGGAGAGAGTGCAGCAACCTCCTTCTCTAAGGGAGGATGGAAAGTTACGGCCTCTTCCCCTTACAGGGCATAGGGTAGTAACACTCCACATGTTACACTTGGTGGAGGGGTAGGGTTGGGAGTAAAGAAGAAGACATGGGTTCTTTTTCCAATGGGTTCTTCCTTAGAGTAACTGATTAGGCAGGAAGGAGGAACAGTAAAATTACAAAAAGCCACTAAAGGAACAGGAGGCTCACAGGGTGGCTGAGAACTTCTACTACCTAGTCCCCCTTCTTGAAAAACCAGCCACTGGCAGTGGATTAGTACTGGCTCAGAGGGTGACCTCTAGTTAGAAGAAAATTCCAATAAAACAACTTGCTTGTTGGAACTGTGCAGGATGGGGCTTTTGGATGCCAGTCCCTTCCAGTGGCACTATTTTTCAGTATTCCCACAAAAACCGTTAGCAGGTAGCACCAAACCCTGCATTTACAGAGAAGATTCCAGGTCAGCGGAAGAGACAGGCCACCTACCTGCCTGAAGATCACAGGAACTCAGAACTCAGTCCTTACCACCACCCAGTTTGGTCCTCAGCTCTGAAGTGGGTACTCAAGCCACCCCCATTTTATACAAGGGGAGATGAGCTGACAGCTGCTTGTCCATGGCAGCTGTAGGACCAGGATGGAGGGGCCTGGACAGGAACTGAGCTCCTCTCCCTGACTCTCTTTAGTATCCGTGGGTCACACTGGGTTCCAAGGTTCTGCCAGGGCATTACTGCCTCCACTGTGGATGGCATGTTGCTCCCAGGAACGGATTCTGCCAAGTCAAAGCACCTTTTCTTTGGGACTGGCTGGAATGGGGCCGCTCCCCACTCCCTAAGTGCTTGGCCCAATCTGGAAGGTCAGAAACTAAGAACCAAAGTATCTTGTAGGGACCAAGAGAGCACAGAAAGGGAAGTGAGCAAGTCTGAAGAACCCCAGCTGAGCTCTGGACCTGATCGCAGAATCACTACTGATGTTACTATTCCACTGGGCCCATTTTTCTCAGAGCAGAAGCTTCCTTTTTCCTGCCTCAGGATGTCCCCCAAGTCACCCCTTACTCTCTCCACAGCTACCAGATTGGCCTTCCTGTTTAGACACCTCCAATTCTCTAAGTCTCCTATAACTTTGGACCCAAGGCCCACCAAGACCCTCCCCATCTACACCGTCAAATCAGCCATCATCCTCCTCTCCAAAGTGCATGGCAAGTCCAGGTGTAGCCCTGACGACCTCCAGAAGAGCCCTGCTCACTCCACGGGAAATGCAGATGTCCTCTCTCCTGGGAAGTAGTCCCTGAGAGCCCCCACCCCCATTCCCTGGGCGTGTCCTGTTCCACATCTCCAAATTGAGCAAGTCTAACCATAGGGCCCTGAGCTCCAGGGTGGGGCTCACCCATCTCCAAAGCCTGGGCAACACTGGCCGACACAAACTACAGAAACAGCATCCTCTACACTGGCCTCTGGGAGGCTTCCTAGAGCCCTGGGCAGAGCTTAGTAAAGGAGCCCTTTTCTGCTGGCCAGCCTCCCCATAAAGAAGCTCCCCATACAAGGGTTGCCCTCTGCCAAGCTCCTCTCCCCGCTACAGAGCAGCAGCCCCCTCTCACCCCATGCCTTACCCCCAACAACCGCCCTGGGGAAAGGTGCTGAAATGGAGAGCTTGTAGAGCCCATCCACCAGGCCACTCTCAGTCTCGCCATGAAGGGCGGCAGGACAGCTGGAGTCATCACCTGACTGGGCACTACCATTTGGCTGCAGCAGAGGGTAGGCCCGAGGGGGCAGCGGCACCCAGCACTTGAACATCTTGGCCAGGGCTGGATGAGTGGGAGGGGCGAAGGCCCCCCCCTGCGACCTCTCCTGCCCCCCAACCAGCCCCTGGAGCCCCAGAGAGCTGTCCTGCACACACAGCCCTGTTCTCAAGGTCACACTGCACTGCATCCCTCCAAACAGCAGCTCCTGAACACCACTGTGCAAAGCAGAGCTTTTTCTGAATGTAAGGTTTCAGCTCTGCTAGCAGGATTTTATTAAAAATAAGCAGGCAGATCACTAGTGAGCTTTTTATTCTCTCTCTTCATGGCTCAACAATATTCTTGTAATCTTCTGGTAGTTTAGTCCCACATGATTAAGCAGGGAGATGCATTTTTCCCCTTTCAAGCAAAAGAGGGTGAAAAAATTCATTACTGAGTATTTACTGGGAACCTTTAAGAAAGAAAAAAAGGAAAGTCTGTCTAACTCTTACTGGGCTTCTACTCAGTGCCAGACAAGAAGTGAGGTGCTTCACTTAGGTTCCCTCATCACAACCCAATGAATTAGTAATGATCCCTAAGGTCACGGGGCCGGTAAACGGTGGAGAAGCCCACATGTGATGCCAGAGTCATAGCTCATGCATGATGTCGGGTTGGTTCATGGAAAGGTCCAGCTGGCAGCAAAGCTGGAGGTCATAGCAGGCAGAGGCCAGGGCAGGGCAGTCAGGCTGGCTGGAGGAAGCAAGGCAGCCGCCCCGCTGTGGGAGGGGAGAGCACAGGGAATAAGGGAGTCCAGGCAGGGACAGTGCAAGCAAATGCACAGAGGCAGAGACAAAAAGCTCCTGAGAAGGGACAGCAGTGTGTCCAGGAGGCATCCAGGACACACCTAGAGGACTTGGGGAAAATGGAGCCAGACAAAGTGTGTGAGGAGAGAGGGAAGGGACAAACACTGTTTAAGGAAGCTCCATGTGGTCACGGGTGGGGGAGATTTAAGCTAAAATTCATCTTTAGGGTCACTTGTGGAGGGAGGGAGAGTGGACAAAGAGGCAAGGCCCATGGAGACAGGGGCCAGAGCACGTGGCTGTAACCAGGAACCTGGTCTTCAAGGGTAAATGGACTTTCAGAAGAGTCCTAAGCAGAAAGGTGTGGAAATAAGCATGGCTGTTCAGAATTCCTACTGTGGTATATAAAGTATCTCCCACCCACATGCTCTTCTTAAAACATACCACTGACAGCATCCAGGGCTGAGTGATATCCTGGCCCATGACTGGTAGAAATGACACTGGGGTGTCACACAAACTCATTCCCTCACACTCTGGAAGCTAATCCTTCAACCCAGTCACTTTGCCGCGTGAAAGCCCAAGGCAAGGAGCAAGTGGGAGTCTACATAGAGACACCTCGTGGCAAGAAACTAAGGCTTCCAGCCAACAGCCAGTGGCCTGCAGCACACCAATAGGTGAGCAAGTCTTCAGATAACTCCAGCCCCCAGCCTTCTAGCCACCCCAACAGATGCAAGGTGAACACACAAATGCTTTCCCCGCCCAAACTGCCCAAACTACAGATACCAGAGGCACAGTAAATATTCTCTTCTTGAGCCACTAAGCTCTGGGTTGGGTCTGTTATACAGCACTAGGTAATCAGTGCAACAGAACTGTGCTATAGGAAACAATATACGCTGCTATGGGAGAATGGGCTACAGGGGCCAGATGGGGTGCAGGAGTCCAGCAAGAGATGGCAGATCACAACAAAAACAGAGGTGGGGCTAGAGGTGGGCATGATAAGGTCGAGTGGCCAGTTAAATATGAAGAAAGCCTAGCGTACTTCCCTGTCACCTGGCTTTATGACAAGCAGATGATGAAGCCACTCCTTGAGCCCCAGGAAATAGGACAAAGAGCAATACCAAGTAATCACCATGAAATCAAGTCACCCATGAAAGCTTTCTTTAAAATTATCAGAGCAAAGCACAAACACCAGCACTATATTCAGGAAAGACATCATCATATAATGATTAACAATAACCATTCAATCTCATGAGCTGACAATCTAAGCTTATTTCCCATTATTGGCTTTACCATGAAATAGTTATTTTCTTATGCAAATGTGAGCCATGGGCCCAGTGGTCTTATATCCTCGTGGACTGTCCAGGGAAACTCAGTCCCACATACCTAGGAGGTTCTACCATTGTAGGGTGGACTGGCTACCAGCCCTTCATAACCAGCTACCAGCACCCACCCAGACTTTACCCCTGGGAGTCACTCACCCACCAGCTTCTCAGGGGCCCTAGCCCCCATCTTAGTGGTATGCCTCAACTAAATTGATTTTTGTACATTCAGTGGCTTCTAGATAGTCAGAGAGGATATGAGTCTCTGTGTAGACTCCCAATCAACAAACACGCACTGGGGGCTCTGTCCAGGTCAGTGCTGGGCATGGAATTCACAGGTGTACTTCTGCCCTTCAGCAGCCTCAATCAGTGGCAGCATCAGATGTAGGGGCAAATACCTGAGATACGAGGCTAGCTGAGAGTGAAGCCACTGAGCGACATCCCCCCCCAAAAAAAAGGCTGGTGCAGGTGCAGCCACCCCTGAAGAAGGTGGCATTTGGGCTGGGTCTTCATTGGCTGGTTAGGGGTGGGGGCAGGTAGAATGGATTTTCCAAGGGAGGAACTGGGATGAGCCTGGGGAATGTGAGCTGCGGTATCCAGTGCATACATTCCTCAATTATCCACATTTCCCCATGGCTGCCATGGAAAGACAAAACCACCCAGGGCTGGCAGAGCATGTACCATGATGGGTTAGCCCCCTCACCACACCTAGTTGGAACCTTGGGCTCTAATCAGCTCTCACCACATACTCCCAAGTACCACCCACACCAGCTCCAGGATGCTCCTGAACAGACAGTGAGGTCCCATCTGGGCCTCCTTGGGGTTACAGACCTGGGTCCAGAGTGGGAAGAGTCACTGGGCACACTCACTGCCATTTCTAGGCCACCCTGGTGGGGTGCCTACTTCCTTGATGCCTATGTTTTTAGGAAAGCAGTGCCCATGCCGGAGAAAAAGTATCTGCATCTTTGGTTCACACCCTCCCATCAAACAGGCTCAAACAATGTCTGCAGCTGTCAGAAGGTTGGAGCTGAAAAGACAAATCTGCTCCCCCAAGGCTCAGGTCCACACCCATTCTCAGGCTGGGCTGGCTGCCTCAGTTCCCAAAACAGATGGGAAATGCTACTCACATGCATGCTGAGAAGGGCCCTTCACCATCAGCTACTAGCCCCTACCCAGACCTCGCCCATGGGACCACTCACTCCACCAGCTTCCATGGCTGCCTGCCTGCCAAGGGGTTCAGCTCTGGTCCTACAGCAGGAACAGAAGTCAGGTCATCCTGGCCCAGCTTTCCCGCTCCTTAGGCATGCAGGGAGAAGACTCCACCATTGCCTACAAAGTCCCCCGTTACTGGCAGGGCCGCAGGAATAGGCAGAGACACCAGTTCCATCTGTCCGATCCTCATTTCCTTTTGTTCTGTTTTCACAAAACAGAAATCCAGTCCATCGTTCCTGCAAGGTAGACAAGACTAGGGGATGAGCACGGGGGCCAGGTCCCCCCTCCGCACCACACCCTGCCATCCCTTCTCAGTAAGGCAACTCTAGACCAAGTCTTTGACAGCTCCTACCTGAGCCCTGAGGGGCCGGCTGGCTCACCGTAGGCTAAATGAGGAAACACGTGAAAATCCCATTTCAAACCATCCCCCAAAAGACTCAGACAGTAATTAAGAAATATGCAGAGCTCTTCATTGGACACTTTAATTAAGTGTGTTAACTCCCTCTGCCAGAGGATGCTCAGCCACCTGGGCCTCATCGAGGGATCCAGAGATGGAACTGTGGAGAGAGGAGGAAAGGAAGATCAAGGGAGGGGATGGCAGGACAGATAAGGGGGCTGGGTCTGGCCTGGCCTTCTGCGGCTCCTGTGGGAGGCTGGTCCATTCTTGATCCGCTTGCTTCCCCACTGTTCTTCACCTGCCACATCCCTACCCAAACCTGGTGTCTGGAGGGAAGCCTGCTTAAAGTCAGGGGCAACAGGGTGTGATCCATTCCCTGCCACCCATGCCCTGCCTGCTGGAAAAGGAGAAGCCAGTAGGGACAGGAGGAACTTCTGGCCTCTTATCTGCCCCTGCCTGGCTGTGGACCTTGAAACCTTTGCATCCACTATGGCATTTCAGCTTCTCCACTAGTGTAAGAAGTAACAGGATGCATGAGTTCTAAAGAACTGCAACCTCTTAACAGTTCATGCTTAAAGCAAAGTAGAGTAAAGGTCCTTGCAATCCAGGAAATCTAAGGTTCCAAGTGGAGAAGTAACCCTAGCATCCAAGAGCCCCCTGGTACTCCCAGGCTGACTGGTGCTCCATGCCATTCTTTCCTCCTAAACACTTTCAGCTGTGGCCTACTGGGGCTCTACAAAGTGACCAGAACTGTGGCCTGAGAGGTTCAGCCTCAGTTTCCCCTCTCCTGTACGAATGCCCTGGCACACCGGCTTCCTTCCCTGGAGGTTCTACTTTCAGCAGAAAGAGAAGGGTTGCAGGTTAACAGGGAGACAGCAGGGATGAGTGCCCAGGCGACTCTCTGGTTGCCTTGGGGGAGGGCTGGACCACCTCTCCTACCTGGTGCAAGTTACCCTCACCTCTGTTTCCTTCTTTTTCTCTCCAACTTCTCTTCAATTTCCAAAGCCCCCAGTCTAGCCTGCACTCTGGACCTGTCCTCATCTCTTCTCTTGCCCTGAAACCGATGAGCTTTCAGGACACTGCAAATCATCCTTCGTTAACCTACACCAGGAGCTTCTAACACAGAGTCCACATCTGACTGGGGATTTCTTCTTCCCCAGCCCAGAGTTGATCCTCAGGGCCCTGGGGCAATACCAATGTCCCTGCCTATGACAGCCAAGTCTGCTGTGAGCACGAACAACTATGGGTACACTTCCACTAGATGTGCCCCCTGCTCTGATGCCTAGAAGCAGTGGAGCCAAGAGTCAAACCCAAGACCACCCAACTTCCAAGTCCAGGGATCTGTGAGGAATCCTTGAGCCAGAGGCATCCCGA
Organism: Talpa europaea; assembly: GCF_964194135.1. Lineage (NCBI taxonomy): Eukaryota > Metazoa > Chordata > Mammalia > Eulipotyphla > Talpidae > Talpa > Talpa europaea. The sequence goes on from NC_140070.1 coordinate 45,798,991, forward strand.
GTTCAAGACCGAGAAGTGATCTAGAGCCCCAATTTCTAACCTCTCTCATCTGAAGCCTGGAGAACACCAGATGGGGTTGAAGGGAGGGGCAGGCGCAAAACTCTGGGCAATCAATTAATTGAAAAAAATAAGTTTCTCCCCCCGAGAGAAACATACCAAAGAAAGAGGACATCAGATTGTTAAAGACTTAGGAAAAAGGCCTGTAAAAAAACACATGGCATGCTGACCTGAAGGAGGTTGCACTGTAGGTTGTCTTCTCCAGGTCCCACAGAGGGGCTGCACGTCGGGACTTAAATGTTTCCTACAGAAATGCTATAGATGGCTGGTTTGGGGGCCAGAGTCTGGAGAAGGTGCCCAGCACCAGACAGCAGTCTCCACTAACTACACGGTGAGCTGCTCACTGGCCAGGAGCAGTCCTAGCAAGAGCCTAACACAGGAGAAGTAATCAGACCTTGATAAAAGAACAAAGAATGAAGGGGAATTACAAAACCAACGAATGAAGAAACTTACCTGCCAATATGCATCTCAGTCCAGCCACTCACTAGGCTGAGGTCATTATTCCAATGAGGTCAGGCCACCTGGTCTTTAAGGTCTACTTCCCCGTTGATGTTTTCTAGGCTAATGACAACACTGACTTAGGCCGAAGTATGGCTTGATGAAGTACCAAGAGAGGGGTTCCTTTCCTGCTGTATGCTGAGTTCCTCTGACCCTTGGCCTTGCTAACCTTCAAACATTCCTTCCCAAAACCATTCAGCCTGGGGCACTGAGAGCCCAAGGAAGGGCTATGATGTGGCTAACTGCTCTGATGGGAGGGGTGAGGGGCAATAGTCTAGGGAGGGTGAGCTGGCACAGAGACGGAGGCTGTGCTATCTGGCATGTGACTGCAGTGTACAAGGCATACTTGCACTAATTTGATTGCATGGGTAAATGCCCTGCTTCTTCCCCCAAAAAGGATTATTGGTGACTTATGAAAATACAATTTGAAAATGGAACTGCTTAAAATAATAGCTACCTATCTCTGACAATATTAAATCGCCTCCTAATCCCTTTGAGTAATCCTATGTTTGGGGAGTTACAAAGCCATCCACCCCGATGCAGAAGCCTCTCCTGCAGCTATGTTATAGGCACATGACCTAAGTTTCTCCCACCAGATGCCCAATAAGACTCCATCATGGATGACTGGCATCTCGGGAGGAACAGGGTGCCTCTAGATTCTGCAAGTGGAGGCAGTCACAATGTAGATTTCAGCATCAGCTCTTGCCAGTTCCTAACACAGGAACCTGTCTCCACCTGGACCAGGCCTGATGTGACTTAGGCTGCTGTTCCCCGGGCCTGGTCCTTTGAGCCTGTCTGAGACTCTGAACTCCCTAATCATTGCTCTAATACATCACTGTCTACATAAATCAGCTGGAGAGCAAGAGTAGGTTTCTTTTGTTTGTAACTAAGAATTCTGAGAGTAATATAAGGCAAAGGACAAGTAAGCTAAAAAGAGAAGGCTGGAGCAAAAAGTTTGTTCACAGAAATACATCTTGTAGCATCTTCCCTGAAGTCAGACTGAAAAATTGCCTGAGCTCTCTGGCAGTCAAAGTAAAGGGGGAAAAAAACAATACTATACCAGGAAACAAATGACCAAAAAAGATTCACAGTATTCATGAGCTAAAACCAAACCAGAGCTCTTCCGTAAGAATTTTTTGTTAAGAATTGTTCCAGAAGAAACCATATGGTTACTGAAAGAGCAAATTTACATGTTTATATAATCAAGTGGATGAACATCACTGATGAAAACCAAGCATGCTCACTAGACCAGCACCCCCTGCCCAAGTGAGTGTTCACAGTCATGGGCCCAGACTGGAGTCCCTTACAAACAGATGACTGAATGAAAAAACAAGGACCCAAGATTCAGCTACTGGGGAAGCTGGAATAAAAGGGACAAGATTCATCTTCTCACCTGAAACAACCAAAAGTCAGATAAAATACACGATTTTCAAGACACTGGGCATGAAGTACAGTAAATCCTGAGAGACATGAAACAAATGAGGTAAGTCACATACCTGCCCCACATTGCTGCCTTGAGAAAATTTCAGGGATCAGCAAAGGGAGGGGGGAGCTAGATGGAACCTGGAGGCCTCCTGAGTTGAGGAGACAGAGCAGAAGAGTCCAGAGAAAACAAGGGAGCTAGAGTTTATAAGACACTGAGGAGGAAGCTGCAGAGAGAGAGAACTCCAGAGGTCTGCCTAGGGGTTCCCTCAAGTCTGCACTTGAGGACTGATCAGCAAATACAATCAATCTCCTACAGTTCCTCTACTTAACACTGAGGAAAGAGCACCAAAATGGATCCAAGGAAACAGTGTGTGGCTTAGACAGTGACTGTTGCCCCAGAGGAGTGGAGAGCCTCAATCTTCAGGGGATAGTGGGAGAGGACCCAGAGGTTTATGCCTCAGTAGAGGGTAATAATTAGCCTCATACTCAGCACCACTCTGGTTCCAACTAGCAAATCTGAATAACACTGATAGGAACACAGGCATACCTAGATGTACTGTACTTCACAGATACTGCATTTTTTATAAGAACTTTCACTAGCAAAAAGATTATGATTTTCTGCTAAAAGCTCAGATGATGGTTAGTATTTTTGTATTTTTTTTTTTAAGATTGATTTATTTATTTATACAAGCACTGGGTACAGTCAGAAGCGCGGGAGGGTGAGAGAATTCACCAGAGCCAGAGTGGGGAGCAGAGCAGGCAGAAGGACCGAAGTACACTGCTGAGGGGAGCAGCGGGCGACAGGAGAGGTCTGCGGCCATGTGGGACCCTCCTCCGGTGGCCGGGGAGCAGCCGGGACTCGAACCGGTGCTGCAAAGGCTGCGGGCAGCTTCGCAACCCAGCGCTCAACCGCTGCGCCACCGGGGAGGCCCGATGGTTAGTATTTTTAAGCAATAAAGTATTTTATAGCTAAGGTCTGTACATTGGTTTTTAAGCTGTAATTAAGCACACTTTAGAGACTATAATATAGTATAAACATAACGTATGTTCTGGAATACAAAAATATTGTGTGACTTGATTTATTGTGATATTCGCTTTATGTGGTGATCTGGAATCAAATCTGCAGTATCTCTAAAGTGTGCCTACACACAATCTACACAATACATAACATGACAAAATTCACAATGTCTAGCATTCAATAAAAAAATTACTAAGTGTGCAAAGAAGCAATGAAACAGATCCCTAATGATAAGGAAAAAACCTAATTAATCAAATTAAAACTGACACAGATTTTAGATTTAGCCACAAAAATAAGAAAAAGTTATTATGTATGCATTTCATATGTTCAGAAAGTTAAACAGAGATGTAGAAGACATTTTTTAAAAGATACAAATCAAATTTACTGAGGTAAAAATTATAATGTGTGAAGTAAAAAGTACATTGGATGGGATTAGTCCCAGAAGAAATGATCAATGAACTTGAAGACACAGTGAGATCTAAAAAAAAAAAAAAAAACCACACACAGTGGAAAAAAGAATAAAAATAAATGATCAGAACACCACTGAGCTATGAGATAACATCAAGCGGCCAAACACCCTCAAAAGGATGTAGGTTTGAGGGGATTAATGACAGAAAAAATATCTGAAGAAAAAACTACTGAAAATATACCAAATTTGAGGAAAACTACAAATCCACAAATCCAAAACATGTAACAAACCCTAAGGAAAGGAAACATGAAAGAAACATATCATAATCAAATGGAACAGAATCAGTGCCAAAATGAAAACTGTAAAGAGAACAATTTCTCCTCAAAAACAATCCAAGTAGACAATGGAGAAATATACGTAAAATACTGAAAGGAAAAAACTTTTAACCTAGAATTCTACAACTTTCATATATATATATATATACTATATAATATCTTTCAAAAACAAAAATGAAATAAAGATATCTCAAGCATATAAAAGGCAGCAGAATTCGTCCCCACTAGACCTTCACGAAGCTGCCCGCAGCCTCTGCAGGGCAGGTTTGATCCCTGCCCTCCGGTGAGGGTCCCACATGGCGTGCAGACCTCTCCTGCTGCACCCGCTGCTCCCTTCAGCAGTGTATTTTGTCGGTCTACCTGTTCTGTTCCCCACTCTGGCTCTGGTGAATTCTCTCACCCTCCCGCACTTCTGACTGTACCCAGTGCTTGTATAAATAAATAAATCTTAAAAAAAAAAAAAAACCTATGCAAACCAGAAGAAAATGAAGTGACATCTTTGAAGTACTAAAAGAAAAATTTTGTCAACTCAATTCTATACCCAGCAAAAATCTTTTTTAAATGAAGGTGAAATAAAGATAATCAAATGTTGAGGAAATTCTTTGCTAGTAAACCTTCAACACAAGAATGACAGTACTTTGGGCAGAAGAACAGCACACTCACACTCACATCACACACATGGATCTTAGTTACTGTGTGATCCTGGGCTAGTTACTATCATCTCTGAAGTTCAGTTTCCTCACAGGTACAATGGGGGACAGACTTCACAGAAGTGCTGCGGATTCCGAGAACAGTAAAAAGTTAACATTCCAAATGAAATGCATATGAGGTCTTTGAAGTGTTCTTACAACTCCCTTTTTGCCTAAAATTATACAAGATTCAAAAGGTAAAAGGAAAAAAGAAATAAGATTTTTTAAAATTATGCACACACGTACATGGCTTCATTTACCTTCAAATTCTGGGCACATCTGGGAAATGGCTTGTTCTGATTAATTAAACACAACCAATCAATATGACATTTTCCTAAGGAACTAAAATATAATTACTCTTGGTATCAACTTGGCCTTTGCAGAGAACTAGGACCTAGCTGGGCACTGGGAAACCACTGTGAGTCCTTCTAATCACAGGCTGGGAACTGGAACAAGCCTAAGAGCAGCTCAATTGGCAGACATCATGAATAATCACCTTGTGTGCACACGCACTGAGATGTGTGTGAATGTGTGTGCGCACACACAGACACACACATGCTCTAATCAGCAGATACCAAAGTCCCTGGCGTGTAGGGGAATTCTGCAATTCCTCTGGTGTTTTAGCTGTAGAACTAAGAACCTTACAAGGATGATGTCTTCAGGGCTTCTTGGAAACCATCTGAGATCTGACCACAGTTTGTGTGACGGCAGAGCTACTCACACTCATACTCAGTCTACACAGTGTCTGGATCCTCAGGGACAGAGCTTCCTTGATTGTTCTGGGGCTCAGACAAACTACACATGCCAATCACCAATTATTACCACATGTCTGCCATGCATGGTGCTATGGAGAATTAATTCATAGTGAGGGCATGTATGTGTGAAAGGAGGAGGCACATGCTAAATTCCCACCACCAGCTGATGTTTTGACAAGGCTGGTGTTAATGCAATTTGGAGTTTATTTAACTGATAGGAACTCTTGGCCCATCCACAGCGTGGAATTTGGCATAGTATAAACATGTTCAAGATTATCCTTTTCTTCCCAAGGCAAATTGCTTGTGGCACTGGTGGTAAAAGCCTCACTAAGATAGAGAGGGAAGCGGGGAGGCAGTGAGAATGGGTAGACAGAGTTGAAGGGCATAGTTTGTGCTTCCAATGATCTCATCTGGGATTCAGTCAGGGGGCCCTGTGACAATGGATCCACAGACCCCCCCCCATCCATGGGGCACAGCTGTGGCCTGGCCATGAGACCAGGCCTGCACAGACAGGTGGAAGGTGCCTCTAGGCCACAGTCTGCCATAGAAGGGCAACTTTCCAGGTGCCACTCCCTCTCAGAGGAACTCTGGGCTAGACAGGATGGGGGCAGACTCAGAGGTCTCCATAAGATAGGAAGTTGTTTTCCTCCTTCTGTTGGTCCCACAACTCTTCCTGCCCTTGCACACAGCCTGATCATTGCTGTTCACATTGCTCTTTGCCAAGGAGAAGATGGGTGTAGTCCCTGCCTTTGCACCTTGAGAGCCAGCTGGTGAGGGAGGAGTGGATGTACAAACCTTCCCATCCAGTCAAGACAAAAAGCATCCTCCTGCCCGCAGGATGAACTCAAGGTCATGTTAAGGATTCACTTGGAGAGTAGGGATGCCTTCTAGGTGAGGTTAAGAGATGAGTACCATTGTTTCTGGGGTGGAAAAGGCACTCCAGATCTCTAGGATTTTTGGCCTAGCAGGGCATATAGGACCACAGAGACAACTGCTGGTCAGGCACTGGGATGGCCAGAGAGCCAGGATGCTGGGAGAGAGCAAGGGGAAATGGTTAACACCCAGGTCTATCCTGGAACTGGATGCCTGGGTACAAAGGAGATGACAACCACATGCTCCAGGTCCCTAAAGAGCCCTTCTCAAGAGCAGCACCATGAATGCTGCAAGCCACTGAGGACACTCAAGTTTATCTTGTCCACGCACTTCACTGAGCTGAGATGTGAGGTCAGAGAAGAGGGGTCGTTTGCCTAGGATGACACAGTACCAGAGCCACGGCCACATAGTGCAGAGCCTAGTGCTCCACCTCAGGTTTCCATAAGCCCTTAAGGCCTACTGAAGCATGCCCAGGAGGGGAGGATTCTGATTCCTGAAGCCCCAGTGGAAACATGCAAAGGACATGCCAAGGAGCAGCAGAGAGTAGGCTGTACCACAGTCCAGAAGCCTGGCTTCCAGAGAGAGGGATCACAGATCTAAGTCACGTCAGGCAGGCACCTAGAAAACTGTCCATCCAGCTTTGCAAGTGGCAGAGGAAAAATCTGAGTCACAGGTAGGTTTGTTCAAGGCTCAGGGAAAGAGCAGTGGCAGAGAAAGACCCAGGGTACAATTCTAGTGGCTCCCTCTTGCCTGCTTTCAGTGACCTCAGGCAGCAGCTCAACTGGGGCGGGTCACAGTCCCCCTGGGAGCTCCAACTCCTGGTATGCACATTGAGGGCACCTCAGTGGTATACCCTCATCAAGAATCTTCACCCTGTCTGTTTTCAGTTACTTGTTGCTGCATAACAAACACCACAAACTTAGTGGCTAAAACAATATCCATGTATTATCTCTCAGTTTCTCTGTGTGCTCAGTCAGGGCCTCACAGGCTGCACTCATGGTTTCAGCAAGGCTGTGCTCCTTTCTGGAATTCAGGGTGTCCTCTCCAAAGCTCCTATGATTGTTAACAGAATTCAGTTCTTTGTGGCTGGAGGACTGAGTTCCACACTTGGGAGTGCAGGGGTACTGCTGGCCAAGGGCTGCTCTTATTTCCCAGAGGCCACAGTTCCTTGCCACATGAGCCCCTTACAGGCCCCTTCACTTCCTCAAGGCCAGCAAGAAAAATCTTCTAAAGAAACAATCAGGAATGTCTGCCAATTACCTGTTGGCTATATTCTGTTGGCTGGAAGCAAGTCTCAGATTCCAGCTGCTCTCAAGGGGAGGAGACCATGCAAGGGTGTGACTCATTCACACATCCATATACGTCCACCACAGCATCTCGCATTCACAGGTTCCCAAGAATGCCACTTCCTCTCCTATGGAGGTGAAGTGGCTTTTCCCTGCCACAGAGCCTCATAGGCCTCTCTGCTTTAAGACTGATGCTATTAGGTGCCCTAGACATAGGCTGTGGGTGGGCAGGGGCTGAGGTCTGCCATGTCTACTTCATCACGTGTTTGTACTCATATCCAGCCTTTCCCAAGCTCAGGTGGATGTTATGGGCTGAGACCTCTGTCCAGACCAGAACTTGGACTGAGAGTGGCCCCTTTGTTTCATGATAGAGGTAAGAGAGGAGCTTCTGTTCCAACATCTGGGGTTCTACCTGCTTCTAATGTAGGTGGGAGAGACCCAGGATAGGTGGGTTAGCCCCTCCTGCTTGGCTGGGTTGGATGGCATCAGTTGTCACAGCAGTCCCCACAAATACAGAATCACCCCATCACTTTCCATGCTGCAATCAGCGTCAATGTTGCCATGGAAGCTCCAGTCTTTAATTTTGAGTGTCAGAAGTCTGGGGTGGGCAGCACCACTACCGAAAGCTGCATATCACCCTGCAGGCCCAAGGCCCCAGCACATGGCCAACAAACCCCGTGACTTGGACATGAACAGGCTGCCCTCTTTGGGCTAGGGCTGGATTCAGGACGGCAGATCCTGCCTCCATGCAGTTCCTTAGCTCTCACGCCTTGTTTTCTGTGCGGTCAGGGTGAAGGATTCTCCTAGTCTACACACTGCTGGCCTCCCTCAAATCCTGAGGACCCCTGACCTTGTTGGGGAGCTGGAAGCTGGCAGAGAAAAACAATGGAATTCATGGGAGATAGCAAAGAAGTATCTACCAGAGAAGGAAAACAGAAAGGGAGGGAGAAGAAATACACACGCGGGGACTCATACCGAATGACCAGAGGACCAGGGGCTCACACCTAATGACCGGAGGGCCATGGGGGCTCACATATCTTATGATCTGCTTCTTGACAGGTAGTAATCGTGCCCTGAGCAGGTAGGCAGCAGAGGGGAACAGTCTGGAAGGGCCACCAGCTCCTTCGAGCAGTCCCTTCTCAGAACAGAAGCAATTGTGGAGGCAGAAAGGACAGGAGAGCTCAAGGTGCCTGTCTGGGTAAAACTGAGTACAGTGTGGCCTTGTAGGGCTGCACAAAAATCCCTCCCCTATAATCCTATATTATTACTGAGGCCTGACTCGACAGAGAAAGATTCAAGAAAATAAACATTCCCAGACAGACAGAAATTCAGAGCCAAAAGGAAGCTTAAGCTTACTCCTTTCATAAACACTCTAAATTCCATACCCTGGGTGATTCCAAAGTGACCAAGTGGCTGAAGGGGCCTGGATTTCCTGCTTCTTACTGGGCCATACCCCACCTTCGTCTTCCGGCCAGGAAGCCGGGGAGACCTGTGTGCTCTTCCCGGCCCTCTCTGGCAGCTCTCCGGGTCTTGCACTCTGTAAAAGCCTTCACCTTGCAGAGCCTTGCTTTCTTCATCTATAAAATGGGGTCAGCAGCCATATCTGTTGGATCACAAGGTGTGTGCCCTGCAGCTCACTAACATAAAAAATGACCCATCAATGGTTCTCAAAAAGTCACGCCCCTATTTCATATAGCACAAGGGGGAAGGGGATGCTGTCACTATTACATTAACAAAATTACTTATCACTTGAGCATTTACCATGTGCCCCTCGTGGATGTACCTGACTTCATGAAACCTTAATAAGGTAATTAACCCTAGTGTCTGGGTGAGGAAAATGAGCACAGTGTAGTGCTGGTACTGCCCAACACCTCCATACAGTGTGTGGCAGGGGAACCCAGGACTCAGGAGCACTGAGTCAGGGAAGGGATTGGAGTAGGAGCTGGGGCCAGGTCACTAGCTTGCTTGGTCTGGTGTGGACACTGCCCCTGGTTCTGCTCCTTTTCCAGCCTTCCCTGCTTACCACTCATCCACCTGGCTGCAGAAAGAAGTGTTTAGAAGTACCTGGGAGCTGTCACCTCTGTTGTCCTTAGTGTAGGTCCTCTCTGTATGGAATACACTTCCACCATCAGGAAGGGCAGGGCAGCTCTATCCCTGTTGCCTGGCAACCTGGGCCAAGTACATATCAGAACACCCTGGGGGCACACCAGGTATGTGGGCTAAGAATGCTTCTGAGGGTAAGAGGAGGCAGGCTGCAGAGAACCCTGGCCTGAGGTCACGGCAGTTCTGGAGGGAACAGTTGGTAGAGCTATGACCCCACACCCTCAGCCAGTCATGCAGCCGCTCCAAGCCCTCTAGCCAGCAGCATACCAGCTCCCAGAGAGGTGTCAGGAAGATACAAGCACCCCGGAGGAGCCTCAAGAATCATAGGATATTGGAACCTGGAGGGTTAGCTCCCTTCCATAAGGGAGGGCAGGCTGAGCCTGGACCCCTTCCTGTTCATCCAACTCTCCAAGCCCCTAGTTAAAAGGATTTATTTTTATTTTTTTTTTATATTTTTAAATAAATTTTAATGTATTTATGCATACAAAAACTAGGGTTTCTTTTCAGCTGTAGATATGACACAGATACTCTCCAGCTGAGGATCCTCTATCAGATCCCAAATTTCCTCCCAAAGTCCCAACTTCTGTGACTTACCCTCACCTCATCTCTTGTCACAGGGAGAAAATGAGCCAGTTACCCCAACACCCTTTCTCTGGGGAAGCCATCAGGGCAAGAAGCCCCTTTGCTCTTGCAAGAATGCTGTGGTTCTGGCAGGATGAACACACTACCCTCTCCCTCCCTCCCAGCCCAATCCCCTGCTAGGGTTCTGAGCTGCCATTCTTCGGCTACATTTCCTGGATTGACCTTCATATTAAAGCCTCTTTTCTCCCTTCCAGACTGAGGTATCATCCGGTTTTCGGTCTGCTCCTTGGGCAAGTCACCACCTGGGAACAAGTGATGCCTGGCCCAGGACATGTGGCCGAGTCACTTGGGCTCCCACTGTCCTTGTTACCAAGAGACCAGGCTAAACGTGCATTTCTTTTAAAAATAAACCATTAAAATGATAAAGTAGTCATAGCAATGAAACTTTACCATTCAGAAAGATTCCACTTAGTTTAGGGCAAAAGTTATTAAATAAAGGGAACTAGACATTTCAAGCTCCAAGATACAGTGAAGCGCCTCTGAGAGGTGAGGCCTCCTTTGGAGTTGTCAATCTCCAGCTTTTCCTTCCCTGTTCCAGGAAGCAGACACTGGCAGTGCCCTCAGGGCTTAAGTCCCCAGGCCCTGCCTGGGGCCCACTTCCCGACAGCCAGTCTTTTGGGATCTAACAAAAGCTGCCCATCTTAGGGCGTGTCTGGTGCTTCTCCCTGGCAACCTCCACCCAGAGTGCCCCATCTTCCCTTCTCCGTGGTAAGAAATACAAAAGGATGACATAAGGACAATGAAAAAAAAAATGCCCAGCATGGTTCTTCTGGTAGTCCAGCCTGTTTAGGAACCTCTCGCTATGTAACCTAACCTTTCTCACCTTCCTCAATGGTTCTGTTCAACAGTTTCTTTATTTATGTAATGGATCAGTCAGTCTTACGAATTTAGTGGTTCATTCATTCAGGAACAGTGGGAGACCCAGGGTGGGGAGGACAGGGTACATCCTGGGGGGGTCACAGATGGCAACACCCTCAGGCCTGCCCCTGGCCAGTTTACACTGTCAGGGCAACATCTATAAGGATAAATATTCATGGACTGATTTTCAGGATATAATAAATAACAAAAGGACAAAGAGGTTATTTTGTTATATTTTAATGGGATTCATTATAATTTGGGGGCTGAAGTGATAATGATAATAGGATCATGCACAAGATGGTAATTACTATTGCATCTGCACAGCCAGAACATATTCTACTGGCTTCTTTCTTTCTTTTTCTTTTTTTTTCCTGTTTAGTTCTCCTGTCTCTTACCAGCATTGTGGATGTCACTTCTCTTTTAAACCAAGTATAGGTTAATTCTCATCTTGGTGTCTGTCTGTCTTCCTGCCTCTCCCTCACCTCACACACATCTCTCTAAATAAATAAAGGTTCTGGATCTGTGCCCAATATCCCAGGTTCCCTCTCTCAATCCAGCCACTGAGGCAGGCAAGAAACTGGAATAAGAGAAAGCAAGATGGAGCGTAGAGGCCCAGGGCAATGTGGTGATTTAGACCAGGTCGCAAAGCGAGCTCTGACGGCACTGGGTTTGGAAGGGTGTCCTTCCTTTCCACCTCTGCTCTGACCCGAGTGGGTGGTGTGCGGAAGGAAGAAATGCAGGCTCTGAGAGATGGACTGACCAAGTGCACCTGTGAGCTGGGCAAGACCAAGGCTTAACGAGCCCATTGTCTGTAAGTCTTGAGCTGCTGCTGGTAAAATTTTCAGGCTTCAGAAAGCAGCAGGTGTCAGGATTTCAAAGCTGCCTTGACCCTTTCACTTTTAATCAACTGATGTGCCATCAGCAAATCCTGAAGAGTGAGGATAATCTCATCATTTTCAAATCAAGATATTAATGAGCACAAATCTGCAGACAGAGAGGGGAGAAAGATGACTAAGACCTAGTCCTCTTAAGGTGCTTAAATTTTCCTTAAGGGGCTTAAAATTCAGTTATGGTTTTTGTACCTAAAGAAGTTAATAAAATTTAAAAATCCTGAGTAAGACAACTAAGAGGTCATGGAGCAGCATGTGACTTTTTTTTTTAAATGCTCAAAAACAAAGCTATGCCACTGAGGGGGTCTGAGAGGTGAAGGGAAGGAGAACACCCTGGGATGGGTTTCAGGCACAACATCCAGGCTGGCAAACAGGTCCCTGGGTGGTTGTGGCGGGTGGGAGGGAGGAGGTCAGACTGGCCAGACCAGGGGCAGAAAGGTGAGCCCTCCAGACAGTGGGGGCCCTTGGGGAATGGGATGAAAGTGCGGGGGGGGTGGGGGGGGGGAGTCCCTACCGTGCACTAGCAAGAAAGGACATTGAAAGTCACCATCGGGCCTCCCCGGTGGCGCAGCGGTTGAGCGCTGGGTTGTGAAGCTGCCCGCAGCCTCTGCAGCATCGGTTCGATCCCTGGCTGCTCCCCGGCCACCGGAGGAGGGTCCCACATGGCGCGCAGACCTCTCCTGCCGCCCGCTGCTCCCCTCAACAGTGTACTTCGGTCCTTCTGCCTGCTCTGCTCCCCGCTCTGGCTCTGGTGAATTCTCTCACCCTCCCGCGCTTCTGACTGTACCCAGTGCTTGTAGAAATAAATAAATAAATCACCATCATCCTCCACCACCCCTCCCCACATACTTTTTCTCCAGAGGAGGCAGAACAAACAGCTGTCTAGAGGGGCTTTGCAAGACTACTTCCTGCATTCAACCCAAAGACAAGGCGTACTAGCCTGCTGCCTAGAGAAGCCACTCCTCTTTAGAAGCCACCTCTGACACCTGCCCCCAAAAGGTGGATCAGACGCCCCGCTATCTATGTGCTTGGACAGCAGTTGTTCTTCTCTTGCCACAGCTCCTGTAGACCTTTCCCATAATTATATCCACAGATGTCCACGCTCCCTCGTGGGTCATAAGTTCCACCAGGGCAGGGGTAGACTCAGCGATCTGATTAAACAGACAGATGCTCACAGGAGCAGGGCGGGATGGGAGGGAAGGAGAACGTGAACAGTGACTAAATGACACAGGCAGCGGCCCGCAGGGTCACTGCCCAGCACAAATGTGGGCATGCAATTCACAGGGTGCAGCACCGCAGAGGGAGGCACAGGGGCCTGGCTGGGCTGAGCGGGAAGCTGGCCTGCTGGCCTCAGCCTGGGAAGGCAGCCCCAACTTATGTCCATCAGTCTTCCTGCTCAGCTGAAGGAGTCTCAGGGAAGGGAGATTAGAAGAAGCCAGAGGGCCTCCCCGGTGGCGCAGCGATTGAGCGCTGGGTTGAAAAGCTGCCAGCAGCCTCAGCAGCGCCAGTTCGATCCCCGGCCGCTGGGCGAGGGTCCCACATGGCGCGCAGACCTCTCCTGCCGCCCGCTGCGCCCCTCAGCAGTGTACTTCAGTCCTTCTGCCTGCTCTGCCCCCCGCTCTGGCTCTGGTGAATTCTCTCACCCTCCCGCCTGCGCTTCTGACTGTACCCAGTGCTTGTATAAATAAATAAATATTAAAAAAAAAAAAAAAGAAGAAGAAGCCAGAGCAAGCACAGGACACATTCCACACCCCTCCTCGCAGCCCCACACACGGAGAAGGGTCAGGAGAAGCCCAGTCCCACAGAATGCCACTGGGGCTCAGGAGAAAGACGTGTGCCTGCAGGCCAGCACTCCCTCCTCAGACACCTGCTCATGGCTGCCCTCTCTGGGTGCTGCCAAGAGCCTCACTCGGGACTGGTGTGCATCACCCCCCTGGCCCCTACTACTGCTGTAAGCACAGGCCATGGCCACCCAGCCAAGAGAGCCATCTGAGCATGTGCAGGATTTCACAGCCTCTCTACTGCAAGGAAACCCCTCATCCTGGCACCATAGCCCTCTCCCCACAACCCTCCCTCTGCCAGGCTGACACTGTCAATCAGCCAGTATTCCCTGGGCTGGAGACAGCAGTCTTTCTGCTTCAGGGAGGAGTGGACTCGCTCATGGGCTGAAGGTGGCTCCTCAAGGCTCTGTACTCAGCATAAGTCCCTGAATTTTTCTGAAGGCCTGATGCCCCCTGGGATTATCTGGCCCACCCAGGGTGTCCTCCTCATCACTGTTCCAGGCCCTATACTACTCTTTGGAACTCAACTGCTCTCATCTGCTGGCCTAGAGAGATGCTATCTCTATGGCAGGCACAGGAAACAAGAAAAGGTCACATCCTCCCGATCCCTTCCTGTGACCCCTTCCCAGGGGATTCAGTTTATGCAGGCTCCATCCAGCTCAGCTGGCCTAAGCCATCCCATGTACAGGTAAGGGACCTTGTAGGTCATACAGGAAGGGGGAGTTAGGGTGGGGGTGAGAGCCAGACCCCAGAGGCACCCTCCACTGCATAGGCTGCAGAGGCTGCTGACACAAAGGACCAATACATGCAAAGCTGCGTGAGGCAAAATGGAAGCAGCAGCTGAGGTGGTAATCCCCCCCCCCCACCAGGCTCAGGGATGCACATCTTCCCTACCTGAGAGACCCCCAAAGCTCTGTAAAATCCAAGGTAAACAATCCAATCCACTAATGCCACAACAATGTGGAAGGAGGCTTTTCAGGGCCTGAGGGCTTCCAATACTCAGTCTCACTGACAGCAGTGCATTTCGTCCCTCAAGACCATGTTCCCAGGGTCCAGCCTTGGAACCTAGCCTCCAACCAAGTCATCCAGCATTCCCACCAGCTCACAGCCCAGCCACAGCCTAGCCAGGGAGTGGCAACCCTCATCATTCCTCAGGGAGGGTCCCCAATTCTTGGCTTCCCCAATTCAAGGTCACCTTAATTCCCAATGACAGGTTAGTGACTACAAGCAATTGGATTCTAGCATCAGAAGTGTTAAGAAGCCATAACGGGATGCTGGGCCAGTCCTTCCCTGTCTCTGGGATTCAGACTTCCCATATAACCATAAACGGGCAGGTGGGGACTCCATCTCTCACGTCTTCAGTTCTCACTTCTGTGATTTTAGGAGCCAAGAGGGTTCAGCAGGAGCCTCACCCATCAGGGATTCTGACAGAGCCCAGAGTTTTCACCCAGCCTCACCATAGACATTCTCCTCAACAACCCCCTGGACCTGTCCCGAAGCATGTTCATCCTTGGAATAAACAAATGCTTTTTTCAGAACCTACCAGGGTTCAGGCCCCTTGAGAAGCACTGAGGAAACATGAAGATTAAGAGACCTGCCCTCAAGCAACCACTTTACAGTGACAGAAAGTAAGGCTGAGAGGCCTCAAAATCTGCTGGAGGCAACACAGGCAGACTCCAACTCCTGGGTCAACTGATCCTTGCAGAGTTCTCCCCGAGGGCTCCAGGCCCAGTAAGACCAGTACTAGAATGGAAAGGTCTTGGAAATTCCTTCTGGCCAGGGAAAAGTTGCTCTGAAAATGGAAATCTGCTAAGATCAGAAACCAGAGTCTGGAACACAGGGTCAGCGGGCTGAGTGATCTTGCTCTGGAATGCCTAGCCTGGCCCCAACGCGCATATTACAGCTTGCCCACCCTAACACCTTTCTCTGAGCAGCAGCATGTCACCTCCACAGCCTGCACACACACACACCACAGGGGCACTGCTCCTTGTATCCACCAGGTACCCCCGGGTTGCCTGTGTCTTGGTCCCTTGAACAGACAGGCACCAAACCAGGTGAGCTGGACTAGATCTCGCTGGAGCTGGGGGCCTTGCTCCCAGGTATCACCTTCACCCAGGCAGAAACCTGGTCATGACTCAGTTTGCCTCTGCAGTTCCCGTGAGAGGTTTCTGGAGAGATGCTCTGAGAGCCACTCCTTCCTACAGGTGTCAGAGGGGTCCGTGGTCTTCCATCTGATCTTCCCACCTTGAGACCAACCTGGGTTTCTGTGATGCTTTTCCCAGGAAGGCAGCTGGGCAGCAAGGAAGCCATTTCTCTACCCCTCCCCCCGCCCCTGGCCGACAGCCACGTTGACCTCCCCTCCCCCAAGAAGGGCGGCTGGTAGGTGGGGGTGGGAAGAATCCTCCGCCAACGCTCTCGGGTGGGGTGCTGGGAAGCCAGGCAGGGCGTGTCACCTGGTCCTTTTCTCTGCCCAGCGCCAGGCAATACGGCCTCTTGGCGAGAGGCGCCCCCCATACCATCCCCCAAATCTGCCTCGAATTGAGAAACCCTCGCTGTCAGAGCCCAAGCCCCTAGGTCCCCAAAATGCTAACACAAGCCATTGAAGGGGCTGCGGGTCTAGAAGCTTCTGAGCCCGGGCAGACATTAGGCAGGGGAGGTGGGCGCCCTGTTCCCCCATGGCCGGCCTGCACACTCTTTCCAGGGGAGACAGGTGTCGATCTTCCCTCCGCGGCTGTCGGCCCCAGGGTCTGCAAGTGCCGCAAATCACGCGAGGTTCCGGGCAGGGTCCGCCTGGGGACCCCTCTGATGCAGCGAGGCGGGGGGCGGCTAGACGCCCGACCCCCACCGGCGCCCCGCCACCTGCGTGGTCGCCCGCAGCCGGTGCCGCAGTGCGAGCCAGCCCGGAGCCCTCGCCTCGGCCGGCGCCGCGAGGGAGCCGCCGCCCTCCGGCCTCCCCGCCGCGCCCCACCTGCACCCCTAACTCCCACTCCAGATCCCACCCTCTCCCCCACCTCTAACCCCGGCGCCTCCGGCGTCCTCACCCTTGGCCCCTCCCCTGCCCAGCCCCGCCCGAGTCGGCCCCGACCTCCCCATCCCCATCCTCATCCTTCCCTTCCACCCGGCTCCCGGGGGCTTCCCCGAGGCGGGGCCCGGGGTCCCAGAGGGGCGAAGGCTCTGGCTGCGGGGGGTCGACTAGGCGCCAAGCCAAGAAAATAAGCGGGGTGACTTACCGCTCTGCTCCCCCAGGAACACCAACTTGAATTTCCTCAGTGGGTTCCCAAAATCTCCCCCTGCGGACATGGTGCTGGCAGCGGGGCCGGGAGAGGAGGAGGAAAGAGAAGGCGCAGGGCGGGGAGCGGAGGCGCGGGGAGGCGGCCGGCGGTGCGGTAGCTGGAGGGGGAAGGGCTGGCTGCGCGCGTCCCTGACTTCCCAGCTGCGTCCCGGCCCGGCCTGCGGCTGCGTGTCCGGCGGCGGCGGCGAGGAGGAGGCGGGCTGGGGCTGGGGCTGGGGCTGGGGCTGGGGCTGGGCTGCCGCGGGCGGCGCTAGCTGCGGGGCGCGGGGCGCGGGGCGCGCTCTGGACGCCCGAGGCGCGGCGCGGACAGCGAGGCGCGGGCGGAGCGGGCGCAGGGACGGCGCGCGGGGCGGAGGAGCGTCTCCCGAGCCGCGCGCCTCGGCTCCCGCCCCCTCCTCCCCGGCGCCTGCGCTCTGCGCGCTCCCCAACCTCTGATGTCATGCGGGGCCCGCGGCGCTGCGGGGTTGGGGGGCGTCCGCCCGCCCACCGGAGTCCGCACCCGGGTGGGAGCGAACCCCCGCGCCGTGCCTCCGAGAGGCGCCGGCGTCCGGCAGGGCCTCGCGGTCCCCACGGCGGCCCCTCTTCCCCTCTCCTTGGAATCCGCGAAAATGACATGGAATTGTCAGGGGACATTTGTTTCTGGTCTTTACACCTAGATGCCTCTGTCTGCCTCCCCCTCCCGGGCGCGGGTGCGCAGCTCGGTGTCCGAAAGAGCGGGAAGGAGGGGTGCGGGGGTTGGGGGGAGCCGGGTTGCGGTGAGCCGTGTGGGCACAGACGTGCCGACTGGCTCCGGCGTGGCCCCGGCCGTCCTTCCCCCGTTCTCAGCCCAGATCCCTCTTCCGTGGGGCTGAGGGTGGGGTTCTGAGGTGCCCCTGCACACCTGGCCGGCCACAGAGGAGACACAAGTGATGGGCACGCCTACCAACCGCTCGGACGGATCACTTGGTCCTAAATATGCTGCCTCCAGGAAGAGATGGAGCAATTGATGACCTGAATGCGAGCACGTCCATCTCCAGGACAGCGCTCTGGATGTTTTGACCCTGGGGCCGCCCGGCTGCCACTGCCGCTGTTTGTCCTGGCAGCTGGCTGTATCTGAACAATAGCTCCTGAACGGTAACCTCCCATTCTCTTCTGTGTGCACCTGACCCCACTGAGGCAGCAGAATAACTTGTGAATGAGTGAGAGCAAAGAGCAGATTCGCAAATTAGGCACTGATTCCAAGACATTGTGAATAACTGACATATTAGGAAGCTGCTTCTTGCTGTCATGACACCACTTGGTCTCTTTTGTGGGCTGTTCAATAAATACTTATTTGTGATTACAGCGCAGATGTTTGGAAACAAGCTCTGAATGTGTGTTTATTTAAAAAGAGAGCCATGACAAGCAACCTTCACCTTTAGAGATTTCCAGGGGACGTTTGCTCCCCTCTTTCAGACTTACTGGGCTTCTGTGGATGTCTTCCTATCTGTCGCCCCAGTTTGTTTACTAGACTCTCTTCTCTCATTGCTTGTTAAAACAAGAGATTGAATTCCATGAAAATAGCAGCTGAGGCTCCATTATTGGGTCCCAAAGACCAAGCTCAGGGGTTAGTAAATGTTTTTGGAATGTTTGACCTAATGCCTGGAACCTAAATCAGAGCAAATGTTCTATTTCTCGGTCACCTTTGGTTTGGTGCCCCAGGGATGACGCACCTGTGTCTGGCACCAAGTTTAGGGTCACCCTGCAAACTCCCACCCCACTTCTGTTTTTCCTGCTAGAAGACTCCCACGCCACAGCCCTTCCTGCCTCTATGAGCATTGGCCCCTCCACAAGAAGGCCAGGAGAGTTATTGTCAAGGCACCAAACCTGGCAACATCCTCCAACCTGCCTCTTCTCCTTAACACCTGGAGCTGTCTCCCCAAACCCTCCCGTCCTGCCAGTGGCAAGACAAAGCCATTGAGGTATGACAGAAAAAGCATGATCTTTCAGGTGTCCTGTACTTTTTCTGATCATCTCTCCCTCCACACACAAGGTGGTATGGCAGTAGGGGAGGGAGATATTGCATGGGGAGGGGCCCTCTACCAGATGCAGCTGGGCTGACTATGGACCAGGATGCCTTACAGGACTGTCAGAATTCTTTCAGTTCAAGTGACAGAAGCCTAACTCCAAGGATTTCAATGGGTGATTTCACGATGACATGGGTTGATTGGTGTAGCTGGAGCAGATGTTGGCCTACCTCACAGAGTGTAGTCATCGTGCTAATAGCAATCAGAGTCTGCTCGGCGCCATGTCTCTCTCCTACATTTTTTGTCCTAAAATTCTTCCCTTATTTGGGATCTTGGTTGCAACCTGCCCTAGTGCAGGCAGGCTTCTCCAGGGGCACAAAAGGTGACCACCATGACATTGTTTAGCAACCTACTAAACTGAGTTTCTTGGCACATAGCACCTTTGTTTCCATTTTTTAAAATGTTGTAAAACTTCTTGAGTAAGTGCATGTGTAAGCTAAGGGGAAAACCCATCATTAGGAATGCCTTTACTCTCTGGAGAAATCAAATATTACAATACTTTTGAGGTTCTATGGTTTCTTTCATTGCAACTCCTTTCCTACTCCTTCCCCAATGTAGAAGTCCAGAATCTTGGCTTTCTTTGAGTTTTATCAAGTTTGGATTAGTCCTTCAACAATATTTTGTTGTGTTTACATCTGTGCACTTTGTGTAAGCTATCAAATGCTCTCCAATGACTTGCATTTTCTTAATATTCTGTTCCCAGGATTAATCTGTTGATGCACTCAGTTCTTTCATCTGTCTGTGCTAGTTGGTAGTCTACTGTATGCTTCAATTTTTAAATCATTTTCAGTAAAATGTATCCAGTTAAATTTTTTCAGTTGAAATAATTTTAGGCTCATAATGATAACATCTCACATAGCCATAGGATATTAACAAAACCAGGGAATTATCATTCAAAAATGCACCCAATTTCTTTCCACTGGTAGAAATAATGCTGCTTTGAATATTCTTTAAGTGCTTCCTTGTGCAACTGAGGAAAATTTTTCTAAGCCATGAGCTGAATAGATAAATTGTAGAATAGAACCAAGTGTATGTTTACTTTTATTCCAAACTGTCTTTCATAGATCGTCCTTAGGTCACGTAGCTCTGTATCTTCTATATTTTTCATTTTCTTCAAGAAAATCTTGCTTTGCCCAGCCCTTTGCTGCTATATACACTTTTTAAAAATTGAACTTTAATCTCAAGATCATTGTAGAGTCACAAGCAGTTTTAAGAAATCAGAAGGCCTGTATATCAAAATGATAACATCTTGCAAAAATATAGCACTATATCACAATCAGGATCTTATAATATTGTTACAGAATATTTTACCACTACAAAGACCCTCAGATTTCCCTTTATGGCCCACACCCATTTTCCTCCTGCTCCAACCATCTACCTAAACTCTGACAGCCACAGTTCTTTGTTTCAATAATTTTGACATTTCAGGAATGTTATGTATATGGAGTTATATAGTATGCAACCTTTTGGAACTGACTTCTTCACTCAACACAGTTTTTTGGAGATTCATCCAGTTTGTTTATGTTGATAGTTGGCTCCCTTTTACTGATGAGGAGTCTGTAGTATGGATTACCACGTGGATGTAGCCAGTGGCAGGCGTTTTGGGTCACTTCCAGATTATAAAGCTACTGTAAACAATCATGTACAGGTTTTTATGTCTCTGGGATAAATTCCCAGGAGTAAAATTGTTGGGTCATATGTAGTTACATGTTCACTTTTTTTTTTATTGAAGTAACATTGCATCACAACATTGCATCAGCACATTAAGATGTGCATCATTGAAAATCAATGTGTATATACAACATCAAATTCACCACTGAAAGTCCAAATCTAGCCTTTACCATACCATTGTGTTTACTTTTTATTTTTTTTTAATTTTTAAAAAATATTTATTTATGCATACAAGAACTGGGGTATAGGACAGAGGTGCAGAGGGTGAGAGGATTCGCCAGAGACAGAGTGGGGAACAGAATAGGCAGATTGACTGAAATACACTGCTGACAAAAGCAGCGGGCAAGACAGGAGAGGTCTGCTGCGCCATGTGGGTGGCTCCCTGGCCAGCCTGGGCTCCAACTCGTGCTGCAGAGGCTTTCCTTATCTTCACAGTGCTGTGCTTAATCCCTTGTGCCACCAGGGAGGCCCTGCTTACTTTTTATTAAAGGGACCACCAGACTGTTTTCCAGAGTGTCTGTGCCACTGTACATTCCCACCAATGATATATGAGGGATCCATCAAATTCCTCATCAGAATTTGGTTCTTTTACTCTTTATTTTTCAAATCATTATTAGAAAAATCTAGTAATAGCTCGCTGTGGTTTTAATCTGCATTTCTTTAATGGTTAATGATGTTGAACATCTTTTCACAAGCCTTTTTGCCATCTGTATATGCTCTTTGGTGAAATATTTTGTCTTTTGTCCATTTTTCAGTTGGTTTTATATTGTGTTTTGACGGTTCTCTAAACATTGCTGATACTGGTCTTTTGTCAGATACGTGGTCTGCAAATATTTTCTCCTACTCTTCAACTCATCTTTTCATCTTCTTAACTGGGTTTTTTGCAGAGTAATAATTTTTAATTTTAATGAAGCCCAACTTATTGATTTTTTTCTTTTAGGAATTGTGCTTTTGGCATATGTTTAAAAACTCTTCTTCACTAAGCCCTAAGTCTCAAAGATTTTTGCCTGTGGTTTTCTAACAGTTTTTAAATAGTTTTGTGTTTAACATTTAAGTCCATGATCTAGTTGAGTTAAATTTGTATAAAGTGAGACTTGGGTTAGAGATTTGTTTGTTGTAGACTTTGGATGTTCATTTGCTTCAGTACCATTTATTGAAAAGGTTATCTTTTTTCCTCTTGGATTCTTTTTGCACTTTTGTGAAAAATCCGTTGGGCCTTGTTACTGTGGGGAAAGGGTAAATGTCCAGACTCCCCACTTTTGGATTCCTTCTGAAGCTTGATAGAGGAGTCCATATTGTTTGACTGGATTTATAGAAAGTTCAAGTATGGATAAAACCAATCTATGATGACATATTGGAACAGATACTTTAATATTATTTCTTCTGTTGGATCATCTACTTATATGCAGGGGAGAGACCTCTTACTGGCCTGTAGAGATGAAAGGCCTGCCTCCCCTCTTGGTCTACTTTGGCACCTCATCCCAGCTGAAGGGTGGGGCACCCTGAGATAGCTTGGTGACGGCACAGTTCTATATTTACCACTTGGACTTTGCTGATATAGGTAGGTAGTGGGAGGGGACTTCACAGTTTATTTCTAGGGTGTTTGAATGCGGTAGAGCAGTTATTGACTAAAAGTTTTCTGTCTTGCTAGGCTGTCCCTTTGCAGGTCCTTTGATAAGAGAGAGCAAGTTTTTGTTGGGGCATTAATTTTGTCTGTGTTTCTGAGTTGCTAGCTTCATCAGCTCAAAGTCTGGGATATATGAGACTGAAAGGGGGTTGGTCATGTACCTCCTGGTCTGATAGTTACTGTATGGTTTGTAGTGGTGATGGATTTTCAGGCAGCCCTCTACCTACAAATTGTAATATAAACTTTTACTGACATATACCATGCATGCATAAAAGTCTACATATCACACGTGTACAACTTAATGAATACCTCCAGCTTGGCTTCTCCCAATCATTACATTGCTCCAACAAAAGAAATAGTATAATAATATCTGTTCTGATATGTCATCGTAGATTGGTTTTACACATATTTGAACTTTCTATAAATCAAGTCAAGCAATATGGACTCTTGTGTTGAGCTTCAGAAGGAATCCATATGTGGGCAATATTTCTGTTTCATGATCTGAAGTTGTAATCTTTACCAATGACTTCAATAAAAGAGGGAATTAATTCCTGCAAGGATATTAGAAGTTACAAATATTGGGAAAATCATGAATAGAAGGCTTTGTTCAGTAGGAAACCATAAGAACCACAGTTTGTTCTATTGCAAGAATTTTCATATGGGAGAGATAATTAAGGTGGGAGCTCATAACCTACTTGCTGTGCCCATGGAATGTTATGTTCTTCTCTTGATGGTTGGGAAATGGAATGATTTCACATGGGAGCCTTAGAAGGAGACTATTTATTCTGTGAAGATCTGGGTTTCAGGGTTAGATAAGTTGATTAACTGGTTGGATGGTAGATGAATTAATAGGACGGATAAATGGAAGGATAGGAGATGGGATAGACTGATCTGTAAATGGGTGGTCTTGTGGGTGAGTAAATCGATAAATGTCTGCAGCAGTAAATGTATCTACATATACATTCCAATATGAGCAGATGGATGGATGTTGGAGTAAATGAATATAGATAGATAAATGAATAGATAAGTGAATGAAAGAATGACTGATAGAGGGTATAGGTGGGCTATCTGGATGAATGGTTACCTATATGTGTATGTTAAATTTGCTTCATACATGTGTATCGGGTAATAAAAGCAGCAGGTAGATGGATGCTGGATGACTGGACAGTATAGCAGATGGGTAATATGGAAATATAATATAGGGAGTAATGGAAAATGAGCAAGTATATAAGTGGATGGAGTCAGTGGATAATGAATAGATGACATTAAGGTGAGATTTGAAATTAGGCCTGTATTTGCTCATGACTTGTTCACTAGTTATTTGACATAAGAGAATATTTTTAATCTTTCTAAATTTGGGAGAATTTAAGTGTTTAAGAAAACATCAGTCACAAGTTTTAATGAAAAATTTAAAGGGAAATATTGAAAAGAAGAATTTTTTGAGAATAAAAAATTCTGGAAATAACTGTCAGTAGTTGAAAGAGGATATCTTATTTGAAGTCAAATATTTGTAAATCAAAATGATTTCAGGAATGAACAAGCTATGGTAAAATTTGAAAATTTACTATGCAATAATTCAAATACAAAAAAAATTATAAATTACTGTTTAGTTGTTACAAACTAAAAATAAATGCTATCAATATATTAATACCTCTATTAATATCACTGTTAATACAGGATATTAATATCACTTATTAGTAGTGATATTAATCAGTGATATTAACATCTTCCAAAAGATATTGAAGGTGGAAGAAGTGTTCTGGATCTAAGGTCCTCATCTTTTATATCAGGGTGTCAAATGATAAAGTCCGTCTACTTTGAACTGTGGAATATAAAAATGACTACTCCAATTTCAATGTGTTTTTGTCCTCCAAAATCTCTTCTAGTATTTATAGCAGGATCTTTGAAAAAAACTTCTTGAGGGGAATAAATATTTCTTAGAAATTTTATAATTTTTTCAGATTCCTTTGATTTCTTGTTCAACTTTTAAATACAACTGAAATTAAATGCAATAACATTATTAAAAGCATATAGAAATTAATCACATATTTATAAAAATAATTCTGTATATCTATTTAGCCTTCCTAGAACACATACTTGAAAAGATGTCTAAATGATACCCTCCTAATGTAAATGCTAATTATTTATGAGTGGTGGCATTTGAATTTTTTAACCTCTATGCTGTACTTGAATAATTTATAATAAATATGCATTCTTTTTATAGAACTCAGTTTTCCTTTATATAAAAGAAAAACTTTAAGAAATTAATTCTGTACTTATTCTAATCTGTCATTATTACCTTTAAGTAGTTTGTTTACATGGCTGTTCTTGTAACCTTCTACACTTAAATTCTGTATTTTATCCTCTTTTGAATTTAACTCATAGTCTCAAGGTCATAGAAACTTCAGTGTTTGTTTTATTTTGTATGTTTGTTAGAGAAAAGCATAGTCATTAACTGCTTGTTATAAAAATTATGAAAGTTCACCTAGAGTTGCAGACTGTATTTGTGGTACGAATTGAATTTGCTCATGACTACTTGCTAAGTAAACCCTGGATAATCCCCTCTGACCCTGTTATAATTAATTTGAGAGTATATAAACCAAGTAGAGTCTCTGGGGGAATATGAAATGTAATGTTCCTCCTTAAAAAGATTTATGCAAGAATTGTATATTTATTTTTAAATAAAACATAAAATCTCTTTTGTGACACTCATGGAATCATGGAGTATGGTGGGGTGGTGGGAGCATAGCAAACTCCCAAACCTAAGAATTATAAAATTCTAATTACTAAATCTTCTATAGAAAGGAAATGATTGCCTGCTGACCAGTTGAGCTGAAAACCAAAATTTCAGAAAATCTATCATGAAGAAGTTTTTGTTAAGAGTCTAGGATTGTGGGCCTCACTGGTGGCATAGTAAGTTGAATGCAGTGCTGTGAAGCTGGCCCCAGCCTCTCTAGTGCTGGTTCGATTCCCGGCTGGCCAGGGAGAAACCCACATGGCATGGCAGACCTCTCTTGTCTTGCCTGCTGCTCCCCTCAGCAGTGTATTTCGTCAGTCTGCCTGTTTTGTTTCCCGCTCTGACTCTGGTGAATTCTCTCACCCTCCTGCATCTTTGGTCTGTACTCCAGTTTTTGTATAAATAAATAAATCTTTAAATTAAAAAAAAGAGAGAGAGTACATGCTAAGTAATGGGGAATTAAAAAAAAAAAAAAAGCCAAGAATCTAGAATTGTGGTCGGAAGGTGGTGTACTAACTTCTTATGGCTGCTGTAGCAAATCACCACAAATTTTAGCCTACAAAGAATAATAGCAATGAAGCTATCTGTTTTATATAGTTCTAGGCCAGAAGTTGTAAACTAGTGTCACTGAGGTGAAATTAAGATGTCAGCACTCCCCCTGGAGTCTCTAAGGGAGAATTGAATTCTTGCCTCTTCCAGCGTATTGCAGCTGCCAGCATTCCTTGTCTTGTGGCTGCTTCAGTCCAGTCTCAGCTCTGTGTTATTGCCTCCTCTTTTTTGTGTGATATTTCTCTTCCTTATAAGGACACATGTGATTATATTTAGGGTTCACCCAGACTATCCAGGTAAGTCTCCTCATCGTAAGAACCTCACCATAATTACATCTGCAGAGATTTTGCTATTGTAAGGTAAGGTAATGTAAGGTAACATTCACAGGTTCCAGGAATTAGGATGTGGACATACTTTGGTGGATGATGTATGTATAGGGGGAATGATATCATTTAACCTATAGGTCATATGATTAAATAACAGCGAGAAAATTTTCTCTGTCCTCCTGGGGTGGCTATTTCACACTACATAAATTAAGGTTTCCATCTGAAAGCTGTGAATGTGGGAATTATCTCTACTCTGAGTTTTGAAGCACCCCCTTGGAAGGTTCCCACCACCGTCCCCAGACCTGACATTTCTCAGGGCTCCCTGGGCACACACTGGCTTCCCTTCCTGAGGCCTCTCTGCAGCTGACTGGTGTGAATATTCGCTCTTTTGGAACCTGAGTGAGAACAGGAAGGCAGAGGGGGTATATTGATGCACAAATGGCTGGTCAAGAATTTTAACATTTCCATTCTTGACCTATGTCAATAGGAGTCAGTTCTGACCAAAGGTGCCTCTTTCTGGTTCTTAATAGCACATTTGTATGGAGAGTCATTCATATTGAAATGATAGGACCCACAGTTTATGAGCCAGACCAAAAAGTGGGCTCTTGCTATGTATGTTTCAGGCACCTATAAAACCCTCTCTGGATGTGTACCTTCTGCTTTGCCCCCCCGAAAATCCCTGTACTTGACCGTGTACTGGCAGCTGCATGTGGGTTGAGAGGGCCTCCTCTCCAGCTGCAGTAGGGCTGGGTACCTCTGTTCCATTGTTTCAGTGAAAATGACTAACGCCTATGCACAGTGAGGTGGGAGGAGAAAGAAAGGTAGATCTCTAGGGATTTCTCGCTCAGCACATATGTATGAATCATGGTCCTATGAGGTTATCTATCCAAAGATGTAAAATAATATTTCAGGGGTGTTTGGATAAACACTACAGTGATTTGTGAGATTCCTGACTCATTCCCTTAACAACCAAAGTCTTGATGAACATTTTGTTCCTTCTTCCTGTCTCCTATGCATCTCTGCAGCCTGCGGACCCAATCTTTGCAAGCTCATAGAAAACCTAGTGAAAGCAGGTGATTTTTGAACTCTGATATGTGTCCAAGCATATTAAATGAGTTCAAAAATTCGTGGATAGAGGACCAGACTTGATAAAAAACCAGAAACTTTGTTCTTGAAACAGGTAGCTTGTGACTCTAAAATTAAACTATATATTAATAATTTATCTTCAATTTAATAAATAAATAGTATGGTCTCACAAGAGTGATCATATATAAACAAATATTTTTGAGTAAAAAGCTATATAGCATTTTAAGTTCCAGATGGATTTTGAACAATAAAGATTAGAATATTATTTATTTTAATTTGTGCTGAATGTTAAAATGAATAATCTGATTTTTCTCACAAAATTTATTTTCTCCCCTGTTTGACAGTACAGAAAAAGTGGGGAAGAAAGAAGTCACTTCTCTTCTTTATTAAATTAAAACAATCAGACTTTTAGTTGAAGTGATCTCTGGCTAAGATAAGTTATAGGGCAAGTGGTTCCTTGCAGCATGGTCTTATCAATCGTCATTTAAAAAATTGCAAATATAAAGGTAAATTGGAAATGCATTCCATTTGAGGACATTTCAACACAAAATTATTTATTTGAAAAGACAGTAACATGTTATTTTATAATGAAACCATGAATGTTTATTTTAATCTAAAACTTACTAATAAAATAAACCTTTGGAAAATCACATATTAGATATAAATTTTATTTTAAGGAAAATTCTGTGTTTTATTCCTGGGATGATGGTGTAGTTATAATACAACTGAGATATACATTTTGACACTTTTTACTCTGAATTGTAATTCACAGAAGTGCATAAAGCAGAACTGCACATCTCAAGGAATTATCACCAAGGAATGCACCCATCACAAGTTCAAGGAATAGACTACCGCTGCAACTATAGAAGCTTCCCTCACACCCTCCCCAGGTACTTCCAGCAACTTTCCAGTTACCAAGTCTTCTTCCTACAACAGGGAAATCTATTAAAATTTTGCCTGTTTCTTGAGTCCTTAAGTATATGTTTTTTTATATTTCAGTTTTTCTCTCAACAAAGTATTTGTAAGAGTCATATGAAGGGTTATGGTTACTATAGTTCATTTATATGCATTGCTTATCCATTGTATGTTCTCTGTATGTGTTTGGTTCTCAAGTTTGGGGCCATATGAATAATGTCATGAAACATCTGGAACATGTCTCTCAGTGCACATGTGCAATGCATTTCTTTCTTTTTTAAAAAGATTTAGTTATCTATGCATACAAGAACTGGGATATAGGTCAGAGGTGTGGGGGGTGAGAGGATTCACCAGAGACAGAGTCGGGAACAGAACAGGCAGACTGACTGAAATACACTGCTGAGGGGAGCAGCAGGTGAGTCAGGAGAGGTCTGCTGTGCAATGTGAGTAGCTCTCTGGCAGGCCGGTCATCGAACTTGTGCTGCAGAGGCTGTGGATAGCTTCACAGTGCTGTGCTTAACCCCTTGAGCCACCAGGGAGGCCCTACAATGCACTTCTGTCAGGTTTATGCCTATGAGTGAATGGCTGGATGAGACGATGCACATGTGTTCGACTTCATTAGAAAATGTGCAGATATTTTCAAAATGATGACACCAATTTATACTCACACAAGCAATGCGTGAGAGTTTCTGCTGGTCCATATTCTTGCTGACACTTAATATCATCAGTTAAATACATTAGCCGTGCTGGTTGAAGTATAGTTGAATCATGTAGTTTTAATTTACATTTCCTTGATGACTAACGAGATAAATTTCAGTTCACTTTAACATCTTTATTGACCATTTGGATGTCTTCTTTCATGAAACATCTCATCAAGCCCTTAGCCCATTTTCTATAGGGTGTATCTTTTTCTTGCTTATGTGTATAGGAGTTTTGTGGGCAATTGCTGAATTTGTCTTCCTTGTGCAAGTTGGAAATTCTTTCTCTTCTCTGTGGTTTGATGTTTCACTCTTTTAATGGTGTTTTTTTTAATATTTATTTATTTTTATACAAGAACCGGGGTACAGGCCAGATGCGCAGGAGGGTGAAAGAATTCACCGGAGATAGAGCAGGGACAGAACAGGCAGACTGAAAAAATATACTGCTGAGGGGAGCAGCAGGCGTGACAGGAGAGGTCTGCTTCGCCATGTGGGATTCTCGCCAGCCTGTCGGGATTGAACCTGCGCTGCAGAGGCTGAGGAGAGCTACACAGTGCAGCACTCAACTGCCTGTGCCACCAGGAAGGCCCTTAATGGTATTTTTGATGAAAAGTAATGGAGCAGCAAACTTTCACAGCCTGGTAATGTTGGAAGAGAGGTGGAAACATGTCCTAGAATAAGATCTACTCTATTTCTTCCTTTAAGATGCCTAAAACCAGACCCTATTGATTTCTTTAGTGGAGACAGAATTTGGAGAATGGGTCTCACAAAATTAGGTTATTGGGAAATGCCTAGGGATTTTCACAGATTTTGTTGCATAGAATATTTAGGATCAAGAATATACACATTCAAGGGCCTCCCCGGTGGCGCAATGGTTGAGCGCTGGGTTGCGAAGCTGCCTTCAGGCTCTGCAGCACCGGTTCGATCCCCAGCCACCAGGCGAGGGTCCCACCTGGCGCGCTGACCTCTCCTGCCGCCTGTTGCTCCCCTCAGCAGTGTTCTTCAGTCCTTCTGCCTGTTCTGCTCCCCACTCTGGTGAATTCTCTCACCCTCCCGCGCTTCTGACTGTACCCAGTGCTTGTATAAATAAATAAATCTTAAAAAAAAAAAAAAAGAATATACACATTCAAGGCGAGCAGCCTATAACTGAACTGAGCACTAGGACAAAAATAGATATTCTTTAGAAATATAGCAGATCCAGAGTGCCTACAATGTTGTGATATTTTACTATCATTTTGCAGAATGTTACTATGGGGGAAACTAGGCAAAGTACACAAGGTATGTCTATCTATATATTTCTTACAATGGAATGTTTACACATCATTACCACTGTAATTATCTCAATAAATTTTTTTTTATTTTTAAAGATTTATTTATTTATACAAGCACTGGGTACAGTCAGAAGCGCGAGAGTGAGAGAATTCACCAGAGCCAGAGCGGGGAGCAGAGCAGGCAGAAGGACTGAAGTACACTGCTGAGGGGAGCAGCGGGCAGCAGGAGAGGTCTGCGCGCCATGTGGGGCCCTCCTCCAGTGGCCGGGAGCAGCCGGGGATCGAACCGGCGCTGCAGAGGCTGCGGGCAGTTTGCAACCCAGTGCTCAACCGCTGCGCCACCGGGGAGGCCCTCAATAAAAATTTTAATTAAAAATATTCTATGGAAAATTAACGAAGTGTAGGATATTTAGGACAGATCTTCAATTTTTGAGATAGTCATACAAGCAGTTCCCTATAAAAACTAAAGAATCTGACTCTAAATTTATGTTTTCATAAAAACTTAGATTAGGGCCTCCCCTGGTGGTGCAGCGGTTGAGCGCTGGGCTGCGAAGCTGCCCGCAGCCTCTGCAGCGCTGGTTCAATCCCCAGCCGCCAGGCAAGGGTCCCACATGGCTCGCAGACCTCTCCTGCTGCTCTTGCTGCTCCCCTCAACAGTGTATTTCGTCCCTCTGCCTGTTCTGTTTCCTGCTCTGGCTCTGGTGGATTTTCTAACCCTCCAGCGCTTCTGACTGTACCCAGTGCTTGTATAAATAAATAAATAAATCTTAAAAAAAAAATTTAGATTAGATGACCTACATAAGAGACAACCCATGAATATTCTGGAAAACAGTAATAGTCAAGAGGTGATCTTTCTAGGTTTAGACTAGATTCACTCTAAAAATGTGAATTTTAAAGCTACATACTTTGGTAAGAAATTAAGAAGTAGTAAAATAGTTTGACACCTAAATGGGAGACTTAAGCCATTTGAAATAACTATTTCACGACTATTTAAGATGTTCCTAGCTTAAAGATTTAAAAATAATTTAAGAATTTAAAATCCGCTTGAAAGAAAAAAGAGAACAAAATGATTCATACGGCAATGTGAATGAATCTCAAAAGCATATAGTGAGAGGACATGTTGAAGATTCCATTTGTATTAAATTCTAGAATAGGCAAAAACAATCTATAGTGATAGAAATCAGATCCGTGGTTCCCTGGGGCAAAGAATTGGTAATGAGATGAATTTACTAGCAAGGGGCAGGAGGAAACCTACTAGGGAGATGAGTGCATGATAGTCGCATGCACGTACACATTTATCAAAATGAATTGACCTTTTACTAAAAATCTGTGGACACTATTGTGTATAAATTGCATCTTCATACAGTGGATTTTTAGAAAACCTAGCAATACCAACTTTTCAAGAAGTGGAACAATTGATTTTTCCTATTTTGCTGGTGGGAATTCTATTCAGAAACAGTCAGTTTCTTCAAAGATTAAACATAGGGCCTCCCCTGGTGGCGCAGCGGTTGAGCGATGGGTTGCGAAGCTGCCCGCAGCCTCTGCAGCACAGGTTTGATAGACCTCTCCTGCCGCCCACTGCTCCCCTCAGCAGTGTATTTCATCAGTCTGCCTGTTCTGTTTCCTGCTCTGGCTCTGGTGAATCCTCTCACCCTCCCGCGCTTCTGACTGAACCTAGTGCTTGTATAAATAAACAAATAAATCTTTAAAAAAAATATTAAACATACCCTGTGATCTAGCAATTTTTACTCCTAGGTATTTTCCCAAGAGAAATGAAAACATGGGTCCACAAAAAGAATGGTGTTCAAATATTCTTAGCAGTTTTATTCATAAAAAATTGTAAACAACTTGAATGTCCAGGTAACTAGATAGATGATAGCTTACTTTATCCAATGGAATACTACTCAGCAATAAATAGTATTTTTTATTACTTATACACACAAGCAAGCACATGAATGAGTCTCAAATCACTATGCTAAGCAAAAGAAGCCTGACATATAGAATATGTATTATATGACTCCATTCATATGAAATTCTACAACCAGCAAAGGAAATCTGTAGCAAAATAAAGCCTGTCAATTAGGGACATTTGCATGAGGAGGGAAGATGGGGCAGGGAGATGGGGGTGGTACTCACTGTAAAGCACTACCAAGACATTTTCTGGGGGTCATGGATATATTCTACATCTCGATTAAAATAGTGGTTGTATAAATTTGTCATGATTCATTGCATAGTAAGTGGGCTTGAAATGGTGCTTTTTGTTTCAGCAAATATGTCAATAAAGTTCTTTTTTAAGCATATTTTTAAAAGATTTATTTATTTATGCATACAAGAACTGGGGTACAGGCCGGAGGTATTAGGGAGGGGGTGGTGAGAGGATTCACCAGAGACAGAGCAGGGAGCAGGACAGGCAGACTGACTGAAATACACTGCTGAGAGGAGCAGCAGGTGAAACAGGAGAGGTCTGCTGTGCCATGTGGGTAGCTCCCTGGCCGGCCAGCGATCAAACTCATGCTGCAGAGGCTGCCGACAGCTTCACAGTGCTGTGCTTAACTCCTTGCACCACCAGGGAGGCCCCTAAGCACATTTTCTATTATATCCAAGCTTTTGGTCTAACCAGCTAGAAGGCTGGAGTGCCACTAAGTGAAATGGGAAAGTCAGTGAAAGGAGGTTAGGAGAGAAAGTTGGGGAATCCAGACTGGACTTCATTCTCTAACCAGTCACTTGGCAGACACCAGGGGTTCTTGAAATCTTTTACCTGGCAGTTATTTAGCCTGCCAGCCTTCCTGGTTGCTATTTTCAAACCCAGCCCTTCTCTCTTTCTGTAGGACCCCAGTTCTGGCCTGATCCTCTTTAACATGCCCCTGAATTTTGGGTGGCTTAGTTTGACTCTTTAAGTGTGTATGTTAAGTATAGAAATGTAAGTCCCCAGAGGGCTATGCAGTTGCAGTTCCTTGTCACTGGGCTGGTGTGCTGGGCCAGTGATTTTCAAGAGAAAATGGAAGATTCAAACACTCCCAAAATTAAGTAATTTATAAACATGTGTCAGACAGGTGGATTAGAACAGTGTGCTGGGGCCAGGGACAGAGTTTGCTTATAACAAAGCATTTTCCAACATAGGAGACTCAGCCTGGCCCCACTGTAGGTGCCTGGGGAGCTCCTGCTAC
This sequence comes from Talpa europaea, assembly GCF_964194135.1. Taxonomy (NCBI): domain Eukaryota; kingdom Metazoa; phylum Chordata; class Mammalia; order Eulipotyphla; family Talpidae; genus Talpa; species Talpa europaea. The sequence goes on from NC_140070.1 coordinate 45,831,994, forward strand.
TTGTGTTCCTGCCCTTGGTTCTGGACCAGAAGGTGCATCCCAGTTCTGATTTTTCTCCTGTGTCCCCAGCGATCATAATGACAAGAAGAAGTTCTCCCTCCTAAGAAGCAGTCTTTGTCAATCAGTTTCCCAGTTCCCTTCCCTAAGGATGCATGCAGCCCAGGCAGCCTTTTAAATCCAGAAATCTGGATTACTAAAGGAGGTGTGTACCGCACACCCTCCCGCTGCAGCCTGCCTCCAAGACACTCTGGTTCTGGCAGCTTGTAACTGCACTACTGAATGAGGAAGTTAGGAAAACGGGTACAGTCAGTTAGGAGCATGGTGCCCCAAGTTCCAAGCCATTTATCAATCTGAATAAGGAACAATCAATGGGAACCAGGAGGATGCCCCACAGCCCAGGTGTCTCAAACCCATTTATCAAATTAAATGGGGAACAATCTATGCATTCAGGGTGCTCCACACCAACACAGTAACACAATGCTAAAGCAATGGACCAAAGCAAGTTTGGGGAAGGCAGACCAGGTAACATGGAAAATTCAGTAACCTAGGAGACCCCACAGTCCCCAACCAATCAGCAGGAGACACGCAATGAGACACCCAAAGGCCAAACACCCCCATTCCTTGCTCACTTTACCCATGTAAATTCCTGATTTTGGGTGGTGGGTACCCATTCGGGACCCCTCTGCTCTGAGAGCTTTCCTGCCCTTCCTCTTTTATCTATCAATAAATCTCTTGCTTTGCTGCCTAACTCTGATCTCAATGTTGAATTCTTTCCTTGCTGAGAGAAGAACTGAGAGAGGAGCCCCTGGGGTCCCCAGCCCCTCCCCTCTGGCTCCCCTTCACTACCTCTGCCCTCGCCCTCCAGACAATGTACTCCAAGCATTCTCAGCAGTCTTCCTCCTGCGGTCCTCTGAGCAGAACACCTTCATTCTTGGGCAATCTTGCCCTATCCTTTAGGATTCAGTTGGAGTTCATCTCCTTTAGGTCTGATCCCTCATTCCTTAGGGAGCTCACTTCATCACCTTTGTGATTTCCACCCTTCCCCCAGTCAGCTTAGAAGCAGGTTATCTGTCTGCTCATCGCCTGCGGGGCACTGTTGCACCTCCAACTGATCAGCCATCTGCAATTTTCTGGGCTGGAAAGGGGCTCTCAGACACTCCCTCCAGGAGCACAGCTGCATCTCTGCACTCCCACAGTCCAGCCAGGGCTAGTCTTTGTTTCAAGTAGGAGATAAGGTCTGGCAGATCTGGGAAGTCTTTTAACTAGATTTCCTCCACAGGACAGGAGGGAGGGGGGGTCGAGCCGAGCAGTCTAGGAGTGGGGAGTGATGGTATGCATAATTAAGAGACTGGGACTCTCCACCCAAAAAGCAAAAAAAAATTATAAAACCCTACAGGTTTCCTGCCCTGGGCAGCTCTGCCCTCTCTGAGACTGCCCCCTGCCTCGCAGAGTTCTGTCCTTTCGCTCCCTGATAAACGCTGTTGGTGGCTTCATTCTGGTGCTTCCTGAAATTCTATTCTCCAGACATCAAGGACCCTCCGATGTCGTTGTCCCCAAGACAACCATGTAAATTGTGTGCCTTCTTGGTTATGTCTGTCTTCCTTCCCGGGTTATCAATTCCAAGGGGGTAGAGGTCTTATTTATCTTGTTCACCCCCACAGACCAGGTGCCCAGCGCTTGCGTGGGTCCCTATTCTGCGACAGGATGGGCACTGGGACATGCCCCAAGATAGCCGGTGCCCGTGGGGTACAGACACAGGTTTCCCTGATGCTGTTTCTATCTCAGAACCAGGCCCAGGAGGGGCTCTGGGAACTGGAGGGAGGAAGGAAGGAAGGAAGGAAGGAAGGAAGGAAGGAAGGAAGGAAGGAAGGAAGGGAGCTACCTGAGCCTCCCACAGCCCCTGAAGCTGGTTACCAGAGGGTGACTCAGCAAGGCTGTGACTGCATCCTGGTGGGGAAGACCCCATGCTGCGGCCTGGGTGACCACCCTGACCACCAGGGTCAGAGAGCGTGGGGACAAGCTGTGTGCCCTGGGACCCTCCCAGTGCTTCCTTACAAGTTTTTCTTTATTTTCCAGGGTTTTTGTTTTTTTTTTTAAAGATTTATTTATTTATGCATACAAGAGCTGGGGTACAGGCCAGAGATGCAAGGGGTGTGTGTGTGTGTGTGTGTGTGTATGAGAGAGAGAGAGAGAGAGAGAGAGAGAGAGAGAGAGAGAGAGAGAGAGAGAGAGAGAGAGAGAGAGAGAGGATCCACCAGAGACAGAGTGGGGAACAGAACAGGCAGACTGACTGAAGAACACTGCTGGGGGGAGCAGCAGAGGTCTGCCTCGCCTATTTTCCGGCATCGGCAGCCTACAGGGTGCTTGGTCGCACGGGAGAGAGGGAATCTCAAGGCCAGGTCTAGTGACCAGGCGCCGGTTGACTCAGACAGGGGGGGTCTCTCTAGGGTGGCCAGAGTAGGGTGATATAGGCGTGGGGTGGAAATGTGTAGCTCCGCAGGATCCAGGGTGCCTGGGCAGAGAAGTTGGGTGTTGCAGGCACGAGAGGCTGGGGCTCGGGGTGTCCACAAGCAGTGCGCGGGGTCGAGATGCCAAGACGATTTTTCCCAAGTGGACTTGCACCCAGGACCGTGGTGCCTCCTCTCATCGCATTGCAGAGCCCCGGCCAAGGGAGGCGGCGGCGCCCCCTGGTGGCCAACTACGACACCAGGCGGTGGCGGCGGTGCCACCCACAAGAGGGGTTGGTAGTGCCTTCTTGGTGGAGATGAGAGAAAAGGAGCCAAGGCCACTGTGCCTCAGGTACTGATCTGTGAAATGGCATGCTAATTGCATTCCACGGGGCTGGTGTGACAACTGAAGGCTCAGAGGTGCACTTCTATGGTGTCTGCGCACTCAACACACCCAAGCTAATGAAAGTTCTCCCTTTGGGAGTTCTGGAATCTGTGTCTGGAGAGGCAACTCCAGTCAAGGAGCCACAGAGTGTGAAACCTGTCTCTTATTTTTCCCAGAGAGCTTCTGCCTCATCGGATCCCTTGGTTCCTCTTCTGTAAGCTCTTGGTCTCAGGGTATGTAGACTGAGGTTTAAACTGATGTTGGTTTTTCCTGAAACCTCTAAGGTCATTTTGATGGATTTGGTATACATAAAAGGGGATATGCATACCCTGATGGGTATCCCACACTGATGGGCCACAGAGCAAAGATAAGGGGGTTAGCAACACATTGGGGGTCTGAATAGAAGCCTGTTTGAGTTAGCAGACTCACTCTGCCCTGAAACCGAGTCTTTTTGATTCCCATCTCTAAGCCGGGGCACCAGGGCTAGGAAGGGGAGAGAGAGGAGGTGGAAGGTGGTGGCAGAAAACAGAGCAGCTTCCACCCCACCCTTGGCTGGAGCAGCCTGGAAACACAAGCCATGAGGGAGGCTGCAAATGGCTGGGTGGCCAAGCATGCAAGGGCTTCCTGTGAGTCTGTTGGGAGTCCCCACTGCTGGGACTGCTCCTTGAGAGTGTAACATGGCCCACTCAGGACCCTGCCCCAGATTGGCTGAAGCTTTGAGGCTTTCTAGATCCTGACTGAGCAGAGGTGGGCATGGGCACTGACCCAGGAACCAGGACAGGATAGTGCCATCAATAACAGCCTGCTGTCAGCCCATCCTCAAGACACCCAGGATCCTCTGAGCCCCAGCTGCCTGTCCAGCCCTAGACTCTGCTCTTTTTCATGGGCCCTGTGTCCAGTAAGTTATTAGAATGTACAGAGATTTTCTTGCTTCCTTACCTTTGCCTAGAATGTCTTCTCCTGTACCTTTGAGTAGTCTCTTGAAATCAGTTCATCCCTCAAGACCAAGGTCAAACCCCTTTTCTGCTCTCACAAGAGAAGCAGCTCATAGCATTTGCACTGTCCCCTGTGTTAATATCTTATTCTTGCTCCTAATTATGTCCTCTTAAAAGGCAGGGACTGCGTGTTTGCTATCTTTCGTCTGCATATATATCCAGAAGTAAATGAACAAGTGGAGGCCCAAGTGACAACTGGGCTCCATCTGTAGCCTAGGACTCGTCGTACTGGCCTTCCAGGCTGGTGGAAGCTCTGGGAGGAGTCTTCCACTGCGGATCAGCTTCTCCACTCCTTCTCAGGGACCTGGCTCAGGCAACTGTTCTCAGCTGCTCAGCCTTGGCCCTTTGTCCAACAAATCTCTCCCATTGCAAGAGAAACCTTCCCTGATCCTGTTCTCTCTCTCAGCACTCACCCCTTCTCTGCCTCCTCTGAGCCACCTTCTTCCCATTTCCCCACCTCTCTGCAAACTGCCTCAGGCCTCCTAGACCTTGACTGGAAATCATCTCCTCACACTTTGGAATTCAGCAAAGGTGCTGGCCCTTTGAGTCACTTTTCCTGACTGGGCCCCTCTGCCACCAGCAGCCCTATTTCAAAGCTGACTTAAATATCCTAGTGAGTGCCTATGTGCCCTGAGATTGGCCCCAGTGGTAGAAGATTCTAGTGCTCCTCTACAGCTGCTTTTTGTCTCTTCTGAGTTTACAGGAGGATTATCCTTCCCCACCTCCATGGCAGGGACATTCTACCACGGTGAAATGTGATACTTCTGGATCAAAACATTTACTTAACAGTAAGTGCAAGATCTTCAAGGACTTTCTGCCCCCGCCTCACCAACTGTGGCAGGTTGTTATGCAATGGAGGCACGTGAGGATGCAAGCAGACTGGATTACTGAGCCCCATTTGCAGGCCACTGCCCTGGAGTCACCCAGACCCACAGTGGACTTTAGGAACTCCTGTTGTTTCATGTGGCAAATTGGTATCTGATTTACCAGTAATATGAGTTTGTTAACTGTAAAGACCTGTGTTCATTTCACTTATTGTCATCAAGGTGTAGCAGGTACCTAGGGGGGAAGGGACTTAGCAATGTGGAGTGACCCTGTGTTGTGTGGTCACACTGCAGGGGTGGGGTTCGGGGAGAGAGGATGAATGAGCAGCGTGTGTCCTGGAAGAAAAAAAACATATCTTATTTAGGATTTTCCAAGGGCTTGCCCAGAACCTGTTTATATATTTAATCTGTGATGAAAGATTATAATAAATCTGGCTTTATTGGCAGATGCACATTTCACCCAGGTAGTTAGTTCCTATGGTTTTAAAGGTATTTCTTGGATTTATTGGGTCTCTCTCTCTCTCTCTCTCTCTCTCTCTCTCTCTCTCACACACACACACACACACACACACACACACACACAGTGTCCCCGCCAATCTCTCTGGGAATCTGTAATATAATAGACACAATATTTAATGTCAATTTGATACTGATAGGATTCAGCCCCAGCTTAAATGCACCCCTCCCCCTCATTGAGAGCAGTTAGAGAAAATTATGGTATTGTTTGCTTCCTAAGCATAAATCTGTGAACCCGGCACCAGGTGGGGGTGTTCCCTTGAAGGTCTCTCTGTGTGCAGATGTCTCAAAGTCTTTTTTCCTGAAAGCCTGTTCCTCTTTGTCCCTTTCCCCCAAGACTGTCCTTTAGCTCATGGTGCTACAGGGCTGTTTAATGAACATTTGTAATGTTCTTGCTACTTGACTAGAACATGGGTTACCTGGTTCTTCCCATCTCTTTTACCCTCCTGACATGGCCCTCCCTCCCTCCCATGGGTCTGTGAACCTCACTGGGAACTGAGGGGCCTCCCCCATTTCAGGCCCCCCCACCTCCTGTCAATGTGCGATTGACTCAGTGAGGCAGCTGGGGCTGGAGGGGAGTGGGCTGCGCAGCTTGGCCTGGGTCTAGGCACAGTCAGTTGTAATTTACGTGGTGTTGGCCATGATGGTTATTTCCTTTATTCCAGATTCCTCATCTTCAAATGAGGCCTCGAGATAAATCTGGCTGCTATCACAGGGCTGTGGTAAGGATTGCCCCAGAGGGCACTGGTTCAAAAGATGATTTATCGAGATAGGGGTGTGATTCTCATGGAATTCTCCCTTTCCTATGCCAATAAGATTCAAAGAAGGGTGGGATAGAAATGTTCCTACAGACCCTTCCCTCTTGGCTTATTTGTACAGTCCTTGAGGGGCTGGGGGAGGGAGTGGAGCAGAGGGTCGGCCCGTGAGGCCTGGATGGGGAGGAGGCATAGTTTGGGTGTGCACAGGAGGTGGCCTTACCCTGGGACTTGGCCTTTCCAAAATTTCCAGGCTCAAGAGAGAACCAGAGCTACTAAGGGGCCTCCGATTGGGAAGGAGCAAAAATTGCACAGTGACAGGACACATGGATCTGCTGATGGCCCTGGGGACCTGACCCACAGATGGTGGTTGATGCTAAATTTCCAGCCAGTCAGAAGGACGGGGCGTGAAGTTAGACATAACTGATTGAAAGAGATAACTGATCTCTTTGCACTCTCAAGTTCATAGAGTAAGAATTCCACTCTCAGTGCAGATAGGAACCCAATATAAATGTGAGTTCTTGGATGGCTTTGCCCGCACACTTGCTCCTGATTGCAGCCTCCCAGGAGGTCAGATCCCCAGGCTCCCCTTCTCCTGTCATCCCTCACTCGTATTTGAACTTACGAGAGGCCTAGTGAGTCTAAATTTCTCAGTGGCCTGTGTGCAAGTGAGATCCCCCAAGGTTGTGCTGCACCCACCACATGAGTTACAGGACCACCCCCATCAGCCTCACATGAGGGGCCAGTTACAAGTGTCACTTTGGGAGTCCTCTTTGGGCCCTTGGAGATAGATAGGTGGAGGGGTTGCCAATCTGCATTTTAACATGCTCTATGATAACCAAAGACTCAAGGATGTTTGTTCAGCTTTGTTCTTCAAGTGAAATGAAGGTGACCCCATTCTATTCTCTACTGGCAATGGGAAGGAAAGATTTGCTGTGGGAGCAGTAGTATTGGCTGTGACCAAGTGATCAATCACAATTGTGATACTACTTCTACTTTGTTATCGTGGACTTGCCTGTCATGGCCAACACCACTTCTGGATTTTAAACTCAAGGGCAGTGATCAGCTTCCATGAGTCTAGCACCACCAGCTCTGATGGTGATCAGAAGGACCCTGCACCAGGGTTATGGGTGGAGAGTTGTAGCACCTCTGATTCCCATGGCCACAGGCCCTGGAAGGTTGTGCACTGGCACTGCCTCTGGCCAGACGGTTCTGTCTGCTCTCTGACAGAGACATTTGATAGCACAAATTCATGACCAAGTTTTATCAGTAGCAAAATTGTAATATATTAATAGCAATATCATAAGAGAATAAAGGCTTGGGAGGACAACCAATCTTCCAGAATCTGAGGGTTTGTAGTCATTGTTCAAGAGCTCAGCTAAAGGCAGTGTTTTCAGAATTTGTTTAAATTGCAGCAAAAAGGACCAGGGTTAGTTGCAGGGAAACATTCCCCAAGCAGAACCATTTTAAATGCTGAACTTGGCCCGTGAGTTTGCATGGAGCCTCCCTTCCTAAGGGAGATCTTTGGAAAGAAGTCTAGAGGCTTTGGAAACAGTTGCCAATTATAGTTTTCGCAGAGCCCTCCGTCTCACAGCAGGTTGGCCACTGACACACATTTTGTGGCCACTGCCATATATGACCTTTCTGAAAGTGGCTTCTGGAATGTTTCTGAAGGGTTCTTCCAAGAGGAGTGGCCAGCTGCCCCAGGGGCTGGGTGAGTGAGCTCTCTGTCCTGCAAAGGCACAAAGGATCAGACTGGTGGGGCACGGAGGGTCAGGATCCTGCTGGCAATCTCTGGGTTCTTGCTGTGTCTCCTTCACCTTCATTGAGAACACTCTGGGAGGAGGCCTTAGTATTGATGGATGAAGGGAGGGGAGATCACAGGGAAGCTTGGTGGAGAACCACGTACTGGCATTGTCTTGCTCAAAGCCCATCTCCAATAAATAAAAGATCAGTTGATGAAGGCCTTCTTTGCTGACTTATAACTCTGACCCTTTACCCACAGCAGCAGCATTTCTTGACCCAGGACCACAGGGGATGCCCACCTCTCTGGAGGCAGTGAGAAAAGGCTTAGAAAATGTTGATATATACCAAGTGTATTTGACACCAAGGAAGTCAACCTCATTGGCTTCTATTTTGTGGGCCGCAGTGCGCCAACCAGCTTGGTGGGCGCTGATATTCCCTCGGTTTCATTATTCACTTTTCTGCCATCTTGGAGACCACCTCTCTTCACTTGGCCAAGAGGCTGAAGGCCAGATAGGAAAGTCTGTTTGAAGCTGCTGGGGAGACTTGGGGAAGGTGTTCCTATCACTCTGAGATGAGAGGCTCATCCCCACATATTGAGGGTGGGCAGCTGGGTGTCAGGACCATTTCACAATCTTCCTCGGGCCTTCATCATGGTGTGGTTCTCAGTTTGAAATGTACTCCCACATGGACAAACATGCACAGACCGACGTACAGAAGGGTCTAGAGTTAACACGAACAGCATTTGGAGGCTCCATCTTCAGGGTGTCTTAGTCCCTGTTCTGGTGCTGAAGGGTGGGGAACTGAGCGAGGCCATCTGGCTATACTTCCTAACACAGCTGCTTCCAGGCGGGAGGCGAGGATCTGATGGGAAGGGAACCAGCCCCTCCTGGGCTCTGTGCTGATGCCAAACCCAGAGGCAAAGGGGACGACAGCCAGGCCCCCCTCCCTTGCCTGGGTCTGGTTAGCCCACTCCCTTTCTCCTCTGGGCAGAAACCCCTTTCCCTTTCCACTTAGTAAACCATCCCCCACAGAGCTGGTGAGGGGCAGGGGCTGCCTCAGTGGGCATCCTTGCTGGAGGACCCAGTATTGAGGGGAGCCTGAGCATGTGGGGACTCCTCCTAAGGAGCCAGGAGAGACCTGGTCCTCCAGCTCTGTGCCCACCCAGCCAAGGTGCATGGCGGTCCTCTGGGACCCTCGGGGGGCCTTTGGGAGGAGGAGGAGGCAGGGAAGGCAAATGGTGATGGGGTTTTCTTTCTTATTTAAAAAACGAAAAGGAAATGCTGTATTAACATTAGTAACTACAGGCATATGAGAGTGGGCAGGGTCCACTCTCTGAGCAAGGTAGTGGCCCGGCTCAGGGTCAACGTCAGATGAGGCCAGCAGCCTTGTCCTGCACGTTGTACTCCTTGTTCTTCTTAACCCGCCAGCTGGTGAAGAAGAGCAGCAGTGTGCCCAGTGCCTTGTAACCCATCTGCAGGCCCAGGTACCTGTGGGGCAGGAGGACATAGGACCGGGGAGGGGTGTGAGAGGCTCTGTGGCCCGAGTTCTGGGGCAAGGGCATGGCGCAGTGTCATTCCCTCACTGGCCTAAGGACTAGGTCATCACCCTCAGGTAAGGCTCCGTCACCACCCAGGTGGGGCCATTTTTCTCATTCCTTTGACAACAGGGTACAAGTCTCCCTGAAAGTGGGAAGGAACTAGACCCAGGACACCTCACATGGTAGTCCTCACCTCCCCACTCAGGAGTAAGAGAGGGCCAGAGATAACACAGTAGCCCGCCTGGAGGGGCCTGTCCTCCCAGCACAGCCAGAAAGAGGGGCGCCATCACTGCCCTCATGGTGTCCCCCTCTGGGCCTTCTATACCACCCTACCCTGTTTCCAGACTCCATGCAGCCCACTGTTTCTAGTCTATGTGGTGATGGCAGCAGGTGAGGTGGCTAGAAGGGGTGCAGAACTCAGAAGTGGTGCAGCTAGGCTGGGGTCAACTAAGGCAGGTCCCCTGATTCCCTCGGCCATGACCCATGATGGGGTTACCTCTTTCTGAACAGCCTGGCATTTCTGAACAGCCTGCCAGGATGCCAGCCTGGCATCATTCCACAACCATGACTTCTCTCTTGGATGAAGCCACCCCTCCCACTTTGGGCTCTGTGCTGATGCCAAACCTTCTGCTGATGTCCCTCTTGACAGTCTACGGGGGCTGCAGTGGAGGTTCTAAGAGTAGCCCCTGGCTAGTGCTGTTTGAGCCCTGAAACGTCTGTCACAGGTGACCTGGCACCTATCTATGGCAGTGGGCCCCTGGCCCTCTCCCTTGGAAGCCTGCCTGTCCTCACATTACCCACAGAGAGGAGTAGATGACTGAGGCCTGGACACTGGCCTCCTTGGCACCCACCTGTCTCGGAGACTGTCATTGTCATAGTAGGCACAGGCTCCTCGCCTCCCTGAGCACTGCGCGTTCCACCGGATGCAGGCGGAGTCAATGGTGAGGCCATACAGGGCAGGAGATGGCAGCCAGGCTAGCACCAGTGGGAAGAGAATTTAGAAAACCAAGGGTTACTTGGAGCAGCAGGCAGTGAGGCGTCAGGCAGGGTGTGGAGTAAGCGCTCCCCAGCACCCCGCCTGGTGCACATATGTGAGAACAGCACCGTGTTGCTCTGGGGACCACAGTGACTTTGGAGAAGGATTAGCTCTCTGTGAAGGCCACTTCCTCCTTCACAAGAAGGCTTGGAAGAGAAAAAAGACCTGAGGCATCCTCTCAGGGCAGAGAGGATCACAGAGGTCACCTGGATGCCAATCAGACAAAAACATAGTTCCCATACTTGGGATTTGTCCCAAGAGGCCACATGCTGACCCCCACATTGTGGCAGGCTCTTGAGGCCGTGGGCTCTTCAAGTCCTCAGGGTGGCTGGGTGCACTCATTTTAACAGCAAGGCGAATGAGCTTGAGGAGATAACTGTCACCTAGCCAAGAGTCAGGGCTGGACTTTGGAGCTTAGTCTACAGAAGTTCAACCCCTTGTCTTCTGGTACACTGAGCTGCCCTATTGGCTTAGACCCACAGCACCCTGGCTGTTCAGAGCAACTTCCCCAAAGCTGGCCCAGGGACTATGCCTGACCAATGTTAAGTCTTCAGAACGGCCTGTGTCAGTAGTGGAAATTCTAGGCAGTCAGTGAACTGGGGAGGGGTGGCTTGTCTTCGATCCACACCCAGGCCAGGCCACCAATTCCTTAGAACCACCATACTGAGCATAGCCTCTTAGACTCTGTTCAGGAGCCCTTTTTTCTGGAGCTTTAGCTTGTGGCTCCAGTCCTATGTGGGACCTTCATGAACCACCAGCCCCACTCAGACCCTGTTTGCTCCCAGTCTCCAGGTGAATGGGGGATGGAAACCAGCCACAAGGACTGACCTCTGATGATACTTCCCTAAATAGAAACAAAGTTCAGAAAAAAATTTAACAAATCCCAGTGGGGAATTTTAAACTTGCCTGGATTTGTAGCTACAAAAGCCTTTTTTTTCTACCACAGGGTGCAACTGCATTCTGGGGTGATGAAAGGAATCTTTCCTGGCCTGGGTTTTCTAACTGTGGTCCACATTTAGTTATCTGAGCTCAGGTGAAAAAAACAAAGGCAGCAAGTGCTTTGAGCAGAAGGAGAGAGCTGGTTTTCAAGGTGGCTGGAAGAAGTGGGGCAGGGCTCTTCAGGGTCTGTCCCTACCCCTGGTTGGCTGTGTGGAATGCAAGATTTCCTTCCCAGTGGAGCTCCAGAGCAAGTGCTAAATGAGTATTAGTTCTCTACACTGGGGTAGCTCCTGCTGCCTGGCGTCCTCTGTGCTTGTACTATGGGCCAGAGAGGGTCCAAAGGGCTCTGCTCCAGGGGAGAGGGTCTAAAGGATCAAGGGGCCTGAGGCCAAAAAGCCCTGTTAAAAGAGCTGGTTCATTCCTCATCATCCACCCTGGCACGATCAAGGGCCTGCAAAGGCTTCCAGATGGGAAGTCACCAATGCCCCAGAATGATAATGGAGCCACAGCAGGGTGGAGAAGGGACCTGGGTCTTGGATAATAATGCACGGTGGATTTCAGCATTTAAGGTTGGAAAGTGAGTTTTGGTAGTAACTGAAGTCCTGTTGTCGCAGTCGCATGGTCCCTGCTGCAGCGCACCCACTGCATCCTCATAAATAGGTCCACAGCTGAATTACTTCCCTGTTGCTGTGAGGTGCTCATATTAGTGCCCAGTATTTATTGCCTGATATGTCAAAAGTGCTTGGGAAAAGGGGGTGCTGATGAAGCCACAGCACCCCCACTCCCTGCCTATGCACCCCAGGGTGCTGGGTGTTGCCTGTTCCCCACAGGGAGCTCGCCTTCCTGGTGCAGAGGCCCAACTTGCGCATAGCTCCTTTGTTTGCTGGGCTCTGGGCTGCCTGTGGGCAGGCAGGGTTGCCAGCAGAGGGCCCCATGTGGAAAAACTGCTTAATAGGTGTAGGAGGTGTAAACTGCAAGGTGGGAAGGAAGCCAGGCTGGGCTCAGCTGCCCTTCTGACCGAGACAGGAATGCAAAGGTTGTTTTGTTGTTGTTTCTATGGCGAGTTCTCAGAGAAAAAGTAAAAAATACCTGCCTTTAATTCTGTATTCTCAGCTGGGTCTGCTTTTCATTTTTCCTGACCTCACGGGAAACTGCTCACCTAGGTGCTTGCTGTTGTGCTGATTTTGCACAGCTTCTTTTTACAACAGAGATGAGGCAGGGATTTCCCCAGTCCCACCCTGCACCCCAGCACCCTTGGATGTCTGGGGCCATGCTCAGGAAGGGGACCACTCCTCAGACACTTACCCAGAAGGCGCATCAGCAAGAACTGTACCCCAATAGCAAATGACTTTTCTTCCTGGTTTACTACACTGGAAAGGAAAACAGGAAATCAGCCTTGCAGGGACTCAGCCTCGCAAGCCATCCCTCTGATTGGGGACAACCAACTTCAAGCGTGTCAAAACCTGTTTTCCCAGGGCCTGTCAGCCACCTGGCTGACCAGATGTCCTTTGGCTGCCAGGCACTGCTGGTGTGCTTGTCAGTGGACCCCCATGCTTTAATGCTGCTCCAGCAGCACCTACAGACTCTGGGAATGGAAATGCATGTTCCCAGGCCACACCTCAGATCTCAGGTACTCTTGGGTGCGGCCCAGCCACCTGTGTTTTAGGTGCTCTCAGGAGACTCTGATGCACACTGATGTTGGAGAACTACTCATCTCTGTGACTTTCAGGGCTGCCTGCTTAAGGGGCTGAGTGCAGAGGAAGTTGGGGTAGTGAAAAGGGGCCTGAGTGTTTATAACACAGGACTGACAGCCTCCCGAGGAGTTGATGCAATGTGTAATTAGGACCTGGACTGTCAACTTTGTGTGCAACTAACAGAATCCCTCTGCCTCTGACCCACTGAGATCAGTGGTCTGTGCAGCCACACAGGGACACACCCACAGAAAGTTGCCACGTTTCGTTTAATGCTCTAACATGACTGCCTTGACATTCCTCATAAGTTTGGAACCAGGAGCCTCACATTTCCATTTTGCAGTGGGTCCTGCAAAGTATGCAGCCAGCCTTGCCCATACCCTTCCTCCTCAAGAGGAGAGTGGGGTTTGGCTGAGGAAGGAGATTCAGAGTGAGAGAGAGGTGGTGTTGGTGCTGGAGGTGGTGTTGCCAGGCCCCACCAGCCTGGTGGGTATGGAGTGGAAGACACCCCCACACATGAGGTGGGGGGCCAGGAGCTGGTGGCTGAGGTGACTTCACTCCAGGTTGTCCGTGCTTTGAGGAAAAATACTGTTAGGTGGGTGATTGTAAGGAAAAGTTGAGGGGACCCCTGGGAAGGGAACTCAGGTATCCCCAGATCTTAGCACATATTTTGTTTTACCTCCACCACCACAATTCTGCTAGCAAACTGGAAAGAGGCCTTCTGCCAGCTCCTCTGAGGGAGCACCCCATGAGGCAATGCTCAATGGGGTATACCAGAGGAAAGAGGCTCCTACTGAGTTCCCCCCAGTGGAAAGTGCCACAAATTTTTCTAATGGATGCTCCCTTTATGCTTACAGATCTCTCCAGCAGCTGCATGCATAATAGATGTCTCTTGTCTTGGTCCTTACTTCTGGGCAGACTCCCCTAGATTCTCAACTAAATGGGCTTTGGGCACCCCAGTTCAACTTCTGGTGGTGCTCTAGAGATCCTTCTAGTGTCTGTCCCATTAGCTGGGCCCTGAATCAACGCTGACTTTCTGACTACTTCTCTCCTTCCCCATTTTGGGGGAACCGTCACGTCTAGCCTGTGTTCCTTGGATGGGGACCAGGACTAATGGGAACAATATCTGGGTTGCCCATGTCATCTGTAAACCTCACCTTCTTCATATAAAATAGCAGTCATTCCTTCAGCTCTCCCAGTGGGCTTTATATTTAAACTCTTTAGTGTTACTGGGGTCTCTTCTCCCGTTGCTCTCCCTGACCATATTGGAAGGGAGAGATTTTCTAGAAAAGCCATTCTGTGATTGAAATTATGCTCCTTCTCCACTATTTTCCCAATGCTGGACTTTGTCCGAGTCCTCTAGGAGGTGACCTGTCAGAGACTGCCCTCTCCCCACTACTAAGGATTGCCCTATGAAGAGTCCTGAGCCTAGTCTCCTCATCATGGCCATCCAGATTTATTGTCAAGCCCAAAAATGGTCTGTCTGACCTGGGACTTAAGAGGGGATCCCCATCCATGTGCCTTATGTGAAAACCTCCGTATGTGGAATACACAATTTGGGGGGTGGAGAAGAAGCTGATCATGGTGTTGGGAGCGGCACCCTGCCATGGGCTCCGGGCATCCTTACTTGTTGTACTTGCTGAGCATGCTAAGAAGGCGGGGTTCGGCTGCTCCCTTCCTGGGCCATTTCTCAGGGTTGGCTGCGACCAGCAACCTTGGGACAAGAAGTGAAATCTTTCCCTAGACCAAGAGCAGACTTGGTGTGTATAAGCAAGGGATCTCCCAAGCTCAGCACTCCTTGGTTGTCACTTAAGCTCACTGCATGTGAGTGTGCACATACACTGCATGTGAGGGCCCATCCGTGCCACCCCATAAGAATTGGGGGGCAAGGATTAATGATGCAATGTGAGGTTCATGCTGCCCGTTGGGCTGTGAGCAGCAGAGTCTTTTATGTTTGACTCAGAAGTGTCCTGTCTTCTGCCAGCATGCGTAAAACAGTAACAGAAACAGGAACTTGGTAGCTGGCAAGCTCACTTGAGAGTTAATGTGCAAATAGGGTAAAATCTCAGACCTTGATAAGTGGCTGTTTCTGCTCCTTCCTTATCTCCTAGCCTTCCGGGGAAAATAGGTCATTGGCACCTAGCTAGCTATTAATAATAGTAATTATTATAATTTGGTTAATAGTGATAATTGACCAATATGTAAAGCACCTTGTATTTAGAAAGCAATTTACCACATAATCCTGACACCACTCCTCTGTGGTCAGTATCCTTCATTATCCCCATTTCATAAATGAGCAAGCTGAAGCTCAGCGGGGCTGGCAACACCCAAGGACACTGCCAGCACATGGCAGAGCAGGGCCTTTGACCCTGGCCCCTGGCCACCCAATCCTGTGTTTTCCTCTCTCTTGTGAGGCAGGCGGGGGTAGGCTAGGTGACCTCGGCTGTTTTCTCCTTGCAGAGGGGGAGGTGAAGGGAGGGCCATTCTCTGGCATTTCGCTGCCACTGTGATGGGACTCCACTGCCCTCCTCACCTGCTCTGGCCACTCTCCCTCCTGACCTGAGATCTTCATTCTGGCCTCTATATACTCGGCTTTTCTCATTTTCATCCTTTCCCATGTCCCTCACTGTCTCTGAAACCTCCCTCAATTTTGTGCATCCAAATGAATTCTCCTCCCTCCTCTTAGTTCTTTTAGCATTTAAAAGAACTAAGGATTTTTAGAATTTAAAAGGCATTTCCCCAGTGGAGGCTGGCGGCCTGGCCTCGTCACGTGACTCAGCCATTCTCTAGCTCTGCTCTCCAGGGCTGTCTGCTCCGAGCAGAATAGAGGTGCCAGGAGGTGCTTGTGGACGTTGGGAGACCACTGGGGAGGCCACGCGCAGCAGGCACAGAAACCCCCTGCATTAGTGGTATCTGCACACGTCACCAAAAGCAGAGCACATTCATGTGCAAAATCTCTGAGGGCCAGAAAAGGGAGAAGCAGGTGGTGGGCACAAAGCAAAAGGAACTGCAGAGAAGGAGAGGCCAAGCCCGCGCAAGGGGCACACTCACCGCAGAACCATCATGTAGAGGGGGTTGTGGGAGATGCAGGCTATGAGAGACACGAAGGAGATGAGGAAGATGGCCGGAAGCAGGGAGTGGGCACACGAGACGGGGCATGGTCCTGTTTTTGCTGAAGCTGATCCTCCCGTCACGCAGCTGCAGTGCAAATAGGTCTTGAAAAGGAAAGGTGGGGGGTGGGGGTGAGACACCTGCAGTTTTTTCTCCACACACTTCAAACACCTATGCCAAATCCTGCAGCGAGTCCTTCAGGCTTCAGGACCTCTACCCTCTGCCTTCTGGGTCCCTACTAAGTGGGCCATGCTGCATGTGAAGGCTGGAGTGGAGGCCAAGTGAGGGCTTCAAGGCACCCCACGGGCCTTTTCTCTGCCCACTGTTGGGGCAATAGAAACTATTCAGTTTCTGGCTGTCTGGGCTCCTCCAGTGGCTAAACCTGTACAGCGAAATGTGGGATTCCATTGCCAGGCAAGGCCCACCCAGCTTGGGACGAGGAAACTGCCCAGCAGCAGCGGTTTTGGTTTGTTGTTTTTGCTGTTGGCGTGTCTATTGCAGGGAGGATGAGGAAGGTATAAATAGAAGACTTGGGTGGAAACACCACTGAGCTCTTCATCTGTCAGGCTTTTGTCTGGGGCTTTCTGCCTGAGGCCTTGTCCAGAGAAGGAGGTTTCTATCTCAAGTCTGCAAGTCCATTTGACTCAAAACTGTTGTGCAACTTGACTGCTGTCCATGTGGGTGGTCTTCACCTTCTCTCTTGCAGTGTCTTGCAGTCTATGACCATTTAAGTGTGATAGCAACTGGGGGGTGGTCAGCATTGGAACTAACGAGTTCATATGCTTTTTCTGCCAGAGAGTGGGAACTATGCACTCTTTTTGCCTTGGCTGTCAGGAAACTCAGACACGTTATATGCAATATTGCTGCTATTTCCCTCAGTCTGGAATTTGGAATTTTGTAAGCAGACTTCCTCCCTCGTCCCCCACCCCCAATTATGCTTTTTTCTTGACATGGTAATGGATATACTTCCACTGTTGTTGGAAACATGTCAAGATTATTTCTGAAAGTAGATGAGTCAGAGGTAAGTAAATAAAGATAAGGAAACCACCGAAGTCACCACAGACTATTCTGATTTGAAGACAATTAACAGAGCATCTTGTATAAGCTTTTGTCCTTTTTCATCTTGTATAAGCTTTTGTCCCTGCTCCTCTGCCCACAGAGGTATCTGTGGAGGCAGCCTTGCTCTGTCTTCTCAGAGTAGGTGGTAAGTGGAGCTCACTTTGCCCATACCCTTCAAAAAGGTGGAAGAGGCTCACTATTCTCCTTGGGGCATCCTTGGGGAGACTGCATGACTTCCCATTGCTCTTAGGGAAAATAGAACATCTAACTCTTAGCTTGGTCTGCCTGGCTCTGGTGCCTGCCTGCTCCCTGGCTCAGCTGCGTGTGATATTCCTTTCTCTGTTTCAACTCTGGCTTTTTCTCTTTTTTTCCTAGCCCAGTCCTGGGGACTTGCACTTGCAGTTCCTTTACTGAAATACTTCATAGGGTTCTCTTCTAATATCCCTTCTCTGAGGTGTCCCCAGGCACTCCCTGTCCCATCAAGTGTCTTCATGGCACGGGTTACTAAACTACCTTGTGCATTTTTTTATAGACTGCAATCTCCATGAGAAGAGGGAACTTGTCTGGTGTTCATCTCTGAATCCTTAGTATCCATGACCATGCTCAGTGTTCTAATCATTTGTTGGCTAACTAAATGAATAATTCAAGTTGATTTGCTGTTGGCTGACCCTAGTAGTCTGGAAGCCATAGAGCTCAGAGTGCTGGGCAGGACCTCACCAAGTGAGCAGACTGAATGTGGGCTGCATGAGTGAAAGACTACAGGCCAGGATACATGGCCTCGAACGAATGTGTCCGCAGTGTCTGACTGGGCAGGGGTCTGGGTTTGAGTCCAGATATGCTCCTAAGTAGTTACATTATTTCAGGCTAGTTATGTGTCCAGAGCAGAGGGGTTAAGTCAAGCCCTTGTAATCATTGCTTCTGGCTCTAACTTTCCAGGATCACATCACATAGGCCCTCTTCCCTTGATTTATCTGGGTCAGTCTGTGTGGCTTTGCAGCACGGGCAGGACACAGGACCTAGGGATGCCCATTAGGATCTGCCAGGAGGAGACGTCTCAGCTGAAATAGTGCCTTGGCTTGTTTCTGCTGAGCATGATTGGGCTTCAAGAATGTAAATTTGTTGAACACTGGTCAATCTTTAATTGGCTTTAGGAAGTAGGTATCTGGTCATGGCCCTAGGGGAGGGGAGGTAGAGAGACAGAGGGTGTGGCTCAGAGGAGACCAGGACGCTGAGCATGAGCCTGGTGGAGCGCTGCCCATCCTGGAGCCAGGCGTGGCCTGCAAGGACACACGCTGAGCTTGAGACCCTGCGGGGCTTCTCCTGCCCTTACCAGTTGCTTGGAATCTTCAGTGCTCTTGTTGATGTTGCTGCAGCCAGCATGGCAAGGGGAGAGGTACTCTATCCCATTGTCTCCACAGACCGGGTGGAAGATGGCATCGGTGCATGAGCAGTTCAGGCGGCAGGCAGGAGGCTGCGGATGTATAGAACTTGATGTGCTGCCAGCAAAACAGGAAACGGGGAATCAAACAAAGCAAGACCAAAGAAGACTCTCTCCATGCCAGCCCAGTTTAAGTTCCCTGCCTGGAGAGTGCGCCTGTGTATCTGTTTGTCTTGGGTCAGTGCCACCTGGGATCTGAATTATGCCTATTGGAGCCAACGGTGAATTTGCTGCTGGTTAGTGCGCAAGGTATCTCCTCGTTTCTTCTGTGACTTGGACTTCAAACCCACCAACTGCTGGTTGGACAGCTTGGTCAGCAACTCCCCTAGCCCCCATGCAAAAGGAGTCAAGACAGCCAGCCCCCTGCAACTGTGATGAAAGGTGGTAGATGCATGGGAAACTCGGAGCTGCTCTTCCTCTCCTTCCTGGGCTAAGGCTAATGGCAAAGGCTGGAAGCCTTGGAGGTGATCCAAGGTCAAGATGGCTCTATCTCTGCTTCTACACAAACACTGCCCATGTCACTCATTCCCTGAGCTTTAACTAAAGGAATTTCACTGGCTGGTGTCACCACTCACACTATCCCCCACATCTGGTCTCCATGATCTTCTTGGGAGACAGTTGGGATAGGGGCTGACAAATCATCACTCATAGCTCTGCTAAAATAACTGTACAAAATGATGGTTAACAGTACTGTGATATCTCTTATGTGCCAGGCACTTTGTGCAGTTATCATAGTAACTCTACAATTACCCTCCTCTTGTGGATGAGAAAACTGAAGATTAGATGGCAAACTCATGAAGAGCGGTGCCAGCACCAGAACCCAGTCTCATGACACAGCCCTGGGCTAAACTCTCTAGAGTCACAAATAGGCCCAAAAGTTTCTCAACCTCTCTCAGTCCATAGCCTGCAAAAGACCAGTACAAACTGGGGGGCCGTCCACAACCTGAGCAACCTTCCCTTCCCCAGTGCTCCCTCTCTCCTTTACCCACCAAACACAGAAAAGGTTATTTCAAAGTGAAAACACCAAGGCTGAAAGGCACCATATCTCTGATTGTTGCATCCTTATTGGGAAAAATCTAAAAGAAAAGGCAGTTGAAAAGTGGCACCCAGGAAGAAATGAAAAATGCTCTTTGCCCAGCACCTTCCCTCCCAGGCTACTAAAACTTTCCAGACTTAAAACTGAGTACCCTGTTGCTTTCTGCAAACCAGCAGGTGTACTTTACCTGCCCTCTTCCTCATCTGCCCGCAATTTTCAAATCTGCCATCACTTTCATTGTTCCTTTCCAGAACTTTTCAAGACTCCTTTCATCTTTCTTCAGTAACTCAATGAGACTGTAATTCTAGCCAGCACTTAGCTGATGCTAAACATAGCTGGCTTCCTAATGCCTGTGGCTCACAGCCCTTACATATTCATCCTGAAACTGAACTAATTAATTTCTGGAGCTTCTTAAACAAACAAACAAAACAAACGCTAACCCTGATTACCAGTGATCTACTATAACCCTTTGCTCTCTTCTAATAAAAAAGCATACTATTTTAGACTTGGTTTTCTAAGTTGCCATGAAAGCAATTAGATCAAAAAAAAGAGAAGGAGAGAAGAAAATTGGGAAAGCAGGAAGACACAAGCAGTCAGATCCAGGCTCTGGCCTTAGCAAAGGGTATCTCCTCACCCCTCATTCCCATTACCTGGGGGGATAAACCTCTGCCACAGTGGGGGTGGAGCATCCCATGAAGAAGAGAGGGGTACAGAGGATCATGGAGATGGTGATTATGGTGGCAGCCACTCGGGGGATGGTTTGCAGAGAGAAAACAAAACGCTTCATGAGGATTCCGCCGAACAGCATCCCCAAGGCCGCAGCAGGTAGGTTCACAGCACCTATAGATGGAGAGAATCTGGTCTGGGGTGCAAGCCTGAGGGTGTGTGGGCCACAGACACCAAGCTGACCTCAGAGAAGGGGGCTTCCTGAAGGAATGCTTGCTATGTTCCACTGCTATAGTCATAGCTGACATTAACTGAACATGTGCTGTTTGTCCGGCCCATCCATAGCATTATCTCACAGATGGTTGCCCTGCCTGTGCAAAGAATAAAGAAGGAAGTGGGGCTCTTGCAGCCAAAGGGCTGTGGATTAGTGGTGTATTTATTGAGCACCTTTCATTACCTGGATGCTCATTGCATCCTCATGTGACTACATGGGGTTAACAAGGCACATGTAGTGACCCCTGCCATCCAGAGACCCAGGAGGGATGAAGACACAACCAAGGGCCACACAGGAGGCCAGGGGTTATGCTCTGTCTACCTTGTCACATCCATTTGGGATGAGTAATCCCCTTGGTACTTGGTGGGACCACACAGTAGTTCTCAATCTTGCCTGCAATCTTGTCCCTATAGGGGGCCCTACTCACTCTACTTTTATGGATTGAAAATGCTCCTGCATTTTCCCCAGCTTTTCAGGGGAGCCTACAGTGTGGCTGGGGTAAGAATCACTGGGCTACAGATTCTCATCCCCCAGCAAATGCATCTAAGTCCTTGGGAAAGAAGGAAAAAGAAGGCATTTTTATCTAACTCCAAATTTGAACCTCTCTCTTTCCTTTGTGATTCCTGTTGATGACAGGGCCTTTGGGAGGGTGTCAGGCTTTCGGTTCCTCTGACGGGGAGGAAGGCAGCCCCTCGCCTCCTCCCACTTCTGCTTGGAATGATATGGGCCCAAGAAATCTTCCAAAATCATTCTAGATTGCCAACCAGGAAAAATGTCCTTGAAATTCTTTCTACTGGGCAAGTCCACTGTGGCTCCTGTCTGTGTCCGGTCTGGCCTCGCCCATCCCTGCATGGGCAGCAGGAATGCCCAGGCCCTCCCTCAGCCAGAGCCACTACTCCCGTGGCCCTGGGGACTCACCGATGAGGAAGTTAGCATAGGCCGCCGAGGCGCCATACTGCTTCTCCAGGAACTTATTGAGGAATGTGGAGAGGCCAGCAATGACGGAGGAGAAGGTGCACTGGCTCAGGACCACCAGCATGAAGAGCGGGTTCATCAGGAGCCTTAGGAAGATGCGGGGAAACCCTGGAAACAAACTCCCCTCAGGGACCAGGCCTCCATGGCAGAGAACTACTGACTGACCCCAAATTCCTCTCTTCCTGGGGGCGAAACTGAGGTGCCCAGTCCAGGGGCACACAGCTCCTCACACTCCAACTCAACATGGTCACGGGCTTGTCAGAAAAGTTTTGGGTTGTCAGAAAAGTTATGACCTTTTTCCTATGTTTCCTATGCAAAAATGAGTCATGACTTTTCTGACAACCCAATAAAAGAAGGATGGGCCTAGGAGAAGGCAGGTAGAGGGTAGACAGAAAAAGGGCCAGTGCTGAAACATTCTCCTGACATGCTGGCCACCTCCACATGAAAGGAAGAGAGAGAAGCACAGGTGGAAAGACCATGGGGATGGGGTTGACTCTGCCTGAATCTGGAACTTCTGGTAGTCCCCGGGCCCCTGGCAGAATCCTTTTGAGAGATGGACAATTACAGAGCACCTGCTCTTACTGCCCCTCACCACACACAATACCACATGGTCTGGGGGTACCCCCTGATCCCTCAGCCCAACTCTGAGCTGGCCCACCCAGGGCTGCCGAGTAAGTTACGTTTAATGAAATCCACCAGGGAGCTTCTTGGCTTGACGTCGTCCATCTTCCTTGTCTCATCCACTATGGTAGGAGATCTCTGAAGGTAGCAAAGATGTTGAGTGTTAATGGCCCAGGCTTCCTGCAGCCACCCTTACCAGGGCCCTTGACCTGTCTAGCCTTGGTGGCTCTGGCCTGGGGAGCAGTGAACAGCCCCAGGTTTGAATGTGAGAGGCTGTCCCATGTTTTGGCCTCCGGCCACAATGCATCTATGCCAATTGCCTACCAAGATACCTTGGGCTTATATTTTCATATCTAACGTTCCCATGACTGATACCAAAAGGTGCTTGATTGGATCCCACTCCTTGTTGATCTGTCATGGGCTCAACTTCTTCTCTGTCCTCAGATCCCTTATGGCTTCTAGAACACTCTAGTCCAGCATGTCCTGATTCCAATTCTCTCTTTCTATCTCCTCTGTGGAGTCCTGCTCACAGTTCTGTCCTGGCCCTCTGCCAGAACATCCTGTGTAGACTATGTCCCTCTTTTGAACTCATAAGTTGCTCTAAACCACACAGATGCAGGATCCCTGCACTCTGACACTGTTAGGGATTGCAGGGAATTCATCTCCAGGCGTAGAAGTTCCCATTCACTGAGTGCTTACTCCACGTTGGGCTCTATGCCTAGCATTCCACATGCACTGTCCCATTCTTCACAACCTTCTGAGACAGGTACTCTATCTCTCCAACATTTTAGAAAAGAGGAAAACTTAGGACAAAGAAACTTGCATAAGATGACACACTTAGTTCATAAGTAACAGAGCCAGATTCAAACTCAGGCTTGCCTGACCCCAAAGCTACAAAGGTGTACTACCGACCTCTGAAATTCTTCCTGAAGACAAGCTGAGACTCTCTGCTCTGCACCCCCAGGCTGCCATTAAGTTCTGTCTCTGGTTCAAAAACGTGAACCCCCTCTTTCAGTAAAGCCCTTAATGCGTCCTTTAGTGGACTCCAAGAGCATCCACGCCTGCCCTTGCCTTCATTCTCTAGTAGCCATTCCTTACTGACTCCCTAACCTAGTTCCCATGTTGCTCCCTAGGCTTTCACTAGACACAAAAGCACCCCGAACTGCATGGAATCAGAACAAGTTTTAGACACTTGGGTCTAACATTGAGATCCTCCACTCAGACTTCTTTTCCTTGTTTTCCCATTTCATCCTTCTCTGATTCTTTGCATCAATGGATATGACTAGAAGATAAACAGGAAGGACTCTGCCCAAAATATGCTACACTCTAGCCCATCCACACTCTTTTTGGCACCAGGAACCCCTTCTTACTCAGTCACTCAGGTGCAAACATAGATGGGCCCTATTGAATGCAAAAGTCAAATGTGTCAGGTCACATAGATCTTACTGGCTTTTAACCCTTCAGTTCAACTTAGAGGAATTAGTGTTTCCCAAACTACATTCTCTGGAGTCCTCCTGGTCACTGAGATCCTAGGGAACACTAATTAGATACCCTCTTTTGGAAATTCACCCTCCCCTCTCAAAGTCTCTGAGAAACCCTGCTTCATAAATTTGTTTACATTTCACCCAGAATTTGCTAAACCTGCTGCAGCTTCACAGTTTTGTTCAAGCCCTCCTTGTCTTAAACTTCTAGAGGCAGAGTTATGCCTTCTCAGAACCTTACCTCTGCTCCTCTGGGCATTGTTCGAGGAAAGAAAAAAAAGGGGAAAGAGCTGAGAACCAAGGAGGCGGAGGAAATGAGCAGGCCCAGCCACCAGGCTCCAATCCATCGGGCATCTCTGGGGCTCAAGTTAACTGCAGCTGAAGAGATACCAAAAGTGATTGTTGGATGAGGACATGATTTCACCTACTGGAAAGAAATTCTTTCAGCAGGGGAGTTTTGTTGACTTCCTTCCTGTGATGAAGATGAGGTAAGCCATGAGTTAGAAACTAGGTCAAGAAAATATTTCTTCTCCAGGCCATTCCGGTCTTTCCAGAGGATTAAGAGAATCAGAGAATTTCCAGGACGAAGGACTCAGAAACTGCACCTCACTTTTTTATTCCCAAGCCTTGGGAGGAATAATGATGAAGGCTGCTGACTCTCTTGAGGGCTAACCACAAGTCAGACATGAGACCACATTACATCTACTACTATCTTGCTGGTTTTCCCAGCAAGTCTGGTAAGATAGGAGATGTTCATCTGCCTCCAACCAGTCCAGCGACAGGATCAAAGAGACTAACCTTGGCTTGGACCTAGTGAGTGCTGTTTCATTGGTCAGTTTCAAAGCTATGTCTTCTTAGTGCCCAATCCTCACCTCCTTAACCACTGAATGCTGCTGCCTCCCCTCTTTATTGATCCCTAAGAATCATAATCTCCCATAATCTCCAGCAAAACAACCACCAACAGAGTGGGTCATCTGGCCTCCTAAGGAGAAGGTTTCTCTTGGTGAGTCTCCCGCCTACATCATACTGCTCTTTGTAAAAACCACATGAGCACAAAGGGAGAAAGAAAGTGGAAAAACAACCCATCTCTGGACTCTGTCCACAATGGACGGGAGCTCAGTTGCTGGTCTTGTTGGGCAACCAAGAACCAAGTCAGGAAGCACCAACAGAAGGACAAAGATGATTAAACCCTGAGACAGAGCGCTCCCCCTGGCTTTCCCCTTTCATCTGAAATACTAACAGGTGACATTGTGGTTTCATAATCCAAGGGACAGGAGCCTCTGGGCTGTGTCAGCATGCTCGGGCTTAACACCTGCCTACATTCTCTGATCTGTGTGTCAGGCACTGATACTCCTTTCAGTCAGATCTCTGGCTGGTGGGAACTTCAAGTGCCATTCATATACTCCCTTCACATTCCACCACTGGCTTTGTCGGGGACTCTCCCTCCCATTACTCTCTGTGGAACTCTCACCCATCTGTCATGCTCCATGCAGACATCACTGCACTAGGGAGCCCTCCCTGCTGACCTTATGCAGGAGGTTTTCTTCTGGTTTTGGAACTGCCAAAATGCTTTGCCTGTCTCTCCCTGACCTGTGGGAGGCTGGGGGGCATGGACAAGTTCAGTGGACATCAGTCCTTGTGAGATTCATCTTGGGACTAGCTTCATGAATGGTCCCTACCTTAGTACTTGTGCCCTTCTCCATGGGCTGCATTTTCTCATTCTCAGATACACAGTGATTCCAGTCCATACCAGGTTTTTTTTTTTTTTTGAAGAATAAGAGCTTATACCTGTCAATCTCTTAATATAGGCATGTTCTAATATGTACAACAGTTCTATTTTACTAATATTAATTAGCCCAGCTTTACAGATTAGGAACTCAAGGCATGGAAAGTTGAAGGTCCCCAAGATCATTCAACTAGTAAGAGATGGGGCCAGGACTAGTTCTCATACAGTTAAATACAATGTTCTATACCCTTCTGGATGTGAGTCATAATCCATGTGTATGTTTTATGTAGTATTTCTTCTTTTATTTTTTACTGAAAAGAGCTATTAAATATATATATATATATAAATATATATATATATTTTTTTTAAGCACTCACAACCTTCTTGGAATCAAAGAACCACAGGACTATTTTTAGTACCACCATCAGGAAGGGCGGCTTTGCTCTAAGTCTCCAGGTTTTTGCTGCAAGCTTGAGGGCAGAAACTTGTTTTCTTTAGCAGCAGGTCCCCACAGCTTCCGGCATGGGCCCTGGTCAGTGTTGGTGCACTGTGCCTGCTCCTGACTGCCTGAGGGACTGCAGGAGTGAGAGCAGGCGGGAACTAGGGGGTAAGAAAGGAAGGGAGGGAGGAGGCTGCCAGGAAAATTTAGAGTTGAAACTTCATTCTCTGACCTGATTGGATGGAGGGAGGCTGCTTGGTGGGGTTGGCAGCAAGATGGAGTTCTCTGTACACTCACCTGTGTCCACCCTGCCGAAGTCCACAAAGATCTGCAGCATGACAGAGCCCAGCAGGTACCCAAAAGCCGGTCCAAATACAGAAATGGCAAATAGGATGGCTGGAAAGGGGAGCAGATAAGGGAGGTTGAGAGGTATTGAGAAGGTATGGCAACTCCAGGTTCTTTTCCAAGCTGAGGGATTCCTGAGATCTGTCAGAAATCTGTCCATGTGTCCCTGGCCCTGACAAGCCCATAGCTATGGCATTTCCCACAGAACCACCCAGGATCATGGGCTGAGCAGAACCAAAGCTGTTCTTCAGCCCACTGCCTGAGAGATATGCTGTCTCCAATACATTAAAGAAGCCAGCCCAGAGGCATGCTGGTGGGTGAAGCTCCCTGCAGAGACAATGCCAGTGGTCCTCGCAGGGGCCCGTGGAGCTGCAGAGGCTATGGGGGTGGTCTATCTGTCTGGGGCACAGGCCCTGCCGATGCTCACCATGGCTTGTAATAAGGGAAGAGTTTAGGCAAGCAGACGGCCATCTATCTGCTCTGCATGTGCTTCTTTGACATCAACCTGTCCCTAGTAGACAATTCAGGGGAGACATGTGTGCCCAGCCTGTGCCTACAGGACTGGACAAAAGAAGTAGCTATACTTGACATGGGGCTGAGCAGTTACATGATCACCAGTCCACCCACTACATGGATATTAGCTCCATTCTGCAGATGAGGAGTCAGGTCCTGGGGCTCACCCACCAGGACCACACGATTGGTAGGTAACAGAGTTGGCATTCAAACCAGGTCTGCCTGATCCCTGGACCTGCACGCAATGTAACTCATTGTTACATTGTAGGGCAAAAGGGGTTAGACCTTGATCTAGATTCCCAGGTCTTGGAGCAAGTGCCACGTCAGGGCCTGAACCTTCCCTGCGGCCCTCTTCAAGAGTGAGACTTACAGATGTACAGGGGTGAGTTGTTGGGCTCCGAAAAGTCATCCACATAGGATATCCCGAAGGGCTGAATGGGCACTGTCCCGATGCCGGCCAGCAGCTGAGCGACCACCATCAGGCCCCACATGCTGCTGGTCTCCTTCCGGGAGTCCTGGCTAGTGCTGTGGCACCTACTAGGGGGTGGGTCCTGCCAATGCTTTTGACAGAGCTCAGCTTGTAAGTGGCTGCTATTTCCTGCAAGAAAATGCACACCAGTCATCACCACCCCGTCTCCAGCTTCTTGCCAGCTGGCCTCCCAACCTGGCCTTTCTCCCAGCACCTTTGGAAAAAAGCCAACTCCAGGTCAGAGGCTGTGCTGGCAAAAGGACATGGTCCCCGAGGACCACTTCCTTCTACTTGGCTACCAGGAGTGATTGTAGAAACAAAGGTGAGAGCATGGGATCCCAGGAGCAACCTTTTTGGAAGGGGAGGATTAGTCCTGTCATGGATGTCCACTCTTGCCCCATGTGGGCACTCACAGGGAGTTGAGCATGGAGGGACCAGTACTTTCATGCCTGAAGGACAGGGCCTTCCAGCTGGAAAAGGGAGGTCCAGGAGGAAAACCCAGACTTGTTGGCCTTTGGTACCTTTATACTCAGCCTTAGGCTGGGCCCCCAGGTTATAGTTCTCTTTAGCAGGACAAAGGTCAGTCTGTTCCATAAAGATGGTGTCTCCCCCAGCCCTAGCCTGGGTTATGATGGTGGGGCCCTCACTCATGGATGAGCCTGGCATTGCCTTCATACTGGAGGATCTACTGCCTGAGGCATTTATTGTCCTCACCAACCCTGGACAGCTCCCAAGAAGCACAGAAATTGGGAAGCTGAAAAGAACTTTGAGACCCTTTAGTGGAACCCTTCTGTTATAGATGAGGGCAAAGGTTGCACACAACAGAGCCAGGATCACCTCAAAGCTCTCTATTAGGGTCCCAGGTACCCTCAGTGTAGCCATGGGCACCATGCTGTCTGGGGCTGCAGGGACCAGATCTGGACAGATGGCCACTTCCATGTCCCCGCTTTTAATTTGGCCCCAGTGAAGCAATCAGCATTGTCAGCTCTCCAAGACCTGAAGGGCTTTTGAAGGCTGCTTCCCATGAGATCCCTTCTTTTCCTCTATTTCAGGCCAACAGAAACCACTGTGATCACTGGTCTCAGTGGGTTGTACCCTCAGTGCTCCAGGGGTTGCTCACTCAATACTAATATGATAGGCTTAATTCTCATTTGTGCTGCTCCTCAGAGGGTACAGCCTGAAGAAGGTGGGTCTTAAATCCCATGGAGAATAAAATGATGGCTGGGGACTATAACTGCCCCTCACTTTTGATGCTTTCTGATGCTGATGTGCTCAGGGCTGCTCTGGATGGTGGGGCTGGGTGGGTCTGTCCTCATTGCTGTCCTCTCCCCTCTTGCAGATGCACATGTTTCCTCCAGCCTGGCCTCACCATCGCCTGCCCTCTGCACTAGTGGCTGTAGGGGATAAGTTTGAAAACTGCTAGCTTAGGGAAGTCTAAGTCTAAGTCCCAGGAAAAGAAGGGAGGCCAAGATATGTCATCCAGCTCTGACACCAGCATCGTGCACCCAGGTCAGCAGCCAACACCTCCTTCCTGTCTATAGTGAGTGTCCTTTTGTAACTTCCTTCCCACATTCCACACCCATTATCCCATCTTTCAAGGCAGAATTGGAGTAAAAGTGGTCCAACCACATGATGAAAGAGGAGGCAGCCTATTAGAATCTGGGTGGGGATACAACATGATTAACATGGAAAGACAGTTGTAGCATCAATGAGAGGTTCAAAAAGTAACCAATAGTTTGGAGAAGAATACAATTCTTCATTTATAAAACTTATATGGATTAATTGACTATTCAGGGAAAAATTCTGGAGGATGCTGGGACCTTGGGTGGTGGGGTTGTGGTGATCTTTGTGAGCATGTATTTGTCTGTGTGTAAATTTTAATTTTTCTGAAATGAACATATGATACACTTGAAATAAAGCAATGACAGAAGGTTTTAAATATTAAAAGGGTTGTCATTAAAAAATGGCCCATTTTTTTTTAAATTTTCTTATTTGATATAATCTCACCTATATTGGTTAGCCAATATTGATACTAGTTAAAAATTTTGTCAAATGTAAAGGAGGAAAAAATTGGTTACTATCCAGTGAGGAGAAACAATGCTATACCATATTCTTCCTTCCACTCATTATTTCATGTTCCTTTGCCCCAACCCACACCCAACTTTCTTAGGATCCTTTACCTGATAGGTTGAATTAAAACTTTATACTAAAAGTATGTGATTTCTTAGCCAAAAAAATGGCCCATTTTAACAATGGTTCTCCAATTTCTTATTTCTTTTTTTGAGAGAAGAAATTAACTTTGTTCTAGTGTTAAAAAAAGAAAGATAAATCCCCTTCCAATATCTCCAAAATATAAACATCATTCACATAATTTAGCGCATCACCAAAGTAAATGGGCCATAAGAAAGAATATCAAAAATGTTGATAACAGTTTCCTAATGAAGTATTTAATAGAAGTTTCTAATAGATACCTCCAGTTTAATGATCAGTACAAGAGAAAGATATGGCTTCTGACATATACATGTGGTTCTGAAACTGCTGAGCACACGTTGTTCCAGTTGGTGTTGTCTGGTTCTTTCTTCACTTGTTGTTCTGCTAGTTTTTCTATGCATTTTCTTCTCCTCTTTTCCTTTAAGGAAGAATAACCATTTCTCTTGCTTTCCTTGTCCCTCAGTCTTTCCTTAAACTGTTTGTTCTTTTTTTTTTTTAAAGACTATTTATGCATACAATAGCTGGGTTACAGGCCAGAGGTGTGTGTGGGTGTGTGTGTGTGAAAGGATTCACCAGAGACAGAGTGGGGAACAGAACAGGCAGACTGCCTGAAATACACTGCTGAGGGGAGCAGCAGGCTAGGCAGGAGAGGTCTGCTGCTCCATGTGGGTTGCTCTCTGGCTGGCCAGGGATCGAACTTGTGTTGCAGAGACTGCAGACAGCTTCACAGTGCTATGCTTAACCCCTTGTGCCACCAGGGAGGCCCCTACACTGTTTGGTCTTCATGCTATTTTAAATACCATAATAGAAAAGCTTGTGGATCTGTTTTCCTGCATAAAACCCATTGCCAGCACAGCTTCATACAATTGGGAGGCAACTCCCAGCTTCTCCCTGAGGAATGAAGGGTTTGGAACCCATATTTAGCACTCTAGCTTTTAAACTGCCCTATTTCTAGTTTCTTTGTTCCATAACCATTGCCCTTTTTTCTCATCTAGGCCCCAGTTCTACAAAGGTATGGGTCACACCAGGGCTGTGTTTCGGGTCTGTTTAGCCTTTCTTTGAGTTGTAGATACTCAAGTTCCAGCACTAGAAATTTATATTTTTAAGTGGCTTAAAAAGAAAAGGAAGAAATTGGCTATGGCACTAGGTACCTATGTGATCTTGAGCAAATTTCTAATCCTCACTGTGCCTCAGTTCCTCTGAAGTAGAGATTATAAGTTTGGCTGGATAGGGATGTTCCCTGGGGGTCACTAAGTAGCTGGAAAGCTATGGTTCCAGAAAGAGGTGCAGGAGGAAAAGTCAGAGGCCCCTGTCAGTCAGCAGGCTTGATAGCTGTGTCTGCCCTCTGGCAGGAAGGCTGGAATACGCCGAAATGCTCATTCTCACGACTGTAATGTTAGTCTGGAAGCACAGAATTATAAATGTTCCTGCTGAGGAGGAGACCATGGGGGCCATGTAGCCCACTCTCCACCCCACTCAGGAATCCCTCCCCACACACTGACCTGTGCCCAACACCCAGAAGCAGGTGTGTGGTGCTGACACCTGTGCAGACGGCCCCCTCCCCAGGGAGCCCCAGGTGCTGTGGGCAGACAAGGCGAACAGATGTTGGAAGAGTTGGACTGGGAGCCTGGAACCCAGTTTCTGGTCCTCAATTGGTGATTCTCTGTCAGTGACCTGGACCTTGAAAGACCTCAGAGGATTCTAGTCAGAATCCAAGCACTACAGAGGATGGGAGGCTGCTGGAGGGCAGCGGGTGCATTGCATTGTCTTTGTTCACTGCTCATCCCTGCCCTCAGCGCAGTGGCCAGGACACACTGGGTGGATGAGCGATTATAAGCCGTGGGCTTGGCTAGTCTTTAGAAAAAGTGATGGGTGAGTACCATGACCCATGTCCCTCTCAAGGGCATGTTGAGGACTGAGAGGTCCTGCTTGGCCTGGGAAGCATTTAGACACTTACACAAGCCCCTGACTTGGCCCAGCCACTGACCATGTACAACTGCGCAGTCACTCCAACAAATCTGCCCTCACACGTCTCTGCTTACTTCCACGCCCACTCTGATTTCCGCAATCTTTAAGGCCCCATAAGTAAAAGGAATTCTGGCAACTGTTCAAATGGGGGCATCTTTTCAGAAGATTCAGACAAAATTTGAGTATATTTTATATAAAGAAAAGAGCAAAGTCTGAAGTTCTCTAAACTGCTGTTGTCACTTGCAAATGCGCACGGGGAGCTATCTGTCTGGGTTTGACCCTGTTGCCAGCTGTGCTGTAGGTTGTGGGTGGCAGAGCCAGGTCTGTGTTATATGCAGGAGTGATTTAAAGATCACCTGAAAGCAAATGACCATGCCTGCAGGGGAGGAGGTGCACAGAATTGGCCGCTGCTGCAAGTTCAGTCACCAAAGCACCACACCCAGGTCAGCTGTGAGGGAACACATGGGAGGGGCACTAACCTGGATGTCATTGGGAGAGGGTTCAGGGAAAGATTCTTGGAGAAAGTGCTCTGAGATGAGGAGAATAATATGTGCAGAAGAATCAATAGAAAATCAGGGTAGGGAGTGAAAGTTGAGAGAGGAACGGCATGTGGAGAGGCTTGAAGGTGTGCACAGCACATGCTGTAACACGAAATGCAAGTCAGTGTGGACAACAGGCAAATACATCTGGGCTGGGGAAGGGTGCATGGCCACTCCTGGAGATCCTGTGTGTCCAGGAAAGGGACCTGGGTTATATCCTAGGAAAACCCTAGAAGGGTGATCACAATGGGAACAGCACAATGAACATACTAGAGGGGTTTAAGGCCAGTTTTCAAGGTCTGTGTGCAAGGAGTAGAATCGACCTAGTTAAGAGATAGTTTGGGGGTAAATTAGGTGAAATGTGCATGGCATGAGGGGCAGAGCGTGCTGGTCAGATGTGCAGGTGGCATTGCCCAGCCCAGGGGAGTGTTTCACTAGGCTTCTTGTGGGAGAGCAGGGACAGGAGAAACAAAGAGAATTAAGACTTTCTTTTTAAATGTTCTTGTTTTTTATTTTGCTGATTCTCATCATTTTGTTAAATTCACATTTCTTAGAACACTGTTGCTGACTTGGCTGGCAAACTGATTTTTTGTGCCCCATTTAATGGTCATCAAAGATGGTGAAAATGTTGAACTGGCTTATTAAGTCTTTACATGGCACGTTGGGTGGTATGCCAGTGCCATAAAAATCCTCATGAAATTTCACCCTAATGAACAGTTCAGGAGGTAAAACTCTCTCGGGGTTGTACAACTGTTATCATTAACTTTTAAAATGTCAGATTACATGTAAGAAATGGCTTTTATTAATAATGTATATTTTAAGAATAACTGATTAGCCCCAATTAAGTCAAGTCTATGTCTATACTGAATTCCAACTTGATTCTTGGCTCCCAATAAACTCTTCTCCTTACACCAACCCTGACTGAAGCCAAATCCACCCTGGCCCAGACTCTGACATATGTGAAAAGACAATAGCAGTTGACATGCCTCAAGTCCCCCAGTCTACCCCAGAAGACTGCATGGCTTCTTCCACCTGGAAATACTGCACTCAGGAAGCAGGAGCTGGCTGTCCTGAAGGACCCTGGAACCAGGAAGAGCAGGGCATGGCAGTGGGTAGAACCTGCTGCTCCCTGGCTTGATGTGGGGGCTGGTGTTTATGTCAGAGACAGACCTAGTGTAGGCTTCCCAAGAGCTCATGCCTGGGACGCACCCTGCAGTGGGTGGCTGGCTAGCTCAATCTGGTGAGAAGGGAGTCTTCCAAAATTTAGACTACTTAGGTTCTTATCTTCAAAATAAGAGGACAGGGATAGGTAAGTCCAAGGGCTTAATAAATGGGGGTGGGGGAAATACCTTGTATCAGGAGACTGACAGAATTGCCAGTTCTCTTCACTTCACTGTACCTCTCTTTCTTTCTTTCTTTCTTTTTTTAAAGATTTATTTATTTATACAAGCACTGGGTACAGTCAGAAGCGCGGGAGGGTGAGAGAATTCACCAGAGCCAGAGCAGGGAGCAGAGCAGGCAGAAGGACCGAAGTACACTGCTGAGGGGAGCAGTGGGCGGCAGGAGAGGTCTGCGCGCCATGTGGGACCCTCCTCCAGTGGCCGGGGAGCAACCGGGGATTGAACCGGCGCTGCAGAGGTTGCGGGCAGCTTCGCAACCCAGCGCTCAACCGCTGCATCACTGGGGAGGCCCATCCTCTCTCTTTCTTGAAGTGAATTACCCAGCTTTCTTCAGGAACTCAGGCCATGAAAAGGAAGAAGGGGCAACCTCACCCCATTTTCAGGCATTCCAGTAAAGACCCAGTACCTATTTACTCCATTGACTTATAGAAGCACATGGTCCTCCCAGAGGTTGCCTGCTCCCGCCTTCCCACCGTGTCAAATCTTGTGGTCAGGTCAGAGAAATGCTGTCTATTCCAGCCACCACAGACTCCAGAGGCTCCCTGCCCACCCAAGGCCAACTGCCTCCATCTTGGAGGATCCCGGGAAATGGAGGGGGAGAGTCTATTCATTAGCTGGATGTCAGTCTGTTTCTCATCTTCCCTGAGGCAGACTTCTGGAAGGTTCAAGTTCATCAGAGCACATTCTTTTTCCCACAAGACACCAGGGATCTGGTTTTGCCATTTCATAGGACTGTGAAATGTTAACTAGAAACAGACCAGGAGTTTTCCCCTCCTCCAGAAACCCCAGCACCACCCCAACTGCACGTGAGTCAATACTCTGACTCATCCTACAACTTAAAGGTGCAGAACTTCAGACCTAACTTCTGGGCCTCCGCAACAGCTTTGGAAAAATAATGCACTCTGCTGCAGGGAGAGCTACTCCCTTAGCGTGGGACCCACAAAGATGGCGCAAATCTGAGTAGACCAAGGTTCAGCCACTCCGTTGTTCAAGGACACATGCTCCAGGTCTGGCCATGTCTAGGCCCTCTGGAAGGCCATCAAGATTTAATAAGAGGTCTTGAAACAAAGATATGAAGCTGGGTTGAGAGAGGACCCTAAAATGATCAGGCCACACAGGAAGGCCATGGGAAGTGGGGCTTTCCTCTGCTTAACCATTCTGTAAATCTAGTAGAGGAAAGAGAATCCTGCCAGGAAACAGGAGGGTAGCAATGAGTTCTTCTAGACACAGTTCTTGAGAATCACCCCAAACCTCCCACTCAGAAGGTGGCATGGATTGTGGGTGAGTAGGGCCAAATGGGGAGGAGGTTAGCAAGACCCAAGCCTCAGAAGCAATCCATAAGAGAACAATAGAGAAAGGAAGGGGTGCATCCAGAAAGTTTTCTGGAAACATGGCCAAGGTGCCAAGTCCTTGGGCTACCAGCACCAGTCCTGGAATCTCATTCAGAATGTTCCATTCTGAAGGAGCTATTTCCTCATCCTCCTAAATTCAACTACTCAACAGTTCTTCCCCAAACTCTGGCAACACCCACTGGCAGGCCTAGAACAGGCTGTCCTGAACTCACTCCTGATTTGAGATCTCAAAGTCATTTGTAATTCGGGTTGTTTGCAAATCCTAAGTGATTGAGTTTCTAGTGGAGTTCACAAAGCCTTGTTAATTCGTAATGCCCTTGTAAAAATTGTCTTCTATTCCAACTAGACTAAGCTTTCACTTATAAAATAATTTATATGAGGATAAGACTAAGCTTTCACCTATAAAATGATTTCTATGAGGATATGCATTCTGAGTTTCATCTTGAGAAACCAGGAGAACATATTCTTCAGCACCAGCAGAAACCAACAGAGTCAGGGTGATCATCTGGGATACATCATAGGGCAATGGAAGGAATTCCTGTTTTGAAGCTAGACAGACTAAGTTCAAATCTTGGTCTCATGCTCACTGGTAAGGGGCCTCTCAAAACCTCAGTGTCTTCATTTCCAAAACAGATATATCTACTTTGTAATTTTTTTTTTTTTTTTTTTTTGGTGGGACCCTTGCCGGTGGCCAGGGATCGAACCAGTGCTGCAGAGGCTGCGGGCAGCCTCGCAACCCAGCACTCAACCGCTGTGCCACCAGGGGAGGCCCTGTAATATTCTTAAAAGGATTGAAAATGAAAAAAAAAATTAAACCTAGTACATAGTGATCATGCAATAAATCATTTTTCATCTAAAGAGACCAGAAACTGAGAAATTGTAATGGATGAGGGAAATGGCAGAACCCTAGAGATAGGCAACATTGCCAGGGTTTTGAGGAACTTGGAAACTGGGTCCAGAAACTGGAGACAAGATCAGTGCTGGTCACCAGCAACCGAGGGGTTGTACTAAAGGATATGAAGGGTAAGTGTGTTGCTTGAAGGGATTCACTCCTGTGCAAGAAATAGAATGAGCAGGAGGGAATAGAGAAGAGTTTTTTGCTCTGCTTTCAAGACTAGTAGTTCTAAGACTGAGGCTGGACACCACACCATCACTTTAGCACTAGGGGCCTATGTGTATGTATTGAGGAGGCCATGTATTGGGCGAGCTGGGCATGAGAGGGCACTGTAATATGTTGTTACAGTGCTATGAGGGGCTCTCCTACCCACCCCTGCCTACTACTGCTCACCCTTGCCCCTGCACTCAAGCCTTCACCCTGAGAAATCACCATTAGGCCAAGGAAGGAGGCACCACCAGGCTCAGCTCATCATCAAAGCTATTTCTTAATGGACAGGAGGAAACAATGACATACCTGAACAAGCAGGAGGGAGCTCAGTCATTTAATTTTAATATTCAAAGAGGTGTGTGCTTAATTTGCAAGCCCCAATTGGGTGTGAAGCTGAACTTATTGTTCACAGATTTATTCAATAGGCTGATGAGAATCTCTTTAGGGGGGAAAAAGCAATCAGCTGAGCCAACATAAGTTCATCAAGAACCAGTCATGCCAAACGAATCTCATTTCCTTTGTTAATGGGACTCCGGGATTAGCAGGAAGCTGTAACATGGTGTTACATGACAGGAGGAAGCCTTTGACAACACCTGTCGTGACACCCCAGTAGACAAGATTCGGACACTTGGCTGGAGAGTCCTCGGGGGAAAAAACAGGCCAAAGCACTCCTAGGGCAGCGTTATGGCTGGTGTAACTAGCAGCCTGACTGTGCACCACTCAACACTGTTGTCACAGGCTTAGGTGAAAAAGCAGGGGACAGATGACATATTTGTGAGTGACACAAATGACAAGGAGCTGGAGGCATGGCTAATAAGATAGTCCAGAGGCTGAAAATTCAAAATTAAACACAAGGCTATAAGGAGGGGCTGCAGCCAAGGAGAATAAATCCATTGGAGTCTTAGTCTGGGCCGCCATCATAACAAAGGGCAGTAATGGGGTGGAGGGGTGGTGTTATAAATGATCTATTTCTCAGTCTGGAGCTTGGAAATCCAAGATCAGGCCATCAGCATGGCTGGATTCTGGTGAGCGCCCTCTTTCAGGTGCCACATGTTGGGAAGTAGGCAAGCTCACTCTCCAGCTTCTTATAGGGGCACACTTGTGAGGTGATTTTATCACCCAAAGGTCCCACCTCCAAATATTGGGCTGTCAGAAAAGTCATGACATATTTTTTCTGTTTTCTTTTTTAAAAAATTTTCAGAATTTATTTATGCATATAGTAACTGGGGTGTAGGCCAGAGGTGCAGGGGGTGAGAGGATTCACCAGAGACAGATTGGGGAGAAGAACAGGTGGATCTACTGAAATACACTGCTGAAGGGAGCAGCAGGTGAGACAGGAGAGGTCTGCTGTGCCATGTGGGTTAGCTCCCTGACTGGGGATTGAATTCATGCCGAAGGGGCTAGTTATCACTTGATAGCACTCAGATTTTAACCCCTGTATAACCAGGGAGGCCCCTTTTTTCTATGCAAAAATGTGTCATAACTTTTCCAACAACCCAATACTTTCACCTTGGTGTTGACTTCTCTTTGTTGTTTTCCCCCTTTAGATCTCTGAGCCTCACACCCTCCCTGATAATGGCCAGTCCAAGTTCTGAACCCTAAAAGTCCTTTTGTTCCTCAAAGTCAAAAACTGCCCCTGCTGGCTTCCTGGCTCCCAGTGGGAAGCATACTGTCTACATTGCCTGGTGTTTTCCATTTCAGTACAATTAGTGGTCTCAACAATGCCAAGTGTGGTTAGAAGAGCCCAAAATTTTTCCCTTGTGTCCTTTGGGGGTTCAAGGGGGAGTCTCAGGCCTTGGGCAGGATAGATCAATGGTCTCTTCATCCACATTCCCCAGCAGGACCGTACCCCATCTCTGTGGGATTGTCTCTCACTGCCTAACATTTTTTCTTGGGATGCTCAAAGTCTTCATTTTTCCATTAAGAAGACCCTCCCCACTGCCATAGGTGTGCCCAAAACACACAGTCTGCTGTCTGTCCTGAAGTACTCTTTCTGGGGTAGAAGGACACAGCTTGCTACTGAGGCCCCCAAAATGAAGTAGGCCTGCTACCCCAATCTCATTCCTGAGCAAGTTATTGGATTGACTAAACGTAGCTCAAGGGGCCTGATGTGCTTGCTGGGGAAGCCATACATATCTCCCATTGGCATCTGTGCTGGAGACTTTAAAGAACAAGAAATCATGTTTCCAGGCCAGTCAAGGTGAAGTTGTGACTTACCCACAAAACAGATGTTTAAAGAGCCTGACGGAGTCAACTACTTTTGTAGCAATGGTCCAGGCCTTTAGAGAGGCCCTGGTGCCACCGCCATGGAGACAACCAGTTCTCCTGTGTCACCCCAGCTCCATCCCTGGCCTTCCCCTAATGTTCAAAGAGCATCAATTCTGCTTTCTATCATTTCTCCATGTTGGTTTCTATTCTTTCTTACACTATGCATTGAAAAATTTTCCACATCAAATCTCATTAGGTTTTGTTCTGCTCATCTGTTTGGGGCTATTTTTCTCTCGGTTGACTTAATAACACCCATGTGTTTTCTGATCCCCACACCCCCTGTTGTTTTCTCTTCCTTTTCAGGTTAAATAGATCCAACTGGCCAAGTTGTGCAACTCCCAACCCGACCATCCACTCACTCTCCTGTCTTCTCCTCACTTTTCCCTCTCACATACATCCCCGTCTAAACACACACACACACACACACACACACACACACACACTTTCCCCCTCACATGCTTCTTCACCCCTGCCCTTCCTATCTCCATGTACATCCTCCTTCCCTCCACACCTCTTCACCTCCTCACCACACTCAACTTTTCTGCACTTCCCTCAAACACACCCTTAAACACAACTATTCCACAACCACACTCACACTTCCCTGTACAAGATATGCCCTTCTCTTTGCTCCACAGCACGAGCATGTCCACTTCACACCATGTGGAGGTATGTACCCCAGAACATCCAGACCTCAAGGCCATGAGCAGTTCCCGCAGAGGGAGCGACCTGTGTGGCTCACATGGTTTAGTGGAATGGATTCTGCTGGGGGCAGTGCGGGGGGCCGTGCTGGGGGCCCTGATCCCAGTTCTCCACTGAGGAAGAGCAGCAGTTACTCAGGAGCCCCAGGCTGCTCCTCCCTATGCCTCCTCACACCCTCCTTCCAAGGACACTCGGCCTGCATGAGCACAGGTGCGGGACTGGCAACTTTGTGAATAAAAGGCTAGAAAATGCCTCTTCCTTTCTTTTCTTGACTGTTCCAATAATATGATCCAACACACCCCCTCCCCTTTTGTCCTACAGGAAGTTCTCTGAGTGTGTGCGCCCATTGTCTGCGTGGGGACAGACTTCCCTCTGGTCTTGGCATAGGATTCTTCGCAGGTTATGCCTAGTCCTTACCAAACACTGGTTTCCGAAGGCTTGACTCTAATCTTTTGGGAGAACTGGTTTCGTGTTGGCCTATTTCCCATCTACCAAAACCTCTCTGTGCTTTCCAGAAGTGGTCTTAGAGGCTTTGGCTGGGTAGCTAGTCTTTTCTCTGAAGGCGCCAGGGCACATTTCCGGACCCCACTAACATTTAGAAAATCTAAACATTCATAAATGTCTGCATGGCCTTTTCAAAATTAGCAATTAGTTGTTAAAGGTCTCCATGATTCCCACAATGTTCAACCCCCTTTAATTTTCTTTCCTAAAACACGTAGTTATTCTCCACTTCTCATGTTCATTTCTGGAACAGCTTTTTGCCAAGGGAAGAAATCAGCAATCAACACATGATAACAGGTCTGGGGGTCATTACTTATGAGGAACATATTTCAAACACCACAGCATGGGTAGGCAGAGAAATCTGCTGAACAGTGCATGTTCCAGGCACCTTACCTAAACTACTTCATTTAAATTTTCTTCTCAAAGTACTCTGAAAGTGAAGGTATTATTCCCATTTTACAGGTTGGGAAACTGAGGTTCAAAAAGGTAAAGCAGTATTTTGCCTAAAGAGACTTGACAAGTAGATGGCTGAGCTAGGATTTGAATTTTGAAGTCTACACTCTACTTACACCAGGCTACTACAACCTGAGGAACTGAGAACAGAGCCGAATTGCAACTTATACCTCCCAGAGAGAAATCCTATAAATTCACACATAACGGTGCATGCAGGAGGATTATGCTGAGGGAGGAGCTCTGCTCTGGGCCACCACAGAGGACCTAGGTGAAGACTAGGGACATGTGCCCAGGTCACACAGCTTATTAGCTATGAGTTTCAAACTTGGTTCATCCCAAGAAGCAGGCTGTTTCTTCATTTGGGACCTGAGTTTGTTCACATAACACATGTGTTGTCCTCACCACTGTCAGTCACAAGAGCCACCACTTAAAGCTGTTGCACACGCCAGCCATTTGGCATATCCTTAACATGCATTGTTTGGGCCCTTGCAGCCCTGCAACAGAGGATCTATTTTTCATTGGGAGGGACTGAGATGCAGCACTTCAGAGGAAGTGGCCCAAAGTCACAAAGTCTCAAAGCCCAAAGGTCACCTAACTGCAGAAGATGATTCAGATTCATGAAATCACTCAGGGCAGTGCATTTAATGAAATGCATTTGTTCCTGACAACCTTGCATAATTCAAAATTAAAGTTCCCAGAGGAATACATTTGATGTAGGAGTTGCATTTCAAAATTTCCCCACGAAGCAAGGCTGTATGATTATTTTTATTTGTACATATTAGCATAGCACACACCCACGCTGCTCTGGCACCCCAACCTAGAGTTCACAGACTACATGGTGCCTGGGGAAAGTCCTCCTTATCCTACTCCTGGCACCAGGAAGATATCCTGAAGGTAGCTGAGCCCCTAAGCATTTTCAGCTGTGACTCTGCTCCAGTCAGAGTGAGATTTCTGGGACTATTGTTGCAATTAAAATTCACACAAATAATGAGCAACAGCAATGAAAAAGATCCATTTCCTGGCTAGCAATCCCCTGCAGACCTGAGAGGCAAGTTGTGGCCCTTCTCCCAGGTCCATGGCAATGTGTTTCATGGGTTCATGGGAGGTTGAACCCAAGCCAAAAGAACATCCCTAACAAGAAGCAGAGTGATTGCTCTCAGAGGTCCTCCTGCCTCTGGCCATGCTCCGTGGTGGCTGTGCTGTGGGTAGCAAATACCATTGGGGTAAGGCCCAGGCTGCAGAGAGCCAAACCACTAGGCTAAGGAGGCCACAGTGTGTGGTGCATGGCAGGATGCCCTCCCTTGGCCTGGCCCCAGTGCCCCAGGCTCCCTTACAGATTTCATTAGCACAGTTTTCCTGTGCTAACATGGACCTCGGGTCTAGAGAAACAATAATGTGGTGGGTGGGACTATATGGCTCTCTGAGATGGTGGTGGCAACTTCAGAATCTCCTTCAGTGCTGGCCTTAAGCCCCTTGTCTAGATCAGTGGGAGAGGGACATGTCAGGGCCCTGAGGCGTGGGTCTGTCTTTATACTGTGCCTCCTTGAAGCAAGACTCAGTTCTTAAATAGTCCAAATAGATTCAAGGCCATTCCACATTTATGAGAAAAAATTAGTTTACTGGTGACTGACAAAGAGGTGGGGAAAAGATTCTTATGACCAGAACTGAGTAGACACTTTATCATTTGAGATTATTCTCGCTCCATTCTTTTTCCAGTGCACATTTATCTATCCCCACTGTAGGTCTCACTATCTGTAATGGAACCCCTTCCGTCAATTCAAGTGATTCATCGCTTGAGCTAGACCTGCAGTTAGACTTTAAAAAGAGTATGGTATTTAAGCAAACAGGAATCAGCTATTCCCTCAGATGGCCTCGGTGGCTCATTTATCCTCAGACATATTCACCACCAATACCGTGAACCAAGGAAGAGCATGAACAAACTGGCCTCTAGCAGCTGCTCATAACAAAACCACTGTCACTTCTCACATCCCTGAAACAAGTTCAAGGCTATCTAAGCCAATAAGTTATCATAAAATGAGCTTCAAGGTTAATTCAAAGTTTACTGGGGTGCCAAATAAGTGTAAATACAAAACCACGTTGTAGGGTTATTTCTCAACCCAGCGCACACAAAATTTCCACAGGGAGAAAAAAAATCCCTTTACAACTGACCCCACAAAGAAATGATCCACCATGAATAAGAACAAGCAGATACAACACATTAGTAAGATTTGAATTAGAAAAATCTGGGGAAGGGAGGTGGACAAAAAGGCCATAAAGTAAATATACTTAAAATAATTAGAGACCAAAGATAAAGTAGAAATCATAGGTAACTATCAAAAAAACCATGAAAACAGGGCAGATAGATTTGTTTTAGAAATTAGCAAAATTATATATAGTCATCACAATTTGCAATGTGAAGGATGCATTAGATATGGGGAAAATAGAGCTGGAGAGAGATTAAGTGAACAGAAAGACACACTTGAGGAA
Source organism: Talpa europaea (assembly GCF_964194135.1). Classification (NCBI taxonomy): domain Eukaryota; kingdom Metazoa; phylum Chordata; class Mammalia; order Eulipotyphla; family Talpidae; genus Talpa; species Talpa europaea. The sequence goes on from NC_140070.1 coordinate 45,874,001, forward strand.
ATTATCCTGGGTACAGCAAGACGAAGTACTAAAAACCATGAGAATGAAGTTAACAGAGGAGGATGACAGAAATGAAAACATCCAATGTATATTTAAAAGATGTTCTGGGAGAACAGAGAAGATAGGGGTAGGCACATATTTGGAATATTTGGAGAGATTTTCAGAATTTAAAGAAAGTTGAATTTCAAAAGAAATAATACATTAAACTTCCTGAGAGATAAATAAAAATTAGCCTATACTCAGATGCATTATGGTGGGCATGCATAACAATAAAGAAGGGAGAAAGTTGGGCCTCCCTGGTGGCACAAGGGGTTAAGTCTCAGCTCCATGAAGCTACTGACAGCCACTGCAGCACAAGTTCGATCCCCAGCCAGAGAGTTAACCCATATGGTGCAGCAGACCCCTCCTGACTCGCCTGCTGCTCCCCTCAGCAGTGTATTTTGGTAGCTCCCACTGTTCTTCTCTTCACTCTGTCTCTGATGAATCCTCTCACCCCCCATAACTCTGGCCTATACCCCAGCTCTTGTATGCCTAAATAAAGTAAAATAAATCTTAAAAAAAAGAAGGGAAAAAATCTTAAACACAACTAGAAATAAAAACCAGAATACCTAGAAAGAGATGACAATTAGATTGGTGAAATTTTAATACCATAGAGAGAAGCCAAAAGACAGAGGTATGATACCTCTTAAGTGCTAATAGGAAGTAACTGAATTTAAAATCCTGTTTGTAACCAAACTATAATTCAGAAGAAAGGTACAATTAAGACATTTTCAGACACAGACTTAGAGATTTTCTCACTCATGAGCCCCCCTGAAAATAACACTAAAAGAGGGCCTCCCCGGTGGTGCAGCGGTTGAGCACTGGGTTGCGAAGCTGCGCGCAGCCTCTGCGGCGCCGGTTCGATCCCTGGCTGCTCCCCGGCCACCGGGGGAGGGTCCCACATGGCGCCCAGACCTCTCCTGCCGCCCGCTGCTCCCCTCAGCAGTGTACTTCAGTCCTTTTGCCTGCTCTGCTCCCCGCTCTGGCTCTGGTGAATTCTCTCACCCTCCCGTGCTTCTGACTGTACCCAGTGCATGTATAAACAAAACAAACAAACAAACCAGCAAACAAATAAATAAAGCATGCCTCTATTAAAAAAAAATTATAAAAAAAATAACACTAAAAGATGTACTTCAGTTTAAAGGAAAGTACATCAGTAAGGGTGGGTGAAATGCAAGAAATAATGGTGAACAAAGAAACCAGTAAACATATGGGTAAATATAAATAAGCACCAACTTATTTATAAATTGTAATGGTCATATGATAATGACCACAGGTAGAAAGTTAAAGATAGGCACAACTAAATTAACTGATGAACAATAACATGGAAGATAGAAGACTGTGGACTTTAGAGCATAAATTTTGTTCTGTCGAAGAGCAGAGGCTTCTGTCATCTTTAGAAATTGTTAACTCATTAGTCAATGTTAAAGTGTATGGGTAATGATGAAGCAAACTATGTTCATGGAGTGCCACACTCATCTTAAAAAAACATGTCAATTATTTCCAAATTCATGTATAAATTTAATACAATTTTAATGAAAATTCCAGAAGAATTTTTTTAGATATAACCATATCTACATGACATCTGTAGCTAGACATAGAGAAGCTTATTTTAAAATTTATATGGAAAGGGAAATGAATGAGATAAAGGTTTTGAAAAAGGAGAATAAAGGTGGAGGAATCACTCTACCCAATTTTAAGAATTATAAAACTGCAGAAGTCAAGACACTGTAATACTAGAAAAGGAATAGACACATAGATCAATAGAACAGAAGAAAAAGTCTAGAAAAAGACATACATAAATATGGCCAGTTGACTTTTGGTAATGGTACAAAAATAACTTAAAGGAGAAAAATAACATATAGGAGAAAAATATTCCTGACCTGGGGTTAGGTAAAGAATTCTTTAAAATGGTGGCAAGAGCATGATCCATAAAAGAAAAAAAAAATCATAAATTGGATATCGTCCAAATTAAAAACTGTTGTTCTGCAAGTGATACTGGCAATGTAAAAGATGGAGTTTGGCAAGATGGCAGCAGAATGAAGACACCTGGCTCACCTCCTCCACACATTCACAACCAAACTACACCTTTGTTGTTGTCATAGTGACAACAAAGTCAATGACCCTAGAAAGATAAATAGATGACTGACTATAGCATACATTGAGAGAAAGGGGTAGGAAAAACTGTAATTAATCTGGGTTTAGAGGATACTGGGGCACTACAACCCATTAAAGGGAGGGGCGGCTGCCATATGGAGCCTCTTCACTGCTGTTAACTCAAGGGCACATGCCCACATCTGGAGTTTTAAACCAGGAACTTTATTTGAAAAGAGGTATACAAATTTGGTGGCAGGACTGAGGGGGCTCACCTGGGGAACTATAGGAATAAAGGTACAGAGTCTGTAGCTCCCCAACTAGAACAGCTGGAGCCTGAACCAGCAGGATGAGCCAGATGGGATCACCTGTGCTGTGTCTCTTTATAGATGATGCCATATTTTGCAGACTATATTTTACGAAACATCTGCCTTACTCCAATTCAACCAAAACAGATAACAATGAACATTCTCATTAACTAGCATTTCTGGGACCCATTAACTAGCATTTGTGGGACCCTCACGGGTGGCCAAGAATCGAATGGGTTCTGCAGAGGCTGCGGGCAGCCTCGCAACCCAGTGCTCAACCGCTGCGCCACCAGGGGAGGCCCTCATTAACTAGCATTTGAAGCAACTGGACCGAAACAATAGCAGCAAGTACTACAGGGTAAGGATTCATACTTAGAAAAGCAGAGAAAACAACTCCTGGCTTGTGACCTTGTCTCAAATACAGTCCTCATCAAGTGTTACAACTACTGCAACCAAAGAACTGAGGTTGAGAGCAGGATGAGACTGTTCAAAACATTTTGACCATGGAGTAGGCCTAGGGGAAGGGGTCACTGTGAATCCCCACATACAACTTGGGTACAGCACTACAGGAAGCTTGAATCTTTGATGCTCGCTGCAGGTGGCCTTGCAGTGCCCCACTGCCCTGGTTCATACCTATTATCTGTTTCTGGCACCAGTTTCCTAGCCATCTGAACAGGTGCAAAGGTATCAGTCTATGAAATAATAGAAACCTAAAGGTTATGTTTAAGAACTTTTGATTATACCCAGCTCCTTGTAAGAGGGGTATAAAGCTAATTTATCAAGACAAGAGGAAGAAACTCCTATTACAACCTCTGAAAACAAAAAAATAAAGAGACAGAGGAACATATTGTGATGGCTAGAACAATGACAACAAAAAACCCAAAACAGCCTCCCTGCAGTGGTTGAGCGCTGGGTTGCAAAGCTGCAGCTCAGGTTCGATCCCAGGCTGCTGGGCGAGGGTCCCACGTGGTGAGCAGACCTCTCCTGCCGCCCGCTGCTCCCCTCAGCAGTGTACTTCGTGGTTCTGCCTGCTCTGTTCTCCCCTCTGGCTCTGGTGAATTTTCTCACCCTCCCGGTGCTTCTGACTATACCCAGTGCTTGTATAAATAAATAAATAAATCTTTTAAACAAACAAACAAACCCAAAACAAGTATCAATTCAGGAAAACTGTTGGAATTTGCCTGGGGAGTAGTTTAAGGTAACAGTACAACCATGCTAATCAAATTGAGAAAAACAATAGAAGATGAAAACAAGGAATACAGTAAAGATGAAGAAAATATGAGTGTTACATCTAGAACTAATAGTTCTAAAAAATACTATAACCAAATTAAAAAAATATGATAGAAGGCCGCAATAGTAGAAAAACACAAGTAATAGAATCAGCAAGTCTGATGCACAGTAGCTGAAAACACACAAATATCAGTAGAACAACAAAGAGAAAAGAATAAAGAAAAATGAAAATAGTGTAAGAGCCCATTGGGATAACCTAAAGAGAAGTGGGCCTCCCTGGTGGCAGAAGGACTTAAACAGAGCACCGTGAAGTTATCCACAGCATCCGCAGTCTCTGCAGATGAGTTCGATTCCCGTGGGCAGCCAGGGAGCTAACCCACATGGTGCAGCAGACCTCTCCTGACTGGCCCGCTGCTCCCCTCAGCAGTGTATTTCAGTCAATCCGCATGTGCTGCTCCCCACTCTGTCTCTGAACCCTCTCACCCCCTGCACCTCTGGCTTATACCCCAGTTCTTGTATGCATAAATAAATAAATAAATCTTTAAAAAGGAGAGAAGTAACATCTGTATTATGTGGGTTCCAGAGAGAAAAGTAAGAGAAAGGCATAGAAAATGTTTTTTAAAAAATAATTCCTGAGAACCAGCTCAACCTGGGAAATGAACTAGATGTGATCCAAGAGGGGCAAAGAGTTCCAAATAAAATAATAGCAGATGGACATAATTTAAGACACATTATAATTAAACTTTTGAAAGACAAACAAGGAAAAATATTAAAAACATTCAAGAGAGAATAGTAACCTTTTTTCTAAGGGAACACCTATTATACTTTGGACTTACCATGAGAAGCTTACAGCAAGAAGGGAATGGCAGGAGATATTTAAATTACTTGAAGTAAAAGATGTCCAACCTAGAATATTTTGCAAAATTATCATTCAAGACAGAAGGAAAGATAAGAACTTTCAATGAAAAGCAAAAATTAGGGCCTCCCTGGTGGCACAAGGGGTTAAGCACCGCACTATGAAGCTATCCACAGCCTCTGCAGCATGAGTTCTATCCCCAGCAGGCCAGGGAGAAACCCACCTGGTGCAGCAGACCTCTCCTGCCTCGCCCACTGCTCCCCTCAGCAGTGCACTTCAGTCAATCTGCCTGTTCTGTTCCCCACTCTGTCTCTGGTGAATCCTCTTACCCCCCTGCACCTCTCACCTGTACCCCAGCTCTTGTATGCATAAATAAATAAAATCTTTAAAAAAAGAAAAGCAAAAATTAAAAGAATGTATCATTATCAACTGGACATGAAAGAATGACCAAAAGAGCTATAATAAAGCAACAAGAAAACAACAAAACAAAAATCTAGAGGTAACAGACACCTAAATAATACAACAAGGAAGAGAGGGAGAGTGAAAATGTGGCTCAGCAGAATCAGTGGTCATTTTTACAATGCCAGTTAGGATGAGATCCACTGTCCCTGGGAGGCAAAGTCCTGGGTCCAAACTCTGTGGCTGGCATTGCTAAGCTGGAAAAAGTGAAGGCTAAAGAACTTCCCACCAAACTAGGCTAGATGTATGCTATTGTATCTTCTGTACATAAAAATAATAAAAGTCATCCTTTAAAAATAAAAAGAATATAATAAAGACCATATATCACAAACCTACAGTCAATGTAACAGTTCATGGTGGCAAGGTGAATTTTCCCCTTTAATATCAAGAATAAAGCAAGGATGCTCACTGTTACTTCTGTTCAATTGTTAGAGGTTTTAGCTTGAGCCATCAGACAACAGGAAATTAAAGGGATCCAGGTTGGAAAACAAGAAGTAAAACTATCACTGTTCAAAATAATATAATATGATATGATGTTGATATGAGATGAAATGATATAATATAGAAAGCTCTACAAACTCTACCAAAAAAGATATTAGATGAATACAGCAAAGTGGACGTTTACAAAATCAACATATAAAAATCTATTGCATTTTGATGCATGAATAATAAATGAGAAGAAAAAAATTAGGAAATAATTTCATTTGCAATCACAACAAAAAGCATCATATACCTAGGAATTAAGCTGACCAATGAAGTGAAAGACTTGTACAATGAAAAGTACAAGATGTTCTAAAGGATATACATCATGAGAGGGAAAACATTCTATGTTCTCCTGATTGGTATAAATACAATCAAAAGGATTATTCCACGAAAAGTGATATAGAAATGTAATGCAATCCCCATTAAAATACCAACACTCTTCTTCACAGAATAGAAAAATAAATGTTACAAGTTCTATAGAATCTATAAAAGGCCTTGAATAACTAAAGCAATCCTGAGAAAAAGGAGAGAAACAGAGGCATCATGTTACCTTACTTTGTACAATAAAATAACAGTAATTAAAACAATACGGTATTGGAATTAAAACAGACATAGGGCTCAGTGGAACAAAATAGAAAGTCCAGAAAAAACCCACATGCATATTGGTACTTAATTCATGATGTAGGAGCTACTACCATGCAAAGGGGAAAGCAAAGTCTTTTTAACAAATGGTTCTGGGAAAACTGAACAGTCACATGTAGAAGAATGAAGTTGGATTGTTCGAACTCCATGCACAAAACTAAATTCAAAGTGGATTAGAGACTAAGACCTACAACAATAAAATATATAGAAAAAACATTGGTGATACATTTCATGACATCAGTCATAAAGATGTTTTTTGGTGACTCCACCCTTACAACAAGGGAAATAAAAGCAAAAATAAACAATTAGAATTACCTCAAATTGAAAAGCTTTTACACAATGAAAGAAAATATGGGTAGTTTTAAGAGACAGCTTACTGAGTGGGAGAAAATTCACATATTATGCAACCAACAAGGGGTTAATATCTAAGACATACAAAAGGCTTATTCAATTTGGCAATAAAACACCCCTCAAAACCCAACTGCCAAGTGAGCAGCAGAAGTGAACAGACAATTCACCAGGAAGGATATTGAGAAGGAAAACAGACACATGGAAAATGTTCATCATAATTTTCAATAAAGGAGAAGAAGGTGAAACCACAGTGAGATACTATCTCCCACATACAAAAATGACACATGTTACAAAGATACTCAACAAGTGCCAGAGAAGATGCAGAGAAAGAGGAGCCTGTGATAATGTTGTTGGGAATGAAAACTAGAGCATCCATTTTAGAAAATGATTTGGATTTCTCCTTAAAAAAGTAAAAATGGAAATAAATACCTGATGACCCAGCAATCCTATTCTTGCATTTATCTGAAGAATACGAGCTTATCAACACGAAAAATTATATGGTCCACATTGCTTATTATAGCATTATTTACAATAGCAAGGATATGGAAACAACCTAAGTACCCAATGATAGAAAACCAAATCAAGAAGATGTGGCATATATACACAATGAATTAGTATTTAGTCACAAGGAAATATGAAATGTTGCCATTTACAACAAAATGGAAAGAGCCCTAGTGAATTGACAAAGACGCATACATCGCGGATAACTTGATAAAGCAAAATACTTCGGAAAACTGTTGGTCATTAATAAAGTTAACTCTCTAAATTAAGAGGGAGTCTACGGCCATACCACCCTGAACACACCTGATCTTGCTGAAACTAAGAGAGAGGGGGGATGGAGAAAGTGTTAAAATGGCATAAGGGATGATGGGGGTGGAGAAAGAATGTGAAAGATAGGCTGAAGAAAATATTTACAAATCTTATTTCTAATAAAGAACTTGTATCCAAAACTTACAAAGAACTCTCAAATTTCAAGTAAGAAAGCAAATAACCCGATTTTTAAAATGGGCAGGATGCTTGAACAGGTATTTTCCTCAATGTATGGATGACATCTGGATAAACACATGAAAAAATGTTCAGCATCATAAATATATTTATACTAAAACTTATACTCCAATATTTATAGCAGCTCTATTTATAAAAGCTCCAAACTGGAAGCCATCAGAATGTCTTTCGATAGGTAAATGGATAACAATGGTAAATCCATACAATGGAATACTATTCAACAATAAAAAGGAATGAACTTCTGATACATGCAACGACTTAGGTTAATTCCAAAGATATATGCTGCACAAGAGTCCAGTCTCAAAACCTTACATATTTTATATCTTCATTTATGTGCTCTTCCCTGAACTACAAAACTACAGAGATGGAATATAGGCCAGTCATTGTACATGTCTGGGAGAGAATAAAGGAATTGCATGAAGGGGTTTTGGGGTTAATAGAGCTATTCTTTAACCTGATTGTGGTGGGTATGCAAATCTAACAATTTTCTATAAATCTGTTCAAATTTTTGCCCCCAAATTGTTTATTATACTCTCTAATAACTTTTTAAATGTTTCATGAAAGGGTAACTGATGCATAAATACCAAACCAGTAAGAAGACAAAAATAGGATTAAAGAAGTAAGACACACTCTTAGAAAGAAAGTATATAGATGAGCAACAAGCTTAAGCAACTAACTACAGAAAAGTGGTTACCCCAGGGGAAAAGTGAGGAGCCAAGAGGGAAGAAATGTTTTATTTCTTTTTATAAAGAGGTACCTGACAACCAAAGTGTTCACCCACAAAAGTTACACCCATACAATGGCATATTATTAAGCTATAAAAGAATAAAATTCTGACATATGCTACAACATGAATTAACCTTGAAAACAAAATGCTAAGTGAAATAAGCCAGATACAAAAGAATAAATGCCGTGTGGTTCCACTTGTAAGAAATATCTAGAATGGCCAAATTCATAGTGACAGAAAGGAGATGAGAGAGAGCAGGATGAGAGTGGGGGTGGGAGAGAAGAGGGGAGTGGGGAATTATTATTTAATAAGTACAGATCTTCTGTTTGGGGTTGATGCAAAACTTTTTGAAATAGTGGTGATAATAGTACCACATTGTGAATGTAATTAATGCCATTGAATTATATCACTTTTGATAAAGGAGATGCAGGTGACACCCACATGGTTAAAATGGCAAATATTTTACCACCATAAAAAATAATGTGACACACTAAACCACTGAATTGTACACTTAAATGGGTGAATTGATAGTATGTGAACTGTCTCCAGAGATCTAGTGAAAGAAAATAAGAAAGGAAAACTAGCAAATCTTAGTGATCAGTATGTGTCATTTTACTTTCTTTACTTGTGAAATAATTCAAAATGTTTCATATTAACAAAATCATTTTTAAAGAAAATGGAGCTCTTACAGGGCTCAGTGTAATTTAATTCTGTACCTATGAATTATATAAGATCTCATATCTTTTACCCTGCTACAAGGTATAATATTGGGAATAAGTCACAGAAGGGCCATTTGGCTAAGAATTAGGTGCCTGAGTCTACGTTTCCCTAACAGACGAGTGTCCTTGGGAAGTTACTGAACATCTGGATGCTAAATCCTCATCTTAGACATTTTCTCTCCCCTTATAATGTATGTGCATTGTAATGTAGAGAATGACAGATGAATGTACAAATGTCAGGATGTGTTAAACACAAATTAAACATGAAGGAAATTCACAGAGCTCATCATGGCCAATGCTTTGACCATCTTCCCATCAAGCCCAATGCAGGCTACTTCCACAAGTGTCCCCACTTGTGTGCCAGGATCATCCCTGGCATGGAGCACAGGGAATCATGGAATCAGAAGGGGAGATAAATCACCATACCCCTTCCTCTGCAAGCCAGAGCTGGCATACGGCTCCATGGCTTGACATCATTCTGCACGTTCTGACTTTCAAGTGTGCTCTGGGGAGAAACAAAACAATAGAAGCCAAGGAAACTTTTTTGTGGGAGAGGCGCACACGGCCCAGAGTGGTATCCACTGCCCCAGGAGCATCTGCTAAAATTTTGTGGGATGCCCACCCTCTCCTTGTCCCCTTGGAGCAGGGGCTGGAAGCAACTTACCCACGCTGGCCAGGGTATACTGGTAAGGCTCCGAGAGAAAGTGTGGGAGGGTGAGGACAAAGGCACCCAAAGCCAGGAGGAGACCTCCAATGCCAATCAGCCTAGGGCGGTGCACCCGGCTGCCAAAGTAGCTGACGAAGATGATGAGGATGGCATTACTGATCTGTGCAGAGAGCAGAGGGGTTGAGTGAGACCGAGACTCCATCCTTCCCACCCACAGAGGAGATCTGATGGTACCTTGTCCAGAGTGGCTGGAGGCTGCCCCATGTCAATTGGAGCCCTGGCAGAGCCACAGTGTCAGCCTTACCCAGAGAGGCTCTTGGTGGGAAGTTTCAGAAAAAGGGAAGTATCTAGAGAACATGAAAAGCTCAGAGCCCCAATTTCAGGCACCTTAGGACCAAACCTTCTAGAGCAAAATCCAAGGAAGTCTCTGCTCCTGGTTGGTCTCTAGAAGCAGCACCTTGTTCCCTAACTAAACTCCATCAGGACTCTGACTCAGTTGTCAGAATAAGCACTTTGCAGCATGCACTATCTCATGGCATCATGCTACAGCTCCTTGCACAGAAGACAAGACTGGGGCTCTGAATGTTAAGTCGCTTGCACAGGTCCTTGAGGTTGGGAGGTGGTTGGATTTGGAATTGTCTGGAATTGCCTAACTGTAAAACGCTTCATCCAAAGAGATTTATTGCCTCTTGGCGGGAAAGTTTTGCTCCCAACAGCTCTTCTAATAACCTGCCCTTGGCCCTCCCTGGGTCTGCTTCCACTTCTATCAAAGGAGGGATCAGGACTAAATTACCCATAAGTCCCTTCAGAGATTGTTTTCCTTTTACCCTTTGTGAGCGAGGACCACCTGCATCACAGGGTTATCAAAGTCACCGGCCAACGTTTAGAAGGGTGCAAGCTGTATGCAAAGAGCTGGTTCACTGTTCTGGAAGAGAGGATGAGCTATATGGAGAGGTGACCCCAGTCACCAGGGATCACCAGGAAACTCAAGACACAGATCACAATCAGACATACACAAACATACACACAGAGAGACATTAAACACACAGACTCACACAGAGAAAGAAGTGAAGCAATGCATGCAGGATAGGAGTTCGAGGGGGAAGGGTCTGAGTGCCACCAGGCCGGCAGTGAAGACTCAGATGGGCCACAGGGCTTGTGGACAAGGGTCTGAGGTGGGGAGCGGGGGCAGCGGAAGACATGGTGCTTGCTCCCCCACCTGCATTCCTGGACTGGGGACAGGTAGAGGCCACATAAAGTCATGGTTCATCACAGAACTCAATTAGAGGTAGACAACCTGCACACCTGGAGCAAGCCATAGCACCTGCCGAGCTGCACTGTCCTCATCTGCAGGGAAGGCCTCAGGAAATGTAGTGTTCCTGCCATGCCCGCCTACTGTTGGACTTAGCTGTCTCCATTGGCCACACGTACATCCCAACTCCCCGTCCTCTGCTCCTCTGAGCCTTCCCCAGATCCAGAGGTCAGGGTGGAGCACAGTGAGGTCTCCATGGACCAGAAGCTCCTGCTTACCTCATTCAAACTGGAAATGAGACCCGAGGAAGAACTGGAGAGGCCAAAACGCTTCTCAATGGTGGTGAGGCTGCTCTTGAAGTAGGCACTGTACAGCAGCTGGCAGAGCTGCAGGATCCCATGGCAGAGCACGAACACCTGGGGAGAGACCATGGGCCTGTGAAGCCTTCCATTCTGGGGTCCCTGAGGCCTGTTTCCTCACCTGTTACTTGGGAATGCTCACTTCAAAGGTGAGACCTGGGGGTGAAATGTCATCATAGCTCTAACCACTTTTCATCCCATAGACTCACGCAGTCTGTGGTAGCCATCCCCACCATTCCTGCCATTCTTATCACCGTGACCCACCGTAAATGGTGACTAAAACCACAGGGTTGGAGCAATACCCTCAAGGGAATGATCTGACTTATCACCAGGCACCCAGGTCACTCAGCCCTTTGCATTGTTCTGACAGCACAGCAGAGACCCCCAGGGTATGGCTCTGTCTCTCCTGTGTCCTGTGAGGACTGACAACACCTCTCCTGCCAGTTCAAATAACTCCCAGGGGAGGCTCTGGGTCACACTGCCCCACTCTCTTGGCCTGTCCTCCAACCTCTCTTCCCCATCAATATGCAACCTATAAAACCACTCCAAATATCCCAAAGAGGGGATCCCCATGCGGTCCCCAAAGCATTTGGTATGAATGGTCGTCCTCAAGCCTGTAATTACCCCTATTAGCACTAACTATGGTTGTGCTTGTGCCTCCCCTGGAGGGATGATAGGGCCTATATCATTTATCTCTAGGTCCTACCCTGCCCTGAATGCCTTGCCCTGGATGTAAGTGAGTAAATGTGAGTTCTGAAGTTGATGGGGACAGATAGGAGTTCGAGACATGAGCAGTCAGCTCCAAGCTGAGCTCTGGGACCTCTTGGGTTCTCACCTGGGTAAACAGACTCAGAGCCAGGAGTGCCATATTCCTAAGCCCCTTTCACCACTTACCTGACATTGACCCCCCCACTCTCCACCCCAACACAAACACACACACACACATCTACACACATCACCCTTCTGGAGATTGCACTTTTCCTCCAGGGAAGGACCCTGCCAAAGCTTCTTCCTTAACTGAAAGGCTAGCATCTCAGGAGAGCAGGTGGGACTCCACTTCCATTTCCATTTCCTTGTAAAGCTGAGCCTGCCTCCTCCACAGGGGTCCCACTCCAGATGGTGGGATTGGAGCTGATTAGGCTAAGGCACTAATCCATCCCTGATTTCCTAGCAAGGTTCTACTCTGCTTCATTTCACATATTGAAGCTCTTTTTCTTCTAAATTTACACTTGTACTGAACTGGTTTATAACATATAGGTTTTAAGTATGCAACATTAAAATTTGACATTGGTATATGCTACATTATGATCCCCACCAAAAGTCTAGTTTCTATTCTCTACTATACAGCTTTTTACCTGATGGAATTCTCAATGTCATTTTGAAAATGATCTAGTCCCACTCTCTTTTACAAATGTGAAAGCTGAAGGCAGAAGAGGAGGACCCTGAGTGCCTTCCATTTGTAGATTCTTGGCTTAGGTGTCCGCGCTTGAGATGCCCGGAGTGGACAATGACACTCCTTCAAAGGTGAGCTCAAAAGATGAGGTCTTTGTTCCCTCCCCTTCGATAGGAGCCAATATTAGCTACTTTCCTCTAATGAAGAAAATGAAGCAGAAGTGATGCCCTGTGAACGCTGAGGCTAAGTCCTCAAAGCCAATAGAGAATCTGCTGACTCTCTTGGGACCCTCAAAACTCAGACTCCATGTTGTAAGGAAGCCCAGTCTTCCTAACAGGGTGGTCACACCCTGGTGTTTCATTGAAACCAGATTAGGTTTCAGCCTAGAGTCAGCATCAGCTGGCAGACACGTTACTGAATAAGCCTTTAGAAGATTCTATCCATAGCCTTCAATGCCAAGTGGAACAGAAATGAGCTCTTTCCACCAAGCTTTGGACAGATGGCAGATTCCTGAGCAGACTAAATGTCACTGTTTAAGCATTAAGCTTTGCATTGCTTTATCATGCATCATTAGATAATTGCAAGACCTGCTGCCACACACTTTGTCCTTCAAGAGTTCAAGGTCATACTACTCTAGCTCCCATAGCACACACCAGTGTCTGTGTCTTTGCTCACAATCTGCAGAGTCATCTTCTCTTTCTTTGTCTGCATATCTCTTCCTTGCCCTTCAGAGGCCCCCCTTGTCCAGCATGGGACTCAGTTATGTGGCCAGTTCAAGGCTGTTTTTAAAATCCCAGCCACCCTGTGGCTGATTTCTGCACAGTGTGTTGGCACATGGCTGGCATCAAGGACAGCATCAGGACATGAGTGAGGGCTGTCAGAGCAATCTAGGTGATACGGTGAGGGCCTGACCGGAGGGAGGCAGTGGGGGTGTAGGGAGGCACTTATTCAGGGGCACCTGGCACTTGTTCAGGCACTTGTTCAGGGTGCGTTTATAACAGGATGGGCCCCAGTAAAGGGGGAGGTTCCAGGTTCCCTGCCCCATCCAAGGGAGGGTGGAGCTGAGCAGGGAAGAGAAGAGGCTGGAGAGACTGGAGAAGGAAGGAAGAAGGATGCGGAGCCAGGAGACCAGGAAGAGGCACAAGGGGCAGAGAGACATGTGAAGAAGCTGCACTTGCTTTTTGGCCCTGGACTGGCTGAAACAGATGTGGGTGAGAGACCCGTGGGGAGGTTAAGGGTGGCAGCTTTGATTTGATTTTGCTTTTGCTTTTTTCCTTCCAGACTTGTCTGGCCCCTTCTGCCCCTTTCCTATGGGTCCCCACCAGAAGGTCCTATAGACTTGTGGCAGGGTTTCGGGCCTTGCTTTGGGCCAACGCTCTTTGGATGGGCATTTATCCACGAGGGGATGGATTACTTTTGATGCTTGATTTGGAAACTTTATTCTTTCCCTTTTCTGTATTGCACACTAATTGCATTAAAGTCCCTTTCCATTGAAGGTCATAAGTAGCACTAGAGGATGTTTTGTCTTGATGCGGTAGATGGCAGAACATATTTAGAGCAGGCAGGTTTGGGGTCCTAGGGTGCCCCTCTCCCTGCCCTGTAACAAGTTGACAGGGATGTCACCGATGGCACTGGAATTAAAGGGGCAGTGTGTCCAGCTTAAGTGTCAGGAGGGGGCAAGGTCTGGCATGGAAATTGGTGGCCCAGGAGGAGAAGTGTATATGAGCGAGGGCAGTGAGCAGTTTCAGAACACCCAAGTTTCTGGGCATAAAGCTCAGGAAGAAACTGTCTCCCCCTTCCAAGGTAGTAGTGAATTAACAGGACTGACTAATTTCTACCAAATTCCATGGCAGTCTCACGAGAGGAAGGTGAGGACAGTGGGAGAGAAAATTTGTGTCAGATCTTTTCCTGAAAGATACGTATTCGCTTTTTCCCGTAGAAACACAAATCTCCCACTTTCTCAGACTAGATGTTGGTAGAGGACTCCACCTAGGGTGAGCTGGCACCATTCCACATCTCTCACAGAACCAACCTCACCACCCCTGCGGCCCTGGCAGGTCTGGGTGCCCTGGCAGAAGTATTGGCATGTATTTGGACCCCAGGTTCCAGGGGATGTAGCAGGCAGTGAAAATTCAGATATGTGGCTGCAGGGGAAGGAAGGGTGGGAAAATAATACCAGGAAAAGAAAAAGAAGTAGATGGAGAGTTTCAGTAGCACTCTCTGGCCAGGGTCACTTGGGGTGACAGCAGTCTGGCCCCACCTACTGAGGTTATGTGGAAGGACCGTGGGACCATGACCCCTGGATGGAGCAAGAAACAATGCAGACAATACAGAAGAAACAGAAATCCATCTGTAGAGGAGGAGCCTGGGTTTCAGAAGACATGCAGATGGGTCGGTGGGAGAAGGGACCCCTTCTCTGGCTGGGTGGCAGTCCACCCTCCGCCATCTGGTAGATGATAAAGTGTGTGCACTGTGATGATTTGGGTTTTGGAGTCAAACAAGCCAGGCTCTGTTAAAAATGGTGTGACTACATATGACCTCTCTTAGCAGTGGTCTCTCCACTGATAACGGGAGGAGGTTAATACCTGTTCACAGAGCTGCTGTGCAGCTTAGTGAGAGAATGTGTTTTGTGTGTCCTGCCTAGGTCACAGTGAGGCATCACATACAGGAGGGATAAGAATTAGAGGCGCCCTCCAGTCCCTTAATGTCTTCCAAGTAGCTTAACCTTTGTGTTGCTGTTAGTGCTCTTATGGCATGAGAACTCCAGAACGAATTTCCTACAGAATGTTACACAGAGCACCACTTGCTCCAGATGTTCCAGGTTGAAAGGATTCCCTGGAGAAAAAAATTAGAAAACTTTGCATGCTAGAATGCCCCTTCATGAGTATTTACAATTCATATTAGCATGGTAAATAATTAGAGAAAACCTTCGGTAAAGGCCTTTTCACTTCGTTTATTCCAACTCTCTCCATACTTCTTTAACCATGGAACTACCCTCCTCTCCCCAACACACACATATACTTTTTAAAAAAAAAATACAGCAGATAGTAGCATCCTGCAAAATATACTTTAGAGAAAGAGTCTGTCTCTCAGGAGGCAGCTTATGGCAGAATCTGAGTCATGTGATTTCTTCACAAAGGAAAAGGAAAAATCACATGGACTGTATTATCTTTAAGTTAGCACACCATCATTTGCTATTTCCTTATTCTACTATTTTTCCCTTTTCATTGCATGTATTGCTCCCTAAAATTGCATAATGCATTTGATTTCTCAAGTATTGACAGCTCTACCTGCCAGAATGTAGACTTCATAGAGGAAAAAAATCATGAATATTTTTTAGGACACTATATCCCAAGTACTTGGATAAATGCCTGGTCATAATTGGGGCTTAGTCATTGTTATGTGAATGAAGGTGTCTTTAAACTACTCAAAGTGGTGAGCCCTTCTCCAGAATACGCACCCATCAGAGCAGCCATCCAGGAGGTGGCAGAGTTTTTTTAATGATCTGTCCACAATCATTTATGAATTCCCCCTTCAACATTACCTTCAGTGTACAGGCCACACAATTTACACAACAGCATTTGTCAGCTGCCACACTTACTTAATTTGGTGCAAATCGAAGTCATTTCTGGATATCTCTAAACCTAAATTAAAATGTTAAAGATTTACATGTATGTACAAGGGGACCTTCTCAGGTGATGGAAGTATTTTATATATATATTTTTTAAAGATTTATTTATTTATACAAGCACTGGGTACAGTCAGAAGCGCGGGAGGGTGAGAGAATTCACCAGAGCCAGAGCGGGGAGCAGAGGGCAGCAGGAGAGGTCTGCGCACCATGTGGGACCCTCCTCTGGTGGCCGGGGAGCAGCCGGGGATCGAACTGGCACCGAGGAGGCTTCGGGCAGCTTCGCAACCCAGCGCTCAACCGCTGCGCCACCGGGGAGGCCCAGTATTTTATATTTTGATTGTGGCTGTATTCACACAGTTAAATAACTTTATCAAAACATATAAAACACTTGAAAACTGTGTACTTTACTATATGTAAACTATATCTCAATGAAGTTGGTTTAAAAAAAATAATTTAAAAGATTTACAACCATAAAGGCATTCGAAACAATACTCTGATACTTTGAAGGGAATTCCATGAATTATTTAAAAAACATATATAAAAATATAATATATAATATAATATATATGTAAAATGAGCATTGGCAATGTAATAGGAATAATTTTATTCAAGGGGCCCACCATTCAAGAGTCAAATCCACGTAAATATCTAAGTTCCCGGGTGCTAATGGAAACACCTAGGTTTACATGATGAGTATCTGTCAACATTATTCATCCTTGGGCACATCTGGTAGAGAAACTTGAGGAGAAACATAATGCAAGGGGAGCAATCTTGCGGGGTGGGGTGGGTAGGAAGCTCTAAGACTTCAAAATGCAAAGCCATGGTTACAGCCCATTCTTTCTCCAATCCTAACAAACACGAAGGGGAAGTTCAAAGAGGAAGGAAGCAGGGAAATTAGAGTGATTATGAGATATTTCTTCTAATGAAGAGGAATCTTTTCACCAACAGTGTCGAGAAAGACTGAGAAGACGCTAAGATGCCAAAAGAGGGCACAGAGTGGGGTTTTAGGCAAGTGGGTGTGAGTCACATGGACATAAAAGGTAAGCCTTGAGCACAAGCGTGGAAGTCCTATGACTCAGGATGAATGAGAAACGGTCAAAAACAGTAGAGTTGGTTTCCTTTGCTATACCTGTTTATGACCTCGTTTCCAAACTAAATATTGGAATATTCTGGTGCTTCCCAAGAGGTATGTGAGTCTTGTTTCCAAACTAAATATGACCCAAGACATCTAACCATAGTAATATGGACACTGGCAACGGGTCTGAAATGTGATCTCATAGGCTTGGGACCTGCTTAACCTCTGACTCTGCTATCAACCAACTCTGATTTTGTCTGCATGCATCTTGGGGAAGGCAAAACTCTAGAAAAGTCACCTGATGCCTAATGTCCATCCATTAGGATGTCATGTCTCTGAGATATTTTAACATATTGAAGTAATCGAGAGAGGAAATAAAAGCATTCAGGAGTAGATGGGACTGGAGTAGCTGTGACACAGGTTACGACACCCAGTTTGGAATAACTGCTTCTATCAAAAAATGGCAGCTGTCAACAACCTAAATGGAGCTATTCTTAGGGACAGAGGGACAGGGACAAAGAGAGGGAGGGAAAAATGAAAGGGAAGGTGGGAGGGAGGGAGGGAAAGGGACAGCAGCATGAAGCCATATCCTTACCCGCCCAGAGAGTCTGTGCCGAGGGCCACTCTGCAGCTCTCTGAATGAGGGAGGGAGACAAGGAGGTGCCACTTGTTTAGCTCCTTTAATCTCTGGGAGTCAGAATCTGGCCCCAGAGTACATTCTGTTCCTCCTCTCTCTGGACTGGATCTGACTGCACCCCAGACAGGCAGGAACGCGTCTGAGGCTCACATACCTCTTGGGAAGCACCAGAACAGCACAGCCCCACTGACAGCGCAAGCTGGTTGGAGCAACACTTTTCACCTAGAAGCTCCTGTTCAGTCAGCTGGATTCCCTCCTGTGTAATCATAAAATCTATTTACATTTCTTTCATTTTTTTTTTATTTTTTCCCTTTATTCTGAATCAGTGTGATACAAGTATCCCTGACTGTAGCCCACCCCAAGTCCACCATCTCAAGTCCACCACCAGCACCGCAACTCAGGAACAACCACCCCTGCTTTTACTTTTTCTGTTGATTATATTCAAAATCATCTGCTTGTTCTGTCATTTCTTGATTCATTACATTTGATTGTATGCCATTATAGAAGAAGATTAGTGCATATACTCTTTTTTTTAAAGATTTATTCATTTATGCATATAAGAACTGGGGTACAGGACAGAGAGGTGCGGGGGTGGGAGGTGAGAGTATTCAGTAGAGCCAAGTGGGATGCTGAACAGGCTGATTTACTGAAATACACTGCTGAGGGGAGCAGTGGGAGAGTCAAGAGAGGTCTGCTGTGCCATGTGGGTAGCTCCCTGGCTGGCTGGGGGATCGAACTCATGCCACAGAGGCTGCGGACAGCTTCATAGGCTTCTCTTAACCCCTTGTGCCACCAGGGAGGCCAGGAGCATATATTCTTACACCTCCCACCCCCTCCCTCTTCCTCCCAACCTTTAACAGTTCTGTCACTGTTTGTACTATTATTGGATCACTTCACTCTGTAGCAAACAAAGTGGGAGCCAAAGGAGTGGGGCTCCCCTCTCGGGTGTACACAGCAGCACTAGCTGATAGCCCCTCAGTTCCCGGAGACGCTCTGTACTTCCCCATGTCAACGCTTACCCAGGATTAACTCTTTGGATTCAGCTCCACTTCTCATTTTCTGATCCTCAATCTGTTCCTCTCCACAGCCGGCCAAGTCCAAGGGCTCCCCTGACTGTAGGCTCCACATAGGCACTTGAGAACCTACTTTACTCCTTTCTTTTTCATTCCAACCACATTGAAATGAAATGATTATTATGGACATTATTGAAATATTTTGTTCACACAGAATTTCTCCCCCTTTCTTTTTTCTTTTGTTGGTTTTGCTCATGTTTTTATTCATGACTTTCATTATAATGAGGGTGTTGGAGATGAAGGCGATAAACGACCTCAGTCTGCCATCTTGAATTATAAACCCAATCCATTTCTTGATGCTATCGAGCAAACAAATGAATACTCTGCCCCCATTTTTTCAGCCCTTCTTCACAAACCAGCTCCCCTCCCCTATACTCATGCATGTTGATACCTCTTTATTTGGCTAGAAATTTCCAAAGTAGTTGGTGTGTGTCTCCATAAGAAGGCACGTGGCTGGAGAGTGGTGCTGGCTATGGGTGTCTGCTCATCTCTACTGTACTTCTAGTTTTCAGTGTCTTTAACCTCAGAGCCAATTTTTTTTTTTATTTTTAAAAAAGATTTATTTCTTTATGCATACAAGAACTGGGGTACAGGCCAGAGGTGCGGGGGGTGGGGGTGTGAGAGGATTCACCAGAGACAGAGTGAGGAGCAGAACAGGCAGACTGACCAAAACACACTGCTGAGAGGAGCAGCAGGCGAGACAGGAGAGGTCTGCTGCACTATTTGAGTAGCTCCCTGGCTGGCTGGGCGATTGAACTTGTGCTGCACTGGCTGCGGATAGCTTCACAGGGAGGCCCTCAGAGCCAATTCTTAGTCCTGGTTGGCAGTGACCAAATGGGTAAGGCCTGGGAGGTGCAGCTCAGGGCTCAGGTGGCCCCTAATGCAATGGGGACAAAGAAGGCAACTCAGAAAGGATGATTCCTGACTGTTTCCCAATGACCCCAAAGATGCAGCCTTCTAAAGGGAAAGAAGGTCTCTTCTGGATTGGCTCCCCTGAGAGGACTCAGAATTGGAGGGAAGTGGGGAGGACGGGATCCTTTTCCCTGTGCTGTCAAAAGAAGAAGATGAAAGCAAAGCAGAGACTCAGATGTGTCCTAGAATGAGGCCTTCTCAGTCAGTTGACCTGCTTACACCTCCTGGGCCTTCTGCAGGGTGTGACTTTGGATCCAAACCATGGCCAGTGCCCCAAAGGGAATGTCTCTTTTAAGAAATGATTCAGGAAATCAAATAAGTTCTTATCCAGGAAGAATGCCTGAACAAGATAAAATTCAGAGATTCAAAATAGCCAGTCAAGGGTCAAAGTTGCTGGTATTCATAGTAGCAATAATAAAAGGTATCTTTAGTTTTATTAATATTACTATAAACTAGAAAAGGCCTTTGACAGTACAGAGGCCTGGGGACCCTTGGGAGTATAAAAATCAGAACAATCTAAAGCCAAAAAAAAACCATAGTTTTCCAACACGGATTCCTTGTTCCTTTAGAAAGGGCAGCCAGGTTGAAAAGTTGGAAAAAAGAGTCTGCCTGGGAGGGGAGGCCAGTTGAGCTGGGCACTTGATGGCTCTGTCTCACTGTGCAGTATTATTTCCCCCCTTCTTCTCTCCAATGCCCCCGGCCAGCCTCTATGGTCCACAGAGTGACCGCACTGTCTGGCGGGGTTTGCCTAACATAACTGAGAAAGGCCAATCTCTGACAGCTACTTCAGGGAGGACCAGAGCCTCACCAGAGGCCACGGGGATACACGAAACGGCGGCAGCCACAGTGAAGCAGGCTGCCAAAGTGACCTCCCTCCCACCTTCCACACTGCCCGGGTGTAGTGACCAAGATGGCGCTCATGGCCAGGACCCCACAGAACTGGACTAGACCAGGCCCTTTCAGCCACTTTTTAGTCTAATCCACTCAGCAAGGACAAAATCTTACCTAAAAGTCGCTAAGTAAGATAAAATTTAAATGGACACTGGAAGTCCCAATCTGCTTCTTTCTGTAGTTTTTATTGTTATTTCATGTTTGTATGTATTATTATTATGAGCTAGACAAGGCCTTTCAGAAGAAGGGTGCTGGGAAGCCTTGGAAGTATAAAGATCAGAAGAAACTGAAAGAAACGTGGGCTTCCATTATAGCATCCCTGTGTGATGGCACCTGGGGCACACAGAAAGGAGTCTACCTCAAAACCCCTCTAACCCTCACTTTATTTGTGGTTGTTTGGTCTCTCCCCACCCTTCCCTTGGTGTCCAATCTGAAGCTTAGCCCTGAGGGTGGAGAAGGCAGATGGTTGGACTGAGCTGGTGGGATTTGCAGAGAAAGATGAAATGGAGGAGCACAGGAGAGCCTGCCTGAGGTGAACAGAACCTGTCTGTGCTTTGGAAATCATAAATTTAAGAAAAAAAATCTTGAAAGGGGACAAAACATGACCACACAAGAGTAGGTAGATTTTGGAAATCAGCTAGAAGCAAGGTGATCAAGGTTTCCCAGAAATATAAAATCTTTGAAACAGAGTTACCCTTGACATTTATGTAAATATGCATTTAAGTTCTTCTTCAAAAGTTCCCAGTGTCATTTCTTTTTTTTATGATTTTTTTTTATTTATGCATACAAGAGCTGGGATGTAGGCCAGAGGTGTGTGTGTGGTAGGAGCGGGGGGTGAAAGGATTCACCAGAGACAGAGTGGGGAACAGAACAGGCAGATCTACTGAAATACACTGCGGAGGGGAGCAGCAAGTAAGACAGGAGAGGTCTGCTGTGCGTGGGGTAGCTCCCTGGCCTGGGATGGAGCTCATGCTGCAGTGGGCCAATAGCTTCACAGTGCTGAGACTTAACCTCTTGCACCACTAAGGAGGCTTGTCCTTTCTTTTTTTAAGATAGAAAGGCTTGCATTCATGGAAAACAGTGCCATTTGTCATTTTTAAAAGTTGGTACAAGAGTAATTTGTTGGGTTCAAATAAAGCACATTTAGGGAAACTGCTTTGAATCCATTTGTGCCAAGAAAAGAACATTCTGACTATTAATATGGAAACTTAACCTATTTTATATTCTTCCTATTCTTTGCAGTAACAAGATGGGATGTTAGTATTTTCTCTCACCTCCTTGAAGGGTTTGAAGATCAAGCTTCTCCTGTCCTGCCCTCAAGAAAAGGGAAAGTAGTTTTTCAGAGAGAGAAAGTGGGGCTGGGGTCATAGGTGATATCAGAGGGATCGAGATGAGGGCTGCTGATCTCCAGGAAGCTGGCAGGGAAGGAATGAGCAGACGGACAGGTGGCCCCAGGGAGGCACTGATGCTTTCTTCACATTAACTTGTTTGTTTCCTTACTCATTTCTGTCCCCAATTTGTCAGTCCTGGTCACCCTGTATCTTCTGCATCTGGCAGACTATCTGGCACATAATAAATAATTTTTAAATAAAGTGAGTCTTCAAACCACTCTGAAAAGTACTATTACTTTTGCTTATGGATGCAGAAACTGAGGCTCAGAGAATGCTTGCAAAATTATCTCATAACACGAATTTGGTAAATGGTAGCAGCCAGCTGGTGCCAAATTACCCCATCATTCTGCTCAACTGAGCTGCCGAGCATCAGGAGAGTTCGGGAAGGAGGCATCCCTGAAGCTGCTGTCACTAAGATTGCCAGTTACCTAACTGTCAAATCCAGTGGGCTCTCTGATGATGGCTTTGCCTTAGTCCTGCAGCATTTGCCACTCGTGGTTTCTCTCTCACATTTAGGAGGTCACCTCCCAACCCAGTGCTCTTGTTGCCCTTCTGTTCCTTCTTAGACATCTTCATGGGGGCCCTTTCCTGGCTCCGCCCCTGAATGGCATCTGGATATGTCCTCAGCTCTTTTGCCATCTCTCTGCACTTTCTAGTCCTGGGGGTCCTTCCCAGCCAGCACAGAGAAGGCCCAGTGGCGCTGAAGCCTCCAGTCCATGTCTGGAGTAAGTGCCTCCCTCCTCAGCCCTGTGCATCCCACACACTTGAGCTATGACTCCTTATCAGTATCTGAAATTCTTGTGCTAAACCATTCCTGTTTCTCCATACCGATTCCTCCTCTCAATTCCAGTTTCCGCCCTGGTGCTTTGACCTCCAAACCCTTCCTGCAACCCTTGCTCTCTTTCTCCACCGCTGCCCTGCATCTAGGCCTGCCGGACCCACCTCGCCAGTATCATCACAGTCCCTACCCTTTTCCTATGTCCACCTTCCTCCTTCCCATCTACACATTTAAAAAAATATATATTTATTTATGCATACAAGAACTAGGGTACAGGCCAGAGGTGTGAGGGGAGGTGAGAGGATTCACTAGACAGAGTGGGGAAGAGAACAGGCAGATTGACTGAAACACTGCTGAGGGGAGCAGCGGGCAAGATGGGAGAGGTCTGCTATGCCATGTGGGTTACTCCCTGGCCAGCCGGGGATTGAACTAGGCGGCAGACAGCTTCACAGTGCTGTGCTTAACGCCTTGCACCACCAGGGAGGTCCAACCCATCTATACTTAAACTAATAGCCCAGTCACATTTCAAGGAACTTTAAATATAAAATTTACACATAACAGGCACAGGTCATAAGGCCAACAGCTTCATAAAAGTTCACTAAGGGAGCAGCACGCAGCTTGAGAAGTAGGCCATGCCCGGCAGTCCTGACGTGCAAGGACCCTCCTCAGTCACCACCAAACTCCAGGGTGGGGTCTTCTGAGATGCCTGTCTCCTGAGCCCAGTTTGCCTGTTTTGTACTTTACCAAAATACAGTCATAGTCAGAGTAAGATCTGAAAAACAGAGCTCAGAGCCTGTCACAACTGTATCAAAAAGCCCCCAATGATTAACACCACCTCAGATTAAACCCAAGGGAGGTGTCCCTGCCTACGCCCAGGGCTCTAGCATGTCCCTTCTGCTCGCTCTGAGCTTCTCACCACAAGGTCTCCTCCCTGTTACCCAGCTACTAACATTCATTCTGTTGAAAAGCAGTTGAAATTAGTAACTGAGTGACAAATTCATGACCCAGATTAGATACTGTTTTGTCCCAGAGCTTTGGGGGGTGGGGGGAGATATTCTCTTTGTCTGGGGGTTCTTCACTCTCTAGGCTAACTTTTACCCTCCTGTCTTTCTGGTGGTAAAATGTTCCTGGATTGCACGTTCTCCATTGTTCCTTCAGGGCACTGAGCCCACGCTGTAGTTATCAACACCTTGAATGTTTGGGGTGTTGCAGCAACCCTGACACCAGCCAGGAGGAGAAGGGAAGTGAACACAGAAGCGCTGCTACTTTATGAGGAAGAGGCAATCAACTTGGCAAACATTTGATGAAGGAATACATGAATGGAAAGAGAGAAATTTTAGTGAATGACACCTTAAGTTTTAAGCCTTGAGTAGGATGTAAATTTATCAAAATGGGTTGTAAATTCCTTGAAGAAATGGCTATCTTTTCCCTTCCATTGCACCTATTTATCTTACAAAATAGTTCTGGAGGCTAGCAAGTTACTTAGCCAAACCTTGTAAATTTTTTCACTTTCATCATAATCAAGCCCAGGTCCATCTTCGTGTTAGGAAGCCCAGTAATCTCCATTTAGAGAAAAAAGCCCCAACTCATTGTCGACTTTTGGTTCCATAAGCTTTTATCAGGAGTCTGGAGACTTTGAACAGTGAGGAGGGGATGGTGCCTGGGGCACTGGAGGTTGCCCTGGCTGGATGAGGAAGGAACCCAAACCCAGGGAAGCCCCTGCCCCACCCACTACCAGCTCAGCCTCAGCTGCAGCAGCTGCAGAAGGTCATCCCACAGCCTCCATCGGAGATTGCACCACATTCCCATCAAGCACAACACACCTGGCCTGCTGGAAGCCACAGTGGACTTTCAGAATCTGTAATGGAGTAAAAAATAGCAGACACTCGAGAGACGGGTGAGCAGACAGCCTGTTGGCCCTGACCCCGCCACGATGCTGGGTCCTGTTCATTGTCAGACTGTTCCCACTTGCTACTGATGTCAGAGATCCTCTTGAGCCACAGATTCTGCCGTTGGTGCACACACGCAATAGACAGGCATACTCAGTTCGCTGCTGTGCACGCCCTAAGAGGCGGGGGGGGGTTGGGGGACTAGCTGGCGTGGATCTGTCTCTGGCAGAGTAATACTTCCTTACAGGGAAACTTTCCCCACCCTTCCCTGATCACCCTGGCATCCCTACCTGCTAAGAGAGCCAGGATTCACCATCACAGGCTGTCCTGACAGGTGTCCACTCTCTTTCCCATTATTCAAAGGTGACGCAGCTCCCTTAAAACTCGGTCCCTCAGGGCCTACCTGACATGGAACAGACTCTTGGCAGTTAGCAGAAGGTGTTCAGGGGGAAAAAAGAGAAAAAAAAAAATCCAAGTTGAACAGAGCAGATTTCCTCTATAAGAAAATCATCCCACTTCTGGAGTCATTCCTTCCCTCTGTTATTCTGGTGCCAGGAAGGATGGATGGCAGGAGGCAAAGGCCCTTTGTCTAGCTTTCAAATCTCTCTGTTCCATCTGACACCTGGAGAGAATGAAATGTTCTCCCTAAGCATTAACCTAAGAGCACAATTCAGATTCCACCACTTGACCTCTTAAAGATCACAGAAGGGACATATAGCCCAAAGGTATTGATTTCTTCACCGATGGATGACTGTTAAAATACCAAAGATATGAACTCAAAGGACTACACTACCTGCAGATGTTGCTGGGTGAGGAAGCAGGAATATCCTCCCTACCACACCTGTGTACTTCTACTTTGCCTCTCCAGGCCTGTGGAGGGATCCTGGTGCATAGCATGATGCTTACACTGATCTCACACCACCCTCCACCCTGCTCCCTGTGCCCTGGGGCCTCACTGCCGAATGCTGAGGACCTTCTCTACCACCTACCTGCCCCAGCCTCCTTGCAAGGGATTATGGACTGAATTGGGTCCCCACTACAAAAGATATCAAAGCCCTAATCCTTGTACCTGCATATGTGGCATTATTTGGAAATAGAGTCTGCAGATATAATCAAGATAAGGTGAAATCCAACTGGAGTAGGGTGGGCCCTAATTCAATGACTAGTACCCTTATAAGAAGAAATCTGAATATGGGAACACCAGGAAATATTCCCAAGTAATGAGGGAGGCAGAAAATTGAGTGATGTGTCTGCAAGCCAAGCAACAATGCTGAGGATATCTGGTGATCACTGGAAGTGGGGGACAGGCCCTGTGATCCCCTTGGTCCTAATCCCCTTAGTTCAATAACAGAACTGTTCCTCTGGGCCAGATGTCTTCAGCTTACCTTATAGAAACTTCTTTCACCATTTGTCGGCCTTCTACATTCCTCCTCCAGTCTCAGGGAGAGTCTGCTCTCACCTGCACTCCAGGTGACAGGAAGCAGGTCATTTTATTTTTAATTGTTCAACTACTCAAATTCACCCAGCCATTTCTTTAATTCCTCCATTACTCATTTATTGTCCACTGCAGACAAGCACTGTGACAGACCTGTGCTCCTCTCCCACTCCCTGCTTCTATCCTTGATTAATCTTGCCTTTGGGGTCAACCGGGGCCACCCTGAGTGCCCCCTTCCTCATTCCCATTTCTTCTGTCTTCTTTGCACAGTTGGAGGGTCCTGACTACTCAAGTTGCATGAGAATTTTCCCTCAGAGCACACATTTCTCTGTGTGAGACAAACAGTTATAGAAAGCCCACAGGAGATGTAAGGAGCCTTCCCTCTCTCCATAAGCTGACACTGTTTCCCCTCCTTCCTTTCAAAACTGACATGTAGAATGGCACCCTGCCTTCTGGGCCGATGACAAATTGTCACAAGGAATTGTCTGCAGATATTCCTCCAGAGGCCAGAGAGTATCTATTCACCAATCATTTTTTAGATACCGTAAAGAACAGAGATTCAGATTGATTTTCCAGACTTTTCCTATTTCCAGACTCACTCTGCACTCTGTCTGTGGCCCTCAGTATGCATACCTGTAAGAGGCCTTCTTACTAGCTCAGGGAGGGGCTAGACTTGTGTCTATTCCTTGAACCCATCCCTCTTCACCTGGATTCTGACGGCTGCTTCTGCTGCTGCCCTCTGTCTAGAACACTCCCCTGTCCCTGTCCTCACCTCCTTACTGACTTAACTCTGACCCCCCTTTTAAGCTCTGTTGAAACAACACTTCCCAGGGAGCTCCCTGGGCTCTTACCTAGGCTGCTCTCCTGTTTACATATGCCCATAAGAACCTGCAGGCTTCTCTCCAAGACCACCACACTTGTGATTCCAGGGCAGTGGGGTTTAGAGGAGGGTTCCAACCCCAAAGAGTTCAAAACACACAAGTCAAGAACTGTCCTTTACTGGATATTATCTCCCTCCGGCTGTTTAAATGGCACCTCTCTCTGGTGGAGCAGTTTAAAATTCTCCTGCCCTGCCTAGTTGGACAGATTTCACAGGAGCTATGACTGTAGGGGTTTATCATTGCTGATTTTACCAGAAGAACATTTGAAATGATGTGATAAACAAATATTTATTGAATATCATTATTGATATTCAATAAGGGGAGACCAAGCTTCAGGCAGGACTAGACCCCTCTGGGGACAATTATTTAATAAGTAGAGGCATATGTACACAGAAGTAGTGACTACTCTCAAGGCACATGAGATGCCAAAGGAGAGATAAAAATCATGGCGCCAGATATGCTCTAAATACAAAAGGGTTAGGCAGGGATTGAGATTAGGGTTAAGATCAGAAGACAAGGAGAATGTCAGAAAGTGCAGAGGGAAAAAGGGGTCATTCCAGGCCCAGGATTCAAGACACAGAGTGGAAAAACACCAGCATGAGTAGTGGTCAGGAAGTGAACTGGTTAGCCTGAGCTGGTTCTGGCTAGGTGAGAGGGGAAAACCAAACTAAGAAAGACAATGGGTACTCAAGAGGGACCGCAGATTTTCATCTCTCTGGTCATCACTGAAGACTCCTGAGCAGAGATAACGTATGCCAAACATTTTAGAAATGTTAACCTGTAACTACAGCAGAAAGATCAGAGCAAGATCTTAGAATATGAGAGAAGGAGCCTCCAGTTGGAGGTAGTGTTACAGGGCAGGGAGAGGGGCAGCCCCGACCCCGCAAACCTGCCTGCTCTAAATAGGTTCTGCCATCCACTGCATCAACACAAAACATATGAGACGTTAACAAAAAGGAACTTTAATACAATTAGTAAACAATACAGGAAAGGCAAAGAATATAGTTTCTATATCAAGCACCTAAAGTTACCCGTCCCCTCGTGGGTAAAAGTTCACCCAAACGGGATTGGTCCAGAGCAAGGCCTGAAAGCCTGCCACAAGCCTGAAACACCTTTCACTGGGGACCCACAGAAAAGGGTCAGAAACAACCATACAAGTTTGGGAGGAAAAGAGCAAAATCAAAATCAAGACAAAAACCGCCATTGTCACCTCCTCGCGGGTCTCTCACCCACATCTGTGTCACCCAGTCCACGACCAAAAGGCAAGCACAGTTTCTTCATGTGTCTCTCTGATCTATCTGTCTCCTGCCTCCTCCAGGTCTCCTTCTGGCTCTCCATCCTGCTTCCTTCCTTCCTCTGTCCCTTCTGCAGCTTCTTTTCTCCCTGCTCAGCTCCACCCTCCTTTTGGGTGGGGCAGGGAACCTGGAATCTCCCCCTTTTCTGGGGACCACCTTGTTACAGTAGCAGTGGACCAGGGGACATCAGCATGAAAGAGAAGTTCTGGGGAAGGCAATGACTTAATGAGTAAAAGAGGGGTGAATGGCAACTGAGCAGCTGAAGACCAAGGACAGAGAAGGATGGCATTAGAAAAACATGAAACTCAGGGCCTCCCTGGTAGTGCAGGGGTTAAAGACAGCACTATCAAGCTATCTCCAGTCAGTGCAGCACGAGTGTGATTCCCTGGTAAGCCAGGGAGATGACCCACATGGCATAGCAGACCTCTGTTGTCTTGCCCGCTGCTCCTCTCAGCAACGTATTCCAGTAGATCTACCTGTTCTGCTCCTCACTCTGTCTCTGGTGAATCCTCTCACCCCCGCACTGCACCTCTGGCCTGCACCCCAGCTCTTGTATGCATAAATAAATAAATTTTAAAAAAAAGGGAAAACATGAAACTCAAAGTACAATGGCAAACAGGCTGAGTGCTGGGAGGCAAAGGTAGACAATGAGTTTAGGGAAGACCCATGTGGACATCCAGGGAACCATCCCTAGGTTTCTGGTGAGCCAGCGGGTGTCTCTAGGGAAAAAGCCTCACTTCTGACAGCTGTTCAACTTCATGCCTGGGAAGAAAGGATAAGATCCCTTATGGACCATATAGAACCCAAGGATCAATCCCCAAATAAAATGGTGAACCTGTAGCCACATATAAGGTCGTCGAACAAATCCCCTTGGGCTTTCTGCAATGTTGGAGCCTCCTGAATAAGACCACAGCTCTGGGAAGAAGTCTTGTCCTATATCTCTGCTACCATTTGCTCCTCCCCAAAGCCAGAGTCTCCTAACTCTACTTTGCTGTGATCTGTTAGAGGAAAGGCTCACTTCAAGCTCTTGAAACAGGCCTGGGGACACCTCCTAACAACTTTGCTTGCTAAATTAGCAGAAGAATCAGGAGGATAAGGGGGTGTTTAAATGAGCCTCTGGGACATCTAAACTCTGACTTCAGAGTTGAAGGATCTGGAACCTGAAAGCAACTGTTTGCATTAATAACGTAGGTGATTTGTTCCAAGTCAAGTCTTCAGTCTTTAGATGGGTAGAAGTGTGCCCATCTGGTCCCTTCCACCATCCTCCTCCAGGGGTGGCAGTCTGATCACTGCAGGGTGCAGGTGATCAGACCATCTGCTTGGTCTTCTGTAGTCATCCTTTGCCAGGACAACTTTTCCCCCAGGCAACCTCCATTCCAGTTCTACTCTCGCTATCACTTCATCTTATTTCTGGCCTTTTCCAGGTGGGGATATGCTTCTCCTGCGGCCTCACCTTTTTGACTTTCCAATGTGCTCCCTCTTGTCTCCCCTCTCGCCTGCCTTCCTCCCTTCCTCTACTCCTCAGATCAGCAAGGAGGGAGAAGGGAGGAACATCTTGAGGGACAGGATGGGGGAAGGTAGACAGGAGAAACTGAATAGGATCGAGTCTTCAGGCAGAAAGAAAAGAGAGGGTTTCAGACAGCACTGCAGAAAATGCCCAAAGCATTTCTTGGAAAAGTTTCCTCAGGTCCCAGGCTGACAAGAGAGAGGAAAGGAGACTGTTAACATGCAGAGGTCAAGGCAGGAGGTCAGGCAAGGCAAGCCAATCTCTTTCCCATCAGAAACTCATGTTTAGAAAAAAGTAACCGGAACATCCTTCCCTACAACCCACACCCTCTGGCACTCCTTCCTACCCCTACCTCCCAGGGCTCCAGGGAGTGACAAGGGGACACTGATCTCCACTCTTGCTGGCAGGGGTCATTCAGGGTGTCAAGGTCTTCTCTGCACCAAGAAAAGTCCAGTCTAAACACAGGAAATGAGGGCAGGAGTGGGAGCAAGGGGAAAACCTAGCCAACTTCTCAAATTCCCTGTTTACCTACAGTATTTAACTTCAACTTGTAAATATCGTGAGTTAGAACACTCCTGACCTCAGACTCTAAAAACATTTGCCATTGCTAAACTATCAGGGTGGGGGGGAAAGAGATTAAAATGGAATTCAGCCTAGCACAGGAAGCCTGGATGCCCAAGCCTGCGGAGACTCTCCGAATTCCAGTATGTGGCGGGTCGTGTTCCCTGGCTACAAGGCTCTGCCTGCCACCCTCCCCAGCCTCTTTTCTCCTTGCCCAGAGGCAGGTCTCAGGGCCTGAGGTTCCCAGATTCTTGGCTTTGCCCCAGGCCACATGCAGTAGGTCTGGGCACTTCACAGGTCAATCTAGGATGCTCCCCAAACTCCCCCACCACTAAGGGCCCCACCTTGGAGGCTCACATTCCCTGGCAAGCTAAATGTTGAACACAATCACTTCCCATCAACCACTTTAAAGAACACCTTGGGGATAAACATATCACAGCCACATCAGTGATCTCTGCATGCCAATTAGTGCCTCACCTCAGAGCAGGTGCATCAGAATTATCTAGAGGGCTTGTTCAAACAGCTTGCTGGGCCCCATCTCTAGTTATGAATTCAGTAGATCTGGGATGTAGCCCAAGAATATGCATTTCTAACGAGCTCCCATGTGATGCTGATGCTGCCGGGCCAGAGGTTACATGCTGAGAGTCACTGTCCTACACTCAAGTGGGTCCTCCTGAACTCTCACCACCATCCTGCCTGCCAGACATCTCTTTCTTGGAGTTAAGGCCAAGCCCCTAAGCATACCCATCAAAATTAATGAAGTAAACTGAGACAATCCCTTAATTTCTCTGCACTCCCCTTGGCCATCTGCCCACCTGGGGGTCTCCTCACATGGTGAGGTCTGGCTGCACTGTCAGTGTGGATACGGAGCACCCCATGACATTTCTGCCCATCCCCCAATTCCTTCAAACACTCCATGAAGGCTCACCTCAAGCTCTGAAGGCAAGTGCACAAAAATGGGGTTTCATCACCCATACCTGGTTTGTTTTGTGTGGGAATTCTACTTGCAGGTTTCAAGCCTTCTGAATGAAATCATCAATAAGAAACTTTAGACGGGAAAGATTAGCTAAGCAAATACTTGACGCCTACCAGATGCGGCCCTAGAAGCAGACATGAGCTCACCCCCCTTTCCAACACCTTGTCAATTCATGTCTGCAGCCCAGGGGCTTGTGACCTCAGCAGCAGAGCACACCACACATTCTGGTAGGCAGCACAGGAAGGGGTATCTAGACCTGGTGATATGCGGCATCTGGTCTGCAGAGATGGGCAATCAACCCTAAACCATGGGATTTTCAAACCATGGGAAGGAATGGATGCAACGCCCCATTCCAGGCCTCCTCATAAATGCTAGCACACCCCTTACCAGCCTCAGTCAAACTCTTTTGGCCCCTGCACCCCTCCTTTTGAGATTATCTATTGTCCAGTGGTGCTCACTTTATCTGGACCTGCTTTCTGTTCTGTTCTGTATATGTCCTGAATGACACTGCCCTTTGACCCTTGTGTTTTTAACGTGTCAGTTTGGCTAGGCTACAGTATCCAATTCCATCAAACACTAATTTAGGTGCTGCTGTAAAAGGGGCTTGTAGTTGTAATTAAAATAGCAATGAGTAGACTTTAAGTAAGTGGCCCTCATTACATCAATCAGAAGGCCTTAAAATCATCGAGGGAGAGAGACCCTTCACCCCCAGCTCATGGACAGCATTGTCTGCTAATGCCTGAGTTAGGAATTTTGGATTTCAATATTTAATCTCCACAATTGTATAAGCTAATTCCTTGCAAAAATCTCTTAGTACATTTACATATGTATGTGCACCCACATTTTATTGGCTCTAGTCCACTTGAACCCTGGAGAAGACAAAATGGCTTCTTCAATGTCCTAATACTCAGAACCTGTAAATGCACTGCCTTACACAGATGTGATAAAGATAAGGTTCTTAGTTAAGGTGATTATCCTGGATTATCTGAGTGGGCTAATGTAACCATGGGGTACTTAAAATATGGAGGCAGGAGGAGCAGAATCAGAAGAAATATTTCAGGATGCTGCTAACTTTGGGGATAGAGGCTAAGAGTTAATAAACCAAGGAATGTAAGTGACCTCTGGAGGTTGGCAAGAGCAAGGAAACAGATTCTCCACCGAAGCTTCCAGAAGAGCACAGCCCCACCAGAACCTTGGTTTCAAGTCTTCTGTCCCTCAGAACCTTAAGTATGTACATTTGTTTCTATTTTGTCCACTTGAATTATCATTTAGTCAGTTTGAATTTGATGATAATATTCTCTTAACATTTTCAAAATCATTCCATTATTTCCTAGTAACTAGTTTGAGAAGCTTGGAGTTGGTCTAATTATTGATTTATGTAAGTAATCTGTAATTTCACTCTAGTTGCTCTTAAAACTGCTTTTCCCTATATTTATTCCTCTGCAGTTTCAGTATGTCTATAGGTGCACTTTTTAAAATGTAAATTCCTGTTACAACTTACTGTGTTTTCTCTCTACTGATTTTGGATGTTCGTTATCATTTTTTCAATATTCTCTATTGTCTAGTCATTCTATTCTCTTCTTCTGTACTCATTTCACACTTATATTGGATTTTATCACTACTGTCTTCATCTCTTAACTGCTCCTTCATAGTATCCACTTCTTTATTCCTCTGTGTTGCATTCCGAGTGACTTCTTCAACCCTCCCTTCCGTTTACCAATTATCATGTAGTACAGATATAATTAAATTAAGGATTTTAAATTGGGAAGTTATCTAACCTATTAATCATTCAATGCATCGAATTTGCTATTAGCCACTTACAGAATTTTCACTTTCTATATTTTTTATTTCTGGAATTCTCATGTGATTCTTAAGTCTGCCCATTCCTTTTACATAGTATTTGTTCTTTACTGGTGTTTTCTATTTTTTTCTCGTACCTCTTTAACATTTTAATATAGATTTATAGTCTCTTCAAGAACACTCCATTGTCTGGAAATCTTGGGATGCTAATCTTCTTCACTCCTCTGCCTGCTGCTTTGGTGTTGACAGTCAATGTTCCTTGTGTAACTTTTCATTATAAGCTCCTCTTTCTCTGCATCGCCTTCCCTTGGGGATTCTGGTTGGTCCATATTGAGAAAGTACTTGCCAGAGTGCTTTGACTTTTGTGTCTACAGATGACAGAGTCATCACCACCTCAGAACCAATTTTTTAAGGCTAATTTATTTGTTTAGAGATTCCCACACTACATGGATAATATAAATTCTGTTTTCAATTCCATGCAGCACAGTCTTGGGGATTTGATTGCCCAATCTCTGGTGGGCAGAGATTTATTAGTTCCTTTCTTACCAAACTCAGCTTTATGCATGAATCTGCATTCCAGCTCCCCAGGTCATCTATGGTACCTGTGTAGTTACTAATACCCAGTCTCCACATGGAGTCTCTATAGGATTTCTTTACTGGTCCAGTCACACCACACACAATTTTGCCCTTATCCCCTGGTGCAGGTCCAGGTAGTACACCATTACCCTGGTGTTTAATCCAGCCTACATTTCTTGCACCTGAAGATTTAACTTTCTTTCTTGCAAGTTCAGTTATGTATAAATATTTAAATATTTTGTATTGTTTATTTCATACTGCATCCCAAGGTATTTGAGTAGGAAGGTCTCATGTTATATGAATTTGCATGCTGATTGGAATCATAATTCATTGCAAATCTTTATGATCCATCTTATTCTAATTAACCAGAGCCTTTGGAAGACAAGGACCTTGCCTGAATCATGTTTATTTTCCCCATGCAGAGGTTACATGTCAGAACCATGACTCCAGAGGCATTAAATAGAATCCTGTTCTGTCTCTACCCTCTTCTTCCTCATAAAACCCTGTTCTTTTTCTCTTATTTGATATGTTTTGTAACTTTGCACTGCCCACTATCATCTCTCATGAGGGCATAGCCCACTCTATTTTTCTCATTGCCTCCCCACTGGCTGATGGTCAGTGATCAAGGATTATGTGTTGCGTGAATGGATGAGAGAGAGAACGCATGAGACTCAGGCAGTCATCCCTACACCATTCCAGCCTCAGAGCCCTGAATCCTCTGTTGTTTGCAATGCTAGCAGAGTGCTGCCTTGCAAACAGCAGGGGGTCAATTAAGGCTCATCAAATGACTGAGATGACTGAGGCAACCCACTCAGGGATGTTGCCCACATCCTCCTAGGATTCAAACTCCAGGCTCTGGACTAGACCCCAGGCTGCACTGAGCAGATCCTGTCACAGTCTCTGTCTTTTCAGCCTCCCCTTCAGGCCCTCTCTTCCTATATGGCGCAAAGCCCATCAGATATACTCTCTTCCCCTCCATGTTTGCCCAACCCTTAGGGCTGGATTCCCAAGCTCTGAGCCAGCCCCTGAGAGTGGATACCAGAAGAGCAGAGGTTTCCTGGACAGAAATGCCTCTTAGTCTTCCCATGAAATAAAATGTTACTATTCTTACCGCTCATTAAGAGTTCAAGTATTGTTATCTGACTTGACCTTTATCATTGGGGAGCCATCAACGCAAATGTGATCATAGATGTAAAAGTGCAGTGTGAACAATGACAGGCCCTACAGGAAATGGTCTTTCTGGATGTCCCCAGGCCCCTGGATGTCATGCTAGACACCTCCTTCATTTTCAGAAACCTGGAGACTAGTTGCTGCATTTCATACACCATAGTGGGTACCATGCTGAACCCAGCAAAGAAGGGTGCAGTTTTCACAGCAGACTAGAGATTTTTTTTTTAAAGATTTATTTATTTATGCATACAAGATCTGGGGTACAGGCCAGAGGTGCGGGGGGTGAGAGGATTCACCAGAGAGAGTGGGGAACACAACAGGCAGATTGACCCAAGTACACTGCTGAGGGGAGCAGCGGGTGAGACAGGAGAGGTCTCCTGTGCCATGTGGATTGCTCCCTGGCCAGCCAGAGATTGAACTCGTGCTGCAGTGGCTGCGGACAGCTTCATAGTTTGCGTCTTAACTCCTTGCACCACCAGGGAGGCCCCAGACTAGGGATTTTTAATTGGCAGCTTTTTCTAATTATAAAAGTGGATCACGTTTGTTGTGGAAAATGGAAAACACAGAAAGTCACAAAGAAGAAAAAGAAAGTCATATATAGGCTTCCCACACAGAGAACCACCACTATTAGGTCCATCCTCTTTAAATCTTTTTGTGACTTTTGCAAACATGGATCATCTCTTCCTCTGGTTGTCCCTCCTGATGCCTTTACTTAACATTATCATATCAACACTTCCCTAAAGACTAAACTATTATTATATAAAAAAAAAACACCATTAAGAAAGGATTTACACACATTTCATAGATGGATGTTAATGATTTACTTATTACATATTGACTCTCTCCAATTGCTAGACATGTAAGTCCTTTCCTTTTTTTTTTTTTTTTTTAAAGAAATACGCTGCTGAGGGGAGCAGAGGGTGAGTTAGGAGAGGTTTGCTGCACCATGTGGGTCACCTCCCCGGCCAAGGATAGAACCTGCGCTGCAGTGACTGTGGGTAGCTTCATAGTGCTGAGGTCTCAACTCCTTGCGCCACCAGGGAGGCCCCTAAGTCCTTCCCCTTTTATAAGTTACGAGCACATGAATTAGGTGATCAAACATTGTTCAGCTGACCGTGCTACCATTTATTCTTTCAGGAAGCATTGCTAAACCCCTTGGTAACAGGCCCCCCTCAAGACTTATGCCAGCGGGTGAGGAAATGTGCAGCAAGAGAGGAAAACTGAGGAACAAAGACTTCTGGGGCCGCCGTTGTTAAGTTTGACTTGGGAAAATAAAACAAGAAGTTTAAATATACAGCCTGGTTTGTACCTGTCAATGTGAAAGACTAAAGCAGTAAAACTCTCCCTCAGTTAGTTGGGTTTGTGGCAAGATCCTGGTTGCAGCTGTAGAGGAACGAGTCGGGAGACAGGGTCTCTCTGAGAGGCCAAATTCAGCTCAATCACTGCATGACATGGCAATTTTCAGAAGCTGCCTCTCTGTTTCCTCCACTCTAAAATGTGGATGATACACACTTTGTAGCACAAAAGGTTGGCCTAAAAACTTTCTGAAATGATCTACCCTTGTCCACTTATCCTTTAGCTTAATTTGGAATAGAATGGGGGCTCCCAAGTGAGAGGCCCTAAACCAATTTGCATTCACAACCCTGCCTCCCTATGCCCTGTATATTTTACTGTGTGTGTGTCCTATTAAAATGTTTGCATCTTTGTGAAGACAGCTCTGAAAATCATAATTGTTGTGCTGAGGGTCAAATTCTGAATATTTATAATTTTAAAGCAACCCAAACAGATTTGACTCATGCCTGTCCCATTCCTTGTTAATTTTACACATTTATCTGTTGAATTTACATGTTGATTCAGTGGGTCTGTACTTTCCAGGGACAAGAAGTACTGAAGAAGGAGATTCGAGCTACAGCAAGCCCAGAAGGGCCACCTGCTGATAGCAAGGGCAGTTTGACACTGAAATGGACACACACAGAGCCATCTAGGCTCAATTTCCAAGTCAGTGAAAGGTCGAGCGTTGAGATGGCCCAATGGATAAGACTGTTCAATATTAATTTGACCCTGTCAGTCTGAGGTGGGTGGAATGTGTGGGGTGCTGCCCAGGGACAGAGGCTGGGGTCCATGATTATGCTCCCACTAGTATCAGGCCCTCAGCAATGGTCTCTGTTGGACCCTCTGGTAATGAAGCCAGGAGTTCCCAGTGAGCCTCTTCTCTGCTTCCTCCAGAGAGAAGCTGTCCAGCCAGAACTTGGAAGTGGACGCAATGACCATCCAGGCCTCTTTCAGACTTCACATGGATACTCCATGAAAGCTCAAGGAGAAGTAGAGCTGGAGGGTGAGAACAAAGGAACAAGGGGGTGAGAAGGAGGAGTGTGAGGGATGGGGGAGCAGGCCTTGGAACTCATGAGTATAACACTCCTGATGGGAGAGGGTGTGGGTCACCATCATGGGAAGGTCTCTGCCTTCCTGCTGGTCCAGGGAACCAGCTTCCACAAAACCTAGGGCCCCTCCATGAGTGATGATCAAATAAGGAATCCTCTGTGATCTGGAATAGATGCAGTTGGAGGCTACATATGCCCCTCAGTAACACCCACCTCCAGAGCCTGGTTCAGCTTATAGAGGAGGGTGCCCAGACACCCAGCTTCTGTTTCAACCCTGCTGAGTGGTACCTCCCATAGAGGGACTTATGGGAGAGGGGACATTGCTTTCTACTAGAAACAGTGAGGAGAGGGATCAGGAAGAGGGGGCATTCTGTTAGCCTCACTCTGAAGGACATACTTGGAAAGGCAGGACAGATTTCAGTCAACACAGGAGAAACTGGGACAGACTGTTGCCCTAGCAGTCGCTGGGCCTGCCTGGTGATTTGGTGAGTTCCCTGACACTGAGGCTGTACAGCAGAGGCAAAGACAGCAAGAGGATTCCTGTCTCTGAGCAGATAAGCTTTTTTACACTTTCAATTCTGCAGCTCAATAATTCTATAGACCTGGAAGCACCATTTTTCTATAGCTCAACTTCATCATTTGAATTGATTCTATACAAAGAGAAGTTTGAAAAGCTATAGAATTTATGACAAGCAATGAAGGCAGGACTGTGGGGGAAACTTCTGCTTACAAACGAGGGGGAAATGGGTCTTTTTGCTCTCTGAAGCTTAGTCTTAAGCATCCTGATGCTCTCTTGTCTTTTCTCTGGAAGTCTGATTTCTTTCTCCCATGAATCTTCGAGATTCCTAGGAAAACCTATTTCTATTCCTAGGAAAAATAAATAAATAAATAAATAAATAAAAACCCATCCCTGAGCCTTCATGGGTATCTCCCTTGCCCCACAGATACAGTGTAGAAAACCTTTCTTGTAAAATGTCACAGCAAGGAAAGCAGTAGGGTGACCACATTGTCTCAATTTGTCTAAAATGTGTCTAGTTTTTAAACTAAAAGTCCAGTGTCCCAGAAAGTCCCACAGCCTTGGACAAATAGAGATCATGTTTGGAAGCAGGAAACTTACAGGCAACATTTCTTGGACTCTTGGAAAGCTCTTAGGGAGTCAAGTGCAAACATTGATACTTGGTAAAGAGACTCCCATAGGAGACACTCAATAAACATTGAGACCCAGGCTCCTGCTCCAGCTCACCCAGACCCTTCCCTCAAATGCACTGAGAATCAAAGGCAAAGCAAGAAGTTTACAAAAGGGCTGAAAGCACAAGGCAGACTGATAAAGTAGTCCATTTACTCTCCTCCTGCAACCTTTTTGGTAGCCAATTGGCAGGATAAGAGTGGCCTGGAGGGCTGCTGTCCCCCTTAACCCTCCCTCTGGCACTTTCCCCACAGGGGCCTCACTGCATTCTCTGGCTGGCTCCTCTCCTAAGGCATCCCACAGGGCTCAACGAGGAATTGTAAGACATCCACACCCCACACTTAAACTTTCTAGGTACTATTCCCTCTACCCAGCAAGCTGACTGGGTGAATTAACCAGATAAGTTTTGACCTGTGTTGTGTTTTTCCAAACTCAGTATGTGCCACCTGGGAGTCACAATTTAGACATGGCACAGCTTTCTAGAGCATCATTTTTACTCCAAGACTTCGGGAAAAAAAACAAGATTTTTTTGGAAACTAGTGAATCTGTTGTGGAAGAAAATATAAAATACAATTGATGATATAAAACAAAATACCAAAGAAATATAACACTCAAGTTAGTCAAGCTACATCTCCAGGCACCTCGCCTAATTGCCTTGTGGAAACCCTTTCATGTCTTTCTAGAATTCAGGGCATGTTGGGGAGGCAATTTGACAAACATTGCCTTACTGTAGCCCACCCTGATAACATCTGCATCTTAACTGAGCCTGTGCTCTAAGCAACATCTCCCCAGGGCACTGGCTCAAGCATTCTTCAGAACATAAATTGCTATTATTGATGTTTAGATAGACAAATGAAACTTGTCATCAGAACTCAGGTTCCTGCATTTCCACTCAATGGGGCAAAG
Source organism: Talpa europaea (assembly GCF_964194135.1). NCBI lineage: Eukaryota > Metazoa > Chordata > Mammalia > Eulipotyphla > Talpidae > Talpa > Talpa europaea. The sequence continues at coordinate 45,913,536 of NC_140070.1, forward strand.
CAGGTGCTCACTGGACAGTATCATCCCACCCTTCAACCCTGCCATGTGCTCTCAGACTCCTTGCCTTGGTTTCATTACCTGCCCTTGAACAAACTTAATCTATCTCAATCAGTAGGAAACATGCCCAGGTCCTCTAAACAGAGAGAGCTGGGATTGGTCAGTGACAACTCAGGCAGCCAGCACCCTCCACTCCTGCCAGGTTTCATACAGGTCGCCCAGCAAAGCTCAGACCACTGGCCCAGTCTCATCTCAATCAGCAACTTAATAGTAGATGAGAATTTAAGAACTTTGAAGAACATGAGATACGACTGAACCTGGGCCCAAATAATCACAGATGAGCAAATACAGAACTGAGAAGCTTTCTATGGCCATGGGGAAAGGAGTGAGCCCAGGTGGATATGTGCTCTTGGGTGAGCCTCAGTTTCCTCAAGTGTGAAAAAGAGGTGCAGGACTATAATTGAGAATAAAAATGTTTAGGAATATTAGATGTAAAAATCAAGTTCAAGGGGCCTCTCTGATGGCCTAGGGGTTAAGTCTCAGTGCTACCACCATGATGGCCTGAGTTCAATACATACATGTGGTAAATAAGCATGTGAAAAGATATTTAATATCACTAGTCAACAGTGAAATGCAATTTAAGAACACCTATTAAAATAACTAAAATTAAAAGTAGTGACAACACCAAATTCTGGCAAGGATGCAGAGAAACTGGATCTCTCCTGTGTTACTGGAACAAATGTCAGATGGACACTCTAAAAAACATCAGACCTCTCCTGTCTTGCCCACTGCTCCCCTCAGCAGCGTATTTCAGTATATGTATTTCAATACATTTGCTCCCCACTCTGGTGAATCCTCTCAACCCCTCACCTCTGGCCTACACCCAAAGTTTTTCTAAGCAAAAATAAAGATAAATAAATAAACAAATAAATAAAAGTCAAGTTCAAGGGAAAAGAGACACCATTCATCAAAGGCCAAAAGAAAAACCGGAGAATACAAGTACATAAGATCCCATCTAGTTACTAAAAGTGAGCTTTAAGTTGGTTCTAAAATCATCCTAAATGTATTAGGAGGGAAATTGAATGGGTTATAAAATCTGGTATCCACAAGGTAACACATACCACTACAGCCTGAAAATCAAGCTTTTGCATGATTTCAAGTCTTGCTGCCTAGCTACATTAATCACGATAGTGTGGTAGTGAGAGATACATGCTTACATCAATGAACAGAATCCAAAGCCCAAAATAGATCCACACAAGTATGAGCAACTGATTTTCAACAAAGGCGCAAAGGCAACTCAATAGAGAAAGGGCAGTCTTTTCAACAAATGGTGCAGGAGCAACTGCACAACCATAGGCAAAGAAATGAACCTTGACTTAAACCTCATACCTGTACAAAAATGAACTCAAAATGGATCATATATTTAAACACAAACTTGTAAAATTTAAAGGAGAAAACTTTCAGGAACTAGTGTTCAGTATAGAATTCTTAGACATGACACCAAAGCAGAATCCAGAAAATTAAAACATGATTAGACTTTATCAATGAAAACCTTTCCCTGTGAAAGACCTTATTAAGAGGATGGAAAGATAAGCTACTGACTGCGAACCACATGCTCAAGAAAGGACTTGTATCTCATATAAAGAACTCTCAAAACAACAGTAAAAAAAAAAAACAAAAAAAAAACTAGAAAAGTGACAAAATATACAAGTAGACATCTAACAAAGAATACATATATGTGGTAAATAAGCATGTGAAAAGATATTTAATATCACTAGTCATCAGTGAAATGCAATTTAAGACCACAATGAGATGTTGCTACACACCTATTAAAATAACTAAAATTAAAAATAGTGACAACACCAAATTCTGGCAAGGATGCAGAGAAACTGGATCTCTCCTGTGTTACTGGAACAAATGTCAGATGGACACTCTAGAAAACAATTTGAAAATTTCTTTTAAAAAAATCATCTTGCATCTACCATATGATCCAGCAAATGTACCTCTGAACATCTATTCCAGAGAAATGAAAATTTTTCACACAAAAAGCTGTACACAATTGTTCATATTAGCTTTGTCTGTGATAGCCCCAAACAAGAAATAAGCCAAATGTCCCTCACAGGTGAATGGTTAGGCAATTCACAGTATATCGAGACCTTGGAATACTACTCAGTAATAAAAAAGAGCAAATTATTGATGCACATAACAACTTGGATAGAGCTCAAGAGCATAATATTGAATGAAAAAAAGTCAATCTTAAAAGGTGACATACTGCATGATTTCATTCATGTAATACTTTCAAAATTATAAAATGACAGCAATAAAGAATAGATTAGTGGTTGCCAGGAGTTCGGGATGGTAATCAGAAGAGGGTGGGGGTAACTATAAAGAAATAGCACAGGGAGACTTTTGTGGCGATGGAACAGCTCTTGAAGGATTGAGTTCTTGTTTCTGTGAATCTATACATGTGTTAAAATGGTATAGAACTACACACATGCACACACACATACACATTACAGCAATGGCAATGTCCTGCCTTTGGTATTAAAACTGTAGATGTGGAAGATGACTCTTAATGTTAAAACTATAGATGTGGAAGAAACTGGGGGAAAGGTACACAGAACCACTACAAATCTATTATTGTATCAACAATAAAAAAACTAAAATAAATCAACCTTTCACTGTTACTAAGAATTTAGCTGACTCTCTCCCTGGGTCCCTCACAAGCGAGTCCCCAAGCACCATAGTGACAACCTACCTGTGAGTGGATCCTCTGGGGCACAGACAAGTGTAAATTCACAGAGTTGTTTCTTCATGTCCTTCTTCAACAGAAGTTGAGAGTGCAATGCCCCAAAGAGGCAGAGAGCAGTTAGTGATGTAGAATAAGGACCAAAATGGTTCAACCCCACACAATGAGCGGGTTCACCCAGGAGCACCCCTGACTTCTCTGCTCCACCGTTACCAGCTCTTTGGCTTGGGCACATAATGGGGGCTCTGCAGGCAGTGCCTCCACAGGCAGAGAGGGGGTGAAGTACGGGCTACAGGTGGTTAAAATCATGGGACCGTATAAAATCTCTCAGGGGACAGATGCCCTGAGAACAGAATAAATGGTGTCCTGCCTTCAGTATCAGAAAAAAACACTACCCATGGGGAGGAGTGGATCTGAACTTCCTGGGTCAGTTAAGAAAAAGTTGGGGGGGGGGGTGTTTCACTGAATATTTTCCTGTTCACACATTGCAGGTTGCTGGGATTGCAGTTCCTCTGGAAACTGAGAGGTTAAACCTAAAATGCCTCCAAGGTTAGGAGGCCTGAGGGAGTTAGGAGAATACTTCTCCCTCATTTGGGGACCCTCCCAGGTCAGAGGTCACCAGGGGCACTAGGGCCAGGCTTGAGGTTTATCTATCTTTCTTCCCATTGTTCTTCCCCAGCCCTCTCCTCCCACTGAATATTCTCCCACTGACTAGATATACATTATTTCATTACACTGGAGCCCTGGGTGCGTAATTTCCTGAAATTTGGGCAACAGTTACATCAACTATTCCTTTTATGTGATAACCTCAGTTTGGCCCCAGAAATTTCATTTTAAGGAGAAACAGACCTCTGTGAGGCTGCCAGGCTCCCTCCTACCTCTATCTCCCTCCCCCCATTGCTGAATGAACCTGTTTTCAATTTGGTTTTCAAAAGTCCTGGATGCTGCCCTGCTCCCTCTGACAGTGATTGGTGAGAGGCTCTCTACTTCGCAAGCGTGCTGTAAGCCAGCAGCAATAAATAGAGACCGTCTCTAGATTAAATATAATTGTATTTACTCCTGCAGGAGAAGGTATAAAAACTCACTGGGAGAGTGAGAGTTTCTGGATCTTAACATGAGCGTTATGTAGAATGAAAGGGTTTGAGTCTGTGGTATCTGGAAGCACCTACTCTGCAACCACACAAGCTCCCCCGGTCATGGCTGGGCTGTGTGACCAGGGCCTGGAGAAAACACTGACTCCTGGACACAAGCAGGCCCCATGATCCAAGATACTCACATGCCAAATCTGAGTTGAACAGTGTTGACAGTGGGGGCTGGGTGGTACAGGGGTTAGGGTCTCTGCCTCTGTGGTCTCACCTACCAGATTCCTCTATACCCCGCCCCTTTCTGCCTATGTGCCTACACCCAATGGACCAACCTCACTACGACTAGTTTTTCTCATCATTAATGGGGACAATAATAGTATCCACTTGATAGAGATATAATGAGGATTAAATATTAAGATATTTCCATAGTTCCTGATATAGTCATACAACTCTCTTACTATTAGCTACTATTACTGTTAGTTTGGACATTACTATTATTCACTACAGTTTTATTGTTAACCATGCCTCATGAAAGGAGGCAGGCTTGGTGCAATAATCAAATAACTGTTCCTAAATGATGTTTGAATGTGTAGTCCTGTTTGTTAAAGTCAGAACACTGATATCAATCCCAGAGAATCCACATGGTCTACAGAACCCTTTTTCTATGTCTTATCCCACATAATTCTTACAGGGTCCCACCAGGTGGGGGTTACTCGTATTACCCAGTTTTTTTATGTAAGGACCCCGAGGCCCATGACAAGTGAGAAGTTGCTTCCCTGTTTTACCCCATTAGTAAGAGGCTGCAATAGAACTTGGATTTGAATGCTCTGGCTGTACCCCCTTCACTTGATATGTGGGGTTTTGTAGCAATAGCATAAAACAAATTGATTTGTCTGTCCCAGCAACAAAGACCCTAGAAAAATGATGGGTCCTCAGGATGGGTGTCCCTATTTCCACTATGTCACTAGTTAAGCACAGTACAAATCCCAACAAGAGGATGCAGGACAGCCCCCAATCTCTCAATAGGAGGAGGAAATGTCCCAACGAATAGCCCAGAGTAGCCCCAAGAATGAATAGCCACCAGAATGCCCCAAGAAGAAAAGGTTTGAGTTTAATTCATGGAATTCCTGGCCCTAGATTTGCCTTGAGATAGCCAACTTTGTACCTGGTTTCAGGCTGATACATGAAGCTACGTGGAAGTCTCTCCAAACTCTGATCTTAGAATTACTATGGATCAATGGAGACAATGATAAACAGCATCTGGCTTTTCGAGTTAAGAAAATCTCTTAAATGATGTGAGACTTTAGGCCTCAGGCAAGTGTGGCTAAATCATCAACATGTGATATTGTATCTTTTATAGAGCTTCAAAGAAACTACTGCCATAAATTCATTTACTTTAGGGATTCAGGACCAATCTTACAGGTTTACTTTCACTGTCAGGAATCTGTTCTGGGACAGTGGGCCCTTTTGCCCATCTGTGTAAAAATAGAAAGAGCTAGTCCCTCCCTGGCTTCCTCTTTGACCACTCAACCTTTGCCCTGAATCTTTCCTGCCATTTACTGATTTCTAAACAACACATTTTCTGTTTAAATTCCTCCAAGATGCTTTTAGATGGCAGGATCAAACTGCACAGAGTTCTCATTCAGGTCAGGCCAAAGATGAGGAGATCTGAGGATAATTGTAAACTATCTCAGAGTTAATATCCTCCCCATGGAATCAGTCCAGCCTTTCTTTACTGGGGTATGGGGAGAGAGCAGAAGCAGAACTGAGGATCCCAGCTCTACTGTTAACAATACGAGTACAGATATGGTGGGATCCACTGTGTCCTCATACCCCTTCTGTTGGATATTCATATAACCAGTCCACACAGAGCCACATCCTTCCTTTTTGTTATCTGGGCTCCTAGTTGCACCCTGGAGGCTTTACCTAGTGCCATGATTACATGGCTGCTGGAAACAGCAATCCTGCAGGTAGTCCCAACCTGACCCCCCAAAAGCCCCAGAGTGGGCTTTACAAACCCCCATCCTCATCACAGCACCCCACATCACCTTTACAGCACCCACATCACCTCCCCTCTTGGGAGGGGCAGTCCTGGGTTGCTTCTGCCCCACCAGAACCAGTCAAAGAGCCCAGGTGTGAATTCACTCATTCCAGGTCCTCTTGGACACAGGAGGGAGTGGAAAGCACCCCCTGGGGAGATAAGCCTCCTCACCACAGAGCTGCCTGCAGCTCATCTTCTCTTTATCACTCTCCATAACTTGCCAGGTGAGAGATACCTGCCTAGACGTTACTCAACAGACCGAGGGCCTGCTGCTTTCCCTGGGGCCAATTCTAGACCAGGAAAGCTGGTCCAAGCACAAAGAACTGATTGCCTGGAGGGAACTCGGAACATTTCTCAGAGAGATAGGTGAGACTAGAGGCTGCTGCTCTTGGGCAAGATGAAAGCTCAGGGAAGGAAAACATCCCTTCTGCCACCCACCCAGCAATGAGAACAGCTCCGATCTGTTCTCCCTCACAGCCTGTCTCCTACAAGGTACCAGGGCAGACACCTCCAAGTCACCTCTTTAAGAAAGGAACCACCTCAGGACACTGAAAAAATGCCCTGACAGATGGGGTTTTCCAATCAAGAACAGGACAATTCACTCAGCTGGAGTGACACTCGGGACAATTCACTATCTGAATAGAGTACCAATAAACAGGTAATGCATTGTCCTGTTTCTAATCCTGACGAGGGCGCGCGCGCGCGCACACACACACACACACACACACACACACACACACACAGCACGCGCTCCCCTGGCCCTCGTCCCCGGTGTCAGGCCGGCGGCGGGGATGCGCTCGGGCGCGCCACACCAAGAGGCGAGGACGGTGCCCGAAGCGCCCGGAGCGTCCCGGGCTCCCGCAGCACCTACCCCGCCGCCCCGCCGGGGCTGCGCCCCGCACTTCACCTCCGGCCGGGAGTTGTCCGCTCACCTTGATGTTGCAAAAGATAGAACCGCGACAGCGGCCGGCTCGGCCCGAAGAGACGTCGCTGCCCCGGCGCGCGCCGAACTTGGACAAGAGCCCCATGGTGGCCGCAGCGGCGAGGCCGGGGGCGGGCGGGCGGGGCGGCGGCGGCACCCGCTGGGGGGCGGCGTCCCGGGCCGGGTCTCGGCAGGAGGACCTCGGAGCTGGGGCAGGGCCGCCCTGGGCGAGCGCGGTCCGGCGGGCGCAGGAGGCTCGCGGCGCGGGCACTGAGCGAGAGACTGCGCGCCCAGAAGTTTTATAAGTGGTGGCAGCGCCGATGATGAAACGCCTCTCTCCTCCCTCTTTTCCTGGGGTGTCCAAGGCGCTGCGCGCCCCCGCCTCCGCGTGCCGCCCCCCTCAAACAGGTGTGACGCGGTGGCCCGCCGCGCTGGACCTCGATCCGGGCCGCGCCGTCTCTTGGCTCCTGGAACCCGACTGCCGCGCGGGGCTCGACCGCCGGGCAAAAGGTCCCGCCTGCCCCGGGCGGAAAGGGGGCGGGAGGGGGCGAGGGCGGAGAGGAGGGGAGGAAGGTGACGCGCCCCGGGGAGGGGGAGGTAATGGCTGGAGGGGGCCCGAAGGCGAGAGGGCGCTTGGGGGACTGGCGGAGCCGGGTAGTAGGGGAGACACGAGGGGGTTGGCTGGCCCTCGGGGCCCGGAGGAGGCAGAAGTCGGAGGGAGCAGTGCTGGGGGGGCCAACAGGAGCCCGGGGTTGGAGGAGAGCAGGGATTTCTGGAAGGAAGGGAAGCCCCCGCGCCCCTCCCGATGCACTTGGGGAGATTTACGGAGCCGGTCTCTGCTTGTTTGCACTCGCCTGAAAACCTGGGCTCTCAGTTCCGGTGATGGCTCCAAGACTCGCTGAGACTCTGTTTGTATCGAGGACTGATTTATATTTAAACTGCTCTTTGCGCTGGAGAGGGGGCGGGTAACAAGGTGGAGAGATGGGGGCCGCCCCGGGCTGGGCCTGAACTCGCTGGCCTGGAGCCAAGGTAAACTGCAGGCGCTGTCTAGTGTCAGCACGGTTTGGTTGGCGTGGTCTGGCCTGGAGTGTCTGGGGGAAGGGGGAGCGTGGACAAATGGGACGCACCCCACTGACCTCCTTCTCAGCAGCTTTATTTTTTTGCCAAGATTTTTTCCAATGGAGAAAAGGTGAGGGGTTTCAAGAGAAGTGTAAGCTCAGCCAAAAGCAGCTGCAGCTAGGAATCCAGTTTTGGAAGTATTTTTCCAGCTCCCTAATTCTTGTAGTCCCCTGCAGAGCCAATCTCTACAAGCTCACCCTGCACCATGGCTGTGGTTAAGACACTAGGTTTCTTATTTGTGCCCCAGATCTGATGCCTTCCTGGACCTGGCCTGGGCTGTCCTATCCTGAACTTCTCCTATTCACCTGCATGGGTCCCAAGCACCCTGGACACAACATCTTGCAGTGCTGCAGGAAAAGTTACCAGTGACCATCTACCACTTTACTCACCTGCAGAGCTGGGGACAGACTGAGACACTTTCCAGAGACTTGCAGCAGCCCCAGCCCCAGAGAAGAATGAAACTTCAGGGCTGTCTTCCTAGAGAGCGTGGAACACAAGGAGAGCTGCCGCCACAGAGCACTCAGTGTGTTGGGCACTGGGCTATCGTCCGTAATGGATTCTGCCAGGCATTTCACATGATTCTACAGAACTCCAGCATTACACCTACAGTTCCAGGTACAATTGCAATCTGGATTTTATTTACCATGCTAGAGACAGTAACTAAAAAAGTGACTGAGCACACAGCTAATAAGTGACAGACTTTAGACCAGGATCCAGCTTTGCCTAACTCCAAAGCCCAAGCACAAGCCTTGGAAAAGTTATCTAGTCCAGCAGCCTTATTTATAGTTCAACCAAGCAGACACCAGAAGAGGCCAAGGTCACAGGCACATTAGAGCCACCATAACTGGAGTATCTTCCTCATACCCTGTGTAAGGCCTTGCTGTAATCCTTTGATGGACTCCCAGGGAGAGTCAGGTTCTTAACTCTCATCTTGATCTACTCCATTAACCTTGCCCTCTGCTCTTTACATCTCCAAAGGAAAGGCCTATTTGGAAATGTTCACAGATGGTCATATGCCTTCATCTGCCTTTACTGGGTGAGTTCAACTAGCTGTAATGGAGGCCCAACCAAAGTGGCTTCAGTGAAATTTATTTTCTCTCATAAGTCTGTTGGTAACTAGTTCAGGAATTTTGACCTAGGCCCCCTTAGGATTCCTTACTCTGTGACTCTTATTTTCATGACTGGTTCATTGTCACAAGATGGCTGCTTTAATTCCAGCCTTTTCTTCTAATTCCAGGTGGGAAGTGGAAGACAGAAAACAAGTAGGGTGCTCACATCAGAGGAGCAAATCTATTCCATGCACATTTCCTTAAGTCTTGTCAGTTTGGTTCACATGGTTACCCTCTGAGAAGGAGGCTAAGAAGTATCTTTAATCCTATAGCTGCATCCTGAACAAAATTGGGGTTCTATCAGAGAAAAGGAGAGAAAAGATATTGTGTATTCAACTTTTACGATCTTTACCCATTTTCCTGAAGTGGTCCCCCAGGTCTGCTTCAAAGATCCTTCCCAGGGCCTTTGATTGTTAGCAAATATGTCATAGTATTGTAAAAAAACAAAGCATAATAACAGTCCCTAACTTCATAATATGAAGACCATGATATGGTCTTCCTGGGACCATATCGGTGTGATGTAGAAAGAGACGTTATACATAGAACACAGAGCTGTTGAACGCAGAAGAGGGCCCCTAACTCATCCTGGGGCATCTGAAAGGCTCCTTGGAGGATGTGACTCTCAAGCTGAGTTTTGAGGGCTAAAAGGATCACGTGGATTAGGGTAAATGTGAAGGCAAGGGAATCTGCTCCATGGCTGGAATGCAAGTGAAGAGACTGGAATATTGAGTGGAATGCTGTGAAGTCCAGGCCTTATCCCCAGTGCAGTGGGAAGAAGGCTTCTGAACAGGAAGTGACCAGACTGCTCTGTATTCCACATAGACCTCTCTGGCATCTGGGTAAAAATGCAATGGAGCAGTCTGTGGAAAGAACCCCAGGAGCTAGGATTAAGGCCTGTTCTGCAGCAGTGGGTATGGTGGTGGGGAGGAGAACAAAGCACAAGAGATGTTGAAGGGAGATGGCATCCAGGTGTCACTATTGGAGGTATTGGAAAACTGACTTGGGCAACCTTCGCTGGTGATGCCAACCGCTGGCAGAGTAACTATTAGGGAAATTCAGTAAATCCCTTGAGCTCATTTTGAATTCAAACTGCCACAAGTACATGCAGGTAGAGAATCCAGCAGATAGATAGGTATATGGGTCCAGTGCTTAGGATGGAGGTTGGGCTACAGATGGGAGATCCGCATCCCACATGGAGGCTGTGGGTAAGCCTTGAGAAAGGATGAGTTGTCCTGTAAGAATGTGCTGATGAGAAATAGATCTGGGACTCACCATATCAATATCCAGGGCACAGGGGGTGGAATCAGCAGAGGGGAGCATGCTGCATGGAAGGAAGTAAACCAGGGGAGGGGGGGCATCAATAGTCCAGGAGGAGGATTTCAAAGAGAAGGGAGTTGGAAGCCCTTCTAGGTTGCTGTGGAGGGAAGGTAAGACATGAGGAAGGCCGTGGACTGGCATCAGGCTGGCACTGAGGATCTTGCCAAGAGTGTGAGCAGAAGCGAGATTACGGAGGTGAAGAAGAAAATGGAAGGGAGAAAGAACAACTTCCCTTGGGCTGCAGAGGGAAAGAGGAAAATAGGGAGGAGCTGAGTAGCTTTAGGCTCTCTTCTCTGCCCAAATAAATTGTCTCCAGTTTTCTTGAGTCTCTGTGTGCCCACTCATACCTCCTGCACTGCCTAACTTGTAGCACTTGGCCTCTACCCTTCAAGAGCCCGTCAGCTGGTGAGCTAATCGGGCCCCCAGAATAACAGGAGTTACCTCTCTGCATGGTGCAGACCTGTTCCATACATTGTCGATTGCCATTCAGGAAACTAGAGGTCATTATCCCATTTTACAGATGAATAAGCTGACGCTCAAGGCTCGTCCCTAGCATACACAGTGTGTTCCTGCCTTTTTTTTTTTTTAATCACAGGGAAACTGTGGAGACAATACATGTGCTGGCCCTAGAGTCAGATATAGATGCTGATCATCCTTCACATCAGTTCTGTGACCTTAGATGACCTGTTGAACTTCTCAGATGCTCAGTGCTTCACTTGAAGAGGAATGCACTCACACCCATGTGGCTGGCCCCTGGCAGAGCCAGAATCCAACCTCACGCGGTCTGGTGCAGCACCTCAGCTCCTGGGGCTCTGACTCACAAAGACTGACCACAACACTCATGGAGACTTCAGGGGTCTGGAGTCCACCTCGGTGCCTTGCGCATGCCTGCCCCCTCAGAACCTCTACTTCCAGTGCCACATCTGGCCTGGGGTGTTTCCCCTAAAAAGGGGTCTGAGCATAGCCTGGAGCACAGGGGCACTCCTAGATCCAGCTCCAAGACCACCCTCCCTAGTATCTTCCCCACTTTACATGTTCCATTCCTGCAGTGTGGGCTCACACAGCACGCCATTCTCTCTTGCAGCGTGACACAGGACCCCATGCTGCACCCCTGCCCCCACTCCTCCCTCTCAGGACCTGAGGTGGACTTTGCCTTCCCCCCACCATCCCCGCCCTACTTCCGCCAAGGAAACACAGTGAGGAGAAAGAGGGGGGTGCTGCAGCACCAGGCTTCCTGCCTACCAGGACCCCAACTGCTCTGAATTTTATCTGGGATAGACCAGTGTTCAGCACAGGGTGGGGTACACAGTAATAGGATTTCCATTTTCTTCCAGGAAACACTTAAGGCCTGATTGTCCTGTCCCAGCTCCCGGTTTCTCCCAGTGGAGATCACCCACCGCTTTGGCAGGAGGCACAGCAGGCACAGGAAAAGGAGAGCCCCTAATAGAACTGGCCTCATGCCCCTCCCTCAGTGCTCTCCTCCCTGGCATGAGGAACCCCACCCTGCACTCTACCTGCTGAGTTCTGGTGGTGCCCAAATGGTGCTTAACACTGCCTGTCCGCTGCTGGCTCCCCTCCCCTCCTGCGTGATAACCAGCTGCTCCTGAGCTGGGCTGCACCTGCCTCCTGGTCCCACAGCAGTCACGGTCAGCAAGCGCCCAGGAGACCTGTGGCTGGGACCCAAACCCCATCATCTGGGTGTTACCAAGTGAACAGAAAACCAGTGCTTTGTCTCTTTGCCATGATGCTGTTTTTAAACTCTTAATCTTCACATCATGTTTTTCCAAAAGCAACTTAACTATTTCAACTCTACTGGGAGAGAGAAAATATTTAATTCATTCATCATCCCATACCAATATTGAAACTTTTGCTGAATACTCAGGTTTTTCTAATTCTTTCCCTTAAGCATGTTTTTTTACTTATTAAACACAGCGACTTGCCTCCTCCTCTTGCAGCAAGCACTACTCTGTGCCGGAAAGGGCTCACTTGCCATCTCTGAATGGCTACGTGAGCAATCAGGAGTTACTTAAACCCTCTGCTCGGGCTGAATATTGGGAATGTCTCTTTTGTCTTTTACAAATAACTTGAAAAACTTTTCACAATAAGCAGTTTGCTTTAGGACTGCTTGCCAGTAGTGGAATTTGAACACTCCTAGATATTTTTCTGTATGAAATACCAAATCATTCCTCATGCTACATTTCTACCGCCGAGGTCCCTTCTTCACCAGTGACACCACTCCTAGCCCACTTAGAGGAAGGCGGGACCCTAGTGGGGATGGCATGGCTATGGCAGCTGTAGGGCCCATGAGGACCTTGGAGCCTTCCCTATCCCAATAACCCAGACAGAGCCCTGGAGCTTAGAGAGCCAACTCAGAGCTGAGTCAAAGATACTAAGCGGGTGTGGTTATCTTGATCCAAATCCCTGTCTTCCTCCCCCAGTTCTGGAGAAGGAGCTCAGCACCCGCAACTGTAGGTCAAAGGCCTTATGTGAGCTCTTATTCCCCTCTGCTCTGTCAACTTACTAACTGTGTGACCCGACACAACTCACTCACCCTCTCTGTGCAGCTCTTGCCTCATCTAGCTGCATGAAGAGTAAACTGGGCTCACATGCCCTCAATAATGGTCACTATTATGGTGGTGTTCCTTCTAGTCAGCAGTGTTTCCCCCATGGCCCCCTATTCGCTCCTCAACTCTTCTCCACTTTTCTCCCTAGCAGGTCCTGCTTTCTCTATAAAAGAACATCTCCCCCAAAGGCGGAGTGGAGCCTGGAAGTCAGTCTTCTCTGTGGAAGCTGAGTTGGGAGTCGAGGTTTGTCACCTCTCCTCGAAGGCCAGAGCTCACTGAAGATATGAGGGCTCCGATGGAGAGGCAGGAGGCAGAGGCAAAGCCTAAGTTCACACCTAAGTAAGCTACTTGGGGGCCCCTCCCTCCCCTAAATTTGAGGAGGGAGCTGGGAGTCCAAGAGGGATGCTGCAAGATTAGGTCTCCTTCTGGGCCCTGTTCTCTTCCTCATCCCTGAGACTTTCCTTCTGTGCACATGGGATAGGCTGGGCGTGCCTTCCCTCTCTCCTGGGAGCCTGGGTCCTGGACCCTGTGTGACCACAGCACAGACGCACACGCATGCACACACAGAGAGGCTTCTTAGAGTCCTCTTGGCATTTCCTGGTCAGAGGTGGCTCTCCTTTCCTCACTTTGCCCTCCACTTGCATCATCACAACTTGTCCATGTCAGGGCCAGCCCATGGTCCCTGGGGGAGGGGCGCAGAGCATCTTTTCCATTCTAAATTCCCCACATGGTCTGTTACCGAGATAAACACCCTGGGCTCCTGAATGCTGCCCTGTGTTACCCTGGTTCTGAACCCAGGTCCAGGTTCAAGTGCCACCAGACCCACTGTCCTCCTAGAGGGATCTCCCCAGGGAGCCTTAGCTCCTTGCTTTCTCCCCTTCTGCACCTTTAGCACCCTCCATGAGTGCCAAAGATATTCCAAGGCCTGCTTCTCTCTCTCTTGGGGAAAGGGCTGGGTGACCTGCCTGGCACACACACACCAGCCCTGTGCTGTTTGCTGTTTGGACTGACCCTGTCTGTATCAGGTGGATTGTGAGCCTTCAGGGCAGGGACCAAGTAAACACCGGCACAGCAAGATGCCACCCACTGGAGACAGAGCGGGACAGACCTTCAGGAGAGCCCGAGGGACTGATGGGGACGCTCTTATCACAAACTTTGTTTCCTAGTTGAACACAGCTTGGGCCAGCATTCTGGAAAGCCCCCAGCTCCCAAGTAGCTGCCAGTGCACTTGGTAATGACCTTTCCTGCTGTGTCCCTGCCCTGAATCCCCAGCCCAACAACAGCACTTCCTCAGCTATAAACTCAGAAAGCCCTATGGGACCCTTCACCTGGGCCCAGGTCCCTAACACACCCTAGGCTGACTGCTGCTGCGGTGCTGTTGTGGGCTGAGTCACCTGATGATGTCACTGGGAGTCAGGCCTCCTCCCTGGTCATGGGTCACAGGGAGGGAGCTCCTGGGGGTGTGACTCCGTCGCTGGGGATTTGTGAAGAGAAGATTCACTGATTCTGTGCAGCCTGCAGGGCAGAAAGCTATACAGGGTGACCAGGGAGGATTGGACCTGAAGCTGGGGATACCACGACCCTCACATGGTATGTGCAGGAGCAACACTTCCCAGTGGTTCCTGGCCTCCCCTGCTCTGAGAACCTCCCTGCAGGCATCATCACGGGAATAATAGTTAATGGAGTGGCATCTCTAGCGGCCTCTCCCCAAATCTGTCCCACTTTTAGTAAGACACCCGACTTTCCTTTGGAGTACCGCCTCTCTGCTCTCAGGTTATGAGGTGATGGGCTGACCCCCACTGGGCAGGATAACACACTGGAGACATCAGGACAGTTTGCTCCTTCCCTGGAAGGCCAGCACTAGGACACCCCCTTGGAGTGGGGATCTGGGGCATTTCTACCCCAGACTGTTCAAGGAGCTGGAAAGTGGCACCAAGACCAACGAGACTGGTGTCTGTGTTCCTCAGATTCTAGGTCCTGTCTGGCCTGGCAGTTCTATGAGCCAGTGGATTCCCATTATGATTTCAGTTCTCTTGAGCCGGATTTCCTGATGAATCCAATAAACCAAGGTTTGGACAACATTGAGCAATTCCCAGAGTGTCCCAGAGCCAGGTCTCACTTAACCTTGCAGCTGACACATGAGGAGCTAAGACTTGGACGTCATGGGCTTGCCTGTCCCTGAGAGGTTAGTGTAGCCTGGCCGCCAAGTGTTGTGAACACAGACCTTGTCCTACCGCTGGATCTCTCACAGCAAGGAGCGACTCATGGCCTGCTGGGCCAGCCCTGGCAGCCGAGGACACAACGCAGAGACAGGACTGCCCAGCAGGCTCAGAGAGATCGTGCTGCAAAGACCTAACAACATTTGAAGGAAAAGTGTACAGGCCCGCTAACACACTCAGGAAGAATTTGTAGTAATCGGAAAAACAATTATGTTATGACATCAAATAGGAAATAGGACAGTTATAGATTACACACATGTGTATAATATGTGCAATTATGTTTTTCAAAAGGCCAGTGTATAGAATAGTTTTATTAGTAAGAGAAAATGTAGCAAAATGTTAATAATGATGATCACTCCAAGGGGAGAATATGGGAGTTTTACTAAATCTCATTTTTTCGACATGTTTCTAATTTCTATAGTTTTTATCTAAAATGTAGCAACTAAAAATAAGCCTTACTAAAAAAATTGAAAAGGGAGGACTCACTTGGTCACATAGCAGTTCTCCATAAATACCATTTTCAGAATTGAAGCCAGATTTCTTATCTGGACAAGTGTCAGGTCCACCCTGCTTTGACCCCCATTGTGTACTTGGTGGGCACAAGGAAGGCCACTCCCCCAGTGCTCACACTCTGACTCCTGACCACAGCCCAAATCTGCCTCAGATCAGACCTCTGGCCCTAAGATCACTCATACCCGACAGCCTGCAGATTGTGCTGCTGCAATTCCTCATCGTGACCCTGTGCTCTGTGTTTATCCTCACCCTCACCGCAGCCTAGTCATCACGCCCAATTCACTGGACAGAAAACTGAGGTCCAAGGAGCTTGCCTTCAGTCACAGGCCAGCGAGGGCAGAGCTGGAATTTGAACTGCAAGCCACCTGATTCTCAGTTCCCAGCCACTGACCATGCTGTGGTGCTGCCTTCCCAGACATTCCAGGCTGCTTGTGTGTTTGTACCTGTCACAAATGCTACCAAGCACCCACTGTGAATACGACATGATTCTTGTCAAGAATCAAGACTGTAATCCAGGCAACATCAGCACAGCCCAGCAGTTCATGATACAGCTGAGCGATGGCAGAGCAGTGAATGCACCCCCTGAGGGTACGGGGCCATCCCTTAAGCAGTGGGCAGAATATATCACAGCTTCTATTTATAGCTATATCTGTCTCACGATTTTTCATTTCTGCTATTATGCATTGATAATATGCATGATACTGTTGATATAGTAACATCCGCATGAAATGGTGATAAAGCTCTGATGGCTGTATAATTAGAAAACACCTACCAATTTTATTCATGAGAGTATATATGTGAAACTGTTTAATAGATGATCAGGAAAGGTCTGTGGGATCTGGATTACAATGAGGTTTATCCATGCGGAGAGGAGGGAAGAGGACATCAAAAGCAGCAGGAGAACAGCACCGACCAAGGTTTGATTTGATGATGTGCCCAGCATAACTCAGGAAAAGCAAGTTCAGTTCCTGCAGCCCTGCCTCCTCCCTCCCCTAGAAGCCTGCAGAGCAACAGCAAAGGCAAACCCAGCCTTGTCTCTGGACCCCTGCAGTTCTAGCTTGTGTGCACTACGAATCTGGCAGCCAGGCACCCACCTGGGCTGGGATATGACCCCAATCTCAAGGCCTTTGAACTGGGATCCTCTGCTTCCTCCATCCCCAGTCTCAACTGCTCCCGTTGCCCTGCCCCCTTCTAGCTCCTCCCAGCTGGCCTTGAGCCCTGGGTCCCCACCCCCCACCTCCTCAGCCTGTGCTCCCTCAACCCTCAGGGCCCACTCCCTTCTGTCCTTCCCAGGGGAGCTGCTCTTTTCTGACACCCCTGCTGGCAGTGATGGGAAAGGGGAGAAATAGAACTGGAGACTTTCTCTTGGGTCCCAAAAACTACTTCCAATCCTGTGTCTCTTGAACCTCCCCTCCTCCCTCTGAGGTTCACACATTTAGCCCAGTCCCTTAGATCCCCTTCCTCATTTCTGTTGTTCCCGCCCCCCCCACCGCCACCCCACCCTGCCCACCCCAGGTCCCTCTCATTCAAGGCCCCTCCAGCTTTTCTTCTCAGCCATCACTCACCCCGGAGCATTGTGACTGTCCATGTGCTCCCCTCCTGTCCCTGTGTTCTCAGTCTTGCCTTCTGCTCTGAAAGCCTTTAGCTCCCTCCCTTCCCCCCAACCCCAGCCCCTCCACCAAATCAGCAGCACCCACACCCCGGGCTCCACCTCTCCCGGGCATGGCTACACCTCCGCAGCACCCACATTCGACTCTGGCCGCGTCCCAACTGCCGCTGGCCTTGCACCTCGCAGCCGCACAGTGCTTTCATACCTTCAGTCCTCTGTCTCCCGACCTGTGTCCACGTCCTCCCAGCTAGAACCCTGACATTCCTCGGAAGGACTGTCCTTCTTCTTGACTGAGAGGGAGCGGATCCCTGGACTGTGCTCTGGGTCCATCCCTTCCTGCTTTCTCAGGCAGTAATTTGCTCTTTCAATTTCTTCCCTCTCCCCTGAAACATCCTCCCCCTCCCCTCCCCTCCCTCCCCTCCTCTCCCCTCCTCTCCCCTCTTTTCCTCTTCCCTCCTCTCCCCTCCCTCCCCTCCTCTCTCCTCCCCTCCCCCCTCCCCTCCCCCCTCCCCTCCTCCCCTCTCCTCTCCTCTCCTCTCCTCTCCTCTCCTCTCCCCTCCTCCCCTCTTCCCTCCTCCCCTCTCCTCTCCTCTCCTCTCCTCTCCTCTCCTCTCCTCTCCTCTCCTCTCCTCTCCTCTCCCCTCTTCTCCTCTCCCCTCTTCTCCTCTCCTCTCCTCTCCTCCCCTCCCCTCCCTTCTCTCCCCCTCTCCTCTCCCCTCCTCTCCTCTCCCCTCCTCTCCTCTCCTCTCCTCTCCTCTCCTCTCCTCTCCTCTCCTCTCCTCTCCTCTCCTCTCCTCTCCTCTCCTTTCGTCTCCCCTCTTCTCTCCTCTCCTCCCCTCCCCTCCTTCTCTCCCCCTCTCCTCTCCCCTCTTCTCCTCTCCTCTCCTCTCCTCCCCTCCCCTCCCTTCTCTCCCCCTCTCCTCTCCCCTCCTCTCCTCTCCTCTCCCCTCCTCTCCTCTCCTCTCCTCTCCTTTCGTCTCCCCTCTTCTCTCCTCTCCTCCCCTCCCCTCCCTTCTCTCCCCCTCTCCTCTCCCCTCCTCTCCTCTCCTCTCTGCCCCTCTCCTCTCCTCTCTCTCTTTCTCTCTCTCTTTCTCTCAGATTAAGCCAGTTTCTTTAGGAACTGGTGCACTTAAACCTCTTCCTTCCACACATTTGCTTATGCTTCCACGTTTCCTAGGCTCAAACAGAGCAACCCTCCACCCCTTGACTTCCTGTTGACACTGTCCTGTTCTTCATCCTCCCATAGGGTCGTGTTTCCTGAGATTGTCTCAATTTTTCTCACTTACCATTCGAGCCTCAACCCACTGCAAAATGGCTCAGAGCTTTCACCATCACAGTGGAATCATCTTTGACAAGGTCACCAGGGGTCTTGTTAATGTAGCCCCTGGACTCTTGCATTCTGCCCTTGGGGGGCTCTCCATAACCTATGGTCAGGCCTGAACCGAGAATACTGACATGATCTCTGCTGTGGAGTCACTGTGCTGCATTCCTCAGGGCCATAGTAATGGGTTACCTAAAGCCTGACGAAATAATTTCTGTTCCTTCTGAGGATGCTGATAACATCAGAGCCTGACCAACACCCATGGGTCATTTTAATTGATAACACAAAAGAAAACAACTACAGCAGAAATATGATCAATAATCTTGTGATTGACTGCCCTAGACTCCTGGCACCGCTCCTCTGCCCTGAAATGAAGAAGCTCTCCTCACCCTTGCATGCTCTCACATTCCTCTCCTCCCTATATAATCTCCAGGAGGCTGCCTTCTCTTCTCTTTCTTCTTCTTAAGTGAAGTACTGCTGCTGCACATCCTCATTAATGTTTCCACAGTGTAGGCTTTCTCTCCTCAGGTGTGGTCGCCATAGCTCTCTCACCACCAAAGGCCCATAGTCCACCATAGTCCTTCTTGAGGCCTGACTCTGCTATGCCCCGGTGTGGTGTCGCTGGCTAATAAAACTCTTCTTTTATGGAAAAAAATCTTGCTTTCTAAGCACAAGCCATAGGATCTGGTTAGGTTGGTAACAACCTCTGTCATTCCCTCCTGGATGCTTTTCCCCATTTAGTCTTCACTCCTCCTACTTCTCCTGTCCCCACTCTGGCTGCTGCTCAGGCTCCTCCCCAGCATCCTTATGGGCACTCACCCCTCAAACACCAGTGCTCCCATACCCTGACCCTCTTCCCTTCTTACTCAACATCCTCGTGACGTTGGGCATCACCTGTAGCTGCTAATGCCTGACACTTTCTCTAACCCAGACCCTCTCTGATTTCTAAACTATATACACACGTGCCCCTGCCCTCTCTCCTCGATGGCACAAAGATGCCTGGACCTCAGGCAAGAACATCCATCTTTCTCCTCAAACATCCTTTCTTCCTGCTCACATGTTTCCTACCAACAATTCCAAGGCAGAATCTCCAAGTCTTGCTAGATTTATTTCTCTTCCTCCCAGCCAAGCAGTTGAAATAGCAGCAGATAGTAATGACAAGAATCTTGGCACCGTTCATCCCAGCCGAAAAACTCACTCTCTGGAACCAGGCTCGCATGTCAAGAGTGTGGGTCTCATGCTCACACTGGGCATCATGTGACCATATGGTCCTTCCTCTTGATACCTCATGCTTCCCTCAATTACCCCTTCCCTGTTCCGCCTCTTAAAAACTTGATATGTCTCCCTGAAGTGCCCACTTCTCAAGAAATTAGCAAGTTCCAAATGTTCATGCCCTGGTAAATGTCCCCACACTCTGCTTTGGGACAGACACCTTGGCCATTCTCTCTCTGTACAAAAGCTTCACAGTGGTGGATGGAGAAAGCATTTAGACTGTGATGGGGAGAGGGCGAAAGCTGTAAGAATGCCCTCCGCTCCAGCTGCAACTTGCCGGAGTGTCTAAAGATCTAAGATATACTGGATGTTGCTCATGTGCCTCAGTTATGAGCTCATGTAGCTCAGTCAGTCTTTGGCTAGCTATGTGAGACTCATACCCCTAGTTAGCCTAACTTTGATCCTACCATGCAAACAGGCCATGTCCCTCCCTGATCTTGGTTTGCCTTGCAAAGCCCTCCTCCTTCCATCTGTTCCTGAGAGACAGAGTCATAGGTCAGAAGGAAGACTGGCAAATCCAGTCTCTCTGGGAGTGCATCTTGGGGTTTTGCCTTCTCCACAGCTCAGCCCTCCCCACCACCAGGGGGCTATAGTAAAAGCTGGTGAAGCGAGACCAGAGGGCAGGAACAGGGCTCTGGTGAATCCAATGTCTCAGGCCACTCACTGAACCTTGGGAGGTGGTGTTCTCACCTGTAAAGTATGTGTGGTCATCGGCAGTGGTCCGTGCAGAGCAGTGGTTTTTACACTTGAGTGTGCATCGGAAACATAGGTCACTGGGCCCTGACCCTGGAGCTTCTGCTACAGTGGGTCTGGAGGGGGTGGAGGAAGAATTTGCTTTTTTGACAAGTTGCATTTTTGCTGCATCGACTGCTGGTGGTCCACTTTGACAACCGCTGTTTCAGGTGAAAGTGCCCCATCTTGAACCCTTAAATAAACACAAGTTCAAAACAAAGCGGGCCACTCCACCTACGCAGGAGGAGGGATTTTGGCTCTCTACTTTGGCTCAGTTGGTAATGGTGACTTGAGACATTGGCTTGTTTCTGTGTTGGGACTTACTCTTGGCTCATTTTCTAACACACTCTTGGTCATTGTTGCTGCTGCCAGCAAGGAGAAAATAGGTCTTCATGGTCATGAATAGTGTGCGAAGTGGGTAGGTAGCAGGCCCCCAGGCGACACTCACTCTTCCCACAACTATTGCCTTTTCTCCATGCCCCCTCCATGTGTATTTCTTTTCCATGTGTTTTAAGAGGACATGAAGCCACACCTCTACAAAGGCCTAAGTGCTATCCATTTCCATCGGAGCAATTTTCAGGGTTCCCTCTGGCACCTGAACTCTCCCATAGCATCCATTCTGGGCTGAGTGTCAGAGGCCTTTCATGGAGGGCAGATGCCAGCTGTGGAGAAGACATGGAATGGACACCTTTGCTGGTGCAGGAGCATGAAGACAGCCTCAGTGGTTGGGCTGGCTCCCCGGGAACAGCCACAGAGCCGGCTGGCTCCTTCCTCTCTGCTCTCTGTCTGCAAAAGGGACTAAATGAATGGCCTTTAACTTGAGCCCCCTGCCAAATGTCTGCCCTATTTCCTGCAGTCAGCCAGGGCGATCATATCTACACAGGAAAAAGGAGGATCACACTCAGAGGCCAAGATGTAGGGACTCGTGAACGTGTGAGGCTGCCGAGGCAGGCTTGAGTTTCTCTGGATGAAGCCTGAAATATTTGATATTTTCTTTGGTAAATGCTGTAATAAAATGGTACTCACTTCCTTATAAGACCCAGGGTTTGGAAACATTCAAATAATCAGCCTCTACTAAAGCTCATGGAGCTATACCTGAATCATGACCTGACATTCAGAAGATGCTCAATAAATATGTGTTGAATGAATAAATGAACGAGATCATTCCAAGAGAACCTGTCCATTCCAGAAGACCCAAAGGGATTCTGGCTACTCTCATCTAAACAGCATTTTTTTCCTGTTTTGTTTAATCCTTTCCTTTTAAAATTCCTCGGGTGGTGTACAAAACAA
Source organism: Talpa europaea (assembly GCF_964194135.1). Lineage (NCBI taxonomy): Eukaryota > Metazoa > Chordata > Mammalia > Eulipotyphla > Talpidae > Talpa > Talpa europaea. Next base: position 45,935,395 of record NC_140070.1, read on the forward strand.
GTCCTCTTTTGTCGTCCTGTGCTGATACCTGGGAACAATGAAGTCACTCAGCAATACACAGATGAAAATCCTCCAGTCATGGCTCCCTTCACCTCAGCCAACCCTGCCATTCCCTCCATTGGCCCCAATGCAGAAGGAGCTTCCAACTGCCTTCTGAGGGCTCCTTAACTGGATGCAAACATCTAGGACTGCCCTCCCCTCTCTAGAGATTGGAATCTTTAGGAACCTGCAAGGGCAGTGTGTTCTCTGACCATTGTGAGAACATCCCTCCCCCTGTAGATTCCTTGGTAAGCAGCATCCCTAGTTACCTGATCTCAGAGATTTGGAGCCTTGAAGGAGGACCAAAGACCAGAGAAGGACCAGGGACTGGGTCCTGAGTTCATAAAAACAAATTCCCCTTGCTGAGCGTGTTGGGAAGAACCACTCTCAATGGCAATTTTAGGTGTGGCTTACCTGTTGCTCAGGCTCTCAGTGCCAGATCTGAAGAGATGCCACACACGTTTGGGCACAGGGCCTTCCCTTAAGGAAGTCATAGTCTCCCTGGGCAGAGAAAGCCACTTCACTTAAATTGGTTATATAATGTGACAATGTGGCCTAGGTTAAAGAAATCCCTCCATAGCTTACTGAGCTATAATAAATGATTATTTTTGAGTTTGATGTCACATTTTTCTATTTTACATTGAAAGAAATACTTAACCACTTGCCAAAAAAAAAAAAAAATGGTACAGTCTGTGTACCTAAAAGCATGTCAAGTACCTCCATGGAATGTGCTCCCTTCTTTATGTTGCCCCAGGCCCCCCAGTGTTGTTTTAGAAGAGACGTGACCACTGTGCCCTGGTCCAGGAAGGCAAGACCAGTTCATACTATGGGTGGATGGGGGGGTGGTTAGTGCTGCCCATTCGGGACATGAATTCCAAAATCACAGACCAGGACTCTGTCTCTGGAACCAGATGCCAAAGTGATTTCTTGGAGCAGAGCTCCTGAGAACTGGAAGTCTGCTCGGCAAGTCTGTTGAGACTGGGGCTGCTGCCACTCTCCCACCTGCCCACAGATCAGGCAATGCAACTCTTCCCTTTCTCACTAGTTCTGCTAGCATCTGTTCCAGCTCATGCATTACCTGATGTCTCCAGGACAACCAAAAAGGAGAAGAAATATGAGGTTCCAGCAAGTTTATGACTTAAGTGCCAGTGATCTCAGTCAAGGCTGTGTCCAGGTTGCCAAACCCCTCGAAGCTGGGCAGTGTGCAGGACCCTAACTCATGACCCCCTCCCGAGCCTGCTGAGATGTCTCTGCAGGGAAGTAAAGCAGAACAGGCTGCAGGTATTGTATTTCAAGCAACAATCATTCCAAAGCATTTACAAGTGGATGAATAACCAAATTAGTGTAAAATGTGACACATTGCAGGATAAATGGACAAGATTAATTTCAGTTTTGAAATAATGAACATTTTGTGATATTGATTTTGTTTACATTTTTCCAACTCACAAGTAATATTAATAAGACTTGGAAGTATTACTGAACATTAAGAATAAGAAATCTTGTTTAATTTACACACAAGTACAATGGTGTCATTAACCTGGATACCATCACCGAAATACAGGTCTCAGTTTACGTAGAAATCTCACTAAGATGTTCTCAGTGTCATCCTCACCCTGGTGCAATGTCAACTTGGGTATTCTTGCTATGCCATCTTCGTCAGACTTGCCTTCTACCTTTCTAAAAATGTATTCAAGAGAGGGTTAGTCCATTTTGCTATCACAGAATAACATAGAATAAACAGAAATTTAAAATGCTACAGTTCTGGAGGCTAAAAGTCCAAGATTGAGGCACCAGCAGATTTGATGTCTGTGAAGAGCCTGCTTCCTGGTTCATAAACAATGTCTTCTGACTGTGTCCTGGCAAGTGGAAGAAACAAGAGGACTCACTGGAACACGCCCCCCCCCTTTTAAGGGCACTAATCCCATGCTTAAGGTTGCCAAGTTCGTGACCTAATCTTCCAAATGCCATCACATTACAGGGATAGGTTTCACATGTATGAATTTGGGGTTAGGGGTGGGACACAAATACTCAGTTCTGAGCAATAGGTGAGGAAGAGAAATACAAGAGACAATAAAGGTATAAGCCCAGAGCAGTATGTAGCATAAACTAATGCACTTATGCACTGAGGTGACCTCTGGGAGCAAAGGGTCTGGGCATCAGTAGGACTGAGAATGCAAGAACTTTCTAGAATCCAAGAGAGTGACCTTATGACAGGAGAGGTCCCAGTGTTCATTCAGGGAGAGATTATTGACAAACCTCAGTTCTTTGTTAGTTACAAGCTCCTTGCTGTGCCACTGATACAGATATCATGCCAGGTTAGTGTTACCAGATAAAATACTGGATGTAAATAAAATATGTGAATGTCCCAAATATTCCATGGGATATGCTTATGCTAAAAAAGTATTCATTGAGATTTATTGGCTGTTCATGTTGAACTGGGTGCCAGTATTTTTACTTGCTAAATCTAGCAATCCCACATTCGCTGGCTGGGGCTATTCTGGGTCAAGTCCAGGGCATTAGTGAAAAGGATCCGGTCTGGTCAAGCCTCTCTGGATGCTCAGGTGCAGGTGCCCACTGATCAAATGACAGCAAGGCCACTCTTGAGTGACCTCCCAGAAAATGAGTCGATTTAATCCATTCCACAAGTGTGGGAGGGATTACATCCCACACTTCAGTTTGGGACGAAAACAGACAACTGTCAAATTTAATGTAAAGATTAAAGGGAGCAAACTGAATCTAAACACTTTATTTTTTTAAATAAATTTTATTTTATATTCCCCATACAATGGCAATCCCCTTATTTTGACCCCAATCCCTCCCCTCCCTGCCCCCCACCCCCCAAAAAGTGTCTCTGGTTCATAGTTTTTTGTTGATTTTGATTTTCACTTTCTTATAGTTATTCATTTTCCTGGTCCCTTATTTAAGTTTTCTAGATTCCTGCTATGAGTGAGACCATCCGGTATTTTTCTTTTTCTTTCTGGCTTATTTCGCTGAGCATGATCCCTTCCAGCGCCATCCATGTTGCTGCAAATTGCATGTGTTCTAAACACTTTATATCACATGCGTCATTGTTTCTTTGAGGTCAGATGTCAAAATTTGAATGAGAAAAGGACTTAAAAGAGAGAAAACTCAACTATTAACTTTCCTGTGAATTGGGAAAAGACTTTCATTATTTTATTTGAAGTGAGGAACATACCTATTCCAGCCTAAGCAATGTCAGGGATCCACCAGACACACACTTATCTCACACCTACACCACAGCTAGAGGCCCTTAAGTGTGCTGGGTGAGGGAGGCTGGAGAGCTGGCCCAGTCATGGGAGCCAGCCGAATGGGCAATCAGCTTACCACCAGTAAGCAGTGTACTGCTGTGTGTGTTGGGGGGGTATCACGCTGGGAACACTCTGGAGAATGCAGATTCCTGTCCAATTAAGCCCCAGCCCTGGGATGGCAAAGCAGGCTAAACCCAAGTGTATAGAGGTAAGAGGTGGGTATTGATAATCCAGAGAGAAAGCTAGGGCTACTCATGGCCTGTACCATAGAAGGGACTTTGCTGGTAGTGAGTGGGGCAACAATGGCCTACTCTATGCCATCTGAAGGGTCAGAGACCAGCACTTATTACCCAGGGAGAAGTCTCAGGGGGAACCCAAGAGCCTGTCAGGTGAGTGTGGCCTGAGTAGGAGTGGGGTCCATCTGGTGGTATGGAGTCTCTGTGAAAGTGGTTGGGCCTACCTGGAAGGCAAGTGGACACTAAGAGCAGTACAAGGGAGGGCTAGGGATGCACCCCATGTGGTCTGAGTGAACAGAGGTATAGGGAGTCGTGCTGTCTGGTATAGACTTTTGGAATGTGAGGTAAGAGTTCAGGTTCTGAATTTACCTGCCATTGACTGTCAGTCCAATATCCTCCATCAATCTGAGGCCTGACAGCTTGCTCTGGTCCCAGTTCCAGCATCGATCTCTGATACTTTGGACAAGTCATACCTCGTCTTGGGAGCTTTTTTCTCAGCAGCACAAATGAGGAGACCCAGAGTGCCAGAGTTTGGTGTGCTCTGGGAAGTCACAGACTCTCTCAACAGGTCCACCTGGCTGACTGTGGTGTGGACCCAGTGTCCATTCCCGAGCCTGCTGTCTCCACACAGGGCGGCCTCCCTGGGACTGGGCCTGGGCCTTCAGAAGGTGGCTGAGTTGGTACATTGCTGTCCCCCATTTCTTGGTGTTTAAACAAGGGAGACTGAAAGTGAAAACAACCTGGGAGAAAAGTGAAACTGGCCTCTCCCTACTCCCTGGGGTAAGGGACAAAGAAGTAACAGCAAACCCAAGTGGTGGAGGCAAAGGTCACTCTATGTCCCTTGCAAAGAAAATCCAGAGAAAACTTTGGGACTTCCTCATTCCTCAGTTGTCTTTTGTCAGCAGTTCCAGAATGGCTCTGGTCCCTGGGACATAGCAGGCTGGTGAAGGCTGTCATTATAGGCCTGTCAGCCAGGTGACAGGAGGCTTGCCCCACCCCGTCCTGCATTAGAGTCAGCTGAGCAGTTGAAGGCAAAGGGCCAATTCCTCACACAACCTCCACGTACAGAATCACATGCATCTTTAGGTATGCACAGTCATCATGGGTACTCATGTCCCTGCACACATCCACACACAGGCCACACTCACACTTGAGCCTGTTGCCCATCCTCACAGTCACGTACTCGGAGAGTGCCCCAAGACTGCACACACATCCACCTCCCTCCAGCTCTACCCTCCCACACACACATCCTGGCACAAACACACATGCATTAATGGACATATTCTCTTGCACATCCACCCATCCCTGCCCATGTGCACACCATTCACACACCCACACACACACACACATCCAGGCACATGACTTCTGCCTAATGGAAGTCAAGCCCCCGGGAGGCTGTCTCCTTTGGATATTCTGAGACTTGGCTCCCTCCTTCTACTACTGTCTTAAAATTACCTTTATCTCCTGCTCTTGGCCAACCATATAATCACATTTTGTTCTGACTCAAGGGCTGTTGACGCCCAAGCACTTTAATCACCAAACCACCATCACTAGCTGCTTCTTGCACATGTAAAATACAATATGCTGGATGAATTGGCCAGCAAGCAAATCAACACTTTTTTTTAAAATTTGGGGATTCATTTTTATTCTTCCATATGTGCACATAGGTGTTCCACTTAACCTGTACCATACCACTTGTGCCAATACCCCATCTCTTCCTCCCTTCTCCCATTGACTGGTAACCCTTAAACTTTTTCACTGAGCCCAAGCTTTATTCCTGCTATATTTTGCCCATGTACGTTTTTTGGTTATTTATATTCCATAGATCAGTGAAATCAGCTGATATCTATCTTTCTGACTTATTTCATTTAATATAATCATTCTAAGGTACATCCATTTTGTCCCAAAAGGCACTGTTTCATCTTTTTAAACAGCTGTGTAGTACTCCCCTGAGTATATATTCACAATCTCTTTATGCAACGGTCTGTGGAAGGGCACTTGGATTGAGTCTATTACTTGGCTATTGTGGACAGTGTTGCTAGGCAATGGCAAGGGAAACAAAAGCAAAATTAAGCAAGTGGGACTACATCAATCTAGAAAGCTTTTGTACCTCAAAGTAAATTACCACAGAAACAAAAATGCAAGCTACAGAATGGGAAAAAATATTTGCACATCACACATCTGACAGAGAGCAAATTTCCAAGATATGTAAAGTTCTTTTACATTTCAACAACAACAAAAAAACTCAACCCAATCAAAAAATGAGTAAAATCCTAAATAGACACATTTCTACAAAAGACATTCAGATGGCCTGCAGACATATGAAAAATTGCTCAACATTACTTATTATAAGGGAAATGCAAATCAAAACCATACTGTTCTTTTTACTTCTGCGTGAGAGATGCTCTTCCAAATTGCAAGAAACACAGGCACACACACAAGTTAGTTGGAGTGCTGGCTGTTTATTGGAAAGGAAGACAGAAAGGACAGACAGAGAGAGAGGAACAGGGGTGCCCTGGCGCCAGTCCATCAATACAGGAGCCCTGTGGGTGGGGCAAACACTCCGCTGACCACAGATTGTTGAGTTTGGTTTCAAATGCTGCTATTGGAAATTTTTACTGAACATAGTTTCTCATTTTCCTGACTTTGTAAGATTCATCTAGTAAGCAGACTTGAACTTTAAAACTATTACTCAAGATTTTATGATTCCTGGGACATCATTCAGAATTCCAAAGGCAGGAAAAGTAGGAGGTATGGACAGCTAATGAGTGGTGTCAACAAGGAAACTCCCTAAACATCTTTTTAAAATACATTTCTCATTGGCTATTTACCTTCACTTTAATGTGGAGGCACCACCAGAAGGAAGTTCCCTGGCAGTGGGTTCCCATGGATTTAGGCATCATGGTGGTGGCTGTCGAAGCTGACAGGCTCTGGGCGATGTGGTTTGGCCTACCCGGGACCTACTAGCTCAGGCTGCCGAGGGGCCTCCTGGACTCCTCTGAAATGTGGGCCCCAGGCCAGCTCCTCAGTCATCTGGAACCTCTTCTGATGACAGACAGACAGAGGGTAGGGTCCCAGGTCACTTAGCCCACACAGGCTACTAATCCACTCCTGGAACTGTCAGGAAAAGCCCATTTCAGTTTGATCTTTTGCACAAATGGATTAGAGGTTACAGACCTTCACATCTGGGTATTAATCCAGCTTCTGTTAGAAACATCCGTATTTAAGGAGAAGCATGAGGGAAGGAGCAAAAGTTCAAAACCTTCATTGAAAACACTTGATTGAGACTGAATATTCACACCCAAAGCTAACATGTGAATTCTGAACACCATCCAGCATCAAACAGGACTCCCTGTGGATCTGAAACTCTGAATGCCAGAAGCTATGACGGAGCCAATGCTTTGACAGAACACTCGGTTCCTCTGCAGCCCGTGTTTGACTGAGGGTAGCTGACCTTGAGTCTCCGAAAACTTGGGAGGTAATTGGGAGCAAAGCTGTGGGGCTGGAATGCAGACCCCTGTTCCCGTAGGCCTCAGGGTGTGCCACTGGCGCTGCCAGACCACAGGGAGAGTCCCTGTTTTCCTAAGTCAAGAGTCAAATGAGGAGCTGCCTCTTCAGTGTGACAATTACATGACAATAGACCAACGCTCAAGTTAGGGGACCTAGATTTTTAAGGAGAGTGTGTGTGGGTGGCCTTGTTTTTGCTGAAAATCATTGTTGCTTTTTACCCCCTTACTCTGCAGAAAAAATAAGAGACTTTCTACTAAGGTTTTGCAGGATTTCTGCACCCCTCACCTGACTAAGAAACAATACATAAAGTACATGAGTATTTATGCCATCTGTTAATGAGTAATAAACACATGCATTTAAATTAATATATATGTTAAAATGCATGAGTTATGTTATACGCTAGAAAGTGATAAATACTGTGGAAAAAAGAAATGGAGCCGCTTGGGGGTGATCAGGAACACTGGAGCTGGAGACAGGGCAAGTTGCGGGGTTGGGTAAGGCAATCGGGGAAGGCCTCATGGAGAAAGTGACCTATAAGCAGAGACTCAAAGGAGTGAAGTTAAACCACGGAGATATCCGGGGAAGAAAGTAAAAACAGGAAAAGAGAATAGTGTAAAGGTCTGGGGCAGGAGAGTCTGGTGCAGGACAGCCAGGAGGCCTTGTGGCTGGGGACTGGTAAGGAGAAAGTACAGGAGGTGAAATCAGCACAGTAACAGGGAGCAGCTGGCAGTAGTTTCTTGTCCACTGCCAGGAACTGTGTTTTCAGAAATGGGAGCTCTGGAGGGCCCTGAACAGAGACTGGTGGGCATGATCTGACTTCTATTCTAATAGGTTCACTCTACCTGCTGAGTTAAGATCAGAAGGTGAGGGCAGCAGGGAAGAAACAGAGACCAGTTAAGAGGCTTTAGAAATAACCCAAACAGTGGCTTGGACAAGGTAGTCCTGATGCTGAAAGAGCCAGGTTCTGCTTCTGTTGCTGCTGTTTCTCCTCCTCCTCCCCCTGCTCCCTTTCTTCCTCCTCATTTTTGGAAAGTGGAGTGGAGCTGACTGCATCCCAGTCCTGGTGTTCTGAAGAGCAGCTGCGAGGCCAGAGAAAGTGGCTTCAATGAATTGCTTTTTTCATTTAGAAAATGGTGTAAAGGGGTTAAAAATGCCATCCTCATAGTCTGCCTAAGAATTCCCATGATGAGGGATCTGACATGCTTAACAGGTAATAGATGCTCCATACTCTGCCGGCTCTCTCCAGGCTTCTCTCGACACAAGGTCCTGACACCTACCTCAGACTGGGCTCTGAGCCTTTGTTCCTCCTGCTCCCAAAACAGAGGTGATGACAGATCATTCTCCAGACCCTACAGGACGGAAGAAACTTAGGCACATGGTGCCATGGCCTTTCACCCCTGGGTGAGGAGAGGGCTCACAAATAGGTGCAGCCCTTGTGAGGCCCCTGTAATCACAGTGGGGAGGCAGTTTAGACACACCAGGGCCCAGGACAAGCTTGATGTTGTCTGACCGTCAGGAGACGGGCCTCTGGGGAAGCTCTGGATTAGGAGTCTAGCAGCATGCATTTCTGCATTAACTCTGCCAGTTTCCAGCTTGGCATACTTGAAAAACAATGCCTCTCTGGGACTCAGTTTCCCTATCCATCAGATGTCAAAAATCTCTGAGCTGTTCAATAAATGGTGATGGGAAAACTGGGTTGCTACATGCAAAAGAATAAAGCTTGACTATTACCCCCCACCATGCACAAAACCAACTTGAAATGGATTAAAGAACTAAACATAAGATCTGAAACCTATAAAATATATAGAAGGAAATATAGGCAAAACACCTCAGTAACATCTTTAAAGACACATCACTCAAAGCAGTGATAGTGAAGGCAAAGATAAACAGCTGGGACTACATCAAATTAAAGAGCTTCTGTACAGCAAAAGAGAGAGTAACCAAAACAAAGAGACACCCCACTGATTGGGAGAAAATTTTTGCACACAACACTAATGATAAAGGACTGATCACAAAAATATACAAAGAGCTGATAAGATTCAACAAAAACAAAGTAAATAATCCAGTCAAAATATGGGCAGAAGAGCTAAAAAGAAACTTCTCCAAAGAGGAAATGGCATATGAAAAAATGTTCAACATCACTTGTAATCAGGGAAATGCAAATCAAAACTACCATGAGATACCATCTTACACCAGTGAGAATGGCACATATTAAAAAAACTAGCAACAACAAATGTTGGCGAGGATGTGGAGAAAAAGGAACTCTCCTGCACTGTTGGTGGGAGTGCAAACTGGTCCAACCACTATGGAGAGCTGTGTGGAGATTCCTCAGTCTTCTAAAGATGGAGCTTCCATATGATCCAGCAATTCCACCCTTAGGTATTTACCCAAAGGACACGGAAACATTAATTCAAAAGGGCACCTGCACCACTATGTTTATAGCAGCACTGTTTACAATAGCTAAGCTATGGAATAAACCCAAATGCCCAAAAATAGATGACTGGATCAAGAAAATGTGGTTCATATACACAATGGAATATTACTCAGCAATCAAAAAAGATAAACCCATGCAATTTGCAGTAACATGGATGGAACTGGAAGGGATCATGCTCAGCGAAATAAGCCAGAAAGAAAAAGATAAATATCAAGTGAGACCAAAAAGATGGTCTCACTCATCGCAGGAATTTAGAAAACCTAAATAAGAGACCAGGAAAAATACTAATTATAATAAAATAAAAATAAAAATCAACAAGCAACTATAAACCAGAGACACACTACAGGGGTGTGCCAGAGGGGAGAAAGGAATAGGATAAAAAAAAGGGAGGGTGGGAATTGTATGGGGACTATAACCAAGATGAAAATGCATACATTGTGCAAAAATGAAAAATGATATAAAAATATATAAAATAAAATAAATAAAATAATAATAAAAAAATCTCTGCGCTTCTTTCCAGTTCTCTAGAGGGTTCTAGGACTGAAGAGAAGTCCATGCCAATGTGAAGTCATGGACTTACTCACTTCCTTATTTCCTACATGATTTGGCTCTATTCCCTGGCATCCACTTCTTCTCATCTCATCTCTTAGTCTGAGCCATTTCTGAAGGGAGGGCTGGTGAGCTGAGCTGGGATCAAAAAGTACTGGACAAAGCTGGATTACACTGTCTCATCGCCCCTCCCCAGGTTGGTTCTGCCTTTAAGGGATATGTGGGGGTGGTCATAGTGGGCAGATTGAATAGTCTCAGTTGGAGGGTCCCTAAGAGACCCCCATTTTATACAATAGATGAGCTGAGGCTAAGATAGGGAAAGGGACTTGTCTAGGGTTTCACTAAAGTCACTGAAACATATTTTTTAAACAAACAAGCAAACAATAAACATGAAGTATACAATCTGATGAGTTTTGATGTACAGCCACATCCACAATCAAGATACTTAACATTTCCGTTACGTCTAAAAGTTTCCTCAGATCCTTTAGTTATCCCCCCACCCTTACTCCACACTTCAGGCAACCCCAAGTCTGCTTTCCACCATTTTGATTAGTTTCTGCACACATTTACAGGTGGAGACGAATGTGCTGGCTGACAGATTAGGTGTGGGCTGGGAGTAGAAGAGAAGGTAATGCTAAGATTTTGGTCTGAACACTTAGAGGCTGGAGTTGCCATCAGGTAAGATAAGCCAAGCAGGGGAGGGCTTCCAGAGCTTGGCACCAGCTATCATGCGCCAGCTGTCGAATAAGCCCCACATGGTGAAGGATTGGTAGCACTTGGCCATAGGAGTCTGGAGTTCTGGAGAGGTTGGAGACATGCGGAGATGGAATTGAAAGCCAGGACCTGGGCAGGACTCCAAGGAGCGCGTGTAGGTGACAACCAGGCCCCAGACACTCCCTCACTAAGAGATTGGTCAGGGCCACCTCTCCGTAAAATGCACCTTTGCTCCTAACTCTGCTTCCCCCTCAGGGGTCAGGCCTCCCTGAGCGCTGGAAAAGGAGTCCTCTGAGGGCAGATCTATGCCATTGCTTCTGTCTTTACTGGTCCCTGCTTAGAGCTTTGGTACATGTTTACTGATGACAGGTCTAGAAAGGGAAAAAGAAAGTCTTCTCACCTCTCCAAGTCTGCAGGAACCTGTTTCTGCTTTCTTCCCAGAGCCATGTGTCAAAGGAAGAACAGTGTTTGCCATCCTTTACCACTGGCTGGAGAGCAATTACCCCGCACAGTCACAACTGCTTTCCATGAGCCGGGAGGGCCCACACTTCTGTCCCATGATTCTGCAGGAGAGGAGAAAGCAAAATGGCATCCATCAATAACACCTTCTGACTACCTCCCCTCAGCTGAACTCCCACAACCCCATCAGTCAGGACTTATCATCCCACTTCTCAACTTTTCAACTGAGGAAAGTGGGGATCCAGAGACGAGTTGGGGAACAGATTTGAACCCACTGCCTCTGAATCTGTTGCCACTCCCAGAAAGAAGGAAGTTCTATTGTAAGGGGGCACCCTTGGTGACGGTGCACAAAGGTTCTCGGAGCCCTCCTTTGGCTGCCTACCAGACAAGTCCCCTCCACAGGTCTCTCCTCTTCCTGCAAACCTGTCCTAAGGCATGTTGTTTGGATGAGCTGCTTCTTCCAACACCAGTCTTGCGCACCATCCTGGCCTGCCCTATTGATGTGAACCCCATATTTTCCCCTACTGTGCCCTAAATGAACTTCTCGAGGCCATGCAGGCCTCCCTCCATTCCAGTTGTGCTCAGGAATTCGCAACAGTACCTTTTGGAGACGCCAATCCTGTTAGAATACTCAACTCACTCATTAAACAGAGATGGCCACTGCCCACTCTATCCAGTCAGACACACAAGCTGCAGGCCCTGTCCTCACCCTCCTGTGACAGCAGAGGGGATTAGCCTCAGGTCATAAGCTATAACCATGCTTTGGAAGAAAAACTTAGGGCTTGGAGCAAAAGAATCAAAGTACTAAAAAGCACCCCAGGGAGGTGAGGGGAGAGCTGGTGCAGCAGAATGAACAGAGATCAGTGTGAGGAAGACATGAGGAGAGAGAATCCCTAGGCCAAGGATAGAGGAGAGCAGAGCTGTGAAGGACAGACATGGCCTGTGTGCCTCGAGGAGAGACGAGGCAGGGTCATTTGGGATGCTCAGAGAGGGAGGAAGGTCTAGGATCTGTGTAGCTTGAACATCAGCAGAGAACCAGGCCAGATTCATCCAGCTCAGTGGCTGGGGCACAGTCATTAGGAGTGGGAAGTGGCCTGGGATCTAGGAACACACTGTGTGTTCAGGGGCGGTGAAGGGAGAGGTCTGGGGGTGTAAGGGGTATGGGGGCTCAGATCAGTCCCACTAGGCAAAGGCCAGGCAGCCCCAAAAGCTCTCCCCTGTAGAAAGGAGGCTGCTGGTGCCCACATTCTGTCCACCGGCGCCTCCCACCACAGCGCAGGAGGAGGCCCAGGCCTTCCTCTGTTGTGAGTTTTCTGATGAAGCGGAAAGGCCAAGCCCTGGAATGTGCTGACCTCTGCCTCCTGCAAGGCTCAGGAGCTAAGGCACATTCTTTCCAGGGCCAAAGCCCTGCTGAGCCAAGGGTGGGCACAGCTCAATGCCGGCAGGTCACGCATGAGGCAGGAGCATACATTTCCCCAGGACAGTTCCCAGAAGGGCTTTGGCCCTCCCCAGAGCCTCCTCCAACCTCCCCGGCATCCTTCCCCTACGAGGAAGGAGAGGAAGGCCCCTGAGGCCAGGGTCAGCACAAGCATGCAGCCGGGAAACCCTGGCTCAGTGCTTCCTGGGCAGGGCCCTGCCTGAGCCCTTGAAGCCCACATCCCTCGAGTGCCTTTCAGGAAACTTCTCAGTTGGATATGGAAACCACTCAAGTAGCAGAGGGGCAGAGCATACTAGCCTGTGCTCCCAGGGAAGTCTCCAGGCACTGGATGGGGTGGAGCTATGAGGATAGTTGCCAGGCAGGGCCCCGGCTTCAGGGGGAGTAGTGCAATCACCCTGTTTGTTAAGTGAAAACCAGAACAGCTCTGCCAATACCAGAGGAGGGGTTTGAGGTCACAGGAGAGGTCAGGTGCTTGCCAAATGTGAGATGAGCCTCTACTCAGCTTCCAGGCATCCTGGGGGAGAGATACTGCGGTGAGCCAGTGCAGCCAAGTCGACAAGCCCAGGCTCTTTGCTATCTGAGGACCCAGTGGACCCACCCAAAGAGGACTTTCTCTGTACCTGTAACCGTGAAATACTGCGCCCAGGGAGGCTTTTCCTCAGATGAACTGAGCACTGAGCTACCCTGTCCCACCTGACTGTGGGCTTCCACTGGGGCTGGGGTTCTCCTCTGGATTGAGAATCTCCCCCAGGAGCAGGGAATACACATGTGTTTGACTGGGAGTTCAGAGACACTTGAGGTGGCGGTACGAGAGGGTCTGGCTTAAGAACACCTGGAGGTCCCTGTGGGGGGGTAAGGAATGGGCTGGGAATTTAGGATGAAACAGCTGCTACATGCTCTGCACTTAATTTGTGTCTGTCTTCCAGAAGTGTTCCCAAGGGGGGTGAGTTTAGGGAGCCATAGGCCATGCTTCATTCCCCTTAGAACCCTCAGTGTATGTAAGAGTAGGAATAGCCTGTTGGCAAAATGAAAGAACAAACTCTTGGTTAGTCTTCCATACCTTTGTAGCACCTGGCATGAAAAATATCTGCCAGCTCACTGCTCCCAAAGAAACGCTGCCACAGTCATATGGACTATTCAACCCTCCCCAAACAGGCTTATATTTTGACTTCCCAACCCTTGTTCTTTCTGTGATGGAGTCTTCCACAGCCCTCTTCCTGAGCTGACAGTCTGAGCATCCTTCCAGGACCTTCTTTCCTGGGATGCCTACTCCGAGTGACTGATCCCAGCCCAGAACCACTCTATGAAAGACCTCCAAGCACCTCCCACTCCCATAAGATCATCTGAGTCTCACCACTCCTGTACCCAACTGCCCCATCTCCCACCCTTTGCGAGTCATTCTTCTGACCCTTACACTTGAGGTGGTGTCTCTTGGTGGAGCCAAGTGACACAATGTAAGTGCACATGTACATGCTTGCTCACATGCCTGCTGCTTCTCAGGTGAAACCAGGATGGAATGAGGGGAGACACTCTGGGGTCATCATCCCCCCTGAGAAGACATAGGTGGTTTTAGAGCATGGAACTACGTTGATCAATGCAATGACGTGCATTTGTTGTTCACTGGAGCCTCACCAGCCCTTCTGTTAGGGGGAAAGGATGTCCTGAGCTAATTCCATACAGGCTTTGTGGACTCCACCCCCACTCCAGACCAAAGCCATCAAGACACTGGGAACTACAAATCCCATCATCACCAAAGAGAGGGTTGCTGGGACCTGAGGATGGAGTTAAGCAGCCAGGTTTGGTATAAAACCAGACACGTGGGCCTTTGGGGGGGTCTCTTGGCTTCACATCTCTTGGCTCTTAAGACACCTGGTGGTGATCTTGGAAAAGCCAACCCTCAGAGAATGACTCCCCATCTGTAAAATAAAGGATTTGGACCAGATTATCTCTCAGGTCTCTCTAATTAGTCAAATCTTTCCCATGGAAAGCAGTTAGTCATGCCACAGGAGCAAGATTCCCTCAAGTGACTGTGGTAAAGGAGGATAGAAAGGCACTTGAGTGTCCTGTAAATGACCCCTCTGCACTCCAGCCTCCAATGAGCTTCCAGAATGATCCCAGAACTGAAGACAAAGCCAGCAGGAAGCAGTTGGTTCTGTGGTCAGGCCTTTGCTGTCTTACTTTGTCTACTGTCAGACCTCACAGGTGCAGTGAGCACGGGCCTGTAGTCAGCTGTCCCTCCATGTTTAAGGTATATTTCCTAGGTGTGGACCCTGAAATTGGCACCCAATTTCAGAAGAGGGAGAACAAATAGATTCCAAGGAAGATAATTTTTTCAAGAACATTAAAGCCAGCTGTGGTTTCTGCAGCCTGCAGGCTCTCCCCTGGCCATCCCCCTTTCCCCCACTGCCATTAAACCCTGGCTAGCTGGGGCCCGACCTTTGCAAGATGGGAGAGATGTTCCTTTTCCTTCTTCTGTCCTTCCATCCCACCGCCGCCCTCTCCGTTCCAACCAGCAGCACTTCCGGCTGGGATTCTCCCCCTTGGACTTGCTCCCGGGAATTTCTGGAAGCATTTAGTGGTGCAGATTGTTTTCATTATGATTATTCTGGGTTTAACCTCCTGGCCCTGCGTCACCAGGATTATAGGACTCTTTTCTTAGTACTTCGTGGGGACCAAGAGGACTTTTTCTTCCTTCTGCTCACTCCCTAAATTGGTTTTGTTTTTCCTTTCTCAATTCTGGGTGCCCTATGAGAGACCCCCCCAATCCTTTGCATGCCCTTCCTGCCTCCTCCAGGCTATGTGTGATGAAGCCTTGCAGTCTCCTGCTGAATGACACCTCTATCAAATCCTCTCGCTCCAGCTGCTTCCTAACTTGAACTCAGCATCTCTAAACCTGCCTCCCAAGAGTGTTTAGGGAATCTGCCAACATTTGTTCTAAATGCTTTTAATATGAAGATTTTTCCCATTCTTCAAAATTGTAATAAAAACAACTTACCCACACAAATAGGTTACATGTAAATTTGAGTACATTGAAACGACTGACACATTAACTTGCATTGCTGCATTGACTTGTTTTTTGTGTGCAGACCTTGGAATAAAACTTCTATTTAATGAAAGGTGGTCCAAAGTGTGTCTTGAGGTTGATTAAAAAACATACACTTTCTCTTACCACTTGCAAGTACTTCACGTGAAACAGGAAATTCTTGATATTGCATGGTTAAAATAGATGTCAGTGATTCCCAACTGGTATGATTCTGCGCCACCCCCTCCCTGCCCCCTCCCACCCCCGCAATGGACCCTGACAACATCTTGAGACATTTTTGGATTTCACAAGTGAGGAATGATTTTACACACATCCGGTGGGTTGAGACCAGGGATGCTGGTGAGCAGCCTACAAGGCCCAGGACTACCTCCTCTACAAAGAATTACCGGGCCCCAAATATTAATCGTGCAGAAGTGGAGGAATCCTGGACTATGCCTAGGTTGGCATAAGACTTGACCAATTTCCATAACCCTGCATTTCTAGTGAATCAAAATTGTTTTATTTCCCATCAAAAGTAAACACTACAAATAGGAACACTTAAGTCTTAACAAGTCTATAGCTAAGGAAGCCTGTGACCAGAGGCCTGGTTGCTACTAACAGCCTACCTGAAGGCCTGACCCTCCACTCCAGTCTGTGGCACTTGGCTACCCTCTGGGCCACAGGGGAGGCACAGCCCCTCTGGATGAGCCTGCCTGTGGTGCAGGGAAGAGGACTTACCTCAGTGGAGTGAGGGCTCAACAGGAGCTGGAAATTTGGTCTGTTTTATGCCTGGTACAAAGTAGATGCTCTTTAAATATCCACTGAATGAGAACTGAACTTACTCCCAATGTCTTTGAGAGACTGCAGGTTCTCCTTGAGCCCTTCCAAGGGCAGGAAGCTGTCCTGGGAGCTGTTTTCCTGCTGCTCTTGGCCTGACTGGTTATATCATACCTGAGCTCCCATTCACAGGCAACTGGCTCCTTTGAAAGAGCCTCTAGGCATCACCCAGGGCCTTGACCAGGAAAGGTCAGTCTGAACACTGCCAGGAGCCAGACTCAAATCTTCCCATTCACATTTTGAAGGTTCCACCCAGCATCCCACACACTTCCCAAAAAAGGCTCATTCTGGGGGACTTTGAGCTACTAATCAGAGTCACATTTAGTCACGACATCTAAAAATAAGGACTATTTCCAAAGTTGCTTCCATCCCCAGGTCATTGGACAGGACCCTGGGGAATCATCAACAGAGTCTCTCTGTGCCTTCTGGAACCTCATCTGTGTGAACACGGGCAGGCTGACAGCTGACCATCCCCTTCAATGATCTGCATTCGTTGTTCACTGGAGCCTCACCAGCCCTTCTGTTAGGGGGAAAGGATGTCCTGAGCTAATCCCATACAGGCTTTGTGGACTCCACCCCCACTCCAGACCAAAGCCATCAAGACACTGGAACTACAAGTCCCATCATCACCAAAGGGAGAGTTGTTGGGACCTGAGGGTGGAGTTAAGCCGCCAGGTTTGGTATAAAACCAGACACGTGGGCCTTTGGGGGGTGTCTCTTGGCTTCACGGCTCCTGGCTCGCGGCCAGCTCTCAGTGTGCCATTGGGATTCCAGGTCGGCGGAGACGGGTAGGACGCATTTAAGACTTTATCTCCCTCTTTCCTCCCTGAGTTGTACATTTCCTCATTTGCCCTTCCCTTGTAAATAAACCTTTTATTAACCTTTGTGTGTGCCTGCAGTAGAGTATTAATAAGTTCCTTTCAAGCATGCGGGTGAGGACCCACAGCCAGCCAACTTGTTTTATATCAGGGTTGCCCTGTAACACTTCCACAGAGTCGGCAGACACTGTGAGCACAAAGTCAACCAGTCAACAGGCACATGGTTCCTTCCACTGACTTCACAGTTTAGCATTGTGGGGAAGAGTTTTGTGAGGTCTAAGCCCCAAAAGGCAAATATCTCAACCCAGAAATGTTAGATTCCCAGCAGAAGTCACTTCTATATTCTTGCCCATGCAGGGAACATTATGGAATAATCACTGGAGCAGGGACTCTGGTCAGAGTGGTAAGCTTAGCATTAGTCTTTGCTATGCCACACTATCAGCTCTTTGAGGGAAGGAACTTTTAGTCATTCATCTTTGAACCCTCAGAGTGGGCTTGCAGTGTATGTAAGGTTGAGGTCAATGGCCCGCCACTGTTCACAGATGCTCCCTTGCCCTGGCCAAGGAGCCTCCCGCATTGGGCCACACCCTCGCCCCACCACTCCCAGACTGTGACTCAGGTACATTGTCTATTCTCACCAAGTCTAGATTTCCTCAACTAGAAAATACAATAATAATGTCATCTACCTCATTTGGCAGTTGTGATGGTTAGATGGTGTAGTCCATCCCAAGTGCTTAGAACAGAGCAAGGCTTGTAGGCCCATGATAACACTAGCCACTACTAGCATTCTATTCCTGCAGAGTGCAGCAGCCTGCAGATCAGAACTGACCACAGGGACACCTATTTGCCTCTTGATTTACTAATCAAGAGCCCTTGTCTTCTTTCATGGTCCAGAGCCCTGACATGTTACTTTAAGGAGAAGCATGGGAATGCTCCCACCAGGCAGTGGACAGCCTCTGGGGAGACACTGCTAAGTGGCCAGAACAAAGCCTTGAGCAACAAAGCACAGACACTCAGATATTTGAGGATCTTCCTGCTGCAAAACGCACAGATGCAAAGACCAGCATAGCTCTTCCCACTTCCTCACTGAAGGTGGGGTCCTGCCTGGGAGACCAGAGGAGCCCTACACTCAGCCCAGACCTCGGACACCCTCCAGCTATTCAACTTGCAGAGACCTTGGGGGAGGGGAGAGAAGATGTCCCAGCCAGGACACCCAAGAGGAAAGGGTGCAGTTTCTATTCTAGCTGGTTCCATTGTTTCAAAGGATACAGAGTGGACACTTCCCATAGCAATGTGGGATGGAATCAGAATTCTTTTTGTGTTACCACTAAGGTCAGACTGGCTGGGCTTTTTGTTTATCACAGAAGTCAACACTTACCAAAGAAGCCATCTAGCAGAGTCCAAAACCATCTTGCAGTATCAAATTTAAGAATTTGGGTCTAAATATGACAACTGAGTTTATTTGCTACAGATGGTGTTTCCTGCAAAGACAAGACCGGGCTCATTGGAAGACTTGCCGAGCAGCCGCTGCACACGGGATCCAGGAAGGAGTGAGGCTGGGTTCTCCTCACCTTGTATCTCTAATCACCACCAAGTTAAGGGTGTTAAGAAGAAATCAAAGCCCATCATGGAGGCTTTTTTTTTTTTGCTGAGTCAATGAAGTTGACGGTCTGTGTTTGACATCTCCCCCTTCCCCAGGCTTTACCACTGCCACCCTCCAGAGGCGCAAGACAAAATCCTTGGGATTGTACTGATCCCTGTCTCCCTCTCATGCCCTACCTCATCCATCAACAGGCCTGCTGGCATTTCCTTCAGCATCTGTGACATGGCTGACTACCTCCCATCACAGCTGGCCCAGGCACCTGTGTGGATTGCTGCTGTGGCTGCCTTACCTCCTCTGCCTTTGACCCTCTATCATTTGCTCTCTACACAGCAGCAGAACAATTTTAAAATTTCAAGTATGATGTCACTATTCTAGAATGATCCAGGGTCCATAAGGCCCTTCCCAATTCACACAGGGTAAAAAAATCCAAAGTCCTTTCTATGGCCTGTACAAACTGCTTCCCATTCCACCCCACCCCCAGAAATATTACCTCATATCTCACTTCTTACCACTGCTCTCTCTCTCCCTCATCCCTTGCAAGAACATCAGGCTCCTGGTAATCCCCCACCAAAATTCAGCTATTCCTTCTACTCCCCATCTCTGCTCCCAGGCATCCTTCCTCACCTGGTCATTTGGACAAAATTTCCATTGTCTACACCACTAACCACCCTTTTCTCTACTTCACAGCATTGCTGACACATTTACTGCTTATTTGTTTGTTGCTGCCTCCTTCCACTGAGACCATCAACATCTTAAGGGCTAATGTCCAACAATCCATGGAAAGAACTTGATTAATACTTGTTGAATAAATGATGATGAAATGAATGAAGCCACGAGGTTCCAGAAAACTGTGAATCTGTTACAGGGCAAGGAGAGGGGCACTCCAGACCCCACAAACCTGCCTGCTCTAAATAGGTTCTGCCATCCGCTGCATCAACACAAAACATATGAGACTTTAGTGGGAAGGAACTTCAATACAATTAGGAAATAATACAGGAAAGGCAAAGAAAGAATATAGTTCCCAAATCAAGCACACAAAGTTACCCATCCCCTTGTGGGTAAAAGTTCACCTAAATTGGATTGGCCCAGAGCAAGGCCCCAAAGCCTGCCCCAAGTCTAAAGCATCTTTCAGTAGGGACCCACAGAAAAGGATCAGGATCAACCAGACTAGTCCAGGAGGAAAAGAGCGAAATCAAAATCAAGATAAAAGCTGCCATTGTCACCTCCCCACGGGTCTCTCACCCACATCTGTCACCCAGTCCACAACCAAAAGGCAAGCGCAGTTTCTTCATCTGTCTCTGCTCCATGTGCCTCCTCCAGGCCTTCTTCTGGCTCCCTCCTGCTTCCTTCCTTCCCAGTCTCTTCTGCAGCTTCTTCTCCCTGCTCAGTTCCACCCTTCCTTGTTTGGGGCAGGAAACCTGGAACCTCCCCCCTTTCCTGTGGACCACCCTGTTATAATTCCACTGACTGGATAGGGGAGTCCTGATCCCCAGGTAAGCCAATATCTACACAGTGATGGGGAAAAGATTGCTGAGCCTACATGCATGGTAGGGATTTATGGGACAATACCATGCCAGTCTCTGGATCCCTCTCTTTCAGAGGGATTAGCCAGAGACTAGCCAAGATTAGCAGAGAAGATTAGCCAAGTGATAGCAAGAAAGAAAAAAAATAGCACCCACAGAGTGTTCCCAGCTACAGAGACAGTGGCTCACCATGGAAAGGGCACAGATCCACAGACATCGGAGCACCCGGATTTTAGGTGCCACTGGGAACCATTAGCCCAGGTGAAGCACTGCTCTACCTGTGTGAAATTATGTCATTGATAGTGATATTAGGATTGTGATTGGGGGGGGTTACTGCCTGTGAGTCAGAATTAAGATTTAGGGCAGTCTACATGCAGTGAAATGCCTTCAATGTGCTTTGGCTCGTCCGGCTGCTCAGGGGAAGCATTCCAGCAAAGGGGGACCAGAAAGTGTGCTCACAGCTATAACAGGCAGTAATGAATTGGGGAGGACATTCCAGAGAGAAAAACCAAATATGATACAATATCCTGAGCAAGGACTGGGAAGCTGGAAAACAATTGATTAGCTCTACTGTTGTTTAGGATTCACTTTGGGACCAGGGAATGGTGAACAGATGTTTCTTAAGTACCTACTGTGTGCCAGGCCCTGAGGAAGATGAAGACACGACTGTTCCCATCCTAGCACACGCTGCACAAGGCAGTACATTTGTGTGTCCAGCATCACACACACACACACACACACACACACACACACTCTCACACGACAGAGTGCATGCTTGAAGAAGCTGGCTCAATGGCCCTGAAGAGTAGGAGAGTATCAAACTCTCCCATCAGCCCATAGGCATAGAGCCAAAAGGCACCTCACAGGCACACCCAGCTCTTATCTTGCAGTCCCTTGGGGGCGAGCCTCACACCTTGAAACAAATCCCTTCAATCAGTTCTTGTTACTTCCAACAAAAGCACCCAACTACTTCTTCCCATCAGAAATACTGAAATTCTGGGCCTCCCTGGTGGCACAGCAGGTTGAGCACCACGCTTTGAGGCTGTCTGCAGCCTCTGCATCACAGGTTCGGTTTCCGGCCAGGTCAGGGAGAAACTCACACGGCACGGCAGACCTCTCCTGCCGCCCGCTGCTCCCCTCAGCAGTGTACTTCGGGCCTTCTGCCTGTTCTGCTACCCGCACTGTCTGGTGAATTCTCTCACCCTCCTGCGCCTCTGACTATACCCCAGTTCTTGTATAAATAAATAAATCTTTAAAAAAAAAAAAGAAAGAAAGAAAGACTGAAATTCTAGATCTGAGACTCTAAGAAAGGGCAGCCAACAGAACAGTGTGGAAGTGTGTGGACTCCGCCTGCGATGTGTCACTAGAATAATGAAGGTGTAGCTTGGCTCAGGAAATGAAGACCCTGGCGGCATGTGGCAGGGGAGTGGAGAAGGATAGAGACTTCATTTTCATTTTACTTTATTACACTTATTTTGAATATTGTATCAGAGTTAAGTCTTATTTGATAATGAAAATAGGTGATTAAGAAAAATTTCTAATTCCCAGGTTCTGAGGAGTCATAGCACTTCACAAGCAGCTGTTGGTTTTCCTTACTATCAAGTTCCAGCCCAGCAGTGTGGGCCCTGGCACAGCAGGGGCACCAGCCGATCTGTACACAGAGTACTTGGGCTGGAAGTCTTGTGGGCACCTATGGGGGCCCGGAACAGGAGAGCCAGGCTACATGAAGCCATTCCTGGAGCTACAGCTCGAGTGGGCTCATCCACACATTTGCTCAGTCCTCGGTGGCTCTGTTGGAGAATCAGTGTTCCAGGAGGGTAAGTCCCATTAACCAGACCCTAATCTGGTGCCCATTCTTGGCGGCTTTAGGGTGATAACAAGGAGGAACTTGGGGCTGGGAGTGAGCATCCTCTGTAAGCTTGGGATCATCCTACTTGGGTTGTCCACAGTGGGGGTTCATTCATTAAATTGGGTGCTTTACCGGTGTTGCCAGGCCACCAAAAGTGGCTGAACATACCTCACTGGGATGATGGAACGCAATGTCCTGGAAACTAGAGAGAGAGGAAATGGCATGGTAACCGGTCAGAGCAGAGGGACGAGGGAGTGAGTAACTGGTCACAGGAGGCCCTGCTCATTTCCAATAACAGAGTGCCCCACTAGAGAAAGGAATCTGGATCTTGAACAACCATTAGGCTATTCTGAACATGAAGTTACAATGAAGAGGCAATTAGCGGGATTGGGGTTGGATGACTCACGTCATACGTCCATGTGCCCTGGAACCTCTGAGTGCCTGAAGGGCCACGCCCTGAGGCTATCCTGGGCCTGAGCAGCAGCCTGGCCAGCAATAACGGCAGGTGATGACCCCCAGGAGGCTTAGTGGCCCTGGAGTGTTGAAGGTGGGTCACTGATTGCCAGCATGTTCCTGAACTTTCTGACTGACTGGCCTACTTCTTGGCAGTCTTTGGTTGCTCTGAAATCTGTGGGAATACATTTTTCTTTCATGAAAATCTTGGAATAATTGGAGTTGAGTAACGAAACTGGCACAAAAACTCTTGCCGTGAGTCCTGAAATCAGGCTGCCAAATACCAGTTTTCTTACTCGTTTAGTCAATATTAAAGAATGACTTACTCCAGACACAGAAATGATTGAATACAGTTTCCTAGGAGTGCATTTTAGCATATTACAATCCATATTTCAGAATAGCTAATAGGCTAACTGCATGCCTCAATCTAGTTATCAATAGAATATTGCCCTCGACCATCCCTGTACAGGCAAGGGGGTTCTCAGTTACAGTTGATACCAAGAGGTCAAAGACGTGGCAGAAAACTATTCCTAACCACAGAGTAGTAAAAAGGAACCAGGCGCCCTGATTTCCCCTGGTTCCTCTGGCTAGCTGGTTTCAAAACATTTCTGGTCACCTCTAAGAGCAGCTTGTTTTGTTCGGTCGTGTGGCCCTTTGAGAACAGGGAGTGGGGCTGTCCCATCCTGTGGCAGAGGTCCTCGGAGGTCCCTCAACCCAGGTCTGTCTCGCCAACAGGGGGACAAACGGTTCCAGTTTTCAGAGGACAAAGGGGTTTCCCAGGGCACAGGATTTTCAGAGCTAAAACCAGAAACATCCAGGCAAGCCAGGACACATCATTGCTCAACCTAGACCCCATCATTCACTTTTATTTTAGCCGCTTCATTCACTCAGATCCACGAGGGTAGGGAGGGGCAGTTATGGTCTTGGCAAGAAGAAGTCAAATAATTTCTCCCACGTATTGGTCCACCTGCTCCAGACTGTACCAAGGCCCTTTCATCCATTGCCTCATCTTACGTTTTCCACACATGCTTTCCCTGTGAGTCCTAGAGAAGTTAGCTCACTTATCAAGGATCATCCATGCAGTAGCTGGGGAGGTAGGAATGGAGACAGAGGTAGTTGTCAAAGCCTCACCCTTCACCTGGGGCAACACAAATGTCAGTCACTCTAGTCTTTTAGATCACTTGTCTTTTTGAAAAACCCTTTCTCCCTCCCCCATTCCCGCCTAAGATCAGAAACCTCACTTTGTTTATTAGTATACATTAGTTTTCTTTGTCAAATCACCTACTATGTAAATGTTCTTGATTTGTACTTGCCATTCTGGCTTGCTAATTTGCTACATATAATTGCCTTGTACTCCTTCCATTTTTCTGTAAATGGCAACATTTTCTCTTTCCTTATAGCTGACTAGTGTTCTAGATTTCTTGATCCAGCTTTTCATCACTGAACATTTCAGTTGTTTCCACGTGCTAGTTATTGTGAATAATGCTGCAATGAACATGGTAGAGCATATTATTTTTTGAATTGATGGTTTCTTATCCTATAGGTAGATGCTGAAGAGTGGCATTGCTGTTTCTATTTTTATTTTTTTTTAAGATTTATTTATATTTATACAAGAACCGGGGTGTAGGCCAGAGACGCGGGAGGATGAGAGGATTCACCAGAGACAGAGTGGGGAGCAGTACAGGCAGATGGACCGAAATACACTGCTGAGGGGAGCAGCAGGCGAGACAGGAGAGGTCTGCCGCACCATGTGGGTATCTCCCTGGTTAGCTGGGAATCGAACCCACGCTGCAGAGGCTGAGGACAGCTTCAACTGCTGCCCCTCCGGGGAGGCCCTCCATTTTTAATTTTTTAAGGCAAATCTATATCACTTTCCATAATGGCTTCACCAGTTCATGTTCCCAACAACAGTAATATGGTTCCCCTTTCTCTACATTCTCTCCAGCACTTCTTATTGGGAGTCTTTTTACTGTGTGCTATTTTCACAGGTGTGAGATATCTTATTGTAATTTTTAGACTGCATCTCCCTTGAAAGTGACAATAAACATTTTTTTCAAGTGTCTATTGCCTTCTGGATATCCTCTTTAGTGAATGAGTTGTTGAGGTATTAACCCTTGTCAATACAGTTTTGTGTAAATATTTCCTCCCATTCAGTAGGATGTATTTTCTTTTGCTGTGTAGAAGCTCAAACAGCTTAGTTTAAGATAATGCCAATTGTTTATTTTTGTTTTTATATCCCTTACCCTAGGGTTTAGTCACCAAAGACATCTTTATCATTGATGTTACAAAACATATCCCCATTGATTTCTTCTATGTATTTTGTTTTTGCAGGTCTTAGATCTAAGTCTTTAGTCATATGTGGCATTCCGCTTTCCCGGCACCATTTATTCAAGAGGTTTTCTTCTCTACATTGTGTGGTGTTTGGCTCCTTTATCATGAATTAAAACATTTACACAGGCACACATAAAGATTATAGATGCAGGGTTTTGTTTCTGTTCCATTGATTGATCCCATCTAATTTTATTCCAGTACCATATTGCTGTAATTACTGGTATTTTACAGTATAAATGTAGGTAAAATGATGGTTCCATTTCTCTCCTCTTTTCTTAGGATTGTTTCAGTTATTTGAGGCCCTTTATTTTCCTACATAAATGTAATTTTTTAATTTATTTGAAGTATATTGTTGAAATTTTTAAAAAAGATTTATTTATTTATGCATACAAGAGCTGGGGTACCCAGCATGAGATGCGGGGGGTGAGAGGATTCACCAGAGTCAGAGTGGGGAACAGAACAGGCAGACTGAAGTACACTGCTGAGGGGAGCAGCGGGCAAGACAGGAGAGGTCCACCTCGCCATGTGGGTTGCTCCCTGGCCGGCCGGGGATCAAACTCATGCTGCAGAGGCTGTGAAATATTTCATAGTGCGGTGCTTAACCCCTTGTGCCACGAGGGAGGCCCTATTGTTGACACTTTGATGGGGATTGCATTATATTTATATATCGCTTTTGGTAGAATAATCATTTTTATTATATTGATTCTCCCCATCCATGAGCAGAGAATGTCTTTCCATCTTCTTTTGTCATGATGTATCTCCTTTAGTAAAATTTGCAGTTTCCATTGTATAAGTCCCTTACTGCCTTGATTAGCTAAATTCCTAGGCATTTGATTCTTTTTGAAGTGATTTTGAATGGAATTATTTTCTTTATTTCATTTTCTTCTCATTTATTATTTGCATGTATAAATGCAACAGATTTTGTATATTTGTTTTGTAAACTTCCACTTTACTATAGTCACTAGTGTTAATAATAATCTTTTTTTTTTGATGGAGCCTTTGGGGTTTTCTATCTATAGCATCATATATAATGATCATTTCACTTCTTCTTTTCTAACCTAGATTCCTTTTATTTCCTATTGATGTCTGATTATGCGCACTGAAACCTCTAATGTTAAACTGAACAGAAATGATGACAGTGGGCATCCTTGTCTTGTTCCTGACCTTCAAAGGAAAACTTCCAATTTTTCACCAGTAAATATTATAATGTTTGGCCATTATTATGTTGGGGTAGGTGTCCTTCTGTTCCCACCTTATTTAAAGTTTTTACCTTAAATTGGCATTGAAACTTATCTATTTCTTTTTCTGCATCTACTAATAATATCGTATGATTTTTATCTTTATTTTTGTTGATGTAATTATGTTCATTGATTTACATATATTTAACCATCTTTACATCCCTCAGATAAATCTCATTTGAGATTATGATGTATAATCTTCATAATGTGCACTTGAACTCATGTTCTTATATTTTGTTGAAGTATTTTGTATTACTATTTTGGGGGGCTATTGGTCTACAGTTTTCTTGTGCTCTCTTAGGCTGCTTTTAGTATTAAATTAGTGTTCACATCATAAAATGTATTAGGAAGCATTTCTTATTCTTGAATTTGTAGAAATAATTTGAGCAAGGGAGGCATAAGTTCAATAAAATTTGCTTGTATAGTTGACTGGCCCTAGGCTTTTGTTTTTAGAGGTATTTTTTATTATTGTTTCAGTTTCCTTGATTGTGATCAGCTTATTCAACTCTTTCTGTTTCTTCCTGATTTAGTTTTGGTAAACTATGTTGTTCTAGAAATTTGTCCATTTGTTAAAGGTTATCAAAAGTATTTGGTAGATAGTTGTCATAGTAATCTTTTATGGTCACTTGTATTTCTACACCAACCGTGGCAATGTTTTCTCTTTCATTTCATTTTTTTTTTAAAGATTTTATTTACTTATTCAAGAATCAGGGTACAGGCCAGATGCGCGGGAGGGTGAGAGAATTCACCAGAGACAGAGCGGGGAACAGAACAAGTAGACTGACGAAACACACTGCTGAGGGGAGCAGCGGACGCGACAGGAGAGGTCTGCCACGCCATGTGGGAACCTCGCTGGCCGGCCAGGATCGAACCAGCACTGCAGAGGCTGTGGACAGCTTCACAGCGCGGTGCTCAACCACCTGCACCACCAGGGAAGGCCCTTCTCTTTCATTTCTAATTCTGTTTATTAATGTTTTCTCTCTTATTTGTTAACCTACCTAGAGCCTTGTCAATTTTGTTGATATTCTCAAAGAACCAACTCTTACTTATATTTATCTTTTGAATGGTTTTTAAATTTCTGTTTCAGGCCTCCCCATTGGCGCAGCGGTTGAGCGCTGGGTTGCGAGGCAGCCCGAAGCCTCTGCGGCGCCGGTTCGATCCCCGGCTGCTCCCCAGCCACTGGAGGAGGGTCCCGCATGGTGCGCAGATCTCTCCTGCTGCCCGCTGCTCCCCTCAGCAGTGCACTTCGGTTCTGCCTGCTCTGCTCCCCACTCTGGCTCTGGTGAATTCTCTCACCTTCCCGCGCTTCTGACTATACTCAGTGCTTGTATAAATAAATAAATAAATAAATCTTTTTAAAAAAAATCCTGTTTCATTTATTTCTGCTCTTATTTTTATTATATCCTTCCTTCTAACTTTAGGTCTTGTTCCTCTTTTCCAAGTTGCTTTAGGTGAAGTATTAGTTTTTATCTGTTTGGGATTTTTCTTGTTTCCTGTATTGCAAGTATCTTCCATATTCAGACTGATTTTGCTGCATCTTGTATCCTTGTTTTCATTAGTTCTTCGGTGTTTAATTTCTTCTTTAATTTCCTCTTTAATCCAATAACTATTAAATATCATGTTGCTTAATCTCTATGTATATATGGGTTTTCCTGTTTATTTGTTTTAGAGTTGATTTATAGCTTTATGGCACTGTGATCAAAAAGGGTACTTGTTATGATTTCAATCTTTGTTGTTTTATTGCCAATGGACTTGTATCCTAACATAGAATCTATTCTTGAAATAGGCCCTTAAGAAATGTATATGCATTGGTTTTTGGTATGGTGTTCTATAGATGTCTATTAGGCCTATTTGATCTAGCTCATTTGAGTATACTGTTTCCTTGTTTATTCTGTTTTGTTTATCTCTCCATAGTTATAAGTGGAATATTAAAATCCTTTAGTATTATTGTTAATATTTGTGTTGTTGTTAATATTTCTCTTTTGTTGTATTGATAATCGTCTTATATTGGTACATATGTATTTCTCAGAAACAACAAATGTTGGTGAGCATATGGAGAAACAGGAACTCTACTGGTGCAAACTGGCTCAACCTATATGGAAAGCTGTGTGGAGGTTCCTCAAACTACTAAAAATGGAGCATCCATATGACCCAGCAATTTCACAGCTAGGAATCTATCCAAAGGACACAAAAACATTAATTCAAAAGCATACCTGCATCCCTATGTTTATAGCGGCTCTATTTACTATAGGCAAGCTATGGAAACAACATAAATGCCCCAGAATAGATGACTGGATCAAGAGGATGTGGTACATGTACACAATGGAATACTATTCAGCAATCAAAAAAGATAAACTCATGCCATTCGCAGCAACATGGACAGAGCTGGAAGGGATTATGTTCAGTGAAATAAGCCAGAAGGAAAAAGAAAAATATCAGATAATTTCATTCATAGGAGGAATGTAGGGTAACCACATAAGGGATCAAGGGAAAAATAATTATAATAAATCAAAAAACAAAACCAACAGGCAACTATTAATCAGAGGCACTCTGAAGGGGAGGGGGACTCTGAAGGGGAGGGGGAGGGAGAGGGATCAAAACAGTGGAGGGATGATGTTCTTACACAAGGGACTATGGTGATGGTTCAGGGGTGAATTTGTGGTGAGAATTTTGCAGGGACTACACCTGAAAAGAGAAAGCATACATTGTACAAAAAGTAAGAAAGATCTAAAATATATATATATAATTTAAAAAATAATGAAAGTGTTGTTTCTTCATGTTGTATTAAGCTTTTAATTATAATGCAATGTCCATCTCTATCTTTTATTAGATTTTTCAATTGGAAGTCTACTGTATCTGACATAAGCATAGCTATTCCTGATGGTTTTTTGATTGCTATATGCTTGTAGGATTTTCTTCTAGTCTTTACCTCTAAGACTGTGATTGTCTTTGTTGTTAAGATGGGTTTCTTGTAAAGAGGAGAAGGTTAGACTTTGTTTTGAAGTAGACTCAGTCACTCTTTACCTTTACGGTGGTGATTTCAAGCCATTTACACTTAAGGTGATTTTTGAGACAAGTGTTTACGGCCATTTTGTAATCTAATTTTTTTAGTTCATTTTTGCCTTTTTATTTTTTGAAATCTTTCTTTTATGCTTTGTATAGGTTCCATTTTCAATGTCTTATGTGTTACTTGTACTCATTTTTGTCTGAAGATTCTGCTGAGGTTAGTATTTAATGGACTACATTTGTGGCCCACTGAATCTAGTCTCAAACTCATTCTGATAGGTGATATTTTTATTCTCCTCCACCTCCTCCTCATTTTTATGTATCTATTATGTTTATATATTTTTGTTGTTGTTGTTGCTTTATAATAGCCCTTTTTATACTTCTTTCATGTTGATAAATTGCTTTAATTTTTGTCAGTGAAGTTCCTTACCCTTACTTCTGACTTGAATGATGATCTTGTAGGGTAAAGTATTCTAGGTGGGAAATCTCTGCCTTTGAGTATTTTAAGCATCTTCTTGCCTGTTAAGTTTCCACTGAAAAGTGCAAAGCCACTCAAATTGGTGTTCTGTTATACACTACTCTTCTTTCTCTTGAAGGAAGACTTTAATATTCTGTCCTAGTCATAGGTTTTCAACAACTTTATTATAATGTGGTTTGGAGTGTGTTGCTTTGGTATTATTTTGTTTAGAACTCTTTGGGTTTCTTGTATCAGGACATCTGGTTCATTGCATCTTCCTCTTTCTTTTCTCCTCCTTGGAAATCCATGATACATATATTATTTCTTTTAGGTCATCCCAAAGAGCTTTTACACTGATTTCATTTGTTTTACTCTTTTCTCTTTGTTGTTGTGTTTGTGTGTTTTTCATCGTTGTGCTTTCAGGGAATTCTTTCGTGCTCAGGAACTCTTTTCATTATGTGTACTTGTCTACTGTTCAGGTCCCCTGTTGTATTTTTATATTAGGTTATAGATTTGTAGATCCAATAACTCTAGTTGTAGCAGTCTCATATTTTTTCAGTTTTTTTTTTTTTGTGTGTGTGTGTTCCTGTTTACATCATCCATTATTTTCCTTAATTCAACAAGCATGGTCTTTGTTACCCTAAGCTCCTCTAGGCATATTCCACTGCTGGAATGGGAATTCTTTGGACTTATTTTTCTCCAGCATTTGTGATGTTTCTCTATCTCTTCATCTTTAGTTGTTAATGGATTGTAACAGGAAGTTTCCATTTCTTAATAAATTGACTTTATACTCAATTTATTATACAAGAAGCTGGGTATAACCCTATATTTTCCACCCAGGATCTCTAGATGTCCATCATTTGAGGGACTGCTGCCTTTATACCTTCTCAGTTGGCCAGGGCATTAGTGTTGGTAAAGATTTTTAGGTAGGAAGGAATCAGGACAGTAGGACAATGAAAATTCACCCCAATGAGCATCAAAAGTTCAAGCTTCTGGGCCTCCCCTGGTGGCGCAGCAGTTGAGCGCTGGGCTGCGAGGCTGCCTGCAGCCTCTGCAGCGCTGGTTTGTTCCCCCGGCCACCAGCGAGGGTCCCACAAAAAAAAAAAAAAGTTTAAGTTTCCTACAATGCTATGGGTGCCTGAGTTGTGAAGTGGTAATCCACAGTGATGCCCTTCCCAAGCCAACTCCGCAGTCAAAATGTCTCATATAGTCTTGTGCAAACTTCAACCTCTATCTGTGATTGAACAATAGATATAGCACTGGGTGGAGACTATAATTGAGATAGGACCACAAACTTGGAATTGTTCTTTTTGTTTTCCAGGTAACCCCGTGTGCTTGCTCCTGTTGCTAAGATCCAAGCACTCTGGTTAGTGAGAGCATTCAGTTCTCGCGGTTTTGGCTCTGGGTGGAGATAACACAGGTGTTTCAAATAGTGTTGCCTCAGACTGAAAATAGCAGCCTCCTCAGTGAAATACAGGTGATCTGATTTGGCATTTCCCGCTGGCTCAGGTTCCAGCTGTTCAAGGCAGGAATCATCGCTAGGTGCCCTTATGTAAGGTCAGGATGGGCACAGTGCAGGTTTTCTGATCCAGCAGACCAGGTAAAGGAGGAGTCAGAGTCCTCAGTGGTCTTTGCAGGCTTTTATTGGGATTTACCAGGTACATGGCAGGTAGGCTGGCAAGACTCCCAGCCCCCAGCAAGTCTTCACTTTTTCTGGGCTCTCCGGCCTTCTCTCGCATTCTCTCTGCTTTCCTGCTTCTCCTCTCTCTGTTTCTGCTGGCATCCCTGTGACGCTACCCTTAAAAGCCCAGTCTTAGCCCAGGTGAATCCCATCTACCTATGCCCACACCCTACTCCAGGTGCCCGCCATCAGGCATGCATTCAGGACCACAAGGATCCATCATCTCTCCTGATGGCAGGAGGGCAGAAAAGCCTGACATTTTTCCTTACCCTACAGTCCACCCCCTCAGGGTTTTCTGCCATACAATCTACATATATACAATTTTGTTTCTTAGCAAACAAACAATGTATCCATGGCCCACAAAAGCAAATACATCACAATATAACAACAAAATACAACAGAACACAAATAAGTCCAGGCAGGGCCCCAACCTAGTGGCGAAGACAATTATCGGCACCAGCAGATGATCCACCAAATCTGCTGCTGAAGGCACTGCTCATACGAGGGAGGGGAACCACTCACGGCATCTCTGTCACACACCAGGAGCTGTCAGGCTTCCTGGCCTTCTCTGGCTGTAGTCTCAGCCACAAGCCACACACAGCATCCACCCCCAGGATGCACTCACTCTGGGATTGGCGATTCTATTCTACTGTTGGGGGTAATCGCCAACCCGCAGGGTTTCTGTCTGCTGTTGCTACAACACTCGACTTTCATAGCCACCAATGTGACACGCAGACCCCTGCATTCAGACCAACCCACTGCACAAGCACATGGGTCGGGGATCCAAACTCTACATGCGGCCTCTCTTGGGCCCCTCTTTGGCTTGGGCTCCACCCCAAGCCATGTTCCCCAACCACCCCCCAAGGACGGGTTCCTCAGCTCCTCACCCTCACTCAAGAATGAGCAGGCATCACCCACAGGTGATTTTACTAGATTCACTGGTCTTCCTCAGCCTACTTAGCACTTAACAGCCACTCAGGGCTTCCCAAACTTAGCATCAGCATGAGGTTTTGCCTTCTCAGTTGGCTTTTCTCCTTCGCCTAGCTGCAGGGCATACACAGGCTGCTCTTGGCCATCAAGGCTCACTGGCCACCCCCAGATTCCCATCTCCTGGGATGTACAAACGATTCTCCCCCAGGGTCCCCAGACTGACATTAACTTGCCAAAGATCCTCCGCCTTCTGGCGGGATAGTCAGTTCAAGTCCATTAGGCCTCTCCCTGCCATAAGCACTGGCGAGCTCCAAATCGTGGTCCTCTCTTCCCCGACGATTCT
This sequence comes from Talpa europaea, assembly GCF_964194135.1. Classification (NCBI taxonomy): domain Eukaryota; kingdom Metazoa; phylum Chordata; class Mammalia; order Eulipotyphla; family Talpidae; genus Talpa; species Talpa europaea. Next base: position 45,968,134 of record NC_140070.1, read on the forward strand.
TGCTGCCTCGGGGGTCGTTGGCTGGTCCTCTTGGGCGTCTCCTTCACACAAGGTCTCATCCCACAGCTCCGGGACATTGTCCATCTCCTGTACCACCATGATGCCTCCGGCGTCGTCACAAACACAGTCTGTTACTTCTTAGTCCCTCCAGGTCTTCGGAGGGCTCCATACCCGTCTGCATGATCATCTTGCCGACTTATGCCAATTGTAAGGTCAGGATGGACACGGTGCAGGTTTTCTGATCCAGCAGACCAGGTAAAGGAGGAGTCAGAGTCCTCAGTGGTTTTTGCAGGCTTTTATTGGGATTTTACCAGGTACACGACAGGTACGGGGGCTGGCTGGCCGGGAGGCTGGTAAGCCTCCCAGCCCCCAGCAAGTCTTCACTTTTTCTGGGTTCTCCGGCCTTCTCTCTGCTTTCCTGCTTCTTCTCTCTCTGCTTCTGCTGCGTCCCCATGACGCCACCCTTAAAAAGCCCAGTCTCAGCCCAGGTGAATCCCACCTACCTATGCCCACACCCTACTCCAGGTGCCCGCCATCAGGCATGCATTCAGGACCGCAGGGTTCTGTCACCTATCCTAATGGCGGGAGGGCAGAAAAGCCTGACATTTTTTCTTTACCCTACACCTTACTACCATAGTTCTCTTAATGCAGTGCTTGCTCTGTCCTGCACAACAACTCTGTGTACCCCATTCTCTAGAGCAGTGCTGGGCCTCCAAAATGCTTGATGTGGGTGTATGCCCCTGTAGTGCCGGGAAGGGAAAGGGCAGGATCTCTAGGAACCTATGCAGACCAGTGTAGGGAGAGTCCTGGAGCCCTCGGTGCCTTTTCAGGCTTTTATTGATCTTTTACCAGGTACACGGGAGGCCTGCCAGCCTCCCAGCCCCCCCGAGTCTTCACTCTTTCTGGGCTTGCTGGCGTTCCCTCGTGGTCTCTGCTGGTTCTTCTTGTTCTCTGCTCTCTCATTCTGCTACTCCTCTCTGCTCGTCTCTCTTCTGCTGGTTCCATTCCCTTTTACACTGCCCTTATAAGCCCAGTCTCAACCCAGGTGTACCCACCTACATATGCCCATACCCCACTTCAGGTGCCTGCCATCAGGCATGCATTCAGGACCACAGGGATTCATCATTAATGCCAATGGCAGAAGAGCAGAAAAACCTGATAATCACTTACCCTACAGCCCCTGAGTTAAGAACAGCAGAGGGGGCTCTGCACAGCAAACATCCCTCCTTCTCATGGGTTTTCATTGCCCCAGTAGCATGGTGTAGAGAGCAGGAAGGACCACAGTGCAGGTTTTCTGATCCAGCAGACCGGGTAAAGGAGGAGTCAGAGTCCTCAGTGGTTTTTTGCAGGTCTTTTATTGGGGTTACCAGGTACACAGCAGGCAGGGGGGCTGGGGGGCCGGGAGGCTGGCAGGCCTCCCAGCCCCCAGCAAGTCTTCACTGTATCTCTCGGCCTTCTCTCGGCTTCTACTGCTCTTGCTTCTTTCTCAGCTTCTTTTTTGGCTGCTACTGGCATCCCCGTGACGCCACCCTTAAAAGCACAGTCTTAACCCAGGTGAATCCCATCTACCTATGCCCACACCCTATTCCAGGTGCCCGCCATCAGGCATGCAGTCAGGACCGCAAGGATCCATCATCTGTCCTGATGGCGGGAGGGCAGAAAAGCCTGACATTTTCTTTACATGGCAAACACTGTTTTTTTTTCCATTAATTTATTTATTTATACAAGCACTGGGTACAGTCAGAAGCGCAGGAGGGTGAGAGAATTCACCAAAGACAGAGCGGAGAACAGAACAGGCAGACCAACGAAATACAGTGGTGAGGGGAGCAGCGGGCGAGACAGGAGAGCTCTGTCGCGCCATTTGGGGCCCTCGCCTGCAGCCAGGGATAGAGCCAGCACTGCAGAGGCTGCGGGTAGCTTTGCAGCCCAGCGCTCAACCGCTGCGCCACCAGGGGAGGCCCAGCAAAACACTTTTTAATGAAAGTTTTCCTATTCCTTCCCATATTCCATTCCCCAATATCAGTGATAGTCATCCATTTATGTTTCAGGGGTTGTTGACTTGTTTTGTTGTAATTTGTGACTATGTGGAGACGATGCCCGTGTGTTCACTTCACTGCCATCTTGCTCAACTCCCACTGCCTTTAAATTTTTGCTTGAGAAAAAAACTGAAAAAATTTTTTTTAAACTTACTTTCTCAAAACCAAACTCTAGAGTATTTTATCTAAGTCTAAGTAGCTCTTGATATGTGAATATTAAATAAAACTATTGTTCTTTAAATGATATGCAATGTTGGGAATGCAAAATGGTACAGATACTTGGAGGGGGGAAGTTCAGCAGTTCTACTTTTAGGAATCTATCCTGAAGACACAAATACAAATAAATACAAAATAAATAAAATTATTCACTGAGACCCATCTTATAAAAGCAAAAGACTGGTCCACATTTCCAGCAACTGGGGACTTGTGTAATACACCACAACATGTCATTACTGTGCCATGGAGCCATTAATAAGGAGAACGTCAGCATACATCCTTGGTATACTCCACATATTATTTAATGAAGAAGGCAAGGTATAGAATCATGTGTATAATATACTACCTTTTACATAAGGACTGGGGAAATATGAAATATATATATTGTATATATATATATATATATATTTAGAGAGAGAGAAACAAAAGTAACAATAGTTGAAAGAAAGTGTAAATGGTTTCCTACATGGAAAAGCTAAGATCCCAGATACACATCTCACAGATCACCTTTGGCAGTTATTAGGATACCAGTTAATTTTTAAAAAAATTGGTAAACAGTGGGCAAATGTCTATAATTCCTGCACCAACTATATTTCAGCCAATCTAGAAAATTTCTTTATAGAAGGGTTTTACTTACAAAATTCAAAAGTGTTGCTAAAACTTAAAAGTAACTATTTTACATACCCAAATGTCAGACTGAATATAGATAATATTCAATTACCTAATGGTCTTTGAGAACCATTAGCTACGATGTTAGCTAGCGTAACTAGCTAGCATTAGCTAGCATAACTCTACAATGCATCATTCTATAACAAATATCTCACAAAAACAGGGGAAACAACAGACATTATATGTAACTCCTACTATGATGAAATAAAACCAAAATCATACCATCTATGAAATGTTCTTATAGGAAATTGCCCATGAATCAGATTATACCTAACTAACTTTCATGGGAAAGCAGGAAATTGAAAAACATATGAATGATACCAAAAGGGTGAAATCAACATATTCCAGAATATGGGACAATCTACAGGACAGATGACTTGGTTTCTTCAATAAATAAATAAATGAGCAGGAAAAACAAAAACACCAAAAACAAAGGCAGGCAGAAATGCTGCATATTATAGGAGATTTAAGAGACCTGTGAACAAAACTCAATCAATTTGTGGGGTTTTTAATTTATTTTTTTAAGATTTATTTTATTTATGCATGCATGCAAGAGCTGGGGTGTAGGCCAGAGTTTCGGGGGGGAGGGGTGTCTGTGAAAGGATTTACCAGAGACAGAGTGGGGAGCAGAATAGGTGGATCTACTGAATTACACTGCTGAGGGGAGGAGCAGGTGAGACAGGAGTGTCTGTTGCACCATGTGGGTATCTCCCTGGCTGGGGATCGAACTTTAGCTGCAGCAGCTGCTGATAGCTTCATACTACTGAGTTAACTAGGGAGGCCCCCAGTTTGTGTTTAAATTGTGCTCAATTTGTGAACTTTGTCTGGATCCTGATTTATACAAACCATCTGTAAAAAGTTATTAATGAGACATGTAGGAAATTTAAACTTGATGGGATATTTAGTGACAATAATGGATAACTACACACTTTTAGGTGTTATACTAGCATGTGGTTGTGTCTTTGAAGAAAGAGACTGAAGAATTTGCAGATGAAGTGATATGATTCTGGAATTTGCTTTAAAATAATCCAGAGACCAGAGGCAGGGGAAGGAATGGTGTGAGGGTTGTAAATGAAAAAAAAAACATTGCTCATCCATTAATAATTATTAAAGTTGATTGTAGGCACATGTAGATGTTTATTCTTCCTTCTTCTGTTTCTATGTTTTAAAATTATGTTTGTTGAAATGAATAGGTAACTATAAATCAGAGACTTCTGCAGGGAGGGGGAGGGAGAAGGATCAAAACACAGGAGGGAAGAGCACAAGGGACTATGTTGTTGTTTCATGGGTGGATTGGTGCTGGAAATTTTGCAAGGACTACACCTGATAAGAGAAAGCATTCATTGTACAAAAATGAACAATGATATAAAATATAAATTAATTAATTAAAAAAATAAAATTTTTCGTTGAGGCAATGTTGATTTACAACATTCTACATGTTTTGGGGAGTTTAGGAGGTTTTTGCCTCCCTAATGTATGTTATCACATTATGCTTACCACCAAAGTCCTAATAATATTCCACCGTAGTCCATGGAGAAGGGTCCCCATCCCCCCACCTACCCCTTTTGGTAACCTCAGTTCTGCTGTTGGATATTAGCTGTTTGTTTTGATTTGCTATTGTCTGTTTCTTTGCTTTGCTTTTCATATTCCACACATGAGTGAAATCATCCAGTATTTGTCTTTCTCTTTAGGAATTATTTCACTTAGCGTAATCCCCTCTAGTTCCATTTATTTTGTCACAAATGGCAGGATTTCACCTTTTTAAAGTAATTGAGAAGCATTCCATTGTGTATATATTCCACATCTTTTTAATCTACTTATTTGTCATCGGGGCTTAGGTTGTTTCCATAGTTAGGCTGTTGTAAATAGTGCTGCAATGAACATAGGAAATCATATATCTCTTTTAATTCATGTTTTTGTGTTATTTGTGTAGATACCTAATATTTTGAGAAATCTCCATCCTGTTTTCCATAGGGACTGTCACAGTTTGTCTTCCCACCAACAATGTAGGAGGGTTACTTTTTTCCTCATTCTTGCCAACACTTGGTGTTTCTGGTCTTTTTGATATAGACCAATCTCACAGGTATGAGATGGTATCTCATTATGGTTTTGATTTCCATTTCCCCAATAAGTGGTGATGAGCATGTTTTCATGTGCCTATTGGCCAGTTTCATTCTTTGGCATGTGGCTGTTCAATTTTCCCAACATTTTTGAATGGACTTTCCTTTCCCCTTGTATATTTTTGGTTCATTTGTCATAAATTAACTGTTCATATAAATATGGATTGATTTTAGTACTCACAAATCTATTATATTGATTTGTGTTTCTGTTTTTATTCCAATGCCATAATGTTTTGACTACTATTGCCTTGTAGTATAATTTGATATCTGGGAGCATAATACTGCCATTCTTTTTTCTCAGAATAGCTTTGGCTATTTGTGATCTTTCATGGTTCCATACAAAGTTCAGTAACATTTGTTCTACTTCCCTGAAGAAACTATTGGAATTTTGTTAAGGTTTCCATTAAGTATGTATATAGCTTTGGGTATACACAATGGAAACTGATCAAACTAAATGTTAATTTTTCCAATACAATGGCATAACTTTCCATTTCCTTGGTCATTTTTATTTCTTTTTCCAATGTCTTATAATTTTCATTGTACAGGTCTTTTACTCATTGTTAAGTTTATTCCTAGCTACTTCTTTTTTTTTTTTAAACTTTTTTTTTAATAGGTTTTTTTTTTTTTTAGAGGCATGTTTTATTTATTTGTTTGTTTGTTTTGTTTATGCATGCACTGGGTACAGTCAGAAGCGCGGGAGGGTGAGAGAATTCACCAGAGCCAGAGCGGGGAGCAGAGCAGGCAGAAGGACCGAAGTACACTGCTGAGGGGAGCAGCGGGCGGCAGGAGAGGTCTGCGCGCCATGTGGGACCCTCCTTCGGTGGCTGGGGAGCAGCTGGGGATCGAACCAGCACCGCAGAGGCCGCGGGCAGCTTCGCAACCCAGCGCTCAACCGCTGCGCCACCAGGGAGGCCCCTACTTCTTTTTTTTTTTAAGATTTAATTTATTTTTACAAGAACCCGGGTATAGGCCAGTTGCGCGGAACAGTGAGAGGATTCACCAGAGACAGAGTGGGGAACAGAACAGGCAGATTGATGAAATACACTGCTGAGGGGAACAGTGGGCATGACAGGAGAGGTCTGCCGCACCATGTGGGATCCTTGCTGGCCAGCCAGGATGGAACCGGAGCTGCAGAGGCTGCAAATAGCTTCACAGTGCTGCGCTCAACCGCCTGCACCACTAGGGGAGGCCCGCTATTTAATTCTTTTTGATATAACTGTATATGAGATTGTTTTCTTGATTCTTCTAATTCATTGCTTGGCTCTAGGAATGTAACAGACTTTTCATACATTGAGTTTGTAAGCTGTTACTTTACTGATTTATTGTTTCAAGTAGATGTTTAGTGGAGTCTTTAGGGTTTTATATGTATGTTATTGTGTCATCTGCAAATAGTGATAGTTTTACTTTTTTTTCAATTTGGACTTCTTTTATATCTTTCTCTTGCCTTATCGCTGTAACTAGGATTTCCAATAAGTTGAGTAGTAGTGGTGGAAGTTAGTATCCTTGACTTTTACCTGATCTGAAAAGTTTTCAGTTTATCACTATTGAGTATGATGTTAGCTACGGGTTTGTCACATTGTAAGGGCAGGAAGGGACACAGTGCAGGTTTTCTGATCCAGCAGATGGGGTAAAGGAGGGAGAGAGTCCTGGAGACCTCAGTGGCTTTTGCAGGCTTTTATAGGGATTTACCAGTGTAGGGTCAGGAAGGGACACAGTGCAGGTTTCCTATGATCCAGCAGGCTGGGTAAAGGAGGAGTCAGAGTCCTCAGTGGTTTTTGCAGGTCTTTTATTGGGATTTACCCAGTACACAGCAGGGGAAGGGCAAGGGTGCTGGGGGGCCGGGAGGCTGGTAGGCCTCCCAGCCCCCAGCAAGTCTTCACTCTATCTGGGTTCTCCAGCGTTCTCTGCTTGTGCTGCTTCTTTCTCAGCTTCTCTTTTGGCTTCTACTGGTGTCCCCATGACGCCACCCTTAAAAAGCACAGTCTCAGCCCAGGTGAATCCCATCTACCTATGCCCACACCCTATTCCAGGTGCCTGCCATCAGGCATGCAGTCAGGACTGCAAGGATCCATCATCTATCCTGATGGCGGGAGGGCAGAAAAGACTGATACCTTTTACCTTACCCTACAGCCCACCCCCTCAGGGTTTTCTGCCATACAATCTACATATATACAATTTTCTTAGCCAACATAAACAATGCAGCCATGGCCCACAAAAGCAAATACATCACAATATAACAACAAAATACAACAGAACACAAATAAGTCCAGGCAGGGCCCCACCCTAGTGGCAAAAGACAATTATTGGTACCAGCAGATGACACACCACTTCTGCTGCCGAAGGCACTGCTCATACGAGGGAGGGAAACCACTCACGGCACCTACTGTAACACAGCAGGAGTCGTCAGGCTTCCTGGCCTTCTCTGGCTGTAGTCTCAGCCACAAGCCACACACAGCATCCACCCCCAGGATGCACTCACTCTGGGATTGGCGATTCTATTCTACTGTTGGGGGTAATCGCCAACCCTCAGGGTTTCTGTCTGATGTCGCTCCAACACTCAGCCTTCACAGCCACCAATGCACCACGCAGACCCCTGCACTCAGGCCAACCCACTGCACAAGCACATGGGTCAGGGAACCTTGGATACAAACTCTACATTCGGCTTGGGCTCCACCCCAAGCTACGTTCCCCACCCGTTCCCCAAGGACGGGTTCCTTAGCTCCTCACCCTCACTCGACAATGAGCAGGGCATCACCCATGGGTGATTTTATTAGACTCACTGGCCTTCCTCAGCTTACTCAGTGCTTAACAGCCACTCAGGGCTCCCCAAACTTAGCGTCAGCACCAGCTTTTGCCTTCTCAGTTGTCTTTTCTCCCTGCCTAGCTGCTGGGCTTACACAGGCTGCTTTTGGCCATCAAGGCCCACTGACCACCCCCAGATTCCCATCTCCTGGGGTGTACAAACAATAGCATCCTCCCTCAGGGTCCCAAAAACTTAACTTGCCAAAGTTCCTCTGCCTTCTGGCGGGATTGTCAGTCCCAGTTCATCAGTCCACGTCTAGTGGCCTCTCCCTGCATCAGCACTGGTGAGCTCCGAATCGTGGTCCTCTCTTTGCCAATGATTCTTGCTGCCTCAGGGGTCATTGGCTAGTCCTCTTGGGCTTCTCCTTCATGCAAGGTCTCGTCCTGTAGCTCCCAGACTTCGTCCATCTCCTGTGCCACCATGACGCCTCCAGCGTTGTCACAGGCAAACAGTCTGTTACTCCTTAGTCCCTCCAGGTCTTCGGAGGGTGCCATACCCGTCTGCATGGATCATCTTGCTGACTTACACCAATTGTAGGGTCAGGAAGGGACACAGTGCAGGTTTCCTATGATCCAGCAGACTGGGTAAAGGAGGAGTCAGAGTCCTCAGTGGTTTTTGCAGGTCTTTTATTAAATTTACCAGGTACACGGCAGGCAAGAGTGCTTGGGGGGCTGGGAGGCTGGCAGTCCTCCCAGCCCCCAGCAAGTCTTCACTCTATCTGGGCTCTCGAGCCTTCTCTGCTTCTTTCTCAGCTTCTCTTTTGGCTTCTACTGGTGTCCCCATGACGCCGCCCTTAAAAAGCCCAGTCTTAGCCCAGGTGAATCCATCTACCTATGCCCACACCCTATTCCAGGTGCCTGCCATCAGGCATGCATTCAGGACTGCAAGGATCCACCATCTATCCTGATGGCGGGAGGGCAGAAAAGCCTGATACCTTTTATCTTACCCTACAACCAGGTACACAGCAGCAGGGGTGCTGGGGGGCTGGGAGGTCAGCAGTCTTCCCAGCCCCCAGCAAGTCTTCACTCTCTCTGGGCTCTACGGTGTTTTCTCGTGGCTTTGCTTCTCTGCTCTCTCGTGGTTCTGCTTCTGTTCCATTCTACTGCTTCTCCTCTGCTGGCGTCCCCATGACGCCACCCTTAAAAGCCCAGCCTCAGCCCAGGTGAATCCCATCTACCTATGCCCACACCCTACTCCAGGTGCCCACCATCAGGCATGCATTCAGGACCACAGGGTTCCGTCATCTATCCTGATGGTGGGAGGGCAGAAAAGCCTGATATATTTTATCTTACCCTACACATATATTGCCATTATTATGCCAACATTATTCCTTGTGTATCCATTTTATTGAAAATTTTTTTGTAAATGGATGTTGGATTTTGTCAAATGATTTCTGGGCATATATTGATATTGTTGTAGAGCAACCCCGATACAAAACGGGGTGCCTGACTGTGGGTCCTCACCTGCGCGCTTAAAAGGACTTATCAATGCTCTACTGCAGGCACACGCGAAAGGTTAATAAAAGGTTTATTTACAAGGGAAGGGGAAATGAGGAAATGTACAGCTCAGGGAGAAAAGTGGGAGGCAAAGTTTTAAAAGTGTCCTACCCAATCCGCCGATCGGGAATCCCAAAATGGCGCTCTGAGAGTTGGCCGCCAGCCAGGAGCCGTGAAGCCAGGAGGCCAGCGATCGCGAGCGCCCCAAGGCCCACGTGTTTGGTTTTTATATCCAACCTGGCTGCCCAACTCCACCCTCAGGTCCCAGCCACCCTCCCCTTGGTGGTGATGGGATTTGTCTTTCCCAATGTCTTGATGGCTTTGGTCTGGAGTGGGGGTGGGGTCCACAAAGCCTGTATGGGATTAGCTCAGGACATCCTTTCCCCCTAACAATTCGATCATATGGTACTTAACATTTTTGATGTGATGAATTATATTATTTGATTTTTAGATGTTGAAACATCCCTATATTGCAGGAATAAATAACACTTGGTTATAATGTATGATCCTTTTAATGTATTGTTGAATTTGATGTGATATCCTTGTCTGATTTTGATAATAGGATAATGTTTTTGAAAGTTTTCCCTATACTTAAAATTTTTAGAAGCATTTGAGAAGGATAGGCATTAGTTTGTCTTTGAACATCTGATAGAACTCATTAGTGAAGCCATCTTTCTGGTACTGGGGTTTATTTTTTGGGAGACTTTTGATTACTGTTTCAATTTCCTTGTTTGTAATTGAACTGATCACATTTTCTATTTCTTCCTGACTTAGTCTTGGAAGGTTTTATGATTCTAATGATTTGTCCATAAGATCACCTAATTTGTTGGCATAAAGATGTTCATATAGTCTTTTATGATCTTCTGTATTCCTGTGATGTTTGTTGTAACTTCTCTTTCATTTCTGATTCTGTTTATTAGAGTTGTCTCCCTGTTTTTCTTAGTGAGCTTAGCTAGAGGTTTGTTTATCTTTTTTAAAACCAGCTCTTGATTTAATTTTCTTTTGTGCAGTCTTCTCTATTTCTATTTTATTTATTTCTGCTCTAATTTTTATTATTTCTTTCCTTCTACTAATTTTTGGTTTAATTTGTTCTTTTTTTAACATGAGAGTATTCATTGCCATTTTACTATTTGTTTTCTGGGTGTTTTTCCAGTCTGTCTCTCTCTTTTCTTCTCATTTTCTTCCATTGTACCTCGAAGGACATCTTTTTTGTAATGTTTGGATTCTGCTTTTATCTTTCTCTTTGTTTCCTCTACGTATTTTTTGTTCTTGTTGTTCCAAGGTTACCATGTGGTTTATATGGTAAGCTATCTTACATTGAAAGCAAGTTAATGTTGAGCTACTTGCAATGGTCCCAATTTTTACTGTCCCTCCTTCCCCTCTTCAGAAGTCTTGTTGCTTCTAGGTGAAATTTCTTTTTGTTCTATAGACATTTAGTATTTTTTTGTTAAGTTCAGTTTAGAGGAGATAAATTCCTTCAACTTTTGTTTTTCCATAAAGTTCTTTGTTCTCTTCAGTTCTACATATTATAGGATTCTTGAGTGGATGGCTTTTCCTGTGAACATGCTGAAAATATGCAATTTCCTTCTGACCTGTTAGTTTCTGCTGAGAAACCCACTGATAATCTAATAGGACTTCCCATGTTATTCTGCTTTTCTATGGGTTCTTTAAGGATTCTCTCTTTTATCTTAAATACTTGTCATTTTAATTACAATGTGTATCGGTGTGCATCTGTTTGGCTTTATTTTGTTTGGAACTTTTTGAGATTCATGGGTCTGGATAGACCCATGTTTCCTTCCCTGGTCTGGGGAAGTTCTTGGCTATTATTTCTTCAAATAAGATTTCTGCCCCTTCTCCTTCTGGAATCCCTATGATGTTAATGTTGTTACTCTTGATGCTGTCCCAAAAATCTCTCATGCTATTTTTATTTTTCTTCATTGTTTTTTCTTTTTGCTGGTCTTTTGGGGATGAACTCCACTATCCTATCTTCTGTTTCACTGATCCATTCCTTAGTCTCAATGAATCTACTGATGAGCCCTTTGTTGTATTTTTTTAAGCTATTGCATTATTTATGTCTATGTCTTCTACTGGAGCTCCCCCCCGCCATATGTTCTCTGTCCTTGTTGTATGTCATTTTGTTCATTTTTTTGTTCTCCTGATTTTACTAAGTATCATTAAGACAGTTGTGCTGAAGTATTCTTTTGGTAATCTGGTTAATTCTCTTACATTAGGATTTTTCTAAGGTTTTTGTCTTGATCAATCAATTGGGGCAAATTTTTCCACTTATTCTGTTTGATGCTCTGTGATTATTTCTATGGATGAAGCTAAAATGCCTTTTTTTCCTGTCCTGGTGTGACAATCTTATATTTAAATTGCAAGTCATAAGTATTGGCATAGGGTATTGGTCTTGGATGCTGTGCTTTCTGTGTCGTATTGGTTGTAACTTCATTACTAATCAAGATGACTTGAGTTCCAGAGCCAGGGCAGGGTGGTGGACCAAGAACCCCGGCTACAGGATGAGAGCTGGAAATGTGGATCATGTAGAGATTGCTGTAGCAGATCACCAAGGATAAAAATGTCCCTTCGTCTGCAGCCACTTGAGTCGAGGAGGGAATCTGGAATCACAGTCTGGTTGAGGCTGGTCAAGACACTGGTGGTGCTTTCCCAGAAACCCTAAACTTCAACTGAACCAGTTGCAGCCTATTTCTGATCTCAGCAGGTTTTGCTGGCAGTGTCTTTCCCCTGAGGTTCTGGTACAGCAGAGTGGCCAGAGGACTGTAGACTTGGACTAGAGGCAGGTAGCCCAAGAAGTTGCAAGTTGCACAGTAGTTAAGCTGTCCAGATGCCTGCTGTAGGGTAAGGAAAAATGTCAGGCTTTTCTGCCCTCCCGCCATCAGGATAGATGATGGATCCTTGAGGTCCTGAATGCATGCCTGATGGCGGGCACCTGGAGTAGGCTGTGGGCATAGGTAGATGGATTCACCTGGGCTAAGACTGGGCTTTTTTTAAGGGCGGCGTCACGGGGACACCAGTAGAAGCCAAAAGAGAAGCCAAGAGAGAAGCAAGAGAAGCAGAAGCCGAGAGTAGGCAGGAGAGCCAAGTAAAGACCTGCTGGGGGCTGGGAGGCCTGCCAGCCTCCCGGTCCCCCAAGCACCCCTGCCTGCCGTGTACCTGGTAATCCCAATAAAAACCTGCAAAACCACTGAGGACTCTGACTCCTCCTTTACCTGGTCTGCTGGATCAGAAAACCTGCACTGATCCATTCCTGACCTTACACCTGCCAAGCCCAGGCAGGGGAGGGGCTGGTGCTTCTTGGGATTCCCAATGTAGGCGCCAGCAATCCCAAGGGTCATCAGTTTCATGCCCACCCAGTAATCTGTGATCTCACTGGGAGGCGTGTGCTCATCCTGCTGTGGTAGGCCAGGAGCTGCTGGAAGCCCCAGGAGTCTGGGAGGGAGAGAGGCAAGTGCCTCTCAGGACCACCAAGCTAGCTGCCAGTGGCCCTAGATGCATCAACTCCCTGCCCACCCAGCAGCCAGTGTTCCTCCAGGGAGATGGCGCTCACCAGGCTGCAGCCGGCTACAGCAGAGGGAAGCCCACAAGTCTGGCTGGGTGCCTTTCCCAACCTCTAAGTTAGTTGCCAGCAGCCCCAGGTGTGTTAGCTCAGCACCTGCGCAGAAGTCAGTGATTCTAATAGGAGGGAGTGCTCTCCCATCTGTGGAGCACAAGGAGCTCACAGAAGCCCTGGGGATCCAGAGGAGGGTGGAGAGGGTATCTTTAAGAACAGCCATGCCAGCTGTCTACAGTCCTAAGTGTGTCATCTCCCTGCCTGCCCAACCAGTCGCTGTTCTTTCAGGGAGGTGGTGAAGTGATGCTCACTGGCCCACAGTGAGATAGGAGTCAAAGGGAAGAAGCCCTGGGATTCCTTGCAGGGAGGGCCAGGACCTCAAGCTAACTGCCAACAAGCCCAGGTGTGTCAACTCCATGCCCAGCCAGCAGTGTCCGTTATAGTAGGTGGCCCCTGAGGGGAAGCAGGGCAGGTTTTGCAGCTGGTAGAGGCTGAGGCTTGGTGTGCTGAGAACAAGCCCCCCTGCTTCTTCTAGGAGCAAGAGGAGGTCTTCTGCCAGCCAAGCAGGTTGTGAGAATTCTCAGGGATTCAATGTTGATCACAACTTTCAACTTCATGAGGGTAAAGACCATGGGTCCTTCCCACCACTGTGTGCCTCAAATCTGGACCCTTGATGTAGGGTAAGGAAAAATGTCAGGCTTTTCTGCCCTCCCGCCATCAGGATAGATGATGGATCCTTGAGGTCCTGAATGCATGCCTGATGGCGGGCACCTGGAGTAGGGTGTGGGCATAGGTAGATGGGATTCACCTGGGCTGAGACTGGGCTTTTGAGGGCGACATCACGGGGACGCCAGCAGAAGCCGAGAAGCAGTAGAAGCCGAGCAGAAGCTGAAAGAAGCAGCTGAGAGAGAAGCAGAGAAAGCCGGAGAGCCCAGATAGAGTGAGGATTTGCTGGGGGCTGGGAAGACTGCCAGCCTCCTGGCCCCCCAGCACCCTTTCCTGCTGTGTACCGGGTAAATCCCAATAAAAGACCTGCATAAAACCACTGAGGACTCTGATTCCTCCTTTACCCGGTCTGCTGGATCAGAAAACCTGCACTGTTGTATTCCTGCCCCTACACTTGTCCACCCATATCCCACTTAGGCACAGTCAGTATGGCTGAGTTTGTGTTCCATCCTCCCTCTCCAGACTCCACCAACACCACCAGCTTTGGCCACCACCTTCCATAATGCATGTGTAGGAGTGATCAGGCGTCTTCCAGTAATGAGTTGAGATGCATGAGCTATTATGTTGTTTTCTGGATGTACTTAGATATTTTCCTGATGTTACTTAATTTGCCATATTTTCTGGGCATGGCCAGAATTTGTCTATTTTCTTAATTTTGTGATGGAAAATTTCCATAATAAAAAACATTTTTAGCAAAATGTTATTATTCTTGAACTTATATAATGCAGTTCATGAAATCCAAATACATAGGACCAATGTATTTGTATACATTTGTACAGAATAGCACATCAAATTCCAAAAAAGGGATTAAACTTATTGAAATGGGGCTGATTTTCTAAAGACTCTGGAAATTCTATTCTGAACAGCATTTGTAAACACTTTGTCCTAGGCCCGTACCTAAATTGACAGTCTGCTTTTAATTTATTTTCTGGAAATCATTAGCCTAAAGGTAAAAATACTGTTAATCATGTAAATGACATTAGATTTTTGGATATCAAATGGGAGTCAATACACTTGAAAAAGCTTGGAACCCACTGAACTGGAGATAAGCAGGAGTGTGCCCTCAAACACTCTGTCCCAACTTCCCTCCACCCCAACCTTCCTCCAGCCGCAAGCCCACCTGGCCTCTCTGCCTCTGTGCTGTCTGTTGCCTGTACTGTCAACCTACTCAGGTCCTTCTGTGTGCAGCTCGCTCACATTAGTCCTCCCATTTCTCACTCTGTTTGCCCATCTCTATAGCTCCTATGACCACACCTGCAGCCATGCACAAGGGCATGGGAAGGGGGCAGACGCCAAACCCTGCTATAAATCTGCATGCAAGGAAGGGGCCCTGGCCCTCCCAGTCACAAGCAAGGACTATGATCCTTCCCTCCTTCCCCATGGGTCCTCCCCTACATCATTGCTTTTTCTCTTGTAAGTCTCTGCATAGGCCTTCCCTTACCATCCCAACTCAGAGGCACCTCCAGTGTGTTCCCAAGGGCCTAGCAGCAAACTCTCATCAGCTCCTGTGACAACCTGACCTCCTGGAGCAGTTGGAAGACTGGAACCACCTACTTTATAGGCTGCCACTCTTTTTTTTTTTTTTTAAAGATTTATTTATTCATTTATTCATTTAATTATTTATTTATACAATCACTGGGTACAGTCAGAAGCATGAGGGTGAGAGGATTCACCAGAGCCAGAGCGGGGAGCAGAGCAGGCAGACTGACAAAATACTATGCTGAGGGGACCAGCAGGTGCAGCAGGAGAGGTCTGCGCACCATGTGGGACCCTCACCAGTCGGGGATCGAACCAGTGCTGCAGAGGCTGTGGGCAGCTTCGCAGCCCAGCGCTCAACCGCTGTGCCACCAGGGGAGGCCCTGCCACTTTTGATAGAAGAAGAATGAGGAGGTGCGTGTAGAATGGGTAGGAATAGAGCAACCACCTAGCAGAGCTCGGGGCTCCTCATGGCTGGCCTTAAGAGTTATGCAAACTTTTCTCCCAGCACTCAAGCTGCTGTCCAGGGAAGCTTGGCTGGCAGGACTGCGATATGAAAACGAAAGAAGGGCCTCTCCAGCATTCCCACCTGTGACAAGCTGCTGGGCCAGTGTGCCCTGAAGAGAGAAGAGCCATCCTCTCCCTCACCTAAGGGACAGTGAGTAAAGAAGCTGGCATGGCTCTGCCCTGGGGAGGCTCTGAGACCTCTGCTGCCTGGTCCATCTCAGCCGCCCTCATGAGGGAGCCCCAGTCCTCAAGCCCAGTTGCTGTGTGTCCAGCTACCCAAATGCATCTGGGACAGAGGCTCTCAGAATCCCTGTGAACTCCTAGCGTATCTCTGATAATCACTCAGCTTTGTGGTTACTCTCGGGCAGAGTGGGGCATAGGCTGGGAGTCAGATACGAGAATAGGCTGGACTGAGCAGTAATATTGGCAAATGTCAGAGCAGGGTCAGATTGGCAAATGTGCACACTCGTGTCCCCTGCTGACTCTGCCCGCGCTGTCTCCTCCTACCTGCCCCACCGCATCCTGCACACACTTCACAGCCACTCAACTGTCTTTGTGAGGGGGCGTCTCATCCTTTCTTTGACTCAGTAGCAACTGCCACAGAGATGCAAGTGACAGAAATTGAAGAAAGAGAGGAGAGGATGGATGCTGCAAGCTGCCTTGGGAGCCCTCCAGGAAGTTCCCTGCTCATTTGATCCTTGGCTCTGCAGCCACAAGAGGGGATGGCACTAAGTCAAGCCCAGGGGGTTGCAAAGGAAGAAGTTCAAAGAACCGACATTCCTCATCCCTAGAGGGAGAGGCCAGCCAGGGCCCACACTCAGTTTTCCCAAAATACAAACTCAGTCTCTGTCCAGATGTGGACATCTGTGTAGATGTGAGAAGCAAAGGCCTCTGATACCTCTTGGCTATCCAAATGGGCCAGCCAGCCAGCCTTCACCACAAATGTTCCTGTCACTTTGCCTGGGAGCTTCAAAGGGCATGAAGACATATGCTGAGTTCTGTAGGAAGGGCTCATGTTTTGAATGATAGATATACTGTCACATGCAAATCCGTACATGGCCTCTTCTTGCAGCATCATCTGGGACAAAATAGAACCCTCTGAGCCTCAGTTTGCTCATCTCTACAAAGGACATAATGAAACTGACTCACAGGTAGTGCTGCAGTAACAAGGCATCACATATAAGATGTACCCAGCACAGTGCTGGGCATACAGAAAGTGCTCAGAGGCCATCAGCACTCTCTGTTTTCCCCCTGTGATGAGAGAACCACAGTTCCAGGCCCGGCTTCCAGCTGAGGATGCTGACTCGCATAGGATGGCCAGGTCACATGGGTGCAAATGCGATGAGAAGTTGGGTGACAGTGTTCGAACGCTTTGAATCTCATGCCCCTAAGAAACTGATGAAGACTGGGTTGTGTCCTTCCCCAGAAGTCTTCCATGATTGTCACACCCCCAAAGTCAGGACTCCTCCTCCAAGTTGCTACTGCTCCAAGTTGCTACTGCCAATGGCCCATTGGCCATTCGCATGTCTGTTTCCCCACCAGATGACGAGCGTTGACAGCACAGGGCTGTGCCTCACTCACCATTATATTCCTGGTACTCAGAACACAGGCCTTTCTAGTGCAGCCTTTCTGGCTCCAGACACAGAATAAGACATTGAAACACCAGGCTAGACCCCATTCTCCAGGTGGCACAAGAAAACATACCTCCCCCTCCAAAGCCAAGGCAGTTACAGTTGGACTATTATGACCCCAAGGCCATTGAGACAGACACTCTCATCAAGAAATTAGCCAATATGGCTGCTGGGCAGGACAACCTCGCTGGAGGCTCCCTAAACTCCCCCTCTGGCTGGTCTGGACTTTGAGAACTGGCTTTGTGCCCAGTGCCCCTGTGCAGTGTGTGTCGTGGTGAGGTCCTGTTATCTCAGGAAGGGAGCAGTAGTTTGGACTGGGCAAGAACACACTTCCTGGAAAGCACAGCAACCCCACAATGGAAGAGGGCAGCTACCCTTTCCTGCCCCCAATAACTCACTCCACGCTTTCAGCTGAGTTGCTGCACTTCCTGCAGTCACTCCCTAGAGATTGGAGAGTCTGCACAGTGAAGTGTTTCATTGAGTCTTCTCAGCCTGGACCATCAGGCCAGAGTAAGGTCTTTGACTTTTTACTCTGAACCAAAAGGGAACCACTGGAGGGGTTTGAACTGGATAATGACAAGCTCTGACTTGGTTTTTAACAGAATCCACTTGGCTGAAAATGTGACCTCTTCTTACTGACATGCAGCGTGCACTTCCCGTAAGCTAGGGCTTTATCCTCATCAAAAAGCAAAAAAACAAAACAAAAAACTATGAAGTAGGCATATGATCCAGCAATTCCACTCCTAGGTATTTACCCAAAGGACACAGAAACATCAATTCCAAAGAACACCTGCACCCCTATGTTTATAGCAGCACTGTTTACAATAGCTAAGTTGGAAACAACCCAAATGCCCAAAAATAGATGACTGGATCAAGAAGATGTAGTACATATATACCATGGAATATTACTCAGCATTCAAAAAAGATAAACACATGCAATTTGCAGCAACATGGATGGCGCTGGAAGGGATCATGCTCAGCGAAATAAGCCAAAAAGAAAAAGAAAATACCGGATGGGCTCACTCATAGCAGGAATCTAGAAAACTTAAATAAGGGACCAGGAAACTGATTAACTATAAGAAAGTGAAAATCAAAATCAACAAAAAACTATGAACCAGAGACACTTTTAGGGGGGCGGGGGCGGGAGGGGAGGGATTGGGGTCAGAATGGGGGGGCTGCAATTGTACGGGGAATATAAAAATAAAATTTATTATTTATATAAAAAATAAAAAAAAAACTATGAAGTAGGTATGCTTGTCATCATTCTCTTCCTACAAATCAGAAAAATTGAGCCAAAAGGTTAGGTTACTGTACACGTATACACAGCCAGTACCTAATAAAGCAAGATTTGAACCCAACATTCCAGCACCATAGTCTGTGTGTCTAACCAGCTCTCTACAATGTGCATGGGTGTTATCTGACTTCAGACGCATTTCAAAGGAAGAATCCATGTGCTCTAATAATGATTCCATGTGGGATATTAAGAAATAAATGACAATGATCCTAGAATGTATTTCTCACCACTCCTTTTCTTAAATTTAATTATTTAAATATATATATATTACATGATTGTTCATTTTTATATATATAGTGTTTGATTTTTCCTCTTTGGTATAGTCCCTATAAAATTCCCACCACCAAGTCACCCGTGAACCATCACCATGGTCTTGTGCTTTTCCCTTCCCTGTTTTGATCCCTCTCCCTCCCCCTCCCCCACCACGTCTCCAATTTATAGTTTGCCTGCTAGTTTTATTTCTCTCTTTTTCCCTTTCCCTACTCCTTGTTTGGCTTTCTATATACCTCCTATAAATGAAATCATCTGATATTTTTCTTTTTCCTTCTGACTTATTTCACTGGCATGATCCCTTCCAGCTCCATCCACACTGCTGCAAATAGCATGAGTTTATCTTTTTTGATTGCTGGGCAGCATCCCGTTGTGTATCTTGATCCAGTCCTCTGTTTTTGGACATTTAGGTTGTTTCCATATCTTACCTATTGTAAATAATGCTGCAATTAACATAGAAGTGCAGGTTTCCTTTTGAATTACTGATTTTGTGTCCTTTGGGTAGATTCCTAGGAGTGGAATTACTGAGTTATATGGTAGATTTGAGGGTCCTCCACACGGCTTTCGAGGGCATTTGGACCCATTTGCTTTCCTACCAGCTGTGTAAAAGGGTTCCTTTTTCTCCACATCCACTCCAGCATTTGCTGTTGCCAGTTTTTTTTTGTTTTTTGTTTTTTTAATTTGGGCCATTCGTACTGGTGTGAGGTGATATCTCATTGTGGTTTTGATTTGCAGTTCCCTGATTATAAGTGATGCTGAACATTTTTTCATGTGCCTGTTGGCCACTTGTGTTTCCTCTTTGGAGAAGTGTATTTTTAGTTCTTCTGCCTATTGTTTATGGGCAGAGAGAGTCTTTATTTTGTTTTTTCTGAGTTGTGTAAGCTCTTTGCAGATCTTTGATGTCAGTCCTTTATCAGCTATGTGTGTGAAATTCAAATATTTTCTCCCAATCTGTAGGGATATTATTCCTCACCACTTCTGTTCAATATAATACTGGAAGGAGGAACTAGCTTGAGAAAAGGAAAGAAAAGGAAGTTGAAGGACAAGTATTAGATAGATTAGGTGTCAGATAGAAAACCAGTTCTTGTTTAGTAGAAAATTCAAAAGCAAGGTTTTTGCTCTTGAGATCATCCAACCTACCCATGAACGTTGGATAGTACTGCTGATGAAGTACGATGGAATTGTTATAAATTGCACAAATGTGCAGGTGTGTGACAGCCCATTCCACTGCACACAGGAGTATCATCTTCAGCAAATAAAGAAAGTAAGGAAGAAGAGCAAGTGTGACACTTTCTTGGCAAAAATCGAAACACCCCAAGTTCTGCTATCAAGATCTAATCCCTAAAGATTCTACAATCCAGTTCTCAGCTCCCCAGCTCCCAGTACTAGAGACAGGCAGATATAAGAGAATTTGCTGATTTCCTGTTGAAATTTTATTTTTTTCCAAACTTTTTTTGAGATATGCAATTTTTAAATAAACACTGACATTTTAATGAAAAAACAAAAATCAAAAAATTTCTAGAAGGAAAAACAGAATTAAATCTTTGTGGCTTGTAATAGGCAAAGAGCATGAAACTTGAAAGTGATCAATTAGATTTCATTAAAATTTAAAACTTGTGCTCTTTAAAAGATATTTTAAAAAATGAAAAGACATGTCATAAGCCAGGAGAAAATATTCACCAATGGATTTGTGCCTAGAATATTAAAGAAAAAACCTTTTACAACTCCTTAATAATATGACAAACAACCTAATATTTTTTAATGTGTAAAAGATTTAAACAGTTGCTTTATAAATGAAAATGTGTGAGTTATTGATAAGAACATGAAAGAAATCTCACATCACTAGTAGTCAGGGAAATATAGATAAAACCACCATGAGCAACCACTATATATCCAATGATCCAACAGAATGGTTAAAATTTAAAGAGTGACAACACCAAATATTAGCAAGAATGTGGAGCAACCGGAACTCTCATACAGTGCTCTTCCATGGGAAGGTAAAATGGTAAAACAGACTTTCAGTTTCTTATAAAGTAAAACAATTATTTGCCATATGACCTAGAAATTCCACAGCTGCATTTTGAGAGAAATGAAAACATTTATATACAACACAAATATTTATAACAACTTTATTCTAATAGATCCACACTGGAAGAAGCTATCCAGATGTCTGTCAATAGATAAGGGGTAAACAAATGGTAGTATATTCCTACCATGAACATTATTCAGCAGTAAAATGAAACAAATCTTTAAAACATGTTGAGCAGAAGAAGTCAAAGAGAGAGTATATACCATGTTTTCATGTGTATGGAATCCCAGAAAGGCAAAACTCCTCTATAGTGTCAGAAAGCAGATCAGAGTTGCCTGGGGCAGTGGTGAGGAGAGAAGGGAATTTCTGGGGGTGATGAAAATGTCCTATATGTTGATTGGGTTGTGGTTACCCAGATGTATACATTTTTTTGAAATCCACCTGAGTGTACACCTAAAATGGGTGCATTTTACTGCATGTGCACTGTAGTATTTAAAAAGAAATACAGCAAAAAAAAAGTTGATTTTGCTGGGCTGCAAAGCTGCCCACAGCTTCTGCAGCACTGGTTCGTTCCCCCGCCGGCTGGCTGGCTAGGGTCCCACATGGCGCACAGACCTCTCCTGCTGCGCCCACTGCTCCCCTCAGCAGTGTATTTCGTCAGTATGCCTGTTCTGTTCCCTGCTCTGGCTCTGGCTCTGGTGAATTCTCTCACCCTCCCGTGCTTCTGACTGTACTCAGTGCTTGTATAAATAAATCTTTAAAAAAAAAAGTTGATTTTCAAAAAATTCAGAGAGAATAGGAGCAGAACTAGAGACAGTGACTACAGAGTGGGGGAAGTTCTTTGTGGTTGGTGCAAAGCCCAGAGTGTGGCACATGACAACTCATCAATAACATTTTTAAAAATAAAGAGGGCATGGGCCATCCTGGTGGCACAAGGGGTTAAGTCTCAGCACATTGAAGCTATCAGCAACCACTGTAGCATGAGTTTGATCCCCGGCCAGGGAGCTACTCACATGGTGCCGCAGACCTCTTCTGTCTCACCCGCTGCTCCCCTCAGCAGTGTATTTCAGTAGATCTGCCTGTTGAGTTCTCTGCTGTGTCTCTATTGAATCCTCTCACTTCTGGCCTGTACCCCAGTTCTTGGATGCATAAATAAAAAAATAAATCTTTAAAAAAAAAATGAAGAGGGCATGGAGAAGGAAGGAGCAACAGGTGCTGATGGAGAGAGAAAGATTCCCCCAGAGACACAGCTCAGGAAAACAAGGGAGCCTTGCATCTGCTTTGACAGCCCTGGGTATAATCCCTGTCCCACTCCCCAGTGCTCTACCCTCCTCAATCCAGTCTCTCTACAACAGAGGATATGGGAGAGCAAACATCAGGGGTTGAGGTGGAGCCCAGACAAGAGTATTCACAACAGTGCTTGAGCATCCCCGGACTCAGTCCATATTTGATGATATTACATTAACAACAAAGAAGCCCGACACAGTGTGCAAACCCCCTCTCTGCCCTGGACATTGCCTAGAGAACGCACACATGTTCTTGGCCTTTGCCTTCCTGTCCTGCTCTTCCTGACATTCTCTGGCCTAAGAAGGCTAAGGCAGCTGCTGCACATACCTGCTCCCCTCCGGCTTCCCCATGTGCCGCCTGTTTCCCTGTGACTGCCCAGCAGTTGGGGATGAGGGATGCCTACCTGGAGCATCTGGGGGGCCCAGGAGAACACATTGACAGGCTCAGAATGCACAAGATTCTTCAGATGGGACTGAATAACAAGCGGGACTTCCTTTTTGGAGACAGTGTTTATCCCAACATCAGAGGACCCCTCCAGACACTGTCCTTTGTCCTATAAAACTCCAAGAATGATTTGTTGATCCACAGAGATAACAATGGGGCAATGAGTAATGACCTCTGGGCATGTTCCCCACCTGGGTGGTATTTCTGCAAAGCAGGAGGAAGAGGTCAAGAAAGCACAGAGCTGGGAGGAGCCATAGCTGCTGGCTCTTTCTTTGCTAACACAGGATGAGGGTTACTGGAGGTGGTATAGGATACACACCTGTTGTTCTGAACGATGTGTGAATATTTTATGGGCTCTTTCCATTTACAGCCTATTTTCCATTTATCATAGGCATATATGAAGTTTAAACAATTTTGCTTAAAATTTCTTTTTGAAGAAGAGCATAAAGCAAATAATGACACTGATTCCATGCACATATAGCAAAAACAAAACAACAACAACAAACCCAAACCCAAAACTCCACAGAGATATTATGTCAATAATTGAAATTTAGAGAACACTGATATACCAACTCCCCATCTATCAGATTGGGAAGTGCAGGGCTCCCAAGGTGGTGTGGAACTGGGGTACAGACCAGAAATGCAGGGGGTGAGAGGATTCACCAGAGACAGAGTGGGGAGCAGAACAGGCAGACCCACTGAAATACACTGCTGAGGGGAGGAGCGGGCAAGACAAGAAAGGTCTGCTGCGCTATTGTGGGCAGCTCCCTGGCTGGGGATCGAACTCATGCTGCAATGGCTGCAGGTAGCTTCATAGTGCTGCATCTTAACCCCTTGCGCCACCAGGGAGGCCCCTGGTGTGGAATTCTTAACAGCAAAATTCTTAGTGGAAAACCCAGAGGCACCTAAGAGCCTTGAGCCTTGAAGACAATGGGTACAATGCCCCTGAGGCCTGCTGCCCTGATCAAGGTCATAGGAGGGGCGCAGGCCCAGCAGAGGTAGACACCCAGAGCACTTCCCAGGGGTTATAAACAGCCCTGGCTGTTCTCCAGCAAGTGTGTTTTAGCCACAAAAGAAAAAAGCTCTCACCCTCATGAGGCAAACTCTTCCATATATTCAATCTGATGCCCAGTGAATTATGAAAATTTTCTCTTTGGTGAGAATAGGCATTTTTCCCGTGTCTTTATGAGCCACAGGTATTTTCCCCTGATCCTTTTTGGGTGACACTTTCCCCTATCTTGTGAAATCTCCTCATACTCATGCACTGGTCTGTACTTAGATGAACAGTCCAGGGACCTTCTGTAGACTTCTAGAGTTCTCTCTGAGCAACCCTTCCTCTCTGATGATCTGCCTGTAATTAAAGCCACTTTGGTCTCCCAGCTCTGCCTCAACTTGAGGAGACTGCTAAGCTCTTGCTGCTTCCTTCCATGCATTGAGCTGGGCACTCACAGGATTCATTTCACTTGCTTCCCGTATGTCAGAGATCATTGTTCTTGGTTCCCTAATAGCCAATATCTTTATGACATCATTTCATATATTTGTCCAGTTTTTAAATTATTTTGTGTAGAAGTAAATCTAGTTTGTTAATCCAACTTACAATCTGAGGTTGAAAATGTTTTCCTTTTGATAGTGTAGGTTTGAGCTGTGTAATTACTAATCCAAATTGAGATGCAGATCCCATGACTTTATGACTTTGTGGGAAGTGAACATGTTCAGTCCATGGTGCCTACTTCCTTGGCTCTTACTGCCAACACCTGGGCTACTTAGAGAGCGGAGAGGATCCCAGGATGTTCTGTGCATGGAGGAATGTGGGTCCAGACTTGCCTCCCCTCACACCACCTCTGCCACTCTGATGATTGTTTTATGTCTTGAACAGTCAAAGCCATTTTTTGTCCAGGCTTGTGGTAGCTTAATTTAATTCCCCTAATCACTTAACTGGGTTGCTAATCATAACCAGGGTTCTTTACTGGTTATAGTACTTCTTACTCCCTCCTCGGTCTCTTTCTGAATGTCAAGGCAGCCACCTGGAGCCTATCTACTAGGAACAAAAAGACCAAAATTAAGATCTTTGAGTGTTTTATTCAACTGATAAGGTTTTATTTTTTTTTAAGATTTATTTATTTATTTATTTATTTATTTATTTATTTATTTATTTATTTATTTATTTAAACAAGCACTGGGGATAGTCAGAAGCAGCGCAGGAGGGTGAGAGAATTCACCAGAGCCAGAGCGGGGAGCAGAGCAGGCAGAAGGACCGAAGTACACTGCTGAGGGGAGCAGCGGGCGGCAGGAGAGGTCTGCGTGCCATGTGGGACCCTCCTCCGGTGGCCGGGGAGCAGCCGGGGATCGAACCGGCGCTGCAGAGGCTGCAGGAAGCTTCGCAACCCAGTGCTCAACCGTTGCGCCACCGGGGAGGCCCTCAACTGATAAGTTTTACTTCGTTGTTCGAAGCAGTATTCCTACTTGGGGCTCAAAATACTGATCCTTCCCTCCCTTCAAGAAGCCTCTTTTATACTTTTATGCTGTCTTAGTCTCTTCTGAATGCACATCACTCTTGCAGGACCTTGTCATCACAGACAACACCCCCACACACTCTCCATCCTTTTCCCTCGTGCTGCAAGTCCACTAGGCAAGTGTCTCTCACATTTCAAAATCAATCATTTCATCAAATGGTTTTCCTCTAACCACATGAATCCCTTTCTCCAGCCCCAATACAGCTTCATCACTGCTTACTACCTATTGCTAAGCCAATGCCACATACTGTATGATTTTATTTCAGCAAGATTCCACTTTAGGGGCCTCCCTGGTGGTGCGAGGGATTAAGCATCAGCACTATGAAGCAATCACTTCATAGCAACCACTGCAGCACGAGTTCAATCCCCAGCCAGGGAGCTACCCACATGGCCCAGCAGACCTCTCCTGTCTCGCTGTCTTGCCCGCTGCTCCCCTCAGCAATGTATTTCAGTCAACTTGCCTGTTCCGTTCCCCACTCTATTTTTGGTGAATCCTCTCACCACCCCCCACCCCCGCACCTCTGACCTATACCCCAGTTCTTGCATGCATAAATAAATAAATAAATCTTAAAAAAAAAGATTCCACTTTAGCAATTTCTATATCAGTTAAGATGGACTAACAACTATAACAAACCTAACTCTCAGCGGCTTAAACTAATAACTCCCCCCCACCACACACACACACACACACACACACACACACACACACACACACATAACAAAGTGAATTTTCCTAGTTTGGTGGCTCCCTCCATCCCCTCGCAGGCCTCTGTTTGTCCTCTGCATTCAGATGAGTAGATAAAAAGTTCACAGGAGAGCCTAGGAGCTGGCCCAGAAAGTGGCATTCTGTTGCCCATGGCCCCATCCAGAAGGAGGAGGCACTGGGAAGGGCAGTCTTGTGTGACTTTGAGAAAAAGTAAATGACTTAGTGACTTGACAGGACTGTCTGTCGTTACATCCCCCCATCGGCTTGCTTTCCTCTTGTGTACTCACCAGCAGAGCCACCACCCCCTCAAAGGAAGGGGTGGGGGCCCATGTGCCCCATTCTCTGTAATAGGCTCCACTGCCCCAAGGCCTAGAAGTCTCCCCTCTCTGAGTCCCTGGCTCTTTCTGACACTGTCTCTCCTGTCACTCACACTGTCCTGCCTGGTGTTCCTTGTTCCTGTGGTCATGTCTTTCCCCCTTTACAGAAGAAAATTGGTCTGAGACAGGAGGTGTAGCTCCCAAGTCCTGGCAAATAAGTGCTTTACTGGGGAAGAGCCAGCTCTGCCTCTTCATACTAAGCCAATTCTGTTGCCTGGCCAGACTACAGTGAAACAGAGACAAAGGAGGTTGTTTAGACCCTGAGGACCATAGGGAAAAGCCTCTGACCTTGTCTTGCCAGGTACCCACTCTAGCTTGAAAATGAACAAGGCTCCCCCTCTTCCCCGTAGAAGTGCACAGCCAGGCTTCTCCATGCCAGTGAGCCACTGCTCGCTGCATCCAGGAGAGCCCAGACTAAACTCCCTTGGACTTCTCCAGTTCTCACATCCACATAGTTCTATGGACTGGTTGTTCCGCTCCAGGCCTCCTTCCTCCTCTGCTTAATTCAACAGAGTCAAAAACATGCCAAGTCCTTCACCAGCACAGCATCTGGGGGGGCTGCTACAGAAAGCTCCTCAATGCTTCCAGATCCTGCCGAGGTAATGTCAGTGCTGAAGCACCGTCCTGTGGCACCAGCTTCTGTGTCCATCACATTCTCCAGATTCAGAAACCCTGAGAAGCAGACAGGTCTTTCTCTATCTCTGGCACCTAGCAAGGGGTCTGGCCCTGGATACATGCTCAGTAGATGAATGTTGATTGAAAAATGAGTGAAACACTGAATGAACAAGAATGCCAATAAAGGCAGGACCTCTATTTCTTATCTGAAGGAACTTGCTTGTCTCCGACCCTTGAACGTTTGGAAAGAGTAGAACACATCAGAGTGACAGGGGACAATGTGGACTAGGAAGGAAGTCCCCCAAGGCCAGGTTATGTGAGACCACCTATGGAGATGGGGGGCTTCAGCTGAAATAAGAAAAAAATCAACATGGTCTCTACTCAAGTAGAAAAGTCTGGAGGTAGAACTGCTCTTATGAATACCTTACCTTTTCCCTTGCACTCTAACATAGATCTCTGTCTCACCCAGAAGCTACTTAATTATTAGGTACTGAGTACCAAATACGTACCAGGTACCCTAGTGCACACAGAGGATTCAATACAATGAGCATAGCCCCTATCTACCTTAATGGAACTTCTAGCTAATTTACCAACAAGTAATTAGCTGTCTGCATACAGCATGGTAAGCTGCACAGCTCTCTGTCCAAGCCCACTCTTATCCTGAGCAATAAATGGCATTCTATGTGGTGAAGAACTGTTTTCTTCCACTTTGCCACCTTTTTGGGACTGGGGTCAAACCTACTTCCCTTCTGGGGTCCTTTTTCCTATCAACCTGAGCCAATGGGGCAATAGGAGGTAATCTTGAGTAGGGGAGAGTGAAGAGACAAAAACCACGATAAAGGGAACAATTGAACAGCCCTGCTACTCATTGGCCCTGCTTGCCACTTGTCTTGTATCAGGTGGTTCCCTCTGAAGCTGTGCTATGAGGCCATTCATCTCAGAAAAGCATAGAGCTTAAAATAAAGTTACTTCACATTGGTTTCTGGTCCAAGGCATCCACTTCATTTCCTCTAAATTTCTACCCTCTCATTTCAAGCCCAACTCTCAGGTCATCTAATGTGCAAGTGTTCCAAAGATTACAAAAGAAGGTGTAAGCTCTGTAGCAGATGGAGTCTAGAGCTGTAGGAGGAAGTAGAGGTAGAAAACAAAGTACAAATTGTATTGTTTTGATCCTAATTATACAGAGTAATAAAGTCCAAGCAATATGAATAGTAAGCTTATGTTGTTACAGGGTCAGCAACAATTAAGAACAATCAAGAAGGGAGATGGCACTTGTGAGCATTTGCTATTTCGAGAAAACATCTTGAAATGAATTTGCTCGACCAAACTTTTACCTACCACTCTTCTTCCCCATTCCTACTTTCAGTCTCAGAGGGAAGGCATTTTTATGGTCAGCAAATCTGGCTGAATTAAACGTAGTGATTAAGAGTGTATGTGTGTGTGTGTGTATGTGTCCATGCACAAAAACCAACTCAAAATGAATAAGAGACTTGAACATAAGACCTGAAACCAAAAAATATATAGACAAAAACAAAGGCAAAACACTCCATGACATACATCTCAGAAACATCTTTAAAGATTCATCCCCCAAAGCAAAGAAAGTGAAAGATAAGATAAACAGCTGGGACTACATCAAACTAAAAATCTTCAGTAAAGCAAAAGAGATGATAACCAAAACAAAGAGACACCCTACTGATTTAGAGAAAATATTTGCACTCCATGCAACTGATAAGGAACTGATTTCAGAGATCTGCAAAGAGCTCATATGACTCAACAAAAATAAAGCAAACAACCCAGTCAAAAAATGGGCAGACCTAAAAAGGCAACTTCTCCAAAGAGGAAATGCAAATGGCCAACAAGTATATGAAAAAAATGTTCAACATCATATGTAATCAGGAAATGCAAATCAAAACCACAATGAGATACTATTATAGGACAGGGAGAGGGTCCTGGGGACCACCCTGTTACAATACCACCTCACACCAGTGAGAGAGGCCCATATTAAAAAAAAAAAAAACAACTGGAGGGGCCTCCCTGGTGGTGCAAGGGGTTAAGTACAACACTGTGAAGCTACCTGCGGACACTGCAGCACAAGTTCTATCCCCAGCCAGGGAGCTACCCACATGGTGCAGCAGACCTCTCCAGTCTCGCCCACTGCTCCCCTCAGCAGTGTATTTCAGCTGATCTGCCTGTTTTGCTCCCCACTCTGTCTCTGGTGAATCCTCTCACCCCCCATATCTCTGGCCTGTACACCAGTTCTTGTATGCATAAAATAAATAATTAAAAAAAAAAAAAACCTGGCAACAACAAATGCTGGTGTGGATGTGGAGAAAAAGGACCTCTCCTACACTGCTGGTGGGAGTGCAAACTGGTCCAACCACATGGAAAGCTGTGTGAAGGACCCTCAAACTACTGAAAATGGCACTACCATATGACCTAGCAATTCCACTCCTAGGAATATACCCAAAGGTCATGAAAACATTAATTCAAAAGGAAACCTGCACTTCTATGTTTATTGCAGCACTATTTATAATAGCTGGTATGGAAAAACCTAAATGCCCTCCAATAGATAACTGGATCAAGAAGATATGGTGTATATATACACAATGGAACACTACCCAATGATCAAAAAGATAATATTATCTCATTTGCAACAAACTAGATGGAGCTAAAAAGAATTATGCTCAGTGAAATAAGTCAGAAAGAAGGAATATAGGGAAACCAAACAAAGGATCAGGGGCAAAAAAAAGGCAAAACTAGCAGGCAAACTATAAATTGCAGACATTCAGCAGGGGAGAGGGAGAGATAGTGATCAAAACAGAGGAGGGAAAAGCACAAAAGACTATGGTGATGGTTCATGGGTATCTTGGTGGTAGTAATTTTATGAGGATTACACCTGAGGAGAAATCAAACACTATACAAAAATGAATAACTATGAGAGAGAGAGAGAGAAACAGAGGAATATGGGGATAGAAAAAAGAGAGATAGCATGTATTTGAGAGAGACAGACAGAGACAAGGCAGGCAGACAGAGAGAGAGAGAGGCATAAAACTTTTACAAAATGTTACTGTTTATTAGGCCATAAGAGAAAACTAAAAATTATCCAGATAAAGAAACGTATATGCCATATTAACTAGCTGCAATTCAGGTATATTAAGTAAAATAATTAGAGATTAGAAAAGAAAGGATGGCAGTATATACACACCTGGAAAAGTGTTCAATTCTCTAAATTACTTGGGGTAGTTACAAAAAACTCCCCCAAAATAACACTTTAAATCATTTAGTAATGAGGACTGGCAAAGCAGTAAATTACAAGCTACTCTCCTCCTGCAGATACACTGAGTTAACAAAAATATATGGATCAGAATACTTCTGTGAAAACTCTACAGACCAGATGAGAAGTTGCAGACGGCACTCAGGCCATTTAAAACCAAGGAGAGATTCTAGTGAAAAGTGTAGGAAAAAACTACAGTATTTGGCATGTCAGTTACTTCCTTCTCCCTATGTAACATAGTGCTGGACAACCAGAAGGAAATCCCCCACCCCCATACCAGGGTTCCTACCTAGTGGGGGGAAAAAAGAGTGAATTGTGTGTATCCAACAATCTGGCTTATCTGGGGTTTCCCAGGGCCTGGATTCTGTCTCGCCTGACTGGCACCAGAGTTTGGAAGCAATTGAAAACAGAAGCAAGATTAGAGTTGCACTTCCATAGGCCAACACTAAAGAGAGCAAGAGTTCAGAAAAGGTTCAAGAGGTCTTAGTGTTACAGGGCAACCCCGATATGAAATGGGTTGCCTGACTGTGGGTCCTCATCCACGCTTCAAAGGGACTTATTAGTACTCAACTGCAGGCACACATAAAAGGTTAATAAAAGGTTTATTTACAAAAGAAAGGAAAAATGAAGAAATGAATAACTCAGGGAGAAAAAGAGGGAAGATAAACTCATGAATGCGTCCTACCCATTCTGCTGACCTGGAATCCCAGTGGCACTCTGAGAGCTGGCGAAGAGCCAAGAGCTATGAGGCCAAGGCCCACGTGTCTGGTTTTATACCAAACCTGGCTGCTTAATCCCACCCTCAGGTCCCAGCAACCTTCCCATTGGTAATGATGGGATTTGTCATTCCCAGTGTCTTGATGGCTTTGGTCTGGAGTGGGGGTGGAGTCCACAAAGCCTGTATGGAATTAGCTCAGGACTCCTTTCCCCCTAACACTAGAACTACCAGCCAAGTTAATTGCTGAAGGTCTTCTGCATGGAGGAAGGATGGAAGATGTAGTTCCCCCCCCCCTCAAATTCCAGCAAAGAATTACAAGGGATACAAAGAAAAAGGGAAACATGGTTCAATCAAAAAAACAAAATATAACTCTAGAAATGGGCTCTAAAGAGATGCAGGTTTATAAGCTTCCTGACAAAGAATTTTAAATAAATAAAATGAGATAGATTACTTAAAAACAAACTCACCTTAAAACTTTAACTGTTTAAGGGCCTCCCCAGTGGCGCAGCTGCTGAGCGCTGGGTTGTGAAGCTGCCCGCAATCTCTGCAGCGCTCGTTCGATTCCCGGCTGCTCCCCAGCCACCAGAGGAGGGTCCCACATGGCGCGCAGACCTCTCCTGCCGCCCACTGCTCCCCTCAGCAGTGTACTTCATCAGTCTGCCTGTTCTGTTCCCCACTCTGGCTCTGGTGAATCCTTTCATCCTCCCACGCTTCTGACTGTACCCAGTGCTTGTATAAATAAATAAACAAATCTTAAAAAAAAAAAAAAAAAACTTTAACTGTTTAAGAAGAAAAAGTGAACTTTTTAATAGATATTAAGGAATTTTTAATATTCAAGATCTGTTTTTGATGAAATAAGGAATGTTTAAATTGATTTTTAGAAAAGGAGCTTAGAAATCTGCAGAAGACATCATAGTAAGTAGTATAATACCAGTAGTATTCTTGTTGTAAAGAACAAGGTGAAGATATAAATTATTACTGCAAATATTGAAGATTATCTTGAAGGCTTTTATGAGAGAGAAAAAGAAGTACCATATCAACCCAGAAAAAAATATATAAATATACAAAATAGCCTAATAATTGTTGGCAAAATAATCATAGACATAAAACCAATTGATAAATTTTCAGAACAAGTGAGTATAGCAAAGAAGACTAACATCAGATAAAAGGCAAGACAATGACTTTCTTTTATACCAGCAAAAATAACTTCAAAACTATAACAGTAAAATACACATTCATTTTTTTTAATCTACAAATACTTTACCTCCAGGTTCACATTGTAATAGTATAACAACAATAATAAATTTGGAATTGTAAAAGACCTATATGAAGCAAATTGTAAATTTTGGAAAACATAAAAACTAATTTATTATAGCGGGAAAATACACTGTAATGATAAATGGGATGACTCTAGTTATTAATAAGCCAGTTCTCTAAAATACAACTATTAACTGCAATTATAATAGGAATGTTTAAAGAGAGTTTATGAGATACCAAAATTCCTCTGAACAAGTAAATATGCAAGAAAAGACAAGGTGATTTGAAAAGACAAGAAAAACCAGTAAGGGAGGAATGTGTCCTATATATAAACAAGCATATGCTGAATCTAGATTAATGGCATTGATTCAGGCATAAACAAGTAGATTATCAAAATGAACAGAAAATACAGATGGGAACTTATGTGTGCATGAGAATCAAGTATATTGAAGGTTGCATTGCAAGAGTTTTTGAAAGGAATTGGAATAATCAGCTAATGGTTTGGGTAAAATTAGCTACATAACATGGAAAAGGGAAGCAGAATAAAGTTATATTATGTCTTCACAGATATAAACCCATCTATAAAAGTACTGGGAAAAAATTTAGGCTACTATGTTTATAATTAGCAGATAAGAAGTTCTTAAGACATAATATAAACACTACAAAGGGAAAAAAATCTGATGAATTTGACCACACCAAAACTAAGTGAAAAAAATAGTGCTATACTGGGAGAAAATATTTGCATAATACATATCACACAATAAATAATACCCAGAATATAAACAGTGAGCTTGAATGAAGAGATAAGTCACCCAAAGGAAAAATGGGCAGAGGCCATGAACAGGCGGTTCCCAGGAAATGATTTAGAGATAGGCCTATAACTTAGAAGGAGGGAAACCCTATTCTTTTATCAGAGTATCTGTGATCTGAGAAGCTTCCCAAGAGGGTGAGGCAAACCCTCAGGTTGGATTTCTTGTGTCCTTCTGCCACTTGGCCCAAAATAAGGGTACAATTAGGGAAGTGGAGTAACTAAACCCCTGTTTCAGTTTCCTAGCTAGGGGACCAAAGTAGGGAGCTGCAGAGAAAGAGAAAGCATGGGAAAGATCACAGAGTAGAGGGAGCTTGAGGGAAAAACCCTGAAGTTGTTTATATAATGCAATGCTAGCCTCTGAAAGATGCATGTATGGTACCTTTGAAAGATGCTTCTCCTAATTAGCATACCACAGGATTTGAGAGGCAAATTGAGAGAGACACTGCTTCCCTAGATGTAGAGTGGCCACTGGGGGGGCACATGTGCAGAACAGATCTGAAAAGCACTGCTTAGTGTTTGACTACAGAATGCATGTAAAACCACAAACTACAGGAAACTGATGGAAACTTGCAGCAGAACCCAAGAGACCTCATTGCCTCTAAACATAAAATATCAACATTTTTCATAGGATATAAATAAGACTCAGAATTCCATAACATAATATTAAGAACAACCAGCACATGATCCAAAGTTACTAGGCATACAAAAAAAACAAAATAGGAAAATCTCAACAATCATGGAAAAAGTCAGTTATCAGATGCCAACATCAACATGACATTAATATTGGGATTATCTGACAAAGACTTTTAAAACAACATTTAGAAGGGCCTCCCCTGGTGGCGCAGGCAGTTAAGCACCTCGCTGTGAAGCTGTCTGCAACCTTTGCAGCTCCGTTCAATCCTGGTGGGCTGGCGAGGGTCCCACATGGTGTGGCAGACCTCTCCTGTAGTGCCCGCTGCTCCCCTCAGCAGTGTGTTTCGTCAGTCTGCCAGTTCTGTTCCCTGCTCTGTCTCTGGTGAATCCTCTCACCCTCTTGCACATCTGGCCTGTACCCCGGTTCTTGTATAAATAAATAAATAAATCTTAAAAAAAAGTAAAAGATTACTTTAAAAAATAAAAAAAACAACATTTAGAAAACAGGAATGAAATTTAAAAATTAAAAACAAATAAGGATAAAAAACTTAAAAATTAATGAAAACACAGAAAGTCTCAACAAAATAGCAGAAGCTATAAAGAACCATTTGAAACTCTTTAGAAGTAATACAATAACTGAAGCAAAAATCTCCTGAAATAGATTTAAGTAACAGACTAGAGATGACAGAAGCAAGTTGTGAAATTGACGATAAAACAGTAGAAATAATCCAGTCTGGATAACAGAGAGGAAAAGATTTAAAAAGAAATGAATAGGGTAAAGAAGCCTATGAGAAAACATCCAATGGTCAAATATTTGTGTCATTACAAAAGGAAAAAAGAGGGTAAGGCAGAAAAAAATACATGAAGAAAAAATTTGGTGAAAGATAAAAACTTACAGATTCAAGAAGCTAAATGATTCCCTAAAATAATAAACCTAAAAAAATGAAATGTATATATACTTATATATTAAAATTTATGTGTAATATAATCAAATTGCTGAAAACTAAAATCAAAGAAAATCTTGAAAGCAGGCAAAAGAAAAAAATAAAACCAAGAGTATTCAATTTCTACTAGAGGAACAATGAGTCAAATGACTGTAGGTTTCTCATCAGAAACCAAAGAGGACAGAAGGGACTGCAACAACGTATTTCAAAGAGCTGAAAGGAAAGAACTCTTCTGTGTCCTGATTATGGTGGTTATTACACAAATTTAATTCTTTGCCAAAATTCATAGAACAAAAAGAGTCAATCTCCCATATGTTAACTAAAACAATAAAAGCAAATTTTAAACACTAGACTTCATCAATCAAACAATTAACACAGAGGAAATGTCTTTGCAGCTTCACCATCTGTGCTCTCAGCTATGCAGGCAGCTTAAAACTATGTAAGTTAGATGTAAAAGCCACTAAAACCACCTTTTTTGGTTAGGCACTTGTGCAGGATTTTTAGCATTTCTCCTAAAGGACTTAACATGGCACTTGTTAAGTCCTTAACTATAAGAAAGGTTGTGCCCTTACATGCCGAAGAAAATCACAATATGCTAGCAGTTATACTGACATCATTGTTGATCAATCATGTATGAGCTAATCCTCATTAAAGAAACATAATGAAGTGGAACAGACTTTGATAACGATGGAAAGGAATACAAGAATTAAAATGTTCTGAGGTC
Organism: Talpa europaea; assembly: GCF_964194135.1. Taxonomy (NCBI): domain Eukaryota; kingdom Metazoa; phylum Chordata; class Mammalia; order Eulipotyphla; family Talpidae; genus Talpa; species Talpa europaea. The sequence goes on from NC_140070.1 coordinate 46,003,278, forward strand.
ATTTCATTGTCCAGGAGGTGGGCAAAGATATTGATTAACATTAATCTTTGGTAAATCAAAGATATATACTGTAATTTCATGGGACATTTCTAACAAAATAAACAGAGACTGTATATTAGAAGCTAGATGAGGGGAAGTGAAATTAGTAAAATGTTTACCTAGTCAAAAATAAAAAAAAAGAGGGCCTCCCTGGTGGTGCAGCGGGTTGAGCGCAGCACTATGAAACTGTCTGCAGCCTCTGCAGTGCGGTTTTGATTCCTGGTCTGCCAGGAAGATTCCCACATGGCGCAGCAGACCTCTCCTGCCCCGCCCGCCGCTGCTTTTCCCTCAGCAGTGCTTTCGGTCTGTCTGCCTGTTCTGCTTCCTACTTGGTCTCTGGTGAATCCTCTCACCCTCCCACACATCTGTACCCCAGTTCTTGTGTAAATAAAATAAATCTTAAAAAAAAAAAGAAAGGTGAAATAAGCAGGGGACCCAAGACTAGGGGTAAGCACATAGATGTGAAGTAAATTGAAATAATTAGCAATTAATTGCATGCTACAAAAAAGCAAAACAGAATACAACTGGTGTTATTTGCATGCTCATATTATAAAGAAGCTGAAAGGTTTAAAGTAAAAGTAAGGAAATATATCATGTAAATATTAGCTAAAACAAAGTTAGCTTAGCCAATATCTCTATAACTGAAAAACAAGTATATCAAAATCAGCAATATTCTTGAACTGATTTGAACAGTGGTATTAACAAACTCAACCTAATGGACATATTTGTTCCACCTAACAATACTAGACACACATTCTTTCTAAGCACGCATTAACCGTTTACAAAAATGTACCATAAAACCATAAAACAAATTTCAAAGGAATGCAAACAAACATGAACATGTCTGTGGCCACTATGCTATTCTATAAATAGATAACAACAAAAGATAATTAGAAAATGTTGCATACTTTGATATCAACAAATACACTCCTAAATAACCAATGGGCTAGAGAATTACAATGTAATTCAGGAACTATTTTGAACTGAACAGTAATGAAAATGGTAAATAACTAAATTCATGGGATCCACTGAAGCAGAATTTAGAAGAAAAGGTAGAGACTGCAATATATATGTTGGAAAAGAAACAAAGACTGAGAAAAGAGGATTTTGAAGGAAGAAAAGTTATAAAATACATACAAAAGAATAAGAATTTGTGAAATAGGAAAAAAAGATGCAATAGAAGCATATCTAGTTTATGAAGATTTCGACAATTCATTAACTCTGACAAGACTCATCATGAAGGGGGAAGAGAGGGGCGGGGAAAGGAAGGACTAGAGTCAAAATAAGGGGAGAGGTGCAATTGTATGGGGAATATAACCAAAATGAAAATGCATACATTGTGCAAAGATGAAAAAAGATGTAAGAATTATATAAAATAAAATATTTAAATTTAAAAAATTTTAAAAAAAGACTCATCATGAAAATAAGTGCATCTAACCAATATTATGAATGAAAGAGGTAAATAATTACCAATGCCACAGATATTAAAACATAATACAGAGCTCGTTCCCGCATCGCCATTTTGCAGCAGGGACCTTTCTTGCTGGAGACTGTGTGAACCAGCAGAAGGCTCACCAAGGAGACAGAGGTAAGCTGGGAGGCTTGCCCATGCTGGGCGCCTTCTAGCCTGCAGTTCCAGCCCAGAGGGGAGCAGCACCCACCGCTGGGGCAGACCGGGCGTGCAGGGGAGCGCGTCGCCGGCACCGGCATTTTGCAGCAGGGACCCTTCTTGCTGGAGACTGTGTGAACCCAGCAGAAGGCTCACCAAGGAGACAGAGGTTAAGCTGGGAGGCTTGCCCACACCGGGCACCTTCTAGCCTGCAGTTCCAGCCCAGAGGGGAGCAGCACCCACCGCTGGGGCAGACCAGGTGTGCAGGGGAGCTCGTTCCCGCATCGCCATTTTGCAGCAGGGACCTTTCTTGCTGGAGACTGTGTGAACCAGCAGAAGGCTCACCAAGGAGACAGAGGTTAAGCTGGGAGGCTTGCCCACACCGGGCACCTTCTAGCCTGCAGTTGCAGCCCAGAGGGGAGCAGCACCCACCGCTGGGGCAGACTGGGCGTGCAGGGGAGCTCGTTCCCGCATCGCCATTTTGCAGCAGGGACCTTTCTTGCTGGAGACTGTGTGAACCAGCAGAAGGCTCACCAAGGAGACAGAGGTAAGCTGGGAGGCTTGCCCATGCTGGGCGCCTTCTAGCCTGCAGTTCCAGCCCAGAGAGGAGCAGCACCCACCGCTGGGGCAGACCGGGCGTGCAGGGGAGCGCGTCGCCGGCACCGGCATTTTGCAGCAGGGACCCTTCTTGCTGGAGACTGTGTGAACCCAGCAGAAGGCTCACCGAGGAGACAGAGCAGGGACCTGTCTTTGCTGGAGACTTGTGAACCCAGCAGAAGTTCCCCAGAGGAGCCAGTGGTGAGCTGGGAAGGTCGCCCAAGATGCCGGCCAGTACCAGCAACACAGTGTCACAAGGAATACGGCAAATTAGAAAACAGGCAGTAGGGGGTAGAAAAACAACATGCAACCCAGCAACTCCTCAGCAAAATAGCACACCACAAAAAGAAAACCATCTACCAGATTGCAACGACAGTAACTTGGAAGAACTTCTGAGCCTTCCAGATAGAGAATTTAAAATTGCTGTGATTAAAAAACTGACAGAAGTCATAAAGGAAAACAATGATAAGGGGAAAATAATTAATGACCAGAAGAATGAAATTGAGTCCCTAAAGAGGGAAGTAAAAGAAATGCAGGAGATCAAAGAATTAATGGAGATGCTAAAGAACTCTGGGAAAAGCAGTGAAAGCAGAATAGATGAAATGGAAGAACGAATAAGTACTCTTGAAGACACAGAAATAAAAAGAACTAAAACAGAAAAGGAAGGAGAAGTACGAAGGAAAAAGACCGAAGAAAGACTTCGGGAACTATCTGACTCCATGAGGAAAGGAAATATAAGAGTTATAGGAATCCCAGAAGGAGAGGAGAGAGATGTAGGAACAGAGAAAATATTCATGGATATAATTGAAGAGAACTTCCCAAACGCTAAGAAGGACCTGAAAATTGATATACAAGAAGCAAGAAGAACACCAAACTTCCATGACGAAAGGAAAAATACAGCAAGACACATAATAGTAAAGCTCCCAAGAATCCAAGACAAAGAAAAAATAATGAAACTAACAAGAGGGAAGAAACAGATAACATTCAAAGGGAAACCAATCAGACTGACATCAGACTTCTCTGAAGAAACACTACGGGCAAGGAGAGAGTGGAGGGACATAGTCAACAGACTCCAAGAAAACAGATGCCAACCAAGAATACTCTATCCCGCAAAGCTCTCCTTCCTCTTTGAAGAAAGAATATGGACCTTCCCAGACAAACAGAAACTCCGGAATTTCATTGTGACTAAACCCCCACTCCAAAAAATACTACAAGGAATCCTAAAGCCAGAACCTCAGAGGGACGAATAACAACAAAAGAAGGCCAAAGAAAGTTATTAAAAGAATAAATAAATAAAATCAAAGGAAAGACAAACACAATGGCAAATACAGATGCTAACATATCAATACTAACTCTAAATGTAAATGGACTAAACTCTACAATAAAAAGACACAGAGTTGCAGGCTGGATTAAGAAACAAAACCCAACCTTTTGCTATCTCCAGGAAACACATTTAGCTGCAAAAGATAAAAATAGACTCAAAGTTAAAGGATGGAAAACAATTCTACAAGCAAATGGACCAAAAAAGAAGGCAGGAACAGCTATACTCATATCAGATAAAACAGATTTCAAACTTAAAAAGATAAAAAGAGACCCCAGTGGTCATTACATTATGATCAAGGGGATAATACTTCAAGAAGAAATAACACTCATTAACATATATTCACCAAACGAAGGAGCACCAAAATATATCAGACAACTATTGGCATCTCTGAAAACAGACATCAGAGAAAACACATACGTAGTGGGAGACTTCAACACACCACTATCAACAATGGATAGATCAACAAGACAAAAAATAAGTAAAGACACTAAAGCTCTAAATAAGGATCTAGAGTGCTTAGGCTTAACAGACATATATAGAACACTAAACCCAAAAAAATCTGAGTATACATTTTTCTCAAGCGCACATGGATCATTCTCTAGGATCGATCATATACTGGGGCACAAGACAAACATCAACAGATACACCAAGATTGAAATCATACCAACCATCTTTTCTGACCATGAAGGCATCAAACTAGAAATAAACCATAAAGAGAAGGCAAGGTATTCTCCTAACTCGTGGAGATTGAAACCCACACTACTGGAAGTCCACTGGACTAACGAGGAGATAAAAGAAGAAATTAAAAAATTCTTTGAATTGAATGACAAGGAGGACACCAATTTCCTAAATGTATGGGATGCAGCAAAAGCAGTAATAAGAGGAAAATATATAGCAATAGATGCTCACATCAAGAAACAAGAAAGAACTCAAAGAAACAACCTAATCTCGAAACTCAAAGATCTAGAAAAAGAACAACAAAAAGCCCCAAAACCAGTAGAAGAAAAGAAATAATAAAAACCAAAGCAGAAATAAATGAAATCGAAACTAAAAAAACAATCCAAAAGATCAATGAAACCAAGAGCTGGTTCTTCGAAAAAATAAATAAAATAGATAAACCCCTTGCCAGGCTCACAAGGGCAAAAAGGCAGAAAGCACAAATAAATAGGATAATAAATGAAAGAGGAGAAATCACAACGGACACAGCAGAAATCAAAAGAATTATTAATAACTACTATGAACAGTTATATGGAAACAAGTTTAACAATCTAGAGGAGATGGACAAATTCCTACAACTCTACAATCACCCAAAGCTAGATAAAGAAGAAATAGAACACCTAAACAGACCAATTACAATTAGCGAAATTGAAATGGTAATCAAAAACCTCCCCAAAAACAAAAGCCCAGGACCTGATGGATTTACAAATGAATTCTACCAAACATTCAGAGACGAATTGGTACCTATCCTTCACAAACTCTTCCAAAAAATTGAGAAGGAAGGTATAGTACCTAACACGTTCTATGAAGCCAACATTACACTAATACCAAAACCGAACAAGGACAACACAAAAAAAGAAAACTATAGGCCAATCTCCCTAATGAACACTGATGCAAAAATCCTCAATAAAATTTTAGCTATCAGAATCCAACAGTGTATCCATAAGGTAATTCACCACGACCAAGTAGGATTCATTCAAGGGACACAAGGATGGTTTAACATCCGAAAATCAATCAACGTTATCCAACACATCAACAAAAAGAAATATAAAAACCATATGATAATATCAATAGATGCTGAGAAAGCTTTCGACAAAGTGCAACACCCATTCATGATAAAAGCCCTTGAAATTCTTGGGATACAAGGAACGTACCTCAACATCATAAAGGCCATCTATGACAAGCCAACAGCCAGTATCATTCTCAATGGTGAAAAGCTGAAAGCAATTCCATTAAGATCTGGAACAAGACAAGGATGTCCACTTTCACCACTGCTTTTCAATATAATACTGGAAGTCCTAGCCAGAGCAATAAGACAAGAGAAAGACATCCAAGGAATCCAAATAGGAAAAGAAGAAGTCAAACTATCACTCTTTGCAGATGATATGATAATATACATAGAGAACCTCAAAAACTCCACAGAAAAACTAATTCAACTCATCAATCAGTTCAGTAAAGTGGCAGGATACAAAATCAACACGCAAAAGTCAGTAGCCTTCCTATATACAAACAATAAATCTGAAGAAGAAGAAATAAAAAAAAAACATCCCTTTTATTATTGAAACAAAAAAAATCAAATATTTGGGAATAAATCTAACAAAAGAGGTAAAGGACCTATACAAAGAAAACTATAAAACACTGTTAAAAGAAATAGAAGAAGACACAAAGAAATGGAAAGACATCCCCTGCTCATGGATTGGGAGAATAAACATTATTAAAATGGCCATCCTACCAAAAGCAATATACAGATTCAATGCTATTCCAATCAAAATTTCAATGTCATTCTTCAAAGAAATAGAACAATTATTGATGAAATTCATATGGAATCACAAAAAACCCCGAATAGCCAAAGCTCTCCTGAAAAAAAAAGAAGGGAATGGAGGCATCACACTCCCAGACTTCAAGCTCTACTACAAAGCCATAATCATCAAAACTGCATGGTATTGGAACAAGAACAGACATACAGACCAATGGAATTGAATAGAAAATCCAGAAATAAACCCACAGATTTATGGTCAACTAATCTTTGACAAAGGAGCAAAGACTATGCATTGGAGCAAAGAAAGTTTGTTCAATAAATGGTGCTGGGAAAACTGGGTCGCTACATGCAAAAGAATGAAGCTTGACCACTACCTCACACCATATACAAAAATCAACTCAAAATGGATTAAAGAACTAGACATAAGACCTGAAACCATGAAATATATAGAAGGAAATACGTGATTTGCACATCAAAGACATCTTTACAGACACATCACCCAAAGCAGTGATAGTGAAGGCAAAGATCAACAGCTGGGACTACATCAAATTAAAGAGCTTCTGCACAGCAAAAGAGACAATAACAAAAACAAAGAGAAACCCCACCAACTGGGAGAAAATTTTTGCACACAACACTAATGATAAAGGACTGATCACAAAAATCTGCAAAGAGCTGATGAGACTCAACAACAACAAAGAAAATAATCCAGTCAAAAAATGGACAGAGGAACTAAAAAGAAACTTCTCTGAAGAGGAAATGCGAATGGCCAACAGGCATATGAAAAAATGTTCAACATCACTTGCAATCAGGGAAATGCAAATCAAAACTACCATGAGATACCATCTTACACCAGTGAGAATGGCACATATTAAGAAAACTAGCAACAACAAATGTTGGCGAGGTTGTGGAGAAAAAGGAACTCTTCTGCACTGTTGGTGGGAGTGCAAACTGGTCCAACCACTATGGAGAGCTGTGTGGAGATTTCTGGACCTACTAAACATAGAGCTTCCACAGGATCCAGCAATTCCACTCCTAGGTATTTACCCAAAGAACACAGAAACATCAATTCCAAAGAACACCTGCACCCCTATGTTTATAGCAGCACTGTTTAAAATAGCTAAGCTTTGGAAACAGCCCAAATGCCCAAAAATAGATGACTGGATCAAGAAGATGTGGTACATATATACCATGGAATATTACTCAGCATTCAAAAAAGATAAACACATGCAATTTGCAGCAACATGGATGACGCTGGAAGGGATCATGCTCAGTGAAATAAGCCAAAAAGAAAAAGAAAAATACCGGATGGTCTCACTCATAGCAGGGATCTAGAAAACTTAAATAAGGGACCAGGAAAATGAATAACTATAAGAAAGTGAAAATCAAAATCAACAAAAACTATGAACCAGAGACACTTTTTGGGGGGTGGGGGGCGGGAGGGGAGGGATTGGGGTCAGAATGGGGGGATTGCAATTGTATGGGGAATATAAAAATAAAATTTATTAATTAAGAAAAAACAAAAAAAAACATAATACAATAATATAAGAAATTTTATATAAATTTGAAACTTTACATGTTATAGAGAAGTTCTTGGGAAAAAAATATAACTCAAAGATAACAGAAAATTAGAATAGAACAGAAAATTAGGTCCAATGACCTCCAAAGAAATTGAATCTGTAAGCAAAGTTCTTGCCACGAGGAAAACTCTAGATCCAAACCACTTCAGTAGTGTCCACATCATTCAAGAAATAAATATTTGAAATCAGCCATGAACTCTTCCAGGAGTAGGAAAAGAAGGAATATTACCAATCAATTTTCACTTTCCAGTGGGTTGTCATAACATAGTTCTATAATCTGAGGGAGTGTAAGAATAGAGTATTAGAAACAGCACTATCTCTCACGAGCATGGAGATAAAGCCCTTTTAAAAATGCTGTAATATCAAATTCAGCAATATTTAAAAAGAATAATACATGATCATCAAGTTTTAGTCATTCAAGGAATATGATTGGTTATTAGAAAATTAATCAAACAATTTGCCAGATATCAGATTAAAAGATGTGCAGTCCATCAATACATTTTGTCTTGTTTTGTTTTGATGGTTGCACAAAAATATAAAATTTTAGAATTAATCTAAAAGAATTTAGCAGGGCCTCCCCGGTGGCGCAGCGGTTGAGCGCTGGGTTGTGAAGCTGCCCGTGGCCTTTGCGGCACTGGTTCTATCCCTGGCTGCTCCCCGGCCACCAGAGGAGGGTCCCACATGGCGCGCAGACCTCTCCTGCCGCCCGCTGCTCCCCTCAGCAGTGTACTTTGGTCCTTCTGCCTGCTCTGCTCCCTGCTCTGGCTCTGGTGAATTCTCTCACCCTCCCGCGCTTCTGACTGTACCCAGTGCATGTATAACAAAACAAACAAACAAACAAACAAAACAAACAAAAAAACAAAAATAAACAAAAACAAACAAACAAAAATAAATAAATAAAACATGCCTCTATTAAAAAAAATAAAAGAATTTAGCAAACTTACTGGGCACAAAAAATCAATATAAAAATTAATTACTTAATATTTAATAATTAGTACTTAATTAATTACTTAATACTTTTCTTCAGCAAGGTTCCTAAATATAATATCAATATACAAAAATCAATTATATTTCTAAATACAACAAACATCCTGAAAATGAAAGTAAGAAAACAATTTAAATAGGATTAGAAAGAATAAAATAGGAGTAAATTTAAGAGAGTAAGTACAGAAAACAACAAACATTATTGAAAGAAATTAAAGAAGTTTTCAAAGACTGAAAAGGGTATTTTAAATGCAAAAAAGTTACAAAATAAATACAAAAGAATAAGAATTTGTGAAGGTTTGGCAAATGCAAAATCATCCCATGTTCATGAAGTAGAAGACTTAATATTGTTCAGATGGCAATACCCCACAAACTGACCTATAGATCCAATGCATTCTTAATAAAAATTCTAGCATTGTTTTCTGGAAATTACATTAATTCTAGAACTCATGTAGAAGTGCAAGGGACCCAGAATCCAAAACAATCTTAAAATGGAACAAAGTTGGAAGACTCATACTTTCTTTCTTTTTTTTTTTTAATATTTATTTATTTATACAAGAACCGGGGTACAGGGCAGATGCATGGGAAGGTGAGAGGATTCACCAGAGACAGAGTGGGGAACAGAACAGGCAGACTGATGAAATACACTGCTGAGGGGAGCAGCGGGCGCGACAGGAGAGGTCTGCCGCGACATGTGGGACCCTCGCTGGCAGGCCTCGCTGGCCGGCTGGGATAGAACTGGCACTGCTGAGGCTGCGGACAGCTTCACAGCGTGGTGCTCAACCACCTGCGCCACCAGGGGAGGCCCTGGAAGACTCATACTTTCTGATAAAACCAACTACAAAGCTACAGTAATCAAGACAGTGTGGTGCTGGCATAGGGCAGATAAGTACATCAATGAAATAAAACTGAGAATCCAGACTTAAGCTCTAATGTTTACAGGCAATTAATTTTCAACAAAGAGGCCTAAAAAATTAATGGGGAAGTGAATTTTCTTTCCAACAAATAGATTGAAAACTACTGGCTATCCATGTGCAAAAAATTGATAGATAAGACAATGATTTCATATATGCCAGAAAAGCATAATCAATAAAACAGAAGATTGGTAAATTGAACTTCATCAAATTTGTTCCTCAAAGAGCATTAACAAGAGAGTGAAAAAGCAATGAATGAACTAGAGAAAATATTTGTAAATCATATCTCTGATAAGAATCTATTACCCAAAATATATGGAGAATTCTTTTTTTTTTATATATGAATTCTTACAACTCAATAATAAAAGGATATATACTCCTATTTATAAAATGGGCAAAGAATTTAAAGAGGTTTTTTTTTTTTTTTTTTTTAAGATTCATTTATACAAGAACCAGGGTACAGGCCAGATGCGCGGGAGGGTGAGAGGATCCACCAGAAACAGAGCAGGGAACAGAACAGGCAGAATGACAAAATACACTGCTGAGGGGAGCAGCAGGCAAGACAGGAGAGGTCTGCTCGCCATGTGGGTTGCTCGGAAGCTGGCGGGGATCGAACCCGCACTGCAGAGGCTGCAGACAGCTTCACATGCCTTCAACCACCTGCACCACCGCCTGTACCACCAGAGAGTCCCGAAAGAGATAGTTCTTTGTGAAAAGATACAAATGGCTAATAAACACATGTAAAAGATACATCATTAGTCATTTGAGAAATAGAAATCAAAACCACAATAAGGCACCACTTCATACCCAAGAGTATGACTATGATCAAAAAGACAGACAATAACAAGCACTGGCAAGAATACAAAGAAATTGGAACCCTCATACAACATTGGTGGAAATGTAAAATGGTGCAGGCACTTGTGGAAAGAGTTCGGAAGCGCTCCAAAATGTTAAACAAAGAGTTACAACATGACCCAATGATTCCACTACAAAGCATCTTATCAAGAGAAATAAAATGTCCACATGAAACTTGTACATAAATGCTTGCAGTGGCATTATTCACAATAGTCAAAAGTACAAATAACCGAAATGTTCACTGAATAATGAATGGATAAACAAAATGTGGTAGGTCCATACAGCAGAATATTATTTGGCTATAGAAAGCACTGAAGTGCTGATTTTTCGTGCAACATGGATGAACTTTGAAGCTATTATGCTAAGTGAAAAAAACCAGTCACATGTTGTATTTCCACTGATGGAAAATGTCTAGAAAAGGCAAGTCTTAAATACTTCTTGGTGGAAATTGATAAGCTGATTCAAGAAATACAGAGCTAAGAGCCAAGATTGCTCAAAGGAAAACAAAATGGAAAAACTTGCCATGTCAGATAGAGACACTACAAAAAGACTGTAGTGTAGACAGTGTAACTACAGAGCTGATAAACACACATATATAGACTAGGCTCAAGACAATGGTAGCACTGCAGAATAAGGAGAATGAATGCCTTTTTGAGAAATCATTCTGGAACTATAAAATACCTGTATGAAATACAGATGAAACAATTCCTATCAAGCCACGCACAAAAGTCAACTCCAGGCGTACTATGGAGTTGAATGTAAAATGCTGTAACAATAAAGATTTTAGGAGATAATACGTGAAGAGTATCTTGTAACTGAAGGATAAGGATTTTACTTAAAAATACTGCACAAAACCACTACTATAAAGCAAAGATTGATAAATTTGACTACATCAAGAAAAATAATTTGTTCATCAAAGGATACCATCAAGGCAGTGAAATGGCAAGCACAGAAGGAAGAATGTAACTGACCAAGGGTTATATATATTATATATAAGGAATTCCTATAGTTCACAGAGAAAAAGGGAGAAACAAATAGTAGGAAAATAAGCAAAAGGGGTGAAGAGGTATTTAACAAAGGACACTCAGATGACCAACGAAGAGACAAAAATGTGTTGAATTTTATTAGTAATCACCACAATGAGATACTCCCACTTGACTCACTTGAATGTATATCTTTTACAAGATCAGCGAGACTAAAAGGAACAGCAGAATAGGAAGAGATCAAGTTGCAGATCAGAAGATGTACTAAAATAACCTATGGTAACCTATGACGGGAAATATCCAGACCACGCCTGCAATAACTCATTGGCACCCTGCCAGTCTGCCTAACAGCAGAATCAAGTTATCCCACGTGAATGCAAATTCAGATGTAAACAGCACTCAAAGGAACAAGCCTAATTCCTGGAAACAACATCTGAAGGCTGAGTTGGAGCGCCCTGAAATTCCCTCCCTCTGATTTTCCCTAGGGCCTTTGATTCAGCCTTGGTGAAGAATGTGGAAGTTCCCCTGACATGGCAGGAGGGAATTTTCTCTCCTTTGTTATCCCTGCAACTGAGATGGTCCCTTCACAGGGGGAGCCAGGCAGGACTAGGGAGTCTTTTATTAATTGGTCAGAACCAGTTATTATCTTGGGCAAGACTCCAGAACAAAACGTGTGATGAGTTAATGATTGTTGTGTTAACAAAGAAACCATAAGCCCCAAATGTAGTCATTTATGCCAAGTTCCACCAAGACTTAATATCTAACCTAATAGCAGTTTCAACTTCTTCTAAAAGTTGCAGAACTTTAAAAAGAATTTTTAACCAATTAATATGCAATGCTCTCACTGGACCCTGACCCCCCCAAAGCCATTACTCTCAGGGAGAGTATAGCTTCATGCTAATTGGATATTGTCCTCCCTACCTGGCTCCCAAGAATCTAGCTCAGCCCTCTGGGGCCACACAAGCTATCCTGCCTCTCCCACATGAGCAGACGCTGCAGTTGAGAACAGCAGCCCAGGTTGAGTTCCAGGGCTTGGTGGCAGGTAGATGAGACAATGTTCTCATCCCCAGGAATTAGGACAGTTGGGTTGCCCTGCAGGTCCAGTATGGTGAAGAACTGAGGATGGCTGGGGAACCCGGGAGGAAAGATCCACACCATCTCTGAAGACCTGGGGTCTCCCTGTCACGCCTATTCTCTCCTGGCGTGTAGCAGTACGACAGTCAGCTTGTGTATGTGGTGCGGCAGGGCTCATCAAGGCTGCCCCATCACTCCGCCCCCTCATACTGCGGGGCACTGTGCTGTGCCCAGGGCATTTAGACATCAATTTTTGCTCAAAGATTGGGGGTGGGGGCAGAGTTAGGTAAGGTTATTATTTTTTTTTTACATTAAATACAGGTATAGTAAAAAAAGTAAACAAGCTTCCTTGAATTTAGATCTAGCAGTGAGAACTCTCATTCTTTCCAGGGAACCCAAGGAGCATAAATCTACATGCTCACGGGTCACTCCACTGGGTGCTTGGGCTGCTTCCATGGAAAAGCATGAGTATGTTGTTAGATACCACCAGTATGAATCCTAGCAACAACCCAGATGATCAGCATCCCATATCTGTTCTCCCGATGTGAGCACTTGGGGCAGCCACAGGACTTGCCCAAGTCTCAGAGCTATGAGAATTAACGAGGAGTGTGCATGGCCGCCAGCACACAGGCTCCCACTGATACAGGGCAGCAGGGGCACTAAACTGGCCAAAGACACTGTCCAAATGGTTTACTGGTCACTGTCTCCGTTCTTCACCCATGCACACAATTGCAAGACTATTCAGGCTCAGAAAACAACAACAAAGGGATTTATTTAACAAACCAGGGAAAAGCAAAGAGTTACTGTGGCCAAAAATGGACTTTACCTTAGCCAAAGCGCAGTGTCTTCCTGCCACTGCAGACATGCAGCAGCCAGACTATAGGCCAGGTTCTGACTCACGAAGACAACAGAAAATGCTCCATGAGCTGCTGGGATGCCCCAGCACAGCACCAGACAAGCGACACTCAAAATAATAGCGGCCAAATGACCTGACAAGCGGACATACTCACGCATCTCAGCAAGACACCTGGCTCCAGGTCTTCACCTTTTCCTCCAGGAGGCAGCTCAGTGAGACACATGGCTCTGGGGTCTCCTGTCTTCTTTGCCAGGCCACAACAGCCTTCTAAAAGATCTGCATGCTGGAGGTCCAAATCTGATAACTCCAAGTGCTAAATTACCAAGACTGCCCCACAAAGATTCCTCTTGAGCCCCCTCTGCAGTCACTTATATCACTTATTAGTCGCTCCAACCTACTGTTAGCATTTTTCCTTGGGGCTATCTATCTTTACCAGCATCCCCCTACGCCCTACCACCTGTAACAGCCTTTTAGCTTCAGCCACCAGTTGCCACGGGTTATACTACCACATGCTGTGAGCAGGTTTCCAAAGTTGTCTCAGGGGCTGGTGCTTCCACCATCCCAGGTCAAGGTTAGGCCATGGCAGTGTCAAGGTGGAAGGTTTCAAGCTTCTCATCTTCATAATCCCTCCCAATTAACCCTCAATGAAAAGCATCATGTGACAATGGAGGTTTTCTCAGTGTTCTGCAAGGCACGAATCAAAACACCTTTAGAAAACTTGGCTATATTTGTGACCCCATGAGATCAATCAAAGCAACAGTGGAGTGTCTGTGATGTGGGCCCAGCTTTAGCAAAGTCCCCAATCCCCTCCGCCCATGTCGATGCCTCCCCCAGGTATTCTGGCACTAATATATGTGGGGTTGTTTCATTTTTTCATCCTCAGAGCATTGCATGCTTTTCAGTGCATTGCCCATTATAAATTATCGACCCTGCCTTTCAACAAGTGGGACTACAGAGAGTATAGCAGAAAACAACTCTATTCCTGCCCCTGGAAGAAGTCTCTAGACAGGTCCATGATTTTCTAGTCACCCTTGAAAATGAAGTTTCTAGTCTCAAGAATCCTCACATCAACATGACCTGTCCTGTTAATAATCAAATTCTTCTCTTGGCTGTCAGTTCTCCTGTACTCCTGACACTGTGTTCTGGAAGTGCTTGTGATGTTCTGAAAGTGCTTGTGGATTTGCTGAGCTTTGATTACTGATCTGTGAATAAGAGTATTTCATGCCACACATCTTACCTCACAGGACTGAGATGTAAAATAAGGAGGTCAAAATGGCAGGCATGTCATTTCCTGAATGTGTGGCCCTCTGGTGAGTCTCTAGAAGTTTGTACACAATGTTCTCTTATTGGAAGGCTCCCCCCAAATCCCCTTCTCCTGGATAACTCTATTCTTACTCAAAACTTAGTTCCTGGGAAGCCCTCCTGAACCTTCCCCTCCCTCATGCTGCCAGCCCTGGAGCTTGACCACTATTTGGAGTTGTGTGCTCTTACTGGTTCCTGTAGTCCACCATTACCTTCTGCAGCAGTGTTTGTTGGATAAAAGGAGGGAAGGAGAAAGGGGGAAGAGCAACATTTCTATATAAATGGTGACGGCAACTTAGCACAGTGAGGTTGTATCATCTGCAGTAAATGCAAAAGGGGAGAGGCAAGGAATGGAAGAAGAAAAGGAAAGAGGCAGGGTAGGAGAGAAGGGAGAGCAGACAACTAGAGACAGAGCAACTCTGTGGAGGAGGGAAGGTGAGGGGTTATCTGCCCAGACCCAGAGGCTTCCAGTAAGGGTGCAGAGAGCCAAGTGGGTAGGGATTAGCTGTCCCCAATCTCCCACTGACTGGCAGTGGGGAAGGGGATGGAGAGGAGGGAGGATTAGAGGGCTGGTCAGCTTCTCTCTCTGCTGTTCTTCTCCCTCCAGCTCTTTATGGCCTCAACCATTCTGGGGGAGACTTGTAGGTAAGTGGGTGGGAATTCATAATAAATCTATCTCCAAAGAAATTCTCCCAAATGTCTCCTTTCTTTCTTTCCTCACATTCTTGAAATGGAACATTCCTTGTACACTTTCTTTGTAGATCTTGTGTGTGATTGGCTCAGATTTGTGAGGAAAATGTAAAACAATAAAATGCTCTTGGAAATTAAAAATATAATTGTCCAACTAAAAAATGCAAAGGAGTAAAAGAAATACCTGAGAACAGTGGTTCTCAAAAATGTGATTACAGACCAGCAGCAGTGGCATCAATGCTGTGATGAAATTTGTGAAATTTTCTGGATTCCAGCCTAGATTAACTAAGACAAAAACTGGTGGGTGGGAGGTGGGGCACCCACCTATCTGTGTTTTCACAAGCCTTCAGGAGATTAGGGTTGCATCTCAAATTTGACAACCCCTGACCTAAAACAGAACACAAAGACAAGAGGTGAGAAATAGAGAAAAATTTAAAGGTCTAGAAAATCAACGTAGAAACAATTTTTAAAAAGATAATGGCTTATGGGGTAGGAGGTACACAATCAAATTCATAATTTCAGAAAATGCCCTTTAATTGTAGAAAGACACATTAAGAGCCACAGAGCTTTATTCCTTCAGAATCGCAGGGAACTCTAGAGGTAATACATGAATTTGTAACATGTCATAGCACAAAACAAATACCAGTAACTTGTTACTAACCTCTTCCAGACCTTTCTCTACAGTTATATAGTCTTGTTTGAAGTTTGTTGTTTTTTAAATGTCATCTTATATATAGTACCTAGTGTTTTCCAACTTCATTTTTTTAACAAAAAACCTCCCATATCCGTTCTTCCAGACTTATTTTAATTACTACATTGTACCCACACTTCACCTGCTTCTTGCTGATATCTATTTTTTAGAATTCTAAATAATGCTCTACTAAATTGCAGCCCTACCACAATGTGTGAAAGTAGCAAATCCTTTCCTCAACATGTTACAAATGAGCTTAATTCTGGATAAATGTTATTAAAAATAATAGATCCACTTGCTACATTTTATATCTCCCTGACTTCAGGTAGGGTCTTCTTGTGATTGTTGACCACTTATTTCTCTTCTATAAATTTTCTATTCAAAATGACTGGATTAAGAAGATGTGGTACATATACACCATGGAATATTACTCAGCATTCAAAAAAGATAAACTCATGCCATTTACAGCAACCTGGATGGAGCTGGAAGGGATAATGCTCAGCAAAAAGCCAGAAAGAAAAAGAAAAATACCAGATGGTCTCACTCATAACAGGAATTTAGAAAACCTAAATAAGGGACCAGGAAAAAGACTAATTATAATTAAGTAGAAATCAAAATCAACCATAAAATCAACTAATAAACAAGAGTCACACTGCGGGGGGGGGGTGGAGGAGGGAGTAGGATCAAAACAAGGAGGGGTGGGAATTGTATGGGGACTATAACCAAGATGAAAATGAATACATTGTGCAAAAATGAAAAATTATATAAAATATATATAAAATTAAAAAACAATAAAAAATAAATTTTCTATTCAAATCCTCTGTCTAGTTTTATCCACTTGGTTGTCTTTTTTTTTATCCAGTAGTGGTTTTTTTCTCAGTCTGAACATGTTTATTATACACATGTGAATAAAAAACATTTTATAAATAAGATTATTTATATAATGTAGAAAATTTATCTATCTTTTCCCTTAAGGTGTTTGCATTTGTGTTTTGCTTAACAAGAATATCTTTCCCACCCTGAAACAGAGCAAACCTGGGAGGACAGGGGATGACTGGGTGGGGAGTCCTTACCTGTGTGCTTACCACTGCAGGACACCACTCAAAAACAGACACATGGGGAGAAACAACAATAACTGGATTTGAAACCGAAGGCCCCAGGTGAGAAGCCATGGGGTGAGACGGCCGCAACACTGTTGCAGCAGCAACAGCAGTGGATGTTGAAGTCAGCCAGACTGGAGCTTGGAGCCCTTAGGCTCCTGTGGTAGTGGCAGTGGCTGCCCAGAGAATGGCCTATCAGCCAGAAGGCTGCAGGATGCATGGGGCCAGGCTTAATGCATGCCCAGCATTAGCCAGGTTTGAGGGCCAGAACATCCCTCCCCCTTGGGGGCTCTGGTGCCAGGCCCTAGAAGCAGATTTGCAAGTGGCAGCAGGTGTTGGACATTTTACTGCCAGCTACCTGGGGCCCCACTAGGGCCCTGGCTGCAGGTAGAGGCTGGCTTTAGCTGTGGCGCCTTAGAGCCCACCAGCCCATGATCCTGCCCTGAGGTTAGGGCAGGCCATGTCTACACAGGCACCAAGTTTTCCTTTTTATATTCAGTGCCTGGATTGTAGAATGAACCAATCAGGTGCAAGCAAAATGAAACAATCATATTCAATCACCTCATCAGTTAATTATTTGGGTCCAAAACAAAAAATGGGCTGATTGGTCCTTAAATGATCTAAATGGTCACTTGGCATTGAAAATGGCCCAGACAGGTAGGATTGATGACCCTGAAGGAGGATATAAGGCAGGGCAGGAGCCAGTTGAAACACTGTTTTCTGGCCGCTGAAGAATGAAGATGGATCCAGCAGCTGACCTCTGAAGAAAGAAGCTTCACAGAGACTGGACTGCTGCAGCTGCCTCCAGCCCTGCATTGGACATTGCCTGAAAGTGATACAGGGCAGCTAGGAGCACTAAAACTGGTCAAGGACACTGCCCAAATAGTTTACTGGTCACTGTCTGAGTTCTTCACACATGGGCACAATTGCAAGACTACTCAGGTTCAGAGAACAACAATGGGATTTATGATTTTTATTATTTTTTAAAGATTTATTTATTTATTTATACAAGCACTGGGTATAGTCAGAAGCGTGGGAGGGTGAGAGAATTCACCAGAGTCAGAGCGGGGAACAGAACAGGCAGACTGGCGAAGTACACTGCTGAGGGGAGCAGCAGGCACGGCAGGAGAGGTCTGCATGCCATGTGCTTGCCCGCCGACCGGGGATAGAACCAGCGCGGCAGAGGCTGTGGGCAGCTTCGCAACCCAGCACTCAACCACTGCGCCACCAGGGAGGCCCAACAATGGGATTTATTTAACAAACCAGGGAAAAACAGAGTTACTGAGGCCAGAATGGCTGTTTACCTCACCTGAAGCAGTGTCCAGTGTTTTAAAGTGCTAAACACTCCTAAGATGGCTTTTTCCCACCACTATGGACCTGGAACACACGGAGCCAGATTGTAGGTCGGGTTCCAGCTCACAAAGACAGCAGAAGACACAACAACTGGAGCTGCTGGACAAGCAGCCCTCAAAGCAGAAGCAGCTGCAGCAGCCGAACACCTGACATTGGCCTGGCTCACCAAGGTGCCCAGCTCTGGGCCTTCACCTTCCCGGTAGGCTGTACCAGCAGCAAAACTGTTAACAATTTGTCACTTAGCTACTTGAAAAGCCTCCAAACTTTTCTTCTCTGAGGTTGGCTGGTGGAAGCCTCCCCACATCCTTCAGAGGTCCCAAACAGCCTTCTCGAAGATCGGCACGGTGGGGGCTGAAATCTCTGACCCCTGTAGTCACTGAAGATACGAAAAATGCTGAAATCATGAAAGCTGAATCCTGAACATGGATCCTGGGGGCTGCTTCTGCAGTCCCTTATATTTCTTATTAGAGTCTACCTCCCACCAATACTTTGTTCGAATTTTCCCTGGGGCTATCTATCCTCACCAGGGGCTATCTATCCTCCAGGGGGAACAGCCTGTAAAAGTCTTTGGGTTCAGCCACCAGTTACAAAAGGAGCACAAGTCCCAGGGCCTAGTGTTTCAAAGAGCTGTTGTTGGTGTGGGCCAGCAACTCACAAAGAGCTGTAACACTGGTGACTGGGTGACTGGCACTCTGTGTCTGTGTCACCTTTGAGAGCAGTCCACCACTCCTGGCTGTCTGGTACTATCTCCTGGTGCTGCTGCCTCTGTTGCTGTCCAGTCCAGCATCTGGTGCTGTCTAGGCTGGCCTTCAGACTGTTGCTGTGGACTGCTTCAGTGTCTTCTCAGTGTCCCCACCTGTGAGCACATCCAGCTGCCACTGTGAGTTGGATCCTGGTTCACTGCTTGCCAGTGTGCCACGTGGGACAGCAACATCTTGGGTGAGAGGCCTTTTGCTTGGGACTTCTGGACACCGTGGACACTATCTGGGGTATGTTAGCCAGCCACTTTTGGCCTTAATAACTGTTTCCCTGTTTTCCCTGTTATTAAGCTTTGTTGAATAAATCTCATTGTTGTTGTTCCAAAAGCCTGAGTGGTCTTGCAATTATGTGCAAGGTGAGAACTCAGTACCTCTATGGGTACTGTCAAAAACAGGGAGAAGAGAGAGAAAAATACAGGACAGTATGTGGAAGATAGCCATTGGCCCTCTCAGTAGAGGAAGCAGGAGATGGCCTGCCTAGGCCTGGGACAAATGCCAGGAAGCTGGCTGGATACTTGGGAGGGGTGGGAGGAGGAAATCTGGCAGTTCACCGAAGAGATTGGAGAGCTTCAGGGTCTGGCATTATCCACCATCGAAGAGCTGAGTGAGAGAGAAAGGGCTGGCTGTGTGTCTTCTGGCTTTTAAACTCCCATGGCAACTCTACTCTGCCCGGTTCCCAGCCCCTCCTACAGGAAGTCAAAGGCAGTGTTCAGATGTCAGGGGCAGTTAGGGCCCTTACCTGGTGGGGGAAAGCAGTAGTGGGGCAAAATGCATCCCCCAGCCCAGGAGGCCTCACTGGCTACCCTGAGGTGCAGGGCTAAGTCACATCAGGCTGTTTCAACTACCGCAAAGTTTTATGTTTTACTGAAAGGAATTAGTGAGTTTATTTATAGGCAATGAAATTTGAATTTCATATCATTTCCACATGTCACAATATATTCTTTTAATTTTTTTTCTTTTTAATTTTTTTAATTGAAGTACCATTTTACAACCTTATTGGTGTTTTGACAGTATAGGATATTCCCCCTAAGGCGTAGTCACCACAGCACTCCCACCACCAAAGCACACATAGTCCTCTACCACAGTCCACTGTGCTCTCCTTCCCACACTTGCCCCACTACCACACCTCCCTCTCCCCTCTAGATGCCTCAGGTCCATGCTCCATGCTCAGCTTTCAAGAGTTGCTTTTGATGTTTGTCTTTGACCCTTTGGTTTCTCTATATTCCACATATCAGCAACACCATCCGTTATTAATCTTTTCCTCCTATCTTATTTCACTTAGCATAATCCCTTCCAGCTCCATTGATGCTGCTGCAAATGGCATGAGTCTATCATTTTTGGTCACAGAGTAGTATTCCATTGTGCATATTCAGCACATCTTCTTGATCCAGTTAGTTATCTGTTTTGGAGCACTTAGCTTGTTTCCGTATCTTGGCTATTGTAAATAGTGCTGCAATAAACATAGGAGTGCAGCTTTCCTTTTGCACTGTTGGTTTTGTGTTTGAATAGATACCTATGTGTGAAATTTCTGGGTTGTATGGAAGATTAAATTTTAGTATTTTGAGAAACCTCCACACTGCTTTCCATAGGGGCTGGACCAGTCTACATTCCCACCAGCAGTGTAAGAGTGTTCCCTTTTCTCCAGACCCTTGCAAGCACCTGTTAATTCTGGTCTTTTTGATATGGGTCTCACTGGTGTGAGGTGGTATCTTGTGGTCTTTATTTGCATTTCCCTGATGAACCCCAAGATTTAAACCTATAAATTCTTTTCCTGCATTTACGTTTTTAGTTTTTGAAACATGGCATTAAATCCATCTAAATATTAAATTTGAAGCGTTTTATAAAATAACTATTTTTCTCCTAATAGATTGATTTTCAACACCAATTTTTGAATAGTTTTTGCATCTTAAGAAAATATCATTTAAATCTTATCCCCATTTTCACATGTGTAAATGTGCCCATTTCTGGCCTCATTATTCTATTCCACTAATATATTTTTCAAATTTGGATACACATACACACACACACTATATGTATGTATATATTATATATATATATAAACACACACACACTCTACCCGTGTATGTATATATATATATCTCTATAGATATATATATATAGATTTATCTTCAATAAAAGTAATTGAAAAGTCCTTACTGAAATGAAGTTCAATTTGCCCTCAGACCTAGACCAAAAGAAAAAAAAAATCATATCTAACTTCTCTTTTAAGGCTTGTTTTCACAGATGCAAGATAAAGGACATGGGTTTTAAGAAAGGGGAATTGAAATAATTTCGTACTCAAGTAAAATGATTGTTCACAAATAAAATATAGAAAAGATGAACTAATATATTAACAGAAGTCTAAAAATTACATGAAATTTCTTAAAAGTCTTTTCTGATATAATATTACTTATCAATTCTGGTTATTATGTTAAGATCATATGCCAAAAAATTGAGCAAACTTTCCTGTTAGATCAGGAAAGGACTATAATCAGATCGCTAATTATAGTCATTTTACAGTCTTTTGCTATTTATAGAAGTTATTATTTACTCTGCTTTATTGTTTAGAGTGATTCATAGGAAAAGGACTTTGACAAATACGTTAACCAAGTCTCAGAGCTCTCTCATTCCAAGTTTTTCTTCCTTCTTTGCTCCTGTGAAAGCCCTTGCCTGCATCCAGCCAGGGAGAGATTGAAACTTACTTCCTTTTTCTTTGCTGTGACTACAGTCTTTTCTCAAAAGTAGGTGTCATAGTATTGGCTTCCATGCATTTTGGGTAGTGAACCTAAAGCTTGTGACCCCCACCACCTTCAAAGTGCTCCCATCACTATCATTGTCTTTTGCAAATATTCTTCACTACCCATGTATATTTTCCTTTCCAGATAAATTTTAAAACAAACTTGCCAAGTTAATTTTACTCTCACTTATTCCTTCCTCAATGCTTCTTTTATTCATGTAGATCCAAGTTTCTGACCTACATTATTTTCCTTCTCTTTAAAGAACTTCTGTTAACATTTCTTGCAAGACAGGTCTACTGGCAACCAACTGCCTCACTTTTTTGTCTATCTGAGAAAGTATTCCTCTTTCACTTTTTTTTTTTTTTAAAGATTTATTTAATTATGCATACAAGAGCTGGGGTACAGGCCAGCGATGTGGTGGGTGAGAGGATTCACCAGAGACAGAGTGGGGAACAGAACAGACAGATTGGCCGAAGTACACTGCTGAGGGGAGCAGTGGGCAAATCAGGAGAGGTCTGCTGCGCCATATGGGTTGCTCCCTGGCCAGGCAGTGATCGAACTTGTGCTGCAGAGGCTGCGGATTGCTTCATAGTGTGGTGCTTAACCCCTTGTGCCACCAGGGAGGCCCCCTCTTTCACTTTTGAAGGAAAATTTTGTATAGATTTCCAAAGTGACTCTTTTTCTCTCCCAACATTTTAATTTCATGCCACTCTCCTTTTGTGCACATGGTTTCTGAGAAGTCAGGTGTAATTTTTATGTTTACTCTTCACTAGGTAAGGTGTTTTTTTCCTTTTGGCTTCTTTCAGGATCTTTGCTGTTATTTGAAAATGATAGGCCTATGTGTAGGTCTAGGCTGTTATTTTGTTCTTTTATCCTTTTGGTGTTCTCTGAGCTTCAAAGATATGTTGTTTGGTATCCAATGTTAATTTGGGGGAAATTCTCAATTATTGTTTCAATATTTCTTCTGTTCTTTTCTCTCATTTCCTTCTGTTATTCCCATTACATGTAACGCTTTTGAAGCTTTTCCTTAGCCCTTCAGTATATATTTTTATGTCTTTATTCTCTTTGCTTTTCAGTTTTTGACATTTCTATTACTATATCCTCAATTACAGGGATCCTTTTTGAGTTATGTCCAGACTACTAATACATCCAACAACTACTACATCCATCTTCATTTCTGTATGTTTTTAGCTCTAGCACTTCTTTCTCTGCTTACATTGTCCATCTGTTCTTGCATGCTGCCTACTGTAGCCATTATAGTTCTTAACCTCTTATAGCTGTTTTAAATTTCTTGATGGTGGGCTTCCCTGGTGGTGCAAGGGGTTAAGATGCAACCTATGAAGCTATCGGCAGCCACTGCAGCACGAGTTCAATCCCCAGTCAGGGAATTACCCACATGGCGCAGACCTCTCCTGACTTGCCCGCTGCTCCCCTCAGCAGTGTACTTCAGTCTGCCTGTTATGTTCCCAACTATGTTTCTGGTGAATCCTCCCACCCACCTCACCCCCACCGCTGGACTGTATCCCAGTTCTTGTATGCATAAATAAATAAATCTTTAAAAAAAATTTCTTGCATGGTAATTCCAATATCCCTCCTGTGTCTGGTTTTGATGCTTGCTCTGTCTCTTTGTATTGTATTTTTCCATTTAGTATGCCTTGTAACTGTTTTATTGATAGCTGTAAATGATGTAGTGGGTAAAAGGAACTGTCACCACCCTTGTTTTGATCCTACTCCCTTCTTCCTCCCTCCCCCCTCCTCCCCCCTGTAGAGTCTCTGGTTTATAGTTGCTTGCTGATTTTGATTTTTACTTTATTAGAATTAGTCTTTTTCCTGGTCCCTTATTTAGATAAATAGGTCTTTTGTAATGTGGTAGTTAGGTATATGGGGGAAAGGAAATATTGTGTGGGTCTTCCATTGAGCCCATGACTCTAGACTGTGAACTTCACAGAAGATTTTTTTCTCCCTCCTTAGGTAGGGCAGGGTGGATAGAGGGTTCCAGAGGTGGATATTTCCCTTTGTCCTGTCAGTTAGGCTCTGATACCTGAACAGCTTAGACCCTGGTCAACTAGTTGCCCCTGAGAACTAGCCTTCATAGAAAAACAGAGTGCC
Source organism: Talpa europaea (assembly GCF_964194135.1). Lineage (NCBI taxonomy): Eukaryota > Metazoa > Chordata > Mammalia > Eulipotyphla > Talpidae > Talpa > Talpa europaea. The sequence continues at coordinate 46,027,307 of NC_140070.1, forward strand.
CAGGCATATTTCCAAATGGTTCCATTCCCCCCGTCCCTGCTGGAAGCATGAAGGGATTTTTCTCTTATTTACTTGAGAACCTGATTAAATTCCAGTAGGTAAAATTCACAAAAGTGTGGGCACCATCCCATGACTGGGTTCCTGTAATTTTAAACTCTCATACTGTCTGCACTGAGCCTCCAGAAATTTGTCAATTATAATTCAGTTTTCCTTACCCCAGGACTGGCCCCATGGTGATTTGCACTGAACAATCTCTGCTGGATAAACCACGAATTCCTGTATTACCCTGTCTCTCGAATCTTGGTGGCAATGATTTGCCCTGTGTCCTCACCTCTATTATAAATCCAAATCCCTTTCGCTGAAAGGGATCATGTTCAGCGAAATAAGCCAGAAAGACAAAGAAAAATACTGGATGGTCTCACTCATAGCAGGAATTTAGAAAAGCTAAATAGGGGCCCAGGAAAAAGACTAATTCTAATAAAGTAAAAATCAAAATCAACAAGCAATTATAAACCAAAGACACACTACGGGGGGGAGGGGTGGGAGGGGAAGAGGAAGTAGGGTCAAAATAAGGGGGGTGGGAACTGTATGGGGACTATAACCAAGATGAAAAAGCATCATTGTGCAAAAATGAAAAATGATGTAAAATATATAAAATTAAATTAAATTAAAAAAAATAAATCCAAGAATAAATGTTAATTTTTCAGTGTGTTCAGTTTTTTACTGGTCGTTAGGATAGAGTGGCAACTTCCAAGTTCCTTATATAGAATTGTAAATACGAAGTTCATTTAAAAAGTTCTCAAACAACACCACATTTATGATTTTGAGTCACTGTATCCAGGAACACAGTTGACCTCCCCATTTATTCAGGAACGTTTCTTAATAAAACCACCACCTTTAGTATCACTTGATAAGTTTTCATGTAAATCATGCACATTTGTTGACTTGTTTTAGACTGCAGTTATTTTAAAGCTACCATTTTAGGATCCTTTTTTTTTAAAAGGTAACCTGATTGTTCTTATTGTTTTACTTGCAAGGCTAATGATTTTAGAAGCTATTCTTTATTCTTGACCAGGCTGCTTTTCTTTTTTTTTTTTTTTGGTTTTGCTGTTTGAAAATTGATTCCAATAGTCTTACGGTTTCAATTGCCTGTTGAATTTCCTACACTTTCTAGGAATACTATAAAATCATCTGTACATAATTATAATCCCCCATATTATTTTTTCTTTATATCTTACTGTCCCACAGTATGATTTCTCAAATCAAAATTCCATGGATCTCATATAGACTACAACAAAAAAAGGAAACCACCATGAATGAGAGTCAGCAAAAACACACGCAGCTTTGGACTTACAATAACTTCAAGAGATGGAAATAACAGATCCAGAGTATTGAAAAGACATGTTTGCAATAATTAGAGAAATAAAAGATGCAATAAAAAAACAGAAGCAACTACTTAGGTAAAATAAGATAACACATATTGTGCTAGAAAAAATAGTTTTAGAAATGAAAAGCAGAGTCACTGAACTTTAAAACCTAAATATATTAAAGAACAGGAAGAGCCACAGACTATAAAAAAGTGGGGCAGGTTAGAAAAAGTCACCCAGAATACATCACAGAGGTTAAGAGACATGGGAGATAGGATAAGAGGTGGCAACATTAGCCTTCAAAAATATTTTTTTCTCTTTTTGTTAGGGTTTAGTTAACCCAAGAATAAACTCGTTGTAGTCATATGCCCACAGCTTGGCACTTCCTCTCAGACAAGTTAATCAAATGCTTACTGCAGCAAGTATACGTGTTGTTATAACAATGTATTTTCCTCAGTTTTTCAAAAACAATTTCAAGGCATCTTAGTATTCTGCACTAAGATGAGAAAGTCTATTTGTAACAGAAGTACTGTGCATTTTCTAATTTCACTGCAAAAACATTTTTTAAACAATGATTACTGGCACAGGAAGGAATGAGGGAAGGTCATTTCTCATGAAGTCACTGTGGCAACTGCTGGTGCCTCCCTCTCATGGTAGGTCAGCCAACAGTATCAACGCTTCAGAATGACTTTCTAGGTGATGTTTGTGCCAGGGAATTAGAGCAGGGAGTTGGTGATGTCTAGGTCATGGATCATTTCCTTCGAAGCTTATGGTCACAGGCAGTAGTCCAACCTCAGTAGGCGCCCGGAGGTCTCAGGTCTGGGCCCCAAAGGTCAGGGTCACTGGATGGAAATTGTTACCATTACTAGAAAATGAACTGCAGGGACTCTGGCTGGATCATGTACATGCGTAAACATGGGCTGGATAAACACATGAACACATGAGCCAGACACTATGCAATGCTGTGGGGACACAGCTGTGGGAAAAGAAAACTCCCTTTACCATCTTAACCTGTAGATCAATAATAGGGATTCACTCCATCTCTGTTTTTGTTTCTTTTGAGAATGTGTATTAGAAATCAACCTTGTTTCTGGCGCAGCTTTCTCAACTTTTTGAACACATTTGTTTCTATTTTTTCTTTCACTAGGAACTCTTAAATTCCATTTCTGTCTGTTTTTCAGTGGGAAGAATACATTTACATGGTCAGTAAATTATACTTTGCTTAAAGAAGTCATTCTATTTAATGAACCATTAGTGTTAAGACAAGTTGTAGAGGAAAGGGTGGGGTAGTCCATCTTTGCTTAGGGAGCTTACAATGTAACAGACCAAAAAACAGACATCTTGACATTCACATGCTTCCGATTCATAGATACTTGTTAAAGGAAAACACTTCTCATGACAAATTTTTCAGAATGTTTGAAATAAATGCCTGAGTGATTTTCAAAAAGAAAGGAGAAGGTTACTGGTAGCCAGGGTAGCACTGGGGAAAAAATGGGGCATGAGATCCAAATAGGAGGTTGTCCGAAAATGTCTGGGAGCAGGGGGAGGAGACAAGAGGCTGGCTCCCTTGACCGTATGAATACTTTCAGGAAGATAAGGGGCTACAGAGGCCTTCTGGGAGAGTCCCAAAATTCTAACCCTGAATAACTAAGGAAGAACCACAACAGGAGTGAAGGTCCTGGGCAGATGCTGGTGGAGGACCGAGAAAAGGAGAGGTTGAATTTTCTGTTGGTTTCACTGGGGTTGCGATGACTCTATGACATCGAGGTGAGGATGTCCAAAAAGAGATGCTCAAAAGAGCCTGGACAGAAACACCATGGTGAGGGTGCTGGCCACACATCATTATCTAAGAACATAAGGAATCACTGAGGGACAAGATGGAGAGAGAAGACTAGGACAGGGGCCTTAGGAATCTCCCACACTGCAGAATGGGAGAGAGACGGAAGCCTGTGTAGTGATGAGAGAAAGAAAAGGCCCAGGAGAGAAGTGTTGAGGGGAGAAAGAGTTTCAAACAGGGTGATGTGTTGGCATGGCCAGGAGGATGTCTGAGAAAAAAGCTACTGTATCTGGCAGCCCTGGGAATTTTAGGACCTGCAGTCTGGGCAGCCCCCGGAAGAGATGACACTGGTCCCAGGTCAGGGGCCACTGACAACCAAGCAAGCCATGGACCAAGGGTAGTTGAGGTGCAGCTCTTCCAGGAAATGTGATGGAAGCCAGCTGGGGAAGACACTGAATGTGAAGTCATTATCAAGTTCACATAGAGACAGAGGAGGAAGTCACAAAAAATGCAAAAATCATAGGGAATGAGGACCATAAACAGAATCAGGACTTGGGGATCGAATATGGGAGGACATAGTAATGTTGACAAGAGGAAGAATGAGATAAAGCTCTTCAGAAAGAGGGCTGAATCTAGACTAGCAATGGCTAACAGGAAAGGGTTAATGGGCTAGAGGGGGTCAGAAAAGAAGGAAGAGGACTAGCATGGAAAGAAGGGGGGGTGGCAGGGTCAGTGAAGAAGAGAATAATGAGTCCACAGGATACCAAATGGATAGACCACAGCAAGTTAATTGAGGATAAACAAATAGCTGAGCTTCTGAAAGGGCCCCTGGCCTAGCCTGGCACTTAGAAAATGAGCCAGAGGTTATGCCATGGCCAGCTCTCAATTTCCCTGAGCTCCAGGGATCACAAGGTCAGAGGTGATCACCCAGCCAATGGCAGCTTCTCTTCTGGAATACTTGCCACCATTCTCTGCCTAGAAAGTCCTCATGCAGTGGAAGCATCCTGGCCTTGGATTGTTTCCGGGGTCTTCCTCCCCTCACCCACAGCTTCCAGGGGGAGGGAAGTAATACTCTGCGCAGATCCTTCTGGAATTCCCACCCAGGCTTGTGCAGTCTCCAGTTGTTCAGGAGAACCAAGCTGTGCTATACTTTTGCACTGTAATGAGTCAAACAGGCCTCAGGCAGGAGGACCCCTGTCCTGGGATGGCTCAGGCAGCTGTGACAATAGATTCTAGTGAGAGAGACTGGGCAGCAGTTTGGGTAGGAAGGGGTTGGCATCATCCAGGTAGGAGTGATGGAGATATGGAGCATCGGGCCAAAATTCTCTGAGGTTCATTGATGGTTCACAGAGGCACTCTCATCATCTATTATTGGGGCCAATTAGAAAATCTCATTCAAGGATAGAAGTGATAGTCCCTCAGATTAACAATAGCCTTACATCTTCCAGGTTACACACACACAAACCTAGTAGGATGAAGACAGAATGAAGAGAAATGGGGGGGGTGGCTGCAGGGATATGTTTTAGAAAGAGAGAGCTGAGTATGGGGTAAGAGAAAGGAACCAAAATTGGTCTCTTGTACAAAGTGGTTCTGAATACTGTCATCTAGGGTAGGGACTCATCTATTTATCCCTTAAATCTTCTTTCTTGCCACTTTGCCTTGAACACTACATTCTAAGTAAGCTCCAAGTAAGAGTGTACTAGGAGAGAATGACTTCCAGTTGGTGCTTTCTTTGAGCCTGGAAAACCTCAGGGAAGAGAGTAGATAACTGTCTTCCTGAGATGAGGTGAAAGGTAGGCAGGCCCCTGGATGTCTTGATGGGAGCTGGAGAAGGACCATTTCTCATGGCTAGTATCTACAGGGACTTCCCTGAGAAATTCGGGGCCAGAGTCTCTGAGCCAACAGTGGGAGGTCTAGCGTGGTAGGACTGCCTCAGGCCTGACCCCTCCAACTTCTTTCAGTTTCTGTCTTGTACACCCATGGGAGTCTAGGCCTGGTCAGACTCTTCTCACCACTCTGAGACAAGAAATTCCCCTTGACCTAATGTGATAGCTTTTCAAAAGATAAGCATTTCTGTTTTTTTGTCTCTGGGAAATAGATTACTTGTTTTCCAAGAAAGAGACTGTTACATACAAGGACTGGATTTGCAAACAGAAGTTTTAATTAAAATGGAGAAGGGGGAAAGAGACGAAGGTAGGTTGGTTGACCTGCAGTCACTGTGACAATCTGTGGAGTTGAAACTCAACTCCAGGGTATGGGCAAAGCTGCAGTCATACCCTGAGACTGGGGTGGTCTGAGCCACTGGGTGTAGAGGGGCTGCAGGTGGAGGAGGTTACTGAGATTCACAGACGTACTCTCATCACACTATTGGGGACAATTAAAAAAATCTAATTCAAGGACAGAAATGATGGCCATTGGCACTGCATATCCAAGTAACACACACAAACCCCCTAACAATATTCCCACCCCACTGCTGGCAGTGACTCTAGCAGCTCCCCACATAGAGTAGGGAGTCATTGGCCACCTCGAGGGATCACCCTATATCTCTGGAGTTGACTTCTCTAAGTGTTTGGTCTTCATAGGCTCTTTAACAAAGCAGGCTCTCTGGGGTTTGAACCCTGGGGGTATCCACAGCTTCAGAGGCCTTCCTCCCATATCTATTACTGGGACTGGCTGGTTATGTGTCCTAATCCCTCTTCTGCTTTTCTCCCACCACCAGACTCACGACAGGATGGCCTCCCTCCCTTCTCTATTTCCAGGGCCTGGCAGAGCTTCTCAAACGTTCAGTTGAATGAAGAGACCAATGACCAAATACATCCTCAAGCAGCTGATCAAATCCTGAGTGATGAACCAAAATAACCAACATGTATCTCTCTAAACACTCCTCCCATATCCAAGTCCTGACAGGAATATAAAGCAATGATGGGGTCATATTCCTCCCCACCTCTGTAACTACAGATCGCAGCTTTGGTGCTGAACCCAGCCTGGGGAGCAGCTGGGTTTGGGTTAGTATCCCATTCTGTTCTCTTACACATGACTGATCAGCTGACGGTTGCTATACACAGGTTAGCAATGGTCCAGAGTGAAAAGATGAGAAGAGCTGGGCCAATGAGACTGTGTATCTTGGAAATTTGATATGAAAGTGAGTAAAGAAATTGCCAGTTGGTAGCAGATATGTAGGATGTACATGGTGGTTTAGAAGAGTCAAACTGGCCGTATGCAAGCTCAAGTTACAAACTAGGAATAAGCAGAGGAAGAAACCACCTGGTTACAAGAGAAAGAGACTTAAGAGGCTGGGGGTCAAGAATAGCAGACATGACATGTAAGGTGGGTTTTACAGTTGGGGGGAAGTTACCCAGATAGATGGGAAGTGGGGTATGAGGTAACAGTACACGAAGAGGAAAGAGGGCATGTAAAGACACAAAAGGGGGTACACGTCTGTGGAAGAAGAACTGATCTAGGCTGGTGAGCAGAGAGGAAGTTGATAAATCCTTTATCCTCTTTTCAGGAGCTGGATGCAGATGTGGCAGCAATCCAGCGTTGGTTGTGCAGCCATCAGTACAGGCTGCAGAATGGCAGAAGAAGATGGAAAGGCCCTACAATGCTGAGTGGTTCTGGAAAATGAGCAATTCCACTAACCTGGGTCACCATCCTCCTTTGGATTTTAATGTGAGTGAAGTAAGCAATTTTCTTATTCAACCCACTACTTGCTGCAGAAGATTCTACTACAGTTAAATCTGTGGAGAAAAGTCATACCAATCAGAACAGTACCACCATACATTCCTTACTGCCAACTTAAGCTGAGTTCCACTTTCATAGGCTCTTGGTCAGTTCCCTTCAAATTTCTCCAGTAAAGGCTTTAAACTATCATGACATTTATCAGGTCCCTATCCAGTCTCACTTTTAACCAACAACATTGTCTCTTACGGCACTACAAATGTTGAGGCCCACCCCATCCCCCAAGCTAGGTCTCCCACTACATCTGCCCACTCCCACAATTCTCTTCTTTCTTAGCCCAGTGATATAGGTGTCCTGTCTGTGCTCTGGTCAGATGCCCTGAATTAAGATAACAGCTCCATTACACACTACATGTTTAACTATCTCAGCCTCCTTTTCCTCAACTGTAAAATGAAGATGATGACAATACTACTCTCTAAGATATTAAGATTATTTGAGATAACGCATGTACAATTAGCACAATGCCTGATAAATAGAGAGCAATGGTTGCCGGCCACTAGCACTGCTAAGGCAAATGTGACCACATCATCACTTGAGCTTCTCACTGAACCTCCATCACCTGTGGGACATCACCTTTACTAAACCTCTCAACGTGTCAGGCACTCGTGACACATCTATCATTTACCCCTTGAATCTTCTTTTAGACCATTCTCTGCCTGGAACACTGCATTCCAATATCAAACTGCTCACAGAACTAAAATAACAAAATTAATGTTTATTCATTTGAAAGATTTACATTGAAATGCTCTGTTCAGGAGTATTAGTAACTACAATAAATTAATTTCCCTTCCTGGAAAAGAACTCTATCTCCCTAAAAATAGGCAACATGAGAGTCTATTTCCTTCTGTCTTGTGTCTAGGAAGTTACTGTGAATTCAGTTTCCTTTCAGTAAAATAAAAGTTAGGTTACCCTCCTTTTAGTGCTAAAATATCGTTATGCTAAGGTGGCTGTGGGAGAGATGCATCCTTTTTATCTCTTTTTAAATGTTATATTGGGCCTCCCCGGTGGTGCAGCGAGTTGAGTGCAGCACTGTGAAGCTCTCTGCGGCCTCTGCAGCCCAGGTTCAATTCCCCGCCAGCCAGGGAGATTCCCACATGGCGTGGCAGACCTTGCTTGTCTCGCCCGCTGCTCCCCTCAGCAGTGTATTTTGGTCCTTCTGCCTGTTCTGTTTCCCGCTCTGTCTCTGGTGAATCCTTTCACCCTCCCGCACCTCTGGCCTGTACCCCCATTCTTGTATAAATAAATAAATCTTTAATTAAAAAAATGTTATTATATTGTTTAAATGCACTTGAAAGGTTGTGTCCTGTGGAAAGGGAATGAAATTCCTTTACGAGGGATTATGCTACATGCCAGATGCTAAGATTAGAAAAGGGATGTTAAAGAGAGGGAAAAGGCCCAAAGAGGCCAGGGAGTAAGTTGAGACAGGAAAGTCCTCAGAGTAACAGTCTCTGGTTTCAGGAAAGCACAGCCTGGCTAAGTTGCAGCCTCCTGCCTCTTCCTTTACCTGCCTTGCCAGAGAAGCAAGAAAGATCCTAGAGAGTACTTCCCACAAGACAAGAGTCTGCTTAGCTGACCAAGAAAGTTAGTCAGGTCAAAAAAGCTGCCCTCCTTTCAGTTAAGTCAACTGTGGACCTTTATGGGGGAAACAAAACAGCAAAGTCCATAGAGTTGCTGCCATGAGCTTCCAACACAAGATTTTAACACAGGATTATCAAGACATTGCACTTCCTGATGATCAGGTCATAATTAAGTCAAACTCATTCTAGTGTGAGCAAAGTTAGAGAAACTTGATTCAGAATATTATATCTAATGCTTTTCTAGAACCAGGATCTTTGACCAATTCCTCCTAAAGTCCACCAGAGTCTCAGGGTATTCTGCACTCTGGGTAATACAGACAACTTCTAAGGCATTGTTTAGAGTATATTTAGTAATGCTGTGACCAAAGTTTCCATTAAAAAATAAAGCAACCTGGGCCTCCCCGGTGGCGCAGCGGTTGAGCGCTGGGTTGCGAAGCTGCCCGCGGCCTCTGCGGCTCCGGTTCGATCCCCGGCTGCTCCCCGGCCACCGGAGGAGGGTCCCACATGGCGCGCAGACCTCTCCTGCCGCCCGCTGCTCCCCTCAGCAGTGTACTTCGGTCCTTCTGCCTGCTCTGCTCCCCGCTCTGGCTCTGGTGAATTCTCTCACCCTCCCGCGCTTCTGACTGTGCCCAGTGCTTGTATAAATAAATAAATAAAATCTTTAAAAAAAAACAAAAAAAAAAATAAAGCAACCTTTAAATGAATGGAAAGTCTAAAATAAAAGGCACATAAAATACAGTCTAATAAGTTCATGTGATATGATTAGATGAATGTCTAAGCTCTTTAAAAAAATAATTTTTATAAAGACATATAGCCAATCTCTGGTTTACTTCCTAAGGCCCTAGGTATTGAGACCATGAAACTAGACGAAAGGTAGTTGATGGAAGATATTGTAGGTCAAACACTGAGGAAAATACAAATATTATTGTAAGCAGAATTATGCTGATGGCAGAATTATGGACTGGTGGAAAACAGTAGGGCCAAAGGCCAAAGTAACAACAATCCCAAGAGAACATAATATTTTCTGGATATAGAACTTAGAGATTAAAAGGTTGGGAAGCAAGCCCTATAAGTTTTTCTCCTCGTAATGACAGTACTCACCAATCTAAAAACAAGTGGACTGGGCACTCCCCAAGCCTCCGTAATTACTTACTATCCTTTTCATACCTGACAGAATTACAGGAGGTCAGACACCAGCCTTTTGTCCTATTTTTGTACAGTGACAGCTGTTCCTAGTTGTCCACTAACAGCCATCCTTGCTTCTTTACCAAAGGAAGCTCAATTTCATTGAGAGTAAGAATGTACTCAACTAAAAACTCAGTTTCCTCAAGAGTGCATAAACCGATGAAAGAATACATGTATATCCACACAGAGAACAGTATCTCCTGGAGATGAAACAGAGTCTGACAGATTGTTTACTTATACATAAAATGTAGGTATTCAATGCACTTACACATGGATCCCAGAGAGTGAAGCTCAATGCTGTCCTGAAATACTAGGAGCAAAAATGAATGTAGAAACAAAAATTAGAAACAAATAATCATTTACATTTTATTTTTCTAGTCCTATAAGTTTTATCACCCCCCTTTTATTGTATGAGGTGGAGGTCTGGGACATGGGAAAATAACACCTGGAAAACAATCTTACCCTAAAGTCAATGAATTACTTCATTTGGGACAATTATTTTCATGAATAACTCCAAATGACATTGACTTTGTGGAAGAACAAAACAGAATTTGCAACTAGGCTAATTATTTCTGTAATCTAATTAAAGGCAGGGAAAGTAAACTAAACAGATCAGTGGGGGTGGGATAGGGTGCTTAAGTTAGCACTGGGTTGTGATAAGGTCCACCGTACTAATCTCTTTTATTTCATGCTTTATTGGCTGTATTACTTAAAAATTCAAATCTGAATATAACTATCACATTGGTAATAGAACACAGTATTTTAAATGATATGCTTTTAGGGAATCAGCAGATTTAAAAAATCCTCTATACGTGCTCCTTTGTGCAAATTTAGGTATTTTTACTCATCAATTCATTAAATATTCAACCCTTTCATGTATCAAGTTCTAACCGTGATGGAGATTCCGACATGAGTCACCTCTCCAGAGGTTGGATGGATGAGTTAAGGTCCAACACCAGGTAAGCATTTAAGGTGGCAACAGGGCAGAAGATGATGGTGGTGAACAAGACAAGTGATCTGAAGTCCTAAGGAAGTGAACTCAACAGAGGCAAATTTTCATATAACAAGAATATTTAAAGATTCATTACCACCTCCCATCATACTCATATTATTTTCACCAATTAAAAATAAAACCTTTTCCACAACTGGGACGAGGAGGGAAAGGTTTTCATGTTTGTGGACCAAATGGCCAGAGGTCCCGCAAAGGAATTTTTCTTCTTCTACTGGATCATTCCCATTAGCTTATGAGAATTTTCTGGTACTGTATCATCATCTGGAAAACAACCAGGTTCTCCTTCCTATTCCTACCATCCCCCTTCCAAAATACTTCCTCGATCTCCTCTGGGATATCTATTACTTCCTCCATTTCCAGTGGATCCAGCTGCTGCTCCATTTCCCTTCATAGTGAAACTTTTCAACAGGGCTGATTCAGTAGAGTCTGCACTTACCCACCGTGTATATACACTTTATCTTGTTCCAAATGCTACTGCTTTCGTTAGAAAACTTCCATGACACCAAATCCCACAGAGGCTTCTTTCTCCATTTTGAAGCTTCCCTGAGCTTCTGTAAGACATCATTTTCCTGTTTTTGTTGTCGTTGTATCCAACTACATAGTGGTTTCTTCTTGGTCTTTTTTGTTCTACTCTTCCTTCACTGCACCATTAAATACAGCTCTCAAGACTCAACCCAAGGACTTCCTCCTCCATTTATACCAGGGCTTTAAATACGGTCTATAAGTTAGATCCTAAATTACATATCCAATGAGGCTTTGTCCTGAAACTGCAGGTTCTCACCTGTCTAGTCAAAAATCTCCTTAGATGACCAAAACAAATTACTGATTCACCCTGATAAAGCAAAAAGAGTTTCTTCCACCTAAGTGTATCATCCAGCCACACAACCAGATGATCAAGCCTCAAGCCAGCTAGTCATTCCTGATCTTTCCTTCCCTTCCCCACTCTCCAACTTATATGGGATCCAGGTCCTGCCTGTTACCTTCAAAATGTACCTCCAATCTGCCCCTTGCAATCTTCCACACTACCCAAATTGTTCTAAAACCATTAACTTTCCTTTCCTAAATCATGCAACGGTTTTTTTAGAGACTTATCACCTTCTTAAAATCCACTCTCCAAGGCCCCTGGTCTGTTCCTGTTTCTCCCAGACCTCCTTTGGCACCAGCCCCTCTCTAACTACATTCCAGTTTCTCTTCTCTCAATACCAGCAGCTGAAAGATGAACACAAAGAGCCAGACTGGAGGCCAGCTTGTGCCTACATTAAGGTCTCTGCAATTGTGTCCGTTCTGCCCGGATCTTGTGATAGATGGCTTCTTGTCATTCAGATTTCAGCTCAGAGATGTCTAGGTAAATATTACATCTAAAAAATATTTTCTCTAGGATGCCACTCTGCATTTTTTACAGCACTTACCAAACTCTTACTTATGTTCATGATGTGCTACTTAATTAGAACATAAGATTGAGAAAGGGAAGAACCTCATCTGTTATTTTCTGCGTATCTTGAGAGTCAGGCATACATTGGGCATTCAATCAATAAATAACCCAATTCTCCTTTCTTGTACAAATAAAATTTCCTTAAAGTGGAGTGTTATAAGAAAGGGTAAAATATAATAAAGCTCTAGGTCATTAGGGCCAGCTTATATCCCATGTTAATTTGCTTCTTTACCATAAAAATCACATTTTTCTGTTAAGTCTATGTAGTAATATTCACAATCTATGACAAAAATACTGAAATAACAGTCGTGGGAATCTGATAACTGTTTTTTTCGTGTTAATGACTACCAGTAGCTCAGCAATAAAATACCTACTTAAACTTAAACCACCTATTAAGACAAAAAAAAAAATCACAAAATAAAACAGCTTGCAAACACGAAAAGATAAGGTTAAAGGCATCAAACATCCCAACAAATTGGAAGCAACTCTTAGTATTTGCTAATTTGGGATAAAAGTGAGATGTCAGCCCTTTTTCTTTTGAATTGATCTTGTTAGACTTGTCATTTCTAGGTAATGTGCTCACGTGAATATACAATAAAATGCACCGAATGTTGGAAGGAATGCTAGAGTTGAACCACTCCATGTGTAGAACACAAAGTAAGTGCTAAATAAATTCTTGTAGACTGAATGCCTTTAAGAATGCAGACTGTGGGCATCCCTGGTGGTGCAGCGGTTCAGTGCTGGGCTGCAAAGCTGCCCCGCAGCCTCTGCTGTGCCGGTTCAATCCCTAGCCGCCAGCAAGGGTCCCATATGGCGTGATGGCACGCAGACCTCTCCTGCTGTGCCCGCTACTCCCCTCAGCAGTGTATTTTGTCAGTCTGCCTGTTCTGTTCCCCGCTCTGGCTCTGGTGAATTCTCTCACCCTCCCGCACTTCTGACTGTACCCAGTGCTTGTATAAATAAATAAATAAATCTGTTAAAAAAAAAAAAGGCAAAAAGAATGCAGACTATTGACAAAATATCTTTAACTGACAAAACAATTCAAAGAGCTTTCAAAAACCTGGCCGTTCAGAGAGCTGAGTGTTTCATAAACGTAAAGAACAAATGCTCAACCAATGGTATACAGGAAAATCAGGCTCATGGCCTGCCAGTGGCACAGCATTTACTATGTCAGTTGTTTTTCCAGATGTGCTGCTGATTTATAAAGCTTCTTTAAAAATAATAAAAGCCTCCAACTGCTACACAGTCTCCCTTATATAACTGTGAGGAGGGGAGCTGCAGGTCGAGTTATGCAGGGGGCCCATTCAACTCTGCCTGAGGCTAACTAACACCAAGCATGAATACATGCAGACCCCTAGTTTAATGGTCTGGAGACAAGTCTCAGTGTCGTAGTACTTCCTTATAATAATATTCCCAACTGTTTATTAGAAACTGAACACTGAGCAGAATCAGCAGCAATTGTGTTATGGCTTAGAAGCCTGAGTGAAACACAGATGGGATAAAACATGGAGATCTTGCTGTTGCATGTTCAGAGGTTTACCAGACACAACCAACAAATCCTTATGAACAATATTTTCAATATGGACATAATATAAAACAAATCCTTTAATTTTTCAAGTGTTTTAAAAAAAAATTCATATTTACGCCAGCCTTGAAGATATGCACAAAATTTACCAGTTTACATTTTGTTTTACCCACAATAACTCAAGCACCCACTCTGTGCATAGCACTATTCTAGGTGCAATACAAGGGTTTCTTAACCTTAGAAACATGATTTCACTTTCTGGAATTGTATTATCTCCTTCTCCAGAGAGTAAAAATAAATAGAACCACATTGTTTACTACTGACCTGCCCCAAGCCTGCTTCTGGTTCATGGAAAAGCTAATTTCTGACAAATTTAAGATGTTTCAATGAACTCAGCTCCTCTTCCCCTAAAATAAGAAAGCAGAACTCCTTTACATTAAAAAAGTTAAAAAACAATGTTCCATGAAAGGGCAGTTTGTTTCTAATTAAGTTTCTTTTAGTTTCCGTTTTGTTCTCTAATTTTTCTTTAAGTTTTCTTCCTCTAAATTCAGCCTTTTCTTGTAAGGCAAGCCAAACATCTTTTTATGCTGTTTTCTTTCCTTAAGAAAATTACTGCATCTTTGAAGACAAACCATTCCCCAAAACTAGTGATAAATGTTAAAAAAAAAAAAAGACTTTAAAGGTGAATCACCTACATTACCTTGATGAAATCAAAAAATAAAAAGCAGTTGGCACTAAGATAGCTATTCAAAATATTTGTTTAAACGATTTAAAAAACTGTTAATTTATTTTGTAAAATGTACCCCTAGTCCAAAGTAACTATGTTTGAAAAATTTTTTGGCCAAAAAATTTACAAAAACTTTTCAGTTCAACCTAATAAAAGTGATATCTAGAAAATATTCCACATTAAGTCTGTTTTTAAAAGTTCAGATTCTAAAGCATTCCTAAGGCACAGTGTTCTGGAAGACAAATGTGCTTCTGCTGGCTTTGCATGGCGCACGAAGCAATGGTGACTGGCTCCAAGTGAGCCCGGGCAGGCACCTTCCTCCTGATGCTGCAGGACTATGAGAGTAGAGTCAGACATAAGCCCCCAGGGCTGCATGGAACTCTGTGAGACACTGTACCAGCTGCTGGAACTTGGGTCTCTCCTCTGGATCTAAGGCCCAGCAACAAGCCATTACAGCAAATCTGCAGATGACAAAAATGGAAAAGTTGGCTAGTGATAATACAGTACTCCTAAACTTTTAGTCTATTTCATGCCAGTTTTTTGTCTAAATGTGTGCATGGGGGGATAACACACTGAAAATCAATTAATACTATTAATATTATTAATAGTATTAATGCGATCTGCAGGCAGTTCTAAAATAAAAAGAAACTAAGAGAAGTTACCAAGATTTTTTGTGAGGATTTCAATTCCTCATGAGAGGATATAAAAATCTATCAGCAAATACCAAGATTTCATACAGATACCCAAAATAATAACCTGTGTTATTCTACACTTAAATTCTAAGAGAAGGTGAAGCTTTAAGTTCTAAGAACCCTGGATCTACAATAAAATCAGTGCAAAAGCCACCACCTCACTAGAGCGTAGAAATCGTCAGTGGATTACAGAACTGACACCACAATCATCTGTGTATGCAAACAACCCCGAAGAGCTTCCTGCACAGCCCATTAAATAGAAAGGTTAGCCATGTGACAAAGTAGGAAACAGGAACTATCTTGCTCACTAGCTCAGAACATCTTATATCCCAATTGATTCTAACTGGTATCAGGCAAGATCGCAATGAGAAAGGCTTTTTATAACAACGAGTGTCCTTAAGGCTGTATAAATAAAAGTCAGGTCCTCACAATACTTTGAATAACTGACATAGTATTCAGAGTTTTTTCACCATGTACATTAGTCTCTTGGATTAGATTAAATACTACAACAGCAGCTGCAAAAAGTCCTACTGTCAAATTCATTAAAGAGTGAATAAGTCTGGTTGACTGTGGTTCTCTGCAAGACTCTAATTCAAATCCAAAGAATCATTATTCTCAAAAGTGAAGTCTCTGTATGAATATGGACACCTGCTATTTTTCTTTTATTCCATTACCGTAAATGGAATGAACCCATGTCATCAAGCTCAGGAAAACTTACAACTCATCAGGACAATTGATTGGCTGGGCTATTCGGTAACCATCTTTCAGGTATGCAGCCATCTCAAAGGGGTCGATGTCCACATAGGGTGTTTGGCCCAGAGTCATGAGCTCCCACAGCGTCACTCCAAAGGCCCACTGAGAAAAGCAACACGAGGAGACATTTAAAAGAGATGTCAGAGTGCTGCTGCCTGTGGCCAGGTATGGACCCCAAACAGCAGATGAACCAACTTCTAAGGAAAGCAAAACATTAGGTATCTAAACAAGTCTACCAAACTCAGTCAGTTCCTCTTGCTGAGACAGAAAAGAACATTAATTATTAATTAATGCATTCTTTAATGTGCTTATCATTACTGAATACTCTAAGGTAATTAGATTCAATGGAAAGAAATGTTTTTACTATTGATTACAAACCTTACCATCCAAACTGTTAATTATGTTTTAAGATTTTCTTGGTATGAAAATTTGTTACTTTAAATATTACAGTTAGCCTGTGTTACTGTGATGTGGAAAATGAAAATAACTTTAGCCTAATTGGAAGGAAGAGCATCCTGAATAAATGAAATATGCAAATTAAATAATATATAATGTCATGGATTTTTACTATGTTCAAATAATTTAAAGGTGCAAATATCCTAAAAAAATACCTTCCAAAATTGCTTAAGTATAAGATCAGATTTTTTAAAAATCAGTATGTGAACTATTGGTAGGAGCAGAAATCATAAGCAGTGTCAATAATGCACATCAATGGTCCCCCCGGGGACTCCACATTTTGACCAAGTCTGGCCCAGGGAGTGAGGGGAGGGCAGGCAATGTGTATAGAGAGCTGCCACCAGTGGCTGGGAAGAACTCGGAGCAGGGACTCCCACTGATCTGCTCACGTGAGTGCACCCTGAAGTCAGAACAGCTGAAGCTGGATGAGGAGATTCCCATGTACCCTGTATCATGTTTATGTGTCCCTACAAGTTCTAGGTATTCTGCCTCCTTTATTTATTTTTCACATCAAACCTGTGAGAATCATAGGTAGTTCAATTTTACAGAGTAAGAAACTGAGATTTAGAGAAGCTCCAAAATTTTTTTAACAAGTGAAGAAAAAAATGGAAAAACACTAGTCAAAAAAAACCCCAAAACTGTTTTCAATAATAAAATCCAAAAATACTCCTTAAAACATACAGATTTTTTAAAGTCTTGTATTAGTGCAAATTAAAAATGGAATAGTGCCTTTTAGAACATTTTAAAATTTGTCAATGGTCAACTCTATACCAAACCAAAGACAAAATACAGAGTTTTTCAACAAAAGCTGACAGAAGATGTCACTGGCAGACCTTCACTGTAAAACATATGAAAATAGTTCTTGTGGAAAGGGAAAACAACAGGTGGAAATCTGGATTCATACAAAAAATATGGGTACTGAAAATACGATTAACAACTATTTTTTTCCTCATTTTAGAATTTTCTTAATCAAGTGTTTAAAGCAAAAGCAACAACAATAATGGTATTCATAGTACAAACAGAAGTCAAAAGTATGTCCACATAAAGGATGGAATGGGGAGAGTGGAAATATATTATAAACTGTTTATGTTAAACATGAAGTGACAAAATATTATTTGAAAGTAAAAGGTGCACACTGTAAACCTTAGAAGAGGTTTTTCAACCTCAGAACTACTGGCATGTAAAGCCTAGATTAAAATCTTTCCACAAAGAAAACTGGATGAATTCTATCAAACTTGAAAGAAAGAAACAACACAAATCTGTATTCGTTTACTAAGAATGTCTCACAAATGAGGTGACTTACACAACAATATTTATTGTCTTACAGTTCAGGAGTCTAGAATTCTAAATCAAGGTGTGAGCAAGGCTAGTTCCCTCTGAAATATACAGGAGAGAAACCGTCCTTGCCTTTTTGTACTTTCTGATAGTTTGCTGACAATTTGTAGTATTCCTTCATTTGCAACTGTAGAACTTGTCTCTGCTTCTGTTTGCACAGGCATTATCCCCTTACGTGTCTGTGTCTTTATCAAGCTACCGTCAAGTTGAATTGAGATCCACCATAGTGGGCCTCCCCAATGGCGCAGCGGTTGAGCGCTGGGTTGCGAAGCTGCCCGCGGTCTCTGCGGCGCCAGTTCGATCCCCGGCTGCTCCCCGGCCACTGGAGGAGGGTCCCACATGGCGCGCAGACCTCTCCTGCCATGTCCGCTGCTCCCCTCAGCACTGTACTTCGGTCCTTCTGCCTGCTCTGCTCCCCGCTCTGGCTCTGGTGAATTCTCTCACCCTCCTGTGCTTCTGACTATACCCAGTGCTTGTATAAACAAAACAAACAAACAAATAAATAAATAAAACATGCCTCTATATATAAAAAAAAAAAATCCACCATAGTTAAGAGGAAGTATTACTTCCTCTTAACATTATATCTGCAATGACCCTATTTCCAAATAAGGTCAAATTCTGAGGTAATGGATTTAGAACTTCAACCTGTATTTGAGGGGAAGGGGCACTATTCAACATACAAGCGAGCAGAAAACAGAGGCGAACATTTTACAACTCATTTTAAGGACAGCATTACTGAAACCAGAGAGTTCAATTTTCTGGAACTTTGTATCTTTTTCATTAATAGTGGCCATTAGGGTAGAGCAATGCTCACTCTTAAGATCTGAGCTTTGGCAACAAAAAAGATAAACACATGCAGTTTGCAGCAACATGGATGGCGCTGGAAGGGATCATACTCAGCGAAATAAGCCAGAAAGAAAAAGAAAAAAACCGGATGGTGTCACTCATAGCAGGAATCTAGAAAACCTAAATAAGGGACCAGGAAAAAGAATAGCTATAAGAAAGAAAAAAAATCAACAAACAACTATGAACCAGAGACACACACTGGGGGTGGGGGGTGGGGAAAGGAGGGTTGGGGTCAAAATAAGGAGGTTGCAATTGTATGGGGAATATAAAAATAAAATTACAAAAAAAAAAGATCTGAGCTTTGGGAGGAGGGGAAGAGCAGGAAAAAAAATAAATTAGATTAGATTGGATTAGATTAGATATACACAGTCTAAAATTTCCAGGGACAGAGCCCACTGAACCTTCTAGATTAAGAAAAATGTTCTATTCCGCTTAAAAATGGAAAAATGATATCAAATTAATAAGTCAAATTTTTTATCTTACCTCCAACTTAAAATCTATTTCTATTTGAACTTAATAATGACAGTCATTAGTAAATGTAATGCTTTATTTTTAAAATAGTGCTCAACTTCTAAAGGGAAGGTAGTTTAGTTCACTTACAGAAGGAACAGAGCCCAAGAGGGGAAATGTGTCGGTAGGGTTTCACAGTCCTTCTTCACCATATGACCCAGCTAGGTCTGCTACAATTCAATGGTTGTGGCAACAGTTGTGGAGAAGGAACAATCAACCCAAAGTTGATTTTGGAAGAAGAAACAATGGGAATTGGCAACAAGAGGATCTACATTCTAACAACTGACTATAAAACTTTCAGAGAAATATTGGTGGTATCTGAGACCAGCAGTATCATCAGATACCATAACAACTACATGTATAAACAGACTTGAATTACTTATTTCACATCATTTGTCTATATTATTGCTTAAGCATTTAAGATTCTCATATTACATGTTGTAACACTAATAGACATCAAAAAAGGTCAAAGGGTCCACTATAGCTTCATTTCCTTCAAAGTCAACAAAAGTGATTAATTACACATTAGCTTACCCACATTAAAAAAAATGCAAGACCAAATAACACCAGGATGATTTATGGAAAATTTGCTCTCTAAAGTTTTCTGATAACTGAACCATGTAAAATAGACTGACTTATTCTATAATTACCTTTTGTTTGACATCTTTGGAAAGGGGGCAATGAAAAGGTCAAGGTTTTTTCCCCAGTTTCATGAAAGGTTGCTGCTAAGTTCAATTAAAGAACCTTTACAGAATAATGATGTTCTTCTATTCATCTTATTCTCCGTCTCCCAACTCATGCTACTGAGTTGTCAGAAAAGTCATATGCATTTTTGCAAAGAAAGCATGAAAAAAAGGTCATGACTTTTCTGACAGTCCAATATTTTATAGCATCTTAATATAAAGGATATAAAACACTTTTTTTTCACTAACAACACACAGTGATGTGACTTGTCAAAAAAGTATATATATATTTTTACTTTTTAGTGTAATAATAACTAATGGTGGGTCAATTAAGGTTATTTCCACTGTTAATTCAGGAATTTATACTGCAATGTTGAGCATAGTATAATGTATGTTGATGAATAAAGAACTGTGTCCATTCAAAATGATCTCACTGGACCACAGTAAAAGCACAATCAGGTGTTCTATGGCTAGACGTTTCTGTTTGTACTAGAAATCTACCGTTTGCCAAAGCTGTTTTTGCCATTCTGTAGGTCCTTTGTATTTCCATGTGAGTTTTAGAGGCAATCTGTTTCTACCAAAAAAAAAATAAATAAATAAATCAAAAGCCTACAAAGATTTTCATTAAAACTATGCTGAATCTATGTATTAACTTGGAAAAGAACATCTTAATATGAGTATTCTGAACAAGGTATACCTCTGCATTTGTACAGGTCTTTAATTTCTCTAAAGAATGTTCTATAGGGACCTCCTTGCTGGTGCAAGGGGTTAAGCACCACACTATAAAGCAGTCCGCAGCCTCTGCAGCATGAGTTCAATCCCCGGCATGCCAGGAAGCAACCCACATGGCAAGGCAGACCTCTTCTATCTCACCCGCTGCTCCCCTCAGCAGTGTATTTCAGTCAGTCTGCCTGTTCTGTTCCCCACTCTGTCTCTGGTGAATCCTCTCACCCCCAGCATCTCTGGCCTGTACCCCAGCTCTTGTATGCATAAATAAAGAAATCTTTAAAAAAAATGTTCTATAGTTTTCATTGTATAGGTCTTCTACATTTTGTCAGATTTATGCCAAATAATTTCATGTCTTCTGATTTTTTAAAATGTAATTTCTAATTTTTTATTATTAGTGTTTTACATTGATCTGGTGTCTTCTTTCTAAATTCATGGTTTAGTTCCACTAGCTACTCTGTGTATCACACTGGCTTTTCTTCACAGGTGGTCATGTCATAACAGTAAAATTTTATTTTTATTTATTATATTTTTTCTTGCAATTTCCTTTTCTTGGCTTAGTGCATTGGCTAGAACCTCAAATACAGCACTGATGAGAAGAAATGGATGGGTTCCCTAGTCTTGTTCCTGTTATTAGAAAAGTTCAGTCTTTCAGCATTAAATGTGTTATCTATAGGTGGTTGTTCTTTTTTTTTTTTTAAGATGTCCTTTACAGATTGGAGAAGTTCTTTCCTATTCCTAGACTGCTAAGAATTTTTGTTAGGAGGAATCTGGATTTTTTCCTAATAATTTTTCTGCATCTCTTTAGATGATCACATATTTTTTCTTTATTAGTATGTTAATACAGTAAATGTCACTTTTGATTTTCAAATAGCAAAACAAGCTTGGTCTAAAAACCAAACCAAACAAATAAATAAAGCAAAAATAAAAATATAAGAAAATAGAGACTCTCGATCTTGCTATTCCATCAGGCTATGATCATTTCATTCCTCTTCATAGCTAAATTTCTTCAAAGTGTAATCTATTTATTGCCCGCATTTTCTCACCTACTACAGAGTCCTTGACAGTCACATCTCACTTTAATGATTTTTTTGCTTATTCAAAAGTTCTCCTGATCCTTTCTGACCACCACAGATATAGACTACAACCTCTTTAAATTATTTCTTTTCTTGGCTTCTAAGACAGAATTCTCTGGATTTTCTTCTTACCTTTCTGTTTTATTCCTTTGTTCATCTTTCTTTTCTCACTAAAAATAAACATCCCCTGTATTCATCCTTTGACTTTCTTTTCTCTACATATTCACTACTTCTGGGATCAAACACTCTGTTTATTCAATCAACACTTTTAAGAAGTTGATGTCCAATTTCTAATATTATGCTTCCACACATCTCACCCATTAGTATATGTACTCAACATGCTTCCTATAAACTCAATAATGTTTTCCCCCAAAACCAGATATTCTATCTGCTGTCCTCAATTGTACTGCATATTCACTTAACATTTATTTTGCACAGTAGAACTGAAAAAAGTATGGAATGAAGACTACACTGAAGTTTTCAGAAACACAGGCCCTGGACAGAAAAGCAGTAGACAATTACACATTATATTTAACAGTTAAGAGAGGCCTCAGACCACAAAGGTTAATTAATGAGTCATTTATTCATAATTATAACAACTGTCGTCACAAGAACAGATGGGATCTCTGAAATGAAGTCTGTGGGAGTGAGACTAGAAGAAGTGCGAGGATTCAGCATGGAAATAGAAGAGAACAGTTTGAGGCTATTCAGGATTCTTTTATAGTCAAGTACACAGCTCTCCAAGGATAACATTAACACTGCTGGCTAAGAATGTTCTTAAAATAAATGACCCAAAATGTATGTATATGTACATCAACATCAATCCAGTAACTATGAAATACCTGCTAAGCAAAAGGCAGAGTTTCCATCACCCATTCTGTGAAAAATGAATTACGCATAAAAATATAAGGCATATAGATATAATTATCTGGAGATAAAAAGATCATCAAAAATTATTAAAGGACCTAGAATGTGTGGACGTAATTGGAATTTCAGATTGACTGTAATGAATATAAGCAAGCATACAGTAGAAAATATGAAGTTGAAAAGGAAAGGTAAAGTGATGAACAGAAGTTCTGAAGTCTAGGGGAAGGAGTCTGGATTTCTCTTTATCAACTTCATTTAAGAGTTCACTCTTAAGATCAAAATATTGTAAAGGGATATTCCTGGCTATATAAGCTTGAGTTTATTCAATTTTCTAGCAATAACCAGTTTTCATAAGTTTTCTTGTGAAGCTAACACTATACCATGTACAAGGTACAGGCTTTATTAGTAGATACCCCTTCTTAAATATCCAATTCTTAAAATGTTTATTATTCTATGAATTTTAACTTTTCAGATACGTATTTTCTAGGCCCTTTTAATAACTACGACTGAACTATACATCTATAGGATTATGTTACTTTTGTAAGGCCTTACAACTTAAATATTAAGAGCCAATTAATAAAATTATACAAGTGGCCTTTAAAGGGTCCCTTTAATAATTTCCTAGTCAATGTTAACTATTACCTAAAAATCTTAATTCTCCTCCAGATTTATCACTGTGGTAAGTATTCTAATTCCAGCTGAGCAGATGTACTGAGATATACGATGACTATATATAAAATGCGCTGATTACATGAGGTATCAAATTTAAATTTAGTCTGTATTGCTAACTCAAACTTCAAAAATCAGCAATCTTTGGGCACAGAGTGTCAGACATGGCTGAAAAAAAGATCACTTCTACTGTGAATCTGTCCTAGAATCTGTAATTAATTAAGAGGGAAGACTCAATATCAGATGCCCACTAGGCCATCATAAGTACCTACTATTTATAGCACTTTCCTTCACTGTACCAGTTGCTTAGACATTACTCCATCAGTTATGATGGAGTTTTCTGATAGAAATGTTAAACAGGATAAGGATATGACTAGGAAGGAAAGGAAAAAGATGGCCGCAGGTCTTTTGAGGAAAATATCCATTCTGAGGGAAAGCCAAATACAGAACATACATTAAAGTTAACAACTTGGTCAGAAGACAGCAAGTGGTCACTTCTGAAAATAAATTAACTGTTCCCAAAGTAAACCCATTTTTCCTCATTCCGAGGAACTATTGAGACTATTCAACTTTAAATCTTCATTTCCTAAACTAATGTATAAGTGGATCCTTTCACCTCTCTAGCTTTTTCTTAATGTCTTTATATCAATTTCTCTGAATGTAACTTTAGGTCAGTGATGACTGTTAATTTATAAAATCTGTAACCCTAATAGAAAAAAATTGTGAATTCTAAAGTTATGAAGGATTTAATAAAAAAGTTTCTGTACTTTTTTTTAAAAGTTATTTATTTATGCATAGAAGAGCTGGGGTACAGGCCAGAGATGCAGGGGCTGAGAGGATCCACCAGAGACAGAGCGGGGAACAGAACAGGCAGATGTACTGAAATACACTGCTGAGTGGAGCAACAAGAGAGACAGGAGAGGTCTGCCTCACCGTGTAGGTTTCTCCCTGGCTGGCTGGGGATCAAACTCGTGCTGCAGAGGCTGTGGATTGCTTCATAGTGCGGTGCTTAACCCCTTGCTCCACCAAGGAGGAGCACCAAGGAAAGTACTTTATTTTTTTTAAAGATTTATTTATTTATGCATACAAGAGCTGGGGTATAGGCCAGAGTTGTGGGGAGTGAGAGGATTCACCAGAGACAGAGTGGGGAACAGAGCAGGCAGACTGACCGAAGTAGCTTGCTGAGGGGAGCAGAGGACGAGTCAGGAGAGGTCTGCTGCACCATGTGAGCAGCTCCCTGGCTGGCCGGGATCAAACTTGCGCTGCAGAGGCTGTGGACAGCCTCATAGGTTGCATCCCAACCCCCTGCGCCACCAGGGAGGCCCAAAAAAAATTTTCTGTACTTTTGAAAAAATAAACATTTCCTGATTAACTATAACTTTCTTTTTGATACAAGGTAGTTCAGCAGACCACTCTTTATGGACATATTATGAATCTAAGTTTTTCCTGGTCACATCTACTCAGGTCATAGCAATGGCTTTCCATTGCAGTGGATAAACAGGGGTAATAAGAACTACTCATATAGTGTATCTAGTCTTCCTAATACGAGGGAGTTACCCTCTCCTCATCTTGTGATTACCTTTCCTCTGTCCTAAAGCCCCAGGCCACTCATTTCTTAGTTTAAGACAATACTGTTATTTTGCCTCAATGATGTTAGAATTTATAGCCATGCAGATTCCCCATACATATGTAAGTAATTTTTTTTTCTCTTTCTAAAAACAAAACAAAATAAACAAACAACACAAAAACAAAAAACTCCCACTGCTGCACAGGTAATACCTGGATAACTTCACAGATTTCCCTCCTTTTTTGAGGTAATCTTTAATGTTCATAAAGTAGTATAAAAGCGCAAGAAACAAATTTTAATTGCTCTGCACCTTAAAAACTATTCAAATACCTTAAAGGATCTCTTCAGAGCCATAAACTACACTGATAAGATTAGCTTGGCAATTATTTCCTTGACTTGTTTTTCCCAAGAAAATGCTTTCTTAAACACAATGTAAAGAAAATCATTAAGAATGAAACTTTCAACTGTGTATTCCTGATTGCATTTAGTCTTTCAGAAAGTAGTTTCTTAACAGCAGCATTATGTTAGCTGTTATAATTAACTACATAAATCAAAGATACATATCAAGATAACTAAAGGAAAAGAAAGTCACACAAAAAAATCTATGGTAGTATCTACATCTGATGAAAACAGGATAAAAACAATATCCCGAAAATCCTAAGAATGCCTATGATGATGTCATATCTTATAATAATACTAGAGATTTATGACTAGTCAGATCTGGTTGTGCATATTTCCTATGTTCAACAGTTAAAAACTGATCTAAACATCTTAAGACTCCTGACATACTGAAATAGTAACTCCTTCCACTAAAAATTGTGAAAAATTCACCCAGGGATTGCAATATAAATATATATATATATATATATATATTTTTTTTTTTAAAAAAAAAAACACTAATGTATTTCCAAACAAAGCATATAAAACCCTTTTTTTTTTTTTTGGTGGGACCCTCACCGGTGGCCGGGGAACGAACCGGCGCTACAGAGGCTGCGGGCAGCCTCGCAGCCCAGCGCTCAACCGCTGCGCCACCAGGGGAGGCCCAAGCACATAAAACTCTTATCTGAAAGGAAATACAGAAACGTTAAGGGTTTTGTTTAAAGGACAAAGAGCATTTCCCCTCATGGCAGTAGTAACAGTTGTTAGGTGCTACATTTGTACATAAAATGTACATTTTACATATGTAGAGACTATTGGGAATAGGGTATATTTGCTTCATTTCTTTGATTCTGCATAAATTTTATCAACACCAAGTAGAAAAAAATGTAGCTTTTAAAACCCCCAATTCCATCCATACAGGAAAAATGGGAATAAAAATTAATAATTATGGATACACATTTTTTAATACAAATGTTAAAAGCAATCTTTAATATTTGTGCTTTAATGTAAGAATTCAAAAAAGATTCAGTCACCAAAAGCTGAAAGGCAGAACTTTTACACTAATAGCCACATCACAGTCATACATAAGGGTGTTCTTCCTATTCCTTTAATCTCAATTTTCCAAGGCAAAAGATGTTTAGGGAATAAAAATACATATTTGAAGGAAGTGAACTAATAAGAATATAAAAAAGAAAAACCTGAACATTTCAGGAGTTAACGAACCATGCTAAATGTAAATCAATGGGTATTCCCACCATCTCATTCTAAAGTAAGTTTATTTTAAGTAAGTTTATGCCAAAACAGACTAAAAGTGATTATTATTTTTAGTTTTCCTGTTAAGTTGCTCAACAGTAAGTTCATGGTGATTTTTTAAAGATTTGAGAAAAATAAAAAACATAAAAAAGCACCCCTCTTCCCCCAAACGAGCCCAAATTGTTTTTACAGAACTGTTAAAACATTAATACATTGCTTGGAGTATTTGCATTGCTTGATTTATAATTTTCACTTTCAGACATTAATGTTAGAGAGAATTTTATAATATTGTCAAAGTTCAAAAAAACCAGATTTGACCTATTTCCTGTGGCTATATAAGCTGATTCCACAGGATTTGTTATCTAAGAATCTGGATACATTTCTCATACCGAACCTATCCACTACCCAATGCCTCTGGTTGGAAAAGGCTGTGGCAATATAAAGCAAGTTTCTGCCTACTGTTATCTGTACCCGCTCCTTGGAGCTGATATAACATCCCTCTCATCATCGTTCACATTTATTCTGCTCATCTATACCAAGTGTCAGGTAAGTCTTTTTTCAGAGTAATTAATTTTAAAGTATTTTGAAGAGATGCACAATTAAAGATCTTAATTCCCAGGGAAAAAGTCAAAACAATCATGTAAGTAAATTGTTTATTAACAACAAGCAAGCACATTTTATCAAGACACTTGGTATGTAAAAAGAATAACATATCAGGTAGCTAATTAGCTTCTGAAAAAAGAAAAAAATCAATTAGTAGATTACATTATAATCATTATCAAATCATTCTCACTCAAGTTTGAATTTCAGTTTTTCAGTAAGGAAATCTTAGACAATTCCAGTTACTGAGTATAATGAGTATAGTATGTCCGCATTCTAGTCTCTAAAACCTGTAAATATGAAACAAAGGTAAATTGAGGGCGGAGCAACATGGCGGCGAGGAGACGCTGCGAGTAAGATCTCCCATTAAAAAAAGTTAATAGGGAGGAAAAGTGGCAGGTCCCAGTGAGAACTGGGACACGGAAGATAAACGGACGACTCCAGCAAACTGCCCAAAGAAGAAAGTTGCCATAAAAGAGGACCAGAAGGGAGGGAAGCGCAGAACCCTGCTCCCCTCCCCCGCCCACAAAGTCAGCACTCTCCGACCAGCAGAGAGGAGGGAAACAACAAACCAAAACGGCCAACAAGAAAAACGGACGCAGCAAGTGGGAATGTGAGTGGAAAGGAACTATTTCAGCCACCACACCCCGTGAACGGGAGCTGTGGAGAACCCTGCAGGATCCGCCGCGGAGGTGAGCTCCAGGCACCATTAAAGAGAGCCCCGCCCCCCAGGAGGAGACCAGCACCAGCACACAGCCCCGGCCTCCCGGTAAGCTTGCGCGGAAAGCAGCGCGCTGAAAAAGCAGACGCGGATCCGGATCAGATCGCAGCTGCCCAGGTCCCCGCGCCTGCGACCTAGGCTTGCGGGGAGACCGCGGAGGCCCTCCCTGAGTGAGCAGGAACAAGGCGCCCAGGTAGGGAAGCGGGATTCAAAAGGCGCCATTCCCGCGCCACTGATCTGGGCTACAGCCCGCGTCCTGGAACTGAGGGCTTTGGAACTGAGACCTGGGGCACGAAATTAGGGGCGTGGGTTCCCCACGATGGTGGAGCACAAGGCAGACACAGCACCCCAAAGCCGCTGAGGTGTACCCTACCATCCCCGCTCTGCTCCCTGTCCCACGGGGTGGAAAATCAGCTCCCCAAGGGCTCTAGGAGAGATCTCTGGTGCCACCTAGCGACTTGAAGCCAGCAGAGGCTCCTGAAGGAGCTAGTGGCCAGCTGGGGAGTTAGCCCACACCAGGCCCCTTCCGACCAGTAGTCTGAGACCACAGGGAGAGCGAGCACCCACAGCCGGCAGACCAGGCGCGCAGAAGAGTGTGCCTGAGACCAGAAGCGCAGGGAGTGTGTCCCACATCACCATTTTAGAACAGGGACATTTCTTCAGTAAAGACTACCTGCAGAAGGCTTCCTCAGGAGCCAGAGGTGAGCGGGGGAAGTTCGCCCACGCCAGACCCCCTCTGGCCTGCAGTCCAAGCCCAGAGGGGAGCAGGAACCCACCGCCGGGGCAGACCAGGCGCACAGGGGAGTGTGTCCCCACATCGGCATTTTAGAACAGGGACCTTTCTCCAGTAAAGACTGCTTGAAACTGACAGATGACTCCTGGAGGAACCAGAGGGGAACAGAGAAGCCCACCCAAGATGCCGGCCAGTCCCAACAACACAGTGTCCCAACGCATATGGCAAATTAGAAAACAGACAGTAGGGAGGAGAAGAACCACACGCAACCTAGCAACTCTCCAGAGAAAAAGCACACCACAAAAAGAAAACCAGCCCCCAGATTGCAACGACAATAACTTGGAAGAATTTCTGAGCCTTCCAGAAAGAGAATTTAAAATTGCCGTGATTAAAAAACTGACAGAAGTCATAAAGGAAAACAATGATAAGGGAAAAATAATCAACGATCAGAAGAATGCAATTGAGTCCCTAGAGAGGGAAAACAATGGTCAGAAGAAAGAAATTGAGTCCCTAAAGAGGGAAGTAAAAGAAATGCAGGAGATCAAAGAATTAATGGAAGAACTAAAGAATTCTGGGAAAAGCAATGAAAGCAGAATAGATGAAATGGAAGAACGAATAAGTAATCTTGAAGACACAGAAATAAAAAGAACCAAAACAGAAAAGGAAAGAGAAGTACGAAGGAAAAAGAACGAAGAAAGACTTCGGGAACTATCTGACTCCATGAGGAAAGGAAATATAAGAGTTATAGGAATACCAGAAGGAGAGGAGAGAGATGTAGGAACAGAGAAAATATTCAAAGAGATAATTGAAGAGAACTTCCCAAATGTGAAGAAGGAGCTGAAAATTGATATACAAGAAGCAAGAAGAACACCAAACTTCCACGACGAAAGGAAAAATACAGCAAGACACATAATAGTAAAGCTCCCAAGAATCCAGGACAAGGAAAAAATAATGAAGCTGGCAAGAGGGAAGAAACAGATAACATTCAAAGGAAAACCAATCAGGCTGACATCAGATTTCTCCGAAGAAACACTACGGGCAAGGAGAGAGTGGAGGGACATAGTCAACAGACTCCAAGAAAACAGATGCCAACCAAGAATACTCTATCCCGCAAAGCTCTCCTTCCTCTTTGAAGAAAGAATATGGACCTTCCCAGACAAACAGAAACTCTGGAATTTCATTGCAACTAAACCCAAAAAATACTACAAGGAGTCCTAAAGCCAGAACCTCAGAGGGACGAATAACAATGAAAGAAGGCCAAAAAAAAAAAAAAAGTTATTAAAAGAATAAATAAATGAAATCAAAGGAAAGACAAACACAATGGCAAATACAGATGTTAACATATCAATATTAACTCTAAATGTAAATGGACTAAACTCTTCAATAAAAAGACACAGAGTTGCAGCCTGGATTAAGAAACAAAACCCAACCTTTTGCTGTCTCCAGGAAACACATTTAGCTACAAAAGATAAAAATAGGCTCAAAGTTAAAGGATGGAAAACAATCCTACAAGCAAATGGACCAAAAAAGAAAGCAGGAACAGCTATACTTATATCAGATAAAACAGATTTCAAACTCAAAAAGATAAAAAGAGACCTCAATGGTCACTACATTATGATCAAGGGGACAATACTTCAAGAAGAAATAACACTCATTCACATATACTCACCAAACGAAGGAGCACCAAAATATATCAGACAACTGTTGTCCTCTCTGAAAACAGACATCAGAGAAAACACATACGTAGTGGGAGACTTCAACACACCACTATCAACAATGGATAGATCAACAAGACAAAAATAAGTAAAGAAACCAAAGCTCTAAATAAGGACCTAGAGCAATTGGGCTTAACAGACATCTATAGAACACTAAACCCCAAAAAAAACAGAGTACACATTTTTCTCAAGCGCACACGGATCATTCTCCAGGATCGATCACATACTGGGGCACAAGACAAACATCAACAGATACACCAAGATTGAAATCATATCAACCATCTTTTCTGACCATGAAGGCATCAAACTAGAAATAAACCATAAAAAGAAGGCAAGGAACTTTCCTACCTCATGGAGATTAAAAACCACACTACTGGAATACCATTGGACTAATGAGGAGATCAAAGAAGAAATTAAAAAATTTTTTGAATTGAACGACAAGGAGGACACCAATATCCTAAATGTATGGGATGCAGCAAAAGCAGTAATAAGAGGAAAATATATAGCAATAGAAGCTCACATCAAGAAACAAGAAAGAACGCAAAGAAACAACCTAATCTCGAAGCTCAAAGATCTAGAAAAAGAACAACAAAAAAACCCCAAAACCAGTAGAAGAAAAGAAATAATAAAAACCAAAGCAGAAATAAATGAAATTGAAACTAAAAAAACAATCCAAAAGATCAATGAAACCAAGAGCTGGTTCTTTGAAAAAATCAATAAAATAGACAAACCCCTAGCCAGGCTCACAAAGGAAAAAAGGGAGAAAGCACAAATAAACAGGATCATCAATGAAAGAGGAGAAATCACAACGGACACAGCAGAAATCAAAAGAATAATCAGTAACTACTCTGAACAGTTATATGGAATCAAGTTTAACAATCTAGAGAAGATGGACAAATTCCTACAACTCTACAATCACCCAAAGCTAGATAAAGAAGAAATAGAACACCTAAACAGACCAATTACAATTAGCGAAATTGAAATGGTAATTAAAAACCTCCCCAAAAACAAAAGCCCAGGACCTGATGGATTTACAAATGAATTCTACCAAACATTCAGAGACGAATTAGTGCCTATCCTTCACAAACTCTTCCAAAAAATTGAGAAGGAAGGGACAATACCAAACACGTTCTATGAAGCCAATATTACACTAATACCAAAACCGAACAAGGACAACACAAAAAAGGAAAACTACAGGCCAATCTCCCTAATGAACACTGATGCAAAAATCCTCAACAAAATTTTAGCTATCAGAATCCAACAATGTATCCATAAGATAATTCACCACGACCAAGTAGGATTCATTCCAGGGACACAAGGATGGTTTAACATCCGAAAATCAATCAACGTTATCCAACACATCAACAAAAAGAAATACAAAAACCATATGATAATATCAATAGATGCTGAGAAAGCTTTCGACAAAGTGCAACACCCATTCCTGATAAAAGCCCTTGAAATTCTTGGGATACAAGGAACATACCTCAACATCATAAAGGCCATCTATGACAAGCCAACAGCCAGTATCATTCTCAATGGTGAAAAGCTGAAAGCAATTCCATTAAGATCTGGAACAAGACAAGGATGTCCACTCTCACCACTGCTTTTCAATATAATACTGGAAGTCCTAGCCAGGGCAATAAGACAAGAGAAAGACATCCAAGGAATCCAAATAGGAAAAGAAGAAGTCAAACTATCACTATTTGCAGACGATATGATATTATACATAGAGAACCCCAAAAACTCCACAGAAAAGCTAATTCAACTCATCAATCAGTTCAGTAAAGTGGCAGGATACAAAATCAACACGCAAAAGTCAGTAGCCTTCCTATACACAAACAATAAATCTGAAGAAGAAGAAATCAAAAAAACCATCCCTTTTGTTATTGAAACAAAAAAAATCAAATATTTGGGAATAAATCTAACAAAAGAGGTAAAGGACCTATACAAAGAAAACTATAAAACACTGTTAAAAGAAATAGAAGAAGACACAAAGAAATGGAGAGACATCCCCTGCTCATGGATTGGAAGAATAAACATTATTAAAATGGCCATCCTACCAAAAGCAATATACAGATTCAATGCTATTCCAATCAAAATTTCAATGTCATTCTTCAAAGAAATAGAACAATTATTGATGAAATTCATATGGAATCACAAAAAACCCCGAATAGCCAAAGCTCTCCTGAAAAAAAAAGAAGGGAATGGAGGCATCACACTCCCAGACTTCAAACTATACTACAAAGCCATAATCATCAAAACTGCATGGTATTGGAACAAGAACAGACATACAGACCAATGGAATCGAATAGAAAATCCAGAAATCAACCCACAGATTTATGGTCAACTAATCTTTGACAAAGGAGCAAAGACTATGCATTGGAGCAAAGAAAGTTTGTTCAATAAATGGTGCTGGGAAAACTGGGTCGCTACATGCAAAAGCATGAAGCTTGACCACTACCTCACACCATACACAAAAATCAACTCAAAATGGATTAAAGAACTAGACATAAGACCTGAAACCATGAAATATATAGAAGGAAATATAGGCGAAACACTACGTGATTTGCACATCAAAGACATCTTTACAGACACATCACCCAAAGCAGTGATAGTGAAGGCAAAGATAAACAGCTGGGACTACATCAAATTAAAGAGCTTTTGCACAGCAAAAGAGACAATAACAAAAACAAAGAGAAACCCCACCAACTGGGAGAACATTTTTGCACCCAACACTAATGATAAAGGACTGATCACAAAAATCTGCAAAGAGCTGATGAGACTCAACAACAACAAAGAAAATAATCCAGTCAAAAAATGGGCAGAAGAGGTAAAAAGAAACTTCTCTGAAGAGGAAATGCAAATGGCCAACAGGCATATGAAAAAATGTTCAACATCACTTGTCATCAGGGAAATGCAAATCAAAACTACCATGAGATACCATCTTACACCAGTGAGAATGGCACATATTAAAAAAACTAGCAACAACAAATGTTGGCGAGGGTGTGGAGCAAAAGGAACTCTTCTGCACTGTTGGTGGGAGTGCAAACTGGTCCAACCACTGTGGAAAGCTGTGTGGAGATTTCTGGACCTACTAAACATAGAGCTTCCACAGGATCCAGCAATTCCACTCCTAGGTATTTACCCAAAGGACACAGAAACATCAATTCCAAACAACACCTGCACCCCTATGTTTATAGCAGCACTGTTTACAATAGCTAAGCTTTGGAAACAACCCAAATGCCCAAAAATAGATGACTGGATCAAGAAGATGTGGTCCATATATATCATGGAATATTACTCAGCATTCAAAAAAGATAAACACATGCAATTTGCAGCAACATGGATGGCGCTAGAAGGGATCATGCTCAGCGAAATAAGCCAAAAAGAAAAAGAAAAATACCGGATGGTCTCACTCATAGCAGGAATCTAGAAAACTTAAATAAGGGGCCAGGAAAATGAATAACTATAAGAAAGTGAAAATCAAAATCAACAAAAAACTATGAACCAGAGACACTTTTAGGGGGGTGGGGGCGGGAGGGGAGGGATTGGGGTCAGAATGGGGGGGCTGCAATTGTATGGGGAATATAACAATAAAATTTATAAAAAAAAAAAAACCTGTAAATATGACTTTATATAGCAGAATGTGATTAAATTGAGGACTGAAAGAGCAGGAGTTTATCCTGGATAATGGAGGTGTGCTCTAAATATGATCATAGGAATCCTTAAGGATTTTTGAGAGACAGACACTTTCAGGGGAAGTGATGTGAACATGGAGTAGAGATGCAGCTACAAGCTAAGGAATGCCAACAGTCATCAGAAGCTGGAAGGGCCAAGAAAGATGTCCTTCTCAAAGCCTCTAAAGGAAGCATGATTCTGTCTACACCTTGATTCCAAACATTTAGTCTCCAGACTTGAACTGTGAGTGAATAAATCTCTGTTGTTTTAAGTCACCAAGGTTATAGTAATTTGTTACAGCAGTCACAGGACACAACTATATTGAGGAAAACAGTGTATTAAAAAGAGTAATCCATAAAAGAGTAAATCTGTAATCTGTAAACTTAGAAGTAAAAAAGTAACCACAAATTATAAATAAAATACAAGATAAAGATATAGTAAGCCTGATTCTTAGTGTTGAAACCCTGATGTAAATTATTGTAGAAGAACTTACACAAACACTAAAAGGTATCACTGAATGATCATAAAGGGGGGCATTTTAAGTAGAAGTATTACCTAGTCTCTAAATATCAGCTACAATAATAAAGTGCAACAGGCAAAAGACAGGAAAATAAATTAACCTTTAAAATCAGATTAAGGGTCTCCCTGGTAGCAAAAGGGGTTAAGATGCAACCTATGAAGCTCACCTAACTGCAGCCACTGCAGCACGAGTTCGATCCCCAGCCAGGGAGCAACCCACATGGTGCAGCAGACCTCTCCTGACTCGCCTGCAGCTCCCCTCAGCAGTGTATTTCAGTCAGTCTGCCTGTTCTGTTCCCCACTCTGTCTCTGGTGAATCCTCTCACCCCTCACACCTCTGGCCTATACCCCAGTTTTGTATGCATAAAAATAAAATAAATCTTAATAAATAAATAAAATCAGATAAAAAAATAACAGAAATTAAAAACAAATAAAAATGCTTGAAAAATACCCACAAGTAGATGTGACTTCTGAAAGTACATATCTCTCAGTATAAAAGATCCAACTGTATGATCTACTTGAGTGGGAAGAACCACCAAGGAATTGATTAAAGGGAAGAGAGTGACATCTGGAGAATTATAAATTACACAGGTCACAATACTTGGAAGAGGACATTAGAAAAAATAAAACAATAGGTCTTTATGATCGGGTCATTCTGAGACTTAAGAAAAGAGAGATAATCAAACACCATAACCTAAGGCTCAATATCTTCACCTTTAAAATTGGGACAATAGTCTTTACCTATCATAGTATAAACAGTGCTCTCTTCATCAGGCTAATGTGAGGATCAGAGGAGAGAGCACATAGTGCTGGCCTGTGGTTCGGGTCCCCGCTTCTCTCCATAAACTGGCTGAGTAGAAACTAACTGCACTAATTTGTCAATAAAAAAATTCCATGTAACAGTTACTAGATTTAAAAACAAAGCAAGGGGACTCCCTGGTGGTGCAAGGAGTTAAGCACAGCACTGTGAAGCTATCTGCAGCCTCTGCAGCACAAGTTCAATTCCTGGCCGGCCAGGGAGCTAACCCACATGGCACAGCAGACCTCTCCTGTCTCACCCGCTGCTCCCCTCAACAGTGTATGTAGTTCATTACATCTGCCTGTTCTGTTCCCCACTCTGTCTCTGGTGAATCCTCTCACGCCCCACCCCTGCCACACCTCTGGCCTGTACACCAGTTCTTGTATGCATAAATAAATAAATCTTTAAAAATAAATAAATAAAATCTAAGCAAAACATAAAAGTAGAAAAACACTTTAAAACAGATAGCCTTTTCTCCCTTCTGATGACATCTGGGGGGTCACAGCACTTACCACATCACTAGCACTGGAGAACTCATTATTAACCAGACTTTCAAGAGCCATCCACCGAACGGGCCTGTTTTCATTATCCCCTAGACAGTGATAGTCCATGGGGAACAAGTCTCTGGAGAGGGCATTGTCTGTGATCTTAACTTGAAGTGTGTCATCAATGCTGAAAAGTAAGATGTGAACATCAAATGCAATCAGAGTATTAAGAAATATGTATCATGATCACTCTTAAATAGAAAACAATTCACTCCATGATTCTGGAGAGAACATCAAATCCAGGGACCCCAAAACATCAAAAGACAGTGACAAGCTCATGGCACCTACACACAGTTCCTAGCAGCCAGGTCTTTATGGATGACTTCCCTTCTGGCCAGATAGCTCATTCCACAGGCAATCTGGATAGCCATGTGTACCAGGTCTTGTTGAGAAATTGCCTGTGGTAACAGAAAACGACAATATTTGCAGTTAGCACAAAAATTATGACGGCAACTGCATATTTTATTCTACAATCCTACTCCATCCCAAAATACTTCTTTACATTTATACTTTAAACTTCCTAAAGGCTACTTCTTAACCAAGAATATACTCCCACAGCTTCCTGACTTATATCTGCTGCAGTCCTTATCATTCCATAATGCATTTTACCAATTATCTCACTGTGTCCTCTTACCCATTAGATATACCTACCCAACACATAGCACATAAAATAAGTAGTTGCTTAATAAATATCTGTTCAATGTATGCTGAATTCTCAAGTTAATATTTCAAATACTTATCACCCAACAACTCATTCTTTTATAAAAATAGCAGTTTTAATTATTATCTCAAGGACCATTTTCAAACTAATACAAGTCTACAGCTCTCTTTCCTGATATGCTCCTCTAATGTATGCCAGTATCATGGGCTGAGGGATGAAATTTTTCCCTAGGTGACGCTGATGTGTCACAGCCTCTAACCACTTCTTTATTAACCTGTTGATTTACCAAGCATGCCACACATATTAGGTCATATACAATGCAGTTTTTGAATCCATTTTCTCCTGCCAACTGTATAAGTACATTACTATGAATCCTAAACCAACTTAATGGGCTACAAACTACAGGAGGGAGCAAAGCAACCATTAGGCTTTACTACCACTACCATCATACGATGGAGCTCACCAAATACTTCCTAACTTTGTGCAAAAGGGCAAGAAACTCTGAGATGGCTGACTCTTACAGTCAAGCATATTAAAAATATAACCAAGTAATCCCTGCTGCTTAGATCTCCAGTTACTATCAGTTCTTGATACAATGCTGACCAAATGTAAAGTCTGTAAAGTCTGTTTCCATTGCTTGTAGAGAGATTTTGTATATAACTGCCTTCAAAGAGTTAACAGGTAAATGACTTAGATGGTGTTAAAGAGTTTGGGTGATCCTGAATAAGTACACAATGGATATACAAAGAAAAACTTTAGCATCAGCAATGAGTAAGTCTCAAGATGGAATCAGACATCAGCTCCTTTATCTCATCTTCTCTATAGACAGATTATAAATAACTTTTTAGTTTCTCAATCTTTAAACAGTTTGAATATAAGAATGTTAATACCTACTTTCAAAAAGATCAGAAGCTAAGGGCAAATAACTGTTTGGGCAAATTCTTCTCACCTGAGGATTATTGGCCTCTACTAATTTGCACTGCCGTAAAAACAACTTAAGGTTCCCCCAATTCATGTAAGGCAGTATCACCATGGGCTTTTCTCCTTCTTCTATACAGACGTGAGTAATAGGAAGAAGATTTCTATAAAATGTAAGAAATCAGAAGAAAGACAAGTGAAATTTGGAGCCTCAGGGGCTTATTTTTAAAAAGTAGTAAGAATAACCTAAAACAAAAGAAAATACAAAACATACTTAAAAACACGACAATGATTAATAATGTAAAATTACAAATGCTCTTTCAAATCAGACTTTAACACTTCCCAAATATGCAGTATCTTGGTAGGAAAAAGTCATAAACTCAAAGTTGTTTCCTGTGGACTGGTTTCCTGAAGATAAACTAGAGCCACACTAAATATTTACTGTAAAGGGTAATCTGAGACACCTAAGGAATGGCTTTACCATGAGTGTATTCTGGTAATATCCCATTTAGTCCATTTATCACTCTTAAAAAAGATAAGGCTCCAATGCAGAATGTGGACAAGAATATGATCAAAAGGCCTTGAAGAAGCTGATACTGCCAAAAAAAGTCAAGAAGTCCTTAGCTGGCACATGGGATTAGTTGTGATTTCTAACTCCTAAATTTCCATTTACTGTCTGTGTGAGCATCTCTTTTGCTGTTAGTTTCCAAATCTCTAACATGGGATCCTACCAAGCATAAAAGGCTAGCTATGATGTACATAATAAAGGCAAGCCTGTAGTAAGCAATCTTGTTCTTTTTTAATTTCTATAGCATGCATGTATACATTTCACTCGGTTACATAATACTTCTCCATTGGCTTCCACAAATAATTTTCCCTATGTTATCTTACTTTTTATATAATTACATCATCTTGCCCACTAAACTGAAAATTCCTAGAAGGGAAACATTACTGTGGACTCTTATTTTACATCCAATGCTTTGTTTCCTATGTCACAAAGAATAAGCTTTTAATAAATACTTGACAAACATACAAATAATGTTCCCACTATCTAGCACATCTGCTTCAAAGAATGTTTAATAAAATAATATCAAACATAACAAAGCTATATGAACAGGATAGTTAATGCAATATTAACAGCAAAAAGTTACAAACAACTTGAATGTCCAAAGGAAAGCAAAGACTACACCCAAATAATAGACTATGTAACAAGTAATTACAAAGAGATATTAAGAAATACGAGTAAAAGCTTATTTTACATGAAAGCAAGATATAAAATTTATATATGTTTACAGGATAATCACAAATGTGGAGGAGAAAAAAATACTACACAGAAATACATCAAGAGTTAGAGTTGTTGTCTTTGAGCAATGGGACTTCAGATCATTTTTACTTACTGTATTTCCTAAATTTTCTCATGAGTATGTATTTCTTTTAAAGCCACAGTAACACAATTCTGGTCTGAGTAACCCTGCATAAGTGAAAGCTGTGGATGCCCCTATACTTGGAGTTCCTACGAGGGAAAGCACTCCCTCGGAACTAAGAAATTGAGGGCTCAGAGATCACTAAGCCTACACAACATAACCTCTCATAAGGCTTCTGTTTGCATTACAACCTGAGTGGCAGTAATGATTAGTCCTACTTTATAGGTAAGAAAACCCATGCAGAAAGAAAGGGCTAGTAAATGACAAGAAGTATGGTAATTTGTCAAAGACAACAGCAAGAACATGGAGAAAAAATATCAACTCTTCATCTAAACCCTAGTGTTCTCCCCCTGATCACAAGATGTTCCCTGCCAAGGAGCAGGAGGAAGTTTGGGGAGAGGACAGCACCTTCTACTAACAAGTCCCATACACACTAAAATTATTGCAACGGGTTTGCACTCAGGATTAACTGAGCATACCATGGCTTAAGGGGTAATGGGAGAGTTGCCCAACCCCTTTAGCTTTCCCTCCAACTCCTCAATTACTTCTCTATTCTTTTTCCCATGGCTGGATTCACTGAGAAGGGTTAGAAGCATTTTGTACAGGAACATTGTGTGAGGTCAAATCTTTTATTCTATCATCAAAGGACTAAAAGTCCTCTGCAAGAGGTAACAAACTGCATGATAGTATTTCATATTACAAATGGATGCTCTTCTTTCTGTTCATTTTATAAAGGAAAGAATAAGAAGGTAGGTCTGTATTCTTTAAAGACTGAACCAGAGCAGAGACGGAATCAACATGGCGGCAGGGAAACACTGCGAGTAAGACCTCCCATAAAAAAAAAGTGAATAGGGAGGAAAAGCGGCAGGTCTCTGCGAGAACTGGGACATGGGAGATAAACAGGTGACTCTGGCAAACTGTCTGAAGAAGAAAGTTGCCATAAAAGAGGACTAGAAGGGAGGAAAGCCAAGAACCCTGCTACCCCCCCCACCCCAACAAAGCCGGCACTCTCCGACCAACAGAAAGGAGGAAAACAACAACAACAAGAAAAACTAAAACAACCATC
Source organism: Talpa europaea (assembly GCF_964194135.1). Taxonomy (NCBI): domain Eukaryota; kingdom Metazoa; phylum Chordata; class Mammalia; order Eulipotyphla; family Talpidae; genus Talpa; species Talpa europaea. Next base: position 46,066,838 of record NC_140070.1, read on the forward strand.
AAGAACAAACTACGCATCAAGCAGGACCGCGAGTGGAAAGGAACCATTTCAGGCACTGCACCCTGTGAACTAGAACTGTGAAGAACCATGCAGGAATCACTGCGGAGGTGAGAGAACTGGCTCCATTAGAGGAGAACAAAGACTCCCAGAGACCTACAAATAGCCCAAGGCCAGCAGGTAAGCTTGTGCAGAAAAGTTGCATGCTCGAAAATCATACGCAGCTCGCGGCTCAAGGCTGCCCAAATCCCCGTGCCTGCGACCTAGGCTTGTGGGGAGAAGTGTGGGAGCTCTCATTGAGGTGAAGGTCCCTCACTGAGTAATCAGAAACCAGGCACCCGGACAGCGAAGCGGGGTGCAAAAGGCGCCATTTCTGCGGACACTGAACTGGGCTACAGCCCGCATCCTGGATCTGAGGGCTTTGAAACTGAGACCCAGGTCATGAAATTCAGGACATGGGATCCCCATGATGGTAGGGCACAGGGCAGACACAGCACCCCCACGCCGTTGAGGCACTCCATGCCACTCACTCCCACTCTTCCTGCCCCCCCCCACAGGGGGGTGTGGCATGGGGGGCGGGAAAACAGTTCTGGAAGGACACTAATAAAGATCTCTGGCTCCACCCAGCGATCAGGAAAAAAATTCACCAAGTCCTGATGGTTGGAAACCAGGGATCCCAAAAACACCCTCAGGCTCTGAGAGAGAGTTGGCCACACAAACAGGGGTAAGGAGGTAAATAAGTTGTGGAGCAAGACCCCATCCTGGAACTGAGAGCCAGGCGCAGGATCCTCAGTGTGGGACGCGCCATAGCAGCGGGCACTGCACAGGGTGACAGCCAGCATTTGGATCCAGGACTTCTGATAGTCCTGGAACTGAAACCTAGAGCGCAGAATTCAGGGCATGGAATCCATACAGGTGCGGGCACAGCACTCAGTGAACACGGGACAGACACAGCACCCAGCATGAATAAGAGCCCCTATGTTGAGGAACTCCCCTCCACACTCCCTCCATTACTCAGAGAACCACTGGGAAAAAGCACAGATCAGCAAGTACGGGTCTCTGGCACCATCTCGTGACCAGAACAAAATCACCAACTAGCTGATTCCCTCTTGGAACTGAGTAAATACAGAGGGAGGGAACTGTAAGGGACAGTGCCCAGCAACACAACATCAACATCCTGGTGTTTTGGCCTACCAGTGCTGGTCTCAGTCTGGTAAAAGTTTCCGACACCCCTAAAGCAGCACTCCAAAGAGATGCCCACCAACACCAGTGGCACAACGTCCCAACGCATAGAACTAATTAGAAAGCAAACAACAGGGAGAAGAAAAAATATAAATAACCAAGCAAGCCCACAGGAGGACACACCACAAAAAGAAATACAATCACCAGAGCTCAACAATGACATGGAAGAACTTCTCGGCCTATCAGATAGAGAACTGATAATTATCATGATTAAAAAGAAGAAAACGAAAAGGAAAAAAATGATTTGAGACAAATAATCACTGAACTGAAGAATGAAATTGAGACCTTAAGAAATGAAAGAAAAGAAATGCAGGAGATTAAAAGATTACTAGAGGAGGTAAAGAACTCTGGGAAAAGCAATGAAAACAGAATCAATGAAATGGAAGAACGGATCAGTACTATTGAAGATACAAAAATAAAAAGAGCCAAAAGAGAAAAGGAGAGAGAAGTGCAAATGAAGCAGTAGGAGAATACTCTTAGACAATTATCAGACTCCATGAAGAGAGGAAATATAAGAGTTACAGGCATTCAGAAGGTGAGGAGAGAGACAAAGGAACTGAGAAATTATTTAAAGAGATAACTGAAGAAAACTTCCCAAGCATGAAAAAGGAGAGGAATATAGATATACAAGAAGCGAGAAGAACTCCCAATTACCACATTGAAAAGAAAACTACAGCAAGACACCTAATAGTAAAGCTTGCAAGAGTCCAAGACAAGGAAAAAATAATGAAACTGGCAAGGGGGAAGAAACAGATAACTTATAAGGGAAAACCAATCAGATTCACTTTAGACTTCTCCGAAGAAACATTACGGGCAAGAAGAGACTGGAGTAACATATTCAGCAAACTTTAAGACGGCAAATGCCAACCAAGATTACTTTACCCTGCAAAACTCTCCTTCCTCTACGAAGAAAAAATATGGACCTTCTCAGACAAACAGAAACTCCAGAAATTCATTACAATTAAACCCCCACTCCAAAAAATTCTGTAAGAAGCCCTAAAGCCAAAACCAACAGAGGAATGAACAAGAACAGAATAAAGCAAGGAATAAAATCACAAAAAAGACAAACAAAATGGCAAACACAGATGCCAATATATCAATATTAACTCTAAATGTAAATGGATTAAACTCATCAATGAAAACACAGAGTAGCAGGCTGGCTTAAAAAACAAAATCCAATCTTCTGCTGTCTCCAGGAAACACATTTAACCACAAAAGATAAACATAGACTGAAAGTAAAAGGTTGGAAAACAATCCTACAAGCAAATGGACCAAAAAAGAAGGCAGGAACAGCCATACTTATATCAGATGAAATAGACTTGAAATTAAAAAAGGTAAAAAGAGACATAAATGGACAATACATTATGATCAAGGAGACAATACATCAGGAAGATATAACACTCATTAACATATACTCACCAAATGAAGGGGCACCAAAATATATTAAGACAATTATTATCAGCTCTGAAAACAGACATTAAAGAAAATATGTATATAGTGGGAGACTTCAACACCCCTCTCTCACCAATGGACAGATCAACAAGACAAAAAATAAACAAAGACACTAGAGCCCTAAATAAAGACATAGAACTCATGGACTTAACAGACATTTATAGGACACTGCACCCAAAAAAAATTTGAGTATACATTTTTCTCAGTGTGCATGGATCATTCTCCAGAATTGATCACATACTGGGCCACAAGACAAACATTAACAGATACATGAAGATCAAAATCATTCCAACTATCTTCTCCAATCATAAAGGCGTCAAGCTAGAAATAAATCATGAAAAGAAAACAAGGAACCCTCCCACTTCATGGAGATTGAAATTCACACTAGTGGAAGACCACTGGACTATGAGGGGATCAAAGAAGAAATTAAAAAATACTTTGAGTTCAATGACAAAGAAGACACAACTTTCCAGAATGTATGGGATGCAGCAAAAGCAGTAATAAGAGGAAAATATATAACAATACAGGCTCACATCAACAAACAAGTAAGAACTCAAAAAAACAACCTAATCTCACATCTCAAAGAGTTAGAAAAAGAACAACAAAAAAACCTAAAGCCAGTAGAAGAAAGGAAATAATAAAAATCAAAGCAGAAATTAATGAATTAGAAATTAAAAAAAAAAATCCAAAAGATCAATGAAACCAAAAGCTGGTTCTTTGAAAAAATAAACAAAATAGACAAACCTCTAGCCAGGCTCACAATGACAAAACAGGAGAAAACACATATAAACAGGATTATAAATGAAAGAGGAGAAATCACAACAGACTCAGCAGAAATCAAAAGAATAATCAGAGATTACTATGAACACTTATATGGAAACAAATTTAACAACCTAGAAGAGATGGACAAATTCCTAGAACGATATAATCATCCAAAGCTGGCCAAAGAAGAAAGAGAACAACTAAACAGACCAATTACAAGCAGCGAAATTGAGGCAATAATCAAGCACTCCCCAAAAACTAAAGCCCAGGCCCAGATGGTTCACAAATGAATTCTACCAAACGTTCAGCAGTGAATTAGTGCCTATCCTACAGAAACTCTTTCAAAAAATTGAGAAAGAAGGAATACTACCAAATACGTTCTACAAAGCCAACATTATACTAATACCAAAACCAAAGAAAGACAGCACAAAAAAAGAAAATTACAGGCCAATCTCCCTGATGAACACTGATGCAAAAATCCTCAACAAAATCCTTGCCAACAGAATCCAACAATGCATCAAAGGCATAGAACACCACAATCAAGTGGGATTCATCCCAGGGGCACAAAGATGGTTCAACATACGAAAATCAAGAAGTGTAATCCAACACATCAACAAAAAGAAAAACAAAAACCATATGATCATATCAATAGATGCTGAGAAAGCATTCGACAAAGTCCAACATCCATTTATGATGAAGGCCCTTGAAATTCTCGGGACATAAGGAACATACCTCAACATCATAAAGGCCATATATGACAAACCCACTGCCAACATTATTCTCAATGATGAAAAGCTGAAGGCCTTTCCTTTAAGATCAGGAACAAGACAAGGATGTCCTTTCTCACCACTGCTCTTATTGCCCTAGCCAGGGCAATAAGACATGAGAAAGACATACAAGGAATCCAGATAGGGAAAGAAAAAGTAAAACTATCACTATTTGCAGATGATATGATAATATACATAGAGAACCCTAAAAACTCCACACAAAAACTACTCAAAATAATCAATCAGTTCAGTAAAGTAGCAGGATACAAAATCAACACACAAAAATCATTAGCCTTCCTATACACAGTCAGTTGGAAGAAGAAGAAATCAAAAAAACCATCCATTTTATAATTGAAAGCAAAAAAATCAAATACTTGGGAAGAAACCAAACAAAAGAGGTGAAAGATCTATACAAAGAAAATTATAAAACACTGTTAAAAGAAATTGAAGACACAAAGAAATGGAAAGACATCCCCTGCTCATGGATTGGAAGAATCAACATTATTAAAATGGCCATCCTCCCAAAAGCAATATTCAGATTCAATGCTATTCCAATAAAAATCCCAATGACATTCTTCAAAGAAATAAAACAAATACTGATAAAATTCATATGGAATCACAAATACCTAAAGCCCTACTGATGAAAACAAAGGAGAAAGGAGGTATCACACTTCCAAACTTCAAGCTATACTACAAAGCCATAATAATTAAAACAGTTTGGTATTGGAACAAAAACAGACACACAGACCAATGGAACCAAACAGAGAGCCCAGAAATAAAGTCGCACTTATATGAACAACTAATCTTTGACAAAGGAGCAAAGAACATGCAATGGAACACGGACAGTTTGTTCAATAAATGTATTGGGAAAACTGGACCTCCACATGCAAAAAAATGAAACTAGACCACTAAATCTCACTGTGCACAAAAATCAACTCAAAATGGATAAAAGAACTGGACATAAGACCTGAAACCATAAAATATATAGGAGAAAATATAGGCAAAACACTACAAGACATACATCTCAAAAACATCTATAGAGACTCATCACCCAAAGCAGTGGTAATGAAGGCAAAGATAAACACCTGGGATTACATCAAACTGAAAAGCTTCTGCACAGCAAAAGAGACATTAACCAAAACAGAGAGACACCCCACTGATTGGGGAAAAATCTTTGCACTACATCCAACTGATAAGGGACTGATCACAAAGATATACAAAGAACTCACACGGCTCAACACAAACAAAATACACAATCCAGTCAAGAAATGGGCAGAAGAACTCAAAAGACATTTCTCCAAAGAGGAAATGCAAATGGCCAACAGGCATATGAAAAAATGTTCAATTCAACATCCTTTATAATCAGGGAAATGCAAATCAAAGCCACACTGAGATACCTTACACCAGTAAGAACGGCACATATCAAAAAAAACAAGCAACAACAAATGTTGGTGAGAATGCGGTGAAAAAGAACTCTCCTACATTGCTGCTGGGAGTGCAAACTGGTCCAACCATTGTGGAAAGCTGTCTGGAGGCTCCTCAGTCTACTAACAATGGAGCTACCATACGATCCGGCAATTCCACTCCTAGGGATCTATCCAAAGGACACAAAAACAGTGATTCAAAAGAGCACCTCTACACCTATGTTTACTGCAGCACTATTTACAATAGGTAAAACCTGGAAACAACCCAAATGCCCAAAAATAGATGACTGGATCAAGATGTGGTATATATACACAGTGGAATATTATTCAGCAATCAAAAAAGATAAACTCATGTCATTCGCAGCAACAGGGATGGAGCTAGAAGAAATTATGCTCAGTGAAATAAGCCAGAAGGAAAAAGAAAAATATCAGATGGTTTCACTTATAACAGGAATATAGGGGAACCAAATAAGACATCGGTGTAAAAAAAGTAGTAACAACAGTACAAAACACAACAAAGCAAAAACAGACAATTATAAAACAGAGAAATATTGTAGGGGAGGAGGAGGGAGAGGGGTGAGAGGGATGGAGGGAGGAGCACAGGGGACTGTGGTGATGGTGCATGGGTGCCTTGGGGAAGGAGATTCTATGGGGACTCAATCTGAGGGGGTGGGGGGAAGCAAATATTGTCTTAAAAATGTAAAAAATGATAAATGTTATAATAAAAAAGATGAAAAAAAATTGAACCAGAGCAAAGCAAGTGCTATAGAGAACACGGTAGAGGAAGACGGTTCTGGGAGGACCTGACTGAAGACCTGCATACAGTACTCTGTCTCACCCAGTGACTGGCAGAGTGAGGGCTGTGAGGCATTCAGCCTAACAAGTGCCCCTTGGGCCAATGGAGAGTTCACACTACAAGCAGAAATAGCTCAAGAGTACTTGTGTATGAAGCACTTCTAAAATTAAGAGGTTGATAGCTGTCTTTTATTTATGCAGTTATTTTAATTGATAGTAAAAATTATTCTCACAAATTGCAGTGAAAAAATGAATGAAAAGAAAGGATTTCAAAATGGTTTAAAATATTTCAACACTTCTACAACTTCAATGATGGAAAATTAAATATGAAGTAAACATACTCAATTACATACCACAGTTAAGAAAAATAAAATCTGAAACCAATTACCATTTATTTCTGAGTATATTTAGTTTGCTTGATAAATTCTATGTGATCCCTGAAGATCATTATTTTATTTTTATCCCTCATGCCTAGCAAATTCAAGTGCAAAGTAGGTATTTAATGAATTACAATGAATAAGCAAATGCATACACACAGCTATGAGTAGTCTAGAAAACAGGAGTCAAGAAATAGTATGTGGTAGGCCTTAGTGCCCTTAAGAATGAAATAAGTGCTACAAAGAATGGAAAGAACTATATACTTTTTACATACTGACAATGTGTTTTGCTCATTATAAACCAGGAGTCTTACTATCAATTTATAGGCAGGAAGAACAATTAATCGTAACGAAACTGTAACTACCTTTTGTAAGATTTTCTGATGGGTATCAACCTCAAATCAGTATGTTATCCCATGTCATCACTTCAGGGTACCCTGGGGCATCTAATTCATACTGGTAGGATGTTAAAAAACCCTACAGTTTAAAGCTACATGAGGAAATACTGCAAATGCTTTGACCATTTTCAGCCAGAATACCTTTGGCCTAAGTGTTTCTAAAACTGCTCTATAGGAAAATCTTGGCTTTGTCTACATTTATCCCTGTAATGCATTTCTATGCTTTAGAGGTGCAGACTTTTCACTGGACTTAGAATACCTAGGTGCTGTAAGATCAGTCTCCCAGAAATTGTTCAGATAGGCTTTTTCCAAGATGCCCAGTGTAAGCTTTTTCCAACATGCTGTCTTGGTCTATGGCAACTAAGGCTGATTGAGGTCCTGCAGGTCTCCAGTGAAACTGTGATCATTACCTTAAAGAATGAAGATAACGCAGATTTAGGGTCATCTCCATAATTTTTTTTATTGGAGAAACCCATCTTAAGGCAGGGCAAACATGCAGAGGCAAGATTCTGTCACATTAAGTCATCCCTTCCTTGTCATGTGAGCTCCCCCCATCTCCTCTCTCCTCAACACCCCAGGGTCCTGATCTCATTCTTCAGGGTTTAGGATATAAACCCTCAGTTTGTGCAATTCACTACAGAATTTACAACCATGTAAGTTCTCCAGAGATATGAAATTAAATTTGGCCTTTCTCTCCTCCTTATCTAATATTAGTTTGTTTGGGGCCTCCCCTGGTGGCGCAGTGGTTGAGCGCTGGGCTGCGGAGCTGCCCACAGCCTCTGCAGCGCTGGTTCGATCCCCGGCCACCGGCAAGGGTCCCACATGGTGCGCAGACCTCTCCTGCCATGTGCTGCTCCCCTCAGCAGTGTATTTCGTCACTCTGCCTGTTCTGCTCCCTGCTCTGGCTCTGGTGAATTCTCTCACTCACCCGTGCTTCTGACTGTACCCAGTGCTTGTATGAATAAATAAATAAATCTTTAAAAAAAAATTATTAGTTTGTTTGCTTGACCAGCCAGAAAAGAACCCAGAAGGGTGTAGGAATTTTCCCCTGCATCCTTAAAGTACCTCAGTTCTATAATGGATTAACATTACATTACAGTATTAAATTCTTCTGACATTTCCCTCAACAAAAAGGACATTGCCGATGGATCATTACCTGAATCTTGTTTTGTTACCCAGAGAAGACAAAATGTTTGTTTTTCTTTAGAAAATATGGTCCAAAGGATAAGTTTTTCATCTATTCCTTTGCAAATGAGTTCTATTCTTGGACTGAATTAGGCCAATGGAAGTTAACTTCCTTAAGCCATAAAACTAACTATGTAAGACCTCTCTGGTGGCGCAGGAGGTTGAGCTTCACACTTTGAAGCTGTCCACAGCCTCTGCAGCGCTGGTTTGATCCCGGCTGGCTGGGCAGAAACCTACTTGGTGCAGCAGACCTCTCCTGTCTCGCCCACTGCTCCCCTCAGCAGTGTATTCTGTCAGTCTGCCTGTTCTGTTTCCCGCTCTGTCTCTGGTGAATCCTCTCACCCGCCACCTGCCCTGTGTCCCCTCTCCCCCGCACATCTGGCCTGTACCTTGTTTTTAAATCTTTAAAAACAACAACAACAACAAAAAATTAACTCTTCAAAGAGACATCCTCAGTGTCTCAATATTGTTGTGTTAATTTTTTCAAAGGTCTCTGGTATTTTGTTTTTCAATGAAAAAAAGAAAAATTATCACTGTTCATTATATTGATCAATTTCCCAAGTATAAAATTAATCTAATGAGGGCCTCCCCAGTGGTGCAGTGGGTTGAGTGTAGTACTGTGAAGCTGTCCACTGACTGCAGCACGGGTTCGATTCCTGGCTGACCAGGGAGACACCCACAAGGTGCAGCAGACCTCTCCTGTCTCACCTGCTGCTCTCCTCAGCAGCGCTTTCGGTTGTCTGCCTGTTCTGCTCTCCCCTCTGTCTCTGGTGAATTCTTTCACCCTCCTGTGCCTCTGGGCCTATACCCCAATTCTTGTATAAATAAAATAAAAAATAAATCTTTTTTTTTTTAAATTAATCTACTGAGACATCTGCTTTGGAATTTGAAATTAGAAAAATTTTCCTGTCCCCAAGGAACATCTTTGTATCTTTTCTTTCCTTTTTTTTTTTTTGACTCAGAAACCCTATTTCTTTTCTTCTCTTTCTAATGAGATTTATCGGCTTTTGGCTTTAGCCTTGGCTGTCCAGAAGCTAAGAGTTGTTTTAATGTCTAATCACAGCAAAAATAGTAGTCTCCTTATTGTTGGCTTTTTTTGTTTTCTCTTTTACAATCATGTCAAAAACCTCAGTTTCATTTACCATTTTACTTATCTTCTTATACTCTGCCTTCTTTCTGGGTTCTCAAATTCTTTTGAATATGCATCGGAGTATAAGCACCACTCAAAAATAAAGATCTACATAGTCATCTTATTTTTAGCAGAACTAGAGAAACTGCTCAAAGTTCATAGAAATTAAATGCATGATGCCTTCTGTATGCATTATTTCCTTTATCCCCCAGAAATGCATAAATACTTTTCAAAGGAATGGTTACTATTTTTTTTTAAACAAATTTCAGTAGGCATATAAACTAGCTCATTCTACATAGTGCTTTAAAAAGAAACCATCCCCCAGTATTGATATTGCTGCACACTGTGATACTATATTTAAGCCCATTTTGGCTGGGAAGGTATGTTTTTGTTTGAGTTCTGTGAACAGGACCAACAGAAAGTTTTTTTTTTAAATCTCTTCAAATAGAACTTTAAGTATTTTTTTTAAATCATACAATGATCTAATGGTGACACAAATTAAGTAAAGGGTGGTGCATCCACTCAATGATTATTATGTAGCCTTTTAATATGCAGACATGAACTCGTGGTTAGTGACATGAAAAACTGGATATATTGTTTTATCAAGAAGTGTGTTCACCTTATTAAAGATACTGATTTTGTGATTATATAGAAAAATAACCTCATTTTTTAAAAAAACACAAGTTGGAATTACATTAAAAGTGTTAAGATGTCCAATTTACTTTTATAAGCTTCCACACATACTAATACATAGATTATGGATATACATATACACACACACAAAGCAAAATATCACCTACTTTAGAAGTTTATTGATGTTTACTATTGTTGTCTTTGGTATTTTATATGTTCAAAATTTTCATAACAAATATTTTGTATCATTATCCTATTTTTTAAGGGAAATATGCACAAAAATATTCATAAACTCCTCTGGAAAGCTAAGCTACAATTATCCAGATATGGGCTTACATAGTTTGTTTCATACTTTACTCTGTTTTTGAATTTTGTGCAATCAGCATGCTTGTCACTTTTATATTCAGAAAAAAGCTATCCCAAAAATCTTTCAATTTAGAACACATCACAATATTCTTAAAATAAATAGCATACAATGTTACCAGGCTTATCACCTAGAGCCAGATGTTTTCTTCTCTCACCTGTGATGAAGACCTCGGAGCTTACAACTTTCAGTGAGCATCATTGTCACCTGAATTTCAGAAGCTTGGTCTATATATATATTAAAAAAAAAAAAGTATTTTGAATGGCAGTACTATAGGTAATATTTTCTGCTATTAGTAAATAATTATTTCAGACTATAATGTAAATTTTTATTGAAAGTTACAGGTAAATCTAAATAGGTATAGCCTAAAATTTTATTGCACTAGACAGTCTTACCACTGAAAAGGCCAAAAACTATTAATGAAAAATTTGACAACATAAATATTAGAAGTTAAGAATTCGCAAACAAGTAGAAAAAGTAGTAACAAACTGGAAAAATATCAGCAACACATAGGCATATAAAGGGCTAATTTCCTTTTGTATTTTTAAAGCATTTTTTACTTATTTTATTTTTTTATTGAGGTAATGTTAATTTACATCACTGTATGATTTTAGGGGTATAATTTCTTTTTTTAAATCTCCCTTTTTTAGATAGTTCACACAAATCAATAAGAAAAAAATTTTAAAGAGGCAAAGGATGCATAAAAATAGTTGGCTGACAAAAGAAACACAAATGATAAACAAAACTATAAAATGATTTTCAGCTTTACTCCCAAGTACAGAAATGGAAATTAAACTAGAAGATGCATATTCCCTATCAGATTGCAAAACACAAAAATCTGTCCTACCTGTAAGTTTGGGCAAGCGTAAGCAAACAGGCTCATTGATAGGGTAGGTGTGGAAAGCACATCTCACAGAATTTTAAAATGCATATAACACTTTTTTCATAAATCCTAAAAGACTTCTCTACAATATATACAATATATCACAAAAGATGATCTGTATATATCAGGAATATAGTTCCACAGTAACAACAAAAAGAAAACTTCAAAGCCATCATTGTTCCCATCAGCAGTGAATTATTTGAGTTAGCATATCAGAATACTATGCAGCTACTTTTAAAAACTAAAATTTAAGTCTTATAAGTAATGACAGAAGATGATCTCCAAGGTAAATTTTGGAAGCAAGGTGCCAAACTGTGTTTTGGTGATCAGTTACATTTTTTAACAAGCTTATCTGAAAATTTTCATACATACATTTGGGTAATTTTTTTTTTTCTTACTCATAGAGAGAACATAAGAAATTTTTTTTGGTGATACTTTCAGAGATGTGAGAATTTACATTCTTACCTCTCTGCAGTTAAAATCAAAAATAAAATATAATTAGGAAAGATGTAATTCTGCAATAGCTAAAATTAATAACATTATCCCAATTTACTTTTGACTTTTAAACTCATGGTCTTTGGTCCAGAGTTAAAAAAAAAAAAAGAAAACTAAAATTGGCTTTTGTCCAATGATTTTAAAACAAAAACATAACACAATTTATCAATATCTTTAGTTTGCAACCTCCAAAATAACTTTTAAGCCATCAAATATCTGAACAAATCTACAAGGATTGCTCATGTTGCAGGGCCCAGTCTCTTAATTGTATATTCTACACTATGTAAAAAGAACATTGGCATTAAATGAAGCGTATTTTTATTTAAGAAATCCTGAAAATAGTTTTTTTTAATAATTTTTAGATATCACGAACAAAATAAGAGTATAGTGTATCCTTAAAAACACTTCCACAGAATAACTAATCTGTATGTCAATAGTAAGAACAGTAATAATTTATAAAGCTTACAATCAATGAGCTAAGAGAAAGAAGACAACTGGCAAAGCCAAGATTCACACCTCTGCTTGCCCCACTAAGTAAAGTGCTGAGCCAGTGATAAAATCCAGAATTCTGGCACAATGATGGCATGTCATATTCACTCATTAAAGGTTGTGCTGTCACAGTTGAGAAATTGCAAATTTCATTTTCCTAGTTCAACTAGTGGAAACACTCCTGCCCTGCTACCTGCTACTGTTCCCTTTTGAGGCAGTTTCACTTAGTTAAGACTTTTATAAGAATGTAAAAATGGGTGGACAAAAAGTCAAGAACTTCAAACATTTGATACTTTTTTGGAAACGGTTCCTCACAACAACATCTGTTGGAATAAACTATCTAAACACACTTAAAAATTAGGATTATTTAGTAAATGAGACTAATTTATAATAATTCAGAAATTATTTTTAATGAAATTATGGCCAGGACTAACTGGGGGTTGTAGGATGTTTTAAGGATTAAAAACCAGTAATAGTTGAGAGTCTGCATCCACTTAGTAAAAGTTTATCTTACTGTCAACTGACATGGAGACCCGGGAAGAACAAAAGATAATTTCAGGATGTATCATTTTACACCTAAATTTTTTAAAGTTCTTATCTATGATAAGCATATTCTATAAACAAAGGATACTTGAAATGGATGATAATGATAAGAAAATGCTGAAATGGGAAAAAAAAATAGTATCCATTTAGTAAGATACTAAACCAATTTTCCTGGATTCCTTCCCTAGTATAGCCCTAGTCTTTTACTTTTCAATACTGAGAGGTCTATCTTCAAGATATATACATTTAAAAAGAATACTATAAAGTAATTTATACTCAAAAATTATAAGAATGAACAAAAAGATTAAAAAATTTATTCCAAAATTGCAAAAAATTAGCAGGTATAAAAGAAGAATTTCATACCAATAACAAACTAATTCATTTATTTTATGGAATTCAATTACACAATATTCATGCTGTGAAATTCAGATTCTAACTTCAATCTCTGAAAATATATACTGGAATATCCATAAAGTCTATGCAAAATTAAGAATTTTTGAAGATGCTAAACTAATTTCCTACATATGCCTAAAAACAGAAGGCCAATGATCTTTGAGAAATTTTTTGCATTTTCAACTACACTTCTAAATTGTCTAGCATGTAACAAGGCATGTAGTTTTGTGAGATTCTGTCAGCTCTATGAAGCTTTAATTAAAAAAAAATCCATAAGAATAAATCTCAGAGATACCCAATCACATGGAATTCTCTCTTTTAACAATTTTGAGGTAAGGGCTGTGGTCAATGCACTTCCTCTCAGTTTCCCATGCAAATCATGACAATACCTTGGCTAAGGACTCGCTGTGCTTTTTCTGGTTTCCGTCTAGCTCATGTGGTAAGGCAGAGGAACAACCAAGTGACTACAATTCAAGTGTATATGGAAAAAGAAAGCTTATCTTGTAAAACAAACCCAGCATCCGCATTGTGTTTACTTATCACTTCTATTTCCATTTCTCCCCCATCCAACCTTACATCACCCTACTCTGTACAGAAACCTCTAGTTAATTCAATATTTATTCAGAACTAATTAATAAAAGCATAGCTCTAAATTGTCCATAGAATATTTACAAATATTTATGAATCCTAAAAGAAACAGGAGCAGGTAATGTTTCTTTTGAAAAAAGGAGTGTAACAAGAGGCAGTAGTTATTACATTTATAAGAATAAAAGTGTAAAATATTCATTAAAGCTAGTTAGAAAACCTAGTCAGAGTTAACTTAAATATTAACCTTTGGAAGTATTTTGGAGGCTAGAAGAAGTAAGTGAAAAAAATAATGAAAAATATAAAAAGTTAAATCATTTCTTCAGAAAAAATAAAAGGGCTGTGCGTTTCTGCAGCATTCTTCAACAAGCAATTTTGCTAAATTCAAAGCAATCAAATTCCAAAGATTTTTTTTGCTGGATTGATATAACTCAAGTTTTTAGAAATAATAAAGATAAACCCTTCATACTTTGCAAGAATTCCTTTCAGTAAATTTAGAAACATAAGTTCTATAAACTAAATTTATAATAAACCTCATAAGACTGTCACCTCCTACTCATAAAAGTGAATTAAATTTTTCCCTCAATTTCTACTTTCAAAACACTAAATATTTTTCCAAAATTAATATCTTATCATCCCAACCTACAGCAGATACTGTTAGACATTAACATCCTATAAATACATTTTTCTTTCTCTTAAAAGGCACAAATAATAGACTTAAGATTATTTAAGTTTTTACAGACATCAGTTAAGAAATAATTAAAAGTCTAGTATTTCAAAAGGTCTTATAATTTATTAGCATTAGGGAATAAGCTATACATAATATTATAGTGTATTTTGATAGGAACCTCTAATTGAAAAATATGTATAAATCGATAAATGAAAAAATTAGGCATCACATTTCAATAGGTGGCCCAAAGCACAGTATGTGAAAATGGGTATTCTGTTCATGAAAACATTAACTACCTTTAAGAGAAAAATCTGGAAATATCTAACAAATTTTAAATATAATCAACTGTTCAGCCAGCAACTCCAACTATGAATATACCTGAAAAACTACATTAAGAAATATTTTTCTGCAACAATAAATATAATAGCCAAAAAGGGGGGGGGGGTTGAAGGAAGACAAACAGTTGCTTGAGTAATGTCAGCCTAGGGCTAACTGTTTTTGTCTACAATGAGGGGATACTAACAACAATGCTTTTTAAGAGAGAAAAAGATAGTGCCAAAAAATTTTAGCCTAGGATAAAGATAGTAATAGATACAGCAACAATAAAGTCAAGTGGATATAGTTTAACCAAAAGCCTAAGTAATTTCTAATAAATGTTTATGTCTTGATTTATTAGACTGTATCCAATACCTAATGAGGTCAACCCAAATCTTCTAAAAAAGCCTCAGGTGGACTGATTTAAAGGTCTGGCACACACTGAGAATCTATGCCACATTAGACAGGGTAGCACTGTGGAAACAGTATAGAAAATACCCTACCTTTAACTGTTTTTACAAATGCCTGCTTTTCTTTATTTGGATCTTTTTCATCTACTAAAATCCCATGGAAAATACGGCCGAAAGTACCTAAAAAAAAAATAATATTTAATGAGATCATGTGAAAACCTTCATAAAATTATAACTACCAAACTTTCTGGCACAATCTAACTTAAGCATAACAAGGGTATATGTGATAAACAACATGACTCTAGCCCTGGCAATGAAAATCTTTGTCTTTTAATGACTAGTTGAAGTTCTTTGTGACTATTAAATAATCCTAACTTGCTTTTAAACTAAGCAAGCTGTCGCCCGCTGCTCCCCTCAGCAGTGTACTTCGTTCGGTCCTTCTGCCTGTTCTGCTCCCTGCTCTTTTCTCTGCTCTGGCTCTGGTGAATTCTCTCACCTTCCTGTGCTTCTGACTGTACCCAGTGCTTGTAAATAAATAAATCTTAAAAAAAAAAATCTCTAATACAATGTTCATTGAAAATCAATCACAGCTTTCTCTCACTAGAAACTTTTACTTTCCTTCCTTCACATTTTAAAAAATATGTTTGCAAACAGTTTTACTTTGCTGCAGATACCTTGCATATGAAGATGCGTGCTCTAATGTCTTTCCCTCTATGACTTAGAGTTATTGGTGCCTGCCTAGTAGGAGTCAGAGGTCTACGAAACAGTGTAACTTCGATGCTTGAGGCAGAAAAAACTTTTGGATAATCTTTATTTAAGACACTTTGCTTAGAACTGAGTAAATATTTTCAAACACTGTAGCTAATACATAGCCAGAACTATATACCTTGACCCCTTTGATACCCGAAGTTTACCTTGCTTACACTTTCACTCTCTACCAGAATAGGACTGTAACAACTTCTACCCTGTCTTCCTAGTACCTATTCCCACTTATAAAAAGCATTCCTAAACATATACTTAAAATCCATTATGAATGTAGGGAATATATACAAAAGAACATCTGTGTGTATGTGTGTGTGTGTGTGTGTGTATAACCTTACAAAAAGGTTACTATAATTGATAGTCCTATCAGCAATGTATAAGAGCGCTTGTTCCCCCATTCCATCTGTCAGCCTGGATGTTATCTATCATTTTAAATTTTGCCAACCTGACAGATGAAAAATGATATGCAACTATTGTTGTATTTGACCTCTTTTTTATTGTTAATTAGCCACTGTGTTTTCTTTTATGAATTTAAAAATAAGCTATAAAATAGCTTATTATTTATTATTTTTATAATAAAAGGAAAGCAAAGATGAGCAAGCCAGGAAGGGAAAGGGTATTATTTTGTACTAAACACCTATTACGTGTTAGTTCACTGAATATATACCATTTCATCTAATCTTCATAACTACTTTAAGAGTTGATACAGTTCAAATTTATGGAAGAGGAAACTGACATGGAAGACATTAGGTGATTTCTCGAAGGTCTCATAGGTAAAAAATGGGAGTGGAACTTGAGTATAACTCCAAAACCCATGCACTTCTTCTGCTAGACCCCTCTTACTATCTGTCAGATAAAAAACAATTTAGAATACTTTAAAGAGGCCTGCCAGGATGTGATCATCTTTAAACAAGAACTACAACAGAAAAACATACTTTAAAGATAACAAACACTAAAATATATGCTTTCATATACTTGAAAATCAAGAATGCACCAAAGCTGCATTAAGGTAAATAAAAGATTTAAAGAAAGAGAACATGAAAATCAGATTAACAAGTGCTTTCTATCATTAGACACAAAGTGAGATGGAATTCATAGAATTTGAAACAGAAAGATTTTAATGCTAACATTAAATCTTCCCTGAAAAATTGATTTTGAGATCAATACCTTCTTGGAGTACATCTTTTAGAGTTATCCTCTCCCTTGATATTGCTATATCCTTCACCTTGGCTTTTGCTTCCAAAAGGGTGACACTTCTCAGGTCATTCTTCTCTATCCTCAAGGTGGGATAACCTGAGGAGCCAACATAGCCAAACCAAGAAATATAAATACCCTTAATATAGCCTCAGGGTAGTCAACTAGTTCAGGTAGTGCCTCAGGACTAAAGTAACAGGAATTAATAAGTATAAGAATCATAAAAGGAAAAAGGTATATACATGAGCAGAAAGGATTGCTTATGAAAATCAATTTAAAGAAATATTTTTTAATCTACTACAAAATCTTAAAAAGCAGAATTAAAACAAGAAATACTTAAAAATAATACTATCATCTCAATTGTCTTTCAATCAAATGAAACAAGCTTTGATTGATAGAATTTAATTTTTTTATTGGCTGTTTTTCTTCCAAAAGATTTTCTAATATAGTCTCCTAACAAAAGAACTTTTTAAATGAGAACCTAATCAATCAATGTGATTATCACTAAGTCAAGACTGGACTTGTGAACCCACTGTTTATCCTAACGATTATATTATTATTTGTATGGTTAATGATTCCAAATTATTTTAGACATAATTTATATACTAATTTATTATATACACAATTTATATACATAATAATACTCCAAGAGTATTTTCTCCCCAAGTATCTACAAATTACAGTGCAAAAACTTTCATAAAATCCTATTTTAAAAGAGGAAACCAGATCCCATTCTCTTAAATCTCATGGCAGCTAGCTTCCTATTATGGTAGAAAACAATGTAAAAGTCTTACCATGGTCCATAAGAACATCAAACAACTCATTAAATCCAAAGCTTCTGTTTTCATGCACCTCAGTAGCTTACTCTAATTACCTGAAAATCTTCCTTCTGAATCTTTGTAAAAGTTGATTCGGTAGCCCTCTCAACAGTTAATCTATGGAAATCTCCCCAAATCAAATCTAATTCTAGCAATTAAGCTTTAATTTTATTTTTAATACTCTGACTTTAGACTATTTCATTCAATATCCTAGAAAGCAAAATTTGAAGGTTAAGGTTAATTTATTACATGTTAGGCACAATGTACATAGAACAGTACACACATCTCCCAAGTAATGAGCCACAGAATAGTACTGATAGACCATACAACTTTGGTAAATCATCTTTAGAATTAAATTAACTCTTACTGGTGATAGGAGTTGCATTGTTGGGTGTGTCAGCTCTCAGATACTGAGTCGTCTGTGTTGAAGGCTGAGACAGCCCTTGGGAACTACTGCTGGCACTGATGCTGCAAACAATTTTTAAGAGAAAATAACTGGCAAGTCAGCTTAAATGAGAAATTTCCTTTTCCATACATATAAAATGCACACAGCTATATAATCAGTCTAAAATTTTGAAGGAGATCATAACAATGCATGAATCTTTATCACAAATGTTCTGTATTGAAATTTTAAACTACCTTATAATGTATACTCTTTTTACTTTCTATCTCCACTATCTAGCAGGTTCATTTTATCAAAGTCATTAAAGAAAGTACTAGTCCTCAGAAGTCACAGAAAGCAGTCCTGAATCTCACACAATGATATACTAGGGAATTATAAGGATCATCTCTTAGAAAAAGAGCCAGTGCCATTCAACTAGATTGTTTTTAAGAAAAGGTTCAGAAAGGATTCTGTTCATGATGGTCCAAAATCAAGTGGCCTGCAGATGAGGAAATAATAAAGCAAATCAAAAGTGTTGATATGCTTAAAGCTTGGAAAGGCATATCCTATCTGATTCAAGTTCGTTTAATCACATACATTTGGCTTCTTTTAATTTCCCTAATCCTATCTATAGAATTTATGAAACTTACCATAAACCTCTAGTACTTGAAACATGATACCATATTCTTTTAATAATACTGGAGACCCAGAAGATGGAAGGTTCATGTAACTTCTAACTCTACATTTGAGATTACTGCAAATCAATGCCTCACAAATGTGTACTTTTGCCTTTTCAGGCAACAGCCTTATTCCACGTCACCCTTGAGCACAATCCAGTCCCACTGCCTCTACTCCTATAAATGTGCAGCAGTAGAAAATGAAGTACAGAAATTCAGCAGGAAGAGTGAAATCACACAGCAGAATGTCAACCTTCCATGTTTCCCTTAGCAGGATTAGCAGAACCCAATCAGAGTTCCTGACTTTCTTAAACATTCAAAGTCTTTTAACTGACCACTTCCCACACAATAGGTCTGTATTTTCAAAACCCAATGATTAAAAAAAAAATACAGAATGAAAAAAAGCTGCTATTCAAGAGCTGAACTGTATGAATTTATACAAGCAGTGGGTATGGGGGGAAATACAGTAAAGTGATGAAGAACATAAACCATGAAATCAAAACTGCCAGCACTGCTTTTTATCAGCTGTACGATCTACGGCAAACAAAATATTTTGGAGCCTCAAATTCCACATGGATTTTAAGGAACATAATACTAGCTCCTGACAAGGCTGCTACAAGGATTAAATGAAAAATATATAGGCAAGGCATTCAGAACAGTGCCTGGCATTCAAACATATATTCACAAATTATTATTACTAATTATTTTTATTACTAACATTATGTTTTCCCAATCCTTAGATTATAAAGGAACCATGGGGTATCTGTTTTTGCAGTTCTCAAATATCAGTCTAGAAATCAAAGTTGTTAAAAGTCCGTGATTCAGTAATGAGAAGGAAAAACAAGCATTACCATCCCCAAAGAGGTGGAGGGAAAAACTTCAGTTTACTTACTTAAAAAGGGACTAAGAAAATTTGCTTCCCCAGATTTCTGAGAGGTTCAAATTATATAAAAAATGTGAAAGTCCTACTTAAACATTGCCTGCATCACTGCAAGTTGAAAAAATGTACAACCTCAAATTAATCACTAGAAAATTGTGCTGATCTCCATTACATGAACAATAGGTGGCACTGCAGTACCACTTCAGAAAAGACACTGGGCATATAAAGATGTAATGAGTATGAACACGTCAATTTTTCATTCATTCAACAGATATTTGGGAGGGGGCCTGTATAATAAGTGAAGCACTATATTAAGTGTTCAGAACAATCCTCTTTGAAACCAGGTTTACTATTATGAGAAAAGCAGGGAGTTGTAGGAGATCTACCCTTGACACCAAGTAAAGTTAATTTTTATCTAGCTACATCACAGGAAGTGGAAAATTAGACAAAATGTACATTTACTAGCACTTACTAGTTTAAAAACAATCTAAATAAATCACCTCATTTGACTTTCATAAGCAAGTAAGAATAGTCAGGGAGATATTAACATTATTTTAGAGTCAAAGTTAGAATTTGGGCAAAGGTCATTGTCCTTCAGAGAGCACATATTCTGTTTTTATGTGTAACTCATTTATTTATTCATTCAAAAAATATTTATTTAGTTGTCTACTACTTGCCAGGTACTATGCTGAGGACACAGCAGTAAGCCTAACAGAAAAAGATCCTCCCCTTCTGAACCAACATTCCAGTGGGAACTTCTTGTTTAATACTGGCCTCATCTACAAACATTATAAACCTAATGAGAATAGGAAAAGTACCTGTTTGTTCACTCCTCCCACCTAGCACATAAGTCAGTGCCTGGCACAACAGGCCCCAAGCGAGTCCAATGATGCCTCAGTAAGGGCTCAATTAACACTTACTGAATTAATCAATCAATGAACTGAGAAAACCACACCTCTAGGAATAGAAAGACATAAACCAGGAGAATGGTCACTTCTGACATTAGCTACTGATATATATATTCAAAGACACAAAGAATTATTGGTGTTGCAAATGTTTTTGCCTCTCTCTACTCATTCTTCATGCAACATTCACTCAGGAGACACCTATTAGGCACAAACTACAGAAAGCAAATATGAGAAATAAAGGAGACTTTGTCACCAGTAATGGGAAGGGTGGCTGGGTAGAAGAGATAATGAAAACTGATTATATTGGCAAATAACAAGTTAAAGTACACCATAAAAGAGGAACGAACTTTCCTACAACCATAAACTACAATAGGGACAGGCTCTACAGTATGGATCAACCCCTTTGTGGAAAGAGTTACGTGTGAATGTGAGAAAAAGCTTTGCCTCTCCGGGATAAGCTCATCCAGAATAACAGAGACTGAAAATCAGATGAATTTATATTGTCAGGAGCAGGAAAGCTACAGACTGGCTCCACTGCGCTGGTATGAATAAATCTCAGGTAGTTTTATTCTCTGCCATTTAAGATGCTCTATTAATAAAAGGACTCTGACTCCTAAGTGCCTGAATCTCTCTATCCTTAGTCTATCACTACTAGCATTACTACAACCTGCTGGAGGAAAAAAAAAAAACATAATAATGGCATATACTATACAGCAGGACTTTGTTCTAAGAATTTACAGTATTTTCTCATTAAACCTTACAACACTCCTACTAAGTACATGCCATTATTATCTCTGCTTTATAGCAGAGAAAACTTACTCTATCTAGACCATAAAGCTAATGGCCAGAACTCAAACAGAAGTGCTGTGGCTTCAGAGTCCATGCTCTCAATCAGTAGACTATGCTCTGAAAATACATATTATAAAATGTTGCTTTAATTCAGAGAGTATCTGGAAGCCTTCACCAGAAAGTCAGAAAACTAAAGGACATCAATTCCTTTTTAGATGGTATTAGATGATTTTAGTAGGCATAGGTATATATGTCCCATGGACTCTAGGTTCTTACGCAACTCTGGCCTTTGTAGGTTCACAGCCCTAGCACACAAACAAGCATTAAAGAAAAATGCAACCCTATATGCATATCAAGACTGACTTCTAAATGCCATGCTTTTCAGTGAACCCTCTAACTCTACTTGTATCCTCTCTCAAGTCCTATCAAAATGTTCCTGTTAACTTCATTTTCCATTCAGTAATTTCCAAGCGCCACATATTCCCCTATAAGAAATCGAAATTTAATTTCACCACCACCAACTACAGAAAACATATTCTGAAGCACATTACCCTGTATTTCTCATTCATTCTTTTTCCCTTTTCTTTCTATACTCAGGTAAAGTAAGTAAAACAGTGGGGACAGAAAGCACTTAGGGTCAGGTATTAAATGCAACCAAGCTCCCTTCCCCTTGTGGTTTCTGTTTATGCCACAAATATGTAAACCCATTGTATGAAAGACACTGCACTAGGACTGAGGATTCAGTCACTAACAAAATACACTGCTCCCTAATTGGATAAAGGTTACTTTTTAGTAGATGACAAAAAAGTATTATAGAAGGAAAAAGGATAATAACTGCTGCCAAAAAGAAAGAAAGGCAATGCTAGAAAAGCAGAGAGCCCTGTGGGCAGAAGGAAAATATGAAGAAATGTGCTAAAGGGCAAGGTGTAAGGTAAAAGTAAGGACTAAGTAATCAATTGGCTGGAACACAAGTAAGGATATGCTGAGAAAGAAAGATTCAGAGAGTATGGGCGATACATCGCCATATAAAGGAAGGGACTGAAAGCCAAGTCATGAAGCAGAGAATGTCTTTAATCAGCAACTGGGAATCACTGAGGAGGGAAACAAGAATTGTTGGGAAAAGAAACCTGTCTACTACTCTGATCTTTCCCTCTTTCTCTATCCTGGCTACAATGTTCTCCCTGCCATCTCTGACTCATCCAGGCTAGGACAAGCACCTTTTGCATTCCCACACTATACTACACATATCACCATCATCAAATTTATAAACTTTTATAATTATGGGTTAGTGGCAAAGATTAAATACTTGAAGCCATGAGGTATATCATTAACATTTTTATTCCCAGCATTTAGCATAATATCTAACCCAGTATAACTCAAAGGCTATATATCAGAATCATCCAGGAACCTTTAAGAAAAATACCATGCCCACACACTAGTATACACCAATCACATCAGAATCTCTGGAAGTGGGACCCAAGTACTGATGTTTAAAAAGCTTCCCCAGGATTTCAATGTGCAAGCAGGTTGAGAACCAATGGGTTAAGTCACAGCAGGTTCTCAGTAAATATTTACTGGAAGAATGGCTGGCTAAAAGGCTGGCTGGCTGATTGGATAATGATGGTGGGACAAAAGAGGAGGAAGAAACTGGGTTACGTTTAAAAGGTACTAAGAGTCTAGAATAGAGTCATATCAAAGGGGTGGGTAAAAAATTAATCTCCATTTCCTTACCACCAACTAGTAAACTGATTTTTGACTTCACAAATTAAAAACAAACAAACAAACAAACAAACAAAACCAGAGAAACACAATGACAGTAATCACAAAGACAGTAATTTTTCCCTTCGCTTAGACTTAGTTATCCTCCCTCCTTCCCCTCCACCACCAAATGCCAGTGTGCATGGGTGTGTATGAACCCACATCTAAATGCAAGTAACCGCTTTTTTTTTTCTTCCCCAAAATATAAAGAATACCTGTCATCCAGTTCAATCCTTTTCATACTATGAAGGTGCAAAACAGCTAATATTATTGCTACAAGAAATATTACTGCACAGCAAACCCCTACACTGATATAAAACACACGAGTAGAAGTGGTTGGAGCTGCATGTACAGGATCATCTGAAATGAAAATGAAAAACACATTAAGCTTTTTAAATATATATATAAATTGCTTATGACCCAATATACACAATGAGTTTCCTGTTCTTGGTAAAAGATTTTCATTTCATGTGTCCTTTCTTTGATAAAATTAGTCACCAGTAGTGTGATGTAATTTTCACAATTTTTAAAATGTTTTTGTTGTAGCTTGAAAAAAAAAAGATTTTAAACAGAACTTCTGGCTAAAAAAGTGTAACAGTCATTTGCAAATGGTGTGTCCATACAGTAAACCATCTGTAGAAGTGCTATTCAACAGAACTTCCTGCAGAGATAGAAATGTTCTGCAGGTCGCTAACAAAGCAGCACTAGACCACCTGTGCTATCAAGCACTAGAAAAGTAGCATGAGGAACTGAAGTTTCATTTCACTTTAAGTAATTTAAAGTTCAATTGCCACATGTTTGAGGGTCAGATTACTTTTGTGCCAATGACCACTGACTTACAGGAGAAGGACTATACAAAAGGGACCCACAAGTTAAAAAAACAAACAAACAAAAACTCCATCTTTTTCTCTTCTGAGGTAATAATTTATTTTACTTATCTATTTTTAAAGAGAAAGGCAAGAAAATAAGGCTCAACTCATTAAATAATATTCAAGTTTTATATCATTCAATATAGAGAAAGTGTCAACAATAGAAGTGACTCAAAAACATAGACACACAGAGGCAAAGACACACATGGTATGAGGAACAGAGAGGAACACAGAAATAGAAGCATTTTCAGGATTCAAGTGGGGTTAGTGAGTGTTCACATCATAATTCCACTTAGTAAAACCTTAGCGCTTTGAGTTTTACCTTAAATTAAATAGGAAATTATTACAAGGAATGACATACATTATCATTCTTGGGAGAAAAAAATGACTCTGCATGCAGTGTAAAGAATGCTGTATAGGGGGCAAGAGCAGAAAAAAACAAGGAACAATTTTAAAGTTACCACAGCAGTCCAAGAAAGAGACAGCTGTGGCTTAGGCAAGAACCTTATAAAGAAAATGAGAAATTAATGGATTAGGAAGCAAAATCAACAGACCTTTGCTAATAAATGACACTGGGGTAAAGGGCCAAGAGGAATCAAAACTTTGGCTTAAAGAATTAGGTGGACAGGCAGCTCTCCTGCCTACTTGTGACATTTCCCTTTCATTCATCTAATAAACTTAACCTTTTTGGAGATATATATATATATAAAGAAGTAGGTGGATAATGGTACTTCCTACAAAGATAAGAAGTAGAGAGAATCAAGAGTTTGCTCCGGTGAAGATAAATTTGAAGTACCTAGTACAACTTAACAAGGAGAAGTAAATTTGACAGAAATGTAAGTTTAGAGCTCTGGAGATAGGTCAGGACAAAAGTAAAAACTATAGCTTTCAAAAGCAGGAAAATAAAATTGCTTTCTAAAACTTAAACCTTGAGTCAACAAACAATAAGTTATAAACAAATTAATACAAAAAGAGAAAATGGCTTCTAAGGCAGCTTGATAGATTTAACTGTAGCATGAAAGAAGGCCACCAGTTACGGAATCTTAGAAAACGTTGATCCCAAAAGCTGATGCTGGCAGTCTCTACCCAGGTTCACTCCAGGACAGAGAAGAGAAAGCCACTCTGCTGAACCCCAAAGCTCCCTGCTCTATTACTTCCAAATTCCCATTCCCCTACTCTGACTTTTCACCTACCACTACCTGGCTACTCTTCAGGTCTCAGATGAAATGTCACTATCCTCAAAAAGCTGTCCCTCATGCCTTCACAGACGAGGTTCTGTACTCTGCTCTTCAGGAACTGTGTGCTTGTCCTACCACAGTTGACTTGCTATGTTGTTATCACTGACAACTGCCCTGTCGACCTCCATTACTATATGATAAGCCCTTGAAAGTCGGGTCTGTTTTGCTCAGTTTAATCCTCTGCCTCAATCACACTACCTGGTACATCATAAATTCTCAATAAATGTTGGCTGGATGCATAAGTAGGAAGGGAAGGAAAGAGGGACTGAGGAAGACACAAGCAAGAATATGCATTACTCTATTCTCTTTCTATGAAATAACATCCTACTAGTCTGAAAGAAATGACTAAAATCACAAGAATTTTAAAAGTAAACCTAAGGAGCTGATGTTTTTAAAAATAGCATTTCTACACAGAGATAAATCCAAATGAAATATTCTCAAAAAGCTGACAACATCTCATATTATTTTTCCATCAAAAAACATCTACTTTGAAACATCCTGATACTCTGAACCTCCTGAGGTGATGAAAAAGATAAAATAAGAAAGATACACTACCATGTGAAATATTCTTGCCAAGAGTTGGTCCTAAGTCTAATCAAGTATGAAATCTACCAGTTTCTAGGAGAGACAAAACCATGTCAAATGTCACAAGGATGCAGATTTGGGGAACTCTATGGGATAAATGACTCAATTTCTTTAGCAAATAGGTGTTATTAAAAGGAGAAGAGGTGGTATCTAATTAATATAAAACTCATATCAACCAAATATAGTATATATAGGCTTCATTTAGATCCTGATTTGGGTGGGGGGGAGCAGGAACTATAAAAAGACAATTTTGAGACAATCAGATTAATTTGAACGTAGACAAGCTATAGAAGATGTTAAGAAATTATGTTAATTTTTATAAGTGAAGAGTTGTTTTTTTTTTAAAGATTTATTTATTTATTTTATACAAGAACCGGGGTACAGGCCAGATGTGCGGAAGGGTGAGAGGCTTCACCAGAGACAGAACGGGGAACAGAACAGGCAGACTGACAAAATACACTGCTAAGGGGAGCAGCGGGTGAGATAGGAGAGGTCTGTCATGCCATGTGGGACCCTTACCAGTGGCTGGGCATCAAACCGGTGCTGCAGAGGCTGCGGGCAGCTTTGCAGCCCAGCACTCAACCACTGCCCCACCAGGGGAGGCCCCGTGAACAGTTATTTTAAAGAGAGCCACATTAACCCTTCATGGATGAAAATGCTATGATACTGGGAGGTATATCAAGACACTGCCTTTTGACCCACCTACCCATCCAAGAAAGGAGGGATTCAATGGAACACCACTGACAAAATGCTGATCATTATTCAAGGAGGGTGATGATCACACGGGGGTTCGCTGGAGCACTCCCTTAATTGTTGTGCACTTGAAATACACACAACCCCTATTTTTTTTAAGTTTACTTTGATGAGGAGAAGCTTAGTAATATTTTAAGATAAGGTTATTAAAAGTATATCAGCAAGAGCAAGAATCAATGATGTACCCATGTCAGAAAAGGAAAAAAGAAGTCACAGTTATACTATCTAAATACAACTATTACCAAAAAATAAACATCTACTTTGAATTTCAGCTTTGTAGGTTCAAATCATGTGGTTTCTTTTAAGCTCACATTTCTCACTTGGATCAAATGAGCTAAAGGTTAGGTTCAGGTCACAAATCAGAATTTTCTCAACTTCTCCTAAACTTTATATTTCATGTTCACACTTTAGTAGTGACCATTTGAAATGATGTGCTATAAATTCTTGCAAGATTTTTAGATCATCTGTTATATATGTAAACTTCACCTTCTAAAATTTTCAGTATTTTGATAATTTCATATGACTATATAATCTACAAAATATCAGTGAAATAAATAACACAGTGTCATTTATCTTTAGGAAATTACAAGCCTCCAAACTTCATGTAACGATGTTCATTTACAATCAGCCTTTTTTCATTAATAGAGAAAGATGAATGCAACACTTACAAATAGTTCTGCTAGTGTTTTTGTCCAAGGGTGAAGTTTTTACTTCTTCAAGCTCTGAAGTAAAAAGGAGATAAAAGATACTTTAGAAATTCTTTTCCAAGAAAACCCTCAAATACTGTAATTGCATTTTCTTAATTTTGTGATCTATCAGAATGCTGCCTGAATAAGTAACAAGATACTTGCTGCAAGAAAATAAATGCTGCATTACTATCAGATAATCATCAATCAACCTTCTATGGCCAGCACTGGCCTAAGTGTGTAGCTTTTAGATGCTCATTGAAAAAGTGTTTCAGTGGTCAAGTTTCAGTGGTTTGGGAAAAGTCACATACTATAACCTCTGTGGAGACTCACAGTGCCCCATGCACATTGCCACTAGCACACGGTGCACAGGCTCTAGGGAGGGCCAGAGTAACAAAATTTGTCTGATCCAGTAGTCCCCACCCTCATATGATAAAGAGCCTTTCTTGCCAATTAATATCCATTAACATTCAACAGCACAGATAAATTTTCTGTGCTATGTTTTTAAATGTAATAGAGTGAAAAATCAAATACACAAATACATGAAAACATATGAATTCATGACTAGAGAAGTAGGACCACCAAATAAAGAGGAGGGTACTATATTACACTTATGTCTACAATGGAATAGAAAACTGCACCAAAAGAGAATTTTAAAGTTAATTTTCATATATGTGTTAAAGAAAATGGGGACAATATGGAATCTTCCTAAATATCTGTTAATCCTTAACCTTAGTGGATATTAGCATTGGTGGGCTCCACAACCAATTTTTTGGCCAACATTCTGCCTCTAAGCATTAACAGATGAGGGGATGTGGTACGGTCATTGCACACCTCCCTAGAGATCAGGAACTGGAGGTTTCACACTACTCACTGACCAGCTATGCTGGGTAGGTGGCCACGCCAGGGTCAATCATAAAAGAATTACATTAAAGCAGAGGGTCTCTTAAGTCTACTTTAATGTTAAAATTACATGAAAGTAGGTATACAACTAAATACATGAAAACTCAAAAACATATCACAACTTGAAAGCTAAGAGGTGTTCATTTTTCATTTAAAAAATGTTCATTCTAATGTAGTATGGCTTTTTGATTGGAAAATATCTGAACATTAGTCATTATAACTCACTTCAGGTCTCAGTACAAACTTCGATTAGTATGTTAAAAATTTAACAAGGCAGCTAAGAGCATGGGTTGCATCCCAACTGTACCACTTGACTTTCTGACCTTGGCAAGTTGGTTAGATTCTCTCAACCTCAGCTTCCTCTTTAGAAAATGGAGATATGGAGAGAACCTCCTCCCTAGGGTTGCCCTAAAGATCAAATGGGTTTAATGCATGTAAAATACTTGGAATACAAGCTTACACGTTTTCTTTTCATTCCTAGTTCAGACACTAACCAGCTCTACCTACATGACCTTATAAAGTCAGTCACTTTACCTTGTCTAGAATTTAAAGTTAAGTGGGTTGGACTCAACCTTTAAGGAGAACACTAACATTCTTTGATCTATAATCTAGACCTCTCTTATATTCAGTGCAATTTCTTGAATTGGATTTTTCAAAACCAAAAATGATTAATTTTTATTAAGTATTCACTTATGGTGAGTACTCAGGTTAGATTCAATTGGTGTATATAAAGAAAAATCTCTAAGTCTCTGAAACAGATCATGCTCATTCTACAGGTAAAAATACTG
The DNA here is from genome assembly GCF_964194135.1 of Talpa europaea. Taxonomy (NCBI): domain Eukaryota; kingdom Metazoa; phylum Chordata; class Mammalia; order Eulipotyphla; family Talpidae; genus Talpa; species Talpa europaea. The sequence goes on from NC_140070.1 coordinate 46,096,136, forward strand.
AGACTTAGGTTAAGAAACTTGTTCCAATGTCCTGGCAAGGGCAGAGCTGTGATTCTGACCCAGGTTTATCTGGGCTCATGGATATTTATCTGGGCTCATGGATACCGCTGTATAGGGGTAGCTTTATAAGGGAAACATAGTAACACACGGTTACTCAAGGATTCCCATCAGAATTACCAGATTTCTTTACCTCTTCAGCTGCATCAGCACTATCTTACATTGCTAATGGGAACTGTCCAAGCAATTTTGATGAAAGATTTCGAGCAAAGAGAGACTGTGTCATCTGAGTGAGAATTGTGGCTGCAAGTTATCTGATGATTAACTCCAAATTTCATCTGTTAGTGCTCTTTTTTTCTCATTTTGCAACTATATTCAAGACTTGGTGACAAATCAGCAAAAAGATGACAAATCTAATTTTGACATTCTCACATCTATATAAAAACACACATTTTGGTAAATAAATTCCTTACTTTTGTAGCACATTTTCCTTCTTTTAAAATTTAAGACTGTAAAATTTTTTGAAGAATTTACTGTCAAGTTGAGCTGCATAAGTATCATAACTTCAGAATCTACTTTGCCAGTACAGGAAAGTTCGACCCGAAACACTGTTTAAAAAAAAAGTAATTACTCATTAAATATCTTAGAATTATTTAATTTTGCTGCATAAAACTAAAAATGCATTTACATAAAATACTAAGCAGGAACTTTCAGAGAGTTTATTGGCAGAACACAGTTTCTTCAGACATTAAGTATTTTACTCATTATTAACACGAAAGTTAGCATTAAAGAATAAACCAAGATATAGAGAGAATTATTCTCAACTTTTGTTCAAGATTTTTAACACATCGCTTTATCTCATTATATTAAATCATAATGCTGTAGAATCATAAGGCAAACTCTGCTTACTTTATTAGTCATAGCAGCAATAGTTAACAACAAAAATTACTTAATAAAAAGGACATACCATCAAAATGCAATTATGTGTTACTCTGAATTAAAGGATTAAATATAAACCTGTAATGAATCTGATAAATTCTCAATTATGAATTTAAAAAAATAAAAACCTTTCTGAATAGAAACTGGCATTTTATCAATTACTATTGCAATGGAATCACATCATTTTTTGAAATCATTCAGTTTAAGGTTCTTTTCCTACAAACATAGAATAAATCATTCTCCCATCTGCATGAATGAATGAGAAATATGGACCCTTCTAAATATCTTTACTGATCCACGAACCAGCCTTCCTATGTTTTCTTTAAGTGCAATTTTTTTTTTAAAGGTTTATTTATTTATACAAGCACTGGGTACAGTCAGAAGCGTGGAAGGGTGAGAGAATCAGAATTCACCAGAGCCAGAGCAGGGAACAGAACAGGCAGACTGATGAAATACACTGCTGAGGGGAGCAGTGAGCACAGCAGGAGAGGTCTACGTGCCATGTGGGACCCTCGCCGGAGGCCAGGGATCCAGCTGGCGCTGCAGAGGCTGCAGGCAGCTTTGCAGCCCAGTGCTCAACCGCTGAGCCACCAGGGGAGACCCTCTTTAAGTGCAGTTTAATGTATGTCACTATTAACAGTGAACAAGACTACCAGGAAAAGTTCTACACAATGCTGTGGCTCACATTTTCAAAGTTCTAACAATCTGTATTTTCTTAAAATCTCTAATCTCCGAGGGACCTTTCTCAAAAGAAGTTAAATTTGTATAAATTTGATACTTAAATCATTTACTGAGTCACTACTGTGGACCATCAAGTATGAGACACTATGCTAGGCACCAAAAGAGCTGAAAAGATAGCTCCTGTCCGGCAGGTGGCCACAGGCTAGTAGGGAAAAACTGAAACAACGAATTACAAGATAAAATGATCAGCTCAGAAACAGTAAATACATGTTTCTATGGGGCAGGATAAGGGTTAACAGTAAGGAGAGCAGGAGACAGAAGAGGACAGGGCAGGTTTTGAGTCTTCCAGAGTGAGCAGTATGTATGCATTCGTAAGCAGAAAAAAGGAAAAGACAGTATCATGTGTACAGGCAAGAACATCAGAACTGCATTCGATGATGCGGCAAGTGCAGGAACAGACAGGTATGCAGGAGCAAAGGTTAAACGCAGCACTAAAGAGTCTGCAGTGCATTCAGTCGATGGGGGTCAGGGCTGATGGGCTTGATGGCACATGGTCAGGCATTAGTGTGCAATGATAATTACGCCACAGTGTGGGAAATAATGGAACAGGAACAAGACCAGACACAGGAACCCATGTAAAGGCCACTGCCAGTCAGCAATGCAAAAAAGGAGAAAAGAAGAACTGAAAAGAGATAATGCTAGAGGATAAGGAAAAGATGGAATGGTTTAAAACATGATGCAAATAAGCACTATTTACAAAAATTACTTATCGAAGTACTTAGGTATCTTATGCCTATCAAATAAGACACTACATATCAGTATTTAAACTGTTGTTGGGGAGATGTCAGTAACACAGTTTAAAACTGCATGTTATCTCTGTCTGAGACTCACTCTTACCTGATAAAGTGCGTGGAACTTCCCCTTGGGCAGAAATGTTAACCTGGGGCATGTCCATAGCCACAAAATTGTCTACTTGGAATCCCAACTTATATTCAACCTGTAAAATGGAGAAACAACTGAATCTGTGATAACAGAAAAAAGAACAGCTTGACTTAACTGATTAGCTCATTGACTAATAAATGCCATGAGCCTTTCACATGTGAAAATTATGCAGCTATAAAAAAATCCATTTGTCAGAAACAACCATGGATTTTTCAACTGGATAAAATTTCAACCCAGTAAGCCACTCTCTATTAAATGTCCAGAAAAACCACAAACTCCTGATAAAACCTGTCATCTAGGATTCAGAAATCTTGCTTAGGGCTACAGAGTCATCGATCAGGAAGACCTGAAAAGAAAGCTATGAAGAGCCAAGAGGTTGAGATGTGTAATTTACACACCAGGACTAGTCACTGATGTCTTCTCCGGTTGATGAGTCAAGCTCTGAATGCCTGCATGTACTGGTGAATGAAGGTGTATGCTCTACAACCCGCTGACCCCACGAGTGATTTCAAGGCATGAAATCTTCATGGAATATCTAGACCACATTCTCTTGTCTAACAGTACCCACTAAGAAAGTTCACGTTTGGATACCTATCTAACCTCTGAATCTATTTTTCAAGTGACTCAAAATCTAGAAGAAAGAGAATTAACTAAGAAGACATCCCTGGAACCCAGTACATATCAATACCTGGCCAACACATCATAGCTTCATGGAACCAACAAGCATTAATCAATAAATAAACCCTTGTTCCCAGAGAGATGTTCATGGGAGAAGCTCAAACTGCAAAGCAATAGCTGAAATTCACAATGGCTTCCACTGTCGAGACCTTGAAGTAATATTTCATGTTACTCTTTGTTCTGTTCATGGGGTCTTGATAAGAATATCCCTCTCCCAAACAAAGCTTTGGTGGAGAGCTAGAAATAGCAGAAGACAGGGGCAATCATTCTTTAAGAAACTTACTAGGACAAATTGGGGGTGGGGGGTAATCCAAAGTTTTTTTTTTCTTTTTGCAATAGAGATATTCAAATGTGGTTATGTGCTAATGAAAAAGTCAATGAAATAAATGGGACATAATATAGGTGAAAGGAAACAGCAAGAATATCACCCAAACGCTATAGGATATATAAATATTAAACTAAGTATACAAAGAATTTACTTGGTAAGTGCAAATTCACAACAAAGGAAAAGTTCTTGCTGCTTGCTGTGCGAGTGGCTTTGTTGCCTCTGACCATACTGTTGCCTCTGACCATACTGTCACTGCCACCAGGAGGTGCTATAGCACTATATAGCCCAGCAAGTTTGGGCCAAGAATGAGAAACCTTTCCAGAAGCACTCATTGACTAATTTCAAGAGAATGCACAGAATATCCCTATATTCATGCTATCTCTGAACAGGACAATACACAAAGACCAAGTGCACAAAAGAAATTCACACAGCAATCACAGAATTTGGAACCAAGAGAACCTATGACCCTTAGGTAAATGATTAACTTTTCCAAGTTCAGTTTTGGTAAAATGAGGAAAACACAACACTTTGAGTCAGTGTGACACAGGTCCCTCCTGACAAAAGCAGACCCCAGTGTCAACAGCAGTCACTCCCTACTGCCCCACTGCTCTTCTCCATAAGCCCCAGCCTACTCAAACCCAGAGACTCTGACATCAGCCTTCCTGTGCTCTGCCAACAACATGCTGCAGTCCTGTCTCCCATCTTGGGACCCACAGTATTCTAAACACCCTCAGTCCCACACCCTTAGCCTCTTCACAAACACCTTTCCCACCTTCTCCCTCAATCTGACTTTCCTCAGAAGTCATCTCTTCCCTCCATCATTCAGTTCCTACAACACCAGAAGTAGAATGAGAAAATAGGGTTAGCATTCTTTCAGGGTCATTTAGTCCTCTCTAAACATCTCTTCCTCATGTAATCCCCTCCCTATACGCTGAAGCTCACAACTTCTACTCATTATCTTTCATGCCAGAGGCCTTGGCTCTTGACTGTCTCCTGCCATCTTCCTGATGCCATCTTGATTTTCTGTCATCTTCAAATGTCAGTATTCAGTATTCCTACATACCAAAGAATTGCTTCATAACTCAAATAAATGCAAAAATACCCCTCTATCAAAGATCTCATCATTACCTCAGATTCCTGAAAAACCAGTTCTTTGTCTCCATCATTTTATTCAATTAGCATTTATGAAGCACATTTATAAGCCAAGGGTTGTGCTCATAGCTGAAATGCAACAACCAATTAAGCTATTTCTCTCCTCTCCAGTGCAGTCAGTAATTGGTTTTACTTTCCCATAACCTGTGCACCAAAGAAGAATGCTACTGACAAAAGTCGTATGGACACCCTCAACTATTTCACTCCCACACCCTTAGAGGGCGCCTCCAGCATCCTGGCAGCCCCTCACTCTACTCCTATTGCCCAGCACTGCTGGGAAAATGACTGCCCAGGAGAGAAGGGTATTTTCACACAATGATGACACCCCCGGCTCCCCACCCAAGTTCAGTGTAGTTGCTTAATCCTGCTCAGCAACCCCAAACCCTCTCTCCTACTCATCTCACCTCAAACCTCACAGGACCTCACCACTTCACTGTTACCCTTCTGGTTTCCTCATTTTTGGACAGTGTTATTGTCCCTTTTAGCTAGCACAAAGGGAGCCCCTTTCTGCCTTTCTTTTGAGTACCAGGCAAATCTGTTAAGGCATCCATCCTGTATGCTTCGGTCCTGAGGAAGACTTACTCTTATCGTAATGACAAACTCTTCTCCCTTAGTACGCTAGAAGTTTCAGACCACCAGACCACTTCACCACAAATGGGCTCTCATAGCATCAGCTGGTCTTTCTCATACCCCTTTATCTCCAATCTCTCCCACTTAGCTACTTAATAGTCTTACAGCCCTCAATTTGACAGATTCAAAGCCAAACTATTATGTTTCCCCACACTTGTTGTATCCTTTATTCAAGATCTCAGTTATCGTGCAGAGGCACAGTTAATCAGGGGCCAGAGCTCCTAGGAAAGCAGAGGGAAAGAGAATGGTGACTAGGGTCCAAGGTCCCGGTGCAGTGCTAAGGGTGGGAGTCAAGACTAGCACCTGAAGTATCTCAGTGTGACAAAGAGAAGAGGGCAGGAGGAGAAAAATGAACTAGTGAATGCAGATGGATAGAGTGAGGGGCATAGGGGGAGGTGAAAAAGGCACTGAGCAGTAGGTCTGAGAAGGCAAATTCTTTGACCAGAACAGCAGCCTAGAAGAGTATGAAGGATGAAAGCATGGAAGCTTGCCCTTCGTTGCTTCCCTTTTTGAGAACCCGTTTAAACATCTGAGGCATTCACAAGGCATTTCTCTTCCCTCTCTGAAATCTTTACATATAAATATTAAAACTGCACTTTCTGGGGTCAGAGAAGAAATTGCCAATTATTAAAGTTCAATTTTCTCTGCTTTGGCATGCATCAATTTATATGAAATCTCATGTCCCAATAATCCTTTGATGAAACATATCTGTTTTAAAGCTAACATTCACAACCTACTGGAACAAAGGAAATATGAACAGCAGTTATTTATCAGGAAAAAAAAGAATGAGCCAAAATACTTCAGAAAAGAAACTAGAGAAAATATAAATATTTGAGTAAGCTAAAAAATAAACATTTTTGGTAATCTTCCCTTACTTGGAAACAAATGGCAACTACAAATAGATAGCCAATGAGTGAAGCCATTTTCTTCTGGAACAGAGGAGCACTTCAAAGTGAATACACTTCCTACAGTCAAACAGCTTTTAAATTCCTCTGAAATTACCAGAAATTCTGCCTTTCTCATTGAAATCCCACTCTGCTGGGGATACAGCAGGCTGATCCCAATAGCTGCTATAGGAACTCAGTACACGTTCCCTGCAGACCCTCATGACAATGATGGAAAGTTCCTGAAACCAGAGAACAGCTATGGGGTGTGGGTGTGGGTGGGTTATTCCAGTCCATTTTTATACAGTTTTGCCTTTCAGTTATCTATTTGTTTAGTGAGACATAACAAATGCAGTTGTATGTTCTTTTTTTCTGGATATCAGAGAATGTTTTAGAGTATTAAAAAAGCTAGGTCTTCAAATCCAGCAGTCTCTTTTTCTTTTCTTTCTTTCTTTCTTTTTTTTGAGTGTGTGGCCTCATAAAAGAGAAGCAATGCCAGAGTTCTCATCCCATCTGGAAATGCAATTAACTAATGGTATTTACTGACCACTCACCTCACTAGGCAGTGTGACCAAGAACAAGACACTGCTGCAGCCTCTGAGGATACCACAATCTGTTTGGCAGGATGAAACTGTCATGTAAATACTAAAGAACAACATTATTAGCAAAAGCTTTGATGAGTGAAAACTAATGGTGAAATATCTACAATGTGAACAGACATGCCAAGGAGCCTGGAGATCTTTGGAAGCAAATACTTCACCTCTGGCAGAATCTTAAAAAGCCAGAACTGAGAGTTTCTGATCAAGTGTTAGAGTTTGGGCGCCACAGCCCTCCTGAAAAACCATGCTCACATCCCACAATCAACCTGAGTGCCTTGTCTCCTGCCTTTTTGTATGACTTTCCCACTATGAGTCACCGCTGCTTCCTGCTTCCTTGGCTCCTACTACCACATTGATTCCTTTTCCAAATCTGAGACTTTTTTTCTCTCAATAAACTGAAAAATATACCAAACCACTTACTAATATGTGATACCACCACTGAAGGGAAAAGTCCAGCTCTACATGCAATGAAGTATAAGCACATGAGATGTTCATTCCATACACACACTCTCTCTAGAAGAGAAGGCAGGTACCAGGTAACAGTGGTTGCCTCAGGGAAGGGGAACTAGGTGCCTGAATTGATAGAGAGTGGTACAAAGATGTAGGGGACTTATTTTTCACCAGACACCCTCTGCCTTTTGAATTTTATACCAAGCACTTATACCGCCAACTCAAATTAAAAAAAATTTTTATAAAACTTGCCAAACAGGGCTTCCCCGGTGGCGCAGCGGTTGAGCTCTGGGTTGCGAAGCTGCCCGCAGCCTCTGCAGTGCCGGTTCAATCCCCGGCTGCTCCCCGGCCACCGGAGGAGGGTCCCACATGGCGTGCAGACCTCTCCTGCCGCCCGCTGCTCCCCTCAGCAGTGTACTTCTGTTCTTCTGCCTGCTCTGCTCCCTGCTCTGGCTCTGGTGAATTCTCTCACCCTCCCGCGCTTCTGACTATACCCAGTGCTTGTATAAATAAATAAATAAATCTTAAAAAAAAAAATTTAAAAAAAAAAAAAAAACTTGCCAAACAGATTGTGGTCCCCTCAGAGGCTGGAGCTGTGTCTAATTTCTGATTAATTTAATGAACTGTGCTAAAATCATCACAGAAATTAAGACCTGAAACTAAGGCTACAATGGTGGCTGAAGCTTGAAACTAGATGATAACACATACTCCTTAGTTTTTTTACCATAAAACATTTTAAGATATGAGATTATTACTTTAATTCAAATCTGTTACAGATGAATTTGTGAAATGTGGTAAACTCTATATTCAATCTACAGATTCCAATCATTTCTCCAAATTTACAATTTCACTCTATTCAGAGTAAGACAACTGAAAATATCTCACATGGTGAACTAGTATCAAGTGTACCCAGCCTATATCTTCATACTTCTAGAAAGAGGAAATTTGCCACTCCTAAAGTAGCACATTCCAACTGTGAAAAAGTTCTAACTGCTCAAAAGTTCCTGTTGCTTGAGTTGTGCCCTGGGGCTGCTTCCTGTGCATCTCTTCTGTAGTCAGTTAAAGAACACCTATAACTAAGTACAAGGGACATAGAGAAAGATAAAAAGGGACTCCTATTCTTCAGATACTCAGAATCTAGAAGTGGGACAGAAAGGAAAATTAACTTCTACAATACAAAAGCTTACGGTGAGGATGCTGAAGGAATAAAAAGAAGGTACTGTGGATACAGAAAAGGGTACCTGGCACAGCTGCAGGTGACTCCGGGTGTGAGCTTTATGAGATGAGGAGTTAATCAGTAAAGAATGGAGGAGAGGACATTTCTAGTAGCACAAACAGCACAATGGGACAGAGCACAGGGCAATCAAGAAATTGTCAGACATAATGCCACAAAATGATTTAGACAGAAGATAGAAAAGACAGGTAAGGATCAGGTTACAATGGTCTCCTAAGAAATCAGAATTTGACTCTGGTGGAAACCAAGAGCCCTAGGAGAGTATGAATATTAAGATTTATAATAAGAAATATTTGCTCTTCAATCCCATTCCTGGAAAAGAGCTCCTGAAACCCTTGAAATTTCTTAAGTGATGAGATTCATAAAGGTGTCTTTTGTTATGTTAATTAGGTGGCTTTCTGAAAACTCCCAGGGATGGGGAATGGCTAGAGGAGAACCAACCATGTGATTACAAGGTTGGAACTTTCAGTCCTATCCCAAACCTCCAGGAAGGTAAGAGCAACTGGAGATAGCATTCAATCATCTATAGTCAATGATTTAATCAATCGTGCCTATATAAAAAGCCCCATAAAAATCCAAAAGGATAGGGTTCAGAGAGAGTCCCAACTGGTGAACACATGGAGATTCATGAAGCCAGGCACACTCAGAGAGTAAGGAAACTCTGTGCCCTTCTCCCTTACCTTGCACTATGTTTATTTTCCAACTGGCTGTTGCCGAGTTACATATCCTTTTAAAATCTACTGTTAATCCAATAAAATGTTTCTCTGAGTTCTGAGAGTCATTCTACCAAATTAACTGAACCCAAAGAGGGGACTGTTAACCCCCTTACCACTGGTCATTCAGAAGCACAGGTGATATACCCTGGAATTGCAACTGGCATCTGAAGTGGGGAGTTAGGGGCAGGGAGTAGCCTCGTAGGACTGACTGAGTCCTGAACTCTCTCTGGGTAGATGGTGTCAATCCTGACAACTGAGCTGCACTGTAGGATACCCAGATGGTGCTTGACAGTCTGGGAAATCCCCTCTCACACAGTGGAGTTGGGATCAGAATCTTTTTAGGCAATTTTACAGAAGGTGCAGCAAGAGGTCAGTCTGGAGGCAAGGAAGTCAGTTAGAAAACTACTTCCATTTCCAGGTAAGAAACAACAGAGGCCCAAACTAAAGATGAGGCATGAGGTCAGGAGAGAAGTAGACAATGAATTTAAAGTATAATTATGAAAGAGAATGAACTAGGAGAAGAAAGCTAAGATCACCTCTACGCTTCTGTTCCCTCTACAATCAGGGAACTTCTGCCTTACTAGGAATATCAGAGCAATAATAATAGCCCAAATGTTCACTAATGTTAGTTATTTAATACCTGCCAAAAGAATTGTTTAGAAATTATGCTTTTCAAGGTAATAGAGAAAACATGGAAGTAACAGAGCTATATCAAGGCTCCTCCTGATCCAAAATGTACCCAGGCCAACACTATTAATTTTTTTGAAAATATAAAAAGCTTCTCTGCCTGGTAGATGATCATAAAAATAATTGATCTTAGAGTTGCAAAGAAATTTAAAATCCAAGAACAGTCACTCCCCAAATGTTTCATTTCCTTCTACAACACCCCTACCAAATAGTCACCCAATATAGGTCTGTGCTCTCCTAGTCAAAGGGAGCATGCTACCCTCCATACAGCAATGGCTGAAGAGTGAACCCTAGTTCTAAACATAGATGCAAAATTTAATGGCTGAAAGGATAATTAAGAATGGGATTTTAATAAAATTTCAAATTACTTCCTACATTATTTATTGTGAAGGGGACAACTGTACAGTGGAAAACCTGGTTAAGAGATTAGAGTTAACCTAATTAAGAGATTAGAGTTAACATCACCAGTAATGGGACTCATGGACATCAAGTGCACCATGAAGAAGCAATTTCAGTGGTGTTCCCATAAGGTCATATGATATTACATAAGAACAATAAAATATGTGTAAGCCCAGGTTACTTGAAGAGTACAGGGGCTACTCATTAAAATGACATAGCTCAGATTAAAATGTTTTAGGAGAACCTTTTTTAAATTACCTATTCCACTTATTTTGATACTTCAGTTATCCAGACTACTACTGATTAAATGTTCTTAATTGTTTCACATGAATTTCTTCTCTTGGCCTCTGTTTCTGCAGTATTCACCCTATCGAGATCTATACACTACTATAACAGTACCACCTTATTTGGGTACCCTACACCAAGAATGTTAAAGAGTTGAAATGCTCCAGACAGCATTTCACCCATGACCCAGGCTAACTCCACTTTAATCATAACATTCCCGCAGCTATGTTTTAATGCATTAAGTGTATTTGTGTATAATATTTCTGTAATGTATGAATATATATAATAATATGACTATACACATACTTATGTAATTTTTACTATCTGATTTTCACCATCCTCTTACTAAGAATTCTGCCTGCCAAAGTGAAGAAAAGTACTTGTAACAATGAAAGGAAGTGCTTGAATAGTAAAATGCTATTAAAAATCCATGTGTCAATGAAGTCATTTACCAAATAACTGTACATCACACAATACCATACTAGAAAACCATTAAAGAGAATTAATTAATTTTATTAGTAGAGTAATGCAAAGATGCCAAGATATAGCATTAAGGGGGGGAAAGTACTATATGTGTCATAAAATTCCTTTTCTGTTTAAAAAATAAGCCTTAAAGAAGTTACATTGAAGCATAGACAACAATTACATTTGGATGTAGATCTACAAAGTCTTTACAGTTCTTAAAAGCATTTCCATAACATTTGAATTTTCCCAGTAAATATCATTTTCTGAGTAGAAAAAAAATGAAGATAAGAAGACCTAAATGAAAGTGGTGAAATTACATGTAATGACTTGCAACATACATCAGGACACTACTTTAAAAGAAAGTATGCAATAAATACTCATATGTATTTTTAATAACAAAGCTACTTTTATTTCCCAAATAGAATCCCACACTGAAGCCTATATAGAAAGCTGATTTAAAAACTAAAACTGAAAACTAAAGTTGATTGGGGAAGGTAGGTTCTACACTCAGCCAGCCACTTTTTGACCTCCCACTATTTGCATGTCCAAACAGGTGAGGCAATCAGAAGATATGTGAAGAATTCTGCAACAAGTAAACCAAGCAAGAGGTTCCTTGTGGTTAAAGGAGCTAAGCCACAGTATACATGGGTACACCTTACTTTCACCACTCCTCCATAAATGAGAGAACTGTATCCATATAAAACAAGCCTGAAACACCTATCTCACCAGCACCCCCAATTGCCACCCAGATGACCATAAAAGCACATCATTAGCAGATCGAAATGTCCCCTCTTGGAACTAGAGTGCATCCCTATTGAAAACCAGAAGGATGTAAGTTTCCTGTCAAGTGCTAGTCACATACATGATAACCGCCTTCATTTTAAAGGGTTCCAGAAATTCTAGAGTAATAGGCTGAAGATTTTAAAATATAAACCTGCAAAAGCACTGTTACAGCCCACCACCCACAGACTCTTTTGTATAAATGGCAGCCACCCCCCACATCTAGCCCTTGGCTTGGCCTCTGGGCCTCAGTGTCCCTTCCATGGTGCTTGGATTCGACCACTCTCTTACCTTGGACTTTGCATGCCAAGTGAAGTGCAGGAAATTTGTCTCACTGGGTACTAACAGGTTAAAGGATAGAGCATAGTGACTGATAAGGTCATTTCTCACATAATAAAGTTCTGCATCAAGACCTAAGAAAAAAATAGGGAAAAAAAGAATTAAACATCTAAAATACTCTCAACATCATTAACCATCAGTATTCAAATACTAAAAAAGTGAAGATAATATTGATGTACACATCTGCATCACAGACATCCCTCATATATGCTACCTTATACAGACACTGGGTTTTATCATCACCAACAAAGATAAAGAGCTGGAACTCAACATCCAAGTAGCTAACCAGCTAAACTCAACAGTGCTAAAACCAGAAGTCTGCTAGTCCCTCTCTTCTGAGGATTAATGTGTCTCTTTTCCTTTTGGACACAGTAATTCTTAAGAGTAAAACCATAAATAAAAGCTACTTCTCCCCCCAAAATTAATAAGAATTTATGAAGAGATACTCAAAATAGAAGGGAGAAAAGGACCTCTGTGAAAACATAAGTGTGAGCCAATGCCTCAAGCTCCTGGCCAGGGAAGACACCTGTTTCCTGCCTCCCCGCCCTGGCTGCTCTGACACTCTTTACCAGGGTATACTCTCCCCAGCTGTCACACACACACACACACACACACACACACACACACACACACACACACACACACGTCACCTTCCCCACAAGGTGGAAAACACCAAATTTCTCTTCACATTTTCAGGACAGTTCTCTTTACAGTAAACATTTGTTAAACAACAGGTTAGTGGTGCAGATAAAACACCATAACTGCAATACTTGAGAAATGCTATAGAAGTAACTCCCAAATTTTACTCACTCTCGTATGACCTTCTGGAAGAGGACCACACCCAACTTCTAACACACACTACCTCCTCCAAATCCTACCTTTGTATACGCCTTCATCCTATCTGCATGTAACATTTTTCTTTAAAATTGCTTCAATTTTCGAAAACAAGAATTTACAGGCAAAATCTAACTATCCTGACTAGAAAATCAATAATTACTGTGAAAAAATTCAAGGTGATCAAAAAATTCAATTAAAAGGAAAACAAAACAGTATTACTAGATTCTAGTTAAACAGTTGTACCTACCAAGGCAGTGAGCTTCAGCCTAGCTCACTGTTTACAAAAAGGAAGGGCTTGTCAGCCAATGTTTGAGAGTTTCAAACAGAGGCTTTCTCTATGATAACCCTAAATGAATTGAAAGAAAAAAGGCTGCTATACTTTTATCTAAAGTTGTGTCCAGGTATCTCTTTAGTAACAGAGGGTATATGTGTATGTGTGTGTGCAATATCCCACACATGAGAGAAAAGGTACAGGGGAGACCAACTGAAGTATAAATTTCATATTTACTGAGCCTGTACCATGGATCTGAAACCTTGTGGTATGTTGAGATTAGGGAATATGGGAATATTATACCTCCTAAGAAGTGAGACATAGAACAAATGACTGCTACCAGCATTTTGCCTATAAAATCAATCTTCTCATTTCTGAACTTAATTGATAAAATTATTAATTCATTAATGAGCTTGAGGCTTATCTAGAGGAGAGCTACTGCACTGGCTGGGTAGCACTGTTTTATTTATCCCACAAAGGTACCAAGTGGAATGAGAGAAAAATAAGAGGTTTTCTTCAAAAGACTTTCCCTGCTGGAAAGGCAATTGCTAGCTTTGTATTTTAGAAAATAGTCAAAGAAAACACTTCATAATTCATTTTCTAAGGCCTGCATTATACTAATATTAAAACTTGGTGAAATATTGTAGAAAATTAGATTGACATCCCTCAAAAGCATGGGCACATTCCCCAGAAAACATCAGCAAATGGAGTTTGGCAATATATTAAAAGAATATTATATCATGACCAACTATATATGACAAGTTAGCTTTAAAAAATATATATAACTCAACATAACAGGAAAAAAAAAAAGATTAAAATCCAGAACATCTCAAAAGACGCAGAAAAAGACAGTTGGTAAAATACAAAGCCTAAAATCATCAGAAAAACTGCCAGAAAAGTAGGAATAGACAGAAATTTCCTCAGCCTAGTAAAACTCTACACAAAACTCTACATCTAACATACTCAATGGTAAATTATTAAATTATTCTTGTGATCAGAAACAAGTCAAAGGTGTCCATTTCCACTTCTATTCAACTTCTACTTGAGGTTCTAACTAATGTATTAAGACTAGACAGAAAGAGTAAGGGCTGCAAAAATAGATGACTTGATAAAAGAAGATGTGGTATATATACACAATGGAATACTATTTAGCAATCAAAAAAGATAAACTCAAGCCATTCGCAGCAAAGTGGATGGAGCTAGAAGGAATTATGCTCAGTGAAATAAGTCAGAAGGAAAAAGAAAAATATTGGATGGTTTCGCTTATAGAAAGAATATAGGGGAACCAAATAAGACATCAGTGTAAAAAAAAAAAAAACAACAATACAAAACACAACAAAACAAAAACAGACAATTATAAATCGGAGACATCCTGCAGGGGAGAAGGAGGGAGAGGAATTAGAGGGAGAGAGAGAGGAGCACAGGGGACTGTGGTGATGGTGCACAGGTGCATCGGTGAAGGAAATTCTATGGGAACTACACTTGGTGGGGGGAGCAAAAATATTGTTTAAAAATGAACAATGAGGGGGCCTCCCTGGTGGCACAAGGGGTTAAGACGCAACCTATGAAGCTGTCCGCAGCCTCTACAGCACGAGTTCGACTCCTTGGCCGGCTAGGGAGCAACCCACATGGCGCAGGAGACCTCTCCTAACTTGCCCGCTGCTCCCCTTAGCAGTGTATTTCAATCAATCTGCCTGTTCTGTTCCCCACTCTGTCTCTGGTGAATCCTGTCACCCCCTGCATCTCTGGCCTGTACCCCAGCTCTTGTATGCATAAATATATAAATCTTTAAAAAAATAAAATTAATTAAATCTGCAAATATAAAGCTAATAGAATTTCAACAAGGGCACTGAGGCAATTCAATTAAAGTGATACTAACACAACTGGGTAAGGGTATGACTGGAAAAATCCTGATCTCTATATTATGTATCATACAAAACCTGATATGAGATATACCTAAATATAAAAGCTAAACTATAAAGCTTCTAGAAGAAAATATAGGTGAATAACTTCATAACCTGGAGTTAAGAAAGTTTTCTTAGATCATACAAAACATGAACCAAAGGGGGAAAAAATTGATAAATTGGTTGTCATCAAAATTAAAAGCTACTTCTCAAAAGACTTGTTGAGAAAATGAAATTCACATTCACAACTTGGAGAAAGTATTCATAATACATCTGTTTTTAAAAAGGGCTTATTTCTAGAAAATATAAAGATCTCCTATAAGCCAAAAAATACAGTCCAATTAAGTAAAATGGGTACAAAGGTGAACATGTTTCATAAGATATATAAATGGACAATAAGTGTGAAGAAAAAGTGTAGAAATACATGGTTTTTTAAAGATTTATTTTTATTTATGCATACAAGAACTAGGGTGTAGGCCAGAGTTGTGGACGGTGAGAGGATTCACCAGAGACAGAGTGGGGAATAGGACAGGTGGAGAGACTGAAATACACTGCTAAGGGGAGCAATGGGCAAGACAGAAGAGGTCTGCCTTGCCATGTGGGTTAGCTCCCTGGCTGGAGATTGAACTCATGCTGCAGTGGCTGCCGACAGCTTGATAATGCTGACTTTTTCCCCTGCGCCACCAGGAAGGCCCCTGGGGAAATACATATAAAAACCACCAGGAGATACCATTTCCACCCAAGAGAATAACTAAATGCTGGCAAGTATGCCAAACAGTTGCAACTTTGCACATTGCTGAGAATGTAAAAATGTTCAACCACTTTGGAAAATTCACACTTTCTTATAAAGTTAAGCTCACATTTACTTTGTGACCTAATTCCACTCCTCAGTAATTATCCAAAAGAAATGAAAACCTATGTCTACAAAATAATCTTGTACTCGAATGTTGATAGCACTTTTATTCATAATAGTCAAAACTGGAAACACCACAAATGTCCATCAACAGATAAATAGATATCCAATTGTGTATATTCAGACAATGGAATACTACTCAGCAATAATAAATAAACCACTGCTGAGAATTTGTAACAATAGGGATAAATCTCAGAGAAGATATAAGTGAGAGAGAGGCTAGATTCAAGAACACATACTACCTAATTCTACTTATATAAAATTCTAGAATAGGAAGAACTGATCAATAGTGATAGAAATCCAAGCAGTGCGGTTACCTGGCAGGGAGGGTAGTAGGGAGATTGGTGAACTGATAGCAAAGGGGCCCCTGGAAAGTCCCTGGTATGATGGAGATGTTCTATTTAACTGGGGTGGCAGTTACACAGGTGTAAGCACTTTTTAAAACTCAATCAAGTGTACATTTAAAATCCATGCATTTTATTATAAAGTTTACCTACAATTTTTAACATGTTAAAAAAGAGTTAACAATTTTTACCTCTTTTCTAATTTCAAAAAGGTTCCACACCATAGGATGTTATTAGCACTAACATAAAAACAACTCCTCAGTTTAAACCTAATATCTGTCACAAGGAAATAAAGAACTTTGTTCCTAACAAGTCATGCTGTTACTATTATTAGCAATAATGCAAATGCTTAAGTTTTCCAGACAGAGTCAGGAGTATCAAGAACATCTAGAGGTTCTGTAAATTCAACTCCCTATAAAGTTAGATGAAAAAGAGCTGTGAGCAGAAAAGAAATGAAGAAGGAAAGTACGTTCTCAAGCCATATATGCCGTCACTTAATTTGTGGTTTTAGTCTTACTAGAAATTCACCCAGGGCTCCCTCCTCAGAGCAGTACCACCAGCCTTTGCCTGGTTTCTGAACCACAGCAAGCCAAGCTGCACATCCCCTTGTGCCTCTTTAATGACAGCCCCATTGGCTTAGAAAGTTACTTCCATCTGCACTGTCTCAAGCCCATTCAGGCTGTAATTTCCATACTGTTATGTTTTAATATTTTTAACTCTCTGAAGCAGGCTCAGCCATGTTCGGTGGTTTGACTATACTGTCCAAGTTTTCTTATATGGTGCCAGTAACGCCTTTGTTGTTTGGACTTGGTTTGAAAATTCAGAGGTGTTGAGTGGTTTGCCTTTAACATTATTTTCACCATAAATCCTGTTATTTTTAGTGAGTGGACACTAAAAAGGGTGAGAGATTAAAGGGTGAGAGATCCTACCCCAAGCCATTAAACCTCTTCAGTCAAATCCCACTCTGTTCATCTATGGGATATATTGAGTTTTCCCTTTGAAGGGGGGGGGGGTGTTAATGACCAAAAAGCACTGTAAAAGAATATGAACTTATTGATATTACAATTACAAATAAAATTTAAGGAACTGGGTTTGCTTAGAACATAGGCAAGATACAAGCCATAAACCAATTTTCACCAATGTCTGCCAAATATAATAGATTATGCCTATAAACAGGTATTCAGTAAAGGTCCCAGTGAAGTAAAGTTAAATGTATATGTAGTATATGCAGATGCATGTTGTGAATGTGGTGTATGTTTTAAAGAATAGGAATACAAAGAAGTGTTAATAGTGGTTGATTATAAATAGTGGATTGTGGGTAATTTTTTATTGTATGTTTTTATTCTTCTGCATCTCTTTGTAATTTTCCTATGTAAGCTAAACTGAAAAACACAACAAGAGTTTAAAGAAATGTGCATACATAGCTACAGCCATTGACTAAAAAAATATATACTTACTGCTTAAAACAACCCATAAAGGCCAATAAAAGCTGGGTGAAAAGCTCCCAAATAATAAAATTCAATAAAAAAATAACATTCTTAATAAATGACATATTTGATATATCAAGATTAACACTAGCCAAAAAAAAAAAGAGAGAGATTAACACTAACAACAATAAAATACTAATTACTCAAACACTTTCACTCAACTTTCCCTTACTATACCTATATATACAAAAAGACAAAATTTGGCAAAGCAGTATGAACGAAAGGAGAAGATCAAAATCAAAGCTTGGAAAGAATTATACATGTAATATTAACAATGGGGTTGAAACAAAAGGAAAATTCTTGACCTACCCTCGCCCTCTATATAAATGAGAATAACATGGGACTTACCCATATGATAAGAATGACAAGGAATGTGAAAAAAAAAACAACTACAGTAGAGAGGGGATAAGAAGCAAGCCAGAAATTTTATTCCCAAATTCTCCTCACATGCAAAGATGACAAATTCTCAGAGGATTTCAAAAATTATACCAATTATGTATTCTGCTATTCCACACTGAAACACTAATAACTAGAAGCAGTTGGATGCAGTCTCAAAGGAGGGGTAATAGACGGCAGCGGCTGTCACTAACAGGGAATGGTGCAGCAGACTCCACAGAGGTGAATAAGCAGTGAGGAATGGCAGTGAGGGAAACAATCTACACCGTGATGCTTTATTGAGCTAGTTCTGCAGTAAGGCAAGAATAAGGTAACTCTTTAGGAAACCAGGAAACAGAGCTTGATTCCAGAAGAAAGGAGTAACTGACAAAGAAGACTGGGGTGTCATGGTTCAGAGCAAGTTAAATTCCAAGAGCTGAGAAGATCAAGAATAAACAGGTCAATTCAAATGAACGGCTTTTTGGACAAGAGACCTCTAAATTGGGACACCAGCATGGTCACCAAGACTAAGCACTGAGAACAAATCAAGGCAGGTTCTAATATCCTTTTGGATAAAGGGAATGCATCAGGTGACTCCAACAACTCTAATGGCTCAAACATCATATAAGGAAATATCATTGACATCAAAAGTCAAGAGGATGCTGAGTCACTGTCCTAGGGCAAAATAATCAAAGTAGGAAAGGAAAAATAAAATGCATGATAAAAACTGGTCTGCTAGTGAATCCAAAAAGTCAGTTAAGAAAACAATCTCATTTACAAGAAAATTTAAACAAGGAGGTGAAATACATGTGCAAAAACTGTTAAAGAAATAAAGACCTGGGCCTTCCTGGTAGCACAAGGGGTTAAGACGCAACCTACGAAGCTATCCACAGCCACTGCAGCACGGGTTCCATTACCAGCCAGGGAGCTATCCACATGGCGCAGCAGACCTCTCCTGACTCGCCCGCTGCTCCCCTCAGCACTGTTTTTCAGTCAATCTGCCTGTTCTGTTCCCTATTCTGTCTCTGGTGAGTCTTCTCACCTCTAGCACCTGTGGCCTGTACCCCAGTTCTTGTATGCATAAATAAATCTTTAAAAAAAAAAAAAGAAATAAAGACCTAACTAAACAGTAAGACATCCCATGTTCGTGAATTGGAAGACTGACTACTGTTAAGATGGCAATACTAAACAAAAGCATCTAAAGGTCCAGTGCAATGCCTATCAATATTCTTACCACGTAAGTGAGCTAAAAGCCAAAACAGTCTCGAAAAAGAACATAATTGAAGGAGTCACACTTTTGATTTCAAAACTCACCACAAAGGTGCAGAAATGAAAACAGCGTGGTGCTGGCATAATGATATAAATGTAGAAACCAAAAGAGCAGAACCAAGAATCCAGAAATAAACCCAGATATTTTGAACCAATTGCTTTTTAACAAGGATGCCAAGACCATTTACTGGGGCAAGATTAGCCTCTTCAACAAATATGCTGTGACAAGCAGACAGCCATATGAAAAAGAATAAAATCAGACTCTACCACATACCATATACAAAAACCAATTCAAAATAGATCAACAACCTAACTACAATACCTAATACCAGGGACTCTCCGGTGGTGCAGCGGGTTGAGCACAGCACTGTGAAGCTGTCCGCAGCCTCTGCAGCGCAGGTTTGATTCCTGGCCAGCCAGGGAGAAATCCACCTGGTGCAGCAGACCTCTCCTGTTGCGCCCACTGCTCCCCTCAGCAGTTTATTTCTGTCTGTCTGCCTGTTCTGCTCCCCACTCTGCTTCTGGTGAATCCTCTCACCCTCCCACGCCTCTGGTCTGTACCCCAGTTCTTGAATAAATAAATAAATCTTAAAAAAAAAAAACTAATACCATAAAACTCTTACAAAAAACTAGTTGTAAATATTATGACTTTCCATTTGGCAATGAAGTCTTAGATATGGCACTAAAGTCACAAGCAAAAGTAGAAGAATGCAGACAAATTGGACTGTATAAAAATTAAAAACTTTTGTTCATGAAAAGACATTATCAAGGCAATGTAATCCCTACAGAATGGGGAGAAAAATGTGCAATTTATGTATCTGATAAGGATCTAGTATTCAGAATATATAAAGAACTTTTTTAAGTCAACAATAAAAAGAAAACTCAATTCAAAAATGGGCAAGGGACCTAAAAAAAGATTTCTCCAAATAAGATACACAAGAGGCCAATAAACACATGAAAATATGTTCAACATCATCAGTCATTAGAGAAATGCAATCAAAACCACAATGATGTAACATTGCACATGAAATAGAATACCTATACTCAAAAAACAAACAAAAAACTAAAACCAGAAAATAGCGGGTATTAGTGAGGCTATGGAAAAACTGGAACACTGGTACATTGCTATTGGGAATGCAAACTGGCCCAGTCACTGTGAAAAACAGGTTGGTGGTTTCTCACAGAGTTAAACATAGAACTTTACCATAAAATCCCCAATTCCACACCTAGGTATATATCCAAAGCTAGAAACAGGTAATCAAGTACACATACAAAAGTTTAACAGCTTTTAGTGACTAGAAAAGATTATGAGGACACCATCACTTGGAAAAATAGTTTCAGTTAAGCTAGAGTGAGAAACACTATGAAAAGAGTCAGAGGTAACTGCAACAGAACTGGAACTCCACAGGTAAAAGTGAAAGGATCAGCAGAAAAGACAACAAAGCAGTGGAAGCAAAGTGGAGGAGGGTGGATTGTGGCTCAACTGGTCTTAGGACAGGAACAAGAGCAGGCAGCTAGGGACTAAATAGGTGTCATTCTGTTATTAGAATGCATAGAATTTTTCTATTCTAAGTTAGAATGAAAAAGTTCAGTTGTTCAAGTACAATAACCAGACTTAAATTTCTCACTGCCAATTCCAGCAAAGTAGGAATGTTGCTCTCTTGTTAGAAAATATGACATTTGTTTACAATTTTATTTTTAAACAATTCAAATTCCAAGCTGGAAAGCCAAAGTTATTCCTGTGAAACTCTCAACACCCATCAAGAGAAATTCATTTTTCCCTAAACAATCTTAAATTTAACTCAGGCTTTTGTTCTACATGACCTGCTATGTCTAACTCAAGTTAAGATAATTGAACAGTTCAAAATCTTTTCCAAATGAATTTAAAAATTAACTATCAGTTTCTCAAGAACATAATTAAGGTTGATTAATGTCAAGCAAGCAAATCATCTCCTTTCATAAAAGACCCACCTTTATAGGATTTAATGAAATACATTATAGGGAGTTATTCATAGGTCTGTCTTTCCTATTACCCTTCCCACCTCACAAGCAAGGTTGGGGTATTAGCATAGCCGTATACTACTCATATAATCAAATATTAGATGCATGAATAGTTGACTGTTGATAAAAATCAAGTACATCAAAGATGGATTTTAAGGGAAATTATATTTTAAAGAACATCAGGAATCAGTTAAGGCAGCATAATAAAAGTAATGTCATGGAAACTAAACTAATGTAGAATTTATTGGCAATCAATTCTTTAACCACCTTCTCTAGGCATCAATTTTCTCAACTAAAAACAAGAGAACTAAACCAGATGATGTTAATGTCCTGCCTTGGCTTGAAATGGTATTATTCTATGATATCATCCCCAGTTTACAAATGTCAGCCAAAACCCTATTATTCTATATCAGCCACGGTTTCCAAATGTTAGTCAAAACAAGTAAAAATTTTATTTAGCAAAGATAATCTTCTAGGTTCTTAGGGGAATAGGAACATGAGTTATTAATCAGAGAAAAAAGTCAAAATCACTATGTATGAAACTACTGAACATACTTTAATTGATGCTACAAGAAAATAAATATGGAGCTCTAATTTCAATTTTTTCATTTATGGAAACTAAAAAACTGAACTTGATACAATAAAATAACAATTTGCTCATCAACATCTAATCATCTAATAAAGCTAGTCCCAGAAAATTGATATAAATTAATCCTAGAAAACCATACCTAGAAAAATTAATTTAGACTTAATATTCAACTTCATTATAAGATAAGAAATTATAAATATTATACTCTAGGAAAAGGGGGGATTGTTTCTTCATAAATAAAACAGGAAAAGCACATATATCTTCAATCCCCATAGCTGTTCAGACAATAATCTTGTGGATTACATTAAGATATAATTATCTGCCCATTCAGCATTTTCCTCCTCTATTTCCCCTGCATCCTTAAGTGTCTTGATAGAACTGGGATGAGAGCAGTATAAGTGTCCTGCTCCCTTCACCTGCTTCCTTCTGACTTCCTGCCTAAACTGACCCCCACAAAGCAGAGAGACCCACTCTTCTGGTCCCTGGGGATGGCTAGAGTCTGTTTCCAGACAACACAGAGCAAAATGAACTTTCACTGTACTTCTGTGATCCCTGTGCTTAGCTTTGCCTCTCTGTATCTGTGATGCTATCACCATCTGTGATGAGAAATTGTGTGGAATCAAGGGTCACTACTGTCAACTTTCTCCATTTGCAAGCACTGTAGTGGATGGATAAGAAAATATAAAGAGCAACACTAAAATACAGGGTTAGGGAACAGATTTCACATCTAATTAATATATTAAATTTCTTGATAATTCATGAAAGAATCCCCTCAAAAGAATGATTTGCACCACATATACAGAGAAGTTATAGGTGCTTCCCAAATTCTATCCAAGAATAATAAGTTACAGAAATATAACCCACAGTTTCCAAATAAATCATGAAGCATGCCCTGCCACAGAGCCATAATGTTCCAGTTATCTGGTAAATAAATGTCATCAGCTACTGCTTTATTCAAAGAAGAAAATTATCTGACCCGCTCATACGTGCATTGCAGGTACAGTCCTATAATAGAAATGAAGAAGTTTATTCGGTTTGACATCATCGCCTTTCAGCCTCTTTCATAGCAACTCCTAAATGGGAGCATACTCACTATCTCAGTCAGTGGTGGAGGCCATCGGTAACTTAAAACTGGCTGTTATGTCTAAGGGCTCAAAGAACAATGGAAAACTCACAAACATCACTTCTCCCTGTCAGGGACAGCATGCATTGCAAAGTGCTAACTTGGAGTCTAGTTCTAAAGCTACCTCAATTCTTTCCTTAGGCTAATAATACAGCTCTCTGCTAGAAATCAGTTCCATAAGGGCAGGGATTTTTACTTGCTTTATTCCCTAAAATATGTCCCTAAAACCCTAAAATAAGACCTAGCATACATTCAATAAATAAATATTCAATAACTGAATGCTACTACTAAAAACAACCCATTGTATAATATCAAAATTACTTCTATTTTCTAACATTCTATGGTTTTGGTTTTATCCAACAACATGTCAATCCCCTGTCACTAGCTAAAATAAACTGTTTTGAGGATTATGTAGCATTTTCATATGTATTATATAGCATCTGTGGACAGCAATTCTGTTATACACTAAAAGCATCCCCACTTACATTTGAGGAAACCAACACTCAAAGATGGATTAGTTGGGGGAAGCAAATATTGTTTAAAAATGAACAAGGATGCAAAAAATAAATAATTTAAAAAAAAAGATTATTTGCTTACTTTTACAACAGGAGTAGGAGACAGAACTAAAATTCAAATATTCAGACTTCAAATCCAATATTGTTTCATCCCACGGTATCAACTATCTACCCCTGGTATCATAATAGCTTTACTCCATTATGGATTTGTGGACAGGATTAAATGAGATTTTAATATGTTGGTAAGTAGTGCTGGATTAAAATACTTTGCATTCATTATGCCAGTGGAATCACCAACCACCTGAGGTAGATATGTCCAGTTTCACCATTTTGCTCATGTGTATTCTCTCATCTGGCTCCACACAACTTTTTCTTTAAATTGTCTAAATTCTCTCCTTTACCAAATAATTAAGGAGTTAACACTAGAGAAGATATAAACAATCAAAAAGACAATCCTTGGTCATTTCTGCCTTGTGGACAAAATAGAGTAACAGGGACCACATGAGCCCTCTCACCTGAAATAACCAAAATACAGGCAAATATGAAACACTTGTTTAAGACACTGAACATGAGGCAACAAAGGACAATGATCTCCACTGTGTTAGCTCCACAACTGCAGTGTAGAAAAGGGAACTGAGGAGATAAGCAGAAAGACAAAGTTAGCTAGGGTGCACAGGACAAAGTACTGGAGAGGAAAGAGGGACAGAGAATGCCAAGATCTGCTGAATCCTCCAGGATCAGAGCATGCGTATGGGAACCACACAAGAATAAAGGGATGACAGAAGAGAACAACACTTACTTAGGACTGGAATACCACCTAGTTTCCACCAGCAAGACTGGAAAACCTCAAGATTCACAAAGGTTACTGGGGAAAGTACACAAAATGGTCTTGACTGAGCAAAGGACCATAATTAGGCTTGCACTTAGCACTACCAACTCTTACATGTGAGACCTAAAAGGATCAAGGATCAGACTGTTTTCAAGTAATTTATCTGAGCACCAGAACCAAGCTGAGGAATATTTATAAGAATACAAAAATACCCAACACCCAGCAAATCAAAATTCATGATGTCGGCTCCTCAATCAACAGCTTAGCATACTAAAAAAAAAAAAAGAGAGAGACAGAGAGAGAGAGAGAGAGAAAGATAAATCAATTAAAACCAACCCCAAACTAGCACAGATGGTAAAATTAACAGACAAGGACACTGAAACAACTATTAGAACTATAATTCACATGGGCAAAAGTTAAGTAAATCACAAAAGACAAAAAACCCAAATCAAATTTCTTGATATAAAAACTGCAATGTATGAAATTAAAAATATACCAGGTTTCATTTCAGAACTAAAGAAATTAAAGTATCAAAGAAATCCTAATACAGAATAAGGAATTCTGTGTCCCAACTTTCCATTACTGGAAAAGGCTTTTGCCAGAATCTCTCCTGCATACTTCACATCCTTCAACTCTCAGTCTGCTGAGACTGCCCAGACATGAGGTGGCATTAGTGCTGGCAGTTGAGGAGAGACAGAATGAGATGGGTACAGTGATACAGATTTACTTATACAGGGTGTGGAGCTATGGCAGCCAAGATGGGGGACAGCTTCCTGGAGAAGGCGGTACAAAGGACAGAGACTTGAGAAAATTAGGCAACTTTAAAGAAAATAAACTATTAAAAGCTAATTTATCTTAACTCCACTCATAGCGTAAATTCAGTCCAATTTCCCTTTTGGATGATAACCTACCAGGCAATGGAAAATGAAAAAGAAAATTAGGACCCCAGTAAAGCACAGGATAGTGAAACCAGACAAAAATAAAAGTGTAATTCATTCATTATTCATTCACTGACCTTTTAGTGAAAATCTACTATGTGCAGTGTTGTTTAAGATGCTGGGTAGAACAATATAAAAGATCTTACTTAAACAGAATTAGCTTTCTTATGGGGGAGACAGAACAACAAAAAAAAGTACCATGTGTTTAAAATAAGACAAGATGAGAGCACTGAATGGAATTGAGATCAACCCCAAGAAGGCAAGGTTCTCTGGGGAAGTGGCATTTTTAACTTGAGACCTAGAAGCCTTCAGTCATGTAAAGATCTGAATAAAAGTCTGTCAGGCAGAGTGTGAGAAGCTTGGCATCAGGTGGCATGAAGGAGGGCGGGGATAAGAGAGAATACAGGTGGCAGGCAATAGTCTTCATATAAACATTAATTTATAAACCAGGAAAATCTGAAACAGCCCAAATTCTTGGTATTTATGAATAACAGTTAATTTCTGAAATGTGATAATGGTTATTAAAAAAGTATGCCTCTGGGTTTGCTACAAAATAATCCAAATGGGAGATGGAAGAGTAGACCAAGGGAGTAAACTGGAGGGTGGGACTGTACAGACAACACATAATTGGCTATGAGCCGATAACTGCTGTAGGGCACATGGAGACTCATTATACTATTCTGTCTTCTTTTAATGGCTTAAAATTTTCATAATAAATACAATTCAAAAAGCAAACATTTAAAATATAGGATGGGGTATTTTTAATAAAAATGCCTCTTCCAAAATGGGGATTTTTAAGGGTAATAGGACTAATCTGTATGATATTATGGTGGACACATTACACTACATATTTGTTAAAACCCACATAACTAGAACAGAGTGAACCTTAATGTCTTCATTTTTTTTTTTTTAAATACATGAAGGAGGTTAGGCAGCCCCAGGGTAAAAGACAGAGTGAGAAATGTCCCATTCCAGAATTAGCTTCTGTAGGACTCAGATGCATCAGGTAACCTTACATCAGGGGTTCCTGCAAGGCTTTCAAAATCTAAGAACCTATGCACAGTAGCAAAACTTAAAATGTATGGGGATCCCTGCCTTTCTCTAGGGAAAGGCCCTAAGGCTTTCACAAAAAAGGTTGAGAGCCAGTGACATTTCTCCTTGTCAGCAATAACCGAAAACCGAATTACTATTGTTTTTAAATGTAACCATAGTATCTCCCTGCCATCATCTGGCCTCCCTGTAAGGACATTACTATACAGCCATTACCACAAGCAAATAAATAATAAATATCACCAGAGAATTTTACAATTCTGAAAGCGATGACAGATACCAAAAATAAAATAAAATAAAAATAAAGGTGGCAGTTATGTCTGTGTTTCCTTTAAAATATTATCTTTTTACAATACCATATATAACCTAAAGTGCACCATTATTTTTGGTACCACTAAGAAAGAAAAAAAATAGTTAACTTGATGTCTCACCATTGATTGTAAGACAGTTTCAATTTTCAAACGTGAATAAATTGTACCTCTTACAATCAATGAAACATGGCATTTGAAAGGTTTATTAGCTGACCCCATTTCTAATCTCCTAAACAAGCTCAGGGTAGGTGTAGGAAACGATTTTGTTTAAGCCCCTTAGACAATTCTGGCTCAATACCAAGCAAACGTCTAACCTTTAGAGGAAGTACAGTAGAGAAAGCACATACTTTGGGGTCACAGAGCCCCACACATCCTTGCAATCTCCAGCAAATTCTATAATTTCCAAGAGGTTCAACTTTATCTAAAAAAAGGTCAATGCCGGGCCTCCCTGGTGGTGCAAGGGGTTAAACACAGCACTGTGAAGCTATCCACAGCCTCTGCATCACGAGTTCAATCCCCAGCCAGCCAGGGAGCTACCCACATGGCTCAGCAGACCTCTCCTGCCTAGCCTGCTGCTCCCTTCAGCAGTGTGTTTCAATCTTCCTGTTCTGTTCCCCACTCTGTCTCTGGTAAATCCTCTCATTCCCTGCAGCTCTGGCCTGTACCCCAGTTCTTGTATACATAAATAAATAAATCTTTAAAAAAAAAAAAGGTCAAGCCACCTACTTCTTCTGCATGATAAAATAAAAGAACACATGAAATACTTGGCAGATAGCAAGAGGAATGCTAACATACACATTTATATAAACATTTACTATGAACAAGACAGAACATACTTATCTTACAAACAAAAATGGAATCTATAAAATTACTTTTCAGAAATATTCTACCACTCAGCACTGTTACAGTTAAAAATTCACTTGATAAGTGTTAATTTTGTAATTCAACAATTCACATGCATTTGTCTTGACACGTAACATTTTTAAGAGGTTCTAAGCTGTTTAATAACCTTTTGATTAGAAAATATTGTACTTGATTTACATTAATAGGGATAACACACAGAAAAACATACTGTTAAGTGTGATGTAATTTAAGTGGCTAATGGTCTGTTTCACATCCAAGTTTTGGTTTTGTTAGTGTGCATAGTTGGCAATTTTTTTCAGAACCCTGGAATAACTACATCAAAACCCCAACAGCAATGCTGCGTAATGTCTCAATCCAGGCTACTCAAAAAAAAAAAAAAGTCCATGTTTCATTTATTTCTAAAGTGACCCTTAAAATCAAAACAGTATTTTAGGTAACACCTTCAGAACTAACTTGTCTACTCAGGATGTGTGACTCATGAGGGACAGGTTTAGCCATAATTGGATAGAGTTCTCCCACATGTGTAGCATAAAGAAGAAAAAAACTCAAAACCCACAATTGCACAATGTCTCAGCCTGGCTCTCCCAATGAAGAACACATGGATTCAAATGAATGTTGCGTCAATGCTACCAAGTCCACCCAAAACGCCCAGGGTTAAGAGTTTGCTGCAGGACGCTAACCCCTCTCTACCAGCACCCCAACTGACCCATCAGGGCAGTGGCAGGTTATACCAGACATCAGCAGAGAGAATACCTTCACCACGCACCCCCTGCTGAGCAGTTAGCCCGAGATTTAAGAGGAAAGAGAGGTGCTGGGAGGAGAGGAACACATGGCTCATCTCATTTTTCTTTCTCTAAACCACTTCCCAAAAGGAAAGAGTCCTTTGGTACAGCTGCCCAAATCTGAAATCCTGGATTCCTCTGTGGCTCCTCCCTTTTCTTTAACACTATAGTCTCCTCCACTAAGTCTACTCCCTGAAAATTGCTCATAAATCCATGCCCGCCCCTTCAACTGCCCTTCCCAATCCCTCTTACCACCACAAGACTGGCTCTGTCCTATTTCCCAGATGCAGCTTTTCAGCCTCCAAGCCACCCTTTTCACTTGGGTAAAAAATGATCTTTGCTGAGACTAATTAATACAAAGTAAAAATCAAAATCAACAAGCAACTATAAACCAGAGACACACTATTGGGGGGGTGGGGAGAGGAAGGATTAGGGTCAAAATAAGGGGGGGGGGGTGCAATTGTATGGGGAATATAACCAAAATGAAAATGCATACATTGTGCAAAGATGAAAAATGATGTCAGAATTAGATAAAATAAAATATTTTTTAAAATGATCTTTTCTGTAACTCAGTACTGACTATACATTCTCCTAAAGTCTTCAACGTCTTATTACTTATAGGTCAAAATTAAAATTCCTAATCAAATCTCAATCTACCTTCCAATTTTATTATATTCTGCCACTCCCTGGCCTTGCCATTTTTCCTCATCTC
The DNA here is from genome assembly GCF_964194135.1 of Talpa europaea. NCBI lineage: Eukaryota > Metazoa > Chordata > Mammalia > Eulipotyphla > Talpidae > Talpa > Talpa europaea. Next base: position 46,125,435 of record NC_140070.1, read on the forward strand.
AATCACATTAGATTCTCCTACTCCCTGATTTCACAAACATCCATTTCCATACTTCTATGCTCTTCGCTCACAGTATTTTCTCAGCCTAGCACAAAGCCCTCCTCGTATCTGTCAACTCATCCTTCAAAATGAGGTTCAAATGTCTCATTTTAAGGAACACCTTGCCGAATCTCTCAACAATCCCTGCCATTCCCCCCACCTTCTTATAGAACTGACTTAGTTCTTAAAGTCAAAAGTAATCACTCCCGCTATAACTTACTTATATCAGCAATTTAAGTTGAATTTCAGTGTTATAGTCATAAAGTTTCCTCTCCCCTATGAAATTCTAAGCTCCTCAAGAAATGGAATTTAATAATTTTCAATCACTATTTTCTACAACATATGGTTGGTTGTTGGGCTTCTAAACTTTTACTAGACTGATTTGGGGAGCTATAATCTCCACTAGCATTGATCTGATCTTAAATAAGATGTGAACACTTAATTCTTCAGAAAGTATTTAAGAGAAGCAAATTATCCAAAGTGAATTTCTAACTAGTGGAAGGCAGAGTCTTGTTTCAGATACTTCCCAGATCCCTCCAGATTCCCTATTACCAACACTGCTGTCATGACCAATTCATACCAAATCTACCCATGAGCATTTTATTCCCAAGCCTCTGGCACTGCCTCAGTCATCTAACACTTTCACAAGCTCTAGCACTCCACAAATTTGATAATTACTATCAGAATTATCAATTAGATAGAGAATATGGAAGATGCCGGTAATAAGATCACAAACAAGCATATGTGTCAGTGGACTTGCAGATTTCACTCTTGGGTATTTTGGGTAATCACATCTCCTCCAGAGCTGACAAAGTGACACCATGGATTCTGGACTCAAGCAGGACCAAGTCAAGACCTGGCCTCTACACATTGCCCAGAGGATCCAGATCCCAGGGTTCCTCACTGGTAAAAAGGGGAGATATACACCTACATTGCAGACTGTTAAGGAGAAATAAATTAAAGCAAAAAGGTAGGCTTTGGGGACACAGGGAAGCCACACAGAGATTAAAAGCACCTGAGACTTCTGATGTCTCTGGACAGAAGAACTTCCATCAAAATTACATGCCCTACTACCAAAGAACTGCGCTAGTTACATACTACCGAAAGTCTGTTTCCTCATCTACAAAATGGAATAAAAGTAGGTACCTAACATAGAGATTATGTTTGAGTCTGATAGAGGCAAAAGACTGCTACACGTCTTTTTAACCTGTTATTACAAATATACTTTCACATGTCACCAGTTCTTCGGTATTCAAAGCACCCTAACTGCCATTTATATATTGTGGAATGACCACTAGCCTTTCTCCCAGCTTCCTCCCAAACTCCTCTAAAATGACAGTGATGAAATCACAAAGATATTTAACTATCTATACAAAGACAAACTGAAAAGGAAAGAAGACAACAACGTATCATTTTTATAAGATGGAAAGCAGTTGGAGGAGTGGCAAGGCTCCTCAGGACCCCAGAGGGGCTCAGCTCCGGCAGCATCAAGAGCCACCAAACACCAGCCTAAGGTAAGTTAGCCTGAAAAAGCATCTCAAGGGGGTATTCAAAGAATCTGAACCTCCAACTCAAACAGAAGATCCAAAGCTTCTTCTGAAGAAAATGAACTTCTGAAACAGAACTGTAAAGAGAAGTCAAAAAGTCTACAGCCTGAATGGCAGCAACCTCCTTCCCTTCCCAACCAGATCACCCAAACCTAGGCAGCAGCTGGTATGTCACTAAGCACACTAGAAGCAGGAGATCAGAGGTGTCTTCTTTGCAGACACTAACTAATCCTGAAGATGTAAGGGTTCTGCATGTAGGGCAGTTTCCAATGAAGAGTCCACCAGCACTCCAAGGGAAGTCAGCAGAACACCAGCACACAACACATGGTTTCTCTTCCCCAATCAACCTTACAGCATCTCACTCTTAATTACAGACAGTCAAGGACCACTATATATTTGGGGTTTTTTTAATTAATTAATTTATTTATTTATTTATACAAGAACCAGGGTACAGACCAGATGCGTGAGAGGGTGAGAGGATTCACCAGAGACAGAGCAGGGAACAGAACAGGCAGACTGACGAAATACACTGCTGAGGGGAGCAGCAGGTGAGATAGGCGAGGTTTGCTGCACCATGTGGGACCCTCGCTGGCCAGCCGGGATCAAACTGGCGCTGCAGAGGCTACAGATAGCTTCAAAACGCTGCGCTCAACCACCTGCACCACCAGGGGAGGCCCCCACCATATATTTGTGGTCTAAACAAACATGCAAAGAACACTGAAATGAACGGGCAAACTGAAGGAACAAAATATCAAAAATATATTAAGCTTACAGAAAAAATTAAGAACACACCTCAAAAACAAGTGAAGATAACACAATCGTAGAATAAGATGCAATGGAGTAGAGGGAAAAAAAGAGCTTCTACAATTTAAAAATATCATTGATAAAATCTTAAAAAGTTTGGAAGGCAAAATCGAGAAATTCTCCCCCTCTCTGCCTCCGAATACGAAGATATAAATAGAAGCAACCAAAATTAAGAAAATGTGATGATCAATTCCAGAAGATTCAATAACCAAATCAACAGACATCTCTAAAAGAGAAAACAAAAAAAAATAAAGGGCAGGAAATTATCAGAAGCAGCACTTCTGAAAATTGACGGCTGAGTCCCTAGATTGAAAGGGTCAACTATGGTAAGACAGGCAACAAGTGGAAGGAAAAACCCATATTAAAGATCATAAAATTTCAGAATCCCAGAAAAAAAAAGGCTGTGAACTTCAGGAAAAAGAAAAGAGAAAAGAAAGGCAAGGAAAGGAAGGGGAAAAAGAATCAGGATATTTTTGAATGTTTATCAAAAACCCTTAAATTCAGAAGAGTGCAAAAATGCCATCAAAGTTATAGTGGAAAAATAGTTTCAACCTAATACTTTAAATTCAGCCAGATAATCTATAAAGCATAAGGATAGGACAGATACCTTCAGAAATGCAAGGCCTAAAATAATTTACCTCCCATGCATTCCTCCTTCTTAGGAAGCTACTAAGAATAGACTTTAGCAAAATGAAGCAAACCCAAACAAAGGAAGGCTGTAGATTCAGAGACTGTTAGACAGTCTCTAACACAGGTGAAAAGAGAACAGAAGCCCCAGGAAAAACAGTTCTATTTATCCAAATGAGAGCAAGAGGATGCAATGCTATGGCACAGGGAGTGTCTCAGAGCAATTCAAGTGGAAAGGATAGATGATTTGATGTGTTACCTGGGAAAAACTGCCAAAAGGCATTTAACATATTTCCTGGAATATCTGAGGGAGCAAAGCAATAACTACATTAAAAAAAAAAAAAACTAATCTAAAAGTTTAAAAGGCAATTATTTGCTCCAGGAAAGACAAAAACAGAAAGGAAAAGAAACAAAATTATAAGTACCTATTTAACTCATTAGTGATCAGTAAACATGTACACAATAGTCTAAATATTGACTGCTGTTTTTACCAAGAATTGTAAAAACAGGGGTGTGGAGGGCAGAAAAGAGGAGAAGAGCTCAGTTGTGATACTAGAAAGTAAAATGCTTAATCTGTGTTGATTTAGAAACATTAAAGTTGAAACAGGGGACAAAAATAAACAGAACTATTGTAGTCTGAAATAGTAACTTCCGCTGGAAAGTAAGGCCTGGTACATAGAAAGGCCAAATGCAGGACACTGCTGTTTTTCAATTTAAGCCATTTAGCACTAATGGACTTTTTAAAAACCATGTGCAAATATTAATGGGATTAAAACAACAGCTTATTTTCATATCAAGGGTAATTTATAAAGGTATTAATATTGATTTCATTTAACCATGGTAAGTTTCCCAAGTCAGCTCTCAGAAAGCATGTAATCCATAATAGTTCAAAAATATGGTAGAAAAGTATTATTTAAAATAGTCCCAAACACTGTAAGAGTTTCTGTGGAAAACTGCAGACTGAGAACTCAAGCATACCTATATACAGCTCAACCCCACTGCTTGTTCTTTCCCACACAGGAGCAGTCAAGGAATCCTTTCATGGTAGAACACAGGAGGGAGATGAGAAGGGATAGAACGAGAGGACCTGGAACTGAAGGATGGAGAGTAGAGAGACCCACTGGATATGGTCAACTGGATATGCAGTAGAAAAACTACTGCTCAAGTTTCCTCTTGCTTTAAAGATAAATGAGGCTGATCAGCAAGCCCATACAACTTCCTCTCCTGCCAACAGTGCATTCCCAGGCAGAAAGTGGGTGTGCATCATACAGGTAATAAACACATTATTTCAAGTATTCACTATCACTGATTTCTTTTCCACTATACAATAATCAAACTTCAATGTGAAAAAGAGCTTCATTTCATTCAATAAAAAAACCTTACCTTCAGCCTACATCAGCACTGTTTGATTTAAAAAGAAAAAGATAATTGTGCCACCTTGAGCAAATTATTCAAAGCCTCATCTTTCCTATCAAAGGAAATGATGATACCTGCCTCATTGGGTTACAAGAATATTCAAGGAAACAATGTGTATGAGAGATGTTGGGGCAGGTAAATGACAGGTACTCAATGTCAGCCTGACTGTCCTCGCCTACCTTGCCCCCGCAACCCCCTGACTGGTTTCTTATATGTAAACAAAGTTGTGTTACATACTCTTAACCAAAAAACTTTTGTAAAATCATGTATAATATATTGATCGTTTTTGAAAAATCAATGCTGTAATTCAACTTAGTCATTTTTCCTAAGCTTTATAAAGTCTTATATTCCAATTTCTAACCCAATTAACCCAGTTTAAACTCAATTAATTCAGCTAGACCGAAAAAAAGGATTAGGAATGGCAGAACATTACAAAAAGACAGCATTCATATCTGTAACAGTGTTTAACAGTCTGCTGAAAAGCAATTCCATTTCAACACTGAGTGTAGCGCCACAGATTTCAACAACAAAGTCTTACACTTGAAAATAACAAAATAAAACTGACAGATAATGGATGATGAAGAGAGTAATTGTGTTCCCCCTCAGAAACTCAATGCACAACAAACCTGATAGGAAATAAAGGGATTGCTACAACACAAAAAAGAAAGAGAATGTCTAGATTCTCTGCAACGACCAAAGTCGTCTTATTTGGGGCCGTTTCTATCAAGCCTTCTTCAGTGGGGGTCACTTCCAGAATCGACAAAGTCCGACCACAAGAACACCACTGTTTTTCAAATTCATTCCCCAAACAACAAAGCTAACTAAACAGAGAACCACCAACTGCCCCAAAGTCAAGGTCTCCTTTTCCTCCCAGCTATTCAAGGCAGGAGATGGCCCAGAAATACAGGATCGGTCCAAACGACGACACACCCAAGACGAGAACCAAAAAGATAAGAGAAGAAGCCAAAAGGTCTGCTCCCCGAGACCCATTCACTATTTAAAATTATATTATCGCTAGCAAAATTCGGAGACGGCCACGCATCAACTTTCTCTCATGACCATTTTAGTGCTGCCTCCACTGGGGCATCTACACCCTAGCCAAGGGTTTGTTTGCAAATTTAGTCTAAAAAACGTGAATTTCGAGGTCTCCAAATCCAGGCCCTCGAGAGACACGCACAGGAAGCGCCCGGAGAAACTTGGTGCGGCGAGGAAGAAAAGTTGCAGGGCGCCTGACTGCAGGTAACAGAGCAGAGCCCCGGCGGCGGCAAGGCTGGCAGGGTGGGAGGGGGTCTCGCGGCCCGCGACGGAACCCCTCCGCGGGGCACCGCGAGCGAGGGGGAAGGCCGTGCGGGGACACACCTCCCGGCCAGCACGGCAGCAGGGGCCGGGCCCGCGGCCACCCCGCGCCCGCGACGGGACGGGGAGCGCCGGGGAGCGGGAGGGGACCCGCCGGCGGACCAGGGCGCGCGGACTGGGCCGCCGAAGGCCGGAAGCAGCCGGCGCCCGGCCCGACCTGCCCGGCCCGGCGCGGGCGGCCCCACTTACCGATGAGCCGGCGCACCTCGTCCTCGCTCAGGTAGAGGCTCACGCTGGGCCCCGCGGCCGCGGGCTGCAGCGCCGGGGGCCGCAGGGCGGGCGAGGCGGCGGCGCCGGGCAGCGGCAGCAGCGGTAGCAGCGCGAGGAGGAACAGCAGCGGCGGCGGCGGGGCTCTCAGGCCGCGGGTCCCCGGGAGGCGGCCCCGGCCCGGCGGCCCCGACCGCGCCGTCCCGCGCATGGCCACCGCCGCCGCCGCCGAGGAGGAGCGCTGGCCGCCCGCCGCGCGGCCGCCGCCCACCCCCGGCCCCGAGCCCATCACAGCCCCGAGCCGGGGGCGGCCGCCCAGCTCATGGCGCCGCTGGCCCGTGGCAGCCCGCAGCCGCTTCAGACCGCCGGAGCGCGCCGCCGCCGCCGCCTCCTCGGCGGCATAGTCCACTACGGGGGGCTGGTCGCGGGCGCGCGCCCGCGCGCGTCGCCGCCGTCCCGAGAGCGCGCACGCACGCGCTGCCCGCCGGGTGCGGGCTGGGGCTGGGCTGCGGGCGCTGGGGTTTTGCAACCCCTGCGCTGGCCAGGGGTTCCCTAGGCGCTTTCGAAAGCAGCCAGTCTCCCTCCACTCCGCGTTGACACCGGCCTGGGGTTTGCTGTCTATTGTCTGCAGGGCCCCTCTGCGCCCAGACGCAGGATCCAGGCAGGCAGGCCCTGGCCGCGCCCGCTGCGCAGTGAACTCTGCAGATCGGGGAAATGTCTGGATGCTGCTGCGGCTCTGGTTGCTTTTTTTGTTTAGTGAGAAATTGGAGAAAAATAGAAATCACCTCTTAGCCCACCCTCAGAGGTCAACATTAAGTTAGCATTTGCGTCTGTTCTCTAAGATACATAGAGTAAATGTATTTGTTCTCCAATATGGTCTTGTTTAGCAAACTTTAGTAACTTTGTTCTCAGTCGTTATTCATCTATTTTTAATAACGGTTTCTTAGTTTCTGTAATCAGCCCGCAGCAGGGGTTAACAACCCCTGAGGTCCCTGCCAGACTTTGACAGGCATTCCCCCCTCCAGCCCAGTAAACTTGATATTGTGTTCAGAAGTGTGCCTGATCTCAGTGTGTGCTCGGACAGTGTGTGCTGTGTTAATGCTTGAGCACACAGAGAGAAGTGTGTATACATCGCATCATTTACTCCAGGGTGTCCCTGTCCCCGATGAGGTTAAAAATCACGGACACCAAGTCTTTCTTAAAGACAGGCTCTAGAGGTGCGCGCACCACTTGGGCTCTGAAGCATTTACAGGAGCTAACAATCCACCGTCGCGGGCAAACTGTGTGCTGGTGCCCCATGGCTCCTCTAGGCTCCCGATCACCACGCCCTTGTGAACGAGTCCTGGCCCTGACCCCACGCTCCTGCCGGGCCAGAGACCCGCGAGCAGCTGCTCCCCAACCAGGCCTAACTTCAGTGCGCAGTTGCTCCACCCGCCGTGAGGCCCTGGGAGCTGGCTATTTTTATCCTCTGGGGAGTGTAGGGGAAGGGAGCTTGAGGAAGCAGGAAATCCTGGGACTTGATTTTTCTCCTTCTCTAGGGCACAGGATGAATTTCATTTAGATATAACCAGCCCCCGCCACCCCTCTACCCCCAAAGAATAATCTGCCCTATAGGAGAAGGCTGGGCAGAGGGTCAGGGCTCTGTCCTGAAGGACTTGGGGCTGAGAAAATGCTGTGTTAACAGGGCTCTCAATTGTGATGGGAGGCAGTTTTTACCGGATGACATGTTGCCTGCATTTTAAAAAATGCCTGGTTCCCAGTCTTAAAGTCCTCAAGTGAGGAAACTTCTGTTTCTAGGGGCTCTCCTCTTGTCAGTGACTTCTTGTGGCAGCCTCTGATATGAATGGAGCCCAGAGCTGTCTGTCAGGCCTGGCAAGGTTCTAATACTCATCAATGGTGTGACTTCAGGAAAATTACTTAAGCTGTCCAAGTCTCTGTGTCCTCATTCATAAAATAGGGGTGATAATGCTAGTCTTAGAGGACTTTAACAGGATTTAATTGGAGCTGATGTGAGTAAAATACTGAGGCAGTCACTAGACTGGGTGTCATACTCCTTGTTATGTTATTGTAATTAATTCCTTTCCTCTAAGGTCCATTCCTGTGAATGTTTCATCATCACTTACCTTCAAACAGTTCATACAAGAGATTCTCGGGCCTCCCTGGTGGCGCAGCGGTTGAGCGCTGGGTTGCGAAGCTTCCTGCAGCCTCTGCAGCGCCGGTTCGATCCCCGGCTGCTCCCCGGCCGCCGGAGGAGGGTCCCACATGGCGCGCAGACCTCTCCTGCCGCCCGCTGCTCCCCTCAGCAGTGTACTTCGGTCCTTCTGCCTGCTCTGCTCCCTGCTCTGGCTCTGGTGAATTCTCTCACCCTCCCGTGCTTCTGACTGTACCCAGTGCTTGTATGTATGCATGTATCAATCAATCAATAAATCTTTAAAAAAAAAAAAAAAAGAGATTCTCAAGGACTTCACTCAAAAGCATGATGCCTGCTCCAGCGCAAGAGCTCAAAACAGTTGTGCCAGGCACCATGCTTAGCCCTGGGACCTAGGTGCTTCCCTGAGCATGTCTGATAAACAAATATTTATTGCCTGTTTCCATCAGTGCTATGAAGCAAAAATGTATTGTTGTCAAACTGTGGTTTCCAGTCTAGCAGTATGATTATCACCTGGGTACACATAGAAAAGCAATCCCTGCCTCACTGGTGCCTAGGGGTTAAGTCTCAGCGCTATCACTACTTGGCCTGAGTTCCATCCCTTGCCAGGGAGCTAATCCACATATGACGCAGCAGACCTCTCCTGTCTCACTGGCTGTTCCCCTTAGCAGTTTATTTCAGTAAATCTGCCTGTTCTGCTACCCACTCTGTCTCTGGTGAATCCTCTCACCCCCTGCCCCCCACACCTCTGGCCTACATCTTAGTTCTACTATGCAAAAATAAATAAAATTTTAAAAAAGAAAAAGAAAAGTAAATTCCTAAGGCCCCACCCCCAGACTAACAGAAGTAGCAACTTCAGGGGGTAGCAAAACATAAAGAAGTAGTATGTACAATTTGTTATTTATTCTAGGGAATTCCTGTCTCCCAAAGAGGTGATGTTGGCCACTCTTTCAAGAAAATCTCAGCTCAACTCTCTCTCCTTTGGACTATTGCAGTTACCTCCTCACTGACTGGTGTCTGTTCTCTAACCAGTCCAGAGCCATCCTCTTAACTATCCGCCTGATCCTTCATTCCCTGATTCTTGGACTGCCAGAGACTTACCAATTGATCTAGAATAAAAGACAAAGTCCTTTCAAAATTGAAGGCAGTTCTCACTCTCCACCTTCCTTCCTATAGACCTTATCTCCTACTCTCCCCATACTCATTTAGCTCCAGCCACAGTGGCTTCCTTGCTATGCTTCCAAAGCATCACATGCAATCCTACCTTAGGGCCTCTGCACTGCTGTTACATGTATCTAGAATGCTTTTGCTTCTGACATCCATGTGGTTTACCAGTCACCTCCTTCAAATCTAATTAACTTCTGTATTAGATTAAAATTGTGAGCTCCCAACACATCAACTCCCCAGAGAAGAAATTGGTTCCCATCCTCGATCTCCTGTCTCTGCAAGGTACTTGTTTCACTCAAAGGTTTTCTCACAATCCCCCAATTATCCCTAGAGAGGGAGTTCCCTCTCCGTCCCCTAACAAGGTGTGGGTGTCAACTTTTGAAATTTCCTAGTGCAAAATTTCTGGGAAGCTGTCTTCTCAGCCTCCTGAGGTTTCTTTACCTGAGGAAAATAAGGTCCCAGTCACCCCACACCCCATGCATCCCTCCCACACCCACCCCCATCCTCCATCCTTCTTGGTTTTCCTTGTCACAGTCATTGACCTTATTCTGCAACTCTAGACAACAAATTTCAGAAGACCCAGAAAATACCATCATGAAGATTTGTTTCACTACTGAAAAAGACCAGTGCAGCGAGGGGGTGTGGAGTGTCAAGGCATCTGGCATTGGGAATGCTGTTCTGTGGACTATAGATCAGTTTACTTTGGAAGCTTCCTCCACAATTGACATATTAGTCCTTTATATTGTGAAAGAGTGAAGAGGCAAGGAAGCACATGGAGTGAAATGTGAGCATTCCCCTGACATAAACCATCATCTCCCCCCACCTCCCAGCTTGGTGTATGATCTTATAGCCCCGTTTCTAGACATTTACCTAAATATAAGTGGATTGGAGATTCTCTCTCTCTCTCTCTCTCTCTCTCTCTCTCTCTCTCTATATATATATATATATATATATATATGTATATGGATTCAGTTTCACAAAAATAGAAACAAACATACAAAGAGTAACAGTGATGCAACTTGCTTTTTTCACTCATCAAAACAAGTTGAGGTTTTTTTTTTGGATGTTTGCATACAGAACAAACAGAGGCGTCTCTATGGTGTTCCTTTCATTGGGATGGACCATGATAGATTTCACAGTTCTGGTGCCTGACCACACATGCTTGCATATACATCTCTGTGCACATCTGTAGATATTTAGGATAGAGTCTCAGAAGTGGTGTTGCTGACTCAAAGGAGTTGCCTTTACATGTGGTAGATTCTACTGACTTGCTCTTCAAGACACTCCACAAACACTTCCACCAGTGGTATAAATGAAAGAGACAGGTAACAACATATCAGTGTTTTTATTTTGCTTTTGACTGTGTGGGTAAAGAAAAATAACTCATTGTTGTTGACTCTGCACTTCCCTTATTACCACTGAGGTTGAACATCCTCTTAGATGTATTTGTCCACCATTCTCTACTTTGTGAAGTATCTGTCCACATCTTTTACCTGTTTTTTCTACTGGGTAGTTTGTCTTCTTAATGACTCGCAGGTATTTTTATTGTGGTTATTTAACTTTGGTTATGATGTTCCTTGCTTAAAGTTTGGATTTTTATTTTAGATGGATCTATTTAATCTTTTTTTAAGTAACTTCTGCATTTTTGTGCCTTCTTAAGAGGAACTCCACAATTAATATTTTTTGTATTTTTAATGTTTTTGTACTTAAAAAGTTTAACTCCTTAATCCTTTTGGAATTTATGTTTATATATGGCATATGACACAATTTTATTTTTTCCATATGGGGAGCCATTTGTCCCAAATGCCATTTATTGTATTTATTGTATATTTCACTCTTTGCCATTGTGATCAACGGTATTATTCTGGATTCTCTAGGGAAACAGAGTCAATAGGAGATATATATATATATATATATATATATATATATATATATATATATATGAAAGAAAGAGAGAGAAGGGAAATTTATTGTAGGAATTGACTCAGATGATTTTATTTATTTTTTTAAAGACCTATTTTATTTTTATGCATACAAGAGCTGAGGCACAGGCCAGAGGTGCGGCGGGTGGGGGCGGAGTGAGAGGATTCACCAGAGACAGAGCAGGGAACCGAACAGGCAGACCAACTGAAATACACTGCTGAGGGGAGCAGTAGGTGAGTCAGAAGAGGTCTGCTACGCCATGTGGGTTGCTCCCTGGCCGGGGATGGAACTCATATTGCAGTGGCTGGGGTTAGCTTCATAGGTTGATTTTTAACCCCTTGAGCCACCAGGGAGGCCTGACTCAAATGAGTTGAGAGGCCATGGAGTCCTAAGATCTGTCATCTACAATTCCAGAGAACAGGAAAACCAGCCATGTACTTTAGTCTGAATTCACGGACCCAGAAGAGGAGGGGATTAAGGTATGAGTCCGAGTCTAAGAGGAGTATAGGGAGAGATGGATGTCTCAGCTCAAGCAGAAAGAGGGAATCTGAGCTTCCTCCACCTTTTTGTTTTGTTCAAGCCCTAGCAGATTAGATGATGCCCACCCACACTGGTGAAGGGAGGTGGATCTTCTCTACTCTAGAATTCAAATGCTAATCTCGTCCAGAGACACGCTCACAGACACGTCCAGAAATAATATTTGGGCAGCTATGCAGGCATTCCTTAAGTCAGTCAAGTTGACATTTAAATTAATCATCACAAGCCTATCCCTTTTCTCCTTGGCTCTCATCTGCACCAACTTCAACCATACCTAATCTCAAAATTAAAAGAATAATAAGGTAGTAAGTCTTACCAGCATGACGTGACCATCCTGCATACAACCAAAAACCTACTAATCCCTTTACCAGAAGAGGAAGTAAAATCCTCAAGTGATGTGTACTCTTCTCCTGATATCCTTTAACTTAAAGTTTATGATGTAAAATTAACAATACTTAAAGCAACACCTCTTAAGTTACATAAGGGAATAAAAGTGGAAAGAACAGAAAGATATTTGCTATATATACTGTAATTATAAAAAAATAAGTTCTTATTCATAACAAAGTATTTGGGACAAATGGCTCCCATATGGAAAAAACAAATGTATTCATAACAAAATTCATGACAGTTAGAGTTCCTGGGTCTGTAACTGGTCACATGATTATAGGTGGTGTTTATAACTACCTTCTTCTTCTACCCATTCTGTACCCATTCTGTATTCCCTTTGCCTTTAGCAAGCACCTCAGCTTAATGTGGTTCCTTTATAGTGGGGAGAGCCAGGGGCACAAACCTTCACTGCTAGAGGATCCTGCCTAGACTGGGTTGTCATTTTTCAACACTGGCCTTAACTACAGGGCTGATAAACAAAGAGACATCCTAAGGAATCACCTGTGTCAGAACACTCTTCCTTGCCTGTCTTCTAAAAAGCTTTTGAAAAAGTAAGTTAAAGCTCTGACTGCCACTCCAACACATTATCTGTCTTTTCTCTCTGACTGTTATAGGATCTTTTTATGGTGTTTTGCAGTTTCACTGGAATATATTTAAGTGTGGATATCTTTCCATTTAATTTGCTTGAAATTTATTGAGACTCCTGAATCAGGTGTAAGGAAGTCTAAGAAATAATCAGCTCCATTTCCTTTATTATTCATAGATATTCAATTTTTTCTAAAACATTTGCAAATAATTTGGAGACATCATATCCCTTTACCCCTAAATACTTCACTGTATATTTCCTAAGAATAAGGACATTCTTCTTGAGGTCATGACTACCTTTTAGGGTACTGGTTTTCCTCAGATATTTCCTGACTTTTGATTGCCTTCTCCTGCTTCGGTTTATGAACCCATGTTGGTCTTTGAGGTGCAGATTCTGGAACCTCTGATGAGTGTGGAGAGCCTTTGCTTGTGTGTGTTTTGCCATGAGGTCTCCTTATCTGTCCTGGAACTTCCTTGCTGCTTGGGCATCCCTCTGCCTCTCTGGCCCCAGTGCTTAACCACTGGGAACAAAACCGCTGCTAGCAAGAGGATTGCAAGATGATTCCACCAGTTGGGTTACTTGGCAAAGCCCCTGTGCTTCCTTGGAGCAATCTTCTCCTGCTTGCAAAATGAGGTGGATAGACTTGATGTTTATATTCCATCCTGTGATTGAATCCAATTTTTATTTGAGCACATGGGAAGAGGCCAGGACTCCAACCCCATGACTTCCCTTCCCTCACCCCTCCCCCAGCTCTGTGATCCGAGGCCAGTTATAGGCCCTTCATTATAAACAGAGTTAGTAACTCTGACTTTGCTGCAGAACTTAGGAAAGAACATGAAATTGTGCACCCAATCCATTGCCTGGTCCATAGGAAACACAGCTATGAATTACTGCCATGTGATGATACCACACAGAGGAAACCCCCCTTTGCTTTCCATCAGATTCACACATACGCACAGTCCCATGAAAAAATCCCCTTATTTATTCACAATCTGCAAGATCAAATTTCATCCAACCTAGAACTCCCAGTGCCATCTGGGGTGTCCCCATCCGCTCTCAGTTCTTTGTTCCATATACAACACAACCCCTTTCCTCCATTTGTGGGATCATGTGGGGCAGTGGTTATGCAATAAGCTTATTAAAGTTGTAGAGGAAAGGACCATGGGGTGGAGGGTGTGTAGGAGGGGTTCTAGATCAGCAAAGAATAGAGCAAATCTTGAAAGGACATTTAATAAATGCCTCTAATCTCTGTACAATAGCCCCACTCCCACAGGACCTAATTCTCTCCAGGCAGGAACAGAGGTGTGAGATGGTATCCTCTTCCTCCTCCCCCCACCCCTAGGCTTTCCTCAATTCTCTAGCCATTCTAGATGCTTTTTAAATCCCCAATTCTGGCCAGAGGAGTATAACTATCTCTTTGTTTTATATTCTCAACTGTTCACCTTCTGCATCCATCCAGGTGATGTGTCAAACAAAGAGCCTTGTGCTAAGGAGGAATACATGCCTTCGGGGAAGGTGCGGCTGCAGTTTGCTGTGACTTTAAATGTTAGCTAGCCTATCTCTCTGCTACAATTAGAATCTTTACTGAATTATGTCAGGAGAGACATGACAGTCAAACTAGTATGTTGGCTGGATCATTTTGGGGAAGATTGAGAGGATGAACTAGAGGGGGAGGGGTAAGCCCAGAGTCTGGGAAATCAGGCAGCATGATTTTCCCCACAGGGGAAATGAGAGAGAATTTGGAATAAGCAGGGCAGAGCCGTGAGGATGGGAACAAGGTCTGATATGAGAGCTATTTATGGAATAGTGTCAGTATCTTGATGATAGATTGAATAAGGTTAGGGGGCAAGAGAGGCAGGGGCCAAGGGTGAATCTCAAATGCTGTTGCCAAAATAATGAATAGAGACTATCAGTGCTCACCTTCCTCACCTTTTTCCTCCTCATTCTACTGCTTCTGATAATTGAGATCATTTGTAGGACTTGGGCAATATGTCAGACACTCTGAGGAGTGCTTATTGTGCTCCATGAGATACAAGAAACCACTTCATTCTATAAGGAATGTACCAGCATCCAGTTTTCCATATGAGAATGCAGCAAATTTCCCAAGCTTTCACAAAGAGCAAAAACACTTTGGGTAAGTTTAGGTTCTGAAATAGTGACTTCTTTTTAGGAATGCTGAGCTTGAGGTTCCTGCTGAACATCCTGGCAGAAATGTCCCACCAGCAGATGGAGATGCAGATCTGACTTAAGGAAAGTAACTGGGTCAGAGATCCAGTCACCCACAGTGAGGTGGCAGGAGAGGCCAGGTGATTCTTATGGAAAGAGCTGTGAGAGAATGCCAGGCACATCATCAGAGATAAGAGATGAAGAGAAGCTACGAGAATGAGACGTGACTACAGAGTAATCTGAACTAGGAGAACACTAGAGCAGTCCAGTAAAAGGAGTATGTTAGGAAGGGAGTGGCCAAGCATGTGACACAGTGCCAGGTAAGCCAAGAACAGGAGCATGCCCAGTTATCTGTTGACCAAGGGTGTATTGATGAGGAAGGCTGTGACACTCAGAAGGCTGAGTGTGAAGGTCAGAGCAGGAAGGGAGACAAGAAAGTGAAGACAATAAGTACAGATATTTTCAAGAAGTCAGTTGCAATAGTAAGGAGAGAGAGTATGCAGTGTCTCGATGAAGAGAATTCTTATAATATGTAATAAGTGGCTTCTAAGCTGAAAGGAATGTACCAAAAATATAGGGGAGAAGTCAAAGTTATAAATAAAAAGAAACAATTGATAGGGCAACATCCCAAAGAGGAGGGGTTCAGTGTTCAGACATAGACACCTTAGACATAGCCCCATAGACATAGGGCAGTCAAGAATGGGAAGGAAGTTATGAAAATCCATATTTGTTTGCTTCTCTTTTCTCTGAAATAAGAATAGTTAAAACACCAAGGAGTAGAGTAGACTTGGGGCCTTGGTAACAGGATTGAATTATGCAATTGCTGGTGGTAGGGGTGTTCTTCTGGGCATTGTTGAAGGTTATGCTGAAACAGATGAAGTGAAGTCTCTGAGGTCACAACAATTTTTGTGTTCCTTTATTTGCAAGAGGAAAGAAAATGGCATGTGGAATGAGTCATATTTGGTTACAGATCCAGAGCAGTAGAAGGAAAAAAGAGCAAGACTGTAGAGGATGTTTTAAGTGATACATCAGGCCATCAAAACTGGACACTTCCCAAGTATAACCAGAAAGGACTAAAATAGAATGAGACATTGCTGCTGAAAAATGGCAGATTGAACACAGCTTCTTAGCGGTCCCCAGCTCCCCAAACTCTACTAAAATGACAGAAAGGGATTTTCTTAAGTATATAAACCCAAATGACAGCGAGCAATGGGGGTAGAGATGGCAGTAATTGCATTTTGGAAGCTGAAAACAGGTGAACTGTGGTAACTGATTTAACTAAAATGTAAGTCAGGAACAGAGGTACACATGTCTGTGGAAGGTGGAATGCAAGAAGGACTAAGAATAGAAGTATCCCTTTGAGCAGTAAATAGATTCCTAGGTCTTCACTCCAACTTAACCACAAAGCTAGACGTTTATGATCTGGAAAGGATAAAACAGGTCTTTGGCCTAGAGGACACTGGGCACAGATACAGGTGAGAGCTAGAAACCCGAGTACCATACTAAACACAGGAGGATCAAGTGAAAGTCTATATATGAACTAGAAAAGAACACACACACACACACACACACACACACACACACCCCACACACCCCACACACACACACCCACTTCAGCACTCTTCCTATACTTAGTTCCCAGTATAGTGGCAGCCAGACTGGTCAATAGATTTTCCTCCAGAGAATCTGATCAGTCCAGTGGTAAATAGCTGACAACACAGGTGTATCTTGTTTCATTGCATTCATTTTATTGCACTTTGTACATACTGCATTTTTAAAATGGAAGGTTTGTGGCAACCCTGAAGCAAGCAAATCTGTCAGCACCATTTCGCCAACAGCACATGCTCATTTCATATCTCTATCACATTTTGGTAATTCTTGCAATATTTCGATATTTTTGTATCACTATACCTGTTACAGTGACTGCAGTCTTTGATGATACTATTGTAATTATTCTGGGACACCATGAACTACACTCATATAATACATCTAACTGAACTGATTCTTGATGCATGTGTACTGACTGCTCCACCCATGGTTTCCCATCTTTCTCCCTCTCCTCAGGTCTCCCTGTTCTCTGACACACAATAATATTAAAATTAGACCAATTAATAACCCTACCATGGCCTTTTAGAGTTCAAGTGAAAATGATCTTGGCAAGAGTCACACATTTCTCACTTCAAATCAAAACCTAGAAATGATTAAGCTTAGTGAAGAAGCCAGGTTGAAAGCCAAGATAGGCTCAAAACTAGGCCTGTGGAGTCAAACTGTGAGCCAAGTTGTGAAGGCAAAGAAAAAGTTCCCGAAGGAAATTAAAAGCGCTACCCTAACAAACACATAAGTGATAAGGACGTGAAACAGCCTTATTGCTAATATGGAGAAAATTACAGGGTCTGGATAGATCTAACCAGCCACAACATTTCCTTAAGCAAAAGCCTAATCTAGGGCAAGGTCCTAAGAGAATAAATAGGAGATGAATGCTGTGCTGTAGTCCAGAGGCTTAGACAGAAGAATATGAGAGCGAAGTCTCCATGAAGAGTATATTGTACTAAGATAAGCGCGTAGGAAATTAAGCAAAGGAAGGGTGGGAGGGTAGGGCAGTTATAATCTCCAGGGAAAACAAAAAGTGTTACGGAAAGGCAATTAAAGCATGCTATAAGGCTCATATCTATGTGACTAGTATCCATAGCGTCAAAATATATAGACCCTAAATATTGGTGGGATGAGGAGAAATTTGATTGTATGGCAGTCTTTAAAAAGAGAGACATTGTTATCTCCCAAACTTGGAAATTAGTCAACAGTCCTGAAAATTGAGAAAAAAGCAATATAATCCCACTCTTCAGCTATAAAAAGGAAAATGTCAAAGAATCAGTTAAAGGATAACGTGGTTATAGGAGTAGAAGCTAGGGAGGGGACTGGAAGTTTGCAGTTTTCTAACATTTTAGAGAATTATTTGACTTTTAAAGGTATATGAACTTGTGACTTTGATAAAAATTAAATGAAAAGATGGATGTGGGATGTGAAGGGCTGACTGGAGCAAGATGAAGTGGTTCTACCCACCGCTGAACTAAGCAGCCTGGCAGTAGCCCTTGTTCAAGCTGCATTCACTTTATAAAAAGCCAAGTAACTCAGGAGGCAGGCTGAGGCATGAAGTGTTATTTGTGGCAGACTCATACCTGAGACATCAAATAGCAGGTTCACTGGCCTCAACCACCACAACACGTCTGCTAGCAAGTGGTAGGCAGACTCCTTAGCTTATCATTTCAAAGAAGTTCTGTTCTCTAGGATGGAAGACAAAACAGACTGGAAGGCATACACAAACTTGGAGAACTGGTTCTGTGCGGATGTGTGTGTGCATGTGCGGCCTGTGTGTCCATGCCTGCAAGCACACACACCACTTCCACCCGCTTAAAAAGAGCTTTGTGCCAGAGGAGGTCAAAGACAGAGGAGACAGAGCTATAGAAGGACCAGGAAAAAGAATAACTATAATAAAGAAAAAACAAGCAACTATAAACCAGAGACACACTGTGGGGGAGGGAGAGCGGGGAGAGGAGGGATTGGGGTCAAAATAAGGGGGGGTGCAATTGTATGGGGAATATAACCAAGATGAAAATGCATACATTGTGCAAAAATGAAAAATGATGTAAGAATTATATAAAATAAATAAATAATAAAATAAATCATCAAAAAAAAAAGAATAAGAGATGGAACACCTTTTGCTAATGACAGGAGAAAGGGGAGGGGGAGAGGAGAATTGCTCTGTAAAGGGCTGGGGAATCTGAAAGAAAGGAAGACTTGGGGGCTTAGTTTTCCAGCTACAGTTGCTCAGATGAGGCTTGTACCTTCTGATAGGGGGCCAAGAGGAATGGTGGTGTCGTGTATTTAGAGAGTAGACTTCAGTTTCTCCCAAGCCCAAGAGCAGTTTGGAGAGCTTCTGTGAGCTTGTAGTGAGCACAGCCTAACTGGGAGTGAGAGAGACAAGCTGGCCTGGTTGGGAGGAGATATCTACCCACGGTGGGGAGGGCGGGGACTGAGCGGGTGAGAGGGGGAGATCTTGGCCTGTCCCTGGAGACAAGGGAAGACCAGGCCTGATCCTTAGAAATGAGGATTGGGATCTGTGGGATGGAACAGAATGTTCCACTGACCAGAGCTGTCATCTCTCAGAGAGCACCCCAGACTATGGGACACCAGTAACTGACAACAGCCAGGGTCCCAGGAGCATAGGAGACCAAAAAAGGACCCACATCTCCCTCAGTGTGGTGACTAAACTGAGGTGCAAAGTCTCAGATTATGTGAGACCAGGAGAAGGGTGATGAAGTGGAGATGATGCCCTGAGCTCAAGCCAAGCCTGCTGAGGTGTATAACTATTGCGGTGACCTAGGCTGGATGTGATAAAGGTGTAAGCCTGAGCAGAGACCTGAGAAAGGAGAGAGAAGACAGATGTGGAAGAATTTAAAAGGGAAATGCACAGGACTTGATAAATCTTGATTTATCATCCCCAAATTAGTTAAGAACTTATGGTTGGGGACTGCGTGCATGGGGACAAAGTTGTCCTTTAGAAGCTAGACAAGAGTCATCGGGTCAGAAATTAATGCCCTTCAAGAAATTAATAAGGTTCTATTTTTTGCATTTCAGTTTTATCAATAGCCACAGCTGGCTATTATTTCTTTTAAACTTGATGATATCCTTTGAGTTGAGCAAGACCTTAGAGGCTGAAAACAGTTATCAAATTGCTTAAGAGCTGCTGCTCAGGGGAGGTATACTACGGGCCAACTGTTTTAGTCTCAGAACCTCATTTAATCCTTATGCACCCAGGGATGTAGCCCATTATAATCCTCATTTTACAGGGGAAAGGGCTGATATTTAAGCAAAGGAAATAACTTGACCAAAGTAGCTATTAAACGGCAAAGACGAAATTCCGACTCCGCTAAGATTGAATCTAAAACTGGTTCTGACATTGAAGAATGACGTGCCCAAACTCTGCTTAGCCACAGGGCCTGGTTTTCTAGAAAGCGACCAGTGTCTGGACATCAGTGAATGAGTGCTCCCATTCACCTTCTGGGGCGAGGGGGTCTGTTAGCACTCCCGAAATATGCTGTTGGAGCAAGAAGATAGGGTGTGGACTGGCAGCCAGGTGAAAGCCCTGATTTAGGTGCTCCAACCTGCTGACAGGAGCAGAGGCAAGTATGGAGCAAGAACCCTGAGAGTCTTCAAGCTTGAGGCATGCTTTTTCCAAAAGTAATTTTGAAACAGTTGAGGAATTTCTTCACTTTGGAATGTGTTCAATAAATTTCTAAGTGAGGTATTCAGTCCAAGCTCTTTAAACTTGTGCCAAAGAACTGTCAACTTAGATCACAAAAGATCATAACATTAAAAGTTCTCTGTTCTGGCAAGATTTATCAAGTCCTATTCATTTCCCTTTCAAATTCTTCCACATCTGTCTTCTTTCTCCTTTCTCACGTCTCTGCTCGGGCTTCCACCTTTATCACATCCAGCCTAGGTCACTATAAACCCTGCAGCAGGCATGAATTGAGTGCTACTTTGGATCAGGAGCAGGCTCAGTGGGGACCAGAAGTAGAGAAAATCTTGTTCCTCAAGAAGCTCCCAGGCCCAGGAGATGAGTACTTATGGCCCAGACTGCCACCCACTCACCCAAATCACTCTCTTTCTAGGAGGAGAATTACTGTTCCATATGACTGCCCAGCTCAGTTACATTTTCCCCATCCTCTCTTAGGCTTAGAGCCAGATGACCAAGTTGTTGACAAAGGAATGTGGAAGAAATAAGGCATGGCAGGTCTAGGACATCAGGCCTGCCTCCTCTACCCCCTTCCTTCTTCTACATGGGCTGGAACCCACTATGGGGCTGACCAAGTTTCTATCATCGATTAGTGACCATGATCAACAGAACAACACAGCAATGACTTAGAAGGAACCAGGTCTTTGAATGACCATGAAGAGCAGGTCTCATCTCATAACTAATATATAGGAGAGAAAAATAGATATCCACATAATTGATGTCACTGTATTATAGGAATCAGTGACTTAAATTACAGACACTCAACCTTTGTTGTAGACACATACCTTTACACCAGCCATAACAGCAATGTTAAAGTGTAGGTCCACGTATTCCTGGTGCAATGAGGAAAGTGGAAAAATTAGTTCAGGTTGGGCAGAAGGTAGGAGAATGGAAGGAAGGAGGAGGCTGCCCTTGAACTGAATCTTGAAAGGTGAGTGTTTTTAGCAAACTCTATTCATATATCTCATCTACATACACCTTATTCTTTGGATTTGTCATTACTATACATGTTACTTCTTCTAGATATATGCTCTCTCATCACTATTTCCACCTATTAAGGTCTATCCAGGCTTCAAGATTCAGATTAAATCTCATTTTCTTCAGGGAAGCTTTCTTTGGCCAACTCTTTCCTCAAAGAATCCCATGGCATTTAGTCTTTATTATTTATTGTGCACATATCTTCTCTACCAGATGAGAAAGCAATTATTCCAACCATTACAAAGAAAGGGTAATTATGTAACATAATAGAGGTGCTAAATATTGCAACAGTGGCAATTATATTGCAATATATGTTATCAAATGAGTGTGCTGTACACCTGTACGTAACCTTATATATTGAATATATTTTCATCTCTACCAATCTCTGGCAATTTCCCATAGCCTCACCAGCACCTGGCATACTGCCTGGATTTTGCTTGGTCTCCCCAAGGGATTAGATAAACCCTGTATATCTACTGTTTTGTAGCAAACGCCTCAAAATTTAGTGGTATCAAAAGATATGATAATTTATTTTTACTGCTCACAGTTCTGGGGGTCGGCTAGGTTTGTCAGGGTGCTTCTCACATAGGGCCTTGCATGCTGTTGCAGCCAGATGACAAGTGGAGCTGGAGGCAGCAGAAGGCTTCACCAACCTAGATGTTCAAGATAATCACACATGTGGTGAGCAGTGGGTGCTGCTGTGCTGTGGCATCTGTCAGTTCTACCAACTGAAGAGCTTACATTTGGCCTCTCCATGTTATTTGGCTTCCCACATAATTTGGCTTCCCACATAATTGAGATTGGATTCCAAAAATGAATATCTAAGAGGACTGTGCAAAAGCCTGTGACTTAACCTCAAGAGACCCAAAATATTACTTCTACCACATTCTGTTGGTCAAAAAAGTCACTCAGCCAGCCAAAAAGGGGAATGTGATGTGAGAAGAGACAGATGCCTTCAGAGAAGTGAGAAATTGATGGCAGTCATCTTTGGAGACCCTCAGCACATCATGTAAGCACGGGGTTCAAGATTGAGAGTGATGATCACCTAAATCAAACAAGTGACCCCTTTGCATTTCCTCATCTGCAAATCAGAGCTCAGGAAGATGTTGCTACCCCTGCTCCCTGCGCCAATGTTTTCTGGCATTAACCTGGGGGTGGGAAGGACAGTCAAATGTCAGCATGTCCACCAAAGTTTGGATGGCTCAGTGCTAGTGAGTCAGGACATTGCCAGGAGTAAATAAAAGAGGCTATGGGAGCAGATATCTGAAGAGGAGGTGAAAGTGTCTGCTCATTTGTGTTCCTTCTGAAAATCACTTACCACCCATCCTTGCCCACTTAACATGGGGGTTAAGGGCCAGGATTGGAGTAGAGTTAAAATTGGGACAGGATTGCATGATGCTTAACTTGGAAGAAGGATTTCCTTGGCCTCTTGGTCACCCATTTGAGTTGAGTAAAATGTGGCAGCTCTCCTGTGGCTACAGGAGGAGGAGACCATTCCCCAAACTCTACCACCAGCAACAGTGGCCTTTGAACCTTTGGGTGGATTGAACAATGCCTCTCCAAAAGTGTCCAAGTCCTAATCCCCACAAACTGAATATGTCATGTTACATGGCAAAGGGGAATGAAGCTTGCAGATAGCATTAAGTTTGCTAATCAGTTGATCGTAAGATATGTTATCCTGGATTCTTGGGGAAGGCCAAGAATCAATCAAAAGCACCCTTAGATGTGGAAGAGGGAGGCAGAAGAACCAGTCAAATAAGGAGATCAGACTATGAAAGCAAAGGTCAGAATGATGCAATTGCTAGCTTTGCAAATGGCAGGGAGCCATGAACCAAGGAATGTGGCAGCTTTTAGAAGCTGGAAAAGGCAAGAAAACAGATTCGCCTCCAGAGCCTCCAGAGAGGTAAATAGCCTTGCCAGCAACTTGAACTTCAGCTCAGTGGGACCCATTTTGGACTTCTGAACTACAGAACTGTTAGATAGAAAACTGTGTTGCCTTTAGGCCACTAAATTTGCAGTGATTTTTACAACAGCAATAGGAAACTCTTACAGTGAATAAAATGGGAGTCTTGTCATGAGGGATAGAGCACCCACATAACTCTGCCTGACAAGGCAGAAAACACCTTGTCAGGACTCTCCAGGACTGCAGGGGTGAGGGGTGGAGAGGAAAGTGGCAGAAACAAATAACACACCAGGCTGCTGCTCTGCCTGAGCAATCATGGCAGTTGACAGGGGATCGGAAGTGAATGACCAGAGGAGGAAATAAAGGGTGTCATAGGAAAGAGACCACTTCCCTTCTTCACAAAAGGAAGGACTGGAAGAGACTACTATGTTGGGTGAAATAATTTCTCTTCACTGACTTTTGGGAAACATTCAGTAAAAGATGGGTCAGTTCACGTGTGTTTTGGATGCACCGCTGGAGGAAGCGTGGCCACCAGCAGCCAAAGTTGCGGATTAAACGAAAGTCTCACCTCCTTGTCTAAAGAGCACAAACAGGTCTGTCTAAGCTTTTTCCTTCCTCCTTCCCTTCCTTCCTTTCTTCCTCCCCTCTCTTTGCCTTCTCCTCTCTCCTGTGCTCTTTCTTTCTGTAAACAGCTTAGCTCTCAAATCCATACGTTCCTCTCGTCCATACAGCAGGCACTCTGTAAATATACAAACCAGCACCCTATGCGGATCAGGCAGCAGCAGGGGGTGAGGCGCCAGCGTGCAGACCATGATACAGAGTTGTTTGTCCAACTGCAACCTCCGAGAGAGCAGGGAGGCAGCCATTGCTAGGCCGTGTGACGGCAGGGGCACTGTGACGACTGGGGCACTGTGACAACATAGCCGTGGCATGGGGTCCACAGTGGTCTGTAAGCGCTTGGTGCCATAAGAATAAAAAATATGCAATGCCTGAGGGATTTACATGTCATTCTTGTTCAGGGCCTGTGGTCATCTTTTCTGTAGTGCTCATGTTTTAGGGCCTGTACGTGTACGGCCTGTGCTGCCTCTTGGGCTCATCCTCCACCCCTCTCCACTTGAAAAGATTTTGTTGGCGACTGCAGCGACACAGCCTTCCCAATGAAGGTGCCTGGTGATCCAAATCAGAATATTCGTGGGCCACAAACCCCAGATCATTGTTTGTTTATAGACTACTGAAATAAAATGACCTGCCCTGATTCTCCACTTGCTCCGCTAAGCTTCCACACTGTGGATGTTACACTCAGAAAAGAAAGAAGAATTTTAACTATTGATGTTCACTTTATTCACTTTATTTCCAGCTCTGCTGGAAGAGGAATTGACCAAATGGCCAATCCCAATCCTGTTCATTCGCTAGAAGGAAATGGTGGCTGGCCTGAAAAAAATCATATTCCACAGTTCATTCTCACACCTCAGATGCCCTGAGTGAGACACTTTTATTTAAACTTCTTCTATTTGTTTGTTTGGTTGGTTGGTTCCGGGAATTGTAGGATGTCTCATACTTCCTACTTGTTGGAAAAACAAATGGCAGAGTTCTAAAGTAAGTTTCATTTAGATTGAAGATCTAAATGTTAAAAATCAACCCATAGAAGACAGCTAGAATCAAATGTTGATTAAATTTCTGGACAGGAAACACATTTATAGGCTTTGAAGTGAAAACAAAAAAGAAAGAAAAGAAAAGAAAAGAAACCACAAACTAAGCGACTGACGAATTTGAGTAAATAAAAATTTAAAACTTCTGCACTACAACAAAAACAGTGAAAATGAAGTAACCAACAAAAAAGGGCAAAGAGACCAGAATGGGGGTGGTAGGGTGGAGGCTCTAAGATGCCCTGACCACAACCAGAAGACTAACATCTTTGTTATATAAAGAACTCATAAAAATTGGTTTAAGAAATTAAGGCTTGAATAAATAAACAAAACAGCTGTGCTGACAAATTACACAAGTAGAAGCATTGCTTTAAACAAATGTGACATAATATTAAAGCCTACGTAATCATAGAAATAGAAATAAAAATTAACACCAGGGAAAAGTATGATATTGTCCCTCACAATGAAAAATTTAAAACAATGATAATGCCTAATCCTGGTGATGGTGCAAGGAGCTGACATTTTCACAGGTGATGCCTGTCTCCCATGCAAACCTTGGAAGGCCATTTGTCAACTCAAATTAAGAGACATAAAATGTTTTTACACTTTGACCCAATTAATACCATCTGAAAATTTAGCCTAGGGAAATAATGTAAAATAAGGAAGAAGTTCTTTTTGGTGATGTCCATGGGCTTATCATTATTTTTTTCTGGATGAGCTGGCCCTGAGTCCACAGTGCTCCTTCAAGAATGTGATTGCAAGAGTGTGATTGCAAAAATGTGATTGCAATGTTGATATGCATGGCAGCTTTTTTTTTTTTAAGATTTATTTATTTATTTATTTATTAATTTATTTATTTATTTATGCAAGCACTGGGTACAGTCAGAAGTGCGGGAGGGTGAGAGAATTCACTAGAGCCAGAGCAGGGAGCAGAACAGGCAGATGGACGAAATACACTGCTGAGGGGAGCAGCAGGTGGCAAGAGAGGTCTGCACGCCATGAGGGTCCCTCACCCGGTGGCCAGGGATTGAACTGGTGCTGCAGAGGCTGCGGGCAGCTTCACAACCCAGCGCTCAACCGCTGTGCCACCGGGGAGGCCCATGGAAGCTTTTTTTTTTTCTTAAAGATTATTTGTTTATGCATACAAGAACTAGGGTATAAGCCAGAGGTGGGGCGGGGGGTGCATGAGAGGATTCACCAGAGAGAGTGGGGAGCAGAACAGACAGATCTACTGAAATACACTGTTGAGGGGAGAAGTGGGTGAGGCAGAAGAGGTCTGCTGAGCCATGTGGGTTGCTCCCTGGCAGGCCAGGGATTAGACCCATGCTGCAGTGCCTGGTGATAGCTTGATAGCACTGTCTTTAATCCCTGTGCCACCAGCGAGGCCCCTGCATGGCAGTTTTTGGATTTTGGTTGAGGAATAAGTGAGAAGTATCTAGAGAAAATAAAGATGAGGACCATGGGGAACAAGAGGATTTGAGTCCCCACCACTCTAAGATTGGCTGCCTTAATTAGTTTTGAGACTTAATGAGAGAATGGAAGGAACAGAATTAATAGAGCTATGAGACCCCACATCCAAGCAATACAGCCTCAGATCCTGCGTGGCCAGGAGCAAGGAGAACAGCACACTCCTACCCTCTCCTCTCTGCCACAGATCAGCACACTGTCCAGGGCCTTCGTTGCAGTGTGCCCCAAGGTTCCTGGCAGCAGAGGAGGAATGGGCAGAAGAGAGAGCATGGAGTTCGTGAGGGCAGGGACTGCAGCTGTCTCATTTCCTTCCATATCACCAGATGCTTGTCAGAGTGCCTCCCATATAGCAAGCACTCTCTGCACATGTCTGAGTGAATAGAAGAATTTCTTTTTTTTTTAATTTTTTTTACATCATTGCTCATTTTTTTAATTTAAATTTTATTTTTTATATTCCCCATACAATTACAACCCCCTTATTTTGACCCCATGCCCTCCTTTCCCCGCCCCCCACCCGCCATAGAGTGTCTCTGGTTCATAGTTGTTTGTTGATTTTGATACTTTCTTTCTTATAGTTATTCTTTTTCCTGATCCCTTATTTAAGTTTTCTAAATTCCTGCTATGAGTGACACCATCCGGTATTTTTCTTTTTCTTTCTGGCTTATTTCGCTGAGCATGATCCCTTCCAGCTCCATCCATGTTGCTGCCAATTGCATGTGTTTCTCTTTTTTGAATGCTGAGTAATATTCCATGGTATATATGTACCACATCTTCTTGATCCAGTCATCTATTTTTGGGCATTTGGGCTGTTTCCAAAGCTTAGCTATTGTAAACAGTGCTGCTATAAACATAGGGGTGCAGGTGCTCTTTGGAATTGATGTTTCTGTGTCCTTTGGGTAAATACCTAGGAGTGGAATTGCTGGATTATATGGAAGCTCTATGTATAGTAGGTCAAGAAATCTCCACACAGCTCTCCATAGTGGTTGGACCAGTTTGCACTCCCACCAACTGTGCAGGAGAGTTCCTTTTTCTCCACAACCTCACCAACTTTTGTTGTTGCTAGTTTTTTTAATATGTGCCATTCTCACTGGTGTAAGATGGTATCTCATGGTAGTTTTGATTTGCATTTCCCTGATTACAGGTGATGTTGAACATTTTTTCATATGCCTGTTGGCCATTTGCATTTCCTCTTCAGAGAAGTTTCTTTTTAGCTCTTCTGCCCATTTTTTCACTGGATTATTTTCTTTGTTTTTGTTGAGTCTCATCAGCTCTTTGCAGATTTTTGTGATCAGTCCTTTATCATTAGTGTTGGGTGCAAAAATGTTTTCCCAGTTGGTGGGGTTTCTCTTTATTTTGGTTATTGTCTCTTTTGCTGTGCAGAAGCTCTTTAATTTGATGTAGTCCCAGCTGTTTATCTTTGCCTTCACTATCACTGCTTTGGGTGTTGTGTCTGTAAAGATATCTTTGATGTGCATATCATGTAGTGTTTCGCCTATATTTTCTTCTATGTATTTTATTGTTTCAGGTCTTATGTCTAGTTCTTTAATCCATTTTGAGTTGGTTTTTGTGCATGGTGTTAGGTAGTAGTCAAGCTTCATTCTTTTGCATGTAGCGACCCAGTTTTCCCAGCACCATTTATTGAACAGACTTTCTTTGCTCCAATGCATATTCTTTGCTCCTTTGTCAAAGATTAGTTGACCATAAATCTGTGGGTTTATTTCTGGATTTTCTGTGAATAGAAGAATTTCATTGGTCATCACTAGCCTGAAGACTTTGGGAAATAGTTGGGGCTGATCTGGGCAAGTGAAGATCTCCACTGAGGCACTGCATGAGGAGCTGATAGCTCCAGATCGGACCACATTGCAGCATTGATGCCAGGGTGGTACCAGCTATCATCACAGTGAAACTGGGAAGTTGTAATTATATTTATAATATAGAAAAGTTGGAAACAATTTAAATGTCTAACCATCAATTATGGAATGTGCAGCTAATGAAAAGTCACGCAAACATGAAGTTGGCTCACTGGTCCTCTTAAGTTCTCTTCCTGAACACAAGGAAGCCTGATTTTCACAGGCTTCTCCTTACACTGCTTTGCCTTAAGACAAGACCTGGTGAGTAGAATGTGATTAACATTTTCTGGGGTTCAAGAATTTAAGAGCCTGTGCATGGTTCTCTATCACAGTGGAGGAGATCATGTGCCTGATGCAGGCACCATAATGCTAACGTCACCTCCATTTCTAAGTCACCACACGGTGGATTGCTGTCTCATAATAAGAAATGAGCCTTATTATATCAAGTCTTTGAGATTTGGGCATTGTTTGACACTGAAGCATAACTATCGTACATCTAAGGGACAACACAGAAATCATCCAAAAACATAGTATTTAGAAAATATAAGGTGTTGGGGCCTCCCTGGTGGTGCAAGGGGTTAAGTCTCAGCACTATGAAGCTATCTGCAGCCCCTGCAGCACGAGTTTGATCCCTGGCCAGGGAAATGACCCACATGGTGCAGCAGACCTCTCCTGTCTTGCCCACTGCTCCCCTCAGCAGTATATGTCAGTAGATCTGCCTGTTCTGCTCCCCACTCTGTCTTTGGTGAATCCTCTCACCTCTGGCCTGTACCCCAGTTCTTGTATGCACAAATAAATAAATCTTTTTAAAAAAGAAAATGTAAGGTGTTCATAATAAGTCTGTGGGTGTTTCTTTGCTGTTTTTTCTTCTTTACTCCTAAAATGTTTTTTTATTGTTGCCTAGCTGTCTTTAGGAGAGGCAGAAGGACAAGAATTGGGAAGACTTGCTATCCAGTTTCTTCTGCTCTTGCATTCAAGCCTCCGGATCCTACTGTCTTCCTCTCAACCCATCCCACAGCTCGAAACAGCCAGCTTTTATAGAACATCATCTGTGTGCTGGCTCCATGTAAATTTACTATATATCATCTTACATAATAGACAGCAATGTAGATTCAGTAGTGTCATTTTACAAGTGTGGAAATTGAGATTCAGTAAGATTGTTACTTGCTTGATGTTGTGTAGCAAAATAGTGGCACAGCAGGATCCAGGCCCTGGGCAGCCTTCCTTGTTATCAGCCTGTTCAGCCCCACATCTTAGTCCCCAGCAGATCTGAAGAGAGTGATTTGGGGAAAGTTCCCTGGCAGTTTTGCTTTGAAAACACAACACGTCGCCCCCACCTCCCATATGATCACTTGCTTTCTGTTTCCTGAACAGAGCTATCTTTAGCCTCATGTTTGCACCTCCTCATGTTTATGCTAAACAAGGAGGCAGTAATGGTAGTTTCCCATGGATGTGGTGGACGGAAGAGACCCTTGTGGGACCAGGGGCTGCCCCGTCCTTCTGAGGACATATGGTGCGACTATGAGCTCTGGATGAGGCAGAGGCAACCGGAGCTGCTGAAGTCCTCATAATGCCTCTTCTGAGCTCTGCCACCTTAGGCAGTTCTCATCACCTTCCTGAGCTACTAGCTTCTCCTCTGTGAAAAGATGATAATCTCTTCACTCTTCTCATGAAGTCCACATAGAGGGAAAAAGCTCTTTGAAAAGTGTCAGTGATGGAGAAAGGGAAAGTGATGTTATTATTTTCCATAACAGGGATGGGGTCAGGGAAGGGGTGGGAGCCACATCTGGTGCCAGCATTACCCAGAAAAGCATCTTGGTTTCTCACTGCTGTCTGGTCTGCTTTGGGGGCTTAGCGTTGGCTCTAATTTGACCTCTTCCTCTCAGGCAGGCCAAGGCTCATCTGAGTTTCTTTAGCTGTGGGAGGTGAGTGGGTGAGTAGATGAATATCTGTGTCTCAACAGACCCCTTGCCCACTTTTTCTCCCCCCCCCCCTTTCCTAGGATTGTGCCTGAGAAGAGATATGTATTTCCTCCAGGTCACATACACGATCTCCACATTTCCTTGTTCTCCTGAAATTACATGGAACCTCTGGCCAACTCTGGGCCTGTGAGTGGGTGGTGGCCCTTACTTCTGGGCTGATGCATTTAAGGACCTCTGTGTGTCTGTCCATCTCACTTTCCCTGCTCTGAGGACCAATAGATCTAGTCATAATTGGGAAGAGCCTCCATCAGACTGGGTATCTGAGACTCAGCACTGCAGAGTCCCTGCCGATTCATTTTTGGATGCATAGCATGAGCAAGAAGTAGAATTCTGTCTTAAGAGATTGAGATCTGGGCCTCCCTGGTGGCACAAGGGGTTAAACACCGCACTATGAAGTAATCCACAGCCTCTGCAGCATGAGTTTGATCCCCAGCCGGCCAGAGAACAACACACATGGCATAGCAGACCTCGCCTGTCTTGCCCGCTGCTCCCCTCAGCAGTGTATTTCAGTCAGTCTGCCTGTTCTGTTCCCCACTCTGTCTCTGGTGAATCCTCTCACCCCCCACAACTCTGGCCTGTACCCCAGCTCTTGTATGCATGAATAAATAAATCTTTAGGAAAAAAAGAGAGAGATTGAGATTTGGGGGCTGTTTGCTACCAAAATAAAATGTCTCCTTTCCTGCCTAATACAGATCAGAGAATCAAGTCTTCTCTGCAGGGAACTTGAGCCTAGGAAAGGACAAGAGGAAGAGAGTCAATGACATTTGCTCTTGTTTGTCAGAACCCTTCAATCACTTCTTGTCAGATTAGGCCTACTAAGGAAATTAAGTGTATTTTTAGAAATATTACTCATTTATTACAAAAGCGAGGAACACCAGTGGCAGTCAGATAGAGGGAGGGAGAGAGTGAGCGGAGCCAATCTGATTACCCTTGTCTTTTGGTGGTGCCTGGAAAAGTCCTGCTGAGACACAGGAAGGTGGCCAAAGAGGGCCTTGAGCAAGATGAGTATGTGGAGAAGATTTGAGCAAGCCTGCAAAGAAACAAACAGGAAAAAAAAAAATCCTCCTTGTTTCTGAACTTTCCTAGCTGTACTTCTTGTCCTCGGGTTTCATTATCGGTGCAACAAAGATTTATTGAGTGTCTACTATGTGCCAAGCAGGGTCCAGGTGCCAGATATTCAGCTTGAACAAATGCAGCGCCCTCCCTCATAGGCCATGTGTTTCAGGGGAGAGAGAAAGCAAACCAAGCAGTACGTGAGTGTGATAGAGAGTCAGCAAGGAGAGGTGATAAAAGGGAGGGTGGCTGCAGTTTTTATAAGTGTTGTCAGAAACAGCCTCACTGAGAATATAACATCATCTGAACAAAACCCTGAAGAGGATGAAAGAGCAGGCAGTGAAGCTCTCTGGGAGCAGGATAAAGATTATTAAGGGAGTGTTTGGTCAGATTGATTGGCCAAGGGCTAAAATGGCAGAAGATGAGATTCAGGAAGTATTGGGGAAGGCAAGTCATTATAAGACTTGGCTTGGATATGGGAACTTCTTGATGGATGTTAAGCAGAGGGATGATATAAGCAAATTTACATTTAAAAGTATGACTGTGGTTGCACCCTGGATAAAGTTGCCAGATTTAGCAAATTTCATGATCTCCAGTTAAATTTGCATTTCTGGTTAATTAATAATTTGTAGTAGAGGTATATTGTATATGATACTTGTGACATTTTTGTACTGAAATGATTTGTTATTTATATGAAATGCAAATTTAATTTTATTATTATTTTTAATTTTATTTTTTTATTCTTTTTTTTAATTTTTTTTTATAGAGGCATGCTTTATTTATTTGTTTGTTTGTTTGTTTGTTTGTTTGTTTGTTTGTTTGTTTGTTTGGTTATACATGCACTGGGTACAGTCAGAAGCACGGGAGGGTGAGAGAATTCACCAGAGCCAGAGCGGGGAGCAGAGCAGGCAGAAGGACCCAAGTACACTGCAGAGGGGAGCAGCGGGCGGCAGGAGAGGTCTGCGCGCCATGTGGGACCCTCCTCCGGTGGCGGGGGAGCAGCTGGGGATCGAACCGGCGCTGCAGAGGCCACGGGCAGCTTCACAACCCAGCGCTCAACCGCTGCGCCACCGGGGAGGCCCTAATTTTATATTTTTTATATCATTTTTCATTTTTGTACAATCAGTGCATTTTCATCTTGGTTATAGTCCCCCCAAAATTCTCACCACCCTTGTTTTGATCCTATTCCCTTCTCCCTCCCTGTAGTGTGTCTCTGGTTTATAGTTGCTTGTTGATTTTGATTTTTACTTTATTATAATTAGTATTTTTCCTGGCCCCTTATTCAGGTTTTCTAAATTCCTGCTATGAGTGAGACCATCCGGTATTTTTCTTTTTCTTTCTGGCTTATTTCACTGAGCATGATCCCTTCCAGCTCCATCCATGTTGCTGCAAATTGCATGAGTTTATCTTTTTTGATCGCTGAGTAATATTCCATTGTGTATATGTACCACATCTTCTTGATCCAGTCATCTATTTTGGGGCATTTGTGTTGTTTCCATAGCTTAGGTATTATAAATAGTGCTGCTATAAACATAGGGGTGCAGGTGCCCTTTTGAATTAATGTTCTATGTCCTTTGGGTAAATGCCTAGGGGTGGAATTGCTGGATCATATGGAAGCTCCATCTTTAGAAGATTGAGGAATCTCCACACAGTTCTCCATAGTGGTTGGACCAGTTTGCATTCCCACCAGCAGTGCAGGAGAGTTCCTTTTTCTCCACAACCTCGCCAACATTTGTTGTTGCTCATTTTTTTAATATGTGCCATTCTCACTGGTGTGAGATGGTATCTCACGGTAGTTTTGATTTGCATGAAATGCAAATTTAAATGAGTGTCCTGCGTGTAATCTGTCAGCTCTATACATGGAGAATGATTTAGAGTATAGAGGTAATAGCAGGAAGATTGGCAAGGGGTGTTATGTAAAACAGGTAGAAGACCAAGGTGGTTCTCCTTGGTGAATGGTAGGTGGAGAGAAGTATCAATAATCAGTTGGATTCTGGAATATGAGAGTCCTTGTTTCTCTTCCTACCCTTCCTCTCCCTCTCCCTCTCCCTCTCTGTCTTTCTCAACTTGATTCTTTTTTGCAACCAAAACCCAAGGAAAAGGGATGGTGGTCATTGGCAGGATGTGGGTGCGGCCTTTGGCACATGGGAAGGATATGGGTTT
This sequence comes from Talpa europaea, assembly GCF_964194135.1. NCBI lineage: Eukaryota > Metazoa > Chordata > Mammalia > Eulipotyphla > Talpidae > Talpa > Talpa europaea. The sequence continues at coordinate 46,158,684 of NC_140070.1, forward strand.
CACATTTCAGATGGTTTTAAAGAATCCATGAGAAGAGAATTAGTCGTGGAACCAAAGGTCAGGTGACCACCCTAAAAGAACTCCTCCTTCCTTCCCCCTCAGCCCCTGAGGAGGGTGGGACACTACTTTGTTATGATACTTCCTTTTTGGTACCTTCCCCTGTGGCTCGGTGCCAGCTAACAGGCTAGAGGATGAGTGGGAAAGAACCCGTGGGGAATGGTGACTTGTAACTGGATCTTTGTCTTCAGATCTTTTGTTCTAAGCCATTTTGCTGAGTGTATTCTTAGAGGACAAGGTCAACGTCTCATAAACTCTCAGGAGCTGGAGGGAGAAGGCCCCAGCTTTGTGTGCTAATGCCAGGTACATTACTCACCACAACCCAGATCCCTGTCTCCTTCTTTTCATGGAGGAGGCACAGCCTTGCATCATTGGGCAGGACTCCTCGGTCTTCCATCACCATCACTTGTCTAATTCAATAAAAATCACTTCAGGGGCCTTCCTGGTGGCGCAAGGGTTAAGACACAACCTATGAAGCTGTCCAAAGCCACTGCAGCATGAGTTTGATCCCTGGCCAGGGAGCTACCCACATGGTGCAGCAGACCTCTCCTGACTTGCTCGCTGCTCCCCTCAGCAGTGTACTTTGGTCAATCTGCCTGTTCTGTTCCCCACTCTGTCTCTGGTGAATCATCTCACCCCCACCTCTCCCCGTGCCTCTGGCCTGTACCCCTGCTCTTATATGCATAAATAAATAAATCTTTTTTAAAAATCACTTCAGTGCTAATGAACTGAGAGCCTGAGAGAAGATGAGGCAGCTGTACAGCTTTTACTCCACTAAGAGTTTAAGGCCATGTGGCTGGTCAAAAGAAACCACTGTAAACAAAATCCATTTGGCTTCCCTCCCTGCCTTCCTTCTGCCTCATCTATTCAGTTGTTCAACAAAAGTGTACTTGTTACTGAGCTCTTCTTATATACCAGGTTCTGTGCTAGACCCAAGGATGCATTAGGACAAAAACTTAACTGTAAAGTTGAGGTTTAAAGGGAGAGAATAGTTAATCAGGTCAAAGGAAAGTGATGGATAAGACAGCCCATGAAGAACTCTTATGCACTTGCTCTGTGGCTGGAGGGAGTGTGGATAACACAGGTGGGAGACAAGCCTGGCGAAAAGACATGCTGATTCAAGGAGGTTGTGTGGGATCAAGTTTAAGGACCAGTGTTTTTACTCCAAGAGGCAGGAGATGCCATGGAAGGACTTTAAGTAAGATTATGACATGATCAGATTTACGTTTGCAAATGTTTGTCACTAGAGGGCTAGTTAGGTCAATCAGTATACATCCGTCTGGGTACTTCCATGCATCTCTTCAAAGAAGGACTGTAAACTAAAAGCATTATCTCTAAATATGGTTAATTATATAAGGTACAGAATAGTGTGTGCTACATCCTACTGTTTGTGCATGATATATATAGATACAGATATACATACGGTTGATTCATGTTATTCCTTTTATCTCATATTAAATGAATGACTATTCATATTATAGGAATGTTCTATAAAGTTGCTACAAACACAGAGTTAGCAGACACTTAACCACTACTCCTGGGGAAACACAGGATTAGATTCCTATGAATGTCTTGTTACAACATTTTCCTCAACCTATCTACTCATTTGTACCTTTGCTTTATGCAGCTTCTGTTCAAGGACCTATGCTCTAGTAAATATAGTCGATACACTGCCAAGAGCACTGGAATTTGTGACTGAAGGAAGCTTGTCCAAGACAAGCTTGAATATTCTCTGCAATGTGCACCACAGCCTCCCACGCTAGGGACACTACGTGGCACCTCAGTTCTATGTTTGGGCCATTTTAAACAGTGAAATCACCAACAGGAAACACAAAAAAGTGAAAAACATGGCACTATAGACTGCAAATACGTCTTTTATTTACAATGTGAGAGAGGAAATAAAAAGGCAGAGAGCTGTCTTGTTCCGCCACAGCTGGTACCGTGCTAGGCAACTCAAAATTTTTGTGCCCTGCTCATGTCTGTGAGTGACTGTGATGGCGCCCTGAGTGTTGACTTGAGGTTACACATGAAGTTCAGAAGGAGGTGAATTTACAAGTGTGAAAACCATGAATATTGAACATCAATATTTTTGGGGAAAGCTCAAATGTAGACATGATTGCAAAGGTAAAAATAGTACAAGGATGTTCATCGACCCCTTACCTAGATTCACTTATTGTTTACCTTTGACCCCACTTGGTTTATCATTTGTACCCACATTCCCCACCTGCCAGTATAAATGCTCACGGACATGAGCGCGCGCGAGCACACACACACACACACACACACTCACTTTTTTTCTCTGGAACATATGCAGGTAAATTATACTCTCATGATCCTCTATCCTTAAATACATGTATTTCCTTAAAAAGGGAATCTCTGACATGACCATTTGGCTAAGTTTAACATGGAAACCTGCTTTTATCTGATCTGTCATTCTCTCCTTAATTCTGAAACATGTCCACAGCCTTTCTGTGCCTTTTGTGATATGGATGCTTTGAAATCATCAATATCCCTTCCACAACTTTTTCAAAAGCATAGAATATTTCTCATTTTGAGTTTGTGTGATGCTTCCTCATATTTGGATTCAGGTTATGCATTCTCTCCTAAAATGCTGCATCGGTGATGATGTACCATCTGTGCACCCCTAAAACATGTGGAATAGCTCGGGAAAGAAGCTGGTGACGGGTTTGTCTTTTGAGAAGACGCTGGGAGCCTGGAGGAGAGAAGAGGTGGGGAGAGGAGAGGGAGGGGTGTGGCCTTTCACTATATGCGCTTATATCTCTCTTGTCATACCTACTAAAAAATGAAATTAAAAAATATCAGGCAGTAGCCTGATACTACTGCCCCCACTTTCCAAATGGAGAAACACGCTCAGGAGGGTAAGTGAGCCTCGGGAAGGTCTCCACTAACAGTCTGACGCCTGCTGTCCCGAAACCAGGTGTGTGCAGGTTGAATGTGTGACCAGGGGGAAGAATGACGGTGGTGGGCAGGGGAGGTTTCCTGGAGGAGGAGATGCTGAGCTGAGTGTGGGAAGGTGAGGCGCTAGCCCTGTGACCAAGTAAGGACCGGGGGATGGGGTGACAGAAGTGGAAGCTGGACAGAGTATTGCCTACAGAAAGCACCTTGGATCTCAGGATAGCAAGTTTGCAAATGTGTACACCACATTCAGCTCTGCAAATGTTAGGATGTTCCTCAGCACCCATGCCTGGGTAAAAGGGAAGCCTACATTGCCTTTTAACAACTGATCTCTCCACTTTGAACAGTCTCCTTTTAGTCTGAATATTCAACCTGTTGGAGTTGAACTCCCTCGTGTGGTTGCTTTCTATAGACTCTTAGAAAACGCAGTGTCTCTGAATTCTGAGTTCTGTCCTGCTTCCCAACTCTCCCTAAGATGCCATCTGGGTGTCAGATGTGTGAGGGTTCTTACTGTATCCAGGGAAGTTGGGAATGGGGAAGGGAGAGGACCCTCAATATATCCAGGTCCTCTGGACCTCTGTTGCTCCCTCCAGGAGAGGAGCCTTGGATCGTGGCAGTTAACATGAGTGATGAGACTGGTCCCCAAGTGGCATCTGGGGAAAGTGATGCCAGGGCAGCTACATAATTGGCAAGGCCCAATTATGAAAATGAAAATGTGGGCCCACTTGTTCAAAAATCAGAACAGCAAAAACCTACTAAGATATAAAAGATTTTCTTCTAAGATCTCTTTAGACTTATGAAGGTGTTTTTATTTGTTGTTTAGTATCCTTTTAAGTAAATAAAAATTAAGTTTATATATATATCAGTTTGATTTTTGCTGTTTATCTTTTTTTTAAAGATTTATTTTATTTATGCATATAAGAGCTGGGGTGTAGGCCAGAGGTGTGGGGGCAGTGAGAGGATTCACCATAGACAGAGTGGGGAGCAGAACAGGTGAATCGACTGAGATACACTGCTAAGGGGAGCAGCAAGCGAGACAGGAGAGGTCTGCTACGCCATGTGGGTTAGCTCCCTGGCCAGGATCGAACTGTGCTGCAGTGGCTGCAGACTGCTTCATAGTGCTGAGACTTAACCTCTTGTGCCACCAGGGAGGCCCTGTTTATCTTTGTATTATGCAATGTCAGTTTTAAATAAAAAATTTAAGGTCATTTAACTCATGCAACAATCATGCAACAAGATACTCCCTGGCTTACCTTAAGATATGACCTCCTAACCTGGAAGTTATTAATGTTCTTCCGGGCTCAAGTATTTAAGAGTCCATGCATGATTTTCATCACAGGCATTAACTTTAATGCTGCTATTCCCATTCTGCATTTTAAATTAATTTTATCTTTGAACTTGTGTTTTGTAAGTGAAGTCCAGTATGACAATGAAGAATGTGCAATATGAGTGTCTACTCTTCCTTGCCACCTCATGTGCATAAGTATATAAGTTGCAAGGCACAGGGAGCACAGAATTCCAATCTACCCACAATGTGTGGCATTCAGCAAGACTCAAAGCCAAGTACACACTAAGAACTTCATGTTATGACTGAATGAAGGGAAGCTGACAGCCCTAAAAGGTCATGCTTTCCATTTGAACCACAACTTATTTGAAATGAAGAAAGCAGACAGTGGGGTTCTAAGAAACCCAAATAACCAAGGACCCCTACCATATCCTATCTTGTGTTACTTCCCTTTTCTAGTCAGTTACATTAAAAATGATGACAGGGCCTCCCTGGTGGTGCAGGGGGTTAAGCGTCAGCTCTATGAAGCTATCCGCAGTTACTACTACACAAGTTCAAACCCTGACTAGGAAGGTGACCCACCTGGTGCAGCAGACCTCTCCTGTCTAGCCCGCTGCTCCCCTCAGCAGTGTATTTCAGTGGATCTGCCTGTTCTGCTCCCCATTTGGTCTCTGGTGAATCCTCTCAAACCCCCCTCCCCTCCTGCACCTCTGGCCTACACCCCAGTTCTTGCATTCATAAATAAATAAATCTTAAAAAAAAAAAAAGATGACAGATAAAAGAGAGAGCAACCAACAGTAGTTTTTTGTCCAGAGGGCACCAGGAAGGTGAAGGTAGAGAATGCTGATCTCTGTGAGCATATCAGAGTAAAATTATAAAGTTCACTTTATGCGCTGTTTCCACTGTCTGGTATGAGGAAGATAAAAATGCATGAACTAAGGATGAAATATAAATTGTGTCATTTCCATGATGGGACTAGAGGTCACAGCGAATGGGATGTGACCTTATGTCAAGTAAAAGTAGGAGCAGGGACCAGTGACACTCATGTTGCTTGTATCTCCTCTGCTCACATACACTCTTCATTGTGCCACTGGACTTCATTTACAAAACATGAGTTAAAGATAACGTTAAGAATTTCAAGCTGGGGGCCTCCCTGGTGGCACAAGGGGTTAAGCACCGCACTATGAAGCAATCTGCAGCCTCTGCAGCATGAGTTCAATCCCTGGCCGGCCAGGGAGCAACCCACATGGCGAGGCAGACCTCTCCTGTCTCGTCCACTGCTCCCCTCAGCAGTGTATTTCAGTCAGTCTGCCTGTTCTGTTCCCCACTCTGTCTTTAGTAAATCCTCTCACCCCCCCACATCTCTGGCCTGTACCCCAGCTGTTGTATGCATAAATAAATAAATCTTTAAAAAAAAGAATTTCAAACTGGTGACTATCTATTATTAAATTGCAAGGGAGCAAAATTCTGCCACCCCAAAATTTGTCTTTGGTGACTTCATGGGAGGGCTCTGAAGGTTGGGTAGGGGTTGTCTTTGAAAAAAGATATCTCCTTGTAAATGTCTCTCGGTAGGGCTTCTCCCTCACTGTGCCCAGAAGACATAACCTCTAATCTTCGGGCCTCCCATAGCAAAAGCCTGAGTTCAGTCCCTGGCCAGGGAGCTAACACATATGGTGCAGCGGACCTCTCATTAAATCCCCACTCTGTCTCAGGTGGTCTACACCCCAGTTATTCTATACAAGAATAAATAAATATTTTTTTAAAAGATCTAATCACTCTTTTCTTGCATCTGCATAACAGTCATACCGATGTTTACTGTGCCTTCCCTGGAACCTCCCTAATTGACTTTCCCCTTTCTCCCCCTCAGCCTTTATCTTAGCTGAGTTATTTCAGATGGCCTCTGAAGCCATGTGGGCCAGTTACTCAGCCTTACTGGGTGTCTCCCATGTACACAGGAGGTAGACATGTGACTGTTAAACTTGTCCTTTTCCTTGTGCTCTCATCAGTCTGATGCTTGTATGAGCATTTACCAGCTTAGAAGAACCAAGAGGGATATTGGATGCTGTCCTTGCACCCTGACAGAACCCAGTGTGGACCCGAGCGTGGGTCTTATGTAATAGTGCTGGTCAATTGTCCATGAAGCAGAGGTAGGCAGGGATGTCCACTTCTGCTGTCCTCTTCCTGCCTGCTGGACTTGGTGAATGTAGTGGTGGCAGCTTCAGACTGCCACACCTTGAATGGCACACAGGAAAGCCCCTAGTACTTCATCAGTCCTGGGTGACCAATTCGCAGGTTTTTACAGAGAGAATAAATCTCTGTGTTATAAGCCACTATAAAGCCAAAACCTATCCTATCTCATACAGCATCTCTGTATCTTTCACTGGAACATAGGACCTTCTGGAAGCTGTGGAGATGCAGGGATTGGCCCACTGGCTTAAACACCCAGCAATCCAATTGCCCCCAGCGTTGACTGCTGAGCCATTTTTCATGTCCCAGCTGAAGTGCCCTTCTGCTCTAGACTAGGGGTCGGTTAACTATGGCCCATGATTGGTCTGTCTTATAAATAAAAGTTTCATTGGAACACAGCCATGCACATTCTTTGTGGATGCATTTTGATACTGTCTTTGCCTACTTTTAAGTTGCAGCCGTAGAATAGTTGCAAGGGTTCCCATTTGGTCCTTCATGATAGGAGTCAGCAAATCTTTTTGTAAAGGTTTTCCCTCTCAAAGAAAGTCTCTGGTTCCCCCACCATCAATTTAATCCTGTGGGTTTCACCAGTTGCTTTCACCACCTCCCTTCATCCTCTTTTCCTCTGACAATCCTTTGGACCAGAAGGGCTAGGTTTCCCACATGGTCAATATTAACCACAGACTCTGAGAGGAAAAAAACACCTGTATGTATAACTGTTGCCCATCTGTGTGGTGTGAATATTCCCACTATGACTGTGTCAGGCTACTAACATGATATCAATGAGGGTCAGGAATTGATGAAGACAACAGCTCTAAGCAGCCAGAGACTGCTCTGACACATCACTGGAGTCATTCCCTAGACATCTGGCCTGGGCTCTTCCCCCAATTTTGCAGGTAATAGAGCACTAAGTTCTACTCTAATTAATAGAGCACTAAGCCAGGACTGCTTTTGATATATTAAGTGCAGTTAAAGAAATTTAGAGAATTGGGCCTCCCTGGTGGTGCAGCGGGTTGAGCTCAGCGCTGTGAAGCTGTCCGCAGCCTCTGCAGCACCAGGTTCGATTCCCGGCCGGCCAGAGAGAATCCCACATGGGGAGGCAGACCAATCCTGTCTTGCCCGCTGCTCCCCTCAGCAGTGCTTTGGGTCCGTCTGCCTGTTCTGCTCCCCGCTCTGACTCTGGTGAGTCCTCTCACCCTCTCGCGACTCTGGACTGTACCCCAGCTCTTGTATAAATAAAAGAAGAAATATTAAAAAAAAGAAACTTAGAGAATTGAGCCCCCTGACTTTCAGCATATTTTTCTCTTTACCTTCTCAAAGCTTATAATTTTTACATCCTGTCCTAGTCCTTTCATAACATGTTTTGTCCACAGATGATTCTAAGATACTAAACCCCATACAAATAACATTATTGTAACATGTACTTATGTTATAATTGTGAAAATATCATTTGCTGCAGAATCAAGTGCTGGTTAGAAAGCTTAAGAAAACAACCTTAGGTTACTAAACATCTGTAGGTTAAGAGAATGTCCAGGCATCAAGTCCAAACTAGTATTGGTTTATTTTTTCTGTTTGTATTTCTTTTAACATTCTTTCCCATTACAAAACACTCATTTATTCTTTTTTGAATTACATTGTTTTAGTGGGACATCTTCATGAATAATTTCTTCCTATGCAGAGCTTAAGTGCTAAATTTTCTGACTCCCTGGTTTTCAAAAAAAAAAAAAAAATCTTTGCTTTGTCTTCATTTATGGTGGTAATAGGGCTGATTATTGAGGTTTATATTCAAATTAATTTTCCTTCAAAATCTGATGTAAAATCTGACATTTGGGTGAATCTCATTTCCTTATAGGTAACCTGTTTTCTTTCTGGAAGCCTAGATAATTTTCTCTTTAAGCTATATGCTCTGAAAATTTACCCAAGTGTATTTAAATTCTTTATTCAATCTCATTGGCCCTCAGTGGGCCCTTTAAAACAACACAAAACCAAAATAAAACATTTATTTGACTTAATATGAAAATGTATTATAAGGAAAACAAAGATGGCAATAATGGCATATCCAGATAGCTTCAGTTAACATTTTTAAGCATAAAGTAACACAATGTCATGCAAAAGTGGAGCAATTTCTGTACCTTACAAAATGAAAGTTACTGTTAGCACGCAGACTGAGGGGTACCCAGGGACCCCCCAAACTTGCATGCTCTAAAGGAGCCCAACCATCTGTGCACACAAAGACAGACTCTTTGTGTGTGAAAGATCTTTAATAGAATTACTTTAATTCTGTTATTAAAGTAATAGAAGTACTTTAATAATAAATTAAAATATCTTTATTAGAATTAGAGAGGGGGGGCAGGGGAGGAGAAGAGAGAGGTGGAGAAGGAGAGACAGGGGGAGAGAGGGGAGGGAGGAGGAGATTGGCTAATAATTTCCAAAACTAACACCCCAAATTACCCATCCCCCATGGGCAAATGCCCAGCCAAACAGGGTCTGACTGACGTGGGACCCCTGAAAGCTTGCTGTAAGTCTAAGTAAGGCACCTTCTGGTAAATGTAGAAATGGAAAGAAAGGGGCCAGGCAAGTCTGAGATGAAAGGAGTAAATTCAAGATACAAATCAGCATAACGGCTGCCATGTGTCTTGACATGTCTCTCCTCCACGGGTCTCCCCCTCCATGGGTCTCCCCCTCCATGGGTCTCCCACTCCACGGGTCTCCCCCTCCATGGGTCTCCTTCCGTTCCCAGCAGGTCTAGGGTGCAAGATGGACTGCAGGAACGAGAGCTGACTCTCCTTTATTCTTTCTTCTCTCTTTTCTTCTTCCTCCAGCCTACCTGCCTTCTCTCTTATGTAGCTTCACTAGGCTCACACTGCCCATTGTTAAGCAGGGCAGGAACACAGTGCCGCCCCTCTTTTTGGAAATGTCTTTATCACAGTACAACTCTCCTCAGTTTTCACCTATGATTCCTCCCCCTCAGGTGACCACTTTCACTGGTTCAATGGATATCCACCATCCAGGAAAAATTGTTTATACTGGCATATAGTATTCGCTTTTTAAAAAATGCACACACCACCCACGCTCACCGACATCTGCTTTCCTTCATTCCATCATGGATCTAACCATCAGACTTTCAAGTTTCATGTCGACAAAACAGTACTGCAGAAAACCTATGAATGATTACAGAATCTTGATGTACTGTCATGAGTATAAGTAAGGGATAAATTCTGAATGGTGACCTTACTGGCATAAAGACTTTGTGTGTGTGTGTGTGTGTGTGTGTGTGTGTGTGTGTGTGTGAGAGAGAGAGAGAGAGAGAGAGAGAGAGAGAGAGAGAGGCCCTCGCCAGCAAACCGGTGCTGCAGAGGCTGCAGGCAGCCTCGCAGCCCAGGGTTCAACTGTTATGCCACCAGGGGAGGCCCTGGCATAAAGACATTTTAAAAATTGTTCTTTCTTTTTTTCTTTGCCAACTTGCCCTGCAAAAATGGTCACACCTATAGCATTCTCAATAACAGATAATTAGTATCTTATTTCTGATTTGCTTAATAAAATCAGGTATTATCAAGCTTCCTAAAATATACCTTTTTGGATAGGTAAAAACATGTTTTCACGTCTATTTCTTTAGCTGTATGTATGGCTTAGTGTTGTTTCCTGTGCCCTCTGTATTTCTTTTTCCTGTCTTCCTATTCACAATCTTGGATCTTATCTCAGATGCCCTGTGTCTTTCTTTGACTCTGGAAAATGGCCTTTGGTTTCTTCTTCAATGGGCTCCTCCCCTGCCTCTTGTTTGTCTCTTTCCTTGCTTCCAGGCATCTAGATTTGTCCTTGTGACATTTTATTTTATCCCATATTGCCATCTGTTGATCTCTTCTCTTTGCCTTAAAGGAAATTCCTATGAACATTATTTCTCCAACATTCAGCTTGCTTTTTTAAAAATAAATTTTAGAATATTGTTTTAAAAATCAGGGTATTATAGGGGGTTATTGTGAGGTTAAATATGTCCTGTATGTAGATAGCACTGTCCTATAATTCCTTACTCTTGATTGCCTCCCCTAAACTTTTTAGCTATTTTTTTCTGAGATGTACTTCTGTGTTTCTCAACTTAGGCATTATCTTTGATTTGCTGTAATAGAAGCTGAAGATTTGGCACCATACCACCCCATGCCACCACTGCCATTCTCTCCATCCCGCTCAGATAGTAATATCCCAACTTTTGTGGAATTATTATTTACTTTTTGTGGCTACATGTGTGAGTGTAGTTCACAGTTGACCCAAAGAGTTTATTATGGTTATGTTTCCTTTGTTTTTTTTTCCCTGAAGTTAGTTATTACCTGAAATGTTTTTGCTTAGGTTTATATGCATCTTTAACTAATGTCTTCTATGTCCTCCAAGAAAAAAAAAAGTACAGTCCTTTTGATTTCAGAAGAGCCCTTTTCCATGTATTAAGCCCTTCTTTGCTTCTCTCCTTCTTGAGGTTTGAGGACAGAGCCAAGAAAAACAGGATTGGGGTGCCAAGAAGAGAAGAAGAGCAGGAAAAGACTGGGGGGCTAGGAAGGGGAAATGAACCCATAGGGAAGAGGAGTTTTAGCAGGATCTTGTTGGACTATAGGATGTCTCTATAAAAATAGTTTCGTGATAAATAAGTAACCATTGTATGAATGAATAAGCTACTATCTGCTCTCAGAATTTAGCCCTGCAGGGTGATTAGAGGAATAAGTGACATAGCTTTCCTTTCATCACCACTCCTGAATCTTTTAGAACTCTGCCTCAAGTTCTGTGCCCTGAGATATTTTCAGGTACTTTAGATGTCTAGAGGCATTACCATGAATCATCACATCCTTTCTCACAGTGCAAGTCCTTCCTATGTGCTAGGCACTGTTTACTGTTTTTCACCACCATCTCATTTACCCCAGACCTACTTCTCAATAACTCCTAAGAAGCAGGTCTGGTTATACCATTTTGACGCTGAGGGCACTAAGACTCAGAGAAGTTAATCTGCCTGGGATCAAACAAATGTGCCTAAATAGGATCCCAGGTCCATCATTACTCCTATCTGTGCAAATAACCATGCAGCAATACTGGGACACCAAAGTGAGGGTTTACCAAATGATTAAAGCAGGAGGAATGCACAGAATTCTGAGGCCTTGTGTTTTCCAGCCAGCAGGGGTCGCTGTTTCCCCATGCTGGACCAGGAACCTGGCACTATGTTCCCCCAAGCTCAAGAATGCAGTCTGAGCTTGGACTTGTGAGTCCCAGGGAGTCCCCCAAACTCTATGGGACCCACCCCACCTTACCATAGTCCACAGCACAGTTTTCAGTTAGCCTACCCTGCAAAAGGTAGCATGGGGAGCTTGGCAATTATAGAAGCCAAAAGAGAAGTGTGAAGTGGGACGTGATTTTCTGTCTGCAAGTCTTCCAGGAGTCTTCCAGGGGCCTGGCCTCCTGCTCCATCTCCTACCTGACAAAGGGTGTCACTCCAGGAACAGGACCCAGCATGCTTTACATGTTCCTGGTGGACCAGACTTAATGGAATATATCAAGAAATTCAACTCATGTGATCCTGAGAGCCAGGACAAGTCCTTTCTGAGGATTCCTATGAAGAAGCCAGGTTTGAAAGTAATAGCAGTACCTGCACAAGTGGATGAGAAAGATCCGTGACTGAGCTGTCACTTCCTCTCCTTGTGTGAGTGCTCAGCTGCATTATGACATAAAAACAAAGACAGCCTAAACAGAGCTGACAAGACATCAATCTCCCAAATTCAAACCTGTCAAAACTTTTTGAAATCATATCTATTATCATTCATGATGAGCCTTGTTATAGTATCAGAAATAGCTGTGTCTTGCTATTAATAGTAGCTAGTGATAGGAGTATGGCATATGGGATCTCAGGAGTGCAAGCTAAAACATGTTTGGAGGCTGAGGCACAAATTCAAAGAACTTGCCAACAGTTCAGAGCTCCTGTCCTGACAATTCTTAGCAGTGGCTGTGGCCCAAGGGTTTATATGTTGGGGTTTGTGGAGATTGTTGACACTGGAACCATAACCCTTGGAATCTGCTTCAGATTCCAGTGGAGGCATTTTGAATCAGGTGGTTTGTTTTGTTTTGGTCTGCCTCATAAGTATTTGTTCCTTTACCAGGTGAGGAGACAAGGGAGAAGAGGAGGGAGGCTTCTGTTGTGTGGCCTCCTCTGTGCTCACTGAAGCATGTCTACTTGTGGGACACTGGAGGTTCCAGCCTGGTTTGCTGTGCATTGTCCTAGCCTACACAATGGGGGTCCTCCCTCTCAGCCCCATTTCTTATGGGCATTCTTTCAAAGGCAGAAGATAAAAAAGATGTCATGGGATTTGTCCAAATCATTCTAAGTGGACTCTGAGATACAAGGTTATCTCTCAGTTCTTGTCAAAGTGCAATCCAGAAACCAATGGAATGATCATTCCTTTGGGTGATTTTTAAACATGCAGAATCTGTGAGTGGGTCAAGGAAAATGCATTTTAAACAGATCCCTCCCCTGCCCCCCAAACTGATGATTCTTAAGCACATGTACATTTAAGAAACATTACTCTGTATAATGAGCATTTTGAAAGCTATGGATCTGCAAAGAGTTTATTATCTCAGTTCATTTTTCTTCAAATGGGATAGTTAGGCCCTGCAAGCTGTCTATTCAGTTTAAGCATAAGAATGGAGTGTCCCTCAGAAGCATCAGCCATTTGTTAAGTGTGCAAGGACCTTAACAGTGAACGGGAACTGGGCCTCTGCTCCTGTCAGAGCCCTCCTTGCCCAGTTCTGACACACACACACACACACACACACACACACACACACGACTGTGGGAAGTGAGATGACAGTGATGAGAGCCCTGGCTTGAAGTCACTCCATGGGCAGGAGGTGAGTTTAGGGGTCATATTCATCTCTGAAACCAGATCCCACTCTGGAGCCATTGGGAATTACTGTCTCACTCATCTTCAGAATATGACCCCAGTACTCAATGCTTAAAGGCTGGGCTGGCCAGTCTAACCATGTGACCAATAAAACCTAGGGAATTTCTTTAGCAAAAATCTGCACATGGCCATTTGGTCTCAGAATACTAAAGCAGATTCTGGAGTAGAGGCAAAGATTAGAACTCCCTTTCCCTGGGACCTCCCTGGTGGCACAAGGTGTTAAACGTCAGCACCGTGAGGCAATCTGCAGCTACTGCAGCATGAGTTCGATCCCGGGCCAGGGGGTGACCCACATGGTGCAGCAGACCTCTCCTGTCTCGCCTGCTGCTCCCCTCAGCAGTGTATTTCAGTCAACTTGCCTATTCTGCTCCCCACCCTGTCTCTGGTGAATCCTCTCACCCACCCCATCTCTGGCCTGTACCCCAGTTCTTGTATGCATAAATAGATAAATCTTTATGGGGCCTCCCTGGTGGGACAAGGGGTTAAGCACCACACTATGAAGCAATCGCAGCCTCTGCAGCATGAGTTCGATCCCCAGCCGGCCAGGGAGCAACCCACATGGCACAGCAGACCTCTCCTGTCTTGCCCACTGCTCCCCTCAGCAGTGTATTTCAGTCAGTCTGCCTGTTCTTTTCCCTACTCTGTCTCTGGTGAATCCTCTCACCACCCCCACCCCCCACACACACACACCTCTGGCCTATACCCCTGTTCTTGTATGCATAAAAAAAAAAAGATCTAAAAAAAAAATCTTAAAAAAAAACAAAAACTCCCTTTTCCTTCAGAGCCTCCCTCTTGCCTCTGCTTCCCAGGCCAATCCCAACTCCTTTAGGAGGCTCTGAAGAACAGCCCCTCCCAGTAGGCCCATCCTGCTAACTCTATGTTCCAGGCTGAGCCAGGATCTCTCCTCATTGCTCCCACTACCTCCTGGGCTTGCCTCTGTTTTGTCACTTAATACACTGCATTGTACTGAACTGGTGGTTATTTGCTTTCCCCAGGGGACAGTATGTCTCTTGGGAGTATGGCCTGGGTTCATCATTGGGGCCTCATCACCGAGGCTTCTTTGGCATCTAACTTAGTCATTATCACCCCACAAGCCCCCTGAGACAGAGCCCTGGTACGCCCATTGCAGGAACCGCCTGGCAGCTGTAAATGTCTAGATGTCCATTTTCTGTGTCATGGGGCAAAGGCGGACCTTGAGTTGGGGCTGCAACCTCAAACCAAGGCTGCAAGGCCACTTGCCACTCTGTCACACTGGGCCTACCTCCAGATGTGGCAGCACCCTCACTGGTAGGAAGGGACCGTTTTGTTTTCCTCCTAGAGGCTGAGAAAGCAACGGCAAGGACAGCCAGCCGTCCAAGCCTGAGCACCAATCCAAGCTCCTGTGTAGTAAGGTGTCAGCCAATGAGTCCGGCTTCTGCCTCCCCACCTTTCCTGGCAACCTGCACAGCCTCCCCTCCCCAGTAGTGAGCAATGCCAGTTCCAAGCATGTCTTGCTTCATTACCGACTTCTCAGGTGTCCTTCAGCAGGTCCTGGGCTGATAAAATGCAAAGTACTATATGCAAACAGTGTGAGGCTGTACCTCCTTTCCTATTAAGAAGGAAACCTGTCAGCAAGCCTAGAAAATGGGTGGAAAACCCTTGCCTTCCTAGCACACCAACATTCATGGTGACAGGTATGGGGGTGGGGGGTGCCTTTCCCCTCAAACAGGAGAGACAACCACTGTACGATCCACTTCTTCGAGTCCTTGGAGTCTGGAAGTGCTTGAACATGTACAACCCAGTCCTGGTTTTAGGTAAAAGTCACATTCTGCTTACCTGTTTCAGTGGTGTTTTGTCTTTGGTGCACCTGATTGAGTGGTTTCTGCACCTGGTGAAAACCCCAGTCTGGTGACTTTCCAATTTCCTGGGCCCTCCGCTCCCATCAAAAGCAGTGCTCCTGGCTGTAGGGCAACGGTGCCCTTCACAGTGGGAGCCATGTACAGGCCTACCGGTATCATTTTCTTAGTTCTCAACCCAGGGCCACAGGCAAACGGATCAGCTGCATTTCCTTCCCCTAAGCCCTCAGGGGAGCAGCGGGAAAAGTCACTGTTGTGGACACTTGGTGACCCCTCTAGGTTGATGTGCCTGGCCCAGACGGTGCCCAAAGGGAGGGGTGACATTTCCAGTTGGGAGATTCCCACCTCGGGACCTGCCTGCGAGGAGCTCCGGGGTCCCCAAGCATTAGAGGTCAAGACTAGGTTATATGTTACAGGATGGGAAGCCGGGAGAGGAAGCCGCCTTGGAGTTCGGATTCTGAGCTTAGTTCTTTGAGCTGAAATGGCTCGTAATCTAATTTGATTGACAGAAAATAACAAAACACAAAAACCCGCAATGGAAAGGGGTGGCAGAGATGGAACCAACAAAAGGCGCCAGGAGCCCAAATCCATTGCCCGGAAGCTGTAGGCTTCTCGGGGAAGAGGAAGGAGGGCATTCTCGGATCCAAAGGGCGGGCTCGGGCTGGGGGTGAAGGTGGGATTGGGGGAGGGCTGTACCGCGGGTTGAGGGCTGCGAGTGGAGGGGCCAGGGCGCCGGTGCTCTCTCTGGCCGCTAGGGGGCCCTCACGCGGGCTCGGACCGGCGTCCTGGGGGGCGGGGCGGGGGGCGGGGCGGGCAGGGGGCGGGGCGGGGCCCGGGCCGGCTCCCACCCGGTCGGGTGGAATGCGGCCTTTGGCTCGTCCCCAGTCCGCATTCCGGCTGGCGCAGGAATGTGAACAGGGTGTTCACCGCGCGCCCTGAACGCATCAGTTTGTTCCCCTCCCTTCGGAGAACGCCAGGCAGCGACTTCGGGGGAGGTCCCCTCGCTCCACCCCACAGGACCTTCAGGATGTTGGGGTGGCAGATAGGGTCCCAGGGACTGCCAGGCCAGTGGGAATTCAGCACCAGAGTGGGGCAGCGGCGCTTTGACAGCAGGTGTGGTTTATAAAAGGAGGGGAAGGCTACTGAGGCACCAAGAAAACCGACTGATGACTGACAGACTGGCCCTCTCTACCACCAGTCTAAGGGACAGAGGTCAAACCCTCTGAATTGCCCATTTGGGGGGCATATTGTGGATAGCAAGGCTGGAGAGAGAAAGGAAGGGAAAGTAGATGATTCAGGTTGGGATTAGGCCCTCTCTGACCAGTCAAGATGTGAACACCCAGGAGTAACCATTTAATTAATTCAACAAATGTTTACTGAGCCTCTGCTCCATGCTAGTCCTAGTCTGTGCCCTAGTTGGGGGCACAGACATGAACAGGGCATCCTCTGTCCTTGAAGAGCTGGCATTCTCATCTTAGAGACAAGTGGCTGAACTACCCAGAGAGAGTAGGAATGTCAAGAGTACTGGGAAACCTGGGTTATTAGGAATAACCCAGGAGAGCTTCCTGGAAGAAACTGCAAGAGGACCTGAACAGCCGATAGGAGTTGCCCAAAAGTAGGGGGGGAAAGTGTTCTAGACAGAGGGGCCCTAGCGTGTGTGGAGGCTGACGGCAGAGCATGTGGGCAGTGGCTCCCAAGTAGAGCTTGGACCTGCTCTCCTGGCAGGTGCCTGCCAGACAAACAATTGAGTCAAACAAGGACCACAGTGTCCACCTCAGTCCACCCCAGGATATTGATTGGCTTATGGAGTCCCCATTCATGAAGGAGGTGCAGTTCTTGTGAAGAGGGTAAGAAGGACTGACATTCAGCATGCTGCTTTGGAGTGTTGTGGAAACTAAGTGATGGTTCATCTGGCATGGTGCTTAGCACCATGGCTGGTCTTTCGCCACCTTGACTGATTGACTTCTTTTCTTCCCTTTCAAGTTAGTGATTTCTGTCTTGGAAAATGGCACTTGTCCCGCCATTCATTGACTGAGGGCTGCATGCTGTGGGTCTGGCCATGGAACTTTTGGGTTTTTTGCCCCTCCCTACTTAGAGAAGAGAAAGCCTGCTGCAGATGGGACGGGTGTGGTTGGCCATCGTAAAGGTTCCAGAATACATAACATGCATCTGGTGCTATAGGTGCTGGGGGCAGAGAAAGGGACCTTCCTGGGGGTACACTCTGAGAGCATGGACTAAAGATAGGATGCAAGAAGCAAGGAGTTTCAGGGACAGGAAGGCTGGACTTAGGCTGCAATCCAGGAAAGGAGAGATAAGAACTAATGAGGGAGCGGGGAGAGGGGAGGATAGGACAGAAGTCATGCTGGGAGACAGAGATGGGGAGGCAGATGTGACCAGGCTCTGCAGCTGCTTGGCTGCTGAGTGCGGCTGGGGCTCCAAATACAGTTAGTTCCTCACCTGGTGTGGGTCACTATGAAGCTGAGCACAAGTAGCCACAGGTCATCATGGCTTCTGTGCTCAAAATGTCCCTGAGTGATGGATCAGGAGTGCTTGCATCCCACAATTCCTTGTCTGGCCCCCCTCCCAGGAATGCACAGGGACCTAAATTCTTCAGTACAAAGGAAAAGCTCAGGCCTTGGAATGGCCATTGGAGACATTGTTCCTTGGCAAACACAGGAAGATGGGTTTCCTTTAGCTTTGTGGTGCTGACATCTGAATCCGGACCCCTCCTCCAGGCTTTGGGGTGGGGGGAAGGAGGCAGAGGACCAGGCAGTGGATGGAAAATAAACACCCATCACTCTGCTCTGCGGCTGACTTATTTCATGTTCTTAGAATTTCCTCTCTTGGATTCCGGCTTTGTTATTTTAAAATTCCACACATTGGCTGGGAAAATCCCTTGTTGCCATTGCTATGGAAAGGCCACTGGTGGGGGAAGGGGGGTGGGGGCACAGAGTCCTGGCATCCCAGGATAAGCACTCCCCACCCCTTTCTCCCCACCCCAGCAAGCCTGCAGCCTGTGTCCTACTGTGCTCCTGAGTCAGTCTGGGTGAGCAAGGCTCTTGGGGCTGGGTGTGTGTGCTCTGCATGAGCATGTCTTTTCCCACAGTGGGGACGTGGCAGTGTTTTGGGTCCAGCTGTCTGTGCTGTGTCCAGCTGTCTGGATGGGGTCCAGGCCAGAGCAGTGATGGCTCTGTGGGGAAATGGCAGGACCTCCAAAGGGGGCTCCAGGTGGGCCTAGGCAGTGCACACACTAGAAAGCTCTCCCATACCCACATGACCAGGGCTGCCCTCTCTCCTGGGCTCTGTGGTGGGCACAAGGGTGATGTGTTTCCCTGTTAGGGTGGATTCTGCCTCTCCTGACACCCACCCCCATCAGAGCCAGAATTACAGGGCCTCCCTGTTGGCCTAGGGGTTAAGTCTCAGCGCTATGACATCTACGGTGGCCTGAGTTCGATCACAGGGAGCTAACCCACATGGCGCAGCAGAGCTCTTCTGTCTCACCCGCTGCTCCCCTTAGCAGTGTATTTTCAGTAAATCCACCTGTTCTGCTCCCTACTCTCTTTGGTTAATCCGCTTACCCTCTGCCCCACACCTCTGGCCTATACCTCCCTTCTTCTGTGCAAAAATAAAATTAAAAAAAAATCATTACAGTATTTCCTTCATTTACCGATTCATTCATTCACGTCACAAATATTTGTTGAAGGCCTACCAGGAGTGAGGCACTGTGCAGGTTACCCTTATGGCACAGGCCTGCAACTAGGGTGGAGCAAGTGAGGTACTTGCTTTGAGAACAGAATGTAAGGGGGTGTCAAGAAAACTTAGTAATCAAGATAAAAAATATTTTAAATCGTATTTTAAAAAATTTAATACATAATTAATAAAAAATAATCCATGGTGAATAAAATAGCAATATTGTAAATAAAGCAGTTAAGTAGGAGTTTCTGTGCTGGGACATGAGGGCAAGGAAAAATCGATACTACTGACCCCGTGTCCAGAACTGAATACAGCATTGGCAGAATGTCATGCCACGGGAAAATAGGTCAGGGAAGTTTTCTTATTGACATAGAAAGAAACAGCATATCATTGGGTGGAAATGGGACAATACAGACAAATACATAAAAAGGATAGTCCTTTGAAAAATATATCCAGGTATTGGAAACTGTAAGAACATGTGCTGAGATGTTAACAGCTCTTTTCTCTCTTTTAGTGCCTTCTTTTTGTTTGTTTGTGTTTCCTGGTTAGCAGCAAACATGTCAAATTTATGTGGTTTTCTTGAAGGTATATAAAAAATAACAAGAGAGCTATAGCAGAGCACACAGGTCTGCAATGCAGCTATCACGAACTTTCTGACCTATGAGAGATTGGAGAATTCCCCAAGTCAACCTTCTCAACATGGGCAAGGGCAGAATTTCCACTCCCATTTTATAGAAGAGAAATTGAAACTCAGCACATGGTGGAGGGACTCAGAGAAGAACACCCATTTGGGGTATAGTGGAACCCACCTTTGCCTATAGGCCTGCCCCCACTTGGATTTACATCATACATCATCCCTAGGATCCACATTACATATCCCCTCCTAGGACCCACATCACCCATGAATCCCCCATTAGGACCCACATCACCCATGAACACCCCACTAGGACCCACATCACCCACAGACCCTCCACTAGGACCTGCCTCACCCATGGCATGGCATGTGGGGGTCTCTTGCTTCCCAGTTTCTTCAAAGCTTAAATTTCTGGTCTCTCTTCTTCATGGCCCAGCTGCTGTCCATTGGTCAACCTCTTCCACTGATGCTTTTCTCAACCAGTAGAACTGTAGGAAGAAAACCTGTAAGAAATATTTGGGTAGATGTGTCTCACCTCTCTCTGGGCCCTCAGTGAATGACAAGTGGGCTTGTGGGTGACTGAGTGAGAGAGTGAGAAAGCATTTCCAATGTTATGTTTTTCTCTCTGGCACAGGCACACCCTGCAGACTGGCATGAATCATAACTAAATCCCTAAAGCCCCCATCTGCATGAAAAGGCCTAGTGGTATTTCCCATCAGCCTGCATGCCAGCAGGCTTAGCTCTTCCCTGCCCAGCCAGAAACCTCTTGCCCATCTGAGAGGGCACTGAGGGAGAGGGGTCTATGGCAGAGCTGCCACTGCTAGAGTGTGGGACCATGCTGGGGGGTTGTTCATACAAGCCTGAGCAGAGACCTTCCTAGAGTTCCCTTTCCATGACTCCGTAGGCCTGTCTGGAGCATGATACCTGTGGGGCCAGAACAGAGGCCTTTTCTCTCCTGGCTCCTGCTTGCCTTTAGCAGTGTGTGCCCATGGTGTTGGGTGTAGATGTGGCAGATAGCTTTTCCCAAAGATGGCCATGGCGGTGTTTTCCTTGCAGCTGGCTATGACTTTGTAACCATGTAAGTTATGGCTAATAACATGTATTGTAGAATGATAAATGGAATTACTATGTAGAAATTTCTGGAAGTTTCTTTTTAAGGAAAGTAGTGTGCTTTCTTTTCCGTTCCTCTATCCTGATCTCTGTCATGCAGATCTGATGGCTAGAGCTCATGTTGCCTTCTTGGATCATGAAGGCATGGGGAGGGGAAAGCTTTAAAAATTGCTAGTAAACCCAGAAATATGAAAGAAAAGATGAACACATTTGACTCGATTAAAATCTGATCTATTTTGTGTCAAGAACTAATACAAGAACAACAGCTAAAGAGATCTAGAAACTGTAGATAAAGAGGGCACAAAGAAACTCTACAAATTGACCAAAAAAAGGATAAGTGACTCAACAGAAATATTGGCAATTTATGGAAGAGCAGTTCCAGAGAACCAAAAGATATGAAAAATCACCAGTAGTTAGTGAGATGATTAGGTCAGCCTGAAAAAAATAAAAAGGATGATAATAATTATCACTAGTAGACCTGCAGAGAAAGTGTTCCCATATATTGTTAATGGACATGTGCATTTTTATAAACTTCTAATAAAATCAATCTGGCAACATCAATTAAAATTATTATATATTTAGTGATTTTATATATTATAACACATGAATTACATGTGCATTAGAATATTTTACCACCAATCTATTACCATCTATCCTCAAGTATATCTGTACAGGATAATAATAATTATTGCAGCATTGTCCAGTGTCCAATAATTGGAATCAAGGTGAATGTCCATTCATAGGCACATGGTTGAATAAGATACATATTTAGGATCTATATTTAGGAATATTATGCAGTCACTAAAAAGAATGAAATGATAAATTCTCATTAGATATTGATGACTAAAACAAACAAGGTGAAGAAAAGCATATTGTTTAATTAAAAGAATGATTTAAAAACCTATGTGTTTTCAACAAAACGAAACAAAAAGAAACAGACAATTATAAACCAGAGACATCCTGCAGGGGAAGAGGAGGGAGAGGGATCAGAGGGAGGAAGGGAGAAGCACAGGGGATGGTGGTGATGGTGCACAGGTGCGTTGGTGAAGGAAATCCTGTGGAGACTACACCTGAGGGGGTGGGGAAGAAGCAAACATTGTTTAAAAATGAACAATGATGTAAAAAATGTATGAAAAAATAAAAAAAATTAAAATAAAGAAAATATTCAGTAAAAACAAAAAATATATAAAAACCTATGTGTTTTATTTGTTTTATTAGTTAGGGTGCCTCCAAGGATCAGTTACCAAAATGGGATTAAATTTTCAAGAGGTGTATTGGGCAAAACTCCTGTGAGTGGAAAATGGGGAGTTTGCTGGAGGAGGCTGTGAGAGCATCAAGCTAAGAAGTGTAGTTTAGGAGTGTTCTTCAGTGAAAGTCCCAGGCTTGTGAAGCCCTGTGTCCTGGGTACAGACAGACCTGCCTTAGTGTCCTAGCCCTGCATAGTCATTGATGGGGGAAGCTTTGCCTCAGAGCCTTGCTGCAGAGGTCTGAAAGGTGCCTTCTCCTGCTGCCACATATTCACACGTGGATAAGCTTGTGTATATGTGTGTGTTTACCTAGGATATATGTACATGTATGCATATGGATATGTGTGTGTGCATACATGTTTGTGTGTGCATATGTACATATAGGGATAATTATGGAAGGATAAGCACTGGGTGGTCACATGTGATATGGGGAGGGAGTTCTGTAAGATAATAAAAATAAAAGAAGAAAAGATTGCACTAAAATCTCAGACTCCTATATTCAACTCTCTATGACATCTCAAGAAACATCGCAACTTTAACATTTTTAAAAAATTAATTTCTGAGTTTGCCCCATTCCACTAATCAGCCAGCTCCAGTAGCCTCCTCCTGTACCTGCCCCACCACCTCTGTCCCCACCCAGATCTGTTTCCTGTTTGCCTACAGATGATCTGTTTTCTTCCTGCTGGAAGTCTTTAGAAATTTTTTTTTCATTTAGTGGTCATTGGCAGACTTTAATATCCCAGAAAATGAAGTCCATCCAACACATGAAAAATGTAGGAAATTTCACACAGACATGAAGTTTCCAATTCAACCTTTATGGCCACTTTTAGAATGAGCATTACATATAAATATCACATCTTATAGTTCCTGGACTTCGTAATTTTATACCTTGATTTTTGTAGCTTCTTTTTGTGTTTTACATATTTCACCTTGCTGACTAGATTAACAAACCCTTAGCTGCACCACTTTAGATTTTGGAAGAAAGTGGAAAAGAACAAAAATAGTGACCTAACTCCTCCCTCTTTATGAAAATGAATGAAATGTGTATAGCACTATTTTAAGAAAATAGTTTTAAGACTAGGGCTACACACATGAAATACAAAATTAATTCTTTCAGTGATACTCAGATGGACTGACACACAATAATTTTCTTTTTTCTTTTTGAAAGCAGGCTAAGCTCTGAGACCCTCTAATCTTGACATTAGGCACATTGCAATCTTCCTTTATTGCACTGTCTTTTTTTTTTTTTAATCAAACCCTAAACACTGTATTGTGCATTATTTTGTTTGGTGCATTATTTTGATATTCTTTGAAATGCTTTGTATTTGTTTAGTTGTGCTCCTTAGTCATTTTGGCTTTGTTTTATCTGGCATCTATATATTTCTAGATTGGTTCTAGAGCAGTGGTTAGTCTAGAGCTAATGTATCCCCCTCTATAAGGTGAGGCCCCTCAGAAAACTCTACCCATCTTGATGTCCTTTCATGGATGACAACTTTGTTTCCAGCTGTGTGTAAGCTCTGGAAATTGTTCACCTTAGTGCTTGCCCTTGCTTTCTTGAGTGACCCCAGTGGTTTTAACTAAAGCATGTGAAGATTAGTACTCAGAAAAGAACTAGAGTCCTCCACATATCACCGGAAGTTCTCTGTGCAGCTACCATCTTTCCGGTTCTTTAGCCATAAAAATGTTTTAGGGTTGTATTTGTACTCCTTTTAAGAAATTTTTTTTTCGGGGCCTCCCTGGTGGTGCAGGCAGTTGAGCGCTGCACTGGGAAGCTGTCCGCAGCCTCTGCAGCAGGGGTTCAATCCGGGTCGGCCAGCAAGAATCCCACATGGCTCGGCAGACCTCTCTTGTCTCTCCCGCTGCTCCTCTCAGCAGTGTATTTCGTCAGTCTGCCTGTTCTGTTCCCCATTCTTTCTCTGGTGAACCCTCCCACGCATCTGGCCTGTACCCCTGTTCTTGTATAAATAAATCTTTAAAAAAATTTTTTTTCAGGCCATTATCTCCTGTTCTTTCCCCCCTTCTCTTTATTTTTTATTTATTCATTTTTGCGTAGAAGAACTGGGGTATAGACCAGAAGTGTGGGGGCTGAGAGGATTCACCAGAGACAAAGTGGGGAGCAGTGAACGGAATTACTGAAATACACTGCTGAGGGGAGCAGCAGGCAAGACAGGAGAGGTCTGCTGCACCATTTGGGTTAGCTCCCTGGTTAGGGATCCAGCTCAGGCTGTAGTGGTGACAGTGCTGAGATGTAACCCTTAGGCCATCAGACAGGCCCCTCCCCTTCTCTTTAGAAGGCCAAAGATTGTATTTGAGAATAAGCATCTTTTTAAAAAAATCCCTTGTCACTTTACCTTCCCCCTTCCTCTTTTTTTTTTTTTTGCTTTATTTATTTAAAAAAATCATTTATTTATTTATACAAGCACTGGGTACAGTCAGAAGCGCGGGAGGGTGAGAGAATTCACCAGAGCCAGAGTGGGGAGCAGAGCAGGCAGAAGGACTGAAGTACACTGCTGAGGGGAGCAGCGGGCGGCAGGAGAGGGCTGCGCACCTTGTGGGACCCTCCTGGTGGGGGGGCGGGGTGCCGGGGAGGGGACCCTCCTGGTGGGGGGGCGGGGTGCCGGGGAGCAGCGGGATAGAGCCGGCGCTGCAGAGGATGGGGGCAGCTTTGCAACCCAGCCCTCAACCACTGTGCCACCGGGGAGGCCCACCCCCTTACCCCTTCCTCTTAACCTCAGAGATTTCACAGTGTTTATTCAGCATTGCGACTGAATAGTACTCCTTAGTGTGAATATACCACGTCTTCTTGATCCAGTCAGCCATTGGTACAATTAGGCTGCTTCAATGTCCTCGCTATTGTAAATAATACTGCTATGAACATGGTATAACATATGGATTTTTGTGTTGATGATTTCATATTCTTTGTATATGGGCCCAAGAGTAGAGTTAGTGGGTCATACGGTGTTTCCATTTTTAGAATTTTTTAAAAATTTTCTTTTTACTTATTTACACATAAAAGAACGGGGTGCAGGCCAGAGGTGCTGGGGGTGAGAGGATTCACCAGAGAGAGTGGGGAACAGAACAGGCAGATCCACTGAAATACACTGCTGAGGGAGCAGTGGGCGAGTCAGGAGAAATCTACTGTGCCATGTGGATTGCTCCCTGGCTGGCCGGGAATCAAACTTGTGCTGCAGTGGCTGCGGATAGCTTCATAGTTTATGTCTTAACCCTTGCGCCACCAGGGAGGCCCCTGATTGCAAACATTTTAAATAATAAAACCAACCCATTGGTATCAAACATTTTTGCTTCCATGAGAAAAACAAGATCATTGTTTTGATATAAATTGTAAAAAAGTGAGTATAAGTCAGTGAATAAAATGCATTTCTAAGTTATTCCAAAACAGCACGCATTTCCTTCCTACGAATCCATTCTTTTTTTTTAAACATTTATTTACTTATGCGTATAAAAACTGGGGTACAGGCCAGAGGCATGGGGGGCGGGGTGAGAGGATTCACCAGAGACAGAGTTGGGAACAGAACAGGCACACTGACTGAAATACACTGCTGAGGGGAGCAGCGGGCAGGTCAGGAGAGGTCTGCTGCGCCATGTGGGTAGCTCCCTGGCCCAGGATCGAACATGTGCTGCAGAGGCTGAGGACAGCTTTAGAGTTTGCTTCTTAACCCCTTGCACCACTGGGGAGGCTCCAGATCCATTCTTTATGCCACATATTCTGAAACCTCACCACATGTATCTTGTGGGGAGTCTTTCCCCATGTACCATGCTGGGTACTTTAGAGGCATTGGCTCACATCCTTTGATTCCTGACGATTTCCTTGTGATATCTTTACATTATATTCCCTTAGGAGAGGGAAAGGTTTGCAGGAAGGGGCTGCTGAGGGGACCTGGCTATCCTTTCAATTGGTCCATCAAAGTGCTTGCCACTGAGTCATTCTTATTATCTGCAGTTTTCTAGGGAGGAGGCTTTGCTGCCACGGTGCCCAGGGCTGCATGATGAGTCAGAAATGAGTTTCCCATCCCTTTGTCCCCACCCTGGAGCCTGGTTCCCAGGTCTGAGTTCCCAGGTTGTCAGTGAGAAGACAAGATGGCACGGAAGCCTGGGCTGGGGAGGTTTTGAATGCTGTTTATTTTTTTGTTTGAGTAAGTAAGATGTCCATGGACTCCTTAGAGTCTTGGATTGTAATACAATGAACCCCTCCCACTCCCACCTCGCCACACACACATGCTCCTGTCCCACAGTCAGGAAGCTCCCTTCACAGAGGCTACTAGTGCTTACTTCAAGAGATATTTTAATGCAAAAAAAAAAAAGGTAAATAAAGGTCCGCAGTTCCTTATCAGGATTAGGTGTGTTTTGGAATTCGGAATCCAAGGAGTGTAGACAGGTAGTACGTGTATGTTATGCCACACCCCCAACAAAGTCTGTGATAAAACATGTTAATATTTCTTAACATTCCTGCACCAAGCAGGACAAATAAACCAACATCAGCCTTAGGTCAGATCAGTTCAATTCAGATTTTGATATAAAATGTGCTTTGCCAAATTTATTATTTTTTAGAGATTTTAGAATTTCAGAATTCTAGATAAGGGAATGTGGACTTGTATTTGTACTGTTCTTACTATTTAAAAATGTATGGAAGGGGCCTCCCTACTGATCTAGGGGTTAAGTCTCAGTGCTACCCCTGCAAAGAACTGAGTTCAATCCCTAGCCAGAGAATGAACCCACATGGCCCAGCAGACCTCTCCTGTCTCGCCTACTGTTCCCCTCAGCAGTATATTTCAGTAGATCCATCTGTTTCTGCTCCCCACTGTCTCTGGTGAATCCTCTCACTCCCCCACCTCTAGCCTACACCCAGTTCTTCTATACAAAAATAAATAAAATTTTTTAAAAATTAAAATGTGTGGTAGTATTCTGTATACTCTGGGTCAGTAGTCAAGAGGTATTTCTTCTTCTTCTTTTGTATGTAGTATTCCATTATACACATGCACAGTAATTAACTTATCCTATTTGTGGATATTTGGACTATTTCCAATTTTCTCCCCAACTTCATCAATGCTACCATGAATACTATTGTATACTCACTTACGTACATGGACAAGTATGCCAGTAGGATAAATTCCTATTAGTAAAATTGCTGGGTCAGTTAATAATAATGATAGTTAACATTTGCATGGCATTTACTAAGAACCAAACACTGCTATAAGTGATTAACAATAATGAATGAAATAATTAATCCTTGAAATAACCTCCAGAGATAAGTACTATTATCTTCCCATTTTACAGATGAGAATAACTAAGGCACAGAGACGTTAGATGACTTGCACATCTGGGATTCAGAGCAAGGAAATCCTGCTCCAGTTTTGCTCTTAGCCATTACATTCCTCTGTCTTTTGAAGGTTGTGGGAATTTGTAACTTAGAGGGATATTGCCTAATTGTTCTCCATACCATACAGCTTTACCAAGTCACATTCCCACCAGCGTGTATGAGTGTGCTTGTTTCCCCGCCAATGTTGTGCTGAATCTAACTTTCTGATCTTTGCCAATCTGATATGGGTGAAAATGGTATCTCTGTATAGTCTTAACTTGATAGAGATGAGTCAGCTTGAAGGGTCATTTGTATTTCCTTTTCCACAAACCATCCATTCATAGTTTTTGTCCATTTTTCTTTTTGGTTATGTCTGTGACTTGTGTTTAGTTTTATGTGTTAGAAAGATGAGTCCTTGGTGTTTCAGGTAATACAGATCTTTGCCCAGGTAATCACTCCTTCTTTGATTGTGAGGTTTGGGCAGAGTATGGGGAGGAGATAAATGAAAGAGGGAGGCTTCAGTGTTGGGAAGTGTGGGTTGGTGGGAAGAGGAGAATAGAACCCTGGAGAGAGGTGCCTTCTGTTTAGAGAACTGGGAAGAGGGCAGGGTGATGAAAGAGTGAAGGGGACCCCAATTGGAGACAAGTGGCCTACCGAGAGGGGAGACCAGAGGGGGATGAGGGGCTCCAAAAAAGGACTGTCCGCCTGTAAGGCTGTGGTCAGCTGGAAGTCTGACCAGTCCTGGAGGGCCCACTCAGCTTTTGGACCAAGTTTAAGCTATTCTTGGGGTGGCCCTGGCCAATGACCAAGCAAGGTAGTGGGACAAAGGCTCAGCCATTTCCAAATTTCCACCCTCACTGACTCCTCCTGGTGGACTGGGGGACTAGTGTCTGAAGGCCCTAAGCCTGCATTCACCCTTTCTTTCACAGGCGCTACCGCCTTCCCCCATCAAATCCTCTTGTATTCCTAGCCCCATCTCCACATCAGCTTCCTGGAAAACCCAAGAAGCCCAGGCCCCTAAAATCTTTTGGAAAAAATTGACATAAAAGTTTTAGAATGAAAGAGCTATTCCTCTGTTAAAAAAAAAAAAAAAAAACCAGAATTACATTTCTTATGCTTTAAGTCTCAAGATTTATTGGTGTCTTTCCTTTTTAGTGGTGACTTTAAATGTCCTTTGGCTGGGAAATTATATTAAAATGCCAACCTTGGGGCCTCCCTGGTGGTGCAGGGGCTTAAGTCTCAGCACTATGAAGCTATCAGCAGCCACTGCAGCACAAGTTTGATCCCTAGCCACGGAGCTGACCCATATGGCGCAGCAGATCTCTCCTGTCTCGCCTACTGCTCTCCTCAGCAGTGTATTTCAGTAATTCCATTTGTTCTGCTCCCCACTCTGTCTCTGGTGAATCTATTCCCCCCCACCCCCCGCATATCCCCCACCTCTGGCCTACATCCCAGTTCTTGTATGCATAAATAAATAAATCTTTTTAAAAAAGTGAAAATGCCAACTTGTGCGTGAAGGCCTCTGATGTAGCCCTGCTAATATGCTGGGGGGTGGGGGGTGGGGGGGGAGATTCTGGTCTTAGCTCAGAGGCTGGAACAGCAGTACAGAGGGGCCAGTCTAGGTCAGGAGGTGACTGACCAGTCAGGCCTGGGAACTCTACAAGGGTCTCTTGGGTAAGGTATGTGGGCACATCTCCAACGCTGGCTCCAGGCGTGAGAACACACCACACAGGGCCCGGGGCTCAGAAACCTCTTTGCCAGCAGCCATAGGTAAACTGGATTGTGCCAGCTCTCATTTGTAGTCTCTCTCTGACACAGTCACCTCCCCAGGGCCTTCTGTCGTGCCCTGACAGGCCCCCTACCCTTCACATGTGGCCAGAGTGATCCCATCTTACCACTTTGCAGACTTTTAAAGCTTAGGATGGTAAAACCTGGAATCCGGCCCCCTCGCCTACAAGTCAAGAGCCTTCGTGCATGGCCTCTGCTCCTCCTTTAAGCCTCTCTTCAATCACTGCCATTCCTTACTGTCTTCATCCCACACTCACAGGACCACTTGCCACCCTGGAATCCAGTGGGCACTGTGTCCCTCTGTGCTTATCTCAGCTAGTCTCTCTGCCTGGACCATCTTTCCCTTTCCTCTCCACCCCTCAACACCCAGTGATGCAGCAGCTCCTCAGATGTGACTTATGGTGGCAGAGAGGGAGAGGAAACATAAAAGTGTGGGGTTTTTTTTGCCATGTTCAAGTTTCCTTACAAGACTGCAGTAAATATTAGAAGAGCTCTTATTTTGAAAACACCCCTCTCTTCCCCACCACCTTGTGGAATTGCCCTGTCTTTGAAGATGTGCACGCTGGGCCACATGAGGGCTAGGTTATGTGGGTTACACATCCACTCTGGGGAGACAGCCTGAGAAGTGTTTCTTGGCCATTTTTCCCACAGCCGTTCCTACCCCCATTCCCACTATCCACATTTCCATAACCACGATCTGATCAACAAAAACCCTACTAATATGCATAAGACATTCTTCCAACTCTCTCACCAAGATTATATGAAGTGTCGAAATGCACTAGAATGTAAGTCAGCCAGGAAATACTTACTGAGCATGTAGTATGGGCAACGAATGGTGGTGATAGGTCGGCAGATTATAAGAAAGCATAATATGCAAGAGTGTCTGCCCCCGAGGAACAGATTGCCCAATTTGTAGACAAGGCAAATACTGATCAACCGATAGCTATGCTTGGTAAGTGACACAGCTCCCTCAGTGATAGGGGCCTCAGAGGAAGGTAATCACGGCAGCTGGGGCAGCTTCCATCAGGAGTAGGAACTGAGATGGCTTTTAAAGAATGACAGGAATTTGGAGAGACTAGAGAGTGAGTAGGGCCTCTAGGAAGAAGGTGGCTTACTGACTGAGTCACTCAGGAGGGGCCCCACTTATTTTGGTTGATGAGCCTGGGATGCATCAGACATCCCTTTAAGGTGCTGGTTCTCAACCCTGACAAAATATTTTAATTATCTGAAAGCTGGGTCCCACTGCCAAAGACTTTGATTGATTTGGTCTAGGATACAGCCCAGCCACTAAGAATTTTAAAAGCTCTTCAGGTGAGAGCTGAAGGTAACCAGGGCTGAGAGCCCCTTCTTTACAGGAAGTCGAGGAGCAGGAGCGCTCTCAGCTTGTCAGCCCCAGGGCACACACACCTGCTGCGTTCTGACACTTGGAGACAAGCCTCTCATTCCCTCCTCTTGGAACACAGCCACCCAGGGAAGGGCCTACCCTCTTTCAAATCCCACTCACACACCTGGAGTCACTTCCCAGGAGCAGTTCTCTGCCAGCCACAGAGTGATCAACTTAGCTTGTCCTCTGCGGTCCATGCCTCTCTTCTGGTGCTTTCCTAAAGCTATGAAGGAAGCAGTGGAAGCTGAGGCCATCCAGAGGGCCTTTTCCCAAGACAGTGCCATTTTCAGAGGTTGTGCTTCCTGAGGATACATCCACAACACCAGCTGGGCAGAGGACCGGGGCAAAGGCCACAGAGGTGGTGATGGAAGGAGATTTTTTTCCCTCCCAGTATTTCCTGGCAATGAACAGGGACTGAATAAAGTCCAACTTGTTTTTTGAAACTCTCTCTACTAAGTGGTCTCAGGAATGCCGTTGCTCATTCCTGAGAATTCTGTGGGTGTGTCTGTTGGCCACTGGCCAGTGTGCCCTGTGCCAAACGGGTGCCAGTCACAGGTCTGACCCGAGGAGGCCACTGCTCCACCTCCTCTTCAGATGCACAGCACCATATCAAAATGACTGCGGCAAAGGGTCCATAGGAGGGACGTTCTGATTTTCTGACAAGAAACAATACTACCCCCTGGGATAGTAATCAAGCAAGTAAATAAACATCCTGGCTCCTGGGTCTTTTGATTTCATGATTAATTTAAAAATAACTTTATTAGTTTTGTTTTAATATGATACAAATACCTTATTAGAAGAAAAAAATATGCAAACATTACCATCATTGAAATCCCACCAGCCCAAGTAAGCCACTCCCAGTGACATTTTTGCAAGTGTCTGCGAAGGCCGGTTCTGCTGGGGCCGGACGTGCTATGCTGGATAGGGCCACGAAGAGCCCGGCCTCTGAAAGCACTCTCCATCCTGGAATTGCATAAATAATGCAATGACTCATTCTCCAAATAGCCCCTCTAGAGGCTTCCCACCACCCTGCCTTCTTGGAAAGAACATCTAGTGTGTCCGGCCACGGAGCTTGTCCAAGGAGGGAAGATGCTGAGGAGGTGGCTCATCTTTCTCAGAGGAGAGGACTCAGAGCAGTCAGTGTTGTTGCTTCACAGTGCTCCAACTATGCTAAGAATGTGAACCATTTCCCAGGGGACTGGCAACCACCAAGCAATTCTGAGCCCAACCTCTCCAAATATCTGCTTTGCAAACAGATAAAACAGAGAAGCATCCCGAAAATGCATTCTTCCGTCGTCCACCATAGGTGGCTGGCAGGTCTATGTGCCTGCCAGGAGTATTTCTGCTTCTAAGAGTCCATCTTAGAACTGATGGGGCAATCAGCGGGGATGTGGCCATGTTCCTTGAGGGAGCAGAGAATGGAAAACTCTCTGGAAGGTGTCTCTCAGGGGAATAGGGACAAAGCAGAGGCCTGAACCCTTGGTGGGGGTCTGACTCCCATCTCAGTGCTGGGATCATTGCTGACCAGTTCCGGGTCACTTGGGTACCTTTTGGTCCTTGACATGTCTGGGCATGGGATTGTCTTTAGCAGTAGCAAGAACCCATCTCAACCAGTCTTTGGCCTGCCTGTCCACATCACCTCTGAATTTGTAGCCTGAATGGGTGGGGGCCGTGACAAGGGCTAGGCCATGCCATCAATGGCAGACCTTCGGGTGGGGGGCACAGAGGACATGACCTTTTTAATAGCTCTCACCTTCTGGGAGAGTCTAGAATGCCTTGCGTGGCAGGCAAGATCAGGCCCCAATGACCTACATAGCCTTCCATGGGGTAGGAGACCACCATGGGGTAGGAGGCCACCATGGGGTAGGAGGCTTGTCTGGGAATTTTGTAATCAGGGTAGGAACTGGGGTATGTATCTCCAGCCCCCAAGCAAGATATAGGGCAGGTGGGAGCCCTGACTCATGTTAGGGGAGCCTGACTCTGAGAGGATGGGGGGGGTGGGGAGGATTTATAATCTGGAGACATTGCAACCAGCCAAATGTTCAGTGATGGCTAAGTGAATCATGATATATCCACAGGGTGGAATATTATGTAAAAGTGACTATTGAAAAGACGATTTAGCAACATTGTAAATGTTTATGACATAATTCAAGGTGAACAAAAGGAAGGTTGCATATTTTTTTTTGCACATGAACAAGAGAAGACTGGAAGGGGATTTTAAAAAATAGCAGTTGCTATGTTACAGTTTGTGTGATCATGAGTCTTTTTGTTTTAAAAGAAAGCAGTGACTTTAAAGCTACACAGATCTGGATCATAGCTTCTATTTTTTTAATAGAAATTACCTTGGCAGATAATTTATGGTTTATGAGATTGGTTCCTCCTTTGTGAAATGGCTACAATAATCCCTCCCTTACAAGATGCTGGTGAAGAGAAATCAGTTCATGTGTTTTCCTCCCTTCTTTCCTTCCACCTTTTCCCTCTCCCTGCTGCACATTTTTCAACAACACAGCACAAAGCAGTTGTTTTCAGTGGATTCCACAGCTGAGTTGTCCTTGGGGCTGCTTGGGGCTCTTTTGCTATCAGGGAAGAGAATTTACCTGTTTGTGCTCCCAGCAGAGCTGTAGCTTGCACTGAGACAGGAGGACATGGCATCTTCTCAACGAAGTCCAGGCCACCATGGGGTAAGAGGCTTGTCTGGGAATTTTGTATCGGGGTAGCAACTGGGGTACATATCTCTAGCCCCCAAGCAAAGTTGCCAGAGGTCATAAAGGTTGAAACAGGGGCTCTGACGTCCAGTAGCTGCCCCCACACTCTAAGCTGAATCTTCTCATGTCCCTGCTGCCATGGCCTGGCAGGCTCCATGGTTCCCAAAGCCTGAGGCAGTTGCCCCTGGGGTCAAGAGGTGATTTCCAGTGGCAGGTGGACGGACATTTCATTGTAAGATTGTAGCATTTACATATATATTAGGAAAAAATGAAACAGTGGCTATAATGATATAACAGAAGAGATATAAGAATGTTAAAGAGTCAACATAAAGGAAAATGTTAGTAAATAATATTTGGGGTGGTTCCTGGACATGGGAAACCCCAGGAAGGAGGCAAGGGGATGACCGTAATTTAGGAGCCACTGCCAGAAAACTGCATCCATTTTCTAAGTCTGACTCAGTCTCTGTATCTTTCAGGGTCTGCCCCTTGACATCCTCCCACTACAGCCAAAGAGGTCTTCCTAAAAGGAAAGTTTTTACCACAGGCCCGAGGCAAGGCCTCTATTTGGCAAGACCGCCAAGTCTTTCTAGGATGGGACTCTGCCCCCTTGTGAGCTTTCTTCCTACAACACCTTTGATATCCTTCCTACACCTTTGATAATCCTTGATATCCTTCCCCAAGTCTGTTTGAAGGACTCCTACTCAACCTTCAAAACCTTTTTCAGAGCTCCTTTTCCTCTGTGAAACTGTATCCTGTCTTCCTCTCTCTCTCCCGCACTATATCTCTCTTTCTCTTAGTTAGATTCAGTGGTTTGCTATAGAAGGATACTCAGGAATAGTCAGGTAGAAGACCTGCAGAGGACAAGATAACAGAAAAGGGCACAGATCTTCCCAGCCATGATTCTCCCTAAAACTTCACTTATCCACCAACCCAGAAGCCCTCTGAATCCCTCCCTCTTAGATTTTTATGGAGGAGTAATTACTTAGGCATGATTGAATAAATCATTGGTCTTTCGCAATTGAACTCAATCTCCAGCCCTTCTGCCCTCCCCAGAGGTCTGGCCCTCTCTCTTTTGAACCCCATTTTGTCATGTGGAGCCAAAGCTTCTGCTTGCATGACTGTGTCCTTGGTGGTCTTTGAGGGCCTGGAGCGTGTCTCATTTGGTTCAGGGTCCTAGAACC
Organism: Talpa europaea; assembly: GCF_964194135.1. NCBI lineage: Eukaryota > Metazoa > Chordata > Mammalia > Eulipotyphla > Talpidae > Talpa > Talpa europaea. The sequence goes on from NC_140070.1 coordinate 46,192,952, forward strand.
ATTGTTCAGTAGTGGAAATATGATGGATGGATGGTTAATAATGAAAGTACAATCATTATAGCTATTTGGGAAGTACTCTCACAACCTCCCTGAGATAAAGAAACTATCACTACACCTGCTTCACACAGGAGGAAACTGAGGTTCAGAAACCTAACTCATTCTCCCCTCTGGCTGCCTGATTTTGTGTGGGACCAGTAACTAACCCACTCCCTGCTCTTCTGTAGTTCAAAGTTGCCCTTCAGTCGGCTGTACGAAGGGACTCCTTCCTGCCACCAGGTGTGGCAGCAGCTTCAGGCCTGGCTGCAGAGAGCAGGGTCCCAAGGCTTGCCCTTTCAAGGTCACAGGGGAAGGGGGAGAAAAGCAAGAGGAAGGAGAAAATAGAGTTGCGTCAGATGCCTTGTGGAATTTCAGGCCCTTTTTGAATTCTGGGCAGAGAAAAAGATGGCCGTACTAATTCCAAGTATGTCAAGATAATAAAGGACTCTTTACTGTTTACATGCAAAAATCCCTGGCAGCCAGCACCTGCAAGCAAGAGACCAGGAATCTGTGAGGCCCAGACACCCTTAGCCGGGGCCCCAGGCTTCAGAGGGAGGCAGCTGGCTGAGATAGGGAGAAGCAAGAAAGGAAGGGGCAGTCAGGACTAACCTCCCTGCCCCTCCATTTCCTGCACGAAGAATTTGGTCCTTCCCTGGAATGTGGGTGGGTCCCTCTTGCCTGGAAAGGGAGGTGAGCTGCTCTTTCCTCCATCCTTCTGAGTGCCTCAGGGCTCCCATCCTCCTTCCCCTCCCTCTCTGCACCCTTCTCTTTCTGGGCATTGGGCTAGCTGACGGAGCCTACTTCCTCAGTACCCTCTCATCTGAGGAGAGGCCCCATGCCTCAGAGCTCTGCAAACACATGATTTGCTTCAGGGGCCCCTGGAGCCCCCTGAAGAAAAAGGCTGACTCTATTTCCCCTCAGTAAGGACCGACTAAGTGGAAGCCAATGAAAGGGAAGAGACCCAAACAAGGGCCTCCCTGGTGGCGCAGGCAGTTGTGTGCAGGGATGTGAAGCTGTCCGCAGCCTCTGCAACACCGGTTTGATCCCGGCCGACCAGCGAGGGTCCCACAGGGCATGGCAGACCTCTCCTGTCTCACCTGCTGCTCCCCTCAGCAGTGTATTTCACTCAGTCTGCCTGTTCTGTTCCCCACTCTGTCTCTGGTGAATCCTCTCACCCCCCACATATCTGGCCTGTACCCCGGTTCTTGTACAAATAAAAATGAAAGAGAGAGAGACTCAGATAAGAGGTAGTGGCACATTTGGGGTCTGGAGAGGGGAAGAACAGACAGCAAAGGCTTGAGATTTCTCATTCTCTGGAAAGCTTTTTATTTACAAATTCCAAAAATCAGAGTTGAAAATGGAAAATGGCCATTAATTACATATCTTCATGCACTTAGACATCCATGAATTCAGTCAACAAGCATCTATTCATTTATTCGATGTGTGCCTTGGGGCTGGATATGATGCCAGATGCTGAGTATTTGGAAGTAGGTGGGAATGTCTAGATTGATGTTTCTCACCAAGGGTTTGGTTTACTTGAGAATCACATACTTATGCTGGACCCCACCCAACCTGGGAATCAGGACTTTTAGAGAGGGGCCTGGGTCTGAGGACTCTGAAAAATTTCCTGGGTAACATGCCCATGATTCTCTGGTCAGGATACAACGACCAGATTGGAAACATACCTACGATTTGTCTAGACATACCTACGATCTTATCTCTCTGGGAAGGTGTGAGCATAATATCCAACTTGGACTAGTTCATTCATTCATTTATTCCACTGGTGTTTATTGACAGGTGCCATGCCCTGCATTAGGCATGGGGTCAGACCAACCCTGCCCTCCCAGGGCTCTCACAGATGTGAAGTCCCATCATGCCACTCCTCTGCCCTGCAATGCTTCCCATTTTGTTCTCAGAAAAGCCAGGTACTTATAGCAAACAGTGAGCAGGCCCCAGGTGATCCCTTCTGCACTCCACCTGCAGCCTCCTACCTGCTCAAGCTGCCCCTTTTCTGGCCTGTGCCTCCCCCAGTTCCCCTCTGCTATCTCTGTTGAAGCCGGCAATTACCCCCACCTCCAATACCACTTACTCCAACATCACTTCTCATCACCTTTAAACATTTTTGGTCATTTTTCTTTACTCAGTATTTTGTTTACTGCTTTTGCCTCTTCCTCTCCTCCCATGGAATGCAAGCCCCAGAGGGCAGCTTCTTTGCTTTGTCACTGAAATAGCCCAAACATCTAGAATAGTGCCTGGCATACAGTGGGTGCTCAGTAAATATTTGTTGAATGAATTAAGAAAATAATAACACAGATAAGTGTAAAATTACTAATGTGGTAAGTGCTGGCTAGAAAGAATGAGCAAAATTATCCCTGAACTCCTCCAGGCTCATCAACTCTGTAATTTGACTTTGTTTTTCTTTGAAACATCGTTCAATTATCCTGTGTGGTCAAGACCGTTCCTTTCTATTTGTGTTATCATTGTGTTTTTTCCCACACATTTCTCTTCTCTGCCCTAGGACCTGGGACCCAGGGCTCTCTGCCACATTCCTGAGATTGAGGGCCGTAGGGTGGCAAGTCACGTATTCAGCCAGGACCAGTCACCGAGGCTCTTCAGAAGCTGAGATAATAGGATTTTAGAACAATTGTAAAATTACTTACTGTGCCTATAAGAATTCAATCAGTGGGCCTCCCCTGGTGGCACAGCGGTTGAGCCCTGGGCTGCGAAGCTGCCCAGCTGCCTGCAGTCTCTGCAGCGCCGGTTCAATCCCTGACCCCTGGCGAGGGTCCCACATGGCACGCAGACCTCTCCTGCCGCACCCGCTGCTCCCCTTAGCAGTGTATTTCGTTGGTCTGCCTGCTCTACTCCCCGCTCTGGCTCTGGTGAATTCTCTCATCCTCCCACGCTTCTGACTGTACCTAGTGCTTGTATAAATAAATAAATAAATCCTTAAAAAAAATTCAATCAGCAATCAGGAGGTGCTGAGGCTTTTGACCCTTCATGGGAGCCAAGAGACAGAATTCCAAGGAAAGAGTGCTACTAGGCGTTAGGTAGTGTGCATGCGTGTGTGTGCACGTGTGTGTACGTGCGTGCATGTGTGGAAAAGGAACTGGTGCTGGTGACTCCATCCCCAGGATCCCAGCAGGGATCAGAAAGGCCACCTCTCCGTGGCAGAAGGACAGCCACATCAAAGGACTAACACATCAAAGAAAGACTGCGTCAGGCAGAGCCCTGGGAGCAGCCAGCCCTGCCCGGAGGGCAGAGGGGACAACAGCCGTAAGCAGCCTTCAGGATCCTGGGCCACCCCCAGGATGGGCAGGGGTAGTAGCGCTCTTCCTGCTGTCTCTACCCTCTCTCCCCAGGTGAATTTTGGCCTTTACCTATTGGGAATGAAACAAGCATCAAGAATCCCCGTCAGGGTGACTACAAGGACCAGAAAACTCCACAGAGGAAGCGCATCTTAGTTGACCTGGTTGGTGAAAGGAGGCAAGAAGAAGGGAAAACTACTGGCCAGGGTGAGGGCAGGGACGGGACAGCAGGAGAGAAACGGCTGTCTTTGAAATTGGCTAGAGTAGAGGACCAAGGAATACAAGATGGGCCTGGGGATGTGAGAGGTGGATTTCCCCATTCTCCTGTACCCTTCCCCGGGAGCCGGGAGGAAGGAGAACAGACTGGGCTGAGGAGAGAGTGACTTCCTGTGTGCTCTTGAGTCAGGGACTACCTGCCAGCCTTTTCCCGATGACTCACCGTTGCTTGGTGCCCAGAACCGCGGCCCTCTTTAAATGTGCAGGGGCAGTGCCTGGTGAGCAGGGATATGGTGGGAGCAGATGGCTCTGCTGAGGGTTAGGTAGGGAAGGAGGAAAGTGGCAGCAGCCTGGTAGGAGCCTCTCTACCTGGGCGGGGGAGGCCATCGGCAGGGGCCAGGGGAGGTAGGACACCAGGTCAAGGATGCTGCAGGGAACAAGGTCAAACAAGAGCAGCATGAGCTGGGGCAGAGTTGGCACAGCCCAGCAGAATGAGACAGGAATTCACCGGCAGTGACTGAGGTGAAGTGGTGGGGAAGGTGGGGGAAGGGCCCCAGGAGCCCACAGAGAAGAAGGAATGCCAGGAATATCTTCTGTTGGGAATGACTCTAGGATGGGTTGTTTGTGGAGCGACTGTCACCTCTGTCTCACATGACTTCTGTGTTTCTGATGCCCCCAGGTCCACTCCCTTCTGGATAACCTATGGATAACCTCCCCTCTGGATAACGTCTCCTTTCTGGATAACCTCCCTTCTGGATAATATCCTGTACCAGCTCCCTTTTCTGGCCTCTTCTGGCCTTAACCTCAGCCCCCGTGCGTCCTCCTTCTGTCGAGCCTTTCCCCACTCAGTCCTCACAATAAAATGTCACTACTTCCTGCTAGCCTTCCCCAAATATGCTGGTGCCCTCGGTACCCCCTGAATGGCTTTTTTGTCTGGGAGTGTCTCTTCTTATATCACAGACACAACCACACAGATGATCCCTAGTCACAGGTGCACAGACCAGAAAGCATTCCTGTGAAGGCTGGTGTCAGGATGTCCATTTCCCTGTTCTCCTTTACCCAAGTTTATGTAAAACCCCCAAGGAAAAGCCAACCCTTCCAAATGCAGGGGCAGCACTAAAGTGAGCACACACAAAGCAGGAGGCAATGAGGCTTCCAAAGTCAGGTTCCAAGTCTGCAGTCCAGACCCGTAGGCCCCAGGTGGACTCCTTGGAAAGAGTTGCTCCATCGGGGACTAAAGAATTCCATGGCCAGACGCATCTCCCCTGGCTGTACATCCCCTAGCACCCATGAACACATTAAAGCCTCTGAAAATTCCAGCAGGAAAGTGCCTGCTTGATTTTACTTAAGCCGTCATGTCCCAAGATCACATGACCCGGGAATGTGTTGTGCACACGATGACGTGAGCGTGACACCTGTTAACATTGCCCAGAGTTCTGGGATTGGACAGCCATGAACCTCCGCTGTGCCTGATGTGCCATGTGACTTCAGATGAGGTCCTTGCCCACTCGGAACCTATTTGCAAAATAAGGTCCTTATGCGGTTAGTGGAAGTGAACGCAGGTTGGCTGAGTGGCCTGGGAGATATAGTGTAGGACACTTGACTCACGCTAGCCTTGTAGTTTTGGCCTAGGGCTCCTGGGACAGAAGCAAGAGTGAGCACCCCAGAGGGCACAATCCTGGGAAGTATATCCAGGAGCCCCGGCAGGAACCCTATGCCTCAAAGGTGTCCAAGAGCCCCTTTCTGGCCACCAGCATTTCCTGGGGTCTGTGTTGTCCCCTCTCCAGGCCCATCTTGTATCCCCCAGTCTTCTACTCTAACCATTTTCAACGAGACCTGTTTCTCTCCTGCTGCCCTGGCCCTGCTGTCACCCTGGTCAGCTGCTTCTTTCCTCTTTCACTAACCAAATCCACCAAGACACTCTTCCTCTGTGGGGTTTTCTGGCTTACCCCGGATCACCTGTCTCTGCTCCATGTTCCTGTAGAAATTCTGCTTCCTACTTGGGAAACACCTGCTTCATATATTGTGAGTTTTATCCTCTGCCTCTTGCCAGGGTGAATTCCCGCGGGTCAGGCTGCTGCGCCCTCTGTGCCCAGTGCAGTGGAGGAGGAGCGGAAAGTGGTGCTTCGACATGTGCTTCTCTGCTCCCTCTCACCCCCTCGGCCTGGTTCCTGGCACCCCCTTAACTCTCCCTTCTTGCAGGGAGCTGTGGACTGTGTCATCCTGCTGCTGCTGAAAGTGATGAATCACATGTCCTCATGTCAGCCCCCACTTGGAGAAAACCCCCCTCCTGGGAGCACGGAGGAAGTGGCCCAGACTTTGGCTGGGCCTTGTCATAAGGGCCAACGGAGTTTGGATGGCAGGTGCCTGTGCAAGGGGGGATGGGATACCCCCACCTCCCTACCTTTCCACCAGCTGGGGCTGTACAGAGGGCCAGTGATGTGCCCTCAGCAGAAGCTGGTCCTGGGGACCTGGGCATTGCTGCCAGAAGCTGAGCTCTGCAGAGGCAAGCATAGGGGAGGAGAGTGCCCAGAACAGTCCAGTCCCGACTGCCTGATAGTTGATGGAACCAGAGTGCCCCAGAGAGCTGGTAAGGAACCAAAGTCTAGGTGAACCCTCTGGAAGCCTGAGGTGGCAGGCAGGCAGCAGTACTGATACAGGTACAGGTGAGGGCAGGGCCCAAAATGGGACCCTGGGTTTTTTTTTTTTTTAACTCAGCTAGACCAGCCCAACAGGAAGCCAGGATCTGGAAGTCCTGGTAGGATGGGAAACACTTGCAGGCCAGGCCCAGTATTTCAAGAAGCCAATAGGTAGCTAAGGAGGACTCCATTTTGGGTGAGGCCTGCCAGTCAGGGTTCTTCCCATGCTCAGGGATTCTGAGCAAGTGTGGACCTGATCCTCCCATGGTCACTGCCCAGTGGGGAATCTACTGGGGTGGGTGGCCTTGGGGTGGACCTGCCTGTGGGCAACATACCTGCCCAGGACCCTGGCTGCCTTTCCCAGTCCTTCTAGGTCACTGTTGGGAGCTTGAAGCAGGAACTGCCAAAGAAATACCAGAGTGCATAGCACTGTGGACTTTGGGGTGAGGCGGCATGCTGACAGGGTGAGTCTCTGCCACCTCTTAAAATGCAAAACTGATCTTGCCACTCCCTGCTTCCAATTCTGCCCTGGTGCCCTCTTGGCAATCAGGATGGCATTCAACTCTGCCTTGCCTATGAACCCCTCCTGAGTGGTCACAATCAGCCTCACCTCTCGCTCTTCTCCACCCTGTAGATCACTTTCCCTTTCCCTCTGCCCCAAACAACTTGAGCACTTGGCCTTAGTACTCAAAGTCACCCAGCCCCCAGCTCAGTCCTGCTCATCTACCACTTGCTGCTCCAGGGGGGGAGTGGCTCTGACCCCATGTAGTTCCTCCCTGCAGGTCCATAGCTCCCACCTTTCCCCAGCCAGGTGTTACCCTTTAGGTCAAGTCATGGAGGATCCCAGGGTGACAGCCTCTCGCAGCAAAGCTCTTCCCACCCTGCAGGTTCCTGCAGCACGCTCGCCTGTCTGATGGTGGGGCCCACACTGCTCTGCCAGACACCTGCTTGCGGTGCAGTCCCGGCCACTACTGCTCTAGGTCCCTGAGCCTCAATGAGAGTTCTTGGTCATTGAGGGCACTTTGGAGGCATTCTGGGCTGGAACTGACATCTTCCATGTTGATCCCAGTAGCGAGGGCTCCTCTGTGTCCTACCCCTCTCACTTCTCTGCCTCCCTCCTAACTGAACCAAAGGGCTCCCTTGACATTGTTTGGTTGAAGTTGTGCATTGATGAGTCTGTTGCCGGCGCTGCCCCGTCCTCTCATGGGAACAGAGGGATGGTACCTACAGCAAAGACAACCCACCGTGTGACTTCCTGCCCCCCCCCCACCCTGTACCTTCCTGTTAACAAGGCCCAGGCACGAGGTTGCTAGAGGAGGCTGAGCTGTCTACCTGGCTGAGAGCCATTCTTACCTGCTGAACACCCAAGGGGCAGAGTAAATGCTGTGAGTGGAAACTGGATAACCCTTACACCTGGTGAGCAGTCCTGCCACCCCCTGGGTCTCACCTGGTACATCTCACACCAGCTAAGGATGACCTTGGATGCACTCAGGTCCTCAGCAACTCCCATCATGCTTTCAAGCCTGGTTCATAGGCCCTTCTGATGTGATTCTCTCTTTCTCTCCATCTAAGCTTCAGTCCTAGGAAATGCCTCTGTTCCCCAGTGGGGCTGTGTCAATCCACAGCCTGTGTCTTTATACAAGCTGTTAAGAATTTGTCTAAAACATGCCCTGTCTTCCCCCCAGGTGCTGCCATCTTCAGGGAGACTGACCCACAGCCGGAGGCCCAGGGTAGGCACCTCCACTAAGCAAAGTGGAACATGCTAGTTCTGTGCTACAATAGGCAGCTCCCATCATGCTGCCTGTGTCTCCTCTACCATCCCCCTTAGATTATGACTTCCCAGTAGAGGGTGTCCAGGTCTTTTCTGTTGTATTTCCATGGCTTGACAAACAGAATTGCTGAATAAACATGGTCATAGTCAAGATTTCTTTGATTACAAGTTTAGACAAAAAGGAAATTTCTTTGGAAAAAGTCTGACAACTGCAGGAAGAGGAAGGTGTGGGCAGACTTAGAGGGAGGGGAACCAGGGCCTGACACAGCTCCAGGACTCATCTCCATCTCCTGCCCTCCCCTCCTTCCTCCCTATGGTAAGGGACGTCACCACCAATGACCGTGGAGCTTTCCTGCTCCACAACCATAGGGTAGCTAGGTCACTTCTCAGGTTTAAGAATCCCAGGAAAAGTGTTGATTGATCCTACTTGATGCAGTTGCCCATTCTTGGGCCAGCCACCATGAGGGGGCTAGCTAGGGAGATGGCAGTCCCCATGAAGCTATCATTGGAGAAGGGTGAGATGCAGATTCCAGGAGGAGGTGCTGCCCAGGGAAAACAAGTTAAACATTGTAAGAGAGAATAAATGAATAAGTAAATGAATGAGCCAAGACCAATACACAGCCTTGCAGATGGTACAACTTCTCATGTGGTGCAGCTTCTGGAGTGTTTGCGAACCATTCTCATGGGTTCTTACCTAAGCCCTGTGAGCCCACATTTCACAGATGAGGAAATAGGTTTGAAGTGGCGCTGAGAACAAATGTGGTCAGGATTCCATCTCCGTGTGGCATACAAGACGTGTGCCCTTAGAGGCTGCCCTCCCACCTGCATATGGGCAGCTGATTGCTCTTGGGAAGTCACCAGAGAAAAGGGCAAGAATTTGCCTGGGAGGGAGGGGAAAGTGGACTCTGCCAAGGGTTAACTCCAAGTCCATTTCTGCACCCACTCTCTTATTTCAAAATCTTTTCTTGCCTCAGTTAGCACTGTACGTGAGAATGTTAAGTGCTTCTCTGGGGATTTGGGATTATGCCATCCTTGCTTTAGAGTTAGACTATGAGCCCAGCAACAAGTATCTGAGCTTGTGACCAGAGCCAGAAGCTCAGTGCTCACCTCCTACCTCCCTTACACACCCCAGGGGAGGCACTGTATTTCCCTGTGCCTTAACTCCTATTGCTTTCTTCAGTGCATCCTGGTCAGCTGCTTTGCTTGTTTCTTAAGAGCAAGGCCTGAATCTGCTCCTCTTATCCTCCCAGAACTCCCAGCCTATGTTAGATTGCTTGCAAAGATGGCTCTAAAACTCCTCCATTCACTATGTATATGTCCCTTTGCAAAATGACTCAGCTGCTTCTTCTATGAAGAGGTAGAATCTCTATCTCCCTACCCCTTGGATTTGGACTTTCTTTGAGCACTAGAATACAGCAGCCTAGTCCTCAAGAGACCTTGCTGCTCTTGCACTTGTTCTTTTCCAGTCTACCAGGACTTGTGTGGACATGCTTGGGTAGCCTATAGGGGTCTGAGAGGCCTTGTGGAGTACACAAATACCTTCCAAGCCGAGGATTGCTGACTAATGACAGCCAGCACCAAGAGTCGGAAGTGTGAATAAGCCCATTTGGATCTTCTGGCTCAGTAGAACACCAGAAGACCATAGCCACGCTAAAGACTGGGGGTGACTAGCAGAAGAATCCTCATGTGAGCCCAGTCCCAACTGCTAGCTCACAGAATCACAGCGAATAAAATGGTGGTTGTTTTAAGCGGCTAAATTTTGAGATGGTATGTTATCTAGTAATACATGGTAATAGATAATGAGCATAGGGCAGTTCCTAGTTGTAGTGGGTTAAATTGTGTGTTCAAAAATGATATGCTGGGCCTCCCCTGGTGGCGCAGCGGTTGAGTGCTGGGCTGCGAAGCTGCCGGCAGTGTCTGAAGCACTGGTTCAATCCCCGGCCGCTGGCAAGGGTCCCACATGGCGCGCAGACCTCTCCTGCCGCACCTGCTGCTCCCCTCAGCAGTGTATTTCATTGGTCTGCCTGTTCTGTTCCCCACTCTGGCTCTGGTGAATTCTCTCACCCTCCGCGCTTCTGACTATACCCAGTGCTTGTATAAATAAATAAATAAATCTTTAAAACAAAAACAAAAACAAAAATAAAAATGATATGCTGAAGGGCCTCCCTGGTTGAAGGGCAAGGGGTTAAGCACTGCACTGTGAAGAAATAGCAGCCTCTGCAGCATGAGTTCGATCCCTGGCCAACCAGGGCGCAGCCCACATGGCGCAGCAGACCACTCGTGTCTCACCTGCTGCTCCCCTCAGTGGTGTACTTCGGTCAATCTGCCTGTTCTGTTCCCCACTCTGTCTCTGGTGAATCCTCCCACCCTCTCCCTGCCCCCCATGCATCTCTGGCCTGTACCCCAGCTCTTGTATGCAAAAATAAACAAATCTTTAAAAAAAATGATATGTTGAAGTCCTAACTCCCAGTTCCTATGAATGTGACCTCATGTAGAAAGAGGGTCATTGTTGATGTAATTAAGACAAGGTCATCATGGATAAAAATGGACCCTATAAGAGAAACAAAAGGGAGATTTGGATACAGAGACACAGTGGGGACACAGTGAAGAAGGCCATGTGATAATGGCAGCAGAGATAGGGGTGGTGGTGGTAGTGATGCAACTATAAATCAAGAAATGCCAAAGATTGTGGGGAGCCACTGGAAGCTAGGAAGAGGCAAAGAAGGACTCTCTACTTTGCAGGGACGTGGTCCTGCTGATTCCTTGGTTTCAGACTTCTAGACCCCAGAAGGGTGAGAAAATAACTTTCTATTGTTTTAAGCACCTGGTTTGTGGTTTTTTCAATAGCCCTAGGAAATTAATAGCTAGTTCAAAAATTTTGCTCAGAGCAGGGCTGGCTGGCAGGGGGAGAAACTGAGAAGCAGAGGGGAATAACCCCATCTTTCCATACCTCTCCCCTCATTTACTGTGGTCCCCTGCAGCTGAGTCTCCATTGTCCAGGCTCAGACACCTGTGGCTTCTCCGGGTGTTCCTGCCAGGCACGGTGCCCATGGCTGCCTTTGAAATGCATTGCATGCTCGTGCTTGTGTGCACACTCTTTCTATTCATAAAAGCTGTGCAGAACTTTAAATGTGCTTGGCATAGTTAATATAAAACTTTTATGATTTCCTATTTTGCTATCATTTAGACTTATAAAAGAACTGCAAAAATGAGGCAGAGTTCTATACCCTTCACCCAGTGCCCTCTGATAATAACATCTCCCACAACTCCATCACAATTCTGAAACTGAGAAATTAGCATGGTTTCAATACCATTCAATAAAGATTTTCTTCTCTATCTGTATCATTTTTTCTCTGTTCCAGGATCTAATCCAGTGCCTCATATTACATATAGTTGTCCTGTTTCCTTACTCTCCTCCAACCTGTAACAGTTCCTTAGTCTTTCTCAACCCTGAGATATTCTAAGAGTATTGGGCAGTTACTTCATAGAAGGCCCTTAATCTGGGTTTGTCTGGTGTTTTATCATTTAGATTGAGGTTATATATTATTGGAAAGGATGCCACAGAACTGGGGTGCGTCCCAGTGCATGCTATCAGGAGGTACACAATGTCAATAAATCTTACTACTGGGAATGTTAACCTCGACCACCTACTTAAGGTAAAATTGGTCAGCTTTCTCCAACCTAAAGTTATCATTCCCCCCTTTTTCATTAATAAAAATGTTTTGGGGAAGAATGTTGGAGACTTCTACACATACTTTTTCTTTAACTTCCACCCACTAGGCTTAATATATATAGGTGGATCTTGTCTGCAGAGATCTGGTTTTAATGGGGATTCTGTGTTTCCTCATTCCTTCTACATTTGTTAAGTTGAATTCTTCTAAGGGAGATTTGTCAGAAATATTTCTTTTGTGACATTAGGGAAGAGTTTTACAAGGATGTAATGAGAACATGAGAGCAACCTAACTCAGCCTGGATAGTCAAGGAAGTCTTCCTGGAAGAGGAGCTATTTAAGCTAATTCCTGTGGGATCAAAAGAAATTAGCAGAGCAAAGGACTGGGGAGTGGATGAGGAAAGATGAGAATGTGAAAAAGGAGAATGTTCCAGGTACATGGAATAGCATGAGTTATCAACACCCAAAGCTGAGAGAGACAGTGTGAATCTGCATGATTGACTTTGATTAGGTAGAAATCTTGACCAGCTGGAGGTACTTCCTCATTGAAGGAAGCAGCTGCTTATTAGTCCAGTCAAAGTTTTGTCAAATGTAAATGAGGGCCTAGAATTGCTGAGTTTCTGGTATTCAGGAGAGTCTGGACATTGGATTTTTTCTTTAACATTTCTCAATATTTTAAATATTGGCAAACAATCCCATTCTTTTTAAAAGCCAAATAAAACCTGTGAGCAATGATGGTTGCCTTTTTTCCCCCCAAGACTTCATTATTTCAGAATAATTTTAGGTTCACATCACAGCAAGATTGAGATTTCCCATACACTTTCTGCCCCCACCCCACTCATAGCCTCCCTTCTATCAACATCCACCACATTTACTACAGTTCATGAACCTACATGAAAACATTGTACCACCCAAAGTCCATGGTTTACACCAGGACTCACTCTGGTGTAAAATCTATAGGTTTGGACAACATGTATGATAACATGCGTCTACCATGAGAGTATCACACAGAGCAGTTTCATTGTCCCAAAAATCCTCTGTGCTTTTGCCTACTCACCCCTCCTCTCCTCCCCCAGCCACCTGCCAGCTGTTGGGTTTTCACCTCTGCAAGCCTGAATCATTATTTATCCATCTTCTATGGCTGGACCTTGCATTTCTTTTTTTTTTTTTAACTTGTACTCTTATTTATTTAGAAAAGCAAAAATAACAAGAAACAAACAAAACAGTAAAAATGACATCTTTTTAAAATTTTCTGTATTTTTATATCATTGTTCCTTTAATATTTTATTTTATATAATTCTTACATCATTTTTCATTTTTGCACAATGTATGCATTTTCATTTTGGTTATATTCCCCATACAATTGCACCCCCCCCCCTTATTTTTACCCTAGTCTTGCCTCTCCCAACCGCCCCCCCCACCCCGTAGTGTGTCTCTGGTTTATAGTTGCTTGCTGCTTTTGACTTTCACTTTGTATTATTAATTTAATCTATCTATTTATTTATTTATTTATGCATACAAGAACTGGGGTACAGGCCAGAGGTGTGAATGGTGAGAGGATTCACCAGAGACAGAGTGGGGAACAGAACAGGCAGACTGACTGAAATACACTGCTGAGGGGATCAGCGAGCGAGACAGGAGACGTCTGCTGTGCCATGTGGGTTGCTCCCTGGCTGGCCGGGGATTGAACTCGTGCTGCAGAGGCTGCAGATTGCTTTACAGTGAGGTGCTTAACCCCTTGCACCACCAGGAAGGCCCCTGGACCTTGCATTTATTTTCAATTGTTCAGTTATAAGCTATTCTGTAGTGAACATCCCAGACAAACAAACTTCACACTTTCTCTATGAAAGTTTGCTCTGGAGCATCATTTGTGGTCTGTCCTCACATGGCCAGACCCAGTGTTCTTTCAGGACCCTTTCTTTCACCGCTCAGTCCTCATGCTCCCCTGATGCCTCAGTTCTTCTATGTTGCCAACTACTCTTCTTTTTCCCTCAAGGTCTCACCCAACTCCGTGTGTGACCACGTGGGAGTCTACACCCTTACTAAGGAGTCTGTGAGGTGATCAGGATTGAGGTCTCAGATCCAGAAGGGGCTCACCTCTCACCTGGGTTGAAGGGCACATCTGGTCCTGATCTTGGAGGCATTTCAGGCCAGAGCTCAGTCTGCTCTGACCTAGCTTGCTCTGCTGATCTGCTTCCTGGAAGGGAAGGGCCCAAGGCCAGCCCTGCAAGCGCCCTTCTTGCTGAAAGGGCAGCAAATACATTCTTGGTGGATTCACTGAATTGCTCTGATAAGGCTGGTATGGAGGAGATAAGGAGCTCAGACCTGATGCCAGACCCCAGAGAGGAATTCCCACCTCATGGGGAAGGAAGAAGCTGGGATCCAATGCTAGAGCTGCCAGGCAGGGGCCGTTGCCCCAGCTCTCTGGCCTTGCCCAGCTTTCTTCCCATGGTGCCCTCTTGTGCCCCTGCCTCGTGTTATATGGGTTGTTTTTTTACAGTGGAAATCAAAAGCCAGCCTGACACATGGAAAGGGAATGAAAGGTCAAGAGGAAGGACAACTTTCCTTGCCCCTAAAGCTCCTATTGAGGGAGACAAGGAAAAACTTTCTTGCTTGCTTGTCATGAAGAAGCTTTTGTCTGTGTCCAGGCAGGAGGTGAGGGTGGTACCCTCCTCCTGATGCTGCTGCTGCTGCTTCTGGAGAGGGTAGGGGGGATGACTCATGCTTTCTGGGTCTCGGATAGGCTTAAATGGAATATCAAAAGCAATAAAAGTTACCATAAAAACAATAATGTCCCTATTTACTCTGTGCCAGGCTAAGGGGACCTCATGCATGATCTCATTTAATCCTCATGTCAGTTCCCAGAAGTTCAGGTTAATAGCCCAGTTTCAGGATGAACTGCAGGAAACTGCTCAAGAGTTACATTAAGGTCAGACCTGTCCGTGCGGAAAGCTTGGCTACCACTGTGTACAGGAATGCCCCCTCCTCTGTTCACACACACCCACCTGACTCTCATGTTTCCTCCCCTCCCACGAGCCTGAGAGCACATGTCACCACCATGAAAACATGTGCCCTGCCTCCCTAGGCGGCGGGGTGGGGTTGGGGGGAGGACGCTTCACGTGAAGCGAGGGCACCAAGTCTCCGTACGTTTCAACATCCTGGGTCTGGGTCCTCAAGTGAGATGACCTTGACTGATCCACCACATCACAATTCCTCTCACCTGGGAAAGGCTTTCTCTAGTGTTTGTGTTTCTTCTAACTCCCTCTGCCTTTGTGGTTTACAGGGATTAAATGCACTCAGACATTGGTGATTAACATAATGAGCACTATTTCTAACAGGGCTCTTTGGAGGTGCGTAAAATCCTGTATTATCTGCATTCATTTTTTTCATTCATTTGTTGCAGCTCACTGAGTACTTGTTGCACCTGCACTGCTAGTGGGGTAGACACTCCTCCATGAGCTGAGATGTGGCCTCTGCCTTCCTGGGCTTATATTCCTGTGGGAAAAGTCCTGTATGAAAGACCAGCAAAAATTATCCTTATAAAAAGGATTAGATACAAAACCACGTGGGTTTTATCCCAGGAATGCCAGGTGAGTTTAACATCTAGACATTTCTATCTTAATAAACTTAAGGACAAAGCCACATGATCATTTCAATGGTCACAGAAAAGACTTGATAAGATCCAATACCCTTTCATAATGGAAACACTCAACACACCAGGAATGGAAGGGAACTTCCTCAGTTTCATGAAGGGTAGCTATAAATGTAGTTAACTCATCCCTGATGTGCAAAATGGAATGTTTTCCCCAAAGATCCAGAAGACAAGGGTATTAACATCATACTCAAGGTTGTAACCAGAGCAACTAGGCCAAAAAATGAAATATGAGGCATCCAGCTTACAGAGGAAGAAGTAAAACTATCTCCATTTATAGATGACATGATCTTTGTAGTGCAGGCAGGCAGTACGGCAGAGCAGGGAAAGGAGAGTCCTGGAGCCCTCAGTGGTTTTTTAGGCTTTTAATGATCTTTTTTTAAAAAAAGATTTATTTTATTTTTATACAAGAGCTGGGGTACAGGCGAGAGGCGCAGGAGGATGAGCGGATTCACCAGAAAAGAAGAGGGAACAGAACAGGCAGACTGACTGAAATACACTGCTGAGGGGAGTAGCAGGTGTGACAGGAGAGGCCTGCGGCGCCATGTGGGATTCTCGCCAGCCAGCCGGGATGGAATCCGCACTGCCGAGGCTGCGGACAGCTTCACAGCACGGCGCTCAACCCACTGCGCCACGGGGGAGGCCCTCTACACAATTTGTATTGAGTCAACCAGGTTCAGGGCAGGTAGGGGTGCTGGGGCTGGCAGGCCTACCTGTCCCCTGGTGAATCTTGAGCATTCTGGCCTCTCCAGCATTCTCCCAAGGTCTCTCCACTGGTCTCTGCCACCTCATCCTCTCTGGAACTCTTATAGCCTCGACCTCCAGGCTCAGGTGTGCCCACTTATGCATGTCCACACCATACTCCAGGTGTCCGCCATCAGGCATGTGTACCCCGAGCCCACCTCCCAAGCCCATGCTCTCAAGCCCTTCCTGAATTCAAGGCCGCAAGTGATAGCCACAGAGGCCAACGGCGCAAAAGCCTGAGCAATCTTCATTTACCCTACAGTCTTATATATGAAAATCCTAAGGAATTCACTAAAAATGATCAGGGCTAGTAAATGAGTACAACAAGGTGATGAGAAAAGAAGCCAATATTGTTTCTGTCCACTAGTCATGAAAAGCCCTCTGTAGGGTAAGTAAAAAGTATCAGGCTTTTCTACCCTCCTGCCATTAGATTAAATGCATGCCTGATGGCGGACACCTGAAGTAGGGTGTGGGCCTGCATAGGTGGGTGTACCTGAGCCAAGATCCTGGGCATATAAGGTCAGGACTCGAGAGGAACAAAACCACAAGAAGGCAAAGAAGCGAGAGAGCGGAATGGAACCAGAAAGAGAATGAGACCATGAGAGAACACTAGAGAGCCCAGGAAGAGTTAAGATTCCAGCCTCCCGGCCCCCTGGCACCCCTACCTTCCGTATACCTGGCAGAATCCCAAAAAAAGCCTGAAAAAGCCGCTGAGGTCTCCAGGACTCTCCTTTACCCATCTGCTCGGATCATAGAGATCCTGCTCTGTGCCCTTCCTACCATTACACCCTCAAATAAAATCAAGAAAACAATTATAGTAGTAGTAATATTATATAAGAATAAAATGCCTGGGAATAAATTTAACAAAGGAATTGCAAGACAGATACTTCGAAAGCAACACTCTAGTGGGAACCATCGAGAAACTGACGTCAGCTTGACCAGTCCTTAAATCAGGGAGGAGAGGCAGACTTGAGGTCTCAGCAGTTTTGGCCAGTTTAGGACTCTAGAACTCCATGCCCTTCTGCCTGCCTGCCTGCCTTCGGCGTCCTTTTGCTCCACTTAGGGAGGGGATTCTGGGAGCCTTGCCCATAATAGCCCTACAATGAATGCCTGCACTTCTAATTGTGTAGGTGGGAATTCAGTGGTATGAAGTCCAAGATGGCCTCTCATTTTGAGAAAAGGGAGAGACACTCATCAGAGGAGCCGTTTCAGGCCTTGGGAACAGGCTGCACTTTGGAATGTAAGGTATCTACAGCTTCCTGCTTCTGGTAGAAATGCAAGTTTTGTTTTTTCTCTAGCCAATTTTTTATTTCAGGACAATCTTAGTTTGTAGAATTTATTACAAAGATAGTACAAAGAGTTCCCCTGTACCTTGCACCCAGTTTTACCTATTGTTAACATCTTAATTGGTTCGGTACATTTGTCACAATCAAAGAACCGATATTGATACATTATCATTAACTAAAGTCCATGCTTTATTCAGATAGCCTTACTTTGTCTCCGATGTCCTTTCTCTGTGCTCTGACCCAGTCTAAGCTACCACAGCGCCTTTCGTTATCACATCTCCTTGGGTTCCTCTTGCTGGCAGTAGAAAGGCCGGTTAATTTCATCATGGGACTAGAGAAAGCACCTGAGCTCTGGAGTCAGACAGACCTTGACTCAAAATCAAGCTCTGCCCACACTATGTGGGGACTTAGAGTCATTTATTTAAGTCCCCTGAACCATGCTTTCCTCATCTGTGAAATGGAAGCAATAATATCTAACCTGCAGCGTTGTATTCTGTAAGATAATATACGGGGGACACTCAGTGCAGGGTCTGGCGCAGCATGTTCAGCAATAAGAATATTAGCAATGTGTCCACCTCCTCCACCACCCTTCTCATGCTGGAGCCCCTCCTAAGCCATTGCCTCTTCCCCTCCCCATATACACTGTACTGTACTGTGCAGAACCTGACCCAGGGCTGGAATAGACAGCAATACCTATTTAATACCTGCTGCCCTGCTGTGGCTGAGTTTCCCCCCAAGTCTTTTCCAGTCAAGCATACTGGTCCGTACTGGTCATCATGCTGACCTACTTGTCGGGAATGCACAAAGCTGTCTGCCCTTGGCCTTGAGTCAGCACCCTGGAGCTCTGACATACTCCTGCCCCAACCTGGCCCCACCCTAGTCTGGCCCTTCTGGTGAGGGGATAAGCTTTCTGCTTGTCTTTTGGGGATTATCAGCATACATTAATGAACTTTGTCCCATTCTTCTGTCTGCCACTCTCTGTAGACACCAGTGGAAACTCTCTCGGAGGGATAATAAGTCCATGTGCTTGGAACATTGTATGCATTTCTGGGAATGTGTATTTGTTGTGGGTGCAGGTGCAGACCCATAAAAGTATGGGAGGGGGTGCACATGTGTGTAGTATTCATGTGTAAGTATTCATGCCCACAGCATACGAGAGTTTATGATGGGTGTTTGTGGGTAAGTATGTATGTGGGCAAGCCTGGCAATTTGTGTTACATTGAGTGTGTGCGTGGAATGGAAGTGTGCATGTGACTGAGTGTGCATTTGTAGCTGTGAAGGCATGTTCAACAGAGGAAGGAATCATCACAAATCCATTGTGCCACATACCCAGGCTCAGATGCAGAAGCAAATCAGATGAATGCAACCTTCCCTATGGTCATGGCCCTGTACCTATGTGCACACAGGGATGGGGCCCCAACCACCTCCTGGGCTAGCAACACCTCTATATCTATCCCCGAGCTGGAGGTAGATACAGGGAGCATGGAAAACAATATCTTTTTACCAAGACTATGGCCTGTGGTGGTAGTTCCTCTTCATGCATTGAAAGTTGTCTCCTGAGGAAGAGGCTCTGGAAGGAGGGAGAACAGGCACAGGAGAAAGATGTTCCCATTCAGGATCAATGCACTCCAGGGTAGCTCTGCTTACACCTGAGACACTGCACAAAGTTCTGAAAGGAATTGGATGTTCCCAGGCTGGCCCAGGGAGCAGGAGCCATTTCAGGGAGCTGTAGGCCCTGCAGCATTCGGGTCAGGGGGCTGGGCTTGGATGCCTCCCTGCCCAAGGATTCCCTTATAATGCTTTTTCACTTTCTGTTCCCTGCTCCTCACCTCTCAAGAAGGCTTCAGCCAAAGTCCAAGTTTATAAAACATGCCTTTTATTAAAGCTCCTATCTGAACACACCCTCCTTAGATACAGTGGCTTACCCACTTAACTCCCCCAAAACTTTGCTTCTTAAATAACTCACCTTCTTAAATAACTCCCCTTTAAATTGTGCCTCCATTCGGCCCTGCCAACTTGCTCTACATTCTTTATCTCTCTTGTCCTCCTCTGTTGCTCTCCAAAACTCTCATCAGCTTCTCACATAGTGTGGACCCATACTGCAAGAACAGGAGCATAGAAACTTCTATGCTACAGTTTTTAGAGAGAACATATATCTATAGCAATTTGACATTGCCCGGAAATCCAGATACAGACTGGGAAAGGATGCTTCGTGCCACAGAGGCTTTAAGAATTACTGTTCTAACACACTCTAAAATGGATTCGGTTTCCTGATTGTCTTCCCCCACCCTAGTTCTGCTGGCAGAGTTGTGTTTGTTTTATTTCTCACTATCTCCGCGGCACCTGGAATAGTGTCTGGCACATAGTGGGTGCTTAACAGATACCTGTTGAATGAGTAAAAGTGGAAGAGGTGATCTGAGAGGGTGAAATTTTATCAGAGGAACACAGGGTGGGGAGAGTAGCAACTGCCCCATCTCCGTACCCTCCATGGCCCACTCCTGCCGGCTGTGAGCACAGCGCTCTTGGACTGAAGCCTGTGATTGTTCTTGGGACTCAAGATTGTTCTTGGGATTGACTGGGAACTGTTGTCCTGATAAAAATCGTGCCGCCTCCACCCTGCCCTTGCCCCTGCCTCGGCCTGTTCCCAGAGGGAATCCAGGGCTGGCAAGGCTGGGCAGGAGCAGCTCTCTTGGGGTGGAGGGAGTACTGGTTCCACCTGCTGTTCCCACGGCTGGGGCCCACCTGGCCGGCAGTGCCTGGGCCTGCCTCATGGGTCAGCCATCTGGCAGGGCTGGTTCTGGGCTCACACACCCATAGCCGCTGCTCAGCCATTCCTCTCCACCTTGGTCCAAACCCTGGGGCTCAGCTTCTCCTTTTCTGACCCCAAGACGCCACCCACAGAATAGCTTGTGTCCTCCTCTAAATCCAGAGAATGGTGGGGATTTGGCAGAGGAGGAGGGGCTGAAAGACCCTAAAAGGCTCTTATCTGGGCACATGGATCAAGGGAAAACCTCCATATGGTTGAAAAAGTCATTTCTGCTTCTTACCTACTTTCTCTTAAGCGAGCAGAGCTACAGATTAGTGTCTGCTAACCAGCGTTCCCCTGCCGGTTTCCCCTCCCCCCTCATCCAAGTCCTGGGGACCATGAAGGAAGCAGGGGAGGGGAGGCTGTCAGGAGGAAGTTATGCTCAAGCTGCCTTTTGATGGATGAGTTTGGAGTTAAATAGGCCAAGAGAGGAGAAAAGAGATGAAGTAGGCATTCCAGAGAAAAAGGAACAGCATGGGCCAAGGCCTGGAGGCAAGAGTGCCCACAGCATGCTCAGAATGCTCTGGTCATTATCTGTCTGGGTGTGCACAGGAAGATGATGGAATCCAGAGGAAGGAAAGGAGACGGGGCCAGTTCTTGTCCAGAATCCTCATTTATGCAACACTTATGAGCACCTCTGTGTTTGGCTCAATAGGGGCATTAAGATGGAACAGATGGTGAGAACACAGAGATGTTTAGACACATAATTTACCTTATTTATCACTCTACCTCCAGTGCCTGCCATAGTGCTGGGCCCATGGCAGACACTCAATGAACTCTGTAACTAAGTGAAAGGGTACAGAATGAAATAGCACAGCCACTTACAGAGAAATATGATGGAGTAAAGAGAGAGGCAGAGACATCTCCAGAGGCAGAGAAACTAACTCTAGGGCAAAGCCTCTGGGAAGGACTGTCTTTATTTTTACATTTAAGGCTGCTATAGTTTTCAGGGTAAGCCTTGCTGTGGCTAGTGCAGGTAGTCTCTCTGTGGTTGAGATTTTGGTATTTTTGCTGCTGATGCAATAGGCTGTGAAGATTTCCACAGTGCATTGTGTTGAGTAAGCAGAGGTTGCTGAGGAGAGACTGGGCAGGGCCTCCTGGAGCTAGAAAAGAAGGCCAAATTGATGCAACAAGAGGCAAACCTGCTCAGAGAAATGTCCACATTATTTCCCAACCACGCCTGGAATGTGGCCCCAGGTAGGAGCCTTTGGACTTGCAAGAGGCACTTATCTGGGGACAGTTCATGACATTTGACCAGCTCAGAATCGAAAGCTGACAGACAGGCCCTCAGAGTAGAGGAGAATGTGTCTCTGCTACCATGGAGAGGCCTGGCTCTCTAGGCTCCCAGGAGGTGACGGCCAGAAGCCCCGCCCCTCCAACTCTGGGTCAAGTTGGAGATCTGCTGGTGGGTGAGAGCAGGCTGCAAAGAACATGTATGCCACGAGCTGGCCAGCCCCATGGTCCAGCCTCTGTGTTGACATCTCCCCTCCAGTCCCCTTGTTTGGGCACATCTGTTCCAGGGGAGGGGGTTGGATTATAGTAAGTAGCCAGAAGCAGCTGCTCCATCTGCCACCAGTGGAGAAAAATGGCAGCTTCATTGGTCTCTAGCTCCAAGCTCACCTGGGAGACATGAGGAACTGTAGTGACAGCATTTCTTTCCTTTTGGGAGACCTTATGCCCAGCTGTAGTAATGGTGAGGCTAATGAGGCCTTCAGGTCCCACCAAACTGAACCCAGCTGCCAATGCTCCTGGGACACTGGAAAACCATAAGCAGATGGGGTGCCCAGGGCTTACTTCTCAGGCTAGGCCCTCCAGCAACCTGCAGGTCAGATGGTGAAAAGTTCTAGTTCAGAACAACCCAGGGGAGGTGTGTTGGCGCTCTGGGCTGGCTCTGGGTGCAAAGAGACTGTCAGCTATAGAGAAGTTGGTGTGTCATCCTGAGAAATGGGAGCCCACAAGTGTGAATGCAACAGACACCCCTTCTAATCATGACCACAAGGCCCACTGGTGCGGCGTTTGGTGATGACCCATGATTGACCTTGGGCTTAATATGGATGCTATGATAAAAAAAAAAAAAAAGGTGCCATTGAAATGAACATTTAAAGAGGGTGAATTTTCAGGTATGTAAATTATATCTCAATAAAATTTAAAAAGGATGCTGAGAGCTTGGTTGCTGGGTGCTTTTCTCATGTGTTAGATCCAGGGGTGCAGGTCTCTGAAGTCACTACTGGGGCCAAATTTTGGGGCAGCAAGATCTTTTCAAGGACATTGTCCACTGGTCAGGTCCTTGCTGGAGCTAGGAGACAAGAGGATGGCACTGCAAACCAGCTGGGTCCCCTGAGGCAGTGGAGTGGCTTCAGCCATTTTTTGGGTGGCAGGGTCCCAATCTGCTGGCCCATCTGGCACTTCTCTCCCAGCCCTTTGGGTCTGATACACACAAGGGCCAGGGAAGAGCTAATGATTAACCAGGAGGTGAGGGAGAGGAGAAAGGCTGGAATAACGCTCACAGGTCACCTTCCCGCTCTCTGGGGCAGTGTGGGGCCCCTCTGGGAGGCATCCTGGTGCTGATCATGGTGGCACCGGCTGGGGGCAGGGCAGGCAAAGCAAGACTGTAACTTGCAGAGCAACTCGGTCTCGAAAGGGTCCTGTGGAACCACCTGTGGTACCCAAGGTTGCCCCCGATGGCTTAAGCCCCCTCATCACAGGTGCCTGGGCACATAGGCTAACACTCCTCTGTCCAGGGATGGCCCAGAAAGAACTTCATCAGGATGAATTTCAAAGTGCACTCAGAAGCCTCCTCAACCCCTTTCTGAGAAGAACGTGCTCCTCACACCCAATGGTGACCATGTGGCTGGAATGCCACAGTGCCCTGCAAAGGTACCAGTCAAAGGCTACTGGTGCCCCTCATGCCTTGGTCTGTGACACATGCTGAGGCACACACATGCACAGACACATATACAAACATACATGCATGCACATGCGCTGGACACACCAGCATTGTTTTCTTCATCTGCCTCTCCTGGGTCTGTGCCAGGGAAATTTAATAATGACTATTGACAGATTAGCTTCTGCAGAAACACAAATGTTTGATAGCTACTGGTCAAAGGTGCTGGGGATGGGACAGTGCACTTGTTAAGACTATTGTACCGAGGTCTGAGCTGCCCAAGGCTCTTCTGGAGGGCAGGTGGACGTGAACAGGAACCACTTTGCCAAGCTATTCCTTGAAACACCCCACCATAGGCACAGCCATTTTGTTTGGACATGTGTCTGCTAATGTAGCTGGGGGCTGCTGTAGCCCAACGTAGAGTGGCGGGAGCAGGAGTCCCACTATTCAGCCACCTCTGAGGACTAGGCCTATATCGTAGGGAAAGCAGCCTCTCCACATAGCCCACCCACTCCAGGGCCTGGTAGGCATTAATGCTGTCCAGGTGGCGGGAAGTAGGTTGGAGAGGCTGGTGGCGCCATGGTCAAGGGGTGGGGCTTGTTGCCTCTCCATTGTGCTGGCAGGGGAACCTCACATGGAGAGACCTCCCCATCTTCTGGGGCCCATTGCTATCTGCAAAGTTGCTAAAAGAAGTCCTTCGATGTTCCCATTTCTGCCACCTGTTCGATTTTGTCTCTTGTGGGCAGGGAGGCTGGTGCAGGAGGACCTGTTCTCTAAAGTCCTACTTGTTTGCTCTTCAACATGACTGCTGGGTCTCCACACCTGCCCTGAAAATACTTCACCCACACCAGTGGGCTAATGATACCTGCCAAGTGCCTAAAGAAATCTGGCTAACTGCAGCTTTGAGGACAGCTCTGCCTGCCAGCCCACATCCTGATTGGGAACCTCACTGTGTTGTCTGGCCCGTAGAGGCGGGACTTGTTTCTGAACAGAGAACATGTGAGATTGAGGCATTTTCTTTTAGAGATTGCAGTGCTATGCCTTTCTTGGCATGGGGCAAGAGAGGAAGCCACAATAGACTGGAAGGTGGTGCCCAATTACATGTCACCTCTGCCTTGTGTCCAGAAAACATGCATGGTGCCTGGTGTCAGACAAGGACTTCCAATGCTGGTGGGGCAGGGGTTGGGGGGGGAGATAGGGAGCCACTTTAGTCACCCAGTCCTACTGTGGAGTAACTTAGTGTGTGGCTGAATACAGTCAGGACATAGTTGCCTACCTCTCCCACCCTCCCAGTGTAAGAAATGTTCTCTGTGAAAGAGGAGACAGCCAACCATGCCTGCATTCCAACTCTCTATCATGCAGCCTCATAAAATTCCTAGGACTTCCCTTGGATCCTTGGAGATTATACTGTGTACCATCCTGACTTTGCCTTGCCGGCTGGTAACACATGATGATAAAATGATAACTCTTCACTGCTCATGTATGAGAAATGACAGTGGCTGCCATTTCTTGAAATGCCCTGGCCAGTGTTTAAGAGCCAAGGCACACAGGTGTTCAGGGGGGTGATGATACAGTTCAGTGCCAAGTCGTTGGAGACTATGACATGGGAGGCCTCCCAAATCCTCACCCCTTTCCCTTGCTCTATTAGTGTAGGCTCTTACTTGTTCAAAGACACCACTTTAATTATTATTTTTTTTTATTAAAATACTGTTATACCCAGTGGAATGCAGCAGCAATCCTGGTACAGGGTGGCATAACAAAACAGCCATGTTTACATTTTAAATATTTACGATAACTTAAACATACAGACACACATCATGGTCTTTGGCAGAAAACGTTCACAGCACAAAAAAATACTTTAAAAGAAATACCAAATATTAATCCAAAATATATTAAGTTGTTTTTTTTCTTTCACAATATTTTTTGCCTTTTTTTAAAATCTTTTTTTTGTCTTTTGCTTTGTAAACAATGCACATGAACCAAATGTATTTTTTCAGTTTTAAGAGGGGTAGGGGATTTAAAAAAATATGCAATTGTCCAGCAAATGCAAATGTTTAAAAAGAAAACTTGAGGAACCATGGGAATAAAATAACATACACAACCAAAAAACAATAAAGGAAAAAATAAAGATTCAAGAACTAAAAACAGTCAAGACAAACTCCTAAAACCCACCAATTGCTTCTGGGGCTGTATCAGGGGACTCTTTAAGACCAGCCAGTCACTGTTGCTGGCAGGCTGCCACCTGGACGCCTCCCTCTGATTGCAAAGCACTGGCCCAGCTCAGGGCCATGAGCACACAGAGTTTGAGGGGAACCTGGGGGTGCCATTTTGTGATGGGAGTGCTATTCAGAGACTGTTCGAGTCACATCCTGTAGCTCACTGATTAATTTCACCAATATGGCTCCCTCTCTCGGTCCCTCCAGATGGGAACAGCTACTCTGATACGAAAGAGGCAAGTTCTCCAGTTTCCTTCGAGAGAATTGGTGCTGAGAGGCCCACCAAGGCAGATGTCCATGGGGGGGCTCATTTCATCTGGCTCAGGGTTCATAATCAAACTGACAAGATGTCCCAGGGACAGGAGATGTGGAACCAATTCAAGAGGCTACTGATGTTGAGGGGTGGGGCAAGGGCATTTAAAACAGGGCACAAGACAGAAAGACAGTCAATATCCCGTGGATCAACCAGCATCAAAATCCATGGGCCATGAACTTGGGAAGGGGAAATAACAGGAGGTTGTTCAGAAGATACCGGAATGGTGACAGCAGGAATAGGGACACAGAGCAAGGGACCAAGTCTGAAGCAGCATGCCTCACTTCTGCTCCACAAGAAAGGGATTATATACACAGCATACCCCAGTCCATTTAAATAGCCTCTAGCCCACTCCGAGTGAGGAAGTGAGCAAAAAAATTAAATGGCATCTGCTCAACAGTTCCCTAAAGAAGCAAGTCTTAGTAACCCAAGGAGGCAGCAAGGAGCTGAGGAGTATGAGATGGGCCTGGATCACACTTAACCAGAGGGGAACAACAGGCCATTTTGATTATGGAACCAGGCCATCTGGTGTCCACAGGCGGTCAGCCTCAGAAACCAGACCTCCAATATTACATATCTTCTCCCTCCCTACCCGAGTGCCAACTCCGGTGCAGAAGGGGCTTGGCTCCCTTTGAACTTTTAGTTGCTACCTCAGCAACAAGCTTTGAGTGGTAGGTAAAGGCTGACTCATCCTTCTCCATGGGCCCAGGAGGAAGGTGGGGCTAAGAAGCAGGGTCTGCCAGGATACAGGCGCTCTCCTGGCTTTCCTCTCCCCTGAAACATCCTTCCTAAGCTCCTGGGACAAGATGGCCAATGAGTACCCATTGGGGAAGGTGGGAAAGCAGCAGTTGGAGGAGCTGCTGAATGGGCATGAATGGCAGAGGAGAGCAGGCCATGGCTTGGAGTGCCCAGGGCACCATCTCCTTCAGATCAGTATCTCCACCATGTCGGACAAGTCCTGCACCCTGGAGGTAGCCACAGAGTCTGGAGAGAAAGAACACAGACACATGCCAGTGAGTGTTACCAGACTGCTCTTTTAAATCTGGCACATTTTTTTAAGATCACATCTTTCTTCAGCAACTTTTCCCTTTGTACACTGCTCCGGTGCCCAGCGTCCTATAACCTGGCTGATGGAGCACAATGCCCTGCTCCCTGGCAGTGCTCTGCCCAGGCCATCAACCTCTGATGTGGAAGCCATTTGTTTATAACTCTGAACTGGTTGGAGAGCTTGGAGGGAGGGGAGCACCCCAAGGGAGGCAGGCTCAGCATTCTTTTCATGCCTGTGGTTTTCTGAGATGTGAAGCACAGGGAAATATGCAAAGGCTAATGTGAAAGGGGAGCAAAAAAATTAAATGGCATCTGCTCAAATTTCTCCTTCCTGGACTTTTAAACAAAGTCTTCTAACTGTGAGAGCCACCAAGATAACTCATCAAGCTCCACTATCATGGCTATTTCATCTGGCAATTAAATATGTAAGGAGGACTAAGAAAAGGGAGAAAAAGGGCAGTTTCTTTCTGAATTCTGGATCTGTCTATAATCAGGGTTTTCAGTTCCTCTATTCAAGAATTCAATCAGCATTCCTGTTCAGATTGAGATGGATATACACCCGCTCCCCTGGAGTGCAGGCAATGAAGGGAGAGATCTGGGATGAAAGGGCCTGGCCTCCAAGTCACAACCCAGGAAATTTCAGCTCCCTCCTGTCTCCCCCCACCCCACCACTCCCCAGACACAGGGCAAGTGAAGATTTACCCATTGAGGCTGTCCTCTGGCCACTGCTGCACCCTGGAAAGCTGTCAGTCTCCAGTCCCAGGCAGGCAGCGGTGTTGTCAGGGGGACCATCAGTCTGGGTGCTGCCATCTCTGCTCCCATGTTTGGCATGAGCAGGGAGGGAGGCTAGGGCCATAGGCTCTTCAGAGGAGGTTCTGTCTGCTGGAAAGGCAAGAGGTTTAATGCTTATTATCTTGTCTACAAGATGTGCTTCCCCTAATAAAGAACGCCCCAAGTTAACTGTATCTAATGGGAGCGTAGTATAGGTATAGGTTGTTCTTGATTTGCAAAACCTTCCATTAAGACACAATGCTTCTGTTTCCATGGGGATTAACTACCAGGTTGGATTGGTTTGTACAAGTTTTGAGAGTTGTGAGTTCTTTGTAGACTAAATCTTAAATCCAACAGGGACTCTAGAATGTCTATGGCATCTGCTTAAATGGAGGAGTGGAGGGGGTTTGCCTAGGTGTATCTGCACAGGAAACTATTTTTACTTAGATGGTAAGGGTTTGGGGCAAAGAGTGATGAAATTTACAGGGATGTACTCTATAGCTGTGGGCTGTGGGGCCCCTTGAGCCAAAGGATAAGCTGGTTCCCCTGGGCAAGGGGTCAGCAAGCTCTGGTTCCGGAGCCTTCATCTGGGAGGAAAGAACAAAGAGCAACCTACTGTCTACCTGTGCTACCCATAAGCTGCCTCTCACCTGTAGCCAGCCGGGCAGGAGCATCCCCTTGCTGCTCACTCGAGGAGAGCCCTTGCCAGCCCGGGGTGCCTGCTGCAGCTGCGAAGACAGATGGCACAGACTTGGCGGGCCGCAGGGAGCACTGGGTGGCCTTGCCGGGCTCTTTCCTCGAGCGCTGCTGAAGGACCTTTATCACTGCATCCTTCTCCAGGATCTGGGCATGGAGCACCTTTAACCTGGGAGACAAGGCCAAGCCTACAAGGTCAGCCCCACAGAGCCAGTGGTCTCCACACTTCCCACCTTGTAAAATATGGAAGAAAAGCCCTGCCACCAACCAGGCTGGACCCTCTGGTCCTTGTGGCAGGGACTGAGAGGAGGCCTTCAGAAATGTCATCACAGCTCTGGAATTTGATATTTTGGAAACTACCAGTGGGCCACAGAGAAATCCTGTGGGGACTCTGAGGTGGTTTTTGCAAAGAAAATACTCGCCACCGCCAAGCCTGGGTCCAAATCCACATTCTATCTGGAGTGGTACATGGACCCAGCTGGAACGTCTTTCTCTTTGATATTCATGGGGGTACAGGGAGCATTCAGCACCTCCACAGACAGGGACTCCGGGCAGCCCAGGGCTCAGTGGGTATCTCTGGGAAAGAGCATGCATATGATGCCAGGCATGGGAACACATGGGTCAGCTCAGGAGCAGGAGGGGCTGCTGCTGAGCCACGTGGAGAGAGGGATCTGTTTATCATGGATTAAGGGCAGGTCAGGGACTGGATAATGCCACCCCTAGCCCCCACTTCGGATGCCCTGGCCTGCAAATGCCGCACCTGCTTTCCATCTCCTGATGTCTGTGGCCACCAGCAAGCAGGCCCTCATTGAAGCTACTGCTGGGTGAGGGCTGGGGAGAGTGTCTGATGAGAGTGGTGTCACGCTGGGCTGCAGCTGTGGCGGCTGCATCCATGGCGAACTGCCTCATGGCACGTTCCTCCAAGTACTTCTGCTCCCACTTGGTCATGTCAGCCTCCAGTGCTAGGATCTGCTCCTCCTTTTCCCGTAGTTGCTCTGACAGCCGCAGGGCACTGATTTCCGAGGACCCACCACAGCCACCACTGGGGGTGCCTGCCTGTCTCTGGGGAGCAAGAAACACTGTGGTCAGAGGGGGAGGATAGGGGATGGTGGCAGCTGCTCCTTTTCCCCAGAGGACTCTTGCTTATGCATGTGCTTGTTCAACTACTCACAGCACACTCTCTCCCCACACCCTGGTCCTACTTCCAGAGACAGAGGGAATAGTATACGCCTGCCCTGAATCCTGCGGCCAAGGGTGTAGGTAAGATCAAGGGTGCCCTTGCATAGGTGACCGTACGTTATCCTCCAAACTGGGAAAGGGTGCTAGTAGTAATTACACTGATGACCAGCAGGTCATCCTACCTCCGTGGGAACATCAGGTTGGGAGTGGAGAGAGAACTCCATCTGGTTTGTGTTTACAAGTCCAAAGCGGGGAAACAGACTCAAGATCCGATTAACCACCTTCCCTCTTGATCTCGGGGACACTTTGAAGAATTGGCTAGTTTTCTACATTAAGGTTCTTGACTTATTTTCTCCAAGACCAAGGAAACCAACCCTTGCTGCTGCTAAGACAGAAGCCCAAGTGCCACATGGTCAGGTGGCAGAGCCCCTGTTAAGACTGGTGGGTGAGAGGGCCCTCTTAGCAAGCGTAGAACTTTCTCTGGGGGCCTCTGCCTGGATCTGTACAGGAGCTCCCAAGCCTTCCCAGATGCTGTCTGAGCTGTCATTTCTGTAGGTCTTCCCAGCTCACCTGCTGTGCGCGCAGGGCCTTGAGTTCCTGCTCCAGGCGCGTGCGCAGACGTAGCTCCAGCTGCTCACGCTTCTCGCATGCAGCCTGCAGCTGCCCCAGTGCCTGCTGCAGTCGTTCCACCTTCTCCACATAGGCCTGCTTCTTGCGCAGCTCCTCCTCGGCGCGCGCAGCCCGGCCCTGTGCATTGCTCAGAGCCTGCTCCAGCAACTCTGCTCGCCGCCGCTGGTCCTCGATGGCACCACGCAGCAGTGCAACCTCCCGCTCCAGCTTCTCCTGCTCCTGCTGCTGCTCATAGCCTGCAGGGAGAGACCGGGCATAAGTCAGTGATTGGCTGGCCCCATGAGCACCCACCACATGCTGGGCTCTATGCTGACCACTGGATGAGCAGTTACATCTTATCCCTTCAGCAACCCTGGGAGTTAGGCACCATTGTTATGGGCAAAGACTGAAGCTCAGGTTAAGTCAGCAAGAATGGCAGCAACACCCTCTAGGGCCCTTTTAGCAATGACTGGGCTACACTGTCTGTCAGAACATGGACTTGCCACAGGACAGCCCCAAACACTGTCTACTTGTGCCAGGTGTCACCATTTCCAAAACACAATTTTCCTGGACCCTCATGTTGAGACTGGCCAGGTTGGAGCTGGGATGCCCATTTGTATATGTTCAGATGAACTGTGACGTGCTCACTGCCCAAGAGGGGAACAGGGGCAAGAACCGCAAAGTAGGCACAAACACACCTCAATCCATGGAAGCCACCAATAACAACCCCTCCAGGTAGGATCTGTGACCCCCCCCCCCACTTATAGGGAAGGAAACTTAGCAGATGAAGTGATGCCAGGATGGGAACTCAAGTCAGCCTGGCTTTAAAGGACCAGGCTGGAGTGGGAGGCCACAAAGTGGGCTCCAGGGCTCATTCTGCAGGCCCACAGCCCCCTAGTTTAGTGCCACATTTCCTTCCATGGTTTGGGGAGAATACTAACACATGGACAACCAGACTTATAAAGAAATGCTATCTTAGCAGCAAAATGGAATTGACTATCATCCAAAGATTTGTGTCTGAAGCTCTAACTATCCAGGCTTCGAAATCATCTTGTTAATTGCCAGGGGAACTCTGCTCAGAGACCCTTTCCATATAGCCAGGTTAAGCAAGGCCTGAATCAGACCACCAAGTCCCCCAGCTGATGCTGTAGGCTTAATCCACGTCCCATGCACCTGGCCCTTGGGATCACAGTCTAGCCCCAGGGAGTATGTCACCCACCTGCCTTGCTGGAAGCAAAAGGTGGGTAGGGTTCTGGGGTCTGTATGACAAGTTCAAAAGAACTGTCTATGTGACAGAACTATCCAGTAGGATCTTCTAGAGTGGAACCAGCACAGTAGGCACACATAGCCGCTGGCACTTGCAATGTGCCCAGCATGAAGGAGGAACCAAGTTTAAATTTCAATTTTAATTAATTTTCCTCTTTGGGTCATGTATGGCTAAATAGCTATCCTATAGGACAGTGCAAGTTCTGGAGTTGAAGGGTGAAGACTGGGGACCCAGGCAGGCAGAGAGAGGACCCATTTACTCAGGGCCCTAGGAGAGAAGGACCCAGGCAGGCAAAGGCAAGTCAGCTCTGGCTTAGGCCGAGAGACAGTGACCCTCTCCTGTGTGGGCTCACAGAGTCCCACAGCTGACAGGTTTCAGAAGGTTTATATTTCCTTCCAGTCTCAACATGACAGTCCCATCTTATGGTGCCAGAACCTGAGCATCCAGGTCAGGGGGGACAGAGGTAGCAGAGCCAGGTGGCGGGACTCAAGGCCAGACCCTCAGGGAGGGCAGGGCCTGACCAGGGTGATGGTCTATTTGGCCTACACAATAGGGAAAGCATATCACTGGTGATAATGATCACACTTCCCCCCACCAGTGCTGACAGACCCCAGAAAAAAGAGCAACCGGAGACATTTTTCCTGAGGATTCTTTTCTCCATGGCTATTAAGAAGCAAGTTGTTGTGGCTTGGGTTTCCTTAGCACTGGGGGGTGGCGGTGGAGGTGGTGGCTGTGGACTCAGCTTACTGCTCCTGCTGTCTCCTACAACCACTGGGAGGCACAGGCCTTGGCCATCCTCAGTCAGCAGGATAAAACCATGGGTCTGTGGGGAGGAGAGCTCCTGGGTGGGGCGGAGAGAAGCCAGGAGACTGGGCAAGCTGTGGTGCGAGCAGGGGATGCATCTTTCTGTGAGGCTCCCCATTGGCATGTCCTAGTCTTCCTTTGTCTTTCCCAGTCTCCCTTTGTCTTTGCTCTCTCCTCCCAAAGCCAGTACTGGGCCTCACAGGGAATGAGCAGAGGGAGGAGGACTGGGAGCAGAACAGCCCAGCGGCTGTGGAATGCCAGGCATCCGGGTCACCCGCGGCTGCAAGATTAATGGCTCCAGTGAGGAGCCAAGAACAGCCTGGCGCTGGCTCCCCAGGGAGCGGAAACGCCTCCAGGTCAGCCTCCCTCCTCCCCCCTCCTCTATGCCTGCTCCCAGAAACCCGCCCAGTTACTTCCTTTCTTTGGCAGTGAGGCCCAAAAATCAGTCCTCTCTTATAGGACAACCCTATTCTGCCTCCTCCAAGCAAAGGACACTTAGGATTCCCAAGGGTGCCCCGTCCCCTGTTTCCCCACCACCATCGCCTCCCTCCCAGAGACCCAAGTCATGCCACCTCACCTGCCCAAATCAGTATAGTCAAGCCCACAACCCCCAGTGCTGTGCTCCCTCATTCTCTGCCTGGGCAGCCCTGTCCAGGGTTCCACGGCCTCCTTGAAGGAAGAAGCTAATGCTGCCACCAGACCTCAGTCCTTAAACTGTTCCTCCACTGTGGACACTCCCTTCTATCTCTGCCACTCCCAGTAGGCCTCCTTGACTCCTGACTCCTTCCTGAAAGTCACCCTCCCCTAGACACCAGCCATCCCATCCTACTTCTCTGCAAACTCCCCGGGGCCCCACGATGGCATGAAGTAGGAGCCTATAGGATCTCAATAACTAGTCTCTCTGTCTCCTCTCATTACTAGAGCTTCTTCCTGCTACTGAGACTTCCTCTGCCAAGTCCCTTCCTGGGCCTGCTCCCACCCACCATGTGCTTAGCACAGCTCTGCTGATGAACAGGTAACTGAAAGGACAGGCCAATAATGAGCTCATCCACTTCAAGCCTAGACCACTCCCGTTAGAGGAGCCTCCCAAACCCCTTCTTTAGACCGCTGCTGTTGGTTAAGCTGCAGGAACACATCCTGGCTTTTTATAGGTGTCTCCACTTGGCCGCTTTATTATTGTCCACCATGCTCTCCAGCTTATCACATTCCCACTGGGTATTCCCAAACTTTCTATTGTCTGGAACTCCCTGGGAAGTTCAACCTCCTCCTTCTCTTTCATCCTACCAATCTCCATGGCTGTCCTGCCTCCGCCCCCCAACCCTCCCCGTGCCCACCACACCTCTGCTTCTGAATGACACCGCACTGATGGTTAGCACCAGAGCCAGCAGATCACTGCTCCCAGCCATCCTTCTTATATCCACTGACCACCCCAATCAATAACTGGATTTATTGTTTGGAAGCACCCCTCTCCAACTTCAGTCTTGTGCCAGGTGCACAGTAGGCCTTCATTGAATCTGGGCTCAAAGCTTTGGCAAGGAGAGACCCAATCCTCCCTGTCCAGAGGGGGGCTGTGGTCCCACCACCCACACATCAGGCTTCTGGGTGGGACTCCTACTCACTCTGAGCTAGCAGCTTGGCCACCATGTCCTGACTGCCCACCTGGGCCTCCTGTGTCTTGCTCGCCAGTCGGCGGTTTGCAGATTCCAATCTCTCTGTTTCAAATGAAGGAAAGATGTTGTAAGGAAAGGTGTTTTCATATCAGTGAAGCTGCCTGCCTAGAGGTGTCCCCTGGAGGTCCTGTCTGGGGTTGCATCCTCCAACCTGGGGATGGGCTCACAGGGAGGAGCTAGGTCAACTCAGGGACGAATTAAGAGGGATCACCTCCATCAGGGGTGATGATCTGGGCCCACATAGGTGAGGGGTTCCTTGAGGGGTTGTGAAAGCTAGAATAGAGAGAAGCATCCCTCCATTAGGGTGGCTCCCAAGGAGTCTCAGCTTTGAGTCAATTTGCAGAAGACAGTGTGAATTTTTCCCTAAGAGCAGAGGAGTCAAGTCTTCTGAAGACACTCCTGACCACTCCACTTGGGTAACCTGCTCTCACCTCTAAGATCCCTATTGAAATCCTGCAGCCTCCTCATTTCACTGTCCATCTTGTTCCGCATGGTCTTCTCCAGGGCCTCCCGCTTGGAAGAGGCTCTTGTGAGACTCTCATGGGCTTCAGAGAGCCGCTGGATCTCACTTTCCAACTGCAAGAGGCAGATAGCAGAGCTGAAGGGAAGGGCGTCAAGGTCCCCTCCACATGTGAAAGTTGATTTGCTACTTTCCATCAGGTGAAGAGGGAGAGGATAAAAAATCTAGGTGGGTTTAGGGAGATATCCATAGGTAGGCGAGACTTCAGGAATCAGGAATCAAGGGTGCTGACCACATATGCTAACTGAACCCAAGGCTAAGTAGCCTAGAAGTGGCTGGCCATAGGGAACATAGTTTCCCCGTGCCTGACATCCAGAAAGAAGTATTTTACTTTCTGTCTGGCTTCTGCTGAAAAATCTGGGCACAGGGGGCCAGGAGTGGGCACCAAGACTCTAGCCATGTTCTGGGAGTTTGCACTATCTTGGATACCACAGGGTAGCCGTGGAAGGCCTGATGCTTTGTGAACACACAGCTGGGAAACCTTCACTAAAAATGGGGTGCCAACCCCAGCCATAGATTCTTCTCCCTGGAGTAAGTGTCCTCTGGCACCCCCCAAACAGGGCCACGGCCCTTGGCTGCCCCTCCCACTTGGCCAAGGGTAGGTTCTGCACGTGCTCCCAGCTGAGCTGGCCTGGGATTCCAATAAGTTGCTCGTTTATTTTTTTCCAAGAGGAGGGGCTTTCTCTTTGGCCAGGGCTTGCCTAGAACAGACTTGCTGTTGTGTGGGGGACACAAAGGACTCTCTGTGGGAGGTGTCCGAGGGAAGGGGTGTGTGCAAGGGAAGGGTGTGAGTGTGCAGGGAGCTGGTGAATGGGCTCTTTCTAATCACCCCTGGCCAGCAACTGCTCCTACTCCAGGCTGTAGGCCCCCCCCGGCTGCTCCCCAGCTGTCTGGAGTCAGGGAGGGAGGGTACATTAGGAATAAGGAGGTTGGGGGTAGAGGAGCAGATGAGAAGCCCAGTCAGACATAAGCTTTCAGACTCTTCAGCCTTCCCTTTGCCCCCTCCCCACTTGGGGGTCCTTTCTCCCACTTCCTACCCACCAACTCCCCCCCCCCCCCCCCCCGCCGCGAGGTCCCACCAGGGCCTACCTTCTCGATGCGGCCAGCCTTCTCTGCTGAGCTCTCCAGTTCCCTCTGCAACTTCTCGTTGTCCCTCTGCAGCCTGGCATTTTCCCTTAGCACCATCTCCATCTGGGCCAGGTGGGCACTACCCGAGGAGCTTGAGGAAGATTGGGTGCTTGCTGGCCCTTCCACCCCAGGTGGACTGAGAGAACCTAGGGGGCCATGGCTGAGAGCAGCTGGGTGTGGGGGTGGGGGGTGCTCCAAGGGCTGCTGCAAGTACTGGTACTGCTGCTGCTGCTGCTGGAGGAACACGGGAGGCACCTGGGCCTGCAGGATCCTGAGGAACAGATGAGACGGTGCTCAGAGACTACAAAGACCCCAATAGCTCCCACCCCAGAGCAGGCCCCAGCTTCCCCAGTCCTCCAGGGCACACAGGGAGGATGCACTGACTCAGTCTCTCCCTGGTATTAGGCAGAGACCAGTGAGGCAGGCCTTTTCCATATGGTGTCCCC
Source organism: Talpa europaea (assembly GCF_964194135.1). Lineage (NCBI taxonomy): Eukaryota > Metazoa > Chordata > Mammalia > Eulipotyphla > Talpidae > Talpa > Talpa europaea. The sequence goes on from NC_140070.1 coordinate 46,228,630, forward strand.
AAGATTTTCAAGCACCAAGGGAGCAGGACTAGAGGGGTTATTCTCAGGGTGCTTGTTGCACGCCCTGTCTCACCATGGCCAACACCTTGGGATCAGCCTGAGGCTTCTAAGTAACCAGTACTTAAAGCATCTTTAAAAATGTACCCCTGATCCTTCTAATCAATAGAAGTTTCTTTTTGGATCTGGAGGCCACATTAGTCATCACTGGGCACACAGCATCCAGGTCCTGGATCACTAGGTGGCGGGACCCCAGCAGCTAGCCCTGTCTGTGATGAGCCCCATTCTCAGACCTTCCACTAACACCTGCCAGCGCAGTTCACGCACTCATGTTTTCTCCTTCCTATTTTGGGTCCTGTCACCCCTCCTCACAGAAACATTTTTAGAAGACTGTGGCTAAGGTTAGAGTAGCAAGACAGATGTTAGGATAAGAGTCTGCGCTCTCCACTGTCTGACAAAATAGGCATTCACATCCTGGCTTAACCGCATGGGGCTGGTATGCCACTGCTCAAGCCTGGACGCAAGCATCTCCAGCCTCGAGGGGGTCATCCAGGCTATACAGGTCTGGCAGGTGCTGCCACAGTGGGGGCCCAACCTCCACTCTCCAAGTGGTGACTGCAGCATACTCTCTGTCAACAATAAATGAGGTCCCAGAGGCAAAGGGGCCGCCTCTGGACCACTGAATAGCCTGAGTTTAGGGATCCTGTTCTCCTGGCCTCAAGCATTAGTGTAACATCTTCTCCAGGGCTCCCTGTGAGGGAAGGAAAAGCAAGAGGTAGGGGGAGTCCCAGAGCCTTCTGGGATCTTGTGACTCCAAGTGTAAAAGAACAGACTGCCTCTGTTTCACCAAGTTTTCCAAGTCCCAGAAGCCCCACAAGAATTTAATTTACTTCTGGGCCCACCCATCAACCCAGCACTCGGGCCCACCCTCCCCCTCCAGCCTAGGCGTCCCTGCTCTTCTTAGAACCCTAGGCTGAAAGGAAAGTCCCCACCCCCAGTTCATTTCCAACAAACAGCTCTCAGCTGATCAGTCAAAAGGAGGTTAGACAGATGTATACTTCTCACTGCCTGAGGTGGAGCTTCCAGTAATGGCTGAGCCGAGGGTCCCCACTGGAATGTCCAAACTCCCCCTGCATTGCTAAATGTGGCATTCTTGGGGTTGCTTTAAGAAATTGCTCCCCCCTGCACTGAGCCAGGCAGACACAACTGGCATTCTTTGGGGATGACTTAGCTCTGAGAAAGAATAGTCTTCACACTTGCTCTGCCTTCCCTGAGTTCTGCCCCTCCCCCACCCTCTCCTTTTTGTTCTCCTGCAAAAGGTCTACTTCCTTTCCACGATATTATCTTTTCCTGCAGGGTTCAACAAGGCTGGTCCAAAAGAAGAAACCCCGACTCAGCTTCCGAAACTCTCCCTGACCGATCCCTGAGAAGGGAGATAAGGAGGGGGAGCTTGGGAGGTAGAGGCTGCAGAGAATGCACAGGGCCCCATCCACTGGTTCCTCCATACCAACACCATGGCGTCACTCATTTCTCGAGAGCAAGGAAAGGCATCTTTCCCAGGAAAGGCCGAATGGTGGGAAAGTGAGTGACTTAATGAAGACTCAGCAGGCACAGAGAGAACCAGACTTTGACCTTGAGCCACAGAGGAAGGGAGCCTGCAAATCCATAGGCCCCTCTGGCGAGTTTCCAGACCATCGTAGGGGGAGAAGCAGCATGAAGGGTACATGTCAGCTTCTTAGAGAAGGTGCTTGGCCGAGGTTCTCGCTAGAGGCAGAGCCTCTCATCTCTAAACTATCTGGGGTTCCTGCCTCCTCCAGTCTCTCTGCTTTCATATTCTGCCCCTCAGAACCCATTCTCTACATGCAGCCAAAGGAACCTTTTTAAGAAGTTGATCAATCACAATGGCTTCCTTTCACATTCTGAACTAAAGTCTAGGTGCTGAGCAGGGCCTCGCAGCCTCAACTGAGCCTCCACAGAAAGGGGCTTGCCTAGCCCCAGAGCCCTCTCCCATCACTTGCTCCTGCCACATGGAATACATGGAAAAATATGGAAGGAAATGAAGAGCAGAGAATGCTGCCTTGGTGTAGGGTGGGGAGAGGTATCTAAGAAGGTCACCCGGTCCTTCCTGCCTCCTATTAGGAATGCCTCCCAATATCACTGAAAGCATTCTGTCCACTTGCTCTCCAGAGGAGGAGGTCCCATCTTCTTCACACTTAACTTGGAGATGGTTTGTGAATATTCCCAACAACTATCTTTGGAAAGTTCTTTCTGAAACCTAACCTTTAACTCCTGCTGTATTTCACACCCTTTGGGAACCCATTACATCATTGCTACAGTTAATCAGACAATGGTGAACATCTCTGAATTAAAGCCAGGGATGCCACTCAGTCCTAGGTGACCTTGCCTATGGCCCTCTCTCCAACAGGGATTAGTTCCTCCCTCTTAGGAAGGAGTGGGTTTCACCACTCTCCTCTGGGGTTGGTAGGAGTGAGGGTGGGGGTGGGGGGGGAGTGTCTTGCCAGGCCTGACAAAGGTGGAGGCACTCCACTCTGGGAGAACCACACTGCAAGAAAGGCAAGAGCTTGAAAGGCCGGGTGGCTGTTACCTGACTTCAGCATGCTGGAAGTGTGGGCTGCCGCGGGCGCGGTACCGAGGGTCGGTGACGGCAGCGGTGGCCTCATGAGCTAGCACAACTTGGTGTGGGTACTGAGGTGGAGGTCCTCGGGGCTCTGGGCCTTCAGCAGGGGGGCCCCTGGGTTGGGGGCCCTGCTGGTTGCGGGCCAGCTGAGGGAAGCTGTGGGAGGAACTCATGTTGCTGGGGGCCCGGGCACCGTTCCTCTCCAGGGACAGCTGCAGGAGGCGTTCACTCAGGGAGCGCACGTGCCCATGCCTCAACTCCCGCAGGGCTTCATCTTGCCTCCGATTGCCTCCTGGGGCCCCTCGGGGATCTCGGTCCCCAATGTGAGGCCGGGGCCCCGCCTGCTGGGCTGCATAGTACTGCGAATGGGCTTTTGCCTCCTCATAAGTGGGCAGCTCCTCGCCCTTGCTGGGCTGTGGGCACAGCCGGTAGAGGGTGTTCTCTGCCAAGTGGGTCTCACCACCCTGATGCTCCTGGCCCTGGGGTTCCTGCCTCGTGGCCTGCTGTAGCACCTGGCTGTCCTCGGGTGCCAAGATCTCCAGGGAGGCTTGGGGGCTCCCTGTGCCCCCAGCCCCGGCCCCACCCCGCAGGGCCTGCTGCTGGATGGCCAGCAGGGTGCGTGTCTCAGTCAGGTTGCCGTAGCGCAGTTGCTCCTGGATAAGGCGGTGCAGGACTGTCCCAGAGGAATCTTCCAGAGTCCTCATGCTTCCTCAGCTTGCACACACCTGTCTGGACAATGGCCAGCAGCACCTGGCCCCAGAGCACCTGAGAGGAGAGAAGGAAGTCTCATCAGTGGGAGCACATGGGAAAGGAGGGCAGTTTCCATTACAGCCTGCTCTAAAGCATAAAGGTAAAGAACGAAACAATGGATCCTGGGTTCAAATGCCAGTGCTGCCACCTGCTGATTAAGGCAAGTTACCTAGCCTCTGTGCCTCAGTTTCTCCATCAGAAAAAAGGAAAGAATATGCTTGCCTCAAGGACTTGACAATTAAAAGCAGCAATGGGTGCTGAGCTCCTGGTGTCTTGTCAATCTTGGCAAAAGATTATCATATTGGTAGAGATTTACTGAGTCTAGAGAAAGACAACACTAACCTACTTGGTATGAAGCTGAAACTGCTGGATCCTGCAGTCAGCCACCTATCACAGTCTTATGGGAGACTCTAGGTCATATCTAACCATTGAGCTATCCTGCCCAAGAGTGGACAGGGCGAGTGATAAAGAATGAGCCCAATCCAGAAGACCCAGACAAACAATTCCCAGCACCCCCTAGAATGAAGAAAGCCTGACTCCTAGCCTTGGCACAGCTAACTCACCACCCTTTATCCCCACTGAGTCCTCTCTGTCATGGAATGACCTTGGCAGTCACTCTGCAAGATGAACAGGAAGAAGGAGAAGATGCACCTTGATTGGTGGAAAGGAATGAAAGAGGAGAAGCTACAATAGGACATTGGTTTTGTGAGATGAGACCGAAGGTGTCCCCCATCAGAAATAGTGTGTTGATAGTAACTGTATGAGTGCTCTAGGGAAAATGAGAGGCTAGTACAATGTCTGCTTTTATGATTACATCCCTCCACCCCCACCCCCACCCCACGCTACTTGGAAAAGTCCCTGATGGACCTGTAGACACAGAGGGGACTGGCACCAGTAACATCTACTTGGGCAAAATGGAGGAGGAAGGAAGCAATTGGGAGTCTCTTGGTTGCAGGCACTTGGGTCAGGGGGCTGGGAGCTTCCAGGAAAGGGGGTTCCTTTCTGGGTCTGGGCTCCCAGAGGGTCAGGGCCTGGAGGGCTGTCAGCCTCATCCAGCTTCCTTTCCATAACCTCCTCCAACACAAACCTCCCTACAGGGATTCAGGGAAAACCAAACAAAACCCACACCTCCACAGGTCCTGTGTGCAGGGGCGAGTGAGAGGAGTGCACCCTCTGCTACAAAACTAGCCCTGGTGCCCTGCTCCAGTCAGGACTCCCAGCCCATGAGCGGTCATTCCCCATGCCCTCCCTCCTCCCAGCTGCCTCAACTGGGGAGTGGGAGACAAGTCAGAAGGCCAGCTCTGTAAGCAACCTGCTCCAAGCCCATTCCTGTCCCCAGCCCGCCTCCACACACACACACACACACACACACACCACACACACACACACTCCACAGTTACCAAAGGCAAAGCTCTTTGCCTTTGAAGAGACACGAATCTCTTCACCCTAGACTTTCATCCATCAGGCATTTCCTAAATTAATTGGTCTGGACTTACTTCCGCAGAAGAGGCCCAGGGAATTCAGAGCTTCCCGAACCACTCCAGGACCCTCCCCCGCAACAGTGTGCCTGGGCGCAGGAAACACCCCTTCTCATGCAGAAATCTTCCCCGCCAAACCCCTTAGATGTCCGCCTTACAGCTGAACGATGACTAAAATTTTCGTCCCTCCGAGCCGAGCCGGGCACTGAACCCCCGCTGCGCTTGCGCCCCATTCTCTGAACCGCCCCATTCTCTGACCCCCCCGCCCCCCCTTTCTCTGCGAGCACGCATCTCAGGTTTTTGCCTGGGCTCACGCTAGTTCACAGAACCAAAGCGAGGGTCCGCAGGCCGGATCGCCACCCGGCCGGGGTCCAGCCCTACCCGACTTCTGGCGGAGCGCGCGCAGCCGGCGATCCCCAAGCGCCCTCAGCGAGCGGCCGCAGGCCCCCGAAGTCAGGCGCGACGGGCTCGCCTCCGCCCAACCCCCGGAGCCCTCTTTGTTTTCCAAATGCTCCAGCGCTGACGTCAGCGGGCTGGACGGCCGGCTGCATTCTTTCTAAGTGAGAGCCAGTTCGTGGCTCCGAGAGGATTTTCCAAGGAAGACAAAGAGGAATTCTTGAGTTAGTGGGGGGGAAAGACACCTGTACCCCCACCAAACCAAGTCAGCCCCCAGGGCCCTGCAACCCGAACTAGGAGCGGCGCCTCCAGATCAGTTTCGCGTTCCTCTCCGGGACCCCCGACCCAAAATACAGGGGACCCCGCTCTCCCCAGAGGCTGCGCCCTAGCCCAGTTCCAGGGGACCAGCGCGCTCCAGGGGACCAGCCCCCACGGGCTCCACGCGGCGCCGCGCCGGCAGCGCCGTCCTTGCTGGGCTTCGCGGCCGCCTGGCACCGGCGCGCTGCGCCCTCGGGGAGCTCGGCCCGCGGGGCTGCGGCTCCGGGAAAGGGCCGGGCTGCGCTGGGGCTCTGGCTCGGGCTGAGGGGCGACTCTGCGGGCCCCGGCGCCACCCCCGGCGCGAGCAGCCTTTCTTACCGCTGCAGCCCGCGGGTGCTCGGCGCTGTCAGACCCGACGACCCAGCGCGGGGCGGCCCTGCTCAGCTCGCGGCGCTCGCGGTGTGCACTCGGCGGCGGCGCCGACGCTCTGGCCGCTCCGGCCCCAGCGCGCAGCCCCAGGGTCGGTCCGCGCCGGAGGCGGCTGCTATGCCAGGAATGTGAGAGTTTCAGGTTCCCCCTCGGGATCAAAGCGAACCACAAATAACCTCTCAGCCCCGCCCTCTCCAGTCCTCCGCCCCCTCCCGCTCCCTCCTCCCGGCCCCCGCCTTCTGCCCGGGAGGCGGCGCTGCGGGCCGGGCGCCCCGCCGCCCCGCGCCCCTGCCCGGCGCCCCCAGCCCGCCCCGCGCTTTGTCTTCGGAACTGATGGGGACAAATGAATCCAGCTCGGCCCATGACAGCCTCTAGCCCGTCCCCACCTTCCTCTCACCCTCCATTCCCTTTGGCGGGACCACACCGATGGATTCACATCAAGTGTCCATGAGGGAGACTGAGTGTTGCTGCGGGAAGAGGGGGGCGGGAGGGGGCAGCGTGTGCATGTGTGTGCGCGCGCGTGTGCGCGTGCAGAATGAAGAGGGACTGCAAAGATGCTTTATCCACCCGGTTCACTCCGTGTCCCGCAGGAAGACGTGACAGGTCCCAGCCACCGAGCCCTTTGTCTCCGAGCCCCTGCTGGCACCACCAGCGCTTCAGTGTGTGAATTGCACTGGATTGCTTACAAACACCGTTGCCTGTCTCTTTCAGAACCTGTCTCCACAAGAAGTGGGGAATCTGGGTGGGAAAATCTGGTTAATTTGATCCACCTAACCAACTGAATCAGCCACCACCCCCCCAACCCCCATCTGTGTCCAATTCCTCCCAGGAGTTATTATCCTTGCGTTATAAATAAGGAAACCAAGGCTCAGAGAAGTTGATTACCTGCCCAAGGTCGCACACAGATTAAGTGGTAAAGATTAAGTGGTAATCACTGGGCTGTTCAGTTTCTCATTCTCAAAACCTGGCTACTAGAATCCAGGCTCCCTAGAGGGACAGGGCAGGTTCTTGGAGCCCTCCTCTCTCCCTCATCTGCCCTCTTTCTGTTCCAGTCTCTTTCTCATTTCCCCTACATCCTGTCAGCCAGGGACCCTCCCATATGTCCTCTCCTGTAGCTCCTGCTATTCCTCTTCTGCATGCAATTCTCTTGATCTCCTTTTCTACCTTCCAGATGGTCTGATCCATCTTGTGGGGGGAAACCCCTTCCTCAGAAAGCCCAGTATAACACAACATCCTATTTGTCCTTCCCCCTTCCCCCAAATTTGTGTGCCATACCTGAGCCTGGCTTACCCTGAATCTGTCAGCACCTCCATGTGGAGGCTCAGTCCCTTCAGTCTAGTCTACCATCCACTGGGAGAGTAGAGACTTTTTCCATGCCTCCTCCCCTCACCAGGGAGTCTGCAATTCCTGTATCTGCTGGAGGGGACCATGACAAGAAAAGTTTGTAAGTTCAAAGAGCTATTTACAAGCCAGGGACATTGTTAATTTTTAATAAAACCCTCCCCCAAATGTGTAATTTGTGTGTGATTTACTTGGAAATCAAACATTACATTTCAAATAGTGATCAGCTCTGAGACAAGTGAGAAAATAAGTCATCTGTGCCAAGCGAAGGGATAATTGGCTCTCTAACAACCATCTCACTAGACACACTAGGTAGGAATTTTAGAAATAAAAGGGAAGAGAGAAGAGGTCCCCAGGTGACTTTACCTTGTGGGTAGCATTCTTCTTGAATACACTAGATAGAAGTGTCACAGGTGTTGACATGTATACTCTGAGGTTGCAAACAGGGGAGAGGTCACATGGTACAGTCCTACCTTTCAAGGGCATTTTGGGGGACACCTGACAAAATGTTTGACATTCTTGAGATGGTTGCAGAAAGAGGATTGGCTGAAGGCAGCTAGAGTTAAGGAGGTATATCTGGAGTCGGCAAGCTTACTGCAGTTCTAAATGGGTTCCAGTGCTCACCTCTCTGTCCCTGAGCAAGAGAGGGATCCCAAAACCAGGATGAAGAATTTACATGTGCTTTTTTCTTCTTTTCTCTTCTCTGCAGGAAGGATGGAAGGCAGGGCCACCCAGGCAGTGTTGGGCAGGGCCAGGAGCCTCAGTGGATTCTGCCTAAGCTGGTAGCCACACCTGGCTCTATAGGGTGGTTGGTTGGATGAAAGGGTCATTGCAGCTCAGATGAGCCAAAGGCAGGTGTGCACAGGTGGGACTTGGCTAGCCAGGCAGCTAACATACTTCTTTGCTAACAGCAGTGAGCCATTGCTTTCTTCCTTCCAGCTCTGTCCCTCTCTTCCTTACCCTCCCTTCCCTTCCATGCAGGTAATAATCCTTCCCAGATGACAGTGTGGCTGGCTGGATCTGGAATCCTGCCCAGGAAAGATGCAGAGGTGACCCAGTTCTCAGAGCCAGCCAGGCTTGAGGCCTTTACACTGCAGTGTGCAGCTCTCAGGGGTGTGGCTGCATCACAGATATGTACAGGGCTTAGCAAGGAATCCACACACCCTTTTTGGACCCTTTGTCCTTAGCCTGGAACCGGGCTCAGGTATGGATCTGGGCCTATTATATGGCTTTAGCCTGGCCTTGTCTTGTGACCCACTGCACCCAACAGGAGGATGCGGGTAAATTCTAAGCTGGACCCTGGTAGTCCCTTCCCATGGAACTGCGGAGAGAAGGGCCCCCCCCCCCCGTATTTCCTAAATAGTTAATTGGTGGAGGGTCTCTAAGACCCAGGTGGCAACATCAAAGGAAGATTCTGCAAGTCTGGAATCCTGCCTGGGATAGTAAAATTCCGCCTTCTGCCTCCCCTAGACACTTCCCTTGACAGGTTATGAGAAACAGAAAGCCCACCGGAATCTGCAGTAGGGAGCAAATTCACAGGACATTGGCATGGACATTCCAGAGCTCCAGTTCCAAGAGTTAAACATGGGTTCTTTCTTGTCTTTGTCCTTCTGTAAGCCCCGAGGGTCACTGGCAACTCTTCTTTAACTCCCTCCACATCCCACGGACTCTAGAATTTCTCCTCAAGTCTTTTCCTTTCACTGCCCCCTTCTTCCATTCTAATCTAGGCATCAGGCCAGGAGTATCCATCAGACACGGTTTTCCTCATGGATTCTGCATTTGGGGGCCTTAACTCTTCCAGAGTTGGAGCATATTTTGAAATTAGGCCTCACAATCGTTGAGATAAGAGGGTGCTGTCCTGAAAGAAAGAGCTGCATTTTCCAAATTGTATGTACTCCTTGGGGCCTGGCCTTCATTTGTACCCCTTAGCTTCTGATGCTTCCAAAGCTCAGGGTGGTGAAGATCAGGGCTCCTGCTGGTGGTGAGTCCTACACTGGGGGCGGAGCTCCGAATGTTGTTTCCATTTTCTCCCCTTTCTCTGGGGTCTGTCACTGCCCAAATTTCACTGGTGCTGCGTGGAAGATGTGTCCAATGGAGGTTGGTGAATACATGGAGAAACCGCAGGAGTGCACCCTTCAATGAAACCCTGTCTGGGCAGCCATCAGGCTGGGGAAGGGCACACTAAGAATTGGCACACCGGAGGCAGTAAATAGGGGAGTGATTTTGAAATATTGATGTGACCCTAGATATATGCTTTTTCTGTAAAACTGCCTCTACCGTGTGGGTACTGATTGGATGGGTTTGCCCGGGTGATTTGAAAGGCCCTCTGCTCTTGGCAAGAGGCTGCAGGGGAGATGAGGAGGTCCCTGAGCTTGCAGGTTCCTTGTAGAAAAGAACCCAGAGCAGGTTTTTGTGACTGCTAGGCCAGGGCCAGTATGATGAAAGAGTGCCCCCTGGTGAACCTCATTCTCAGCTGCTGGGGTTGCTCAGTCCAGGGTTCCTGAGATTGGATCCCTATGGGGGGGCGGTGTTCCAGGGAACAGGTGTCTCCTAGGCCCCTCCAAGAATGGGCTAATGTCCCTAATTGTGTTCTGAGCTTTTCTCCCATTTCACCACTCCTGGGCTTTCACATGATCTTTAAAAAGACACTATCTTTTTTTTTTTTAAGATTTATTTATTTATACAAGAACGGGGGTACAGGCCAGATGCACAGGAGGGTGAGACACTGCTGAGGGGAGCAGCGGGTGAGACAGGAGAGGTCTGCTGTGCCATGTGGGTATCTCCTTGCCCGGTGAGGATCAAACCAGCACTGCAGAGGCTGCGGACAGATTCACAGCACTGTGCTCAACTGCCTGCGCCACCAGGGAGGCCCAAGAGACACTATCTTTAACATAAACAACCTTATATCATTGACATTGGGGAAACACCTTGTATCTGGTCACTCATGCACCCTTCCATACATCTCTTCTGTATTGTACTTCACCTGTTCAATCAACAACATTTCCTGGGTACCAACTCTGAGTTGGTCTGATGAGTCAGAGAGGGTCTCTGTCCTTGGGGAGCTCTCATGGAGGGCAGGGAAGAAAGAGGTTAGTGCCCTAGAGTGGGGAGGAAAGGAGTGTGGACACAGGAGGGGAGTCAGGAGGGGCTGCTCAAGCTGAGTGTTGCGGGCCAAGGCAGAAAACCCACACTGGAAGGCCAGACCCCCTGAGCAGGAATGTTGTACCATTCATGGGTGGCTAATAGCCATGCTACCTATGTTCTCTTTCTTGATTGTGGTATACACAGGCCAAAACTTACGAAATTGCACACATTATGTAATTTATTGTAAGTCAAGTACATATCCATTAAAAAAAAAGACAAAATTTAAAAAGTCAAATAGTACTACAATGTAAGAAACTGCTCTGTTCCACTCTTTTTCCCACCAAGTTTCACCCGCAAGAGATAATCTCTTTCAAGTCTTTTGGGATGTTCTGGTATTTATACCTGAATTTCTAAAACATCTTCTTTTCTTCTGTTACGTAGTGTTTCTGTTTTAGGTGTTACCAATCTACTTTCTACTATGAAAATTTAGGATTTCACTCTCTTACACACCACACACACATACACACACACACACAGACACTCATATACACATTGCTCTTCTTCCATCCAATTGGTATGTTTATATGACATTTTGTTGGAGTTAAATGACTATTCAGTGTATATATTATTAAGATTATGTAATGTCATTAATAACAGAATCACATGCTGTGCCATGATTACTTTTTTTCCCCACACAACTTCTGTTTTTATTGGAGTTAAATATTTGCCTCCTTTTATTTTTTTTTTCATTTTCTTGGTGTGCTACATATTTAGCATTAATTTGTGCCCTGATGGACAGACTCCAAAATTCCACTCAGTGACTGCAGACCCATTGGTATTCTCCCAGGTCCTTTAGGTCTTGGTGGCTTCCCTCCCTGGAAATTTGGGAGAGATTATTCTAGTCAGCAAACTGTTTTCATCTTGAGATCTCCCTTCATTTTCCTATCACCTCAGGCCTTCCCCGCATTTCCCTTTTGTTTGGTTTCCTATTTCCCAGATTCATTGTCTTGTCTTCTAGTAGCTTCCAAAGAATGAATCTGGGAGGCAAAAAACCCAAAAAACAAAAAACCTCTCTCATTTCTTAGAGTGTCTGTATTTTGCCCTCATACACAACTGAGCTTTGACTGGGTATGTCGCTCTACGTTAGAAATAATTTTCTGGGGCCTCCCCGGTGGCGCAGCTGTTGAGCGCTGGGTTGCGAAGCTGCAGCGCCGGTTCGATCCCCGGCTGCTCCCCGGCCACCAGAGGAGGGTCCCACATGGCACGCAGACCTCTCCTGCCGCCCGCTGCTCCCCTCAGCAGTGTACTTTGGTCCTTCTGCCTGTTCTGCTCCCCACTCTGGCTCTGGTGAATTCTCTCACCCTCCCGCGCTCTGACTGTACCCAGTGCATGTATAAACCAAACAAACAAACAAATAAATAAATAAATAAAACATGCCTCTATTAAAAAAAAAAAGAAATAATTTTCTGTTTGTATTTAAAAAAGGTTGCTTCATTGTCTTCTTGTTTCCAGAGTAGCCATTGAGAAAAAATGTGATTTTGACTAGTTTTCCCTGGATATAAGCTGTTTTCTCTTTCTCTGGAAGCTTTTAGGACTTTCTTTGTATGTCTCATGTCCTTAAATTTTCCAGGGATGTGCTTTCCGAAAACATAATGATTTTTTTTTTTTTAATTTAGAGACACAACATATAACATTACATTAGCTTCAGGCATCCAACATCATAATTCAATATCTGTATATATTGTGATCACAATTAGTTAACATTCGTTACCACAAATAGTCCTGATTTTTTTTTCTTGTGATAACTTTCAAGATCTACTTTGAAATATATAGCATAGTATTCTTTGCCTTGGTACATTTTTGTCCTTTGTTCTGGTCCTTCAATCTGGCACCCATGAGCTCTGGGGAATTTTCTCATTTGATTCTGTTCCTTTCTCCAATTTAGCTGCTTTCTCTTTTGAAACTCCAGTTATTTGGATGCTAGAATTCCCAAAATGATTCTTTAATATTTAAGCCTTTTATTCCTATTATATTTATTTTTCTGGGAAATACCCACCCCTTCATATTTCAACCCTTCTAAATTTTTGTTATCATTTTTAGGTATCAAGAGCTGTTTTTTGTGCAGTATTCCCTGTTATAACATCATCTTCTTGTGTCATGAATTAATTATCTTCCCTTATCCCTCTGGGGTAAGTAATTATAATGAAAATTGTTTTCTTATTCCAATCTCCACATTATCTCTGTTTCCTTGGAGTTCATTTTTTCCTGTTTGTTTGTTTTGGTATCTGTTTTCCGTAGTTAAGACTTCGCTCAAATGACTTTGATTCTTGGCTATCTGGTCCTGTGTAAGAGGGAGGCGTTTGACAGCTGATGGAAGGAAGCTCTGTGTGGGTGCAGAGCTGGTCTCTTGGCAGGTCTCACAGAACGAGGATGGGAGTTCTGGCCCTCATGTTGGGGACCCCTAAATAGCAGACTATGTAGGTCATTTCCCTTGAGCCCGTCAGTGTCCCTGTATAGGATCCTTTGACTCTTCTGCTTGGTGACTGGACGCCCGGCTGCCAGGGTTTTGAGAGCAGAGGTGTAAAGCAGACTGGTGGTGGGGGAGTTGAGCTATGTCAGACACCCCTATTCCACACCCCCACCTGCAGCCACTCCAGGCCATAACTCATCTGGCAGAGGAGATGAGGGGAGGAAAGCGGTATGAAGTAAGATGCTGATCTTTTTCTAGGAGGGTGAGGGAGGGGATCTCAGAGCTTGCCCCTCTTCATCAAGTTTTCAACCAATCTGCTGGCTTCAGCCTCCCCCTGCCATGTCTTGGAGGAGTCTGGTAGCTACATTTGTTAAGCCTGTCTGACACTCTGCTGAGCTGGCTTCTCTCCCCCAGTATCCACCAGTGGGGAGAGAGCTAAAATCCTGTGTTTTCCATTTTTCAGAATTTAGTTGCCACTCTCTTGCTATTTCCTCTCCTGCTGTTTTTTCTGCTGAGTAGTTAAGCTTTTTCTTCTCTTCTCTTTTCCTTGTGGTAGGTGGGCTTGGAGCAGAACTAGGGGGATGGTGCTGTTCTCTTCTCCCCTTTAGATTCCATCTCATCTTGGTGTTTCTCACTGAGGTGGCTCATTCCAGGCCTTGTCAGGACTTGGGGCAGGAGGCTGGCAGGCTCAGGTTGTGGGGCTGGTTCTTCGACTTCAGGTCTTGCTTTCTCTGCTGTGGGCTGGGTTCCCACACATCCGCCAAGAATGAGCCTCAGGTGGGGATGCTTCTGTGAAGGCAGTACTCCAGGACTCCAGCAGCCAGGCGTGGGAGAAAGACTTCAGAGGCTCAGAGACACAGTCTATGGTGTTGAAGCACGTGATACTCCCTTCGAGCATCCAAACCTGGGTGTCTAGGAATAGACAAGGATGGGGGGGACACTATCTCTCCTAGGCCCACCCTCTGCTGCCTCACTGTAAAGTCCTGTGCTTTAGTAGCAGAGGCTTGGAGATTCACTTGGGGGACCTCCCACAATGTCTGACATATTTTGTATGGGGCCTCCAGTCTCACTGGCCTGTGAGGTGCTCTGCACAGCCGGTGTTCACAGGTTCCAGCGAAACTTCATAAACTGTATCCTCACTTTGAGATTCACAGTGACATCAACTTGTGTGAAAAGCCTGAAAATCCCTGTAGGAAAGAAACCCTGTAAGTTTTTTAAGGCACCTATATAAGTGAGGATAGACTGAAGGAAATTAGACTGCTTGTAAAAAGTATCAGGCAGTGGATAAATTGGAGTATAGAGTTTATCATGTTGGAAAATGAAATCGCTCCCGAGTTGGAGACACTGAATAACACTTAGGCTAGTCCTCAGCTGAACTCTGTTGGAGGCCCTTCGGGTCTTGGCTACTCAGCTGGCTTTTTTAGACCCTTTTGGCAAGTAATTTCCCAATCCCAGCCCAAGCCCAAAGTGGCAGGTGCTGAAGGAGACATGGAATCTATTACTGGGACAAAGCAGTGGCCCAAGAGATGCACAGAGCTGGTGCTTTCTGAGGTCAATGGGAATATAGGTACATAGGCTAAAGAGAGGGATAGGGAAAGGGAGGGAGACAGAGCAGCAGGGATCAAGGAGTTAGGCAGAGCAGTTATTATTTTTGGATAAAGTCATTTTTAGTAAGACATAATTTAATATAAAAGTATATAATAATATATAGACTATAGAACAATATTTAGCAATTTTAGCATACAATTTGGTGAATTTGGGTAATTGTGTATAGTTGTGTAACCACAATAACAATAAAGATGCAGATCATTTCCATTTCTTTAAAAGTTTCCTTGTGCTGCTTTGCAGGCAATTTCCTCCCTTGATCCCCACCCCCAGAGCAAGAAAATATGGACCTGCTTTCTGTCACTATAGTTTTGTCTTTTCTAGAAGTTTATATAAATAGAATAGGTACTTACATAATACATAGTCACTTGTATGTAGTTTGATTTCTTCTACTTAGCTTTATTCTACATTCATTCAAGTTGTCTTTTCAATATTCTGTTCCTTTTTACTGCCTGCATAGTATCCCAGAGTATGAATTAGCAAGTTTGTCCTCTCACTAGTTGATGAATATTTGCATTGTTTTCAGTTTGGGGTAATTATAAATAAAGCAGCTATGAACAGTCACATGCAAATTTTTACATGGACATATATTTTTATTTCTCTTAGGTGAAAAGCCAGGAGTGAAATTGCTGGTATTGCTGGAAAAATGCATCTTAATTTTACAAGATACCACCATACTATTTTCCAAAGTGCTGTACCTTTTGATATCCCCACCACTAATACATGAGAGTTGCAGTTGCTCCGCACTTGCTAGCACTTAATATTGTTGTTAGTCTTTTTAGATTTCATTATGGTTTTAGTTTGTAGCTCTCTGATAACTAGTGATGAACATCTTTTCATATGCTCATTGGCCACTCATACATATATCTTCTTTTATAAAGTGATTGTATAACTCTTCTGCCTATTTAAAGAATTGTATTGTTTTCTTTTTATTGAATTCTAAGAATTTATCACATATTCTTTTCATTTTTGAGATATATTATGTACAAATATTTTCTTCCAGCCTTGACTTGTTCTTTTTTTTTCTTATTGTTATTGGTGATGAATCACAAACTCTATGGGTGACCTTGACTTAATTTCTCCTAATCTTGGTTTCCTCATGGGTAAAATAAGAATTTTTTAAAAATGGTATTTAAAAATTATGAGATGATGATAAGAATTAAATAATATATTGCTAAAAAGGGCCTGACCACCTGAGAAAATGTTTCCAGGGGAAGCTCACTCCTCTGTGCAGGAAAATGAGGGGCAGAACCACGTAAAGCTACCCATGGCTGCCAGTGGTGAACTTGACAGGTAGTCTGGTGCCAGGCTACATGATTGATGTGGTCTAGGAGAGACTGGGTGGGCTCCATCTGGTATTTGTTGGAATATTCTAGGCCAGTGGCTTTCAAATATTTGTTTCACACCCTACACTTTTGAAAATTTTTTGCTCTTTAGCATGTTTTTAACACTTAATTTATATCAGCAGTTTAAGTTCTTCCAAATGACATAATTTTCAATGAAATTACATTTAAAAATAAGATTTTTCATTTGTTCTTTAAAATGTATCAAATGGGACCTACATCTCTATCATCACAATTTAATTCCCACTAATATGTTTTAGCAAAAATACATGAAGGAGTCCTTTGTTTTTAAGAATCAGAAATTCTATTTAGTTCATTTTTTCCTTTAAAATGTTTTTCTGTTCTCTCATAGAACAACTTATTGCTTTTGTAATACATTTTTAGGCTAGAAAGTTTTAACTGATCACTCACATACTTCTCTTCAATTAAAATGTGAATTAGGGTCTCCCTGGTGGCTCAAGGGGTTAAGTCTCAGCGTCATCAAGCTATCACCAGCCACTGAGGCACAAGTTCGATCTTCTGCCAGGGAGCTAACCCACATATGGCACAGCAGACCTCTCCTATCTCACCCGCTACTCCCCTCAGCCATATATTTCAGTTAATCTGCCTGTTCTGTCCCCACTCTGTCTCTGGTGGATCCTCTTACCCCCCCCCCCACTCCCGTACCTCTGGCTTACATCCCAGATCCTGTATGCATGAATAAATAAAATAAATCTTTAAAAAAGTGAATTAAAAAATTTTCAGTATTTAAAAATTGTGATTATAAGACTAGAAATTAAAAAACTCTAGGAATTAAACATTTTTATTCTAAACTAAATTAACAGTAGTTATTAATAGTATATATACATTTGATCAAAACACAGTATATGTTTTGAAAATAATCATTAAAGAAGAGTAAAATTTCATTAACATTTTATTTCTCAATGATATGGATGGAGTATGTGTTAGGTGTTCCCTTGTTTGGGGGTTCTGCCACCCTTTGCCCAGAGGAGAGGATGAGGATGAAGGGGAGGAAAGGAAAAGATCCAGTGGATACCTCTATCACAGGACTCGCAGGTACATCAGTTTTAAGAGATCTTACAAGTAAGTTGATAATGGGAGATTGACTTTGTTAAAATAATCTGTACTCTCAATTTTTGCAAGTCTATAGGTATCTGCAGGGGTACAGATAGGTTGGGGACATCCTAATGTGGGTGACACAGAGAACTTATCCAGCCTGTGTCCCAAAGCCCTCCAATGTTCTTAGTTTCCTCACCATCCAATGTATAGAGTGTATGGATTTAAGGGGGTGTGTGTGTCCTGGAAGGGGTATGTGTAAGGTAGCAATAGTCCAGCAGTGCATAAGCAGAATAAATTAAAAAAAAATTTTTAAAGGTTTTCTTTTTAAAGATTTATTTATTTTTATGCATACAAGAACTAGGGTGTAAGCCAGAGATATGGAGGGTGAGAGGATCCACCAGAGATAGAGTTGGAAACAGAACAGGCAGACTGACTGAAACACACTGCTGAGGGGAGCAGTGGGTGAGACAGGAGAGGTCTGCCTCACCATGTGGGTTTCTCTGTGGCTGGCTGGGGATTGAGCTCATGCTGCAGAGGCTGCAGATTGCTTCATCGTGCAGTGCTTAATCCCCTGCTCCAACAGGGAGGCCCAATAAAAATTTTGTAATAAAACGCTCAGTATTTTTAATCACCCTCTCCTCAGCAAAGCAAATTGCAACATACTTTTCCCTAGAAAAACTCCTGCTATTTACACACAAAATATTTTAATCCATTGAATTTAAATTCACATAAGGAGCAACTTGATGTAGTTGCTTTTTTTTCTTAAGAGAAAGGTAGCAGTGATGGTTAATGTAATGTATTATCTTGGAGAGATCATGGTGTCCAGTTGTTTGGTCAAATACAAGTCTAAAGGTTGCTGTGAAGGCATTTTTAAAATGTGACTAATATTTAAGTCAGCAGACTTTTTAAAAATAGATTACTTTGCATTATGTGAGTGGGCCTCACCAAATCAGTTGAAGACCTTAAAAGAGGAAGGAATTCTTTCTTCAGGCTTGAGCTGCAATCAACTCTTACTGGAATTTCTAGTCTTCCAGTCTTCTAGCCTACAGATTTTAGATGTGTCAGCCCCCACAATTATTGTGTTAGCCAATTTCTTGTAACAAATCTCTCTTTTCTCTCTCTCTTTCTCTTGCATGAGCATGTATGCATGTATGCACACACACACACACACACCCCTTATTGGTTCTGTTTACACTCTGACTAATACAGTAGCCTGGTACTGTAGCCTAGGTTATATTACGAGCAATCACCCCCACACCTCTGGGATTTTATGGAGAAAGGAATAGGTTTTTTGTTCTTTAAAACCCTGAAATCTTAGGGTCTATTTACTATAATGGCCTAGGCCACACTAACTAATACACATATTTACTATGTACCAGAACTTTCCTAGATGTTAGGGATAATAATATCCTTCTCAAATACTTGAGAAACTTTTATGAAATCTCCCATGTGAGAGAGAGGCTTGGCTGGCCAGTGGGAGTCTCTTAAGATGTTAATTGGGGCCCAGTCTCCTGAGGTACTGACCAAGGCTGAAAGGTCCACTTCTAAGGCAAGTCATTCAACCTGGTGGCACATCAGGGACATGCGTTCTGTGTCCCTTCCTCTTACAATTTCTCTCCTTTGAATGTGCACCTCTGGGAGTACCCCAAGATCCTCCCTTCTCTGCTTTGGAGACCCAGTATTCTCCTCAGGACTCAGGTTGGTGGCCACTGGTGGGAAGTCTATTGCACACTTGGAAAAGCCAGTTGTCTATTAGGAGCAATTCCTTCCTTTAAGCTTCTAAATAGTTTCTCTGACAGTTTTTAGGTCAACATCAGAAACATCTGAGCCTTTGGCTCACACCAATTGTTTTTCCTTGTAAAGGACACTTCTGGTTGCATGAGTATGCTCCACTGCATGGCCCTGAGTGTAACTGCAGGAACCATCACAGTAGGTGGAGGCCCGGGAGAGCCCTTGAGGTTTCTCCTTAAGCTCCCATCTCACTGAGGTAGAGTTGATCACTCCCTTGTGGTCCCCTTACAGGTTTCTGTCTCAAGACCCTGAATAGTCTTCAGTGAGCTTGTTTCTGTGACCATGTTCTCACTGATACTTTATGAAGTTAGGGATTTGGGTCTTATGCATGTCTTGGCACATACACTTAAGAGGTGTACTCAGTAGATGCCTACTTCTTTCCACTTCTACTGCTTCTATTCTGGCCTGAACCCCCACCATCTCTCTCCTGGCTACTGTTCTTAAGTCCTCATACATTTTCCCACTTCCACAATTACCCATTAATTCCAACTACTCTATCCTGCACCTGGAATGATCTTTCAGAAACACAAGTTACATTACATAGCTCCTCTTCTGAAAAACTTGCCACAGTTCTTGGAATGCCACCCAGCATCTTTTCTGTGTGGGCTTTCTCTGTACTCACGCCTCTTCTTCTGTTGCCTTCTCTCTTGCTCACTATGTCCCAGCTGCACTGGCCTTCTAGTCTCTCAAGACTAGAAGACCAAAATCCTCCCTACCCCAGGGCCTTTGCACCTGCAGCTCCCATGGCCTGGAACACACTAGCTCCACATCTACATGTGACTGGTTCCTTCTCTTCTTTCATGTCTGATCTCAAATATTAATCCCTCAAGAAGGCCGTGCAGGATCATCAGCTTAAACCATCCCCCCTCGCCTGCTGATGCCCTCTGGCATGTCACTTTTATTCTCTTCATAGCAACAAGCTATTTCATTGCTACTTAATCCTTTATTTATGTCTTTGATTGTTTCCTTTTTGTTATTCTACCTGCAATTGAATGTGAACTTGACAGGGAAGGACTTTGTCTTTCTTCATAGCTTTATTCTCAGTGCCAAGCACACACCTGCACACAATAGGTTACTTATAAATACCTACTGGATCAATGAATACAAAGAGGAAAGGAAAGAGGAAGAAGGGGAGAAGACAGATGGAGGGACAGAAGATAAGAAAGGGGAAAGAGACTCTATCACGGTGTGGGTTTCTGTGAAGGTGTGAGAATGTGCCTGCCTCCTCTGACCCTTGTTCCACTTTGTGAAATGGGGAGGGGCTGTTCCAAGGCACAAGTGACTGAATGTATATTAAGTGCTACTGTGGTGCCTGGCACTTGATAAAGGGAGAGAGGAAAGAGAACCTTGGATCCCCTCGCTCTGCGGCTACTTGGGAACTCAACGTCTCTCCCTTCCGTCCCTCCATTCAGGGGT
Source organism: Talpa europaea (assembly GCF_964194135.1). Lineage (NCBI taxonomy): Eukaryota > Metazoa > Chordata > Mammalia > Eulipotyphla > Talpidae > Talpa > Talpa europaea. Next base: position 46,248,685 of record NC_140070.1, read on the forward strand.
GGGGAGATCTGACCAGGTGTGCATGTCCTGGTGCATGTGGAGGTCCAGCCTCTGTCCCTATCCTGGTGACTAAGACATCCTGTCTGCCATGAGCAGACTGGAGAGACTGAGCTGCCCAACTTCTGCTGGGGTCCCTGAGAAAGCCAATGTCCCCCTGCACATTCTCGACCCCCCACCCCATGGGCCTTGGTCACTGCCAAGGCATCTGCCCACTTCCTCATTTTCTTAAGATACAATGGCCAAGGGTGTAAGGTCCAGGCATGATGGTCTGGATGGAGGTGGGTGGGAGGGGAGGCATGGATGGGCACGAGGTATAGAGCCCTGGTCTCTGCAACTGTGAAGCCCTAATGCTGGAGTCCTGCTCCCTTCTCCCTTGTACATGCACCACCGCTGACTGCTGGGACCCACAACACCCGCTCAGTGCCACAGTCAGAGGAGGAGGAAAATGCTCAGTCCAGGGCTTGGGATGGGGCAGAGGTGGGCAAGAATCTTTGGGGTGCTTATTTTTAGTCATATATTCCTTTATTATATTTTTAGTACTCACTCTAGAGATTACAATATGTCCTTGTGCCTTATTAAAATTTATGCCCATTTACACTTTTACCACTTCAGGAACAATGTACATAATTTAAGACACATTAACTCCGTTTGCTTCCTTCCATCTGTTGTATTCTTGTTATCATATATTCTAATTCCAAATGCATTTTAAACCTCATAGACATTATTATTTTCTTTTGTATTGTCAGTATTTGTTTATCCTTTCATTGCTCTCTAGTCCTCCCTTTATCTCCTGGGCTCATTTTCCTTTTGCTCTCTAAGTGTCCCCTGGGTGGGTCTGCTCATGACAAAAACTGCCCTTATCTATGGGGTGGAAGATGTCTTTATTTCATCCTTCTTTCCTGTCCATGAAGAAGCAGAGCACCCTTGGGTACATGGTAAGGCCCATGTAGGCCTGGGCTGTCCTTTTGGATAACACGGGCTGCATGGAAAGTACCTTCTTTCTTGGGTGTGAGAGGCACCAAGTGAAGCCTGTGTGTGACAGAAGCCAGAGGCAGTCATTCGATTCTGACTTGGGCCAGAGGATCAGATCAGGTTCTGGTCAGATTTCAGGAGAGCTGCTTTTGGTGCCTCCTCTCACCAATCAGCATTCATCACTGGGCAGCTATGGTGGGGGGCCTGCTCTGAGCAGGTGTCCTGGGAAACCTCCACTTTCACACACAATAGAAGAATTTTCTCAGGCAGTTTCTTTACAGGGCAACTCAAAGAGCATTAAACCCCCCTGAATTCCTCGTATAGGCCTGAGGCCTGTGCAGATGGAAGTGAATGGTCCTTGTGCTGCTGTCTCCAACCAACTCTCAGCAGCCAGAGTGGCTGTGACTGGATTTCTTGACCCAGAGACAGAGAGTCTGACCCTCTGTTAACCGGGACCCTGAGGATTCCAGAGCAAATGAGGCAGCTCCAGTCTTTTTCATGCTGCACCTCTGCCTGGGTTCTCAGCTGCGCAGTCCTCACATCTCCTGCTCTGCGTCATGCAGAAAAGCCACAGCAGGGCAGAGGGCAGGATAAAGAGCGGGAGGCAGTTTCCTCCCCTCAACTCCTCAAAATCACAGGAACCCCACCTACTAACATGAGGAACTGTCTATATTGAGGACACAGGAAACAAAACAGAAATACAGCTTACCTCTGTATCCCAGGCTGTCTTTGGGAGCAGGAGGAAAGTTGGAATGCACTTCTGGTGGGATGTCTATGTTTAGTTATTTTTCTACAGGCTAAAAAGAGAAGCCAAAGACCTTTCCTTCTCTGTATTTTATTTTGTGAGCAAAGTAAAAACTCATTCTAGACTGTTCTCTCCGTCTGGTTCACAGACAGAGCTCACGGCTCACAGTCTTACTGTAAGGCTCTGCTTAAATGCCTTTCCTCTGAGGGGTCTTTCCAACCATTCTACTTAAAGTTACAGCCATTTCGCCTCCACCTCACCACCCACTCTAGACCCTGTAATATCCTTTGTTTCTTTTTTTTTTTTTTTTTAGAGGCATGTTTTATTTTATTATTTATTTATTTGTTTGTTTGTTTTTGTTTATACATGCACTGGGTATAGTCAGAAGCGCAGGAGGGTGAGAGAATTCACCAGAGCCAGAGCGGGGAGCAGAGCAGGCAGAAGGACCAAAGTACACTGCTGAGGGGAGCAGCGGGCGGCAGGAGGAGTCTGCGCGCCATGTGGGACCCTCCTCTGGTGGCTGGGGAGCAGCCGGGGATCGAACCGGCACCGCAGAGGCCGCGGGCAGCTTCGCAACCCAGCGCTCAACCGCTGCGCCACCGGGGAGGCCCTGTTTCTTATTTTTAATGGTCACCACATTTTATTCATCACCTGACTCCCCTCACTAGACTCTCAGCTACTTGAGGTTTGTGACATATGTATGTTTCATGCTCTGCTGTATCCAGGGCTAAAAGCAATGTTTTGCATATACTTGGCGTAAAAGTTATTCATTGCTTCATAACAAATAACCCTCAAGGTTTAGTGACTTAGAACACCAACATGTATTTTTCCATTTTTTAATTAATTAATAAATTTTTATTGTTGTGGCTTCTATAGTTCTTCCGGTACTTTATCACCCATGAACCATCACCATATTCCCATGTGTTCATGCTCCCCTATTTGCCCCCCTCCCTGCCCCTCCTTTGCTGTATGCCTCAGTTCTATAGTCAGCTTGCTAGTTTTGACTTTTACTTGAACTTTCATTTGGTTTCTGTATATTCCACATGCAAGTGAAACCATCTGATATTTATCTTTTTTCTTCTGACTGATTTCAGCTAGCATAATCCCTTCCAGCTCCTCCCATGTTGCCACATATGATATGAGTTTGTCTTTTTTGATTGCTGAGTAATATTCCATTGTATAAATATACCACAACTTTTTGATACATTTGTCTATTTGGGGGCATTTGGGTTTTTCCCATATCTTGGCTATTGTAAATAGTGCTACAATAAACATAGGAGTACAGGTTTTCTTTTGAATTAGTGTTTTTGTGTCCTTTGGGTAGACTCTTAGAAGTGGAATCACTGGATCACATGGTAGATCCATTTCTAGTAAACACCAACATTTATTATCATACAGCTGCTATGGGTCTGGCATTTAGATGTGACTCTGCATCTCTCAGTAGGCTGCAGTCAGTGTTGGCCACCACTGCAGTCTCATCTGATGATTCTGTGGGGCTGCTCCCTCCAGTCTCACATGGTGGATGGTGATTTCTGTGTCTTGCAGACTATTGGACTGAGGGCCCCATTTTCTCACTGGCTGTCATCCACCCTCAGATTCTCAGCATGTGGCAACTCATGTGAGGCTGACCTGATCAGAGTGAGTAAACAAGAGCCACAGTGAGAGTATGAGTAAGGTGGAAGCTATAATCTTTTATAAACTACTGCCCATGAGATCCCATCACTTTTGTAGTGTTTTCTGTTCATGAGAAGTAAAAGTGACTAGGTTGAGTGTGCTCTCAAAAGACAAGACTACACAAGGGAGAAGTACTAAGAAATAGGATCATTGGGAGCCATTTTAGGATGTCAACCACCTTTGACTCTCAGTTTGTATTTTTCAAATGGATGAGTGAATGAGATTGGATAGATGGAGAGGAAGAGATGAGGGAGGCAGGGGCATACTGCTGTTGAGAAGTGGTTTCCTTAGGCAACTGTCTCCCATTGAGTGCTATGGCTGCCCTCAGACCTCTCAGAAAGCCCAAGATGGTCAAAAGCAGGACCTTGAAGTTTATTGGGCATCAGCCAGACTGACAACAGGCTGCTCAGAAGGCTCTAGAGCCAGATCTTGGTGCCCAGTACTGGTGATGGGAGCAACAAACAGACAAAGCCGGTACTGCCGGGGGGGCTTCTATAAGTTCCTAGTGCACAACCTCAGGGAGCCCAAGTGCTACTGATGGGTGCACACCTCACTGTGCTGGGGTCACTCACCAGGGTCCTCCAAGAGTCACAGAGTCCTGTGGAAGGAGCAGCACAGCTGACCATCTGAGTCATACCCCCACCCCCCAACACCAGGCTGCGCAGTGAAGAAAATGAAAAGCCAGATGCCTGTGTATTGTGTTAATAAAACCTTAAAACTTCCTTCTGACATCCCGCCCCCCACTGAAAAAAAAAAAAAAGAAAAGAAAAGAAAAGAAAAGAAAAGAAAAGAAAAGAAAAGAAAAGAAATAGCTTCCTTTGAACACTGGAAAGCTAGGGACATGGGCATAGAAGACCTTGCCACTTGCTTCACTTTCCAGAGAGGTTGACTTCCACTCTGATTCTATCCTCCTCATTCACCAGCAAATGCCCGTGTGCATACAACATCCAAGCAGGAGGACAATCATTCTTCAGAGAGATGAAGAAACTGGTGTGCTTACATGCTGGGCTCACAAGCCTGTGAACTGCTTTCAGAGGAAAGGCTGGGGGAATTTGTTAATTTTGGGAAAAGCACATTTTTTCCCACTTGCACAACTCAAATAAGACTGAACATTCCCATGCTGGAATTTTCCAAACCATTTCCACTTCTCAGATGGAAATTTGGACAAAGCAAAGCCTTGTTTTTAAGGGAGAAATGAATTCTATCAGTGGTGTACCTTTTGTGTGAGCAGCAGAAGCTTGCATCTCAGGGATATAGAAATGAATAAAGACGCTGGACGAACAAAGACGGCTAGACAGTGGCATGATAACAGTGAAATACAGAGAAAACACTGCCTCAATTATGAGGCTCAGACATGGCGTGCTTTTGGGTTGGTGCTTTATCTTTGAACATGAAAGGTATTTGGATTGGAGGGCATTCTAGGCAAGGAGCAGAAGAAATGGGAATTACAGGTCCAGAACAGAGAAATGGGTCTGAATCAATAGAAGGTACATGATAATAACTCAGAAAATAATGAAAGACTTAGAAAGGGGTAGAGCCTTTCTAAGTTTAGGAGAGGGGATTATGGGCACCAGTTCTTGAAAGGGAGATGAGGAAATTACTCAGCTGGGGGGTTATGAGCTCATCAAAATAGGGGGATGAGTCCCCCAGCCAGCAGCCTGGGATGGGCACAGGGGCTGGGGGAGGGGCTGCTCTGATGTCTTCCTTCTTTCCAGGAGAAGCAGCTGAGCATGTGAGTGGGCTTGGATGCAGCTGCCAGGGGAACAATAACATTCACCCAAATTCTTTGTGTTCTTCTGTAGGTTTAGGGAGAAATGTCCTCTCAAGAAAGAAAAGGACAAGGTCTTCCTCTCCTGATTCTGCCCACAATCCTTTCTCTCTCCTTGTTTCCCTTCTCTGCTCCACTTTTTCTCCACACTTTCTCTTACAGTCATCTGACACATTGTATGTTTACTTAGCAGTCTTCCATTTGGTCCATTTTCCCCACTAAAATGCCAGTTGCAAGAGGGCCAGGATTCGCAGAGACTGTGAAAGGGCCTGGCATATAGTAGACACTCAATATCTGTCCAAAGCAAGGAATAGATAAAACAATTGAGTCCTTGTTACAAAGTGACAAGTTCTGTTAATAGTGAGATCTGGTTAGGAAAGGGTGGCGAGGATGCATTTGCTGCTTTGCCCACAGTCTGGGCAACTGCACGGTGTGTATGTGACTTTCAGAAAAGAGTTTGCCCTTTCTGAGAACAGCCCCCACCTCTGTGCCGGCACAATTGGAACTGTAGGTGACACACCCTCCATCAGGGTCACACCACTGTCCCCTGCTCGGATGCCCCCAACAGTTCCTACCATCTCTCAGCTTGGGGCTTTTGCTGTCCTCTCCCATCTCCCCTGCAGGAGTTCCATCTCCTCGATGCCCCCTGCCAGCCTCAGTGGGCACCAGAACCACCTCTTGTAAAGGCTGGGCTGGAAAGGGCAGGCAGAGCTGGGCTTTTCTCTTTCTCACACTCATCCTCACCCCCCCTCCCTGGCCCCCGTGAACGCCAAGAATGGGGATTGGTGGTGGTGTTTCAGAGGCTTCATGACCCCATAAAATATGCTTCATTTTTCTCAGAAAATGAGCCATTTTCTTCCCTTTTATGTTTTCATATGGTGCCCAGAAGTCCCTGGATTTCCTGGAATTTATACGAAGAATTCCAGCTATTTCAGTCGTTGGTTTCACACACATAGCTCCTGCCAACAGACTTTAGCCATCTGGGGGCAGCTTGTGAGGGCAGAGTGCATGCTAGCTCCCCAGCCCTAGGGGTCTGGCAAGAGCTACTTTGCTCACCCTCTACATGTTCTTAAATAATTTTTTAAAAACACTTTACTGAGGTATCGTTAGCATATAATAAACTACATTGAACAATGTGTTCAGTTTTAACTTAGCATATATGCCCATGAAATTGCTACCACAATCAAGGTAGCAAACACACCTCCACTAGCAATTTCCTATCTGTCCCTTCCTTCCCAGGCCATCACTGATCAGCCTTCTGTCTCTACATTAGTTTGCCTTTTCTCTAATTTTAAATGGAACCATCTCTGCCGCGGACCAGCACAGCAGTAGACGATGAGGCCACCTCAGGGTTGAGAGAAGCTTGCAGGGTGGTCAGGGCGTCGGCGAAAGAAATGACAAACAGACACACTTCAAGAGTGAAAATCTGAGTGTAATTTTCTTTAAGTTTGTGACCAGTATATATATGTTTTCCAAAAGCACAGGAATGAATATCAAAGAAATTAGCTTGCTCATGGGCTCAGTCTATCACCATCAGGGAGGTGATCTACATAACAAGCAATGACCATTATAGAAGAAAGAAGGAAGTTTAGAAAGACAAATAAGGGATTAAAGTTTGTAGTTCTAGGAAGAGGGATAAGATTTTTAGCATTCTTGTAGTGGTTCTTGGTGGTCTTATCTTTTGATAAACTTCTGCCTTTTCAGGGAACTTCCGCTGCACTTCCTCTGCCCCCCCCCCCCCCCCCCCCCCCCCCCCCCCCCGCGCGCTGGTTGCCCAGCCAGATCTAGGGACCTTGGCGAAAGCCATTCCTAAAGATCACTGCGGGGGGAGGTGCAGCAGGTAGGGTTTTGCTGTTCTCCCCCTGCGTGCTGGTTGCCCAGCCGGACCTAGGGACGGTTAGCCCTAAAGGTCACTGCAGGGGGAGGTGCAGCACATCTCGTAGGTACTCTTGTTTGTTTGTTTATTTGTTTTTTAAAGATTTATTTGTTTATGTATACAAGAGCTGGGATACAGGCCAGAGGCACTGGGTGGAGGTAGGAGGGTGAGAGGATTCTCCAGAGACTGAGCAGGGAACAGAACAGGCAGACTGACTGAAATACACTGCTGAGGGGAGCAGTGGGTGAGTCAGGAGAGGTTTGCTGCACCATGTGGGTTGCTCTTGGCTGGCGGGGAATTGAACTCATGCTGCAGTGGCTGCGGATAGTTTCATAGGGTGCGTCTTAACCCTTGTGCCACCTGGGAGGCCCTGTACTCTTTCATTTTTTTTTTGGTCTGACTTTTCTCACTCAGCACAATTCCACTGAGATTTATCCATGCTGTTGTATGTGTCAGTAGCTAATTTCTTTTTATTGCTAGATAGTATTCTATTGCATGGATTCCACATTTTATCTGTTCACCTTTTGATGGGACACTTTTTGCCCCCAACTTTTACTATTACAAATAAAGCTTCTAGGCACATTCATGTATAAATTTTGTGTGGATGTATATTTCCTTTTTTCTTGGAGACCACTTAGGTAGCTACATATCCAACTTCTAAAGAAATGGTAAGGGCTTCCCTGGTGGCACAAGGGGTTAAACACAGCACTGTGAAGTTACCTGCAGCCTCTGTACCATGAATTCCATCTCCGCCAGGGAGGTGACACACATGGCACAGCAGACCTCTCCAGACTTCTCCTGCTGCTCCCCTCAGCAGTGTATTTCAGTCAGTTTGCCTGTTCTGTTCCCCACTCTTTCTCTGTTGAATCCCCTCAACCCCTGCAACTCTGCCTGTACCCCAGCTCTTGTATGCATAAATAAATAAATCTTTAAAAATATAAAGAAATGTCAAACTGTTCTCCAAAGTGTTTCTCATATGCACAGGGCATGAGAACATAACTCCTTCCACATACGCATCCATGTCGGCACAGCCAGTCTTCTTCATTTGAGCCATCTTAATAGGCCCTCAGGGGTATCTCCCTGTGACTTTACTTTGAACTCCCTTAATGACTTTTGTTGTTGAACATTTTTTTATGTGCTTGTCTGCTAACTGTGTATCTTCTAAGAAATGTCTATCCAAATATAGGTAATTTGTTTTCTTATTGTTGACTTTGAGAATTCTGTATATATTCTGGTTACAAGTCCTTTATCAGACATATGTTTCATCAATATTTTCTTCCAGTCTGTGACTTGTCTTTTCTTCCTTTGGAAGAGCAAATTTTAAATTTTGGTGACGTTTAATTTATTCATTTATGGATTGTGCTTTTAGTGTCATATCTAAGAAAACTATGGATAACATAAGTCATGAAAATAACTTTTTTTTCCTAGGAGTTGTCGACTTTTTACTTTTAATTATGGTCTATAGTCCACTGTGAATCTTTAAATTAATCTTCCCCCAGCAGACTCTTGCTTATTTCACATTGTCCTGCATAAGCTCACATGGCAACCAATAGATGTAAGGGAGTCTGGCTATGTGGGGAGTTCAGGGGTCAACATGTTCTCACCAATAGCTAGGATTCTACTAGATATGGAAAATGGCTATTAGGTAATCAATAAATAGTACTTTTTGCACTTAATTCTCTCAACTAAAAATGGAGTTAATAATGAAATTGTTGTGGGATTAAACAAAATGATGTATATAAGGTGCTTAATACCATACCTGGCCTATCCTAAGTGCTGAACAAATGGTATACATTACTTTTACTACAATTCGTATCTCTCTTGACAAGATTCAAAGAATTCCTTCATTTCTCAAATGGCCCAGTTGGTGTCCTGTGTAATTAGCTCCTCACTCTGGGCAGAAAATTTTTTCACGTCTCTCTCCTCCTTTCCTGTCCACAAGGCATTGCTTTAGGAGATCTGTAAGAACATTCATGTGTGCTAGGCAATGGTGGTGCTGTAGCAACAGGGCAGATTCAGCTCCTGCTCTCATGGGAAACAGGTAATAAATAAACAAACACATAAATAAACAGGGTCATTACAGTTAGTAATGAGTGGTATGCAGGAAATAAGCAGGGTGGAGAGCTGAGCTAGAGGGCCCGGAGGAAACCTCTTAGATAAGGCAGACCCAGAAAAGCCTCTCTGTGGACATATATTTGAACTTCAACTTGAAGGATGAGCAGGAGCCTCCATAGGAAATGTATTCTGGGCCAAGACATTAGCAACAGCAAAGACAGAGAGGTACAAAGGTTAGTGGACCTGATGAGTCTGGAAGGGCTGGGCTGCCCTGAATCCATTGAGAGTGAAGGAAAAGGTCTGATGTGCTACAGACATGGGCCAGCAGAGGCAAGCTTTGTGGTCATGGTAAGGAGTTTAGATTTTGTTTCAAGTGCAATGTGGAACCATAGCAAAGTTTTTGTCACTAGAGAGGTGTGATCTGGTTTAAGTTTTTCAGAGGATCACTCTGGCTATTCATTCATTCAGCCATTATTTATTGAGTACCAGGTTTGTACTAAGCACCAGGAATAGAAACAGAGTAGTGAACAAAATAGAGCAAAGTCCCTGCCCTTTTTCATAAGCTACCCTCTTAATTTTCCAGGAATTTCCTGGAAACTCAGTGCTCAAATAAAGGCAGTACTGGGCAAACTAGGAAGTCATCCCACACAGAGCATACATTATTCCCACTGGGAGATGGAATATAAGCAAAGCAAACAAGTAAATTGCAATTTTTGGTTTGATAGTGACAAGGAAAAGGATCTGAAAGTTTGGGTAAGGGGCTGATGCTCTGGATGAGGAAGCTCATAGAAGTTTTCCTGGGAAGATGAAGCAAGGGTACTAGTAGTGTGAATTTTGGGGAACAGCATTCCAGGTAGAGGGACCAGCAAAGGCAAAGGTGCTGAGGTCAGCACACACCTCAGGGTGTATGCAGAGCACGAAGGAAGGCAGTGTGACCGGAGTAGAATATGTGAGGGCCAGAGTATCAAGGAGTGAAGTGAGAGGTTCAAAGGAGTGAGGTCAAAGGAGTGGAACTTTGTAGAACATTCTAAGGACTTTGGCTTTTCTCTGGAATGGGCTATCAGAGGTTTGGATCAGAGGAGTGACATGATCTGATCTATAACTTGTGGTTATCACTCTGCTTGCTGTGCTGAAACAATAGTAAAGAGAGCAAAGGCAGAAACAGGGTGAACAGTTACAAAGCCAGGCTTCATCCAGGTGAGAGATGTTCAGGGTTTGAACCAAGGAGGGACACATTTTGGAAGTGGATCGTGTTAACGGGTTGAATGTATTCTGGGCCAAGACAACAGCAACAGCAAAGGCCAAGAGGTATAAGGGTTGGTGGCTCTGATGAGACTGGAGTGTGTGTGTAGAAAGTGGGTGAAAGATGAACTTCTGCCTCTGGTATGAGATCAGGGTAGGAGGGGCTACTGTTGACGCCAGGTTTGGGGCGAGGATAGGGAATGAAGATTTCCACTTGGACTAGTGTGTGATATCTGAAAATGGGGCTACTGGAGAGAGGGGGTTGTGGGAAATCAGAGGTGTTTCGAATTTAGAAAACAGCTGTGAACTAGAATGTAAGTTAGGGAATCCTTAGCAAATACTATGGGATGAGTATTACTTAGGAAGAGACTATAGAGAGGATAAATAGAAATGATGCTCCCGATTCTTTGCCACTATTTAAAAAAAATATTTTTATTGATATATTTTTTCCTTCTCCTCTCAGGTGTTATCCCCATAAAATTACTACCCCCAAGACACCCGAGAACCTTCACCATAGTCTCTTTGCTCTTGCCTCCCCTGTTTGATCCCTCTCCCTCCTCCTCCCCTATAGAATGTCTCCGGTTTATAGTTTGCTTGCTAGTGCTGTCTTTTAAAAATTTTTTTTCCTGACCCTTTGTTTGGTTTCCCTATAGTTCTCCTATAAGTGAAACCATCCCATATTTTTTCATTTCCTTCTGGCTTATTTCACTGAGCATAATCCCTTCCAGTTCCATCCATGTTGCTGCAAATGGCATGAGTTTATCTATTTTGATTGCTGAATAGCATTCCATTGTGTATATATACCATATCTTTTGGATCCAGTCATCTGTTTTTGATTTGCTGCTATTTCATGGTCAGTAGAATGAACATTACTGCTCTTGACTTTGGGCCGTGTGATTTAATGTTGGCCAATGAGGTGTTACTGGATATCATGTCTACATTGTTCAGCTTGGTGCCTCATGCTTCTGCCATCTTCTTCTGCCAGAAGAGCACACAGCCTTGAAGAGCACAGCCCCTCAGTCTAGCCCCACGATAAGACACCTGTAACAGAACCTGCCCTGCCACCACACAAATCCACAGGCTCCAGCAGAGCTGCTGCTGGGCTACTATTGCTAAGCAAGAAAGGGATGTTTGTTGTCATAGATATTTTGGGGTTGCTGTGCTGTGTAACCTGACAGAAACACCTTTTTGTAGCCTGATGTCACCATCTTCTCATAACTATGGCTCTCACACTGTAACAGCCTATTACCTCCCCCTGCTAAGCCTTTCATTTTTTTATTTAAGATCTTCAAATCCAATCTTGTGGGACTTTGATAGACAAGATGAAGGGATAGGATAGTTGTTTTTCTCTAATAGTGACAACTTGTGAGCACGTACCCCCCTCAGCGGACCTGGAAGCTTTTTACACATGCTCATTTGGTGCTAACCTCCCCATGTGGTGGATGTTCTTAACTTTGTCTTACTGAGAAGGCAGCCAAGTTCAGAGAGGAGGAGAGTCTTGCACAGTCCCACAGCTGGAGGCAACAGGAGCCCAGCAGCCAAGACGGAAGCCTAGGCCTTCTTGGAGCCAAGCAGGAACAGAAATCCAAACACTGGCATTCTGAGAACTGTGTGGAAGGGGATTTGTCCATTGAATAACCATTTGTTCTTTTTGAATTCTGTACCATGTGTGTTACCTACACACACACACACACACACACACACACACACACACCAGGAATAATCAGTAATATTAACACACTCATAGATAGACCTTCTGTGAGTTGAAGGTGCTGGGAAACAGGATTCAGAAAGCACACCCCACACCCCCTTTCTAGCTTCACCCCAGGGAGGAGTGCCCTGAGTTATGGAATCAGGGCAAGGCTGGCCCATTCCCTGTTCTGATTTCTCCCTCATTAGGTTTTACTTTGAATGGAAGATTATGGGTAAGAAGCAATAAAAGTTCTAAAGGAGTACTCCACTGTGTTCGGGGTGCAATTCCTGTTGTGAAAACCCACTTCCTGGGCGTCTGGAACCTGGGGTGCCAGCACTTCCACTTACCCAGCAATAGAGGAGAGAATAGGAAGAACTAACTGGAGAACCCCATTGAGGTGCCATCCTAGGGAAGAGTATACCAAATCTTTCCCTCCAGTGCCCATACCCCTCTTCTCACAGATATGCCTGCTAGGAACAGCAGCCCAAATTGAGTATGGGTGCCTTTTGTTTTAGATCCAGAGAGAGAATGTTCACATCTGTTGGCAGATCTTTCTGTTTCTGACCTTCAGTTTCCTATTTCTGAAAAGTCTGAGGTGTTTGTTGTGTGTGTGGGTCCTGGGGTGGGTTTCAGCTCCAGGATGAGCTTCTTAAGGTTGGGACGGGTGCCCAAGGGGGAGCATGGACTGTAATCTTTGGGTGGTAGTTTGGAAGGCACACTCACCGCAGTTACAATGGCCATACGTTGTTTTGTTTTCATGAGATTGCTTTCCTTTGGGTCGGACTATACCCAAGTATTGGAAACTTCCAGCAAGTTAAAAGGTGTGAGATAATAAACAAATACGGGCGAAGGAAAGACTGCTGGGGCAGCAGGCTGGTAGGTAGGACGTGAAAAGGCTGCCTCGGCGGTTTAAGAAAAGAGACACTCTTCTTTCAACCCAGTATCCCCAGAGACCCAGACAACTGGCAGTCAGGTAATTCTCTGAGGATCAGACCTGCAGACAAAACCAACATCTGCATTTGAAACGGGGCCCGGGGCTTTTCAGGGAGGCTTGCGGCGGGATCTGCCCGCTGACAGTTTTCTCTGAGGTTCAGATAACGTCCCAGAAATGCCCGACGCTGGGCTGGGGCTCAGATTGCGGACCCGAAGTTTCCGCTCTTCCCCCAGCAACTCTGCGCCCAAAGCCGGAGGGCGGGGGAGCGGGCGGATGCTCTAGGGCTTGGCTCTTTTGTTCAAGGTCACCTCCAAACGGGATTGGAAATAAACCCTCCTTGTTTGCCTCCCCCCCGAGCCTAAACCCCGGGTCCCGTTGGGTGTCATCCAGGACGCCAGGCGCGGCTGCTGACAATGGCGCTCAGACGACAGATGGCAGGCGGGGAGGGGTGCCGGCAGGTGCGCCGGGGAGACGCACCGCCCAGCGCCGGACGCCCGGCGGCCGAGTGAATAGAAGGCCTGCGGCTGCCGCTTTGCGCGGCGAACAATAACCGGATTCTCCCCAGCCGGCAGAAACCCCAGGGTTCGGCCACGCGCCAGCCTGGGCCAGAAGATCATTGTGCAGCGCACCGGGCCTCAGCCACCCCAGTGTGCTCTGAGACTCCCCCCCCCCCCCCCCCGGAGTCCCCAGGTCTGGGGCAAACTAGGCGGCAGTCTGGCCGGTGCTCCGCCACTGGCCATTCAGAGGGACCCATCCTTTTTCCGGGAGCTCACTTGCCCACTCCGCTCCAGCCGACCGCTTCCACACTGCTGCTGCTGCATGTCTGTCCTCTCCATGCGATTGTCCGTCCTCAAAGGGAAGCAGAGTCCCGCAAGGCACACCTGCAACAGTCCTTTTTCTCATGCCCTCAGACCTGAGTCTTTCTCGAGGCCCTAGAGGCACCTTTGTAAGACCTCCCGTGGCCCCCGCCCCATCACCAGTTAAGTGGAGTCTCTCAGTCTTCAGGGGAGTCACCCTAAACCTCAGGAGACACTGGGCAATAGCGCAAGTCCAATGCGAGTGAAGTAGGACTGCCCTGCACTCCGTGCCGGGGCCCTTTGTAGCTGGAGAGCTCATGGCAGCTGGTTGATCTGGGGATGTGAATGCTTGAAGCGTGAATGCTTGTGTGTGCGTTTAAGTGTGTGTGTGTGTATGTGTGTGTGTGTGTGTTTGTGCCCAAGGGGCCTCTATAAGGTACCACACTGACCAACTCCCCCGTATGTTGTGTACAAGTAATGATAAACAAGTACAACAAAAGAAACCTGAATTTCTTCTTTTGGAAGAAATTCCCCCTGTAGTAAAGGCAGTCAAGGCAGATTGGCTCCCAGCTCCTCAATAACTCACACCCTTATATGGAAGGGGTGCCCAGCAGAGGAAGTCCTTATGCTGTCCTCCCTTTGTCTAATAGCCTTGAGGCTCTTCATCCTTGCTATTAACACTTAGCTGTTGTATATGGAAAACATTATAATTCCTATTCCTTTGTTTTTTTAATTATCTGCTTCCTCTTTGAGGTTGTCTATGCATATGGTGTACATATGATCAGCTGTGTTTACAGACATATTTAAATACATACATATATTTATATGCAGTATTTCTCAGACTGTCATTCACACACCACCTTTGTGATTTTTGTCATGTCATGTAACATTATTAATATTTTTCTGCAAATTCTCTTTTTAAATTTACATTTATTTTAAAAGGAAGTTTTAGTGGTGATTCTGGGGACATGGTAACCTGAATATGATTGCCTTCCTACCTACTTCCAAATGGATGTATGTGTGTCAACAGTTACAGGATTGGAGGAAAGCATGAGGATGAGTTGTCCTCTCCATCTGTTCATCAAATACCGGGGGGTATTGAAAAAGGTCTGAGAAGCTATGGAAGCCAGCGACAGTTGAGCCAGTGGGCTAGCTTCACTTTTTCCTGAGGTAGGGATCAGGGATACTGTCCAGATACAGACAATGAAGCATTTTTCAGATGCTTCTGTAGGGGGTGGGCAGCATGCCCACACAGACACTGCCGTCATTAGGACAGCCCTTCCCCAATTTCCTCAGATGGGAGGTCCATCTCTCAGGGTGCTATAACACTTGGACCTAGGGCCCCAAAGAGAAGAATGACAAACAGAACACACGTCTAGTGAAAATAGAACTGCTCAAAGAGGCAGATGACAACATGAATTTTTTAAAAAAAAAAAACTGTAAAGAGACTTTGTGAAGTTAAAAAAAAAAGTAATTTCCCAGCTGAAGAGTTTAATTGATGAATTCAAGTAGAAAATGATTATTATCAGGATTCAGGATTCAGGTAAGAAGCATGAAAAATCAAAGTCAGCAAATAGCTTAGAGATGAAAACAAGAAAACATAGATATGAAATTAAGGGAAAAATCAGTCCAGAAGAGCAGATTTAGTGGCCTAACATGAATAAAAGAACTTTTCCAGAAAGAGAAAAAGGAATAGATAAAAGAAATAGTAAACATAATAGAAAAATACAGACATACCTTAGAGATATTGCAGATTCAGTTCCAGAATCTGCAATAAAGTGAATATTACAATATGTGAATATTACAATAAAGTGAATATTACAATGCAATAAAGTGAATATTACAATAAAGCAAGGCACACAATTTCTTTGGTTGAGCAATGCATATAAAAGTTATGTGTCTATTAAGTGGGCAAGGGAATTTTGTCTGAAAAAAAGCCATCCATGCCTTAATTAAAAAATGCTTTATTGCTATAAAATGAAAAATGAAGTGATTATATGCTGTTGGAAAAATGGTATAATAGACTACTCAATGTAAGGTTGTGTTTACAACACAGAGTTGAAGGTTTACAAACCCTCAATTTGTAGAAAATGCAATATCTGCAAAGTGTAATGAAGCAAAACACCATGAAACCAGTTATGCCTGTATTGCCCAGAGCTGAAGGAAGACTTGAGTCTGCAAGACTGAAAGGACTTTCTGCATTTCAGGCTGAATTGACAAGAAAATACCTAGACTTTTTTTCCTGAATTCTAAATGGCATAAGGTTTAGGTAATGACCAACTAACCTACAAAGAGAAAAGAATCATGTTGGCATAGACTTCTCATCTAGTACTAGAAACTAGAAGCAAGTGAAATCGATAATGCTTGAGCAAATGATCCATGTGTTAAAGAAAAAGAAATACATTGGAGGCTAACCCCATCTGATGAAAATATTCAAGAAAAGATCCTCCTCAAACATATGTGAGCCAGGAGTGGAAGAAATGGAAGTGAAGAATAGAACTTTCAAATTGACAAGAAAAATGGAAACTAGCAAAAATAAGAAAAAGTAGTGAAGAAAATAATTGTAATCTATTCTCATCATTGTAGGAGTCCATATTTGCAAATTCTAGATTTTTTCTAACCACAAATCAATATTGGGAAATGCAATATGTCAGGGAAAGCACACTATGCAGCTGCTTTAGAAAACAATTTGGTAGTTTCACATAAAACTAAATATACTCAGCCATATGATCCAGTAATTGCACTCCTTAGTATTTATTCAAATTATTTGGAAATTCATATCCACACAAACACAGATGTTTAGGCAAATTTACCCATAATTGCCAAGACTTGGAAGCAACTAAGATGTCCATCAGTAGGTGAGTGGATGAAATAAACTGTGGTAAACCCAGATAATGGAATATTCTACAATATTACTCAGTGCTAAAAAGAGATGAACCATTAAGCTACAAAAAGACATGGAGAGAAACTGAGAGCATATTTCTGAGTGAAAAAAGCCAATCTGAAAAAGATACATACTGTAATTCCAACTACATAGCTTTTCTGGAAAGGGCAACTTATGGAGACAATAAGAAAATGAGTAGTTTCAAATAATTGGGAAGGGAACGTTGGATGAATACACAAAGCACAGATTTTTTTTTAGGCAGTGAAACTATTCTGTATGACATTATAATGGTGGAGTCCATCTGTCAAAACCTAAAGGATATACACTAAAGGAAAACACTAAGGGTGAATTCTAATGTAAACTGTGGGTTTGGGAGATAATTACCAACCCAGGTCCATGAATGTAACAAATGTACTCCAGTTCCAGATGTTGAATGTGGGGGAAGCTATGTGTATAGGACAAGGGGATATATAGAAGCTCTCTGTACCTTTGGCTGAAAATTACTTTGAAACTAAAATTTCTCTATCTTTAAAAAAATCTCTATCGCTATCTCTGTATCTATTCCTATCTATTATCTACCTACATATTTTGGATTAAAAAGAACATTACCTAGCAAACTATCTAAACAATAATGGAAAACAAAGGAAATAAATATAAATCTTACAAATGAAAAAATCAAAATGAACCAAAAATGAAAACCAGACATTGGATCATAGTTAAAAAGAACAAAGCAATCAGGGAAAGGGAATGCAAAAAGAGAAAAGTGGAAACTAATGACATAGAAACAACAAAAATGTCAATGGACAAATAAATCCCAGAAAGGGTTCTTTGAAAGGATGAAGGAAGTGGACAAATTCTTATAAACCTCATTATAATCCTTAGGCCAAAGGTAAAGAAAGGGCAAAAACAAACATGATTTGGAATGAAAAAAGAAATACAACTACAGATGAGATTAAAACAATTAAAATGAATAATACATGCAAGTCTTTTAGCAACAAATTTGAAGACCTAGGGAAAAAGATGAGTCCCTAGAAATGTAAATTTCTAAAATTGACCCTAGAAAAAAATAGAAAGTTTGAAAAGACCAATTACCATCAATGATTAGTAACAAGATAAAAGATCTACCACTAAAACACCCCAGTACCAGATGGGTTAATAGTTGAATTATTTCTGACCTTTAAGGAAAATCAGGTCATAGAAAAAAGATGGAATGTTTCCAGTTCACTTAATAAAGCTAATTGTATCAGTCAAGTTTTGCTGCAATAATGTTGCATAACAGTGAAAAATTTGTGCAATGATTTTTAACACGGATCACTGGTCTGTGGGTCAACTCTGGTTTGGCTGGACTTCATTGCCTGTTTTCAGGCTATGGTTGTAGTTAGTTGTTTTTTTTTTTTTTAAGATTTATTTAATTATGCATACAAGAGCTGGGGTACAGGCCAGAGATGTGTGTGTGGCGGAGGGGGGGGGGAGGGTGGTGGTGGTGAGAGGATTCACCAGAGATAGAGTGGGAAATAGAACAGGCAGAATGACTAAAACACACTGCTGAGGGGAGCAGAGGGTGAGACAGGAGAGGTCTGCTGCACCATGTGGGTATCTCCCTGGCTGGGGATCAAACTGGTACTGTGGTAGTTGCAGATAGCTTCATAGTGCTGAAGCTTAACCCCTTGCACCACCAGGGAGGTCCCAGTTGCAGTTAGTTTTGTTGTACTATTTCCTCCTTCAGGGGACAGTGACTACCAGGGAAGTGGTCTTCTCAAGGGAAGGATAGTATCGCAAGAAGCCAAGTCAAAGCATGGCTGAATGTGACAAATGTTATGTTTGTTTCCACATTTTACTGACCAAAGCAACAACCATGGTCCAGAGTCAATGGGGTGGTGAGGTATGCTCCATCATCCCTGAAACCTTGGCAAAGGTAGGGGTGAAAGAATTATGTACACATAGTACTATTTGCTTGCTGGTATAACTTGAGTACCAAAATTTACTGTTTAATGCAAATATTCCAAATAAAATATTGAATATAAAATTTAATAGCAAAAATATTCTCTATCTTGACCTGAGTGATGGGTATGTAATGATTGGGGCTACTCACTTAGGATTTGTGACTTTTTCTGGAAGTGTGATAGTTCTCAATAAAAAGTCTAAACTGTATCCTAGAAAATTAAACACAAGCCAGACAACCACAGACATGTGAGCAAGAAATAATTAGTTTTTATTAAAAGTCATTGATTTTTTTTTAATAGCTTGCAAGAAGGTAAGCATCATGACATCAGGGATTTTGCTTCTTGGTCATTGTTGTGGATAGACAATGCCTACAAAATGATGATCATTTGTTTGTCAAATATGGGTTACTAATAGATATATTAAGTAGCAAATCCATGCAGCAAAATATCAAAGGAATAATATTTTTTAACTAAGTAGAATTTTATCAGGAACTCCATTCAATATAATTTATTGCATCAGCATGTTAAAGGTGAAACAATATGTGATCATATTATAGACACTGAACAGACCTGGTAAAATGCAAGAGCTCTCCTGAAGAAAGCATCTCATAGTAAACTTGAAATTCAGTAAGTCTGCTTAAACATTTAAACATATTATTCACTAAAATCAAACAGGAAGTGGTAATTTAAGTAGTGCAACACTGAGATAATTTTAATTAAAAATTGGGACATGCCAGGATCAATGGGCTTGCTATCACCATTGTTATTCAACATTACTCTTGGGGTTCAAAAATATGCAATAATAGAAGAATATTAAGTAATTTCTATAAACATTGGAAAAAGAGAATTAAAATATTGGGGTTTTTTGGTTGTTATATAGGTCACCCAGAAATTCCAAAGACTTAAAGGAAAAAACCCAACTGGAATGAATAGGATCATTTGGAATGTGTCTTAATACATGATATATATCAAAATAGCTTTTCCTTATTTTAGCAGTAAACATCTAGTACAGAAGTAGGAAAAAGAATTCAATACTGAGGTGACAAAAGATATATGGTACTTAGAATAAATTTAGCATGAAAAGCACAAGCTCTATTTGTAGACAACTCTAAGTTCTTATTGAAAGACATATTCTTGTTTGAGAAGGCAACATCATAAACTATCAGTTCTAAAATTAACATACAAATTTAATGCAATAAATTTCCACAGGAATTTTTTGAACTGGATAGCTATCATAATCATTATAAAGAACAGTATAATGCCTAAAAAGTGGCCAAAATTTTACTATCTATAATATGCTAAGAGCTCTTGTATGTTGATAAAGAAAAGATGATCCAATTTTAAAAAATGAATAAAGGATATGAACAGGATGTTTAGAATGGTCACAAAAAGCAAAGGGGAAGATGCTCAAAACATCAGCCATTAAAGAAATGCCAATAAACTAAAAATGAAATTTCACTTTTTTGTTCATTTCACATCAAAAATTTTAATGGTACGATGATTGCTGGAGTAAATTCAGGAAAAAAAAAAACCACTAACTTATCATCCTGGTGGAAATGTGTTTGTTTGTAGGTGGAATATAATCTTTGAGTATTTCTTAAAATGAAAATCAGTTCTTCTTTGATTGGAATTCCCACTCCTCAGAGTTTACCCTTAGATATTAAACCATGAGTGTGTAAAGATATCCAGATCTAGATAATGTGTGAAAGGTTTTATATATTTTTACACACATACACATGTATATGTTTACAGCAACATTGTTTGCAAAGAGTGAAAATCAGAATCTGTGTGAACGTCCATCACTAGGGAATGGCTGCAAGATACCTGTTATATGATCATAACATGGAAGACAAAAGGTATAAATAGGTTCTAAATGAAATGAATTAGACCTTTAGCAGTAGATATGGAAGAATTTTTTAGTTTTTTTTGTATAAATAAAGAAAAATGCAGGACAGAATGTATAACATGGTCCTATTCTTGTGAGCAAACAGTGCCCAAGTCCTTGTGTATATGAAATTTTTAAAAACTAGCGTGATTTTTTAAATAGCAAGAAAAAAGGAAAAGAAACTCTGATTCCCTGGTAACAGAAGTTTTATCTACACTTCACTTTTTTTCTTGTCTGGGATAGAGAGCAAAACAATGTAAATCAGAGTTCATTTGGAGAGTGCATGCTCAAATGATCATCTTTAATTCAATAACACTTGAAGGTGTATTCGATTTCTTTGGACTATTTTCAAATATCTGGAAAGATTATTCCAGGTTTGTTTAAAGTACACTTCCTAACCCAACTCCTGCATCCTCCTCCTCCACCAATATTAAATCAGGAGGCCTTTCTAATATAAAACTAAAAACATCTGTATTTTTATCATAAATAGAAAATTAGATAGAGTTAAAATAAATAGACTGTGGCAGAAAAAAATAAAAACGAAGTTATTTAATTTTCAGCTGCTAATGTTAATAAAGAGCTTGGACATAAGACCTCTGCTGTGAAGAAAAATTGGGAAGTCATGAGAATCTCAGCACCAAACTGAGATTGTTCTACAGCACGAGAAGTCCAAAGGAAAACTTCAAGGGACAGAATTCTCTCAGTGCCTGCTTCATTGTCACTTAATGCTCTGCTCTTACGCCACCCAAATCCCTGGTGTCATAGCTCCAACATTTGAGCAAATACTTATTTACTCACATCCTGATTTCTCCAAGTGGAAAACCAACTTCAGGAAAGGTATGACCCAAGCAAGACCAAACATCTGGATGGTAGTGGATCCTTCCTTCTGCACTGGGTTAGCTCTTTGTGGAGAAGCTAAATTCCCTCTATATATTTTTAAAAAGAGGCCAAATCATAAGATGACATTCGGTTCTATTCTTTGCTAGTCCTGGAAAATAACTCCTTACTATTTTCCTTTCAGCCACTAGGAAAAATAATCTCATGTGTATGAAAATTAAAATAGATGTTTGATGGTAACAGGGAATAGTCAAATGTCCTTGGAGGAGAAAAAATGTTCATCAAGAAACTATTTATAGTGCTTTGTCTTGTTTCTTAAGGCAGGGGAGGAATTTAAGAATAGAACTCACGGAAGTGAGGGTTTCAAATGGAAGAGAGTGGTGGTGGGTAATTACAATGTGATGGATAATTATGGTTTTCCAGGAAGTGCTGAAATTACAGGGCAAGTGTCATTTCCATGCTGCTTCCTCCTGAGAAAAATAATTCAGGCCAGAAAATCAAGGTCTGGCTGGTAGGCATTTGAAACCTGGGCACACCTGATCCCAGGCAAAGCAGCTTAATTTCAGGGTCTCATGGTGGCCCCCTTCTTCCTTCGGCCCTTGTCTTATCTCCCGGCCTGAGGGATATCCATCAGTGACTCTCGCTGCCTTTCCTGGCCACTCTCTGGAGTGAAGGTGGCTCTGCTTGCCAGTCTCCTCCCTGCCTTCTCTCTAGCTCCAGGAGAGTTGAAATGCTGAGAAAGTCAACATTGATGAGGTCATGGAGAACAGGCAGCCCTGAAATAGCAGGCTCTTTCCCTTCTCCCTGTACAAAGGCCACCTTTCATTCCCTTGGAAAAATCCACCATAGGCCCTTGTGAAGAAACGGTCTTCCCCAGTACTCCTGTTTACTTAACTATCGCCTGGGAGGCCAGGACTGACTGACACAAATGCCACCCTTTTAAGCCATACTGACCTCAAATTGGCAGAGTGTAGAAGTGAGAGTTTGTATAGGGGCTCCCACAGGGTAGGCCCATGGAATTTTCCTGCAGCCATTTTGACGGCAGCAGCAGCAGCTGTTTCACACACAGTTGTTTTGATGCGGGGACATTTTGACTCAGCCTAAAACCCAGCCACTAAATTTCAAACTTAAAAAAAAGGCCAAGTACACCATAATTCCTATCCTATTCCTGAGCTTCATTCCTTGGGTGGGGTGGTTAGGACCAGAGTAAAGTTCTAAGAGTCTGTTTTGCACATTGATTCATTGTAAGAAAGTGTTTTTCACTTGGATAGGTCTGTCAAAGTGTCAAAAAGATGGCATCAGAGTGACTGCATGAAACACCCAGACCCTCTCTTGTTGGCTCACATGGCACCCCTTTTTCATACGGTCTCCTATGTTGGCTCCCAGCCAGCCCCACTGTTAACTCCACAGAGGCAAACACTACTCCTGAGACTCGAACAGTAACAACTGCTCAGGGCAGGCTATTTGACCAATAAAATAAAATAAAATAAAATAAAATAAAATAAAATAAAATAAAATAAAATAAAATAAAATAAAATAAAATAAAATAAATATTGACCAATAAAATAAAATATGCTTATATTCAGTTGGGACTTTCCCACATTTCCAAAAATGAAAAGATAATAAATGAAGTAAGATCTCTAGACCTGTACTTTCTTTAAACTCTTTGACCAGAACCTGTAATAAAAAAAACCAAAACAAACATACTGTAGTGTAATCACGCACGCACGCACACACTCACACACATTCAGTTTAATTTAATTAAACATACTATTTAATTAATATTCACTTTGAGTAATGCGCTTTACCATTTTCCACTTTATGCTATTTTGTTCTCTATTTCATTTTTTAATAATGCTTGAACATTCTACATTCAGTTGGTTTAGAGGACACTACTAGATAGCAATCCCTAACAGGAAAACAGCAGTCTTGGTACTTGCAGGACTGTTCCTGACAGTGCTCTGTAGGGCGCAAGGCTCACCTGTCAGTGCTCACCGCTGCCTCAGCTCCATAAGATGCACGAGGAGCTGCAGGGTGCCTCTGAGCCTGGGCCAACGCTGGCTCCCATGCCCTGGAGCTCCTCCAAGCTTTTCATGTAGCTGTACTCATTTGACTTCATGGGGTAGGTGGGTAGACAGCCTCTTGTGCCAACATAGAGCTTAGGCCTGGTATGTCAGGCAGGGTGCAGCTGGGCAAAGGGAAACCACACTGGTTATTTCAACAGGGGGGAATTAACATAGGGACTTGCTACCACAATTGCTGGAAGGCTCACAAAAGTAAAAAGGCAACATGAGAGAATTCACAGGTAATGTCAAGAGGTCAGTGGTTCTTAAGATTTATGATGGCAGCAGCTAGGCTGGCATGTCACACATCTATAGGCTTGCCTGGCAAGGGGACAATTAGCTGAAATGGATATGGACAGTCTGTCACTCACAGTACCACAGTCATGAGAGCTTCAGTTATACATCAGTACCCCTTGATCCCCAAGTCCCATGGTGGCAGTGCAGAGTGGGCTAATCTACAAAGTGTGCTAAACACACAGTGAATCTGTATCACAACTAAGGAACCCCGAGCTTGGGAAAGCCCAATCTACAAGGAGTTGCTAGCAAACCTGCGATATAAGTTTGCTAGGCCTGTGGCAACAAATCCAGGGACCCTGTGTTTTAGCAACAGAAATGTATTTTCTCATGGTTCTGAAAGTTAGAATTCCAAGATCAGAGTGTTGGCAGGGTGATTTCGATTGAGACCTCTCTCCTTGGTGTATAGATAGCTGTCTTCTCCCTGTGTCTTTTTATAGTCCTCCCTCTGTATCTGAGTCCTAATTTTCACATCTTATGAGGAGACCAGTCATATTGGATTAGATCATACTCTAATCATCTCGTTTTAGCTTCATGGCCTCTTCAAAAGCCTTCTCTCCCAATACAGTCACATTCTGAGGCACTGGAGGGTTAACACTTCAACATATGACTGGTGTGTGTGGGGAGGGAGGGGTCAGGGGAGAGAAAGAAATCAGCTCATAACACCTGCTCAAACTTTGCTCCAGAGGGAACAACTATCTCTCTTTTTTTTATTATAAATTTTATTTTTATATCCCCATACAATTGCGACCCCCTTATTTTGACCCCAATCCCTCCCCTCCCCGCCCCCCACCCCCCATAGAGAGTCTCTGGTTCATAATTGTTTGTTGATTTTGATTTTTACTTTCTTATAGTTATTCTTTTTCCTGGTCCCTTATTTAAGTTTTCTAGATTCCTGCTATGAGTGATACCATCCAGTATTTTTCTTTTTCTTTCTGGCTTATTTCACTGAGCATGATCCCTTCCAGCGCCATCCATGTTGCTGCAAATTGCATGTGTTTATCTTTTTTGATTGCTGAGTAATATTCCGTGGTGTATATGTACCACATCTTCTTGATCCAGTCATCTATTTTTGGGCATTTGGGTTGTTTCCAAAGCTTAGCTATTGTAAACAGTGCTGCTATAAACATAGGGGTGCAGGTGCTCTTTGGAATTGATGTTTCTGTGTCCTTTGGGTAAATACCTAGGAGTGGAATTGCTGGATCATATGGAAGCTCTATGTTTAGTAGGTCCAGAAATCTCCACACAGCTCTCCATAGTGGTTGAACCAGTTTGCACTCCCACCAACAGTGCAGGAGAGTTCCTTTTTCTCCACAACCTCGCCAACATTTGTTGTTGCTAGTTTTTTTAACATGTGCCATTCTCACTGGTGTAAGATGGTACCTCATTGTAGTTTTGATTTGCATTTCCCTGATTACAAGTGATGTTGAACATTTTTTCATATGCCTGTTGGCCATTTGCATTTCCTCTTCAGAGAAGTTTCTTTTTAGCTCTTCTGCCCATTTTTTCACTGGATTATTTTCTTTGTTTTGGTTGAGTCTCATCAGCTCTTTGTAGATTTTTGTGATCAGTCGTTTATCATTAGTGTTGTGTGCAAAAATGTTCTCCCAGTTGATGGGGTTTCTCTTTGTTTTTGTTATTGTCTCTTTTGTTGAGGGAACAACTATCTCTTAATCTGGTCAGAGAACTGGCCCTGTGTCCCAGTAAAGATTTAGCTATACCTTCTGAGGTTGTTTGCTATATAAACTTTTTGAAAAAATAGTTCTGAACAAACTATCACAAAATGCAGGGCAAACTGGTTCCCAACAAATACTAAGTGCTGTGAAAAGATCCCACGTCTTGAGGTGGATAATGAAGAGAAGTTCTGAACTTTAGAACCTGGATGTGCAGCTGGGAAGCAGACCTCTGAAGCGGGGGTCCTACTAGGGTAGAACCTAGATGTGCAGCTGGGAAGCAGACCTCTGAAGTGGGGGTCCTACTAGGGACTTTCTCAGACCTCTGAAGGAGGTCACCTTGAGGCTGATTCTAGGGGGTTATAAAGGAAAAAAAAAGAAAGTGGGGCTTAGAATCCAAAGCTTCTGCATGGGTGAAAGGCCCTTTCCGAGACAGAAAACAAAGAGGAAGGAGCAAGTCCTGTCTCCACTATACCTCCTAACAGTGGAATCTAACAGAGGAACAAGTCAGCTAAAAGAAGAAAGAGTTCACAGAGTCTTAACCCCAGCAACAGAGAGCAGAATATAGGAAGATGGATTAGGGGCTGAGAGAAAATTACTTAATGACCAACTCAGGCTGTCCCTTTGATGACTCAGCATCGATATACATCCTCTAAAAATACTGTGACTCCCATACAACAGTCACAGTTGTAGATTTTTCTATGTCAACATGCTATTATCCTTCATAAAAATAAAGATGCTCTCACTCACCATCAGAATGAAAGAAAAATCAAAATTCCCACTAGTGTTGGATTTATCTTTGGACAGTAGTCAGAGTATCTATCTCTAGAGGGTTTAATTATTTCTCTAAATCAGGCATAGTTCCACCTGATTATTTTCAAACCTAAAGCCAAATTCTCCAGGTAATTACCAATAACAATTCTTACCTAAAATGCATGAAAAGAGCACACACACATGCTTACACACACAGTAACACGCATAGCTACTATGGCCACCACTCATGTAGCTGGTCATGAGGTGATAGTTGATAGTTATTACTTCCTTCTCTGACCCATTCCATGTTAACAGATGGCTGTGCTGGGCTGACCCAAACTTTCACACTGGTATGATCCCCAGAAGCTCTGGTTTTGTTTGTTTGTTTGTTTGTTTGTTTGTTTTTGGGTTGCTGAAATTTTCCATTAACTTTAACTATTGGCCACAGATGAGCTGAGAGGCCAGCCAGAATATCCTCCTCCTTCCCACTTCAGTGTAGCAATAACCCACTTCCCCCTTGGTATTTGGACCATCATCCCAGTCAGTAGAATAGCCCCCTTTTCTTCTACTGGCTAAGAGACAAGAGGATCCCCAAAATGGCTAGCCCCATCTTCCAGATGGGTGAAATCAGTGTGTTCCCTGGGACTAAGGCTTTAATTTGGTGGTAGGTGAAGTAAAATTTCTGAAAGGGCATGAATTGTAAGAGAAGTCATTCCCTGGCCTACATAGTGGCCTATGGGTTAAGTCTCAGCCCTACCACCACAAAGTCCTGATTTCAATCTCCCATCAGAGAACTAACCTGCATGGCACAGCAGACCTCTTCTGTCTCGCCTGCTGCTCCCCTCAGCAGTGTATTTCAGTCATTGCCTGTTCTGTTCCCCACTCTGTCTCTGGTGAATCCTCTCACTCCCCACACCTCTGGCCTACACCCCAGTTTGTCTATGCGTAAATAAATAAATAAATCTTTTTATTTTTCTTTTTTTATTTTTTTTAAAGCAGTTTTTTTTTTTAAGAGGCATGTGTTTTTATTTATTTATTCGTTTTGTTTTTTTGTTTTGTTTATACATGCACTGGGTACAGTCAGAAGCGCGGGAGGGTGAGAGAATTCACCAGAGTCAGAGCGGGGAGCAGAGCAGGTAGAAGGACCGAAGTACACTGCTGAGGGGAGCAGCGGGCGGCAGGAGAGGTCTGCACACCATGTGGGACCCTCCTCTGGTGGCCGGGGAGCAGCCGGGGATTGAACCGGTGCCTCAGAGGCTGTAGGCAGCTTCGCAACCCAGCGCTCAACCGCTGTGCCACCGGGGAGGCCCCCTATTTTTCTTTTTTTAAAGAGAAGTCATTCCCACTCTGTTCCTTGATTCCCAGACCTATGACTCCTGGTTATGGGAAAATCAGCATCATACATGTATTGGGTGCTGAGTCAAAGCACATGCTACATTCTGTAGGACATAACCCTATCATTCAGGATGTTATCTCCCAACTGGCAGTAACTGGTCTTCAGTAGGCCATCCTACTGTTCTACTTTTCTACTGTTCTACAGTGCTTGTGGGTAATGAGGCATGTAATAAGACCAGTGAAATCCATGGGCATGGGCCATCACTGTGTTTCTTTGCTATGAAGAGTCCTTGCTATACCTGAGTTCTGAAGAGGATGGGAGAGAAAAACAGAAGGGAAGTGGGGGAGTTGTGAGGTAGTATTGCATTTCCTGGAAGAAAAAGTCTGTACCCCTTTAGCCCAGCCTTCGAGGTCCTTTTCTCCATCAGACAGGCCCTTTTTTCTAATCCTAGCTACCTTTCCCATATAACCATGCTCCTGCCATGTGATTACCTGACAACTTTCTCCGGTGTCTCACAGCCACTAGTTGCCTTTGTGGAAGGCCCCTTTCCTCCATACCCCACATCTGAGGCTGTTTCAGCTCTTTCAGCTGCCAAGCTTCTGCCACACTGACCTGTCCTCTGCATTTCAGGGTCCAATTCCTGGAAGGTATGCAACTGGGATCTGGGGCACCCAACAACTAGTCACCTCAAGAAAGTCTGTTGTTCAGGGACAGGGAGGCAGATTTGGAGCTGCCAGTGAGCTGATTGTGGGAGAGGGTTGTCAGCTCACACTTAGTCTGTTGTGCTGAAAATGAGGTCCATTTACCTGACTTGGAGTCTTTGCCCTGGAAGGTGACCTCTGTGATCAGATAGAAGGTAGATGGCAGGAAAGCCAGGTTCAGAGCAACATCTGCCCTTCAGTAAGGCCCTGGGTATGGGGGTGAAGCCCAGAACAGGCGGTATTGGCCAGGGACATACAGTCCCTTGTCCAGGTCAGCAAATTCTGAATCTCCAGCAAAAACCAAGGCTCATGAAAGGGGTCAGAAAGAGGAGAATGTGTAGTGTAGGAGGCAGTTGTCCATGGCTGTGCTTAATGGTGTTGGGGGAGGGCTCTGGTCCCCAGGCAAGGTGTCCCCTGTGAGCCCTCCCACAGGCATAGCCTCTTCATACAGTGTGGGGAGCTGTTGTGGCCAGGGGCCTCAGACACCAGGCACCCTGGTAGGAGTACACTTCCCTGCCAAGGATACTGCCCCACAAGGGAAAAAAAACCAGCAAGTCCACAGGCAGGAAAGTAGTCTTGAGAGAGCTATAGAAGCCACTCTCTTTTGCTCTAGAGAGCAAGGACCACCAAGTCTCTTTTAATTTTGGCTCCATATTCTGTCCTGTGGAATGGCGTGATGGAGAGTAACAAAAAAAGGGAAGGGAAAGGATTGCCTTCCTCAGAGGCTTGGTAAGGGTTTGAGAAAGAGTAGGAGACCACTCTTGGCCACTTACAGCCTCTCTGGCCGGACCGCAGAGCTCCTTCTGAGGCCCCTTCCCTCCTCCTATAATTCCTATCTGCCCTCCCTCATCACTCATTGTTGCCAGGCTTGCTGTGAGGTCCCACCTCACAGACCCTGATTACTTTTTAAGGTGTGAGGTATTCAGGGCATTGCTTACTCACTGGGGCCTTGTTCTCTCCTTGCTTCCTGGGACTGACAGTTTTTGATTTAGAAATTAAGAAATACTTGGAAAAGACACACTGATTATCCAGGATCAAGCCTCTCTCCCAAACTTATTTGAAATAATGAAGCTTAACATCATTAAATTAACTTATTTTTAAAAAATGCCAAAATACAGAGTAAAAACAAAGGGAAAATTTTTTTAAATAAAAAATGATAAGGAAAGAAAATATTAAGTCCATCTGATTTTTTTCTTGTAAATATGTGCTCTGGCCTTTGTGAATTATGAATAATTCCAGGTTATTCATAACCAGTGAGTTCGTGAATTGCTTGTCTAGTTTGTCAAGACTTCATGGTTGGGAATGTTCTTGAACAGTTTTGCTTGGGGTTTCAGAGGGACAAGTTACATTTTCTGGGGGAGAAGAGTCTAAAAACAATCTTCTTTTTATGGGAAGGCCTCTGTTTTGCCCTTTTCTTTCTTTCAGAATTCCAACTCTCAAGCCCCCTCTCTGGGGCAGGCACCATCTCTGAGCAAGGATCAGGCATTGGAGCCAGTGTAAGGTGCAGAGACAGGGCCCACCTTCAGGGACTTCTTGGGAAGACCCCCTGCCTTTGGATCAGAAACTCTATCTTCAGTTCCAGCTCAGCCTTCCAACATCAGTATGAGCCAGACCTCAGTTGCCCCATTTGTAAAATGAAGTGATGATTAACACTTCTCTAAGTGTTACCCATGTGCAGCAAGCAGTCCCATGAGATGCTCTGGGGGCAACTTGGGTCAGTCAGCTTGTGATCTGCTGATGCCTGTAGGAGCATCCTAAGAAGTCCTGCGGGTTGAAGGTCAACTGTACTACACTATACCTGGTCAGGTACTGGCCCTGGAGGAAATACAGGGTGTTTTCTGGCTGCTGGGTGCCTGCAGGCAGCATTCTTGGAAAAGTCAGCTGTGACTCTGAAGGTCTTTCCTTTCAGAGAGGTCTGAGGTACAAGAACACCTTACTGTGTTGGTGAGCGTCCCTGACCTGAGACCTGTGGTCACATCCCGCCTCTACTGAGCTCCAGTCAGGTCCCCTTCCTTGCAGGCTGGTGGTTAAGACCCGTCTGGGTGTACAGACATGGCCTGTTCAGGCACAGCCATGAGCAAGCAGGCGATTCACTGCCTGCAGCCTCAGACAGGGTGCCTCATCCTGGCCTTTCTCACACCCTCTCCCAGTTAATCCAAGATTCCCTGGGGCAAGTGAAACTCATGGTGAGGACACTATACAGAGGAGCAAGTCTGCCTTGCCTGCCTTCCCCAGAACCCAGGGTCACCAGCAGGGACATGGTGCCTAGCTTCTTGCAATGGAAGAGGGGCAGGATTATTAGATCAGGTAGTTAGTCTTCAGTTCCTTCCTCCTCTTTATGGTTCCTTTCCAGTCTAAGTGGCCTCTCTCCAGAAACAGGTGCAAATGAACTGTCCTTGGTGAAGGAAACAAAAGGACAAGGCACCCACCTTTCCATCTGCCTCCCCTGCCCCGCTCCCGCCCCGTGACTGAGACAGTGGTGTGAAGGTCAGTCGGGGGAGACAGTGACCTCAGCCTCAGCCCGTGCCATGCCAGGGTCTGGGAGCCCAGCTGACATGGCAGCAGCAGGAGACGGCGGGAAGTCTGGCTGGAGTGCAGGCTGAGTCATCTGGGGATGGCGGAGTCCAGAGTAGTCACCCCCGTGAGTGATGAGCACCTTGAGGGAGGACAACAGCTCTGACGTGTCTGGAAGATGAGTCAGGGAGCCACAAGATAGAGGCTGTGCATTCCTGGGAATGTAGAGCCTTTCTCTTATGCCTTGATCTGATGTGTTTTCTCCTTATTGTCCTCAAAGGAAGGACTGATTTACAATTGGCGTTCCTACAGCAAAATGAGCCAGGGAGTATCAGCGCTCCAGAGGACAGATCTGTGGGATTTCAGAGTCAATAACTTCTCCCCTCCTCCCCCTTCCTCTTTTTTTCTGTTCTTCCATCATGTCCTAATTCATCTTTCTAATATTTACTGAACAAATGTTGCATGTCAGGCAGTGTGGAATGAGACACAAATACTCTCTACCCTCTCACCCTCCAGATGGGTGGGAGGACACTAAACAAAAATCACAAATAATTACCTACAATTTCAGCTATGTATAAATAGTGCAGGGGGACCTGAATGCATCTAACAGGGATTTTGGCCAGACCTTGGGGGCCAGGGGGGATTTTTCTGAGGACAGCTCACTTACGATGAGACAAATGATGACGAGTTCACAGGGAAGAATGTTCCAAGCAGAAGGAACAGAAAAGTACAGAACTTGGGCACTCTGGGAAGCAGTGGTCAGTATGGCCTGAGAGAGGAGATGGGAAGGCAGGAGTGGAGGCAGGCAGGGCAAGCAACACTGAGATGAGGAGCCCAGGCTTTATCCTAAGAACGCTTCATAGGCAGGGGAGGAGAACTAGGAATTGTGAGGTTCTGCTTGCGCAGTGTCCTGACACCCCCACCCCCTGGAAGTGCAGTGGTCACAGCTGCATACCCCAAGAGCCTGTGAGTCAGGCAGAGTCTCAGGACTAGCTCAGCTTTGCTCTAGGAGCATGGCTTCCAGGTGTCCTCCAGCTGGAGGACCCCAGGGGTCCTGGGACAGATGTTTCAGTTGCCCTTATTGTTAAATGGGTTAAACATGACTTGGATTAGTGTGTTGGGAATTTCTGAGGATGAACAATAGCAGAGGCTGGAGGGCAGCTTTATGCTTCTTTCATGGACAGGCCAGGCACAGATGGAAGCTCCTGAGTCCCTCCTCCAAGTCAGTGCACCCTGGGGTCACAGAAACAAAGCAGTCTCTTCACTGTGAGATGGCACCTTACTCAAGGAACTGGAAAAATTCCAAGGAAGTAATCAAATAGCTCATAGGCACTCGGTACAGCAGGAGAAGTCCAGGCTTTGGAGCCAGAAGGATGGCCTTACTTTCAGCATCTGCTATTAGCTGTGTGGCCTTGGGCAAGTCATTAAAACTCTCTGAGCCTCATGTTTTCCCTTGTAACTAGGGGACAATTGTTGCCTTTATCCAAGTGTTTGATGAGGCGAAAGGGGGCTGTGTCCACATTTGGGTGAATGCACGGCTGGCCACACTCAGAAGCCAGGGATGTGGAATTCAGTGGGGACAGGAAACTCGAGCAAGCTGGCCAGGAGAAAGGAAAAGGCCCCAAGCCACTCAATGACACCATAGATAGATGGGAATGAGCCAATATGATGTCTGGAGGGGGTGGTGCTCCAGGTGGCCAACTTCTGGGTGACAAACAACAGAAATATGAAGGAGCGCTTACATCCAACTCTTCTCAAACAATATCCCCACCTGCTGAGGGAGGTGGCGGGAGGGCTGTGAGAATCCCGTGGGTTTAGGAAGAGAAGGCTCTGTGGAACGTGAGCGGGGCAGCGGAAAAGCTGCCCATGGCACTGGAAAGCAGCGGGCGCTATCTTGAGAGGTGGCCTCTAGGAACTCTCTCTCTGCACATCTCCAAGAGATTTCTGTGATCCCACACTGATGAGAGTTCAGAGGAGGCTGTGAGTGGCCCTTGGATAATTAGTCCTTATAGTCTTTCTTTCAAGGAGGAAGCCACAGTGACTGTGATTAACTCACACAGACTGGGGATGTCGGGGGAGATTAAAGGGAGGCTCAGGCACCTTTGAAGAAAAGGTGGCCATCTGGACGGTGCAGGTGCAAGGTGGCTGGGGCTGGAAGGTGGCAGATGGCCTGGTTTTCTGAAGACAAATTAAGGACACAGAAAACGACAGATGTTGGGTCACTGTGAAAGGGGTTCACTCAGGTGAAACAAAGGTGTTTTTTTTTCCTATTTAAATTTGAGCTGAGCACAGGATTTCATCACTATTTATTAATTGTCTTTCAAATTTGCCCTCAAATGCAGTAGGAATGTCTTTATGTTAGATTAGCTTGGGAAATAACTCAGGCACTAAAAAGAATAGAAGGAGAAGCCAGACCAACCTACGATCACTTTCCTGCAATTTCAAAAGCTAAAACAGTTTGAAAACTGGTTTTTAAATATTTGCTTATTTAAAGAAGTCAATTCTTCCCCAACTGATAAACAAAATTAACGAAATTCTTATCAAAGTCTGAAGATATTTTGTAGATATAGATAAGATGATTCTGACATGCCATTTGGCTTTCCCATCACGATCTTGACCTTTTTGCTCTCCCCACAACTTCATAAACCTCACGTCATTTATTCGTGTCTGCCATTTTTCATATTATTTTCACTTTGTCAAGTTATCCCCTAATAATGCCCAATATTTGTCTTTGTCATTCTGACTTGCTAAACACAATTCTCTTGAATTCCTTCCACTTTGTAGCAAAGGGCTGCATTTCATCTTTCCTGATGGGAACAATAGGATATCATTGTGTGGAAAGACCACTTCTGATCCAGTCTTCTGTGGATGGGCATTTAGGTTGTTTCCACATCCCAGCTATTGTAAAGAGTGCTGTAATATTTACAGTAATATTTACTGCTGCAATATACGGAGCATATAATTTTTTGAATTGATGATTCTGTTTGGCTAGATGCTCAAGAGTGGGATTGCTGGGTCATATGGTATTTCCAATTTCAGGTTTTTAAGGTAAATCTAAGCACTTTCCACTATAGTTGCACCCATTTACATTCCCACCAATGGAAAACTACACATTAAAAACTCCTTTGGCAGCCCAGCTGACCTGAATTGACCTGAAGCTCTTTGTCATCTTTACCCAGAGGTGTGACTTGGTGTGGAAATACTGATGCATTTGACTGCTAAGCACTGCCCCACCCCAACGGGGCTTTACATGGAACAGGTCATAGGAATTACATTACCTTTCTACCTTTCAAAAACTCTGGATTTGGAAACATATCTTGCCTCCAGGGTTTGTAAATGGCCCCGCCCTCTTCCTGGGGCAGCTGAGAATGAATGCTCCCCAGGAGCCTGGCTGGCCTCAGCATGGGACTCTGCTAAAGAATGGGAGGGGTGCTAAGGAAGGCTGCAACTTTTCTTTTGGGGACACTTGGGAAGGAGGAGGGGTTACCCTTGGAGAGGGAGTACACTTGGATGCGGGGAGATGCGGGGAGTACGGATATATTGGCAGAGGAGTAGGGTTGGGGAGGGGCCTACTCTTGGAGAAGGGGGAGCAGGGATGCATTTGGGGAAGGTGGGATCAGGGTACACTTTGGAGAGGGGAGGTATACCTGGAGTAGGGGAAGCGTTACACGTGTAAGGGAGGGGTTACTCTTGGAGAGGGTTTCAGTTGGGGAAGGGGAGCAGGGGTACAACTGGGGTAGAAAGAATGGGGGTACACTTGGAAAGGGGGTACAAAGGGGATGGAGGAGTGGAGATACACATGGGGCAGGGAAAGCAGGGGCACAGTTTTGGAGTGGAGGTATAGGGAGAATTATGTGCCCAGGATGGTCCCAACAAAGAGGGAGAGGAGCCCTTAGGAAGCCATCTGCTGCCTAAGATGATAATTCACTTTGAGATAGTTAATAATGAAAACATTTAGTAGCAGCAGTTTTTAAAGATCCATTCGGTTAGGCCCGCCTGCAATGACACTGTCACTTCTTTAAAAATACATTTTAGAAATCTGGGGTGTGATTTTCCTCCCTTGACGAGCCTTTCTTGTCTCCATCAGGTGGGGCCCCAGTTCCATGATCCCCTCAGGGAGGCCATGAGGAGGAAAGCTGAGGCTGGAGGGAGGGGAGCCAGAAGCACGTCATAAGTGGATGCAGCATCCCCATTCTCACTCGAGGGCTGCTGAGCTTCCCCACACAGCAGAGGCAGCAGCACACAGCAGGGTGTCACCCAGGACAAGTGTCAGGTAAGAGAAGGAGCTGCTGCGCAAGTGGGGGGAGGGGAAACAACAAAGGTGCTTTAGCAGACTGACAAGAAAGGTTAACTAACCATTGTACACTCGCAGAGTTCTCACAAGAAAGGAGGAAGCATATTCGTTTCTGTGACAATGAAAAGAAATCGAGCTTGATTTGAAAAGAAATCTGTTGTGTAGGGTTTAGAAAGACAACCCTGTGTGACTTGCGGCTTTAAAAATGGATTTGCCATAGATTAAAAAGTTTTCTTTTTTTTTTAAAGATTTATTTTTATTTATTTATACAAGCACTGGGTACAGTCAGAAGCGCGGGAGGGTGAGAGAATTCACCAGAGCCAGAGCGGGGAGCAGAGCAGGCAGAAGGACCGAAGTACACTGCTGAGGGGAGCAGCGGGCGGCAGGAGAGGTCTGCGCGCCATGTGGGACCCTCCTCCTGTGGCTGGGTGCAGCTGGGGATCGAACCAACGCTGCAGAGGCTGCCGGCAGCTTCACAACCCAGTGCTCAACCGCTGCGCCACCGGGGAGGCCCTAGATACAAAGTTTTAATGATTTTTTTTTTTTTATTGTTGTTGTCGTTGCTCTCACCAAAAATAGAAGACTTTATATGAGGCTTAAGTGATTTGGTGAGCAACACTGGTAAGCGCCTATTTATAAGCACAGAGGACACAGGAGCCAGGTGTGCTAGGGACTCCTTTGTAAGATATAAAAGGATGCTGACCTAGGAGGGCTTTCTGGGTAGGGGAGGAAGACTCTGGATGTGGAACCTGGGGTCCTCTTCACAGATATGAGGAACTTCCAAAAGGAGACAGCAACAGGGAACTGGGACCAAAGAAAGGAGTTGGGGGGGCCTCCATAGTCACACTGACTCCACCGAAGGAACAATGATTCCCAGTCTTGGAATGGGCTGTGGCAGGAAGTAATGAGTTTCTCATCACTGGAGGTGTTCAAAGCAGACACTAGCATCTCATTGACAGACATGCTATAGAGGGGCTTCCAGGGATTAGATGAGGAGCTAAAATAGACAATTAGGCTCACCAGGAAAGATGGGAGAGAGGGTTTTCATGAGGTGGAGGTGGGTAGCAAATTATTGTCTTTTGGAGCCATTGACCTACCTCCCCACACATCTCAGATTTTATGGTAGTTGAGTCAGTGGACAAGCGCCATGTCCTGCAAGCCATTGGGAAGAGGGAGTTGAGGACCTCTGGACTGATGCTCTCAGCTAAGGCACTTGGAGAAACGAAAGGTATTTAGGCAGTTGTAAGCAGTAGAGAAATACTGAGCAAAAGTTTTCTGTGAATTTTTGCCAGAAAGGCAAACTGAATTCATGTTTGACAAAATGCAGACTTTCCAGGGCAGGGATAAGCTATTTTTTTCCCATGCAGGCAGGACCCTCACATCCCACTGTGTCCACCTTGCCTGGATCCAGGCTGCTTCTGGTTTGTAGGTGATGGACTATGAGACTGTGATGTCAGCAAGTATTTAGAACCAGGAGAAATGTGGAAGGGCCCAAGTTATGTCTACTCCTACCACCTGTCTTCATGCCCATACTACCCAATGTAATTTTCCATCTGGTGGAAATGTTCTCTGCTGCTCAATATGATAACCTCTGCACACAGGGTGACTCATGCGAACAAAGAACTGAATTTTTTGTTTCATTTAATTTTCATGAAACGAAGTTAAATGGCTAAATTCTGCTATACTGGTCAGTGCAATCTAGACTATATAGTCTTTGAGAGCAGAAATTGTCTTTTGACAAATTGTTGCATCTCCAGCTTTTCATATATTGCTCATAAGGTAGATAATTGATAAATAAACAATGAATGAAGTGGAGGATGTTCCAGGAGGTTGTGGTTGAAATCTGAAAGCTGAAGGACTATTTTTAGTGGATGAGTGGGGGAAGCAAATCACTGGATTGTGGCTGGTTTGTCTGCAGTTTTGTACTTTTCAATGATCTGGGGAATTTCTGTCATTTTAATCCTACTTTGATGTGTTTTGACAAATGTACACAAACATGTAGCCATCACCAGTATGGAACATTTTCATCACCCCCCAAAATCCCCAGAGTCAGTTTCATGGCTGTGCACACTAAGGGGTTCATGCTCAGAAGGAGCCTGCACTTGGTTAATGCTCTCCTGCCTTGAAATTCTTAATGATTTTAAACA
This sequence comes from Talpa europaea, assembly GCF_964194135.1. Taxonomy (NCBI): domain Eukaryota; kingdom Metazoa; phylum Chordata; class Mammalia; order Eulipotyphla; family Talpidae; genus Talpa; species Talpa europaea. Next base: position 46,285,765 of record NC_140070.1, read on the forward strand.
AGAGGCTCCACATTCTCATTTTGCACTGTACACCACAAGTTATGTAGCCAAACACCTTTGCAGTTGACCCTCTCTGACCACCCCAAATCTGGCAACTGCAGATCTACTCTACCACTGTAGACTGAATGTCTTTATAATTTCATATAAGTGGACTCAAAGAATGCAGTACTTTCTGTCTGATTTCTTTTATTCAGAGCAATATTTCTGAGTCTTCCTTTTTTTTTTTTTTTTTTGATGGCTAGCAATAGTTTGTCCCTTTTTTATTGCTCAGTAGTATTCTCTTGTGTAGATATACCACAAAAAACTTGTCCATTCATTTGTTGATGGACATTTAGATCATTGACAGCATTTGTCTGCTATGAACAAACTGTTGTAAACTTTTTTGTGTAAGTCTTTGTGTGGATATGTTTTTATTTCTTTGGGGGCAAATGCTTAGAGATGGGATTGCTGAATTGAAGGATGAGTATGGCTAACTTTTCAGACAACTGCCAAAGTATTTCATTTAACATTGCTAAATGTTCATAGTATTTAACATTCTCATCAGCAATGGAGAAGAGTTTCATTTGCACCAGTTTTTGCTTGCTGTTTGTGTTGCCAATCCTTTAACCCTTAGCCATTTCGATAGGCAAGTTGTATGTCTTCTTATGGGTCTTCTCTTCATTTCCCTAGTAACTAATGATGCTGAACATCATTTAATGTGCTTTTGACTCTTTGATATCTTCTTTTGTGGTATCTTTTAAAATCTTTTGCTGATATTTTGGTGTTTATTTTCTCATTTTTGAGTTCTTTATATATTCTAGACATATCAATAAGTCTTTGGACAGGTATGTGTGTGTGTGTGTGTGTGTGTGTGTGTGTAGGATGTTTAATCTTCTAGCAATTCCATCTAATTAATTTTTCATTTCAGATATTGTATTAAAAATGATGTCATCATGGCTTATGGCATTGTCTATGTTCGCACCTTTTAAAATGTATGCTACACCCCATACCCATCACCAAAGCACCAAATAATCCTCCACCTTAGTTCACTGGCCCCCCTCAACATTTTGTTCCCCACCTATGAACCTCTTTCTCTGATAGCCTCAGTTCTGCAGTCAGATTTCCAGGATCTATTTTGATTTAGTTTGTTTGGTCCTTTGCTTTGCTTCTTTATATACATATATTGTTTATATCTGGTATTTGTCTTTCTCCCTCTGGCTTAGTTCACTTACCCTCTATCTTCTGCCCGTTTTTTTGATTGGATGTTGTGTTTCCTTGTTACTGAGTTGTATGTGTTCTTTGCACATTTTGGATGTCATCCCCTTGTTAGATATATGATGTGCAAATATTTCTTCCCATCTCGCAAGGGGTCATTTTGTTTTAATGATAGTGTCTTTCACTGTGCAGAAGTCATTTAGCCTGATGTAGTCCCACTTGTTTATTTTTGCCTTTGTTTCCCTTGATGTTGTATTGGAGTTCCCAAAGATATCATTGAAGCCAATGTTGTGGGGTGTTTTGCCCTTGTTTTTTTCTATGTATTTCAGATATTGTGTTTTTTACACTGAAATTTCTATTTGCTTTCATTTATACCTTCCATTTCTTTAGTCCTTTGGTGTTAGCATATTTGTAATGGCTGTCTTTACATATGTATTTGGCTTATTTCAAAATCTGTCATTTCTGGGTATGTTTCTACTGACTGATTTTTCTCCCAGTGTTGATCACATTTTCCTGCGTATTTTTATGTCTAGTTTTTTATTCGTTGAGAAACATTGTCACCTTTTTGAGTGCATTTTTTTGTTTGTTTTTCTCTTTAAAGAATATCAGATTTTGTTTTGCCATATACTTAAGGAACTTAGGGTCTGTTTGATTTTGTGAAAGTTTGTGTTTAAGTTTTGCTAAGGCAGGTCTAGAGTAGACTTGACTTTAGGACAATTTTAGCCCTGCCACTAAGACATACCTCTTGGGTCTCTATCGAATGCCTTGGGTGTCCAGTGAGGTCTCTCTTCTATGACCGACTATCTACTATCTCACAGCCTGTGTAAATGCTGGGCATTGTACACATCCAGATTCCTAGTACTTCTTCCATTCTCACTTAGAATTTCACCCTAAACATTCACAGTTTAATTTCCAGCAACATACTGAGACGCCCCATATATATTAGTGGAACTCGTTCTCTGTCAGTCCTTTCTTCTCAGTGCTCTTGCCCATGAATCCACCTGCCTTAGCCTCTCTGAATTCTTATCTCTTAAGTTGGCCTGGAAAACTAAAGTAGTGCTTCTTCTGCCCCACTGTCTAGAAAAATGGCAGAAAGCCAGGCCATCCTAAGGCTGCTTTGTTTGTTTCCTGACACTCCTTGAATGGAGTCCTACACTGTTCACTGTCCAGTATTTGGAAACAGCTGTTTCATATATTTTGTCCAATTTTCTCATTTTTTTTTATAGTGAGAGGACGAGTCTGTACCAGTTACTCTATCATGACTAGAATGGAAAGATGGGCTCTTTTTTTTTCAAGATTTATTTATGCATACAAGAACTGGGGTACAGGTCAGAGCTGCAGGGGGTGAGTAGAGTCACCAGAGACAGAGTGACTGGGGGAACAGGGGAACAAAACAGGCAGATTGACTGAAATACACTGCTGTGGGGAATAGTGGTGAGACAGGAGAGGTCAGCTCTGCCATGTGAGTTAGGTGGCCAGGGATTGAACTCATGCTGCAGTGGCTGCGGATAGCTTCATAGTATTGAGACTTAACCCCTTGCGCCTCCAGGAAGGCCCGGAAAGGTGGATTCTTTTAAAGATCACATTCACAGCAGTGGCATCACTAAAAAATTTTTCATAGAACCGCACTCAGGGAGATTTTGAGAGTGGAAAAGAACTTTGAAGAATCTGAGGTGCGGAGATTGAACAGTGGTAGCAGAGACCCAGGGTGCCAGGGACGAGATTTCAGTGGGACCTCAGTCTCAGGTCTGACCCACCACCCAGTTGTGACCCAATGCTCCCAGGTGCTGCACCACCGGCATGGGGCTGGAGACTTTCCTCCCTGGAGACCTGCATCAGATTTCTGACAGTTCAGTCTAGAACAATTGTAATTTCTTGTGTATGGGCTGTGAATAGGGTGGGACAAGGATTTGCTTTTTCTTTAAGCAGAGAGCCCAATGTAAGATGGGGCAGGCTCCTTTCTTCTGAGAACTGGAGTTAAAGTTGGTTACACATTAGAATACTCAAGGGAGCTTTTACAAATCCTGATCTCAGATTATATTGAAAAAATAAACCAGTATCTAGATGCACCCAGACATCTTTAAATTTTTTTTTTTTTAAGATTTATTTATTTATTTATGCAAGCACTGGCTACAGTCAGAAGCGCGGGAGGGTGAGAGAATTTACCAGAGCCAGAGCAGGGAACAGAACAGGCAGGCTGACAAAGTACACTGCTGAGGGGAGCAGCGGGCGCGGCAGGAGAGGTCTGCCATGCCATGTGGGACCCTCGCCGGTGGCTGGGGATTGAACCGGCACTGCAGAGGCTGCGGGCAGCTTCGCAGCCCAGCGCTCAACCACTGCGCCACCAGGGGAGACCCTTTAAATTTTTTTTAAGGTTCCTTAGGCATTTCCTTATCTCCTAGTTGAGACCCACTGCTCCCAGGTGCTGTACCACCAGCTTGGGGCTGGAGACCTTCCTCCCTGGAGACCTGTATCAGGTGTGCTCTCTCCAGATGCATATCTCACATACTCACACCCCCTTCCTTTACATTCCTGAGCATCTTCTCACCTGGCTCTTGTCCTGCCAGAAGGAGGCCCAGGGGGGGAAGCCCAGGCAGGGTGCGTTGCAGAGGCTGGGGGAGTCCCCAGGACCCCTCTCCGTCCTGCTCTCATACTTCCTTCCTCTGCTCTGGGCCGCAACAAGTCTGGAGCGAGCCAGCTCATTGGCGGCTCTCCAAGGTCTTCTGCCCACACTTCCTGGCCACAATCTTCCTTTGAGGTGACAAAAAAAGGTACTAAAAATCCCTTCCTATTTATCATGGAAGCGTGGGCTTGTCTCCTGGGAACAGAGTCCACAGACTCTGTCATGGAAAGTTGTGGGGCCGAGTTCCTGCCCTGCCCCTGACTCCTAGTGACCAGGTCAGTCAGTCGCTTCTCCTCAGGTTCTCCACCTGTACAACAGAGAACCAAGCTGCAACGTTTTGCTCCTCCGTCTCTGACAGTTTGACATGTGTAGCAGCCATGCCTCCCTTTGGGAAGGCCCCAGAACTGGCCTCTGAGGACTTTTCTCCTCAGAGATGTGTGACCCCTGGTGGGTGTCAGCTCTGACCTCTCCTCTGAGCATGTTCAACTAAGGTTGGAAAGGGAGATCTGTGACCACTGGCAGGTGCACTGTTAGATGTTGAACAATCCATACAGTGGAATTCAACCTTAGCATGCCCTCTTTATAATTTCCTTTTCCTTTACAACTGAGAAAAATGACTATTTTGAAAGGGTCATTTTGGGGGCTGGTTAAGTGTTTATTTATTTTTTTTTTAAATAGAGGTATGTTTTATTTATTTATTTGTTTGTTTGTTTTGTTTATACATGCACTGGGTACAGTCAGAAGCGCGGGAGGGTGAGAGAATTCACCAGAGCCAGAGCGGGGAGCAGAGCAGGCAGAAGGACCGAAGTACACTGCTGAGGGGAGCAGCGGGCAGCAGGAGAGGTCTGCGCGCCATGTGGGACCCTTCTCCGGTGGCCGGGGAGCAGCCTGGGATCGAACCGGCGCCGCAGAGGCCGCGGGCAGCTTCGCAACCCAGTGCTCAACCGCTGCGCCACCGGGGAGGCCCTAAGTGTTTATTTTGAAAGGGACAAACTAAGCACAACCCTTGGTGGCGTAAGAAGGAAAAGGCCTGCTTTCTCTGGGCTGAGGGTATGCCATGGAGATTCCTGGAGGATGGATCAGATGGATCAGGGAAGAAGGTGGACAGTCAGATGGAAGATGTTGCAAGAAGACCCAGTCCTTGGAGGACTGTCAGGCCTGGGAGAAGGTCAGGTAACAAAGGAATCTGTGGAAGGACGAGCCTGGGCACTCTGTGAGGAGGGGCTTGGAGCAGCAGTGGAACAGGGATTTCTGTGCCTAGAACAAGGGGACAAGGGAAATCCAGGTCCCCAGGCAGGCCCTGCAACAGTGTCCTGGTGGGGTCAGCCCAGTCCGCCACCAAGAGTTGTCCTCTCAGGACACTGGGAAGAAGTGGCAGCAGTGCTGGGGCTGAGGGTGAGCGAGGAGGCTGTCTAGAATCAGTCTCTGTCTGACTCTAGCACCCACATGGGATAACACCTGGGAGCCTCCTAGAAATATCTGAGGAACAGACTATTGGACAGCCCAGATCCCTTCCTTGGGAGGGCAAGAACTGGCAGAAAACAAGAGTGGTCCTTCCTCTCCAACTAGGGGCCATCAAAACAGGGGGTGAGGGTGGTGAGTGCTACTTCCCTGGTGCCATGATGATACCATACAGAACAAGACCAAGAGCTGGTAACCAGGGCAAAAATGTGTAGGACCTAGTGCCTTCAGGTGTTTAAGGAAGTGCTGCTAATGATCCCTCATGGGAATGTTTTAATAAACTGTGACCCAATTTACATTAGAAGTTCTTTTGTTGACTTCTGCTTGGTAACCAGGGCACTACTGTCCAGGCCTGTCCCTCACATTTGTGGGGAGCAAACCAGATGAGGGCCTACACACTTAAACATCTTACATTCAGTTAACAATCAAGTTTAATAGCAATGTGCATTATTTAATATGGCAAAATGTCCTACAGCACTGATTGAGGAGGGTATTGGGAAGTGCACATTGGAACATGGACAGAAAGAAGAAAATGGCTGCTCAGCGCTACTGGGAAGCCCTGGTTGCTCTGCTGTCATCTGGTGCGTTCATGCTCTCTGAGAGGAAAGACTGCGTAGATGAATTTTTCTTCCTGATCTAAGCACTTTCATCTCCTCCTTAACACATTGCTGATGCTGCTCCTTCATGCAGGGGGTCACCTTCATCGAGGAGTCAAAGCAAAATGTGTGGAAATGGGTTTTCCTTGGCTCCAGCTGATGCTCCTCAAGAGGGTGGGTGGGTGCTCAAAGGCATGAAGCCCCTCTTTCTGGGTCAGCATTGTTTTATTTCATTGTATTTTATTTTTTGACCTTAGATATAGGGACTTTATTTAATTCAGCATATTCCTCAGTTATGATAGAATATAATCTTTGGTGTGTCCAAGGGCCTCTTAATAGCGAAGTGAAATTCAGCATGAGTTCTCAAGAGTAGTATCAAATTAGACTAAATGTACTGTGAAGAGGATGGTTCTCATCTGTCTTGAGGAATACAATTTAAAATTAGTTTATGATAAGCTCAATTCTGTTCTTGGATTTTTAAAAAAGGAAAACAATTTTTAGGTTTTTTTCTTTAGTGTCATTTAATAGCCTGTGGAGAATCAGAAGCATTGATGCCACTGGACATAATAAGTGTTTATGGGGGCAGGTTTCTAGATTTCCAATGAAGAGGATAGAAGGAACTAGAGGCACTAAAATTGTGGGCTGCTATTTGCGAGAAACATGCAGCACAGCTTGTCCTGCCTGGCTTGTCCCCTGTGACTGTCCCTGGCAGCAGGCGATGTCCCATCTCCCTGGCCAGCACTCTCTGGGGCAGGCCTGCTGGCTTTTCCAATGACTGGATTTTGTGCCCCCAGCCGCCCATTCAGCCATTGTAACTGGAAATCTTCAAGCCTCAACAATGTTTGTGGTATCTCTTCAAATACCAAGGGCCTTTCTGTGACCTGCTGTGCCCCCTCTACACCTCACCTCCAGTCATCCCTGGAGGCCAAAGTCTCTGCTATGGAAACCCTCCCTTAGCTGTCAATCATAGCAATGGAGAAAGTGCATTGTAGGTGAGGTCACCACCACAGGTGAGCGAGTGTGTGGCAGCCATGAGAGTGTGTTGCTCAGTTCTCCCTTCAGGAGGGAACATGTCCACAGGAGGACAGTGAGCTGCTGACCTCCAGCTGCAGTGCCTTCAGGAAGCTTTGATGTGTATGAGCAGTGGCTACGCTCTCTTAGGGAGCAACAACCAGGGACTGTGAATAGCATGGGGGCTGGGGAATGGCAATTTCTGTCCAATGCAGGCAGGACTCTAGCAGACAATTTTTATTCTAGAACGTTCCACTGGTCAAGATTTTCTTGGGATTTTATCCCTCTGAGACTCTTCCTACCTAATTCTCCTTCCTCCCTCTCTCCTTCCACAGGGGTCAGAGCAGCACTGTGGTCTGAAGACTTTCCCTAACCACTCCTGCTCCCTCTTCAACTTCCTTTTTCACGTTGTCTTCCCCAAGAAAACTCTAGAACTTCTAAGTCCATCTTGATGTCTGCCTCCTGGAGGATGTGAACTGACATAACTTGTAAGAAAGTTTGTGTTAGAAGAATGTTGTCTGACTTTTTAGCTATTAGCAGAGAGGGGATAAAACCAGTTTGAGTGTCTGGTGACCATTAGGGGCCACAGCTGCTTCCTCGCAAGAGCATGGCTTGAGCAGGAAGTGAAATGGGGGAAGGTGTGGGCCCTTGGGTTCTGGGTTTGCCTGGATCCAGATTCCTTTCTATACAGTGTAACGAGGCCCTGGGATCCAGCTCTGTACATACCTCCCTCCTTTGGCCATTAGTTGTAGGGTCTTTCATAGGTGGAATGCAATGGAGGAAAACTGCAGCAAGGCAGTTTTCACTTGGTTGGCTTTCCTATATTCATATCTGCTATTTGAATTAACATACCTATTAATTACCATATCTGTTAGTTGCTTGTGCAAATGTTTCTTCAATGCCTTTCTTCACCTATAGAATATGTTACTTATGAGTGAAAAGGCCCTTTCTCTCCTATTGAGAACTGATTCCCTAGAACCAAAACTAGTGTCTGAAACATAACAGCTATTCCTTAATATGGGTTGATAAAAAATAAATGACAAATAAGTAAATATTTGCTAGTTGTTCTTATGCTTCCATACACTATAAAAGAGAACCAAGAAATAAAAGGCATCCCAACAGTTTAGTGTTCTAGCAAAAAAATACACTTCCTGTGGCTTAGTCTTGTGGTGTGTCTGTTCAGCCTCTCATTTCATCACTGAGCAATCCTTCCCTCCCTAATATCTGTCACTGTCTTAGAGATGCCATTCCCGTAGTCAAGATTTTTAAGATTCCTTGTAGGAAGACTGTTTCCCCACCACCTGCACCCAGACTTCCCCAAGAGGCAAAAGCCAGTTCTATCTGTATTGGCCAACATGTTTAGGGTGCCCTGAGATTACTCCTAACTCGTGAAAGCCTGTGAGATGACATTCCAAAGAGTCCTCCTCCCATCTTTCATTTAAATAATTACAGGTCTCTTCCTGCCAAGGTTCTGAAAGTTCCCCATGGGGCAAAGTCCTGCGGAAGGTGATCCAAGCCCAGCTTCGGGGATGTGTACTCATACTTTAAAAGCCATCCTCTATCAATGATCTCAGGCATTGGGCAAGCTGGCAAGTAATTATTTGTCTATATGAAGAGGAAATACAATAGCCACACTCAAGAGCTGAGTTTGAGTCAAGACTCACTGGACATTCATAAAGGAGAGACAAGGGGTTGAAAAGGCAGTGAGCCTCCCATGGGCTGGTTGTTGCTGAGCCATGACTTTTTAAAAATTAGGTGAACTTGCTCTTGCAGAGTTTGTTAAATGCGCTCCCAGAGGGAACTGGGATCTGTATAGAGTCCTGTGTTCCTTCCTTCTTGGTCTGCTGAGGACACTGAGCCAATTAAAGGGCAAGTTGCCACATCAAGACTGAGTCCTTTCAACAAAGACTCTTTCTGAGTCTCACTCACTCACTCACTTGTTTTGTCTTCCAGAAAACATTGTATTATATAGGAGGAAATTTCTTCAAGATTAAAGTAGGAAATAGTATGTTTGCTAACTCATTTATTCATTCAACAAACATCAAATGTGTACCATGTACCAGGAATTGTGCTAAGAGCTGAGAACGTGGCAATGGACAGAGCAGACATGATCACTGCTCTCACAGAGCTTATGCTCCAATGAAGAGGAAAGACTCAACAAACTGAAAGTAAATGAGCAAGATAATTTCCAACATTCACTTCTGGGAAGTCAATAAAATAGATAATAGATGAAGAGGATGGGCAAGGGCACATGTTGGGGACAGAGTTGCTAATTTAGGTTGGTAAGGAGGTGCCATTTGCGCTGTCTGGGTAGATGGAAGAGCAAAATCAAGGATCTCAGATGAGAATGACTGAGATGTTTGAAGAATCAAAAGAAAGTCCAGCTGGCTCATGTATAATGAACTGGGGGGGTAAAGAAAACAATTAGAGAAGTATACTATGTGAAAAAAATAACCAACCTGTCATGCCAAGGAAAACTTGAACCGTTACATGCCCATCTTCATTTCTAGGTTGGTATAGGATCACTGATTGGTAATAGGATGTGGGACTTGAAGATCTAGCCATTTCCACAGTGACACATATATGCAGGTATATCTGAATCCTTCAGTTTTCACCAAGTTTCTGGCTAGTCTCTTTCATATTTTACTCTCATCTTTGTCAAGTCAACGGAAGTGACCTTGCAAACCCACTACAGAAGTGCCATTTAGAGACCTGATGCTAGATGAGGGGGAAGTGGTTAGTCTTCTATGCTTTTCACTGCTACCTCTGACTTCCACATTCATTCTCTTACTATGATGCATCAGATACTACCCAAGTCCAATTCAAAGGGTCAAAGCTTCAATGGTCAAGCCAGGGCTTCCCAGAGTTTTGCAGAACCTCTGCTCGTTTTTCCTAGTGATCGTTTCTTCTCTTAATTTCTATTGACTTGTTAGAGTAAGAAGAGTAATTTAAGATTCACACTTAACACTCACTAAAGGATTTCAGTGTCAACATCCTTGTCAGGTGGTCACCCATCCTTGACAGGATTGCTCCTCTAATGGGGAGTTTACTTTCATCAGCCTCTTTGTTGGACCACTTTAGTTCTCCTTATCTGCCTATTGAGTGGAATTTATCATCTGGTAATCATCAACATGATATTGGAAGACAGTTATCTTATCGTCTTAGTCTTCTAGAATTGTATCACCAATTCTTCAGCTGTTCTCCCTGGTGAAGTTTCCAGATCCTACTAAACCCTCAGATACATTTGCATCAATTAAGACCCTGTTGGTAACAAATGACTGACAATCCAAGTCAAATTAATCTAAGCCCCAATGGTTCACATAAATGAGAAGTCCAGACCATGCTCCAGGACTGTAATGGTCTAGGAGCTAGTTTCTCCCCAAGTAACCAGCAGGCTCAGCCTTTCTTTGTGTTGGGTTCATGCTATTGTCACACATGGTGGCCCTCACAGTTCAGGCTCACATCACTGTGGGACACCACTGGTCCTGGGTAAACTGTTATGCTTGGGACTGAGTCTTCTATTCAGGTGCTGTCTCTGGCAAAAGCCAGGGATCCTCAGGTTGGATGGAGGCTGATTTCTCACTCCTCTCTCTCCCTATAACTGCTTCCACAGGCTCAGTCAACAGGGTTCTCTATAAAGTATGGCATGTGCTAAACAATTCTTTAATGTTTGAGGGTTTTGGGGGAAGGAGATGAATTCCTGAACTTTGTTTAACCAATATTTCAAATTTTTCAAATGATTAACATTCCATTAACTTTAAACATTCCATATTTCTCTACCTATTCACATAATACTTACATAGTTATATATCAAAACTCATTGACTAACAAATAAAATTTCCCCAGTCATTTTTCCATTTGATGGAAAAATCTTTAATCTTCTAAACACTTATCATATTCAAAATTACAAATCCATTATATCAAACTTTTTAAAATGCCTTCAATACTTTAAGAAATAAAAACACTCCCAATATCAATTATTACAAAATTGAGAACCTATTAAAATCATTTACAAAAGCACTATTCCCTGTATTTGTTTATTATATCCATTCTGATCTTCATTCATCTTTTATGCTAATATCTTAGCAGTGCTGAATAGAACTCATGAGTTGTGAGTTCTTCAGCAAAATCAAGGAACTGGTCCCTTAATTCCCAGCCCCTGAGGGTAAGGCTGAGTCTTTTGGTAATTTAATTTCATTTTTAATGCCCTGGAGTTAATGGAGACTTCAATTTTCTGACGGGGGGTGTCTTTTTCAGAAATGATGGACTCATTGTGCTTTGCACACTGGCGCAGTGACCTATTTGCCTTTCCACCGTGGTGCTTCCAGCTGTCCAGATCCCTATGGGTGTGCCTTTATGACTGTCCCATTGGGATCCCTTGGAGGAGTGGAATCTGGAAGTTAGCAAGACTTCCAGATATGGCCTCTCTGCTATTTTGGAACCCACTATTTACACTTTTTGCTATTGTGTGTAATCACCAAGGTTGGTCATTTTCAGACTTTTCTCCACCACCATTGCCTCTGATCCTGGCCAGCTAGTTCTAGTGGCATAGCAACTACTTTTTCCAGCTATGCTTGACTTAGTCACAAGTTCTGTGCTTTAAAATGGTATACTTGAAGTACATGTCTTTTAAAAAAAAGATTATTTATGTATAGAAGAACTGGGGTACAGGCCAGAGGTGAGGGACGTGAGAGGATTCACCAGAGACAGAGCAGGGAACAGAACAGGCAGATTGACTGAAATACACTTCTGAGGGGACCAGTGGGCGAGGCAGGAGAGGTCTGCTGCACCATGTGAGTAGCTCCCTGGCCAGCCGGAGAATCGAACTCATGCCGCAGAGGCTGTGGACAGCTTCACAGTGCTGTGCTTAACCCCTTGTGCCACCAGGGAGGCCCTTGATGTACATATCTTATAAAGATTATCTAATAGAAAAAAATGGTAAAATCACTAAAAGTAGAAATTACCATATTATGTAGTTATCCTTTTTTAATTGCAACTACATCATTTATAATGTTTATATTAATTTTGAGTGTTATTATAAACTCAATTTCTGGTCTTTCACAATTTCTCAAATTGTTTTAATCAGCCATATTGTCTTCCCCTTTTGATGCTCAGAGTGTTCCAGAACTGCTGGCAAGAGATCCTCCAGGTGTCTCCTTGTCCTATCAGCGCTGCCTCGGAGCTCAGACATCCTTGAAAGCATCCTTGTCTTCTGAAAGTAACTAGAGAATATTCCAGACCTTCCTGATTATTCCTTCCCTTTTAGTGGATAGGATAATATTATAATATTATAAAAATATGGGCACTAGGAATGCACAGGAGAACAGCGGGAGATCAAAAGTTGTATCATTCTTGCAAAAAGAAGTAAAAATAAAGGAATGGGTTCACGCTGGTTTTTCCAGTATAATGTATTAAGTTACCAAGCTCTTTTTTTTCCCACCTTGACAATAATAGCTCCTTTTTTTTAAAAAAAAGATTTATTTATTTATGCATACAAGAGCTGGAGTACAGACCAGAGATGGCAGGGTGGGGGAGGGGGAGAGAATTCACCAGAGACAGAGTAGGGAACAGAACAGGCAGACTGACTGAAATACACTGCTGCGGGGAGCAGCGAGTGGCCTGTACCTGGGAAGACTGGGCCAGGACAGGCTCCAGTGTCCTCTCTACCTCAGATTTCCAACCCATTTCTTCTTTGAGCTTTTAACTCACTGCACAGTCCAGGCCACAGGTCCCACCTCTACTACCTGCCTTTAAAATGACACCGTCCTATGGAAGGATCACTGGGTCTTTCACTTCTGCTTTATTAGAAATCTGTTTCCTAAAACTGTCCTTTTTATTTTATTATTCGGAAAAGAATATACTTATTAAAGGTAACTTGGTAAAGTCATTTGATTATAATGAAGAAAATAAAACCAGTTCTGTTTCTAGCTTTATCTTTAAAGACTGCTTGAAGCAAAGGATATTTCTAGCAAGTTCAGCTTCAAACAGGGTGAAGTCTGACTTATTTCACAATGTTAATAGAGCATACACCTGGGGACTGGCAGTGGGAGGAAAAACAGAAGCTTAAGTTTTTACTTCAAATACATATGTGTTGTTGGAATATCTTGCTATCAAGCATTTACTGCCTGTTGGTAATAAATATAATTTTAAGTGCTGTGAATAATAAAAACTAAGCCTTCCATGGTAAGCAGTGAAAATACTTTTTGTGCTTCCTTCTGGACTTTTGTTTTATCCTGAGGCATCTATTTCTTTTTGCAAAATTAGAACCATGATCCATTTTTAATTTTTTCTTCCTACTTTTAGTTTAACAAAGTGTCACAAGTACTTTTTCATGTTATCGAATATTCTTGGGAAATACAGGACTTGTAACAGCTGCGTGATACTCTATTATGAGGATGCACCATAATTCATTGAATCATTCTCTATTGTTGGCAGAGTTACTTCAGATCTGGGGAGAACAGGAAGGATCATCCTGTTTGAGTTTCTTATTTTCCAGATGAGAAAACTGCATGCCCTGAAGCTAGTAATTCATCCACACACGGCCATCTGGACAGAGGCTTGGCTGGACCTGGCACTCTCGGCTGGCCTCTGCTCTGCTGTCGTCACGAGCTGCTTCCTGGGCCTCTGCAAGGCACTTTGGGGAATCTAACTGAGGGCACTGCCTACATTCTTTCTAAATTACATTTTGTAATTTGGGGCCCATTATTCCTGCCTGTCAAGATCATTTTTTATCTTCTGTCATATAACCATTGGCTAATGAGGGACACTGTAGCCAACCAGAGAAATTGTGACTTTTTCCTCTATCCGGATGTGCTTCCTAAATCAGGTCTGTGCCAAGGCAGGGGAAATATTGTCATAACTTTTATCAGATAATTCCAATAGTCACCAGCAATTACAGAGATGGATGTTAATTAGCATACCTTGGTCCATGTTTCTCAGGGATTCCCTGGGTTCTGATATTCTGGGATCAGCATTCTGGTGGATGCCTGGACTCTGCCCACAGGCCAATGCTCACAAGATGGAATAGGAATAATTATTAGGTGGGGAAAAAAGAGGAGTGAAGGGAACTAACATTTGTAACCAACTCTGCCCAGCTCTGGATAACAGGGCGTGGATGACAGAAGCATTACACACTGAAGGATGACACTGGTATGGTTTGGGGGGGACAGCAAGCAGATGAGGGGTGTACCCCTTTAACTCAAAATGTCTCACCCTGTGGCTGCATTATTAAGCTCTAGATGGAGGAAATCATCATGGCAGAGGAATTACTCTTAGAGGGCTGGGGCTTACTCTGCTTTTTCCTTCATATTTTATGAAACACATTTTATCCAGATTTCACAAATGAGTCTTTGACATCAGTGTCTGTCATCACTAGAACCACTTGTTGAGTCATCTAATACAGTTTTTTTCCAGAATGTCATGTTTACTCCTACCTAAGTTATTTAATTCCCTTCAAAATCTGTCTTTGGAAATGTTGTGGCTTGAGTTTATTCTGCATTAATATTTTTTGTTTATTGCTTTTCAGAAAATGCTTGATTCATACAAATGCGATTGACAGGCACCATGGAGTGTGGTGGTTTCTATTTGTGGCTAATGCTAATCCATTGACCATATGGTAGTTTAAATTTCTGGTACAAATTCCTTTCGCGTGATGCTATAGCTCCTTCTGAACTGCTATAATTGTATAATTTATCAATGTGAAAAATGGACTTTGAAATGTAATGGTCCGGGGCAGCAAGGGAATTCAGTGTACCTAGGGACGAGCTGTTTCCATGGAAACTAAATCCTGTAAGCAAGACCCTGAGTGCCAGGACTGCAGTGTGAGTTGTGCTTCCAGGTGGCAGGACGGGGTTCATAGCCAGGTGTCATGTGCAAGCACCCTGACCTCATTGAGACTTAACACTCATTTGTGACATGAATAAGTCAGACTAGTTCAATGCTTACTAGATTTTGGAGTATTAGTGACCACCAGGCCAACAGCAGGGGGCCCCACCTTCAGTGTAACTGTATTATTCTATTAGTATATTACTTAAAAATAATGTATTTTTCCAAGCATTTTAAAATCATAGAGAAGTTGAAAAGATAGTACAGTGTTAGTTCTCCTAGTGTTAATACTTTACAAATCATATTATAGTTGTGATAAGAAATTATCCAAGGGGTAATATTATTAACTAAGCTGCAGACTTCATTTGGAGGCTCCTAGTTTTTTGTTTGTTTGTTTTTACTAATACCATTTTCCTGTTCCATGACTCAATCCAGGACAACAGGTGACTTTTAGCTCTCATATCTCCTTAGTCTCCTCCAATCTGTGATTGTTTCTTGCTCTTTGTTTATCATGACTTTGTCAATTTTCAAGAATACTGGGGAAGATTACTGCAGAATGTCCCAACTAGTGATATTTTTTTTAAAAAAAAAAAAAAAACAAAGCAGAATTGGAGGCAAGTGTTAGGTTGTAAAAGTTATACAAGTAAACGCTATGAGTAAGGTCACTGTGTTGTAAGTGACAGAAAACCCACTCTGAGCTATCCTGTCAAGCAGAATTTATTGGTTCATGGAACTAAGAAGGCCAAGGGCACATATGGACTCGGAATAGCATTCATTCATGTCCTGTTTTGCCGTGTCTCGTGTCTTAATTCTTCTCTCCTCTGAAATGTCAGGTATTTGTCAGACAAGCACTTACTACTTACAAGATGGCTGCCTGCAGCCCACATGACTATATCCATCCTATGTGCACATGCACATGTGTGTTTGTGTGTGTGTGTGAGAAAGAGAGAGAGAGAGAGACAGAGACAGAGACAGAGACAAAGAGAGAGACTGAGACTTCTCCTTGTTCCGGTTTCCCCGCTAAGTTCTCCTTGGCTCTGATTCTATCATCTACCTATCCTTAAACCAATGGGAAATATAACCCCCTTTCTGCTTCCTATGTGAGGATGTGTTATCTAGAATTGAGGACATCATCTTGTGACCATGAGAGGAGCAAACTGACAGCTGACAAGGACATAAGAATCTTTTTTAAATAAAGATTTATTTTTATTTGTTTGTGCATAGAAGAATTGGGGTATAGGCCAGAGGTGCGGGGGGTGGTGGTGAGAGGATTCACCAGAGACAGAGTGGGGAGCAGAACAGGAAGATTGACTGAAATACACTGCTGAGGGGAGCAGCCTGTGAGGCAGGAGAGTCTGCTGCACCATGTGGGTTAGGTCCTTGGTGGGGGATCAAACTCATGCCTCAGTGGCTAGTGATAGCTTCATAGCACTGAGACTTTAACCCCTGCACCACCAGGGAGGTCCCAGGCTCAAGAATCTTTTCTTTTTTTTAATTTTATTTTATCTATATTTTACATCATTTTTCTTTTTGTACATTGTATGCTTTCTCCTCTTAGGTGTAGTCCCTGTAAAATTCCCACCACCAGTTCACTCATGCACCATAGTCCCTTGTGCTGTTCCCTCCCCTGTTTTGATCCCTTTCCCTCCCCCAACCCCCAATAGCCCTGATTTTGTTTTTTAATTTATTATGATTTTTTTTCCTGATCCCTTATTTGGTTCCCTTACATTCCTTTTGTAAGTGAAACCATTCAATTTTTCTTTTTGTTTCTGGTTTATTTCACTGAGCATAACCCCTTCCAGCTCCATCCATGTTGCTGCAAATGGCAAGAGTTTGTCTTTTTTCACTGAGAAATAATATTCCATTGTGTATACATACCACATCTTCTTGATCCAGTCATCTATTTTTGGGCATTTGTGTTGTTTGCATGTCTTGCCTATCATAAATAGTGCTGCAATAAAGGTAGGGATACAGGTATCCTTTTGAATTTATGTTTTTGGGCCCAGACACAAGACACAAGATTCTTAAAGGTAGATAAGAATGTCTTTTCTGAATGATATCAATTAATCAGGGAATTAAACAATCCTGGATTTGAGTTGGTTATATAAAATAATAAATTCCTTTATTACTTAAGCTTCTTTTAGCTGAGTTTCCTATTACTTGCAACCAAAAGTTTCTCAAATGATACAATGGTATTACAGGTTTCTCTGTTAGATATAGGCTATTACCTTGAAACAGGGTTTTTTGGGATGGGAGAAGGACTTCTGTATTTGACAGCACAATACAAAATGAAGTTCAATATATTCTGGTTCACAGTTTTCATCAGAGTCATTACTGAAAAATACAGCTTCATGTAGGCATTTTGGCAAAACAGAAGCTATACACTTTTATTTCCCATAATATAGGGTTTATGAGTAATAGCTGCAACATTTCTAGTTGCTTATTCTCCTGAAGGCTAGCAGCAAGTTGTGGAGACAGGCCAAGGAAGGGACAGAAAGGAGTCGGGGGGGGGGGGTTGTGTGTGGGGTGCTCCTCACTCAGAACTCATCCAGTATGTAGGCCTCTCTCCTCCAAGGGGTACAGTCTGGGTTGGTCCAGCAGGGATACCCTGCCTGGAGAACACTTTCTCAGGAGAAACATCTAGGGGCCCTAGGCTGAGATGAACTTATCTATGGCCCTTTCAACTCAGTCAGGCTAGTTCTGTGGTACAAAGGGTAGAGACCACCAGTAGGGCCCCTTCCTTCTGCTATAATTATCACTGAGATAATGAAAACCTGAGTGCTAAAGCTCTTTTTAAAAGAAATAAAGGTTCTTAAAATAATAATTAAAAAAAACTTTAAAAATCAGAGATTTAAAATATGTAATTATCACTGAGAAAATAAAAACCAGTCCATGGTTTCCCACTAAAGAGAACTTTTCCAGGGCTAAAGGAACGATAATTTGGAAATGAACTGGCTTCTCCCACCTTTATGCCCTCTGCACTCACTGCTTTAATGATGTATATGAAGAGTTTTGCTTGTCCCTCTAGCTTTTTAAAATGAAAAGTTTCTACTCTTCTACTCCTTCCATGCCTCCCACACACACTTTCTCACGAGCAGATACATATTTACATGAATACTCTCAGACCTCTTGTGGATCCACATATTTTGGGCATGTACATAAAGTCATTTATGGGGGTTTGCTCCATGAATCATAAACAGAAGATTCTCATTAGGAATGGGCAGTGGCCTCTTTAAGCCCGCATAGTATTTGAAGGTGGAAAACTCTCAACATTTTATGGGAGGTTCATAGATTCACAGCAGACTCTGCATTTTAATATTCAGAACTTAGATCTGCTACTAATCCCAAGAGGTGACAACGTGACATAATAGCAGCATTGTATTCAGGATCTGATGTAGATGAAGCTGTCAAAATTATGCACTAAGAAAATGAATGACACATTCTCCCATTTTTAAGGACTGCATAAGGGAAACAGAATAACGAGTTACAAAGCAGCGCTTTAGGTAAAAATTAATGACTTCAGGATAAACAGTAAGTATTGCTGGATTTAGTGCTGATATAAGTCTTAAGTTTCCCTGTAATAAGTAAACTTCAACAGGGTCGTGGTCAGTCGTGTGGAGATCTGTTATTTTTTAGGGAATGACATTTCACCTTTAGTGTAAAACTGGCTCCATTTCTGAGCCTTCTTGGGGGTTGTTGTTTTCAGCAGCCCACACAGCCCTCCTGCCTGGGCACTCACTCCCTGAGAGGCTTGTTCTTTGCCTCTTGCTCTCAAATTAGTTTTACTGAAATCCTATCTTTATGTGGGTCAGGGCTTCCTTTTTCCTTAAAAACTTTTTTCCACTTTAAAAACAAACACAATAACACCCTCCCATTTCCAGAAATTCCTTGCACTTCTTATTTCCTGTTGGCTTATTTAGGGGCATTTTTTGCTGATGAAGTTTCAAGATGATTTCTTCAAACTGTTATAAAGTTATGTAACTTTGCTGATTTAAAAGTATCTTCTTTGCTAAACTCTTAACTGTTGAGCCTCTTTCACTTTTTGAAACAAGCTCCTTCTTAGTTACCACTAGCTCTAACCGTTAAACTAGAGTGAAGTTTATGTCCTGTTGATCTTGGTTTTGAAGAATGCCAATCCCCATTTTCTGATACCAGAATCAGTGCTCCTCTACTCTGTAACAATCATTATTATCTCCTTTTTTAATCCTGCCGATTCATACTACTTCCTTGTGGACCCCAAGGGTCAAGTTTGGACCTGCTTCTGGGTTCCTGCCCTGATTCTGCCCGGTCTCCCCTTCTGCCAACCAAGGAGCCTACAGTGGATGTCTTTATGGTCACTTTGGTCCAGGCCCTGACTCTGTCCAGGCATGATACTAAATCATTGTATTTCTAACAACCTCAGAAAATTCTGGAATCACTGGGTTATTTTCTTTTATTTTTCTGCCCAGTAGCTCTAAAAATTTCTTCCTTTCATTACATGAATCTTTTCCCATTCCATTAAGGCTCTCTTCTTCACTCATAAGAATAGCTACATTTGCTTGTGATGGATGTAGAATGCTTCTTTTATTTATAAATGCTGTCTGCCCTAAAAATTCATTTTTTTTTTCCAGAACAAAGCTTTCACACACAATGGCATGGTGCAAGAAGGATGGAGTTGCTTTGAGGCAGACAGACTCATTTGCTGGGTGATCTTGGCTCTTGGATTTGCCTTTTCCCCATCTGTAAGGTGGGGACCTGGTGACCCCAGCCCCAGGGCTGTTGTGCGGCAGCATTGCTGTCATGCACCGGAGTCCTGCTCAAGGTGGCTGTCCTCATAGTATGTACATCATTATGTTGCAGCCTGTTGCAGCTACGCAAGGTCAGCAATCTGGCTGTGCTCGACACCCTCAGGAGCAGCTTTAGACCCCAATGGAATCCTTGCTGGCATGCAGCAGGCTATAAATAAATGAAAAGAATAAAGTGAAAATAGAGAGAACCTAGCTCCCCTTGATTGCGCTACGATGTTGGGCAGACAGCATTCATTCCGTACACTGTGGCTTCTTCCTCTCCTTCCTCTCCCCTCCAAGCCCCCCCCACCCCAACACCTCACACTACCCCCTCCTCCGTTTAAAACAAAAAAACTTTCCTGAACTTTCCCATTCCTCTGTGGCCTGGCTGCGAATGCTGAAATTCCATCTTGTGTTTGTTGTCACCCGCGGGCCCGTTTCCATGGTTACCCAGATTCCAGGCGCTGGCCCAGGGCCCACCACAACCCATCCCTCAAAGTCTCCTTGGCTGAGGAGACACATTCCTCCTCACTGCAGACGCCAGCGCTAGACGTGCTCTCCTCCTGACCACAGCCCCACCCGGCCCCTGTTGTGTGTCATGTGCGCGTTCTAGATGGTTCAGTATCTTTGGGGAGGGGGGCGGAGGAGGGGAGTAAGCACAATGTAATAATTTCCTTCATTTCTCTTTTGCTCATTTAAGCTGAGGAATTACTTTCTTGTACCAAATATTGCATCCTTGGCAAATTGTCCAGATGGTTCTCATTAAAATTCCAATTCCTTTTTCTGCAATTCCATCCCCCCACCTCCCTCCAGTTCAAACTACTCTCTCAAAAATAAACACCAGGTTGAGGACTGAGTGAGGGGTTCTAAGTGTACCAGTTGGAATGAATGAAATCTTTCCTAGCCCCCTGATGGGACCCTGAAGGGGCTCCCACCTCTTCCTCTTACCAGTGGCCACCTCACTCCCTCATGGAACTGACATAGAAATTCACCTTGGGTGGCGGGGGGAGCATACTTGATGTTGCCATGGGTTTGGCCATGGGTTCCTGCCTCTGTAGGAAGAGCAGGGACAGCTGGGTTCCTGCTCCTCAGCAAGCCCAGGCCCTGAGCCTGCAGAGGGACCAGGGAGTTGGTCACCTTCCCCTAGTTAGCGCACATGGAGGTCTCTGCAGGCTGCTCATGATTCTGGTCACAGAAGTGAGAGACACTTGCTCTCAGAAGCCAGCGGGAAGGACGGCCAATGCCTTTTGGCCATAATTGCAGCTAAGCAAGCCATAGGCTTTGCTCCCACATCTGGAAAAATCTGCTTGCGTAGGAAAAGTGTGTGTGTGTGTCAAAGGATGTGTATTTGATGTGCTTTTACTTCTAGTTTTATATTACAAAAAAAAAATGACTACAGAAAAGTTGAAAGAATAGTATAATTAAAGCCCTGTCCCTCCACTTAGATTCAACAGGTAACATTTTTGTCACATTTGCTTTCTTTCTCTTTCTAGATAGATGATAGATCGATGAATCCATCTCTTCTTTTTGCTCAGACATTTGAAGGTTGGACTCTTGCCTATATAGTGTTTTATAGCCTTTTAATTTATGTAGTAATATAATTATAGGACATATAAATATATTCTTGTAAAATATTCAAACATTGAAACAGAATAGAAAATTAGAGAGTAGAAGCAAAAAAAAAAAAAAAAAAAAGCCTTGCACAGGCCCTCCTCAGCCCACCTTCCCAGCCTGAAGCATAGCTGTTTTGTGTCCTTCCGTCCTTTGTCTGTTTATGCAGATGTAGGGCCCTGTTTATGCAGACGTAGATCTCTGTTTAAATAGAAACATATACTTTTGTTATATGTGTTTTTAAACATAATTGAGATCACACTACACACAATGTTTTGCAGTTTGTTCTTTGCTTGGAAATAAGTTTGAGAGCTTTCTATGTTAGTACTTGGAACTCTGCCTTATTCTTTGACTACTCCAGAGTATTCCAGAGAATAGCTGTATAATCAGTTTCTTAACTATTTCCTCTTGATTTCAGCTATTTAATATTATTTTTCCATTATTCATAATGAGGTAGTTAATATCTGTGGAAAATATTTCTTTAAGGTTATGTAGTAGTATTTTTCTTTGACAGATGCCTAGAGGTGGAATGCTGGGTTGGATGCCATGCATGTTTTACATTTGCGTAAATACTGCCAAACTGCTCTTTAACACACACAAACTGCTGCTTCAACACACATAAGCCCCAAGAGATCCCAATTCCCACCACCTTCACCAACGGTGAATTTTATCTATCTTTTTAAGTGTTCACATTCTGATGAATGAGAAATGATTTCATTGTTCATTTAATTTGCATTTCTTTGATTATTAGTAAGGTTAGTTATAGTGTTGGAATTCATGTACAGATGACAATGAAAGCCACTCTGGATAGTTTCTGTAGCTTGACAAGTAGAAAGAAGGTGGGGAAACTGCTAGAATAGGGAAATGTCAGATAACGTGAAAGAGAAGGTACTAGGTTGAGATTCTAGAACTGATTCCCAGAACTCCAACTCAGAAGCCATTTATCAAAGGAGCTGCCTCTTCTGCCATGACCAGGAAATGGGATTCTGGAATTTGTGCCCCAATTGCTGACTTGGCAATGTGAAAGAAAGGAAGATCTCCAGGACCACACTGCCTCAGCTGCCTGATGAATGCCAAGTTCTGCCCATGACACCCACAAAGCTGGAGCCAGCATCCAGACACCAAGATTTCGCCTATGTTGATGCAAGAAAAAAAAAAAAAATAAAGCCCAAATCAAATTAAAAATTAAGAACTCCCTTAATGCATGTGCCACCAGAGTCTGATTTCTTGAGAGGAAGCTAGGTCACATGCAGAAGCTCAGCTTTAAGTGGGCCTGGGATTTGTAGGTATTAGTTTTTCAGGCTTGAGCATGCAGGTGTAAGCAAGCTACAGGTAGTAGGCATGGAGTGAATTAATCTGAAATGTCTGCCAGAATCATATTTTCATGTTTTATGTCTTTTTTCCCTTGTGAATTATCTGATGATAACTATTGCCTTTTTTTTCTGTTTGGGTTATCTTTTTCTTATTAATTTATAGAAGCTTGATGGATTTTCTGAAAAGTAACATTTTATATTATATTAATATCCCCTTCTATTCTTTGTATACATTAAGGCTACCTTCTTTCAATGTTATAAGTTTCATCATATAGAAATCTCAAGTATATATATTTTTATATTTTCTGGTTACTAGATTTTGTAGCTTAAATAAGAAGGCCTCCCTTATTTCAAGATTCCTAAAGTATCCAACTACAATTTTCTCCTAACACCTTTATTTGTTTATATTTAATTCTTTAAATCATCTCTAACATGTGGTATGAGATAGGGCTCTAACCTAATTTTTGTTTTCCCAAATGGAAAACCAAGTGTCCCAGCATAATTTATTGAATGAACATATTTGATCGTACATTAATTTTGCAGAAATTTAAAAAATATAGTGACAGTTTAGCTTTTTTGATGCAAAATCGAGGTAAAGCTTAAAAGGATTAAATTGTCACTTCACACTTTGGTTCTCTTTAAAATAGGGCTTGCCATTTCCTAAAGGAGATATATGACAAGTTAATTCCCCTAATAAAAAAGGGACCTTGATTTAATTAAGGTTTAATTAATCTCTGTTGACTAGCCCTCTGTCTCCTCAGCATCCCTGCCTTGGGCCTTTCCAATCTTAAATCCTTGCTTCTTTCCTAGAAGGGAGGGCACATAATTTGGTTTGGCTGACAAAAGCAGAAAACATGTGCGGCTATCTTTGTCAGCATTTTCTTTATGACATTGTAATAATCTATTTAAGATGCTTCTCTCACCTACTGGCATTTTCCAATGTGGTCACTATTAGAATTTTGTATGGAACAATTCTTTATTGCAGTATATTAAAAAGCTCTGGCCATTAAATGAAGAGTGTACTCTGACACCCCCCCCTTCTTTACTACCCCAGTCATTGTGACTACCAAAAAAATTTCCCACACTTTTCTGAACATACCAGCTCTGCCTCTTAGTTGGAAGGAAGGGAGAGAGGGGGTGGGAAACTGGGAATGAATCAGAAATGACAGGACATCATCACCAGAAGACACCTTCCCAACTTTTTGTTTAATCTCTACGTGGCTTTCAGAGACTATCTTTTCTGGGGGTATAGCTCAGTGGTAGAGCATTTGACTGCAGAGACTATCTTTTCCACAAAGTTTCCCCAAATTCCTTTAGCTGTAGTTCTATTCTTTTTCTAATTCCCCTCCTCCGTGGCATTATCTTTGTATCTCCAACCATCCAGTCATCCATCTGCCTGTCCATGCATCCATTTGTCCATCTATAGTACTTATTTACTAAGGAATTACTGTGCCCCAGGCACACTGGCCTCTTTCTTGCATATGGCCCCATGCCTAAGTGTCTTAACTGGTTTAACATATTGTTATCGCAAGTAAAATCTCATGTCTGATCTACTTTGTATCTCCCAGAGTGCTTTGCATGAGCCTGTATTCCTGCTGAATGCTGGTGGAATGAAAGCTGCTGAATACTAACAGAAGTTTTAATGTACATTCCAAATCTTTATTCAAAGGCAGTAAAAAATTTTTTGAAAGTGCTATTCTGATCTTCACAATATTTACATTATTATTTAAAGACAATTACCCATCATCCCACCACCTTTTCAGAAAAAGATAAGGATGTGACAGTTTTCCTCTCAGCTATTCTAATCTTGTTTCTAGAGGTGATAATGGCTGGCAGTAGTTTGTGGTGTTTCCTTCAATGAAAAAAAAAATGCTTTTTTTCAAATTTACATCCAGATATGCCTATTTGCACTATTATAATAAGAAAGTTAACACATTTTAAGAGCTGGATGAAACATGAATTTGAGAATAAACTACAAATATACACGTAAAAAATTATGATGTTTAAGTCTATGCAGTTTTTTTATAACTACCAAATATATTTTTTAAAGAGTTATTTATTTATACATACAAGAATCGGGGTACAGGCCAGAGTTTTTTGGGGGATGAGAAGATTCACCAGAGACAGAGTGGGAAATAGAACAGGCAGATCAACTGAAATACACTGCTGAGGGGAGCAGCAGGCGAGTCAGGGGAGGTCTGCTGCGCCATGTGGGTCACCTCCTTGGCCGGTGATTGAACTTGTGCAGTAGTGGCTGTGGGGAGCTTCATAGGTTGCATCCTAACCCCTTGCGCCACCAGGGAGGCCCGTACCAAATACTTTTAAACACGTTGTATTCATCTCACTTTCTAGCCCTTTGAAGTAAGCTTTGAGAGGTTGATAGTCAGGCTCCTGGCCATGCTGCAGTAAGGGGATAGCTAGAACTGGAACCTACATTTTCTGCATCCTAATTCATTCTGTTTCTACTGTACAAAGTAACCCTTGAGGATTATTTAGCAATGATTGTTTACATAATAAAATTATTTTTTTGTTTGGCTTCAGAGTCTCAATGTAGAATTTCTTTGAAATGCTTAAGTGTTTTATTACGTTGAAAACAAAAATGATTATTATTTATCAGGTGATCACCATGTGCCAAAACTGATCTGTGCACTTTGCTGGCATTATCTCACTTAATCCTCTAATAACTCTATCACATAAGCAATATTAGCAGCCCTATTTTCAATGAGGAAACCGAGGTTCAGAAAGGTAAATAACTTGTTGAGGGATGGGCAGCTGGTACACACTACGCTTTTTTTTAAAAAAGATTTATTTATTATTCATGCATACATATACTGGGGTACAGGCCAGAGATGTGGGGGGTGAAAGGATTCACCAGAGACAGAGTGGGGAACAAAACAGGTAGACTGACTGAAATACACTGCTAAGGGAAGTAGCAGGCGAGCTAAGAGA
The DNA here is from genome assembly GCF_964194135.1 of Talpa europaea. NCBI lineage: Eukaryota > Metazoa > Chordata > Mammalia > Eulipotyphla > Talpidae > Talpa > Talpa europaea. The sequence continues at coordinate 46,311,113 of NC_140070.1, forward strand.
AGTCTGCTGCACCATGTGGGTAGCTCCCTGGCCGGGGATCAAACTCATACTGCAGTGGCTGCGGACAGCCTCATAGGTTGCGTCTTCACCCCTTGCGCCACCAGGGAGGCCCTACACTGGATTTTGAACCTAGGTCCTTCTGTCTCCCAAGTCTGTAGTCTAACCACTCTATGTTGCAGCAATCGTGTATTTTGCTTGTATGTAACTTTATTCTGTAGAGTAAGAAAAGATGCAAACTTGATATGTGTTCCTCAGATAAAGTAGTTGCAATATGAATGAAGAAAAATAAGTCAACTGTATGAACTATCAATGTAATATTTAGATACATGCTTGAATTAAGAGAGGGAAAACAGCAAGAGAAATAGGAACATGCAAAAAGATTGATTGATTGCGCAAGTGAAAAAGAGAAACTGGGTGACAGGTAGGCAGCAGTGAATGGGAGGAGGGCACTAGAACTGCAGCCCCCTCCACTTCGGCTGGGTCCAGACTACCTGGGGATCTCCCATGCAACCTGGGACTCATTATTCTTGTACTCTGGAGCTGCCCGTACTCCTCTGTCGCTAGCACCTAATCTCCCCAAGCACAAAGCTGTGAGTGGAGAGGAGGGAGTATGTCAACATCACAACATCTCCATAGTCCTGAGTGTGAGTCCCTGAGGGGAATTGGAGGACAACTGAGAACACACACACCAGGGAGATGGGAACGGACAGAAGGTTCTCAGTGGGCAGGCTGTTTCTCTCCGGGTCGGGTTGGGGGCAGTTATGTGGGTCTTAGTTGATGACAGATGTTAGGACATGCCTGTTGGGAAAGAGGCGAGCAAGAGGCTGCCACCTTGCTCATCCTCAAGAAGTCCTGCACAGTTAGATTGTGTGCCAGTGAGTACCAACTATGAGTGTGGTGGCAGGGACAAGGGAATTGCTTTGAGACTAAGATGCCAGGTGGGGAAGAAGTAAGGACAGAGATGCCAAGAGAGTGGAGGCAAGATCACGGCCTGGTTGGAGGAAAACCCCTTTTGCCCTTGGGAGGTGGCACCACGATAAAGGGGATCTGAGTCACCAGGGAAGGCTTGGAATAACTGGGATGGGTTTATACATCAACCTCCCTCACTTCCTTTCCAGTCATTTTGTTGTTTTCAAATTCTCCACCCTTTGCCAGCTCCTCGCCTGCCCATTAGATCCGATTTGTGTTTGTGTTGTGTGTATATGTGCACAATTGGCTCTAGATAAGAATAATATTAGCTAAAGACATAGGAAATTATGATTGATGATTTTTGACCAATTAAAATTTTTTTTTCACATGGTTCGACACAAAAGAGTTAACTAAAATAAAAGCCCACGTAGAACCCTTCACAAATGCATGTCTTGACCCCTGTTCCCCACTCTGTAATTGTCTTGTATCTTATTTCAGTAAGCAGCATGACTGAGACAACAGAGTCGCTTGTACCCAGAGCTGTGGTAGTTGACTAAGAGCCAGATGAAATTTAGCAAGGCCATATCTGGAGAATGGGTGAGATTCTTGCTTCAAGTTTTTAGATGTCCAGAGAACTTGTCTTACTGCTTGCCAGTGTTTCTACATCTACCCCTTACCCTGTGGGTCAGTTAGGTTAGTGTACAGGTGGCGAGATCCTCATAGAACTCAGCTGAGCTCAGAAAACAATTTCAGCAACTGCACTGTAAGGTTTTGTAAGGAACCAGAAGAATTCAGGAGGCCTCAGCAAGCTTGGAGGGCTGCTCCAACTCTCCACCTGCCACTCCCCTGGATCTGCCTGCTTTTCTGCCACCGCCAAGGCCAACACTCACAGTATCTTGAATTCTCACTCCCAAGGTGAGGGCACCTGCTGGGCCAAGTGAGTTACCATTCAACATGGATAACTGTGGGTGGATGACAGACATTCAAGGACCAGCTGCAGAGTTTATGGGGTCAGGAGCAAAATGAAAACATGGGCCCTTATTCAAAAATCTAAGATTATGAGCTACAAGACAGTTACAGCAGGCTTCTGAGTGCAGAGTCCTGTGTGATTACACAGGGTAAGAGGCCATGAAGCCAGTCCTAGCTGGCTTAGGGGCAGAGGCCACAGAGACAAGCTATGTAGTCTCCTTAAGAGACCACCCAACTGTCTTGCCAGACCTTAATCCCTCACTACTTTCCATAGGAACTCATTGATTGGCTGTGACATGACAAAAAACTGGTGAATGAATTTAACTTTGAGTAAATCAGGGTCAAATAAAGAAAGGGAGCTTTGGGAAATGTCTTTCTGGAGCCTAGTGGATCATTCCAGGGTGATGCCTCAATTATCCCAATTACTTAACACAAATATCTGGGAAATGGCTTACTGAAAAAGTCCCCAGACCTTATCATGAGCTTAAGTTAGTGTCACAGGCAGGCAAAATTCCTGATTCTAGCTACTTTTTTATGTAACCAAAGTTTTGAACTGGCTCCCTACATAGCATAAGAGAGGAGTCCACAAGGTGCACTGTCCTGAATCCAAAAAATTCACACAAACCCCTATCCAGCTCCTTGGACAACCCACATATGCAGAATCACTTCCAAGTAGTAACATCTTTATTCAGGAGCTTGTTTCAGAATTTACTACAGGCTCTGCGGCAATTCAAACTTTCTCAAAGGAATTGAGTGCCCTCTGCTGGTGACTATATAGCATTGCTATTGTTTTACTCCTGATGCACAGACTTGAAAACACATCACATGACACCACTGTGGTTCATGGAAGTAAAGTTATGTTATACAGGCACTGGGATTGGTTGAATTTTTAAATGTTTCATGATTCCTGGGTTCTTAATAAAAAAATATTTTTTAGTTATTTCTCTCAATTATAAAAACTAAGGAAACATTTTGAAGCTCTGAATGTACTGAGAGGATTTTCTTCCCATTTCAGAATGGAGTGGTCATGGAGTGTCACCGGGGAGGTCACATGGCCCGGTGAGAGGACACGGTTTGGAATCCACTGACTACTTGAGTGATTTAGAACAAGTTTTTAACTTGAAACAAATTAACTTTAACTTGGAACAAGTCATACAAAGTCACAAAGGACAGTAATATCTAACTAAAAAGTGAACTGCAGGGCTAGAGACCACTCCTCTGAAACACACAGAAGGGTTCGGTTAGCCATGGCTGTCACTACTATCACCTATATTCTTATGAAGTGGGTAGATCCTCAACCCAGATTCTCTGTGTCCAGAGGACAGAGGCTGCCTCTCTATTAGCATCTGGCTTGGCCTGAGTCACAAAGGCAGCACTTGCACTGGGCACCCTAGTCTAAAACCACACCATGATCAATGATGCTGGCTTCATGAAATACACTTCTCACTGGGTGCATCTGGACAATTTTAAGTTATCAAAGTCCCCTTACATCCATCTTGCTAATCCTAGCCACCACTGTATTTTCCTTGAGCCAGTGCAAAGCTTTCCAAATTAAATCTTTTCAGTTCTACTGCACTATATTGCAGCTGCAATTAGAAATATGTGGACACTGGGGTGTCCTTTGTCTCTCTCTCTCTTTTTTTTTTTCTTTTTCCTTTGTCTCTTAAGGAGACTCACAAGCATTAGCACACTCATGAATGACTTCAAGTGGGTGAGGACCTCTACTCTTCAGTCCTTCTGGGTTGCTAGCCTTAGATGCCAACGGGGCCCTTGAAGGTGGTGGCCCCAATGCATGGGTGTCTTTGCCACAGCTGGAAGACTCAGTGTCAGCTTCAGGTCTAGGACTGGGCTGTTTTTTCCTTCAGTTATCAAAGGACAGGCACTGTGGGGTCTTTATTCTGAGATGAATGATTCTAGGCAGGATATTGATGTGTAGTAAGATTGGCCTGCATGTTTCTGGATTACCAAAGAGTTGTTACAACTGTTTCTGGTTGAAAACCAAAAATCAGTTAATTTGTTTTTTTATGCATTTTCAATGAGGGATATAGAAGTATAAGGCATGAACTCTTCCTGCAGAGTTTACAATCTGGGTAGAGGACAAGAAAGACACTACTTTACCCAGGCAAACAATTCCAGGAGATAAACGTCTGTGAATGTGTTTTGCAAAATACAAATTCTTAGACAAATGTATAACCACTGAGTTCACAGTGTTTCAGTTATATCTTCAAGGGCTGTATCATGTCACTGGATAAAACCAGTGTTCCAAGTAGTCAAAGATCTTATTCCAGGGGCACCAAAGGAGGCTGTAGGGACATAGGGCAGAGGTAACTATCAGACAATTTTTTAATGGGTAAACGTATCCAAAGTTTGAAAATACCTTGGGGAATCTTAGGAATCCTAGCAGTCAATGAGTGGGTTCTTTACATATCCATTATATCTACAAGCTCCACTCACATTCACTTAGATTGCTTCTTAGGGCGGGGTACACAGGAAGTCAATAATTCTTGTATCAGCTCCTCTTTGCCTTTTCCTCTCATATCTTTAATCACCTGTGTCACAGGACACACATAAGTAGTGTGCTAAACTCTGATAGTAAAGCAAAACTAGAGTTAAAGGCAAATATTTATCCAAATCATGTTCAAATACAAGCTAGTGAATGAAAAACTTAGGTTCAAAGAGCCAAATACTCTGCATTCCTAAGAAGTATCAAATCAGTTTCTCCCTCTGTAAGGATTTCTACATTGTACTTTTTCGCTACAAACTAAGCAGGCATGCATTTTCTGATCTACCACTAAAAGATCTGAATTAGGAGACAGAAAAAAAATTTTGCATCTATGTATTTTTTTCTCCAAATCCATCAATGAAAAAGGAGTCAGGGATCAGTTCCCTATGGGGGGAACATTCTCATGGAGGTACTGTAAGGCTAAGTCTGTCCACTTCATTTCTTGTTCTTTAACAGATTCTGTGGTGCCACCGTTGTCCTGTTCAGGTTCAGGAAGCTCGTTCTGAAAAGGTACAATGGCCAATCAGAATGATGGTACACTTTACATTAACAAACCCCTTAAAACTCAAGAGCTCTTAGATTGAAAGTCTGCTCAGTCCTAGAAACAGAGGGCATAAGTGAAAGAAGGGCATTCTGAAGGAAGAGCTAGAATAAAAAGATATGAGGAGAAATCAGAAGCAGCTCTCAAAGTGTACCCTGGTCCATGTCCAGTAGGGGATGACAATGTGATGACTCCAGCACTTGCGCAGAAGGCAGTGTGGCAGAGGTGAAAGGTACAAACTCCCAGAAGTGACTGGGATTTGAGTGTATGACTCTACCATTTAATGGGTAACCTGGGCAAGATACTCAAACTCTTGGAGTCTTTGTTTCTTCTTGAGAGAAAAATAGTAGCCATCGCCATGAAGGACTGCTATCAGTACTAAACAGGTAGTTTAGTCAAGGGTAAGTATAGTTTTCAGTATTCTGCATCCATTACTCAAGGAATATTTGTTTTTATTACTACTGAGTAGGAACACTGAAATAAGCTGACACTAAATCTTTTTTTTTTGGGTGGGAGGCTGCTTTAACACAATACTACATTGGCTGGTATATTCCTTAAGTACAAGAAATGTATTCAGAAACTATCTTGTACTCAACATGCCTATATAATAAAAGAGGTAAGTGGGGCACACTAAAAAGAAACAGAATAGCGATCTCCCCCTGGTGGTGAAGCACAGTAACATGCAATATCGTAAATGGCCATCCCATGTTGTTTTAGCCGTTTTCTTAAGATGGTAAACCATGGGCCACACTTAAAAAGAGTAAAATCTGGAATAGTTTCCTTATATATTGATTTTCAAACTTTATTGAGAAATTTTCATATAACATTGTGTAAGTTTAAGGTGTACAACATGATGATCTGAATCTTAGGTTACAAAATGATTACCACAGTAAGGTTAGTTAATACATTCATCACCCCACTCAGTTACCTTTTTTGTGCGTGTGATGAGAACTTTTCCCCTGATATTTTAAATTTAAATTTATTACTACCAGGACTCTGGACCAGAGTTCACAGATACATAAAATCATGAGATAAATAGCTGTTTTAATTAACTATATTACTTTTTTTTAGGTTAGCAAACTATTACTTAATATCCATACTTACCATTTCTCACTAGATTCCAATTTGCAGTTCAAGTATATATACATACATAGAATTTAAAATCATGCTCAATATATATGAAGCAATTTACTTAAAATATGCACAAGTATATCTGAATCACCTACATCGTGCTCTACAAACAGAAGACTGAGATTCAAACAGAACAAATTAAAAAAAATCATTTATTACAAAGCGATAAAACACTCAAACTTAAAGTTTGGCTCCAAAACTTACTTACAGCTGACAAAACATAAACAGGACCTTGGTTAATTAATTGTTTAAATCAGAGGTAGCAAGTTTGCTTCATTTCGTCCCATTTGTGATAAGCTTTCTACAATACAGTTTTCATATTGTAATGCCAACAAAAAAAATTACATGTGCTTGGGAAATAACGTATCATAAACATAACCATCTGTTATGGTATACTACAAAAAGGGTTGTAATTCTTTGCAACTACTCCTATGAAAAGGTCCAGTCTATTTCCCCCATCTTGGATTTGAGTAGCCATGTGGCTTGCTTTGGCAGAAAGAAAGCAGCTGCAGTGCCCGTGGGCCAGGTGGCTTCAGTTTCTTCTTACGCTACTCCTACAACCTGAGAGGCCACATGAAGAAATCTGGACTAATCTGCTGGCTGGCTGAGAGACAGTGGCCGTAGTCACCTCATCATGCCAGCTCACTGTCTGCTAATTGCCAGGTGTGTTCAAGTGTCCTGAGTTACCTCCAACCAGCCTGCTCTTGGCTGACTACAAAACATAACCATCCAGCAGAGACTGGCAAAGCTGGTGAGGACCAGCAGACCCTATTAGTTAAGCTATAAAATCATGAGATAAATAGCTGTTTTAAGCCACTACATTTCAGGATGATTTGCTATGCAGCATAAGCTGATATACTGCTCAGAATCACAAGACATGGGAAAAGCCAGGGATTAGCTGCAGAACCAGGCTATACTGGAAGTCAACACACTCACTCTCCAAGTCCTGTCATAAACATATCCAGAGTTTGGCAATTCCCCTCCACTTTCTCACTTTTGTTCAGGTCCCTCTTGCTTGCCTAGACTACTGCAATAACAGGTGTCACTATCCTGTCACTTACCCCTTTCTCCATATCAAACATTCTCTGATAATGCTGCAAAACTTACTTACTGAAACAAAATTTCACCCTGGCAGACTTCTATTCTGAAGACCCCTCATTCCTGGATGTCCCCAGGATGAGGTCTAAGTATGGGAAAAACACTCCTTTTGAAATCTGGTTCACACCCAACTTACCTGCCTCCTTCTGTGACAAATATTCTCCCTGTCCCACTGAATGCCTCACCAGGTCCCAAAGTATTTCAAAACTCTAAGCCTTTGCACATCTGTCCTTTCTGCTGGAGTGTCCCTGTCTACCCCCACTAAACTTCTGGGTTTCCCTTATAACCAGTATGACACTTCTCCAAAGTCATTCCTGATGCTCAACAGACAATTAGCCACTTCCTTTACTATGTAGTTGTTCACAAGTACTACTTAGAGCACTTATTATAATTTTTATTTATATATGCTGCCTCGCTAGACCCCAGGGGCAGAAACTGTCATTTTATGTTCACCTAGTCCTATGGCACACAGTAGATTTAAAAAAAAAAAAAAATGCCTGTCTAATGAGAGGGCAAATGTTTGTCAAATGAACAAAAGTTCTCAGCATCTATAATCTCACAGACCTAGGTGTAAAGTCCAAGTTATCAGTTACCAGCCTCTTGGGCACATGCCCCTCTGATCCTATCTCCTCCCTATAAAATGGAATTTTCGGGTTTTTTTGCAAGGTTGTTTTAAGGAATAGAGATTCAATGTCAGATTTCAACATTGGTGTATGGTATAAAACTGTTATTGAATAAATGGCAGTTATAATTCTTAATATACTCTTTTTTGGGTATTATTTTCCTAAACTAAGTTGTGACTTATTCGTTGAACACATTATTATCTCTTATTCTGAAATGAAAATGTGGGTGAGTTGAATTTTATTTCTCTATAAATAGTAGAAGCATCAGTCTACCAGCAAGCTTTTATTAACAGTTCTTTTCAGGGCAATAGGCATGCTTTAAAGAAAAACAGTCCCTAGGGTCTATTCTCCTTGTTCTATGACATAAATAGGACTTTTAATAAGCATTCATACAAGCAAAACTTAACCTTCTTGCAGGACAGTTTTCCAAAGTTTAGGAAAAAAAGAGTATTCCAGGAGACTATTGGTCTAAATGCAAAAGAAAAGCCAGGTATCTTCCCAATATTTTTCAGGGAACCTAGTTCCCTGAATGTGAACTTCTAGAAAAATGCCAACAGACTGACAAGCCACAGGTAGAGAAGAAACATAGCTTATATGCCTTCGTTTTTTTCTCCTTACCACTTTATGCATTAAACTCTCATCAGGCTTACTAGTTTTGGCATGGTGGACAGAACATACCATGGTTCAGAAAACTTGGGTTCTAGTCATGGTAGGATCTCTAAGTGAGCCAGTCATGTCAACTGTCTGAACCACCTTTCATATCTCAAGTAAAAGACTTTGCTAGATGCTCTCCAGTGGTCTCTAGAGTTAAGAGGACACCACAGCTTTCATTCCTTGGTTTTAATAGTTTATCTGTTCATTAATATCCCACCTCTATGAGGGTCTCCCAGATGATACATTTAACCTATTTTCAGCACAAATCATAACCTACCAGTGGTATGGCAACATCTTCATAAGGCAGCTTGTCTTCTCGCCAAGCATCATCAATCAAATCCAAGATCCTTCCATCTCTTTGTACTTCACTGTCCATTCTCTTGCAGTTTTAATCTTGTCAGATCTATAAATCAAATAGATTATATCTTAAATATGAGGACTGAGGAGATGGTATAATCCTGAACTAGGATTCCTTAGGATTTTTTAGCCAGGAGGTGTCTTTTGGCATAACATCACTAGGGTTAAGACTCCTCTGGTCACGCGACAACTTAATTTTAAGAGCATGATCCCTCTTCCTCTCAAGCAGAAGTATAGGCCAGACAAACACAGTGAAGCTGATAGACCAGTCTCAGAGTATGACAAGGGGCAACACATCTGAGGGCCTTGTTTACAAGACCACAGTAGATCTGGAATGCAGCTTTTCTCTCCTAATTTTCACATTCAACTTTCCTGTTCCAGATGCTTATGATGTGTCTCTGATTCATAACTAAGTCACTTTTCTGGCCCCTCTAGCCTTTTCTGCACCATTTTACAAAGGTTTCCACCTGCCTTGGCTCCTATCTTGGTGCTCTTAAAGGCAGGAGCTAATGAACATCCTGAATATGCCAAGTGATCAACCACAGACACAAATCCTCAAGACAAGATGTTGGCAATTATACTTGTTAGGCAACTGGCTCCCTTCTTAATATAGCAGCCAAGTTGAGCTCTGAAAGGATCACCTCCGGGTGAATAATAGTGGAAGGAACCCAGTTTCTGTGCGCCATTGGGGTTCCTTCCCAATTCTTAATGCTGTCCTGGTTTCAGTGCCTAACCCAAGTGGTCTAGATGCTTACTTAGCTCCTTGATCATGGCCGATTCCCTGTTGTTCTCCTAAACTGCTGCAGATAGCTTGGAAGGTAGCTCTGGGTTCCCTGAATCTGACTGCAAGATGGCCAGAATACTTGGGTCATAATTATATAGGTTGGGGTGGAAGAAGGATTTTTATGCCCACTAAAGAAAAAAGTGCCCAGCTACTTGTGCCAGTAGTGAGCCAAATGAGGCCTGTTTCACTCAAGAATTAATCCAGTACTCTTTCTGGTATAATTCAAAGTGAAACAACCCGTAATTAGGAAAGATACACACAAGGAGTCCTTACTCTCAGTTTCAGATACAATTTTGGAATTTTTGTTCTACAAACAAAAATTTCCTGCTGCCCTCCTTTTTTCTACTGCCAGTCCTCTCTCCTCGATGCTCTGAAATAACCTTTTCCCTGCTCAAACCTGCTGATTTTCCCAGGACTACACAGATTTCATCTTTTTGGAATTGTCTCAAAGCACTCCATCTGCCCTGGAAAAGCTTTGTGTTTTTATGATCCATAAAGAACTTAAGCCAGCTTTGTGACCAAATGTTCAGGTATTACTGTCTCCAACAGTAATGTGTACATATTGCGTGAGTGATTCTTTAGCACACCTTTCCCCAATTTGGCTTCAATCTTTTTTCACCTGCCCCTCTTCCAAACACTTGTCACCCTTCCCAGCCTTTGCGCTTAAGTCTCTTTTCCCCAACACTAAAACCTGCTTTTCCTTCCAAATTCAACACAGGCATCAGCGCAGGGGTCCACATCACATTTCCAGAGTTAAGGTGCCGAAAGGCTAGGCTGTTACTAGACAGACAGAACACCGTCACTGTTCCAAGCACTTGTCAGGCTTGACAGACTAAACCACCCACCCATTTCCTGAACACACGTCTTACACATGTGGCAGTCCCAGAGTCTGGAAGTCTCTTTATTCTTCCTTTTCCCCCAGCTAACTCCTCGTCAGTCTAAAAACGTAGCTCTTGGGTCGCCTCCTTCCCCAAATCTTCTCCTAGACCCAGGTGGAGCGCGGTAACCCGTCTCTCCGCCCACCCCGCGCTGGCCTGGGCGCAGTAAACGGACCCAAAGGGGAGCTCGTGACACTGCCTGAGGCAGGCGCAAGTTTTATCCACCTCTGCGCTTTCAAGCTCTGTAAACACAAATTTACACGATGAAAACAGGAAGGCCTTGGCCCCGCACTAGAATTGACCCTCGCAGGCCACCGCCCTCCGTCCAGGTGCGTGAGCCCGCCCCCCGCCGCGGCTTCCGGCCCGAGGCTGGCTAAACCAAACGTGGAGGCGGGGGAGGTCCCGGGCCGCCGCTCCAGTCCCTTTCCGTCCGACCCTACGGGCGGTCAAAGAAGCGATCATGAGCGCGCAGTGAAGACCCCGGCCTCCGCGACGGGAGTGGGAGCAGTCCGCCGCTGAGGAAGCACGCGTGCCCGCTCCTTCAAGAGCCGTAGGCTTGGCGCGCGGGAAACCCTTACCGGCACCCGGCCCAGCGCCGCACCCGCTGACGTCAAGCCCCGCCTTCGCGTCGATGCCCGGATGTGGGTGAGCCCATCGGCTTGCGCGGGGGGACAGTCTGGGAAGACGTTTCAATTAAAAGTGAGAGGGCGGTGGGCGGAACGAACGTGCCGACGCCAGAGCCTGGACGTCAGGTTGGCGCTGACGCGCGTGCGCGCCGCCGGGGGCGGGGGAGGTAACGGCGGGAAGGCTCGGGGGCGCGCTCGCGGCCGCGCTGTAACCGCATGTGCGCACGTAGGACTGTCGAGGGCTGGGCATGCCCTGGGCCCGGGGCCGCCGAGGCTCCGGGGATGCCGCCCGCCGTGCGGCGGTGTGGGCCCGGGCTGCTGGCCACCGCCGCCCGCTGGCCTTCGGGCCCGCCCCCGCCGGCCCGGGTCCGCTCTGGCTCTCCGCCCGCCGGCCTCGCCGCGTACGCCCAGCCCACCTGCGGAGGCGGACGTGGCCCTCCCCGGCGCGCCAACCGGGCCCGCCAGGTGGTCAGCCTCTCCCGGGAGGGAGGGCGTCGGGGGGGGCGAGCTGCCTTCGTGGCCTCATCGTCCCCGGCGGAGCGAGCCGCGGGCCTGCCTTCCTCTTCAGGGGAGGGACTGTCGGCACAGCCCTCCCGCCTAGGCTGCCATATCTGGTTAGCTTCCTAGCCTTGTTGCGATTTAGGTCGTTGACGGCAGGTGATAGTGATCCGTGTATGGCGAGGAGTTCAGCAGTTTTTTAAAAGTGGGTTGGTTTAAAAACTTGTAATGTTGGCACAGGCGGCACAGACATGTGGCAGACATCGCGAAGGACTGAAGTTGGGGAATCCCGAACTGACAGATCGCCCCACACAAATCAGGGATTGGAAATAAAAAGTGGGCTTCAAAGGACGGTTCCTTAGGAACATTTTTATTATGAAGATATTTGAAGAGCGTAAATCTAGAATGTGGTTTTTCTTAAGTCCCTGATGAGCCTGATGTCAGCGACTGGTCTACATTTGTGGTGATAGTTATTTGCACAAGGTAGTTTCCTTGAGCTTTGCAGCTGATTCCTTAAACCAGTTTATTATTATTATTTATTTATTTATTTATTTATTTATTTATTTATTTATTTATTTTGTGGGCCCCTCGCGGCGGCCGGGGAACGAACCGGCGCTGCAGAGGCTGCGGGCAGCCTCGCAGCCCGGCGCTCAACTGCTGCGCCACCAGGGGAGGCCCAACCAGTTTTTTATTTTTTAATTATTCCTTTTAATAAAGTATGTGTTGGGTAGGTGCCCCCCCAATGCTTACTTTGCTTTATAGACAAAAGAGATCATAGGGCTCATCCCATGAGCTTCAGTATTTACATTTATATTTAGCTGTGCGTATATATTTTCTTGAGTGTTTATCCCTAGCTTGCCCTTTGACTATCATTATCAGTGATCAGTACAGTAAAAAAAGGCTGACATTAAAATGGGTTAGAGATTTGTAAACCTTCAGATAGCGTTAGGACCTCTTAACGTGTGTAGACTCATAATTTTCAAATTATTGGTAATTGTTATACTGATGCCATTTTCCTCTCATTGGAAGGGTAGAAGACCTTTACTTAGTCCTGGTTCTCATGTGGTGTGGTGACTGATGATGACAGCAGCCAGTCTATTATGTCAGTTTCTGGTTTTAAAAAAAGAAGTCAACTTGATTTGAAATTCACCTAAAGCTGACATTGACATAGATCTCGAGAATTGAGGTTTTGATTTTTTATGTTACTTTAGGATTTTTCCCTCTCCAAGGACCTAGTTTTTTTTTCATTAGAAAATCCATAGTGCTGTCATCACAGATACACAGATTAATATAAAATCTGTAAATGTCAGTATTCAGTCTATGTTCAGAGTTACCCAGTTACACCATTATCTTCTTATAAGTGTACTTGTTTGGATCAAAAGCCTGTAGAAATCCACGTGTGGAATTTAGTTGGTATACCTTTTAAGTCTTTTAATATGGCAGTTCCTGACCTCCCATTTCTCCCCTGAATATTCTAAATTTAAGTGCATTTTCTCTCTAGTTAGATCTAGAATTGCAGTGTCCTGTATAGTAACCATCAGTTATCTGTGGCTATTTAAATGAATTAAAATAATATTCCATTGGTAGATAAATATTCAGCTGGTCCCCTATTGATAGACAGTTGTGTTTTCCTACAATTATAAATAGTGCTACAACATACAGCCTTGTGCATGGTGATTTTGTATTTTTGCTGTGTATCTTTGGGATAGATTCCTGGGATCAAAGGGTAAATGCATAGATATTAGTTGTTAGGTATTGCCCAGATCTCTATAGTAGTTGTGTCATTTTGCACTCCCACCCACCATGTATGTGAGTGCCTGTTTTCCCCTAGCCTAGTTGTCAGAGTAAATTGTCCAACTTCTAATTTTTGATTAATCTAATACAGAAGAAAGAATAACCCAGTGTAGTTTCAATTAGTATTTTCTAATGTGAAGCAAGGTTGAGCATCCTTTTCAATGTTTAAGATCATTTGCATTTTTTTTTTTTTCTGGGCAATGGTAACATTTATTGTTTATTGGAGCAGCCACAGTTTATTAGTCATAATATATCTGTCAGTCCAGGGTGTGTGTTTGCAATAACACCAAGACCAGTAGAGGGCAGAGCATTGCTATCTTCTTTTAAACAATTCTTGCTAGGTAGGCACATCCCATCTTTCAGCATACATTTATTCATAATTCTATCCAGAGTTTTAATTTTCTCTCACTGTCCTATTTTATGAGTAATTTGATCACGGTCATATAATATGAATATTTTTCCTGATCTGTAAAACAAAAAAAGGTTAAATTGGAGACTGTTAGGTCCTTTCTAGCTCTTAGGTTCCAATTCGTTAATGAATTTCAAAGTTTTGTCCATTATCAGATAATCCTGTTTGGACTCTTTTCCCTCTAAGATATAAAGTATGTTTTTCCTTGCTTCTTACACTTGGTGAAAAAGGCCTGTATTTCTTTTAATCATTCTAGACCAGATTTCACTGATTTAAAAGTCTTCATTCCAAAGGACCATTACAATAAATAATGTCTGTTGATGTGCTTGTGTAACTATGGAAATACTCAGATTGTCCTATATTAGTTGTAGAGCTACAGTTTCCATTTAATGTTAGTAGCAATTGGTAGCGGATCATCAGGCTGTAATTACTTAAATATGTATTTAATATGAACAGAGAATGTCTAACTGCAGAATTATCACATGGTGCAGGCAAAGAAGAATATAGAATGACATACTACATATAGTTGAATGAGGGTCAGCTTGGTCAGGAAAGGAATCACTGATGTAGCTATGACAAACTCAGAAAAATCAGTCCTTTATTTACCTGATCCTGAAGGGGCACTGATGGTGTTGGTGTTTGGCAGCTACTCAAGCAGCCTTCTGGTATTGTTAAACACATCACATTAGTAAGATTAACTTTACCCTCCCCCTTTGCCTTTAAAAAAAAAAAAAATAACAGAGATCTCAGTCTTAGTCTGAGAGCATTATTTTGATTCCTGAAATGGCGTCTTGCCCAGGTGTAGACTATGCATCTTCACTACTGTACTGCTGCCACCAGGTGGACATGGTGACGATATACTTCACTTTATATTTTTTCTTGTGTTAGGACTTTCTGATTTGGTTTGATTTTTGCTGCCAAGCGGCAGCTACTAACTAGAGAAGTCTGTGCTGATTAATTAAAGATATGGAATATTGTAAAACATCTGAATATTTTATATTGGCTGAGGGTGTGAAGTCACACCACCTAGGTTTGAATCTGAGGATTACAATTCACAACCTATTTGGATTAGTTTACCAAATAGGTTACTGAACCTTTCAAGTCTCAATTTCCTGAGAGTAATGGTATCTGTATTTTTTTTTAATCTGGAACATTTCATGAATTTTCACATCATCCTTGTGCAGGGGCCATGCTAATCTCTTTGTTGCTCCGTTTTTAGTGTAAGTGCTGCCTTAACGAGCACAAGTGTCTTTTATGAGTGTTGAAGAGATTGAACTAGACAATATAATAAAGACAGAACAGATTCAATGACTTTTAGCTTTTATTCTAAATATTGCTAATTATTAAAGAATATCTGGAATACATAATGCATTATATATTACCAAATGTGTATTACTAGTGTATATTACTAAATATATCAATGTCTAATGTGACCCAAGGAAGTATAATTTTATTAATAGTATTTTTTAATAACTAGTTCCAATGCCTTTAGGATTAGCACTTTCCTACATATTGAATAAATGTCCATCTATAGTTATTAGAAGCATGCTATTTATAGTATACATTTAATTGGCTATTAGAATACCATGCAAAAACTGGAAGACACCTTGGAGAGCATAGTTCATGCTCCTCATTTTACAGATGCAAAAACTTAAGTTCAAAGACACAAAGCTACTTAGTTGCAGAGCAGAACTATGTCCTGGCTCCCCATCTACACAGTACTGTGAACCTGGTACTGCCGCTCAGTTGCCATACAGTGGACCAAAACATGGGCTCTGCAATGTCTTATAATTGTATCCTGATTTGGCAAAGTGGAGTGAAACAAATTTTTTTTCTTTAGGTGTTTATTTTATCTAATATTGGTGTGATATGAAGGATAACCTGACTGGGGAAAAAAAAAAAACTTCTCTGGCATATATATATATTTTTTAATAGAGTCATGTTTTATTTATTTATTTATTTGTTTGTTTGTTTTGTTTATACATGCACTGGGTACAGTCAGAAGCGTGGGAGGGTGAGAGAATTCAGAGCCAGAGCGGGGAGCAGAGCAGGCAGAAGGACTGAAGTACACTGCTGAGGGGAGCAGTGGGCAGCAGGAGAGGTCTGTGTGCCATGTGGGACCCTCCTCTGGTGGCTGGGGAGCAGCTGGGGATTGAACCGTCGCCGCAGAGGCCGCGGGCAGCTTCCCAACCCAGCGCTCAATCGCTGCGCCACCGGGGAGGCCCTCTCTGGCATATTTATGCATGGATAGCGAAATATTCCTGTTAGTAAATTGAGAAATAAATGCAAATAACATGTAGTGTTATTTTCCAGTCAGTTCTCTGTGTCTCTGGGACACCCTCTGTGTGCCTCTGTCACTGCATTTATCACACTTGGGGGACATTTTTGGTTAATTTTTTTCTGCACCTAACTGGACTCTTAGTTCCTTGAGAAGGGCCACATCTTTTATCACTATATATCTAGTGATTGGTACAATCTGGAATTCTTTTTTGATGAAAGAATCCCCTTTTCGAAACAATGTAATTTGTAGAGAAGGCATTAGGGCAGTGGGGCGGGACCACACTATAGTCCAAGGACCATTATTCATTCAGGGTTGAGCCTTTGAAGACTGGGGGGGGGGGGGGGGGGGGAGGTGGGGGAGGCTGTTTCTCAGGAGTGAGAAGTTGTTTGACATTGATTAGCATTTCAAAGATTTGTAGTAAGAGGTGCGAAACCTACTGTAGGTGCTACTCATCTCGGCCTTAGAAATATATTTTTTAAAAGATTTGTTTATTTATGCATACGAGAGCTGGGGTAAGGCCAGAGATGTGGGGGGTGAGAGGATTCACCAGAGACAGAGTGGGGAACAGAACAGGCAGACCAACTGAAATACACTGCTGCGGGGAGCAGCAGGCGAGACAGAAGAGGTCTGCTGCGCCATGTGGGTTGCTCCCTGGCCAGCTGGGGGGATCACACTCCTGCTGCAGAGGCTGCGGATTGCTTCATAGTGCAGTGCTTAACCCCTTGCACCACCAGGGAGGCCCTTGGCCTTAGGAATTTAAGGGTGGTCTTTCCTCGGTCTAATTTTCCTGTCATTATGGTGTGTCTTTCCCTTTTTATGGCACTCTGTTCTGTCTCCCTTCCCTTTCTCTGCTGGGCTCTGCTCTGCAGTTCTCCAACTATGACTAGCCTGGGGTGGGGCAGAGCGGGGGTGGGGGCACGGAGGGCAAGTAATTGGAAGGGGAGTTGAGATAATTTTAGCCCAAAGCATCCAGCATTTGCCATGGTGAATTGCTACACTAATTTCCGGGGCTGCAGGAATGACTGAAATTGTTTTTTTATTCTTGAGGGATGAATGTAAGGAATAAGGGTATGAAAAAAACTCATTTCTGATGTAGTATAGCCCCTCTGAAAGAACTGTTAAACACTAGGAGCAATGAGGTGCAGAAGAGAGGAGGGCCCACACAGCAGCATTTTAGGAGTTGGGTTTTTTTTAAGAAGATTCACAGGCCTGTCATCTCAAGGGTGAATAGGATCTCCTGTGATGGACCACAGACTTCAAGCTACATATCTCCTCTGATGTGTAAGACACCTAAGTTCCTCTCATTTTGTAAGAGGGGTTTGTGTCAGTGCCCTCTGCGTCTAGTGCCCTACCTCCTCCCTGGCCCACCATTACATTAGGAAGTGGGATACAACACTGAGGTGTTTGTTTTCAATCATGTGGGGAGAGTACCAACAACAATTTAGCTAATTTTAAGTAATTTTTTTGAGTCTGAAACGTATTTGATCCTAATATTTCTTGAAGTAATAATACCCCTTGACAGTTTCTGTAGTTATCCTCAGCAGTGCTGCATTTTCTTGTTAATTATATGCTTTCATTCACATTCTTAGGCTTATAAGTTGGCATGTTAGAACTTAAAACATGAATTTTCTCTGATTGATTCTTTTCGTTTTCCCAGTTGCCAAAACAAAGGGGATTTGGTGATGGAGGCTTTATTGGAAGGAATGCAAAACCGGGGACATGATGGGTAAGTTTGCTTTTGACCATAAGCTTCTCACTTAAATTTGTAAAATCGTTTCCCAGCTAGCTTACTTGCTTCCCACGCTTTTTATTTTGGCCACCTGAGAATATGGTATAAACTTACTTAGATTTTTCCTGAAGCCTTCCCTAAAATATGACAAAAGAGCTAGTTATTGATTATGGAAGTCTTTCTCATAGTTCAGCTTATGACTTTATTCCTGTGTTTGATGAAATGACTTAGGCTTTTGATTGGCTAATTAGAGGAAGACAATATTATTGATATGAACATTAAAAAGAAAAGTTCAGAAATCCTATTCTTTACTTCTTATAGTTTGTTTATTCACAGTGTTCTACCTTCGTTAAGTTTATCTGCTGTATGTTTATGTGTGTTAGATGAAAAGCCACTTGGACAAATGATCTTAAGTTTCTGTTCTTATTTATAGTGGATTTTTGACATCCTGCGAAGCAGAACTACAGGAGCTTATGAAACAGATTGATATAATGGTGGCTCATAAAAAGTCTGAATGGGAAGGGCAGACACATGCTCTAGAAACTTGCTTGGATATTCGTGAACGGGAACTTAAGTCTCTCAGGGGTCAGTTGGATGAGAAACACAAAGAGGTAAAGCAGTTGATTCACTCCTCTTTTAGATACTTTGACCTTGACTTTTATATTAAATGTTTCTTAAATATTTGTTGAAGAAAACATTTGTTTGTCAAGTTAGTTTTTATATTGTCTTTTTGTCTGATGGTTTCTTATAGAAGGAAATTTCATTGTGAAAATGCATAAAAATATGAATATTTAAGGATCTTGTTACCTTGATCACATATAACACTTGCATAACCTCTTTAAGAAAATGCAGAGGGTGTCACAGGATCTTTATGTAACCCCCATCCTATTATGTGTCTATATTAACATTCAATTTAGTGAAAGTTATTTTTTATCTTATTGTAGCTTGTAACTAATGCAAAAAGCAATGTTAAGGTCAAAATTCAAGAATTTGCTTTTTTAAGTTAAATTTAAATCAAAATTTAGAAGAACACTTCAAAGGCTTGTATGTACCCTTGTTGAAAATTAAGAGAAAAGGAAAAAAAGAGGAAAATAAAAATTATTTGCAATCTCACCATATAGATTTTGGAGTTTTGGGGGGAAGGTTTAATAATTGCTAATTAGTAAGAAGCAACACACTGATATTAGAAGGGAAGCAGAAAATATTTTCAAACGCAAGCATTGCCCTTAAGTTTCTGGCATGAATGTCCATCTCAGAATGACTGGAAGGATTGTAGGGAAATAATGGTTCCAAGCCCTACCTTAAGGGACTTTGTAGTCCCTAGACTTGCTAGTAGGATTGTGCTCATAAGTGCTGTCAGTCAGGATATCCAGTTACACTTTCGTGGGTCGTACACTTTGAGATTGTGAGTCTGGTTATGGCACTTCTCAGGAAAATTTAGAAATGTTTCATGAAACAAGGGAAGAGTTTGGTTGATAAAAATGTTTTTATGTTTTTCAAGAGATTTTTGATTGTAGGCTATTTATACTTTGTGTCAAAGTAAAACATAGTAATATTGGCCATGGATATCATCTACTAAACTGGAATTTATTTTAAAATTTGTGTAGACCTCTTAGTATTTTAAAATTTGTGTAGACCTCTTAGTATTTTAAAATTGCACCGCAAACAATGATAATTGCATGAGATGATAATCATATTTGATTTTTTAAAATAATCACAATTTAGGTAGGGTCAGTGCTCCTTCTCCTACTGTAGCTTCCATCTATTTCTTCTAGGGTAAAACAAAAGTAGTTTTGCTTATTAAGTTAACATGATAATGGCTTCCTACTTAAGAAAAGCACCATGAATATACATTATGTATATACAGTATACACTGTGAATATCTAAATCAGTACTTGTGTTAGAAATACATTGAAGAAATTCCTGTGTGTTTTTGTGTGTGTGATCATGACCATATTTAGTCACTCTTGAGTCTGTCTGAACTTATTCCTGTACGTTAGTTTTGATGTCAGGGCCATTATTACCATTATTTAATACCCTAAAGAGAAATTAAAGGCATGGAATGGATAGGTTTGATGGTAAGGACTTGAAGATTACACATTTGGCCTGGGGACATAAAAGAAAATTTGAAATTGCAGCTGTCTGGCCTATTTGCTGCTTCATTGATTGGCTGCTGAAAGTTGATTAAATTCCTCAAAGTAAAATGCTTTTACCAAACCTAGTAATGGGAAACTATTCTGTAGAATTTTTCTGTGAAATAGTATTGGTAATACTATGTTCATAACCTACTTTGAACGGTACCTGATATAAGGTCTAGAAAATAAGACTTTTAGTTTTTGTCATTCTTATTTATTTGAAAGTTACAAGCCTACAGGCAGGCACTCTGTGGTATAAACCAGTGCTGCTCAAATGATAGATACATGATGAGATAAAAGTTTGCACCAGAATGTAAATCAGTACATTGCAGCTCCTTCATTTCATAGAAAGTTTTGCTACATAAAATTGTCAGTTGCACTAAACAGTGTGTTTCATCGCATAGTTGATTTACATTCTACCTCATGCTCCTTATCTGCTACTGGATTGCTGTTTGTGATCAGCTCTAGCTTGCCTGCAGATCATACCATACAGACAGAGTACTAGGATACACAACTCATTTTGTGAGTGAGTGCTTTATGTGTTTTCTGATTACACTGTTGGGATTGGGTGGATTTTAATGGACATTTTTGCTGCTCTTACCTTTTAAACGTCCTACAGAACAGGTAGACCTAATGAGATGAGCGAGGAATTTGGCTGAATGGCCTTGGACAAATAATTTTCAGTTGAATGGCCTTGGACAAATAATTTAACCTCTCTGAGCCCCTGTTTCATCATGAGTAAAATTAGGATATAATCTCCATGTCCTGTGTTGTTATCAAGGAGTTGCTATTTAAGAAACTTTGAAAACTATAAATAGTATTTAAAATAATCAGTAATTTTAGCATTTTTCCTTCCATCACCAATAATGACAATTTCAATCTTTGGCTCCCTTTCTCTGTCAAATGCTTGTGTTTAGTATTACTCTTAGTATTTAACCTTTTTTGTCTCTTCTCTTCTTGAAGAAATTTAAATCTTGTTGCGTGTCCATTATAAGCCAGAAACTGGTACATAAATAAAATTAAGTAGTCTTTTCTTCATATTTATGTTTGCCACATATAGTAGCTAAAAAGAAAAATGACTCTACAAGACTAAACAACAACAAAAAGTAGTATAGGCTTCCCCAGTTATCAGAGTGTAGGAATGTGTCTGTTTAGATGAGATGACAGATTATTTTGGGACTCTAGGAACACTATTGTCATTAATTTAGAGGGAAAAAAATTTCGAGCATTCCCTAAACTGAAAAATAACCTACTAAATAGGTTGTTCCACTTTGGATAGCTGAGGAACAGTGGGGTGATGTGCCCTACCCCACTGAACCTAGGGTTCTTCCTTCCTTCATTTCAGTTTATTTAACTGTTTCCTTTGCTCTTCTCCCTGCGTTTCTGAAAGTAACATTTTATACTGATACTTCTTAACTTTCAGTTTTGGCTCTGTATGGTAAGTCTTGTATATCTTAATTTTCAGTTGGATGTTTTTCAGTATTTACCTCGTTGAGATGGTAAATATTATTAACAGTTGAGCCTGATAATATAACAATAATCATACTTATATTTTGTACCTTTTTTTGTTTTCCCAGGAATTAGTAATTGTCTAATTTTCTTGTGCTTTTAAAAAAATGTACCTACTATTGATTTTTCCCAAGCTCTGACACAAGTGTAAGCCTTCTTTCAGTATGTTCATTCATTGTAGGTAATCTTTCCTGTTTTGGTTTTCCCCTGTGAAGACATCTTATTTGGAGCTCATTCTCAAATAAGGATAAGTTACTCTTTATGTAGCTGTCAACCTGGGAACTCCCTTCACCATTATTCTGGAAATTCCTATGCTTTTCTCTTTTTTTGCTTTGTATTCTCTGCCATCTTCTTTATAAGTTTACTTCTCCATTTTGGTAGAGCATACTTTTGAGAGCTTACATATCTGAAAATATTTATCCTCTTCCAAAGTTTAATTGGCCATGGAATTCTGCTTTAGAAGGAAACTTCACCCAGGATATTTTTGGTTAAGTGTGACCCTTTCAGATTTTAACATTTAGTAATGACAAACTAGTTTGCCCCACCCCCCCTTCACTGAAGACAACTAGGCAAGTTCAATTAAAAAAAAAAAATCTACTTGAAGAGAGTGCTAACAAAGTAGTGAAAGAATGATCAGTCCAGAATCTGGATTAGGCTACAGGTTCAGGAGGGGAGACCAGGGTTTGGGGCAGTAATCAGCTGAAGCTAGAGTAGGCAGCTGAGAGGTTGAGAGGCTGAATGGGATTTTTGATAACCTCAAGGAGCTAAGAGAATAAAGGACTGAGTGTCTATCTAAGGTGGCTCTTGAAGACAGAAACTGACTCAGGGCAAATCTAAATATTAGCATTATCATACTCAGACTTTATAATATCTGTTTCCTGTGCTCAAGGAGATAAAATAGAAGATAGAGCATCTCAAGAAAGAATTGAAAGCTGTTTTTAAAATGTATGAAAATTATAATATTGAAAAATAGGAAAACTGAAGTTAAAACCTTAAAGATGAAACATAATTCGTGAACTGGAAGATAGAACAGAAAAAATATTCAGAGTACAGAACAGATAAAATAACAGAAAAGATGAAAGAGAATAAGAAAAAGATGACACAGTGAGAAGGTCTGAAATGTTTTTGGAAACCCTGAAGTAGAAAAAAGTGAGAATTGACAGAAGCAGTATTTGAAGATAAGTTGACTGAGATTTTGACAAAAATGAGGATGACCAAGTATTTAAGAGGTACAAGAATCTCAGGCAAGATAAATAATAAAAAGAAATATTTGCTTAGGCTGAAAACTACAGATAAAACAGAAATCTGAAAAACAGTCAAAGGGGACAAAAAGGTTATATACCAAGAAAAAAAAAAAGATATTTTATCTATAAACAGATCCTAACAGTGGATAAAACAGTGAAAGCTAGAGGACAGCAAATTATCTATTATGGCTTTTTCCCCTTGCCCAATCAGAAGTACATACCCAGAATAAAATGGAATTAAAATGACATCTCAGTTTGACAAAAATTGAAAGAATTTGTTACTAGAAGACATGAGCTAAGGAAATAGGAAGGAATGAAAGATAACAGTAAACGAGCGGGTAAATCTAAGTGACTATTGACTCTATAAAACAGTGGCCTTGTAAGTTTCATTTATATATAAAATTTTGATGGTATTTAAAACGGACTGCTAAATGGAGTTGAAGTATTTCTGTAGTCCTTGGGTTGCATGTCAGTTGATAAAAATACTAATTGACTTTGGATTTAAGTTAGATCCATGTTTTAATCTTGAGAGAAACATTAACAGTACATAGAGTATATATCTTCCGAGCTCATGGGAGAAAAATGGAATAAGAAAAGAAAGTCCCAAAAAAAGACAAGAAAGGAGAGTAAAGGAGCATAGAGCTCGAGTATAAATAATGATGGGGTTCAGATGAATGGGTTCAGATGTTGGGGTTCAGTGTGTGAGTGAGTGAGGTCCTTAGTTTCCCTCTGAGAAGTTTCAGTAGAGTTTCCCATTCAGTGGCACATGGTGAGATTACTAAGGAAGAAATATACTTGCATAGAGACAAATGCAGGCAAAGGCTGCATTTTAAAGGTTTATTAGGAAAAAGATGCCTGCATAGACACAGGCAGGTTAAGAGCTGCCTTAGAAAGGATCAGGTTTAAGAAAGAGACATCTGCATAGATGCAGGCAGTCTTGGGGACAAGACCTATGTTTTGCCTGGGCAAGGGGCATTCTTTTATAGGTTTCTTTGGGAGAGATTCATTCCTTTGTAGAATTTTATCTTTGGGTTGAGGTTGGGTTGGTTTACAGATAATCCTTTTTGGCCCTGCCTCAGATTCCTGGAAGATTCCATAACTGGTATAACAACTGGTTAATCATCCTTACTTCCATCACTGGCTTTTGTTCTTGTGGAACCTTCCATCTAAATTTTTCTACTCTAAGCTTCCATCAGTGGCACTTAATAAGAGATTTAAGTCCAAACAAGTCTGTCATGTGTAAATGTATTAAATAGCCTAGTTAAAAGATAACAGTTGTCCTACTAGGTAACAATAATTAATCCCAGTTATTTAGTTTTTATAGATACAGCCAAGTGAGAAGTAAATACTAAAATAAAAATATATACCACACAGACATTCTGAATAAAAAGATGGTGTAATTATATTCACATTTGAAAAAGTATTCCTGAAGCAGAGTCAGTGACCATAACTGAAGGTGAACAGAGAAGCGTTTCATATGAAATTGCAGGTTACATGACCATAGCAGACAGTCTTGGTGGTGGCCTGCGTCTTATCCTTTTTGCTCCCTGATTTCATCTTGCTGTTACATATAGGTCCCTGATAATGCCAGCACCCACTGCGCTGTCCCTGCCTTACTCCCCTACCCCTTTCTTTTCCCTTTCTCTTTCTCTCCATACCCTCTCCAAAACAAAAACAAAAACAAAACCCTGGAATTGCTGGGCAAGCCTCAAGCAGTAGGAGGACTAGAATTGATGGAAAAATTCTGCAGTTTCTCATCCCTTACAGGAAGAATTCTGTAATACCTTCCATTTGATTCCTTGGTGAGTTTCCAGTGGAATTTTAGCCCCTGCCGCTTACTGAAAAAAACAGCTAAATTATAACCCCCTTCCCTGGGTCACTCGCTCATGCTTCCTGTGATTATGTCCAATTATAAGCTCCAAAGTTCATGCCTCAGGCTATCCTTTCCGGGGAACTTAAGCCAAAATAAAATCTGAATTTGTAAGTATCTAATAAAATAGTCTTCAAAGAAATTTTTCTTTATCTGTATGTAAAAAGTGGCAGAACTACAAGGAGAAACAAATGAAGCACCAAAAGTAGCTGGGGATTTTAATACACTTTTCTTAGTGGAACAAGCAATAAACATAGTAAGCATATAGATATGAAAAAATTCCAGATTTGACCTAATTTATACATACAGAGCATTGCACGACAGGGCTGCAGGAGTGTATGTTCTTTTCTGTCACAAAACTCTTTCCAAAATTGTCCATGGTCTGGTCCATAAAATAAATATTGACATAGTTCAAATACTCACAGAGTATATTCTCTGAACATAGTGGAAACAAGTTAGAAAAAGACACCTAGAGGGCCTCCCCTGGTGGCGCAGTGGTTTAGCGCTGCTGCCAGCAGCCTCTGCAGTGCCAGTTTGTTCCCTGGCCACTGGCGAGGGTCCCACAAAAAAAAAAAAAAGACACCTAGAAATTAAAAATCTTTTCATGCATTTCTGTAAATGTTTTTCTAAGTTTATTCACTTTAACTATAATGGAATTTTTTAAAGAGAAGTTTTGCATTTTTACATAGTTAATATATCATTTTAAATGATTTTTCATTAATTTTAAGGTTAAAATTTTTCTCCTATCCAGAAATCCACTTAGATTTTTTTAAAAAGTAGTTTTCTTTTTCCTGTTTCACTGATTATAATTATTCTTCTAGCTTAAACTTCAGAATCAATTTTTCAAATTTCAAAAAAAATCCTACCAGAATTTTTAATTGGAATTGCATTAACTCCTTGTTTTATAAGACGTTTATTTCTACTTTTTAAACAATCACCATTTTTTATTGTGATTGAGATTACTTCCTCCTATTCCCCATCCTTTTTCCCCCTATTCACTCATCAATAGATGAAATTCTAGCTGGTTATGGCGAGGTTTGGAAAAATACTGATGGATACTGATGGAAGTGAGGACTCAACCTGAACTAGCTATGGCTGGTACCAAATCACTGAGAAATGGGTTAGGACAGTCTTTACTCTGGTTGGTAGAACTGGTTTATCTCAAATGAGGTAAATGGTAAAGCAGGTATAAGCCTCCTACTGTCTTTCCACCTGTCATTACTATTCTGCACTTTGACCTAATGAACTTACTCTTGAAGTCACATTTTGGTTTAATATTGCATTTCCAAGGTTCTTACAACTTTTTAGCTTAGGTTTTTCATGAGTTGTTTAGAATAAAGGATTGAGGAAAATAAATCAGACAGTGAGAGCAAGTTTTCACCTAAGCCTAGAAATTCTGTAACAATTATTTGTCTTCCTCTGTTTGGTAGATAGTAAATTATTAAATAAGTAGATAATTCACTACCTGAAAAGTGGGTTACTATATGCTTTTAAAAACTTGTGTTTACAAATAAGTACAGAGGTTATTTACTATTCTTACGTTTCAGGGATATTGTTTCACTGCTAATAATAAAAAATACTACCATCTCTCTGTTTGTAGGTTGGAATGTTACATCAGCAATTAGGAGAACAAGAAAAAATTAAGCAAGAGATGGCCATAGAGTACAAGCAGGAGTTAAAGAAACTACATGAAGAAGTAAGATTTTAATTTTATTATATGTTGTATAATTCTCTCTTTAACCTTTATGAATTTTGTTGATGGACCCATTTCTACTTTGTAAAGTAGGAAGAATATATTATATGGGAAGGGATCAGGGGTGGAAATCTATTTCTCTGTTCTTAAATCCAGGCAAAGAATCTTGCCTAATTATGTTTATACCTAGCACAGGGATTATAAATGTGTTTCTTGGTTGAGGACCTGAAAGAAATAGAGCTGTTTTTTTGTATAATGCAGGAATTATTGATATCAAAACTTATATTAAATATTTTAATTTAGAGGTAAATCAGTTGCTAGATTTTAAATATTGGAGAATTGAAAGATGTTAGAAACATTTTGACATAATTAAGAAAAATATAAAAAATTATGTCTATCAACTTAATTTTATTCTTCAGATGGGGGAAAAAGTTGCATTTATTTTTATTTTATTCCAAAGTATTCCTTTCTGCTTACTGAATATCAAAGTTCCATACATAGGAGAATGATTCAAGAACCACAGACCTAGAGAGAAAAGAGGCACTTTATTTGTTGCTTTCATTTTAGGGGTGGGCTGTGGGGCCATGAAATATAAGGCTATTGTAATAAAAATTGAAGTTTTATTTAAAACTTTGTTCAAACTTTTTTTTCTAAACTCTGTTTTTCTCCTTTTTTTTTCTTTGATTCAATATATTTGTTTTCTAATGTTTATTTTTATATGTTGTTTTGAATTGCATTTTAATTTGCAAATTAACTTAGCCTTGTTCTCTTTTCAGTAGTACTATTTAGCAATGCTTTTGCTTTCATAATGTCAGTTTGTTCTGCCATCACTGTTTACAAATTCTTGAATTTTAAGTCTAGAAATATCTGTGTCTACAGTTAGGCAGATTGAAGAAAAGCTATGAAAAGCTACAGAAAAAGCATATAAGGGACTTCAGAGGAAACACCAAAAATCACAGGGAAGATCGGTCTGAAATTGAGAGGTTAACTGGAAAAATAGAGGTATGTTCATAGTAATAATTTGTTCCTAGTGATTGTCAGCCTTCATGCAAGAAAATGCTCTTTGTAATAGCGCTATTTCCTAAAACCAATTTTCTGCCATCTCCAGGACTACCTCTGAGTTATTTCAAAGGTGGGAGACCAATCTGCTGTACATAGTGTCATCAACTGGTTCCAGGGGTTGATGGGGTTACTAGCTATCAGTAGTTCTCAACAGGATGGTATCACCCTTAGAGGGTTTTTAGAAATAAATGGAGATGTTTTGATTTTTTAAATGATTGGTAGTGAAACTGGTTTAGGTGCCAGGGGCCAGGCATGCTAAACCTGCCTGAGATTGTTCTACATAGGAAGGATTAATGTGTCCCAAATACCAATATTGAGAAATAGTGACCAGCAGTTACTAGTCGTTCTCTGTGGGCAGTATCCTTCTCTTATTTATTACTTTATAGAATAGGGGTTTAGTAAATGTTGAAATTTCATGGCTTTTTTTGTACAAAGAAGTCTGCATATCAGTTTGTTTCCTCAGTTTTCACTTACATACAATAAGTCATTTGCCTCGCTCTTTGCTGACTTAGTTTTTACTAAGAATGAGTAACTCCATGAATGTTATATGTATTGATTGTCTTGTGGTCTTAAGGGGAGGTGTTGGTTCCATACTACCAAGAGTAGGAGGAGCAGCAGCATAAGGCTGTCACACTTTTCCCTTTGAGTGCACCACTTTCCTCCTGTGTCTGTGCCACTGGTTCTCCAGTGTAACTGGTTCTCCTAGGGTCCTATCTAGACTCTGAGGCATATGGCACCCAACAGTATGGCATAGGACTTAAGAACCTGCATTTATCCAGCTCCCCTAGCTGAATTCAACAAGCATTGTTTGACATCTTTATATGATTACTTATAATTTTTTTACTCAGAATGACAAATTTCCCACAAATGCCAATATATTATTACAACTTAGATTCTGATTTCTGTGTTTAGTATTCTTTTACATCTCAATATTTTTATATATTTGAAGAATTTAGAATCTGAGCACTACACAGCTACCGTTTCCCTTCCAGCCCTCTTCAGTGATACCTGGGTGTTTATCCCCAAACCCTTCATCTTCTTGCTTTTCTTTTCATTCTACTTCAAAACCCCGTCTTTGATTTCATTCATCAGCCTACATCACCAACCAGTGTACATACAAGCATAGTAGTTGTATTCTGAGCCATGCATTACTTCTTCCTCAAATTTTAGCTTCCAATTCATTGTTTCTCTCTCTTCAATGTAATTCTTACCATAATTCTTCAGGATTTCAGTATCCTACTCTTTGCTACAGAATTATTTCCAACCTCCTATCTCACATCTCCACTTTGATGTTTAAAGCTGTCTCAAACTTAAAATGTCCAAATAAAGGTCCTGATTTTCTCTTCCCTATCTTCTAGGCACTGTTCCTGCTTGATCTAATGGTAGCTCCGCTCCTCAGTTTTCTAAAACCTAAAACCCTGATTCTCTTTTTTCTACACAATAGGCAAAATGATTCTGTTGTGGATGAGTGAATGAGCGAATGACTATCAGCAAGTTGGTTAACTAAATTATCTGAATTACCTGAAGCTAACAGGAGACTTCTATAGTTGAGGATCTGGGAGGAGAGTGATAGAAAGACTAAGTTTCCGTCTCCTTTGATTTCCTTTGTTTTCATAAATATTGGACTCATTTTTCTTGATCATGTGCTTAAAGTAACTACTATTTGACTTTGGGTTATAAATCTCTATTAAAATTTAATGCAGATTTCTCTTGCTGTTAAAGTTTTTGCAATTCTGTTGAGAGTAAAACTTTAAATATCAAAGAATATTGTATTACCTGAATCTGCTTGGTTTCTGAGTATTAGAAACTGAAAAGTAAGAATTGGGCTACTGAGGGGCTTTACTGAATATTTATTTGAGGCTGTTCGCTTACTGGGTTAGAATATCAAGAATTTGGATGATGAGAGATATCTATAATCCTATACTGAAATTTCAGTTACATTAGCATCAGTTTTCTTTAAAAAGAAAATTGCTGAAATATTTAACAACCTTTAGGTGGCAGCAAGTCTATGAGAATCATCATGGACTCAGTATTTAGCATCTGTGTTTCATATGCTTCACCATTAGGGTGTTAAATTTAGGTGTCTAGAGGCAGTGTGTAAGGAATCCAGTGTACCCCTCCAGCTCCGTCAGCTAAGTGAATAATGGGGATCCTGCCGTGGAGAAAGGTGCCTGGCACCCAGGGACATGGGGAAAAATCAAAGTAAAAGTGAATCTCGAAATAGTGACAGCAAGGGGAAGCACTTAGAAGTTAAGTACCTTAATTGCCTCTTCAGGAATTTCGTCAGAAATCATTGGACTGGGAGAAGCAACGCTTGATTTATCAGCAACAGGTATCATCTCTGGAGGCACAAAGGAAGGCCCTGGCTGAACAATCAGAGATAATTCAGGTAGGTTAAGACATTTTAAAATAATAAGAGGCAGAGAGGTCGTGATTCGATTTGAACTTCCTTAATGTAGTACACGTTTGCGCTTTCCTATCCCTCCTGTCCTCACACCCACTTGCTTGTTCTCCTGCCTGGCTGCCTGGCTCCCTGCGTCCCTGGCCCCCTCATTCATGCTCTCTTTATTGCTCTCTCACTCTCTTCACTGTCTTGCCTTCTTATGCACATTCCAGCTTAAGTCATGTTCATTCTCTTCATTTTGGATTCTGCCTCTCTGCCTTCCTTTCTCTCTCTGTCGGCTTTTCCATTTCTTTCTGGCTCCATTATTGAGTCTCTGGCTTCCTTGTTCTGGCTATTTCTGACTCTTGCCTTGATCTCCTTCTGTCTGCGTCTTGCTCCATTTCTGTGATAGCTGAGTACCTTGATTGAGGTGCCTCATTTGGCCTGGGAGCAGCTAGTCTGCTTTGTTTGCACACAGATATGGAGTGATTCACTCTACATTGGTGTGCACACTAACTAAAAGCATGCAGGTTAAGGTGACGCTGGGGAGGTTCAGCAAGCTGGGTTCCAGCTTTTTCTCTCTCACCCAGTTACTGTTCTACACAGGATTCTGTATAAATTTTCCTCTTGGGAAGAAAGTTTACATTGTATATTAAAAGTTTGGAGACAGTTGAGTGCCTCACAGTTATTGTTGTGGATCTAGACCTACTCAGTGTCCCTTCACACTATTGTAGGAATCTGATTTTTAAAAAATTGGTTCTTTATGCAGGAATCTTGATTTGTAGTTTATACAGACACTGTTTGTCTTTTTGCCTTCTCCCCGTAGTGGGCATTGTGGAGCATGTACTTAATGTGACCGTAATATAGAATTTGGGTTCTATACTACATACAATTACAGATTTAAATCTGCAGCAGATAGGCTTGCCAGAGAGATTACAGCTTATGTTTTAAAAATAAAATTGTGTACCTTTAAAAAATATTTAGATTAAGAGAAATTATAAAACAGTGCCAAGTTGGGGGGACAGGTCACTGGGCGTTCTCACCCGTGTGCTCACAATTACAAGACCACTCAGGCTTAGGCTGCTCCAGTGGGGTTTATTTGCAAAGGCTGTCTCACCATACATAGTGTCCACAGTGTCCAGCAGTCCAAAACAAAGGCCATTTAAGCAAGATGGCACTATCCTGTCAATGAGGGAGTTGGTAGCACACTGGTAAGCAGTGTGCCAGGATCTAATTCATCATAGCTGCTGGAGGTGATCACTGGTGAAGTTGCTGAGGTGACACCACAGCAGCCCACAGCCATAGTGTAAAGACTGGGCTGAACACACTGGATTCTTGTGCAGACAGTGCCAGACTCAACAGCATCAGGAGGTGGTGCTCAATGATCCAGAAGTAGTGGACAGCTCTCAAAGGTGGCCAGACACAACGTGCTGGTCAGTTGTGCCAGTCAGCACCTGTCACCAGACGGCGGCATCAGAGACACCAGCGTTACAGCTCTTTGTGGGATATTGGCGTAATTCAATAGCAAACAGCTCTTTGAGACAGTGGACTTAGGCCTAGGGTGCTCTTTATAGGCCATATAACTGGCAAGGCCAGAGGCAGGTGCAGCAGTGAGGTCTCTGCAAAGGTCTGTGGAGGTCTTAAAGTCTATGAAGGTCTGAAAGATCTGTGAAGGGTCTGCAGACATCCTCTGAATCCTCTTCTGAAGCTGTCTAATGAAACCTTTTCACAGACTGTCTGCTAAATGTCTCATGCTTGCTCTTATCCTGCTTATATCCTCTTCAGGGTCCCCATCTTATAAGCCTGATGGACTGTTTTTCAGTCTTGGTGCCAGTTAAGCACCAGTCACCTGGCTCCATTTTCAGTTCATGCAATGAACTCAAAGGCTTGAGTGAACCCAGAGAGCTGGAATCTGATTGATTAGTCCATTGGACTTTGTATTCAATTGATCCATTTAATGGGTTCCAGGGGATGCAGAACAGGCTACTGTTGGTAGTCCACCCTGTTGGACTGCCTCTCTCCCTTCAGCTTCTGGGAGTCATATGACTGGAGCTGCCCCACCGGAGGCCAGTGCTTCTGTGGCTCTGAACCAGCAGCTATAGGGCTTGGGGATTGCCTCCACTGCCAGAGCCCCAGGGTTAGCTTACTGTGGGGTGAGAAACCAATACTACTTACTGTTGGAGTGACCTTGGGGCTGCCTACAGGTGGTGAATGTTGGGGCCAGGACAGGGGCTGTCTGCAGGTAGTGGGCTGAGGCAACATGTGTCAGCACCAACAAAGATGCCATGCCCTGCCTTGCAGGCAGCATGGCCCAGGTGGAGACCCTGTAACAATTTTACTTACACACTTGATTTATGTCCATATTCAGTGTGTAGATGCTGGATTAGAACTTATGAACACTAGAGTTGGCAGCTAAAGACCAGTATGGCTAGAGTAGCCTAAAAATATCTGAGTCTATAGGAGCTATAGCCTATAGGTCTATGGGATAGCTACTAAAGTAGTTTTTTTGTATGCACTTTGGTAGATATATCATTGAATGAAACTAATTTGAGATGCACTATGTTTGACTAAATTTTCTAGCCCAGGAAACATCCAGAAATTGATGACAGAACCAATCCTTCCTTTTTCCAAGCACCGCTTTCCTTAACAAAATTTCACTATTCCTTTGTCGCCTGGTCCCCACCCTCAGTGTAAAATCCCTTTTTCTAATAGAGTTATTTTCTTTTTGTTGAATTTTAAGTGTTTTTTTAATTTTTGTGTAATAGTCTTTATCAGGTATGTCTTGTGCAGATATTTTTTCCCAGTCTGTTTTGTCTTCTCATTCTCTTGACATTGACAGAGCAGAAGTTTTTTTTTTTTTTTTTTTTTTTTTTACTAAACAAACCTGCTAAATTAAGGAGACTTCCAGAAAACAATTCAAAACCAACTAAATAGTTAACAAAGTTTGAAGAGATCTAGTTACTTTCTTTTATTCCTAAACAAATTATCCAGTGAAATAGCTATATCAAAAATATTCCTGATCAAATCTTTTATTCAGTGTTGTCTATTTAATATTTCTGTAATTCTCATAGAATTTAAATACTAAGCAATAGTCCTCCAAATGAATTTAAAAATGCTTCCTTTTGTGGAGAGCATAATGTATACAAACTTTGAGCAAAATAGACCTCAATTCTAATCAGTCCTGATTCGACAGAGCAGAAGTTTTTAATTTAATTTTCAGTCTATCATTTATTTCTTTCAAGGAGCATGCCTTTAGTGTTGTATGTAAAAAGTCTTCTCCATACCCAAAGTCATCTAGATTTTCTGTTATACTCTGGAGTTTTATACTTTTACATTCTGTATTTAGGTCTATGATCCATTTAGAGTTAATTTTTATGAAGGTTCTAAGTTCTGTGTAGATTCATTTTTTTTTGCATGTAGATGACCACTCGTTCCAGTACCATTTGTTCCAGAAACTGTCTTTGCTCCATTGTGTTGCCTTTACTCCTTTATAAAAGATCAGTTTTCTGTATTCATAGGGCTCTACTTCCAGCTTCTTTATTGTGTCCCATTGATCCATGTGTCTATTCTTTTTTGCCATTGTCTTAAGTACTGTAACTTCATACAAATCATGATGTCAGGTAGTCATTCAGCTTTGTTCTTCGCATTCAATATTGTGTTGACTATTCTGGTCTTTTGCTTCTTCATATAAGCTTTAGAATCAGTTTGTCAATATCTATAAAGTTACTTGCTGGGATTTTGGTTGGTATTGTGTCGAATCTGTAGATTACATTGGGAAGAACTGATCTTGACGATACTGAGTTTTCTAACAATGAACAAGGAACATCTCTTTCTTTATTTAGTGCTTTGTAGTTTACCTCAAAAACCTTGTACATATTTTGTTAGATTTATACTTAAATATTCCAATTTTTCAATTAATGTAAATGATATTGTTTTTAATTTCTAATTCCAGATGTTCATTGTTGGTATATAAGAGATTCACTTGTCTATATTAACCTTGTATCCTGCAACCTTGATGAAACTGCTTATTAATTCCACAACTCTTTTTTGGTGGTTTTTGTAGATTTTCTACATAGATGATTATATTAGCTGTGAACAAAGACAGTTTTATGTCTTCCTTCACAATCTGATTGATTACCTTTTATTTCCTTTTCTTTCTTTCTTTTTTTTTTTTTTGTGGGACCCTCGCTGGCGGCCGGGGAACGAACCGGTGCTGCAGAGGCTGAGGGCAGCCTCGCAGCCCAGTGCTCAACTGCTGCACCACCAGGGGAGGCCCCATTATTTCCTTTTCTTGCCGTATTGGACAAGCAAGGACATCAGTGTGATGTTGAAAAGGAACCAACAAGAGGATACATCCTTGTCTTGTTCCTGATCTTAATGGGAAAACTTCAAGTTTATGATGCTAGTTATAGGGATTTTGTAGAATTTTTTTTATTGAGTTGAGAATGTTCCCCTTTATATTTTAGTATATGTGCTGCCGAAGCGAGCACGAGAATGTTCCCCTTTATTACTAGGTTTTATCATCAATGGATTATTATATATATTTTCATAAGATAATGTTTTATGTTTTTATGGAAGTACAACTCAGTTTCCTTATTTGTTCCTTATTCTTTTATTTCAATTCTACCAATTTGTGTTTCAAGGCTCAGCTTGCCAATCGGAAACAGAAATTAGAGTCTGTGGAGCTATCTAGCCAGTCAGAAATTCAACACCTGAGCAGTAAGCTACAGCGGGCCAATGACACTATCTGTGCCAATGAATTGGAAATAGAGCGCCTCACCATGAGGGTCAATGACTTGGTTGGAACTAATATGACTGTTATGCATGATCAGCAACAAAAAGAAGAAAAATTGAGGGAATCAGAAAAACTGTTAGAGGTGTGCTTTAAAATTACTACAGATGGGGGAATCTGTATATGAGTGTTTTAAGAGAGACTGATTAACCTAGAATTAGGTTCTGAACTCTATGGTTTCTACCCTAATCTGTAGCCAGTGGATCAAATATTAGTAACTTTATTAATATTGTGCCTATTTCATAACTTGCTTCCTTTTCTCATGAAATAGATAAATGGAAATAAATATGACATTTTTCTGAATATTTTGTAGGTTCTGCAGGAAGAAAAGAGAGAACTAAAGGCAGCTCTTCAGTCTCAGGAAAATTTCACCCGTGAGGCAAGAGTGCAAAAGGAGAAGCTACAAGCTAAAGCTAAATTAAAAACAACTGATACTCAACATACAGTAGAGATAATGAGGTATACCTAATCTTAAATATTATTAATCCTAACCATTTGGTAGTTTGACATAAATATCATTTTTAATATTGCATAATTGTAATTTTGTGTTTGATCATATTATAAATTTTCTTATTCAGTTTTAATTACTGTGTTAAATTTTTTATTTAATTTTTATTTTATTGATGTGATACTGATTTACAATACTGTATGTGATTTAGAGGTACAGGATCAAATTACATATGGTTAGTTTTTTTTGCTTCCAATTGTGTCTCTAACCAAGAGACTGATATTTAGAAAGTTAAAATTCCCAAGTTTATTCTGTACCCTTGGTGAAACTTCAAATGTGAATGGAATTGTATTTCACATCTCCTGGAAGGCCTGTCTTCCTTGATAGAATAGCTCATGATTAGTAGCTGCTTATCATCAGTGACAGCCATTTATTGAGATAGCCCTTTTAGAAAAAATTGCTAAAACTAATTTTATTTCTACATAAAATTATTGCTAAGGTTTGTTATAAAAGGTAACAGAGGAGCTACATTCCTGTTTTTTTTTTTTTTTTTTTTTTTTGGTTTAACTCTAACGCACATTTTTATTCTTGCCAGAACTCTCCTGTAACTTTTAGTTTCTTTTAACTCTAGTTATCAAGTGTTGACACGGTAATTTTTGTCATTTTACACTTCTCCTTTGGAAAACAGGCCAAGTTCCAGTTGAGGAAGGAGTAAACTGCTGCTGACTTTTCTGAGAAGCATCATCTCGTCTTTTTTTACTTTCCCAGTGTTCTTTTTTGTAGAGCAAGAGAGAAACTGAAGACTTCCAACGATTTCATTAAAAACAGTTGGGAAATATAAACTGGTATGTGTATTGTTTCTGTTTTCAAAGATGAAAAACCTTTAACTGTCCTCTTATGTCCCTCCATAGGTCACTGGAGGAGTCTCAGACAGAAAGGAAATACATCTCTCAAGGGCAGGGGAGTTTAGAAAATGTGTTGTCCCAGCTGGACTTTACCCACACTAGTGAAGAACTTCTGCAGGCAGAGGTGACTCGTCTGGAAGGCAGGTAGGCAATTATACAAACAATTAATGTTCAAGTTAGTACAGGGAATTTTTGATCATATTGGAAAACTTAATAGTCTTAGTGAAAAAATAAATATTTTCTCTAGCTTCCACAAATGTCTAAGTTCTTACTTCATTGAGAAAACAGAAACAGTTAAAAGACTATTTCTTAATCTTTCTATCACCATATTGACCAGTCTGACTTCATTTATGCATATCTGTTACTTTGGTGAATTGACAGATTATATGTCTGTTCAGACTCCTGGACTCTCCTCATGTACTGTTTTTGCTGGTTTTTCTTCTCTTTCTAGGTCATTTCCACTGGTTTAAAATATGATTTAATATTTCCCATCTTGAGGGGGAAATCACTCTTTAATCCAACATCCCCATTAAGTTTCTTCCATAATTCTTGCTCTCTTTCAAAATCAGATTCTTCCAAAGAGTTGTCTATACTGACCATACTTCTCCCATTTCACCTGTGCAATGCCTTCAATTAGGCTCTTTCCAATACCACCTCCCTCACGGGACTGGACGCATGGTATTCTGTCCTTCTGTTCTGAAATGTTGATATTTCTTTGGGTTTTAATAGATTCCTGTCTTATGAGATAAACAACCACTCACATATACCGTTATCATACTTAAGGATCATTTTTGTCTTTCATAGCTATAACCTTCTTAACTGGAAAGAATATGATATTTTGTTTTATTTTTTTTTTTATTTATTTTTTTAAAAAATTTTTTTTTTTTATTTATTTATACAAGTACTGGGTACAGTCAGAAGCGTGGGAGGGTGAGAGAATTCACAGAGCCAGAGCGGGGAGCAGAGCAGGCAGAAGGACCGAAGTACACTGCTGAGGGGAGCAGCAGGCGGCAGGAGAGGTCTGCGCACCACGTGGGACCCTCCTCAGGTGGCCAGGGAGCAGCCAGGGATTGAACCGGCGCTGCAGAGGCTGGGGGCAGCTTTGCAATCCAGCGCTCAACCGCTGCACCACCGGGGAGGCCCAGAATCATGATTACTCTTACACTAACATTTTCTGTATGTAAAAGATAAAAATATAAAAACTGTTATCTTTTAGGCAAACAACAAAAATATTGCCATTTTTATCCCTTTTAGTTTATCTTTAAATAATAACATTTTTTTTCATGTTTATTTCTGTTCTTGTAAACCACTAAGTATATTCTTTACATATTAACTATGTGCACACACACATTTTTGTTTTTTTACCTTGGAATACCTAGGGTATTCTTGGTTATTATTATTGAGATATACATGCATACTTTAGGGTGAATAAAATAAAGCTTATGCTTTTTGACAGAACTAAAACTTACATTTTTATCGTGGATTTTCCACTGATTTGCTTTTGGTAACCTTTTACATGTATGTAATGTACTCCCATCAGGATTCTGAAGATTTGCCTCTTGTTTCTGACTAAACAGTATGACTTGTACACCTTTGCCACTTTGGGCCCTAGTCTTCCTATTTGCTGTTAGGACAAGATTACCTCTAATTTGTCTTTTCTCTCTCCCTCATGTTTTGACACATATAATCACATACTAAGGAATAAATAAATGAGATTCTGGGATTTTCATAAATAAGTGATGCTGGATTAAATATAAATACCAGTGTTCAGTAATAAAGCAATGACTTTAAAGATTATTATTTTTTTGTATCAAAAGGCAAATAGAGAAGGAGCCCTTTAAGAAAGTGTATTCATGTTATTCAATTTAAGCAAAGTATGTCCTAAAACAGCATTGTTGTAGTGTCAAGATAGTATTTTTGAATCATAGCTTATCTGAAAGTTGGTTATGTTGGGGAAACAATCTAGGTGTAGTTATTAAGTATTTCTTGAACAGTTTAGAACCAAGTGATGCAGGACTAAGGGCATGATAAGCAAGGTTGGAGGGAAATATGTAAAAAATATTATTTTAATCACAGAATTTATAGTTTGAGTGGCAAAATATACACGATAAAGAACCCTAGAACAATTTAAAGTAGAAAGTTCTAGAAAATTTCTACACTCAAGCTATAAACATTGAAATTAACTTGTTTTTAAGGTAGTTAGGGGGAGAGAGGTGGGGTGACTCTACCAGGTAAATGCTCATCTGATTCTTGAAAGGATGTTGACCATCCTTTCCCAGGAGAGGAGAGGAAGGTGCTTTGTGGTCAAGGTGATGGTATATCAAGAGATAAGAGTCAGGCAAAGCAAATGGCATATGACAGACAGTAAAGCCTATCGATTTAGAAGCAAGAAGATTTTATTAGTAGAAATAAGCAGTGTGAGATAAGAGGGGTATGTTGCCCCTGAGGATCTTATAGCTGAAGAGGGATTAATTCTTAAGTAAGGGTGACAAGTTGGAAACCCTTTAAAGAAGATTATTCTGGCAGCTATATATAGGATGGAATTGTAATTAAGTGTGACGAAGACTGAACTTGTGATGGTAGCTTCTGTACAACTGGATAGAACAAATTAGCTAAATCACTGTTAATTTTTATAATATTGTAACCTGTTACATTTTAAGCAGAGGTAAAGATATAGGTAAACACAGAAATCAATAGTATCTCCAGAAGTTTGAACTGAATTTATCTGCCTCTGCTGATAAGGAAATTGAAAATGAATTTTAATGTGTACATTAAGAAGGTAAGTTAGATAATTCAATTTGTGGGTTTTCAGGGGCTTTATTTTGTCTTAAATATGTGATCTTATTTATGTTCTATAGCTTGGAATCTGTGGGTACCACATGTAAACAGCTGAGCCAAGAACTAATGGAAAAATATGAAGAATTAAAGAAGATGGAAGTGCATAACAATGAGTATAGGGCAGAGATTAAGAAGGTAAAAATCCTCATGCCTGGGATTGCAAAGTTACGTGTATTTATGGACCGGGCAATGGATTGGGAAGTTATAGGAGTTCTTTTTAGAGCACTTGGAATGTGCTACGGCCAAGTGTCATCTTTCTTTGGCACTCTCTGGCCCCAAATATGTATTTGCAACATACCTGAAGCCTACCCCCTTTGAACTCTTAAACTTTATTTTAATCATGTTTTGATGTCTAAGATACACTTTCTTGCTTTCAAAAAGATATATGGGCTAGTGTTAATATTTTCTTACTGACTAGAGATGAATATGGGTATATAATTTCTCCTGTTGTAGTGCCCACATTGACTATTAAGGTTTGCAGAACTTTTGTCTCTGCTCTCTGGACCCTACCTGTCCTATTTGTTGACTCATATTTTTTATTATGTCTTTGTGATTTCTTCTAGAAGGTTTTTTTTCCTCTTGCCTATTATCTTCTGTAGACCAAGAAGGCATATAAGCAAACTTTTTAGATTTTGCAACTAAAAAAAGTGATGGTCCCAGGTGCTGCCATCTAAATACTGTATGCCTGGATGTTGGCACTGGTTTTCCACACTGGAGAATAACCATCTTTTCCTGTTTTGAGATCAAGTAAGACTGTAGGTCTGTATACCTAACTTTTAATACAATTGTGCAACTTGGTAAATTGCCAGTTTCCTGCACATTGAATTTAGGAAAAAATTCATGTCTTGAGGTAAAAAGGCAAAACTGCTATTATTTTAACTATTAATGTATTTTCTATCTACCTGCTTTAATTTTTGTACCTCTTAATTTGTTGGGTTTTCCTTTCTATTTCTTTGTAGTTAAAAGAGCAGATTTTACAGACTGACCAGAGCTATAGTTCTGCACTAGAAGGAATGAAGTTGGAGATCTCCCAGCTAACTCGGGAGCTACATCAACGAGATATCACTATTGCTTCTGCCAAAAGTTCCTCCTCTGACATGGAAAAGCGACTCAAAGCAGAGATACAAAAGGCAGAAGAAAAAGCAGTAGAGCATAAGGTAAAGCTTGACCAAAAACTCTATTTATTAGAAGTTTGTTTTTGAGGATTGAATTTATTAAAGATATAATATCTGTGTTATTTAATTCAGTACGTTTTTAGACATCTGCTTTGGGTTCAGGGTATGCGGGGTAACAATCATTCCAGCGAGGATTGGTGGGGAGGTGAGAATACAATAGAGACTGTTTCCATGGTGTATGGTGAAAGTGTGACATGTTCACTGTGACAAACTAGAGTCCAAGTGGGGTGAGTGCCAAGGGACGAGACTGGGAAGCCGGGACAAGCTCCTGAAGGGCCCCCAGCCTTGTTAAGGAGATTTAGTGTTATCTTGAGGTCAGTAGAGAATGTCTTAGGCCGGAGTAGCCATCGCATGGGAGTAAGCGAGGAGGCAGCCTGCTGCTTCAGCAGTGCAGTGGTGGTCAGCAGGGGCAGGGGAGGTGTGGGCAGGGGATGGAGAAGGAAGTGAATGAATTTTGGAGATAGTTGACTAGTAAAACTAACTGAACTTTGTATTTGATTAGACAGGGAGAGTGAATTAGAGTGAAAGAAAGCTGTTAATCAGGATGTAAGCTTGGGCAACTAAATGGAACCTGATGTTCTTTAGTGAAATAGAGAAAAGATAGGAAGCAGCTTGGGGAAGGTAATGAATTTCTATGCAAGTAAACAAAGTGGGGAATATGGTAGAGGGGATACTGGTTTGATACACTTGAATTGAGATAAAAACTGGACTTTCATATGGAAATATCTAATAGTCCATTCTACAGGAGACCTGGAGTTCAAGTTTAAAATCAAGGTAAGATATTTAGCTACTGAAGTCTTTGTGTCTTTGCATGAATTTGACATTTGAAATACCCTGAGAGACTTAGACCTTATCATGAGAAGGCATGGAGTATGAAGAGCAGGGACTTGAACTCAAACTTAGGATACTCCTCATTTAGGGTAAAAAGGTATTGGAATGGGGTTATAAAATTAAATAGCAATAAGGAAGGAAATCAAATAGTTTTTACTGAGGAATCAAGAACCTTAGGAGGGCATTAATCTTTTCAAGTAGGAATGGTCAAGCAGAAAAACAAAAGAGAACGAGAACTGAAAACAAGTTATTACTTTGTGAATGGAGTACAAGCCACTTGATGGAAGTAGAAGCCACCTTAGAGGAGAGAGAGGTTAGGAATTCACCAGAAACTGACTCACCTTAGAACAATATTTTAATGACGTGTATTAATTCATCTTGAAATACCTTAAAAAATCTTTTATGAAAAGTATATTTGTGTGTGTGTGTGTGTGTGTGTGTATACGAATTACATGTGGAAAATTTGGAAGGTGAGTTTGATTTACTTATTATATTTATTTTTTTTTTTATGATTTTCCCTTCTTAGGAGATTTTGGATCAACTGGAGTCACTCAAATTAGAAAATCGTCATCTTTCTGAAATGGTGATGAAATTAGAATTGGGTTTACATGAGGTATATAAATATTTGTCTACTACCCAAACCCTTAAACAGTTACCTTATAGAGACAGTTATTGTAAAGATAAAGATCAAACTGTGGAATAATTTTTCTGCAGAAACTCTCACATTAGAAGAAGTCAAGACAATGATGGAAGTGAGCAAAATATGATTCTACTCCAGCAATTGAAAGATAATTTTTGTATTATTTACATGATAAAAATACATGTACAGTCTGTTTCTCAATAGGGAGAATGTATATAAAGGGCTTAGTACAGAGCCTGGTATTTAGTAAGTACAAAATACATTTTTAGATGCTGTTATAATTATTGATTTCAATATATTTTCACTATAAAGTATATCTTTTAAGTAATATAATTTTAATTATATTTCTACAAGTCAGAAATACAAGATTCTTGAATCTTGTATGTTTAGGGCATTTTAGTAGACAATGTCATGGAGACAGGATGACTAAGATAGGATTCTTGCCTTAAGAGACTGAGAATAATATAGCAGGGAGGTAAGAAATGTATACTGTGAAACCAGAAAGAGCTTCTTTAGTTCACAGTAAATTATAAATACTGTGTGTTCTCTTTTAATTATTTTGTTATGAAATTCTCATAATTTGCAAAATGACCCATCTGTGCTGTTCCATCTTTTCTTGGTATATGTCAAATGCCCCAGGTTGTAGAAATTCTTTTTTTCTGTCCCTCCAAAGAGTGTGTGCCTCTAAAGATGCATAGTTATACAGTGCCCCTGTTGCTCCTAAGCAGCTTAATTTTATAGTCATGGATTTTTGAGACTGGGGTAAGAGAAAATAGAAAACAGTAGATGAATACTTCTTTCAACTACAAGAAAATATGGGGAACTATTTTTTTTTTAAGATTTTTATTTTATTTATTTATACAAGCACTGGGTACAGTCAGAAGCGTGGGAGGGTGAGAGAATTTACCAGAGCGGGGAACAGAACAGGCAGACTGACGAAATACACTACTGAGGGGAGCAGCGGGTGTGGCCGGAGAGGTCTGCGCACCGTGTGGGGCCCTTGCGGGTGGCCAGGGATCGAACAGGTGCTGCAGAGGTTGCAGCAGCTTCACAACCCAGTGCTCAACCGCTGTGCCACCAGGGGAGGCCCGGGGAACTATTTTTATAATCTTTTGGAAGGGTGAGAGTCTCTGTAAGCATCATAAAACCATAAAGAATTTTATAATATAAAAATGTAAACTTTCTGGATGGCAAATAAGGCCCATTAAAAAAGAAAGACTAATAGGCTGGTGGAAAACATTCTATAAACAGACAAAATGTTAATATAAAATATTAATACATGAACTTTCCTATAAAGATAATAAAAAGATAAACCAGTAGAAAAATGGGCAAAGGACATAAATAGGTAATTTGTAGAAGTAATAAAAAAAATCCAGGGAGCAAGGAAAGCTGTTAAACCTCCCTAATAATCAAAACAAAATAAACAAATAGTCTTTGCCAGTTGTATTTACAGTGATTTTTAAAAACTAATAGAACCAGTGCTGGTAAGGATGTAAGGAAGCAGGCACTGTTATGCTCTGTTAATGAGAAAATAAATTGATAGAGCCTTTCAAAGGACAGTTTAGCAATATCCATCAAACCTACAAATATATATAATCTATAAACTCTGGGTCATGTGCATTTCTGACTTTGATGGTTTTTGCTGAATAGTTCCCCCTAAAGGTCATAACAGTTTTCATTCCCAAAGAACCCATCCTATAGGAGCAAATGTATAAAAATGGTCATTTCACTGTTGTTTGCAATATCCAAAATTTTGAAATGAACTCAATGTCAGTTTATAGATTTGTTAATTTGTGACTTTCAGTATGAAGTGTTATGCTGTCATTTAAAGTGGCAGATAAAAGTACGCATTTAATCATGCACCCTCTTCTAA
Organism: Talpa europaea; assembly: GCF_964194135.1. Classification (NCBI taxonomy): domain Eukaryota; kingdom Metazoa; phylum Chordata; class Mammalia; order Eulipotyphla; family Talpidae; genus Talpa; species Talpa europaea. The sequence goes on from NC_140070.1 coordinate 46,354,295, forward strand.
TCCCTCCAAAAATGAAAGGACTTTTTTTTTAAGTACAAGGAAGATTTTAAAAATCTTTAAAAGGCTCAGTATATGGCAATCCCTGACTAAGAGAATCTTAACTTCTGTTGGGAACTCTGCTGTATTCTGACCAGAGATTTTGTTCAACTTAATTTCTTCTGACACTTCCATCTAACAGTGATAGAACTATCCTTTCTTTACATACCTAGGTGTCTGTTATGCAGGTTTTGTATTAACCTTCATACTCACTTATCTGTAATTGTTGTTAATAGAATAGTAACTTTGAGAAAAACTTAAAAAGATGCCTGGCAAAGGCAATCATTATCTTTTTAAAAAAGTGTATTTAATGATATCAGACATCAAACTCTGACTAGTGAAAATCCTGTCAGCAGTGTAAACTTCCTTTGGTTTTGAAGTTATAGTGTGACCATGTTATGTTGATCATTATTATGAATAATTATTAGAAAGTGCCTTTTTGCATTTTACCACCTAGCAAGGTGGAATTACTCTTTCATATTAAAGCTTGGCTTCAATATCTTTTTCAAATAAGATTAATTATCTCAATAACAAAAGCAAAAACTCTGATAAAATAATTTACCCCATTACTGACAGATGTTTTCAAGTTAACTTATATGACCTGCAAATGGGTTTTTTTTTGTTTGAGATTTTATCTGGCACTGACAACTTGTTAAAATGTTTTGTAACTGATCGTCACTACTGATAGGTAGTTGTATTTTAAAGTTTATATTTTATTAAGTAAATCTGTTGTTGAGACCACTGTTGGCTAACTTTACAGGGAATTCTTTACAGAAAAGACCAAGCTAAATAATGTATTAAACTCCAAAGAAGATTACCATAATTTTTCAGAATGCTAATTCAAATATTTTGTCACTAGAAAAATATGGTTCAGACTACTGTTTTTTCATGTACTGTATTACTGGGAAACACCTTGAATTGAAGAACAATGAAATTTATGATCACAGAATATTAATTCTCACCCTGTACTTGCATGCTGCTTTAGCATGTCCAGATTCATTTCACACACAAGAATGGGTGCCAATGTTACGTGAAAGTATTTAAAACCAGAGAGTATTTGTTTAAAATTTGGCCCTGCCAGTCAGAACTCCTTTTCAGAATCTTCTGTTCACATTTCTCTTTTTTAATTTTTTTTCAAGATTTATTTATTTATTTATATAAGCACTGGGTACAGTCAGAAGCGCAGGAGGGTGAGAGAATTCACCAGAGCCAGAGGGGAGAGCGGAGCAGGCAGACTGACGAAGTACACTGCTGAGGGGAGCAGCGGGCGACAGGAGAGGTCTGCACACCATGTGGGACCCTCACCCTGTGACCGGGGATCGAACCGGCGCTGCAGAGGCTGCGGGCAGCTTCGTAGTCCAGCGTTCAACCGCTGCGCCACCAGGGGAGGCCCTCACATTTCTTTTTTTGAAGTAGGACTGTTGATTTTCTTCTACAGATGTTCTGGGTGCTTCTGGGTGCTAGTCAATCTTCTCTTTCCTGAGAAAGAACCCATGGCTGCTACCTTTCCCCCGTTTCTGATTCTCACTCATAACTTTCCTCCATCCTAGTTCCATCCTTCCTCCAGCTCCTTGAATATTTATGCCTTGGCACAATGGGGATTCTCACTGTGCTTTGAACTTTTCATCCCCATTTGCTGTAAGAAACAGAACACTTTTGCTTAGTCTCAAGGTCCAAAAACAGGACTTCCCTGGTGGTGCAGGGGTTGAGGAAGCAGCACTGTTGGGCTATCACCAGCCACTGTGGCATGAGTTCAGTCCCAGGCCACCTGGCCCACATGGCACAGCAGACTTCTCCTGTCTCGCCCACTGCTCCCCTTAGCAGTATATTTCAGTGACGCTACCTGTTCTGCTCCCCACTCTGTTCCTGGTGAGTCCTCTTACCCCTTCCTACCCTCCCCCCACAGATACCTCTGGCCTACACTCCAGTTCTTGTATGCATAAATAAATAAATAAATAAATAAATAATAAAAAAGCCCCAAAACAAATCCTGGAAAAGCAAAGTAAAGCCATAGATGAGCTAATTACAACTGAAAAAAGTAAATAAATCTAATTTTCTACCGGTAGTATCACAGATCACAAGAATACTTATGCAAATGAAGTGACTCTAGTATTCTTTTTATTAGGCAAAAGATATTTCACTAGCAGACCTTCAGGAGAATTATATTGAGACATTAAGTAAATTAGTGTCTGAAAATCAACAACTACAGAAAGATTTGATGGATACTAAATCTAAGCTGGAGATTTCTGTTTCTACTCACATGTGCAAAAAAACCCATGACAGAGCCTTTAAACCGACACACAGCAGAGCAACAGAGTTCAAGAATACAGATTTCAAGTAAAATTTCTTTGCAGTATATCTAAAGTGTGTATCATTGTAATAGAATTTTTTTGAAAATGATTTCCAATTAAATTTTTATCAGAGGACTCTCTAAATCTGAAGTATAGTGTGCACAAGTAAAGCTCCTGTCAGGTCTGTGTTAGGCACTCTGGGTGTATGAACACTGTCCTTATTCCACTGAGCCTTTTTGTGCTGCCTTCCACTTCCCCAATCCCACATGCCCCGTAACAAGTAGAAGTTGTTTTATTTTGTTTTTTTATAAAAAGCTTTCTTTGTATTTTTGGTCAATTAATTATAGGCTGTTGCCATTAGAAGTCAACATTGAATGAAAAAGCACCTGGCTCTACTCTGACTATGACTTACAGGTTTTCCTACCAAAAGCCTTTGCTGACCCACATCCCTACTCCTCATTCCCCACCCAGATGAGGTTTTAAGTACCCTTTGTAAAATGTGTATTATTGTAATAGAATTCTCCTTTCTTTGGGAGTGATTTCCAATTAAATCTTCATCAGAGGACTCTCTAATTCTGAAGTACAGTGTGCACAAAAAGCGTGGACACGAATTCCCAGCACTAACCCCATGAGGTTACACTGACAGCTTGTCTATTTTCCTTGCTGTGTGTGAGGGCAGGGGTCTGGCAGTAGGGATTGAATATTTGGGGTCTGAATGAATGAAATAACCCCTGGACTAAGTGGGTGGCTCATTGTATAAATTACAGTCTTAGTAGTTAGCCTGTTTATTTGTAAATAAAGTACAAAGTTTCTGTTAGGAAAGAGGAAAGTTGCTACAATTTTTTTATTTATTTTGTTTTCTAATCTGCTATCCAGTCCAACCCATGGCCAGCACAGACATGATGGAATAAATACTGAGCACTACAAAAAAGATCTTCATTCTCCAAGAGGACAAGCATCGGATAGTATAGAACCCATGATCAGGGTCCTCACCCCCCTGAGTCCTCAAATCAGTACTGACAGCTCTACCATCTCTTTGCCTTCCAACTTTCAGTGTAAAATTCACTCTTTGCCTTCAATGCTAGATACAAATGAAGCCAACTTTTCTGACTCTGTCTCTGAGAGTGTAAATGACCAAGAAGAGTTTATATTTTCGGTATGGAAACTGAATGATCTTACTAGTTTATTAAGTTTGATTTAATTTTTTATTGTAAAGGTGAGGAGGGTGATGGTTTTGTTTTTCTTACCATCCTATACAGACTCTCTTGATTATTCTCATGTATTTCTCTCTTATGGTTTTGCTTGTGATGATACAGCTATTAATTACTTTTCAAACTATATCTTAGTTCTGAAATAGAACATAGGTGACAGTTACAAATTCTCTGCCAGCCTTTTTCAGAGAAGGGCAGTTTTGTATTGGAATGGTTGGTTCAGGGAGTATCTCCCAATGCTGGGACAGTTCTGATGCATAGATGGTGAAGGAAAATAGCAACTGTTGGAGAAAAGCGGGGTGGTTGAAGGTGGAGAAAGGAACTGCACCCAACACATCCAGGACAGGGTCTGGTGCCACACCCAGATGGTGGCCTTGGGGCAGAGGTTGCCCTTTGCCTCTGTGCTGCCTCCTTATTCCTGCAGCTTCCAGGCAGATGCCACCATCTTTGGGATTGGAGCACTTGCATGGCACGGGGTCATTATTTCCCACCATCCTTTATATGATCCTATACTTGCAAAAGTTCGGTATTTTTGACTTCTTACTGTGTCAACAAGTCAATGGAAAGATTTCCTTTAGTTTTCAAATTAAGTCTCCATTCACTTATATATAATTCTAGAATCCAAAGAAATAAAAAAAACTAACTTTCTTCCCTGAGTTTGGCAACAATTATTTGGCAATAAACCCGACCTGAACTGAACTGATGTGATAGTATGAATAGACTTTATTTATCCCATTTAGCATTTTACTCAGAAATAACCAGTATGTTTGATTATGGGATGGTAACTCAGATTCCGCTAGGGTGATACACTCAATCTTCATGAGTTATGGATTCTGTTTTGTGAATTCGCATACCTGCTAACTCAGGTGTGACCCCTGCCCAGGACTTGCAGCATATCTGCACTCATTCACCGCCCTGTGCAGAGCTGTGAGAAGTTTGAGTCAGTGGACTTGCACCTTCCTAGCTGAGGTCAACTGGGCTCTGCCCACTCATTTCAGCTCCCACACAGAGATGACCAGAGGATGAAGCTGCTGGTAGGGGCAGGGCAGTGCCATACAAGAAACCCAGACTCTCAGGCCATAGGACAGGATTGGAATCCCAACTTACCTGGGGAAGCCTCAGAGAAGTCACGAAACACTTCTGAACCTCTTTTCTCTTTGTGAAATAAATAAATGAATTGGTTTTAGGATGACAATCAAAAAGAGAGAGAGATTGATTCTCCTAAGAGCAATGCTTCTATATTCACTAATTCACTGTTTTGAGGTGACTTAATAGAAAATACTGCAAGTGAGGATTGATGATATATATTGTATATCTTATGTTACCTTTCTAAAATCTGAATTCTAAAATAACACTTGCCCCAAGGGTTTCAACAAAGGAACCGTGGACTGACATTTTAGAAGAGGGAAAATAATGATTATAACTAGTATCTTATTTATTATTGGTAGATTTTCTGTGCCTTAAAATTAAAGTAACATATTTTAAAAGTGAATGAAATAACAGGCACTAGATATATATTCCTTTGGAGCGTAGAAGTATCTAAATTGAGATGCTTTTCAGACCAATAACAAATATCTCATATTTATATGACACTTTACATTTTACAACTTGAGCTGGAAAGGAAGAGATCTCTGTTATTTTTTTGCAAAACTTACATTTTTCTTCTGCTGTTATTATTAGGATAAAAACAGAGAAACCTCTCTTTAGATGTAAAAAGTGATTTTAAAAAACTTTTAGAGTACTGCATGTTAGAAAATACCGTGATTAATGTGTCCTAGAAATATATTCAGTTTACTTATGTCAAATTTTATTTTTCTTCTAGTGTCCCTTGCCTGTGTCTCCTCTTGGTTCAATAGCTACAAGATTTTTGGAAGAGGAGGAACTGAGGTCTCATCATATTCTAGAGCGCCTGGATGCCCATATTGAAGAACTAAAGAGAGAGAGTGAAAAGACAGTGAAACAATTCACAACCCTAAAGTAGCCTCTTATAAAATCACAAACTTGGAAATAAACACCAAAGAGTTACTATCACGTGGAGTAGCAGCTCTTTAAACACATGAACTGTATAAAAATTATAAAGATGAGACATACTAAAGTAGTTATTAAGAAATCTGTTACTTCTCTCAGGGAATGTTACTACACAGGTTTGCTAGAAGGACTTTTTCTAGCAATAACTTGTAAGAATAAACCACTTTGCTAGACTTTCCACTCATATTAATACTTATACTGGGATACTTTCTCTTGCTGACTTAAATATGAATAATTACAGACTAAAGATTTTATGATATATGTTGAAAATAAAGTAACTACAGGTGCTTAAGGGAAGTATGTAGTAGAGGTGTGGCTTTCAGAGTGGAAGTGATCTGGGTTGGTGTGCTGGGTTTGCTCTTAGTGCACTGGTTATTTACTGGGTTGGTAGCCATTTGCTTGCCATTTGGGCTGGTCATGTGCATAGTCTGACTGGCAGTGATTAGAGGGGCCTTGCTACAGAACCCTGACAAGCCCTCTCTTGCTCAAAACTCGAGAGAGAGGTGGGGAGGGAATCAGCTAGTTTTGGGGTGTGGTGACTGGGCAAGTCAATGGAAATGTTCAGCTGCATTTCTGAGGAGACAAATCTCAATGTGCACTAGTAGGCACTGGAAAATGTGGAGAGTTGATGAGCTCTACTGAGGGGGGCATGGAAGAAGAGAAGAGCAGAATTCAGTTCTTGGGCCCCTGAAGGAGGCCAGCATGTGAGGATTGTAGGAAATAGATCTACCAGAGAAGCTGGTAGAGGATCTGGTACTTAGTGACAGGAAGATGAAATGTAGCAGATTTGCCAGCTGGAAGATGAGGCGCCAGCAATTCTCCCCACTGGATCTTTCCCATCAGCATACAAATATCCTGTTATTTCTCCTCCCTGTAAAGCAAAAGCACACCTCAATTTCATATGCCTCTTAATGCGCCATATATTGGCTCACCCAAACATTTCTGGCAATAGTGTCTGCACTGGCTTTTTCCAATTCCTTACCCACCTCAGCCCCACTTCCCCCCCACTCCATGAAAATGCTCTCTCATTCTTGAGGTCCCCGGACATCATTTTACATAGTAGGTCTCTTCCTCCTCCCCTTTTGACTTCTGGGACTTGACATTCCTAGTTTCACTCCTAGTTGGAGGTCATTTCCCTGTCTCTACTTTCCTGGCTTTTCCTCTCCTAAAGGCCCCCTAGGGCTTTGAGGTGGGTTTTCTTACTCAGCATCCTCTTCCCTAGAATATTCCATTTGTTTGACAAGCTTTTAATACCATCTATAGTCCAGTGGTAGCTTTTGATACCATCTATAGGCCAGTGGTACCTATGTTGAGACCTCTCCTCTTGGAGCTGCTTTGATCTCTGACTGCTTATGGGAGATCTTCACCTGAATGTGGTATTTTGTGTTCAACATCCCCAAGAGAGCACTCTTGATTCTCTCTCTTGCTAAAATTCCATGTCAGGACTGCATCCCATTTGGGTTTGCCAGTTGCTACAAGTTATCCTTTTCAAACTTCTTTGAAATTACAAGATTTATTACAGGTCCCAGAAGGAGAGTACAGTGAGATGGGTGAAAGGCAACCCTCGTCTCCAGCTCACAGATGAGTAGAAGATAGAGAATAGAAAAGCAGGCACCTATTATTATTTGCAAGGTGATTGGGGCAGAGGTCGCTGTTAGTGGGCTCAACTCTTAAAGAGCTGCAGCAAATGTGGCACTTTGGAGGCAGGAATGGTAGCTCAGGTTCTTTTCTAAATGTCCAGACTCTGGGTGTGAGCAGGCACTGTAAAAGACCTAGGCAGCATCTCCAAATAGCTGCTTTCTCATCGTAGGACGGTATAGCTTTTGCATGCGTAGGTGAGGGAATCTTAGTAAAGAAAATTTCTTGGAACACTTTCCCCCTTTTGTGCTTTTGGCTTTAATGGCCATTCACCACCTGCCTGAATTCTTCACTGGGCCTGGCACATTGGCCTCCGTTGCTACCAGGAGCCATGTTTCCCTGGGCGGTTTGCCTGACTGCAGTTGGGTCATCTTCATACTCTCCCACACTGCTCTCTGCCCTTCTTCATTCATGCCATAGTGTGTCCCAGTTGTCGCCTTCCATTGGTTCCATTGTGCATCTCAGCTGTCAATCAAGTTTTGGAGCACTTGAAGCTGTCCCCAAGAAAGAGCAGTTGGGAAGAGTGAAGGATTCAAATTTCAAAAATCTGCAGCAGGTAAAGGAAGGTCCTGAGGTTTTTGATGCCCTAGGAGTATCTTTATCTACTTCCTTCTCCATACTGCATATGCAGGCCACTGGAAGGTCCTGTCAAGACCTATCTTCAGATCCGACCATTGCTGACCTCCACAGCTGACATCCTGACCCAAAGAACCCAATCTCACCTAGTAGCATCTTACTCATGACACTGATAATTCATTCCTCACAGTGCCTCCAGAGTTATCCTTCAGAAATGTAAATGAAACAATGTCACCACTGCCTCCTTTAAAAACTTTTAAGGGACTCTTGTACTTGGAATAAATGCGAATTGCTTGCCAGAGCCCACAAGGTCTAGATGATCTGGGTCTGCTTCTCACCCACTGCATCTTATTTCATTGTGCTCCAGTCAGACTTTCTGTTTGAGTGCAGCCAACTTGAACTTGTGAGGGTCTTTGTTGACGGTTTACCTGGAGTCCCTCGCCTCACACATGATTGGGGGCTCTTCTACCCCATGTCTGCACTAAAATGTCCCCTCTTGAGAAAACGTCCCTGATGCTCTTTCTAAATCTGCTTCTCTAAGGTACCCTAGCTCTGCTGTGTTATTTTCTTCATAAGGATTCACTATGACTCTATAGTAATAATTTTGTTATGTGACTTCTGTTGTTTTGTCTGTTTCTACCTTTAGAATTATGTTCCTTGAGGACAACAACTTTGCCTGTTTGGGGTCCATCATCCACCCAAGGTGCTCAGGACACTGTCCTTCCTCAGATGCACTGCATTTCTCCTTTGCAGCTTTGTATGTGCTGTTTCTTGGGTCAGCCTGCTCTTTTCACATATTTTCATCGGCACCTAGCTTGGCAAACATCTGTTGATCCAACTCAGGGAGTTTCTCCTCATTTCTCACAGCAGCCTGTTTGCCCCTCTCAAAACACTGTCCACACTGTGTGTAGGGTGAATGAATTAATCAAGCTTTCTGTGCCACTAGCCTCTGGCTACTACCTGCCGCCATGATCATGTTAATGCATAAGGCACTTGGGAGCGCGGGCACGGGGCACGAGTGCCTGACTGGCCACCCCGAGCATGAGTGTGCACACCTGAACCTACAGGAGGGATAAAAGTGGTGGCAGTGAGGACCAGCGGCATGACTACAAGAGAGGTAAGACCAGGAGACTATGTAGGAGTCTGCAGGAGAGGTTAGACCAGGAGACTATGTACAAGAGAGAATGCCAGAGAGACCAGAGAAAGAGTGTAAAGATTCGTGGGGATGGGCGGGGGTTGGAAGGCTTGGTTGCCTGCCTGCCTCCCAACTCCCCTGCCCACCCTGCCACCCGGTTGCCCCACCACACTGCGCTGTCTCTAAATGCTGTCTTTCCCACTAAACTTAAAGCCCCTTAAAAATGGAGGCCAGGCCCTGCCAATACCCTTAATGAGCTGCCTAACTCATAATAGATACTAAGCAAATACTGCATAGATGAAAATCACTACTATTGAGGTTTCGATTGGGGGTATTACCTCATGGGGTTCAGAGGATTTGCTGAAAACACGTTTCTGGAAGGGCTTTGCAGACTAGAAACACTATGTCTGTGTATGAGGGAATTTCTCAGTTTCAGACAGTCCCCAAGCTTGTATTTAAAATATGTTGGGTACAACCTCTGCTTTGAAGTTTTTATTATACATATTGACTGGGAGGAAAAAGACTCTGTAGCACTGGAGATACTTAAGAACTCACAAGGTATGTACTTTCTTAAATTTATACTGTGCTGAAGGAGTTAACTACTTCAATTTGAACATTTGATTTTAATTTAATCTCAACTTCATTTTTCAAAATATGCCAAGTGTTAAAATCTGGCAAAGCTAACTTTGAGTTAGTGTCTCAATGCACAGTTTACAAATTCTCAATGATCAGGGTATCTAAATGCGATGAAAGATGAAGGGGATCTAGTCTGGTTTTGGTGTTTGCGGATTTGCTGTTCATGTCATGTGAGTATCTCATTCCTCTTTGCCTGTATTCCCTGTGAAGTTTTGTCTGGTTTTATATGTGAATTTTAGCTGAAGGGGACTGTAGGGGCAGGAATGACACAGTGCAGGTTTTCTGATCCAGCAGACCGGGTAAAGGAGGAGTCAGTTCTGGAGCCCTCAGTGGCTTTTGCAGGCTTTTTATTGGGATTACCAGGTACACAGCAGGCAGGAGTGCTGGGGGGCCAGTAGACTGGCAGGCCTCCCAGCCCCCAGCAGGTCTTCTTCATTCTGGGCTCTACGGCCTTCTCTTGGCTACTGCTTCTCTTGCTTCTCTCTCGGCTTCTGCTGCTCCTTTCTCGGTTTCCTGGCTTCTACTGGCATCCTCATGATGCCGCCCTTAAAAGCCCAGTCTTAGCCCAGGTGAATCCTATCTACATCTGCCCACACCCTATTCCAGGTGCCCGCCATCAGACATGCATTCAGGACTGCAAGGATCCACCATCTATCCTGATGGTGGGAGGGCAGAAAAGCCTGACATTTTTCCTTACCTTACAGGGACAAAGTTGAGTTCCCAGTGTGGGTTGGACGCTGACTTTCTGTGGAGCCTCAGTTGATCTCCAGATATCTAGGAGGCAGTGGGTATCACTGTTCCCATTTGGTAGGAGGATTTAAGTGACTTGTCAGGGTCCCCAAACCAGGGCTCTTTCCAGCAGAGCTTAGGGAGACAGTGTGTAAGCAGACAGCCCTGTTCCTAACAGTTCCTCTGCCATTTATTAGCTGGGTGACCTTGGTTGAGTTAATTAACCTCTCCTTGTCTCATTTTCTTAACTATAAAGTGGGGGAAATAAAATTGTCCTCCCTCATAGAATTTCCTTGTATTTGTAAACTTTGGAGTGCCTGGTTGAGCAAGCACCTTGAAAGTAATCTGAATAGAAAAAACGCTCTGTTTCTGCCACGTCTACTTACCTGCAAAAAAATTCAACTTTTCTTCTCATACACAGACAGGTAGCACCTGGTGAACTATGAGTGATTGTCATCTGCTTGCAAGACACCCTTGAGTCCAGCACCTAAAAGTTACAGGCGAGAAAAAAACTAGAAAATAAGCTCTGTCTATGTCACTGAGAACAGAGCTACAGCAAACAGTTGTGAGGACAACATTCAGGTGCAGATCAGCAAGATTAGAGTAAGAGATGTGTTGACTTGGAAACAGTTTGAGATATGAAAATATACCAAAAAGTGACAGTGGAATCAGGGCAAAGGGAAAATGAGCACTGTAAATGTTGATTCACATTTAGCCCACTCCAGTTGCTAGAGGCAGGCAACAATTACTTGTGAACTTGTTAAGGACAAAAACAGAGGGAAAACATATAAAAGCTCTGTGGTACCCACAAGATCAAAACATATCATGGGCTCAAGGGGACACATCTCTTTCTGCTGCTTATGTGAGCATTTGGCTAGGTCAGTGAGCACTGGGAGAGGGCCTGCCACAACTTCATTACTGGTAAGCAGCGACTGCGCAGCACCAGGCAGCATGCCTCGGTGCTGGCGTGGGCAAAAGGATAAAGTGCGATTCAGAGAAGCCAGTTCTTGCAGAGTCCAGAACATGCTGGTTAAAGCTTACGTGGCCTGGCTTGATCAAAGGGGACAGTTTAGGGGAGTGATGGGCCTCCCGTAAAGCAATCTTCTGTGAAAGTTGTTTCTCCACAGTGAGATTTTGATAATTACAACAACAGTTCACTCTTTTTTTTTTTTTCTCTGAGGGAATCTAGAACTTGGGAATTTTGTGTTGTCCATTAAGGCCAGGTTCAAATGATTTGCCAATCCAGTCAAAAGTGGGTCTGATGAAAAGAACCTGATCAAGGCCATGTTTGAATGGTGGAAGTTCTCAGAACTTCCTGATATTAAATGCAAAATATGCAAATATGCATATGTACGTTTTTTTTTGGGGGGGGGTGTCCATAGTTCATCAGCCTCTCAAAGATGAGCTAAAAAGAGATTAAGAATCACAATTTAGGGGACTAGAATTGTCCCAGAATGGTGTTCTATTTCCTGGGGGAGAGATACAAAATTAGAGGAACCTAACCGATTCCTATCGAGGTTGAGTTTTAAAGTACAGTTGATATGTTACTAAAAATTCAATCTTATAGAAAACAAAAAGCCAATCCAATTTAAGTGACCAAAGATTCTGAATAGACGTTTATCTAAAGGAGATATACAAAATGGCTAATAAGCACATAAAAAGATGTCCAACATCATTAGCCATCAGGGATATGCAACATGAAAATACGTGGTACCACGTCACACCTAATAAAAAAGATGGACAATAGCAAGTGTTGATGAGGATGTGGAGAGAATGGAAATCCTACGCTCCTGATGGGGTTGCAAAATGGTGCAGTCACTTTGGAAAACAGTTTGATAGTTCCTCAAAAAGTTAAACTTATAGTTATTGTGGTATTACCCGGTAATACCATTCCTAGGTATATACCCCCCAAAATCACTACTTATGTCCATGCAAAGAGTTGTCCATAGTAAGTAGCATCATTCATAAGAGCCCCCAAGTGGAAACAACCTGAAGGCCCATCAGTAGATGAATGAATAAAGGAAATATTTGAGAATAAAAAATGAAATGCTGCTACATGCTACAACATGGATGGACCTTGAACATATTATGCTAAGAGAAAAAGGCCAGTCACAAAGCCCCTACATGTATGATACCATTTCTAGGAAATGTCCACCCCAGGTAAATCTATAGAGACAGAAATGTGACTGGTGGTTTCCTGGCATTGAGGGGGGTGGAGAAGTTGGGGGAGGAAGACTGAAGGGCCCAGGGTTTCTTTTTGGATCATCAGTATGTTCTAAAATTGATTATGATGATAGTTGCCCAATTCTCACAGCCAAAAATCATTGAATTATATAAATAGGTGAATTATATGGTATATGAATGATATCTTTTATGTGTTTTTTACATCATTTTTCATTTTTATACAATGTATGCATTTTCATCTTGGTTATAGTCCCCATGAAATTCCCACCCCCCTTGTTTTGATCCTACTCCCTTCTCCCCCCCTGTAGTGTTGTCTCTGGTTTATAGTTGCTTGTTGATTTTGATTTTTACTGTATAATAATTAGTCTTTTTCCTGATCCCTTATTTAGGTTTTCTAAATTCCTGCTATGAGTGAGACCATCCGGTATTTTTCTTTTTCTTTCTGGCTTATTTTACTGAGCATGATCCCTTCCAGCTCCATCCATGATGCTACAAATTGCATGAGTTTATCTTTTTTTTTTTTTTTAGATAATAAATTTTATTGTTATATTCCCCATACAATTGCAGCCCCCCCATTCTGACCCCAATCCCTCCCCTCCCGCCCCCGCCCCCCTAAAAGTGTCTCTGGTTCATAGTTTTTTGTTGATTTTGATTTTCACTTTCTTATAGTTATTCATTTTCCTGGTCCCTTATTTAAGTTTTCTAGATTCCTGCTATGAGTGAGACCATCCGGTATTTTTCTTTTTCTTTTTGGCTTATTTCACTGAGCATGATCCCTTCCAGCGCCATCCATGTTGCTGCAAATTGCATGTGTTTATCTTTTTTGAAAGCTGAGTAATATTCCATGGTATATATGTACCACATCTTCTTGATCCAGTCATCTATTTTTGGGCATTTGGGTTGTTTCCAAAGCTTAGCTATTGTAAACAGTGCTGCTATAAACATAGGGGTGCAGGTGTTCTTTGGAATTGATGTTTCTGTGTCCTTTGGGTAAATACCTAGGAGTGGAATTGCTGGATCATATGGAAGCTCTATGTTTAGTAGGTCCAGAAATCTCCACACAGCTTTCCACAGTGGTTGGACCAGTTTGCACTCCCACAAACAGTGCAGAAGAGTTCCTTTTTCTCCACACCCTTGCCAACATTTGTTGTTGCTAGTTTTTTTAATATGTGCCATTCTCAATGGTGTAAGATGGTATCTCATGGTAGTTTTGATTTGCATTTCCCTGATGACAAGTGATGTTGAACATTTTTTCATATGCCTGTTGGCCATTTGCATTTCCTCTTCAGAGAAGTTTCTTTTTAGCTCTTCTGCCCATTTTTTGACTGGATTATTTTCTTTGTTGTTGTTGAGTCTCATCAGCTCTTTGCAGATTTTTGTGATCAGTCCTTTATCATTAGAGTTGGGTGCAAAAATGTTCTCCCAGTTGGTGGGGTTTCTCTTTGTTTTTGTTATTGTCTCTTTTGCTGTGCAGAAGCTCTTTAATTTGATGTAGTCCCAGCTGTTTATCTTTGCCTTCACTATCACTGCTTTGGGTGATGTGTCTGTAAAGATGTCTTTGATGTGCAAATCACGTAGTGTTTTGCCTATATTTCCTTCTATATATTTTATGGTTTCAGGTCTTATGTCTAGTTCTTTAATCCATTTTGAGTTGATTTTTGTGTATGGTGTGAGGTAGTGGTCAAGCTTCATTCTTTTGCATGTAGCGACCCAGTTTTCCCAGCACCATTTATTGAACAAACTTTCTTTGCTCCAATGCATAGTCTTTGCTCCTTTGTCAAAGATTAGTTGACCATAAATCTGTGGGTTTATTTCTGGATTTTCTATTTGATTCCATTGGTCTGTGTGTCTGTTCTTGTTCCAATACCATGCAGTTTTGATGATTATGGCTTTGTAGTATAGTTTGAAGTCTGGGAGTGTGATGCCTCCATTCCCTTCTTTTTTTTTCAGGAGAGCTTTGGCTATTCGGGGTTTTTGGTGATTCCATATGAATTTCATCAATAATGGTTCTATTTCTTTGAAGAATGACATTGAAATTTTGATTGGAATAGCATTGAATCTGTATATTGCTTTTGGAAGGATGGCCATTTTAATAATGTTTATTCTTCCAATCCATGAGCAGGGGATGTCTCTCCATTTCTTTGTGTCTTCTTCTATTTCTTTTAACAGTGTTTTATAGTTTTCTTTGTATAGGTCCTTTACCTCTTTTGTTAGATTTATTCCCAAATATTTTATTTTTTTTGTTTCAATAACAAAAGGGATGGTTTTTTTGATTTCTTCTTCTTCAGATTTATTGTTTGTGTATAGGAAGGCTACTGACTTTTGCGTGTTGATTTTGTATCCTGCCACTTTACTGAACTGATTGATGAGTTGAATTAGCTTTTCTGTGGAGTTTTTGGGGTTCTCTATGTATAATATCATATCGTCTGCAAATAGTGATAGTTTGACTTCTTCTTTTCCTATTTGGATTCCTTGGATGTCTTTCTCTTGTCTTATTGCCCTGGCTAGGACTTCCAGTATTATATTGAAAAGCAGTGGTGAGAGTGGACATCCTTGTCTTGTTCCAGATCTTAATGGAATTGCTTTCAGCTTTTCACCATTGAGAATGATACTGGCTGTTGGCTTGTCATAGATGGCCTTTATGATGTTGAGGTATGTTCCTTGTATCCCAAGAATTTCAAGGGCTTTTATCATGAATGGGTGTTGCACTTTGTCAAAAGCTTTCTCAGCATCTATTGATATTATCATATGGTTTTTATATTTCTTTTTGTTGATGTGTTGGATAACGTTGATTGATTTTCGGATGTTGAACCATCCTTGTGTCCCTGGAATGAATCCTACTTGGTCGTGGTGAATTATCTTATGGATACATTGTTGGATTCTGATAGCTAAAATTTTATTGAGGATTTTTGCATCAGTGTTCATTAGGGAGATTGGCCTGTAGTTTTCCTTTTTTATGTTGTCCTTGTTCGGTTTTGGTATTAGTGTAATGTTGGCTTCATAGAACGTGTTTGGTATTGTCCCTTCCTTCTCAATTTTTTGGAAGAGTTTGTGAAGGATAGGCACTAATTCATCTCTGAATGTTTGGTAGAATTCATTTGTAAATCCATCAGGTCCTGGGCTTTTGTTTTTGGGGAGGTTTTTGATTACCATTTCAATTTCGCTAATTGTAATTGGTCTGTTTAGGTGTTCTATTTCTTCTTTATCTAGCTTTGGGTGATTGTAGAGTTGTAGGAATTTGTCCATCTCCTCTAGATTGTTAAACTTGTTTCCATATAACTGTTCATAGTAGTTACTGATTATTCTTTTGATTTCTGCTGTGTCCGTTGTGATTTCTCCTCTTTCATTGATGATCCTGTGTATTTGTGCTTTCTCCCTTTTTTCCTTTGTGAGCCTGGCTAGGGGTTTGTCTATTTTATTGATTTTTTCAAAGAACCAGCTCTTGGTTTCATTGATCTTTTGGATTGTTTTTTTAGTTTCAATTTCATTTATTTCTGCTTTGGTTTTTATTATTTCTTTTCTTCTACTGGTTTTGGGGTTTTTTTGTTGTTCTTTTTCTAGATCTTTGAGCTTCGAGATTAGGTTGTTTCTTTGAGTTCTTTCTTGGTTCTTGATGTGAGCTTCTATTGCTATATATTTTCCTCCAATTACTGCTTTTGCTGCATCCCATACATTTAGGATATTGGTGTCCTCCTTGTCGTTCAATTCAAAAGATTTTTTAATTTCTTCTTTGATCTCCTCATTAGTCCAGTGGTCTTCCAGTAGTGTGGTTTTTAATCTCCACGAGGTAGGAAAGTTCCTTGCCTTCTTTTTTTGGTTTATTTCTAGTTTGATGCCTTCATGGTCAGAAAAGATGGTTGATATGATTTCAATCTTGGTGTATCTGTTGATGTTTGTCTTGTGCCCCAGTATGTGATCGATCCTAGAGAATGATCCGTGTGCGCTTGAGAAAAATGTGTACTCCGTTTTTTTGGGGTTTAGTGTTCTATAGATGTCTGTTAAGCCCAATTGCTCTAGGTCCTTACTTAGAGCTTTGGTTTCTTTACTTATTTTTTGTCTTGTTGATCTATCCATTGTTGATAGTGGTGTGTTGAAGTCTCCCACAACGTATGTGTTTTCTCCGATGTCTGTTTTCAGAGAGGACAACAGTTGTCTGATATATTTTGGTGCTCCTTCGTTTGGTGAGTATATGTTAATGAGTGTTATTTCTTCTTGAAGTATTGTCCCCTTGATCATAATGTAGTGACCATTGGGGTCTCTTTTTATCTTTTTGAGTTTGAAATCTGTTTTATCTGATATAAGTATAGCGGTTCCTGCTTTCTTTTTTGGTCCATTTGCTTGTAGGATTGTTTTCCATCCTTTAACTTTGAGCCTATTTTTATCTTTTGTAGCTAAATGTGTTTCCTGGAGACAGCAAAAGGTTGGGTTTTGTTTCTTAATCCAGGCTGCAACTCTATGTCTTTTTATTGAAGAGTTTAATCCATTTACATTTAGAGTTAATATTGATATGTTAGCATCTGTATTTGCCATTGTGATTGTCTTTCCTTTGATTTTATTTATTTATTCTTTTAATAACTTTTTTTTTTTTCTTTGGCCTTCTTTTGTTGTTATTCGTCCCTCTGAGGTTCTGGCTTTAGGACTCCTTGTAGTATTTTTTGGAGTGGGGGTTTAGTTGTAATGAAATTCTGGAGTTTCTGTTTGTCTGGGAAGGTCCATATTCTTTCTTCAAAGAGGAAGGAGAGCTTTGCGGGATAGAGTATTCTTGGTTGGCATCTGTTTTCTTGGAGTCTGTTGACTATGTCCCTCCACTCTCTCCTTGCCCGTAGTGTTTCTTCGGAGAAGTCTGATGTCAGCCTGATTGGCTTTCCTTTGAATGTTATCTGTTTCTTCCCTCTTGCCAGCTTCATTATTTTTTCCTTGTCCTGGATTCTTGGGAGCTTTACTATTATGTGTCTTGCTGTATTTTTCCTTTCGTCGTGGAAGTTTGGTGTTCTTCTTGCTTCTTGTATATCAATTTTCAGCTCCTTCTTCACATTTGGGAAGTTCTCTTCAATTATCTCTTTGAATATTTTCTCTGTTCCTACATCTCTCTCCTCTCCTTCTGGTATTCCTATAACTCTTATATTTCCTTTCCTCATGGAGTCAGATAGTTCCCGAAGTCTTTCTTCGTTCTTTTTCCTTCGTACTTCTCTTTCCTTTTCTGTTTTGGTTCTTTTTATTTCTGTGTCTTCAAGATTACTTATTCGTTCTTCCATTTCATCTATTCTGCTTTCATTGCTTTTCCCAGAATTCTTTAGTTCTTCCATTAATTCTTTGATCTCCTGCATTTCTTTTACTTCCCTCTTTAGGGACTCAATTTCTTTCTTCTGACCATTGTTTTCCCTCTCTAGGGACTCAATTGCATTCTTCTGATCGTTGATTATTTTTCCCTTATCATTGTTTTCCTTTATGACTTCTGTCAGTTTTTTAATCACGGCAATTTTAAATTCTCTTTCTGGAAGGCTCAGAAATTCTTCCAAGTTATTGTCGTTGCAATCTGGGGGCTGGTTTTCTTTTTGTGGTGTGCTTTTTGTCTGGAGAGTTGCTAGGTTGCGTGTGGTTCTTCTCCTCCCTACTGTCTGTTTTCTAATTTGCCATATGCGTTGGGACACTGTGTTGTTGGGACTGGCCGGCATCTTGGGTGGGCTTCTCTGCTCCCCTCTGGTTCCTCCAGGAGTCATCTGTCAGTTTCTAGCAGTCTTTACTGGAGAAAGGTCCCTGTTCTAAAATGCCGCTGTGGGGACACACTCCCCTGTGCGCCTGGTCTGCCCCGGCGGTGGGTTCCTGCTCCCCCTCTGGGCTTGGACTGCAGGCCAGAGGGGGTCTGGCGTGGGTGAACTTCCCCCGCTCACCTCTGGCTCCTGAGGAAGCCTTATGCAGGTAGTCTTTACTGAAGAAATGTCCCTGTTCTAAAATGGTGATGTGGGACACACTCCCTGCGCGTCCGGTCTCAGGCACACTCTTCTGCGCGCCTGGTCTGCCCCGGCTGTGGGTGCTCGCTCTCCCTGTGGTCTCAGACTACTGGTCGGAAGGGGCCCGGTGTGGGCTAACTCCCCAGCTGGCCACTGGCACCTTCAGGGGTCTCTGCTGGCTTCAAGTCGCTAGGTGGCGCCAGAGATCTCTCCTAGAGCCCTTGGGGAGCTGATTTTCCACCCCGTGGGACAGGGAACAGAGCGGGGATGGTAGGGTACACCTCAACGGCTTTGGGGTGCTGTGTCTGCCTTGTGCCCCACCGTCGTGGGGAACCCACGCCCCTAATTTCGTGCCCCGGGTCTCAGTTCCAAAGCCCTCAGTTCCAGGATGCGGGCTGTAGCCCAGATCAGTGGCGCGGGAATGGCGCCTTTTGAATCCCGCTCCCCTGTCTGGGCGCCTGGTTCCTGCTCACTCAGGGAGGGCCTCCGCGCGTCTCCCCGCAAGCCTAGGTCGCAGGCGCGGGGACCTGGGCAGCTGCGATCCGATCCGGATCCGCGTTTGCTTTTCAACCGCACTGCTTTTCAGCGCGATCCGCGCTGCTTTTCCGCGCAATCCTGATCCGCGTCTGCTTTTCCAGCGCGCAGCTTTCCGCGCAAGCTTACCGGGGGGCCGGGGCTGTGTGCTGGTGCTGGTCTCCTCCTGAGGGGCGGGGTCTCTCTTTAATGGCGCCTGGAGCTCACCTCTGCGGCGGATCCTGCAGGGTTCTCCGCAGCTCCCGTTCACGGGGTGTGGTGGCTGCAATAGTTCCTTTCCACTCACAGTCCCGCTTGCTGCGTCCTTTGTTCTTGTTGGCCATTTTGGTTTGTTTTTTCCCTCCTCTCTGCCGGTCGGAGAGTGCCGCCTCTGTGGGCGGGGGAGGGGAGCAGGGTTCTGCGCTTCCCTCCCTTCTGGTCCTCTTTTATGGCCACTTTCTTCTTCGGGCAGTTTGCTGGAGTCGTCCGTTTATCTTCCGTGTCCCAGTTCTCACTGGGACCTGCCGCTTTTCCTCCCTATTAACTTTTTTTAATGGGAGATCTTACTCGCAGCGTCTCCTCGCCGCCATGTTGCTCCGCCCTCTGTTCGAGTTTATCTTTTTTTATTGCTGAGTAATATGGAGCTTCCATATGATCCAGCAATTCCCCTCCTAGGTATTTACCCAAAGGACACAAAAACAATGATTCAAAAGGGCACCTGCACCCCTATGTTTATAGCAGCACTATTTACAATAGGTAAGCTTTGGAAACAATCCAAATGCCCAAAAATAGATGACTGGAGCAAGAAGATGTGGTACATATACATATGAATTATATCTTAATGAAACTTTTACCAAAAAAAAAAAGTGATGTATAACAACCCCTAAGAATTTCAAGTTTATATTCAGAAAACAACATGGTACATATACCACATGCTATTCTGAAATTTCATGTCCTCTGCTCTCAATTTCCACTCACTGGTAGCACAATTTCGAGGGTGGATCAGCTCTGTGAGTAACTATGGGCAGCACAGTTCTGGGCCTGAGAGCCCATGGGTTAGGGCTTTGCTAGGAGTCAGCACTCCACAGGAGTGCTGCCTCCGAGGGGAG
The DNA here is from genome assembly GCF_964194135.1 of Talpa europaea. Taxonomy (NCBI): domain Eukaryota; kingdom Metazoa; phylum Chordata; class Mammalia; order Eulipotyphla; family Talpidae; genus Talpa; species Talpa europaea. The sequence goes on from NC_140070.1 coordinate 46,374,332, forward strand.
CCATTCCCAGGTGCTGGCAGCAAAATCCATAATAATCAGCCAGCCAGAGCTGCTTAGCTGAATGTAATGTGTGGGCTGCAGGAATGCTTGGTACTAACCTCAGTGTTTGTGAATCTGGAACCCTTCAGCCCACGACCTGCCCTGACGTCAGGGTGAGAACCCATAAAGACCTATCCTCCACCTTGGCTCTGTCCCTTGGCACTCTTTCTAGTACTCTTTAGACACTGTTTTAGTTAGAGGAGGACTGTTTATGAAATGCTTTCGGGAGGGTTACAGACCACTGATAGGGAAATGTGGGGATAGGGGACTGTCCCTGACCCTGCTTAACAAGTCCTCCAATAGCTGTACAAGCATGCCTGGCAAAACAAAGGAAAGGCAAGTCCATAAGCCAAGTCCACTGCTTACTTCTTCAGTGATGAAGACAGATGGCTAAGTCCCTTTCTACCCTGGTTTGCCACAGCCTATATGGAACAGTCATTCCCTGGAGAGGTGTCTGGTGTGGATGAGCAACTTGCACTCCCCAGAGCTGCTCTGATTCCCACACTGCTGACTGGGGACACAAGAGCCTCTCGGTGGACCATCTCTGGACCCTGATATAGAGCAGTAACTAAAAACAACCCACCGATTCTTGACTCTTACTGTAATCTAGGGCATGCATTTCAAATCCCCAGCCCAGATTAAATGCTATAAACATAGCAACAAGTTCTACTCCCTAGCCCCTCTGCCTTGGTTAGCTAGCTGCAGTGGGCACATGAACTCCAAATGTACAAGTCCTGGTAAAAGCAAGAGTGACTACTGGCAGGAGCCCAGGGACTTCTCAGGGATCCCCATCCTGATGCGCAGCGTGAATCCTAGCAGTGGCCTTTTCATATTCATAAGTGCTGGACCTGTGAGCAAACGGTGGGAAACATTCTAGATCACTAATAGTTCAACCTGCTACCTCACAAATGCTACAAATTTTAGATAAGAAGGCATCCCTGCTTCTGTTTATTTTGCTCCCAAAAAGTTTGACATTAAAACATTATTTAACACAACCAAGAAATTCCAGTATCTTCCTAGGCTAAGTTATTACTTAAATCCACATTTCTTAAACTGTTCTCACAAATCTGAAAATTTTCAGTGTTATTAAGTATTCCTTATAAAAATGCTAAAGCAGGGCCTCCCTGGTGGCACAAGGGGTTAAGATGCAACCTATGAAACTATCTGCAGCCACTGCAGCACGAGTTTGATCCCTGGCCAGGGAGCAACCCACATGGCACAGCAGACCTCTCCTGACTTGGCTGCTGCTCCCCTCAGCTGTGTACTTGAGTCAATCTGCCTGTTCTGCTCCCCACTCTGTCTCTTGTGAATCCTCACCCTCCACACCTCTGCCCTGCACCCCAGTTCCTGTATACATAAATAAATAAATCTTTTTAAAAAATGCTCAAGCAGAATAGGAACCACTGCATTCAGATGCCCCCAGGGCCAGGATGGAAGTGGAAGATCTGCCTTTCTTTCTCCTACTGGCCACCAATTCCTGATCCTGCTCCTTGATGATCTTCCCTATATCTTCCCCGTGTCACTGGGAGTTGGGTGACCTTAGGCACTTAGAGGTATAAGGGGGGCTGAAGGGCAAGCCTGCAGCCAAAGGCTGTTACAGCTTTAGTGCCCATAACAGGTTCTTAACCTTTTGTGTGCCAGGGACTTCTTTGGCAGAGTGGTGAGTCCTATGGACACCTCAGAACTGTAAGTTCATAAAGTAAAATATATGTTAAAAGGAAAGCCAATTACATTGACAAACAGTTATCAAAACTGAAGAAAAAAGAGATTTGTGATAGGGTATTATATATGCATCTTTATTAACTCATTAAATAACAAGACTGAAAGGCAGGTCTGTTACCTACTATGCTTTTGAAACAGTGGTGCATGAAAATAATATTTTGAGATGTGTGCAACAACTACAATGAGATATGAAAATATCTGTGATTTCTACTGGAATAAAGCTGCAGGTACTGCCAGCACTGCTGTGGTTTATGGCTTGTATTTCTAATGAAATCAAAACTAAATCTTAGTTTGAGTCAATTGAGAATAAGAATGTCAATTTTTCTTGCCTGAGTACATGGAGCCCTAAATTCTATCCTTGGTCGGGGATCCATGAGCCCAGGTTGAGAATTTAGAGACTTGGAAGTTACTTGCACTTACTTGTGCCTGGTCAATCTGTCCTTTGCAAATATTCACTGTGTGGAAGGGGCAGTATTTGTGCTTAGTGTCACATGTGATGCTAGAACATAGTCTCTAATGGATGAGCTCACAGACTTAGACAAGGGAAGTTTTGTTAAATGATTATTCATGTTGTACCTTTGGGCAACTTGGAGAACTAGTTTGTGCACACGACAGGTTGGAGCATTCCACCTGGGGTACCCTGGGGTCTCTTGGAATCTTTGTGCCAGATACACGCCCTATTTCCTTTCTAGCTTACCCTAGAGGGCTGGTGCAAATAACCTCATCATGGGAAATTCTCTCTTATGATTTAACCATGAGTGAAAGGCCCTTGGTGGTAAAGGCTTGTTGTATTTTGAGCCATTGTAGGCCAGCCCTTCTCTCCCTTTATGCCTCAGCTTGAATATATCTGCAGTTAAAATCTATTTTGATTAATGGTTAAACATATGTGGGCTACTCAGATGACAATTCATTTATTAATTCATCCATCAAACACCTAATTAGGCCAACCCCTCATCTTTGAAGACTGAGTTACTGCTGTTCCCTGAAGATGCCAGCACAGGGAACACAGACTGCTGCTCCCAGAACCTCTGATAAGTAAGCATTATGGGCCTTAGCAATTTGTATCACCAATACTTAAAGACAATGCTGTATCCAGCACCATGGGCCCTGTTGAAATAAGTCTGAAAGCAGGGAAGAAGGGCCTCAAAGTCACTTCTCCACTTAGCAGCTGTACGCCCTTGGGCTGTTTCTTCACATGCAGAATGTGGGCTCTGATCTTTGCTCAGCAAGGCTGTCATGAGGCCAGGTGAAACACAGGGAAGAGAATAAAAAATCTGTAGATGGGACCTTGCTGGTAATATCAGTCACTAAAGAGGGGGATCGGGAGACAGAGAGGCAAGAAATGGGGTGACCTGGACTTCCATCTGTCCAAAGAGGGTGCTGCCACTCTCCTTGTGAAGTTATTCACTGGCTTCTCAAGAAAAGCAGATCTTTCAGACTTTAATTCAGTTCTCCTGATTTTTAAATGTTAGCACTGGTTAACTCTGTTTTGTTTCATTTTTTAATACTGTGCAGGCTGAACAGTCAAGTTCACAACCTCTGCCTACACCAGTATTGGGGTAATAAGGATCGCCTTATACCATGGTCCATTACTGTAGGCAAAGCCCCCAGGAAATACGGTGGGGAGGGCAAAAAGCAGGCAGCAATCTTCCTTTGCCTGCAGGGTTCCAGAGACACATGCCATAGAGATTGGTTATCCCCATGTCTTTGTTTCACTCTACAGGAAGAATGGGCTCATTTTGTAAGAGTGACTTCCACTTAGAACTAAAACCATAAAACCTCTAGAAGAAAACAAAAGAAAATATTTGCAATCCTGGATTAGACAAAGATTCATTTTTTAAAAAATAGTGGCAGGAATAATTTCTCTCCCCCTGGATTTAACAAATTTAACATTTAGTCACATATCATGTCTTATATAGAGTAAAAGATTACTATGACTGATTCCAATTCCATGCCCTTTTTACTATCTCTGGAAGCAAGTACTATCCTGATAATGTTGTTAACACTTTACAACAATAATTTTATATTTGTATATGCTCACAAAGAACACATAGCATGATTTAATATATTATAAAAAGTATATATGGCAAGACCATACATAAAATTTGCAGTGAGGTAATGAGTATCTTGTGTGTTTACTTATACGCCCAGGGGTAAGATTTGGTTCATACAAATTTGGTTCTTGCCCTTTTCCTGGAATGCTGTGTTGAATTTCTGGGTTTATGGTGAACTTTTTAAAATACCAAGCTATTTTCAAAGGGAAAAAGCAACTTTATATTCTCTTCAGCAACATATGAGAATTCTAGTTTAACCATATCCTCACTGATGCTTGCTTGTCATCAGTCTTTTGGATTATCGCTAGTCTAGTGTATGTGTAGTAAGAACACATTGCAGGACTAATTCGTATTTCTCTATTGGCTAAATATGTTGAGCATCTTTTCATATGTATGTTAACTTCATTTATATTTTCTATGGTGTAACATTTAAAAAAATTTCTGTGCATTTTTTCCTGGTATGTGAAAATTTATTGCTACCATCAAAATTTATGATCTTGGTCTTCTTGCTTTTGTATATAGCCAAAAGTGAGACATTGGCTACTCTGACAACTTTACAGCAGACTTCAGGAATGTCACCAACGACATGAACTTTGCAACCAAATTCAGCAACCAGAACTGTTGTCAGTAACAGCTGGTTTTTGTGCTCAGTGTGGAGCAGAAAATCAAAGAATGAATGCCAAGTGTTTGAAGCAGGGAGAGAGAGAGAGAGAGGTAGATCTGGACTTGTTGGCAGTCCACATGAGGAACACTGACCACATGTGTTCTGGCTTTTAAACTTTAATGGCTGCTCTTCTCTTTCCCCTTTCCAGAGAGCCTCACTTGGGACATTAGTGGGAAGATTTAGACTAGGCCATTGTGCTTTTGGTATCCTGTCCTACTTGGGAGCATCTGGTCATCAGGGGGAAGAGTTTAGCCCTTTCACCTCTTGGGAAAATCTTGCAATTCAGACCATACTGTCCAGCCAGAAGGTATCACTGGCTTTCCTGAGGTTCTGGGGATGCAAAGGTCTAGCCACTTCAGGCCATTCCTCCCAGTTGGACAGCTCCAACAGATTGAGGGCCTGGAAAAGAACTAAATATACAAGTCCATGAAGCTAAAAGGACACCTAGTTACCTAAATTTAACGAGACCCACACCAAGACAAATAATAGTGAGACTTCCAAAAATTCAAGAGAAAGAAAAAATATTGAAGTTGGCTAGGGAAAGAAGCAAATAACCAATAAAGGTATCCCTGTCAGCTTTACATCTGACTTCTCTGAGGAAACAATATGATTAAGGAGAGGACTGAATGATATGATAAAAACACAAAGATTAAAAACTGCCAGCCAAGAATATGTTATACTGCCAGGGTCTCTTTCACATATGAGAGAGAAATAAAGTCCTTCTTAGATAAATAGAAGCTGAAAGAGTTTCCCCTTCAAGAAATGTTGAGAGAGGCTCTTGTATCTAAATCAAAGAGAAGAACATCCACAAAGAACTGAAGAAGGAAATAAAACCAGAAAACTAAAGACAAAATGGAAGTAACAGTCCCTCTTACATCAATAATCACCCTAAATGTAAATGTAATGAACTCACCAATCAAAAGTCACAATGTCTGGTTGGATCAGAAAACAAAATCTGCTGTCTCCAGGAAACACACCTGAGCTCCAAAGATGAACACAGGTTAGAGTAAAGGATTGGAAAACAATCCTAACAGCAAATGGGACCCAAAGGAAGGCAGGAACAGCAAACCTTAAATGAGAAAAATAGACTTCCAGTTTAAAAAGGTAACGAGTGACAGGGATGGATACTATATAATGAGTAAGGGGACAATACATATACACACCTTTCACCAAAGAGCCCTCCAACTCCCCAGTGTCACTATAAAATTCCTTCAATAAAATCAACTGCATCAGTTTACCAATTTGTTGATCCCAGTTAATTTTTTCCTATGATATACCTCCTAGACCAGCCTGTCCTTTTCCTTTCTAGGCTTTGTTCAGCCCGTTCACTGCAGTTTTCTCTAGACATCCCATTACCATCCTTCTAGGTATTCCTTTCTCTCTCTTTTGTGTAGGAGTTTTGGTCCTAAGAGGGCTTGGTTCTTGACTTATTTTCCTCATTAGGTAGAACACTCCTTCAGAGAAATGGCATATAGGACGTAGATTATTTTGAGACCTTGACTGTCTCTAAATATTGTTATTCTGGCTCTCACATTAGGATATCTTGAACGACTCTAGAACTCCAGGTTGAAGTCATTTTCCTGCAGGATGTTTAAGGCATTGCTCAACTCTATTTTCACTTTCAGGATTGTTGTGAAGTATGAAAACATTTTTATTTCTAATCCTTTGCAGGTCACTTGTTTTATCTCTCCTCTGGAGGACCTGTTTGTCCCTAGTGATCATTAGTTCATAATCATGAGCCTTTGAATGAGTGTTTTCATTCATTGTTCTGTGTGTGTCCCACCATCCTGGGAAATTTTCTTTATGTTTTTAATAATTTAATCCTCAGGAGTTCCTGGCACAAAATAGGCACTATACTAGTGTTTGCTAGTATTAGCTTTTGCTTCCTGGCACTCTTATTAGTCAGACATTTTCCTCAAGTCTGGGGATCTTTGAAAGTTCTTTTGTTTGAAATATTGAGAGACTAAAATGCTATGCACATTATCTATTATCTATTATTATGTAACAAATTCTTATGTAACAAATTCTTATGTAACAAATTACCCTAGTACTATTCCCAGTATGACAGCTTTAAAGAACAAACTTTTGTTCTCTCACAATTTCTATGGGTCAGAAGTTTAGGAATGGGGTGAATGGGTATCTCAGGGGGCTCCAGTAGCAGTCAGATAGGCTGCAGAATCTGCAGAAGGATCAGCTGCCAAGATGGCTCACTCCCATAACTGTTGGTTGGAGGCTTCAGTTCCTTTCCACATGACCCTCACCATGGGGCTCTTGGGAGTCTTTACAACCTGATAGCTTGCTTTCCCTGTGATCTGAGAAAGAAACTAGGAAGAAGTGATAATGCCTTCCATATCCTAATCTTGAATATCACAAGTTGTCATTCTGCCATATTCTGCTTGTTCGAACGTAGTCCTTAAATGTTGCTAACACTTACAGGGATGGGAATTATGAAGGGAAGAGTGAGTATAATTTAAGCCACTACAGATGCCATTTGCAATCCAACGTGATAATGTCAAATCCTGATCCTTTCACTGGAGTGCTGCCCACAGCATTGTGGATCTTTGTCTTGGGTTGGTCAGTTTTCTTGGAGAGGAATTCTCCAGTCTTTGCTTGGAAGATATAAGCCAGCCAGCACGGTTTGGGCATTATGTGGAATAAAGTCTGGGGATGGTCTCACCATAGAGTGTACAGATTGCACTTTTTTTTAAAACTATACAAAAATAATTTATTGAAACCAATCAAATTCTTTAAGAAAAACTTCTTGGGCCTCCCTGGTGGCACAAGGGGTTAAGATGCAACCTATGAAGCTATCCGCCTCTGCAGCACGAGTTCGATCCCCAGCCAGGGAGATACCCACATGGCACAGCAGACCTCTCCTGACTCGCCTGCTGCTCCCCTCAGCAGTGTATTTCAGTCAGTCTGTCTTTTGTTGCCCGCTCTGTCTCTGTTGAATCCTCTCACTCCCACACCTCTGGCTTGCACCCCATTTCTTGTATGCATAAGTAAATAAGTCTTTAAAAAAAAGAAAAACTTATTGAAGTAGCATTGGTTTATAAATTTATATAGGTTTCGGGTATATATCATTATCAACAGTAAGATCATCACTAGAAGTCCAATTGGTCCTTCATCATACAATTGTCCCCTTAAACTGATTTACTTATACTCTTTCCCCCTCCTTTTCTGGTCACCACTGATTTGATCTTATAGCCTAAATATTTATTTTTATATTATTTAGTTCATTCATTTGTTTCTTTATTAGCCACATATAAGTGAACTCACAGACTATTTTGTTTAACAATTATTTTTCTTCATGTGGTTTCAGATGTTGGTTTGCGCTCTCTCGAGTAGAGATTTTCCTCTCTTTTGAATGCCTTACTGTCTAGGTATATTGCAGCTATTTGGCCCAGTTCCCTGAACTACCAGATTAGAGCCAGTCTTTGCACTGGTGGCTTAGAACTCCTACCATACGGGGACCCTGGAATATGTAGATAATGCATGAATCACGGGCAGATTGGCTTGAGTGCTGAAATTTAAGGCTGTTATATATATGGCAGGGCCTTTTAACAGAGATGTCCAAGAACAGAATGACTGCCCCATGGAATGGTGAACTCTGGCCCCAGCAAGGATTCTGAGTGAGGCAGGGCTGTGTGTTGGGAGAGAATTGCTAGTGTAAGAGGCTGGAATGGGTGACTGCTATGATTTTATGAGAAGTCTGTGACCTTTGGATTCTTCAGGGAGCACCGCACAGGAGGTCAATCATCTTCATAAGGCTGACAACTCCTATGGAACACTTAGTATGTGCCAGGGACTGCTCACTATATTCCTGTTAACTCATTTGATCTCTATAAGAAACATACATAGCAGGTGTTGATTATCCCCATTTTACTGCTGAGGAAACTAAGACAGGAAGTTCAGTAATTTGCCAAAGGCAGCTGGGAAGTGGCAGAGCTGGGGTGGTACCTAGGGGGCTGGCTGCAGGGTCTGCTCTCCTAACTATTATATCATCCTGCCTTTATCTAACAGGGTCTAAGCCATGGATCTCACAATAGACTGAATCTGCAAGGAGGGGTCTCCAGTTAGCCACAGGGCTTCCCCAAGTCAAATCAATGTTTATGGAGGGACATGGAGGCTTCAATCATACACTAATGGCTCCTGACCGGGCAAGACAGCTTTCAGTTAAACAGGGGACTAGCGGCTAAGAGGCCATCTTTCCAGGAAGGAGCCCATTTGCTTCTTTTTAAAATGGACTTTTTACACTCTTGTTGAGCTTTAAAAGTGTCAAATGAAGCTTTTACTCAGAAAGTGGATTTCCTCCTGTGATCAGGTTAACATGTTCTTTCTGCTGTTTCTTCTGGGAGATGGAAAGGGAGCTGATGAAATGATTGTAAATGTTCATGGTGCCCACGCTCTCCCCAGTCCCAAGGGGGGATTATCATAAAGGCTATGGGGGTAGGGGACAGCCTCCAAATGCCTCTGGCAACCTGGCTACATTGAATTTGTTTGTAATATAATTAAATGTTAATTTTCAGCTCCCCATGGTGTTCACAAGCAAACAATACATGTACCTATCAGCAGAGCGTTCACCTAGCAATCTTTAATCCCACAGTCATTTTGTTATAGGTCTCCTTTTCCCTCTAACAATTTCATTTTAAATAATGGATTCCTCATTTCCCCTTATCCACAGACTTTGCCCGTATGGGAGCTGCCAGGGGCCCCTCACTCCTAGCATCTGTACCTCATTAGTCATGCAGCCCAATTGTTCTTGGCCATTCATGGTTATGGCGGTCCCTCTGCCCTCCTGCCACCAGCCTCTCTATAGTCCTCCCTGCCACCCGGGAGCAGGACTTCACTCTCTCAGTCCCCACATAGCCAGAGTGAAATGATGGCTGATTCCTTATGTCATGGAGGGGGTCAGCATGCCCTGATGGATGCAAAGCAATCTCACCACAAGCTGAAGGCGGTGGGTCTCCCGAGATGAAGGACACTCCTGCCATCGATCGGCTGCCCTGATTGCTTCCCGGAGGCAAACACCCAGAGTGTCCCCAGCCAGGTGGCGATTTTTCTCTTCCTGTAAATATACATTTCCCACAGGGGCGAGGAGTCTGTAGACAGGGATGTCCTTTCCTAGTTATTTGGAGGCGACTATTTAGTATGTCATAATTTAACAGTCTTTTTAATCAACAGCCACATTAAGAAACTCAGCCCTCTATTATTTTGCCTTTGAAAGGACTGATTGATGGCCATTTCAAAAATTTGCCGATCACTTATTCTACGTGCAGGATACTTTTTAATCAGGAGGAACCAAGAGGGGAAGTAAGGAGGAAGCTGCTTTCTATCAAAGTAGTCACAGAACTATGAAGGCTGCCTTTGGGGCACACACCCCTTCTGTGCAGAGGCAGCCAAGCCTGGAAACTGCCCCTGTCCCTTGGACAAGCTGTTTGGAGAAAGCTCACCAGTGATCACTGGATTCCAGATGGCTGTGGGATGAGCTAGCCTCACCCCCAGAATCTTTTCCCAGCCAGTCTTTTCTGAATCCTCAGTGACACAGCCAAATGCACACCTTTGTGGCAGACCTGGATATATCCTGCACAGATTTCCCTTCAAGAGAAAACTTGCTGATTGCCTGCAAGGAGAGCAGGGACTGCCTTAGCTTTTATGCATTGTTGGGTTTGATTAGCTAATATTTTTGTGGAGGATTTCTACCTCTATGTTTATGAGAGATATTAGTCTGTTTTTTTTCTTTCCTTGTAATGTTTTTGTGTGGTTTTGGTATTAAGGTAATGCTGGCCTCAGAATGAGGACATAATCTCTCTGCTTCTATCTACTGAAAGAGATTGTAGAGAATTCATATGATTTTTTTTTTCCTTAAATGTTTGCCATAATTCACCATCTGGACCTGGCTTTCTGTGTAGAATGTTATTAAATATTGATTCTATTTCTTTAACAGATATAAGCCTATTCAAATCACCCATTCCTTCTTGTGTGAGTTTTGGTAGATTGTTGTCTTTCAAGAAATTGGACCACTTCACATAAAGTTATCAGATTTGTGGGCATAGAGTTATTCAGTGTATTCCTTGATTATCCATGGTATCTGTAGTCCCCTGGTTTATTTCTGATATTAGTATTTTTTGTCCTCTCTCTTTTTTTTTCTTAGCCTGTCTAGATAGAGGCTTATTGGTTTTATTGATCCTTTCAAAGAACCAGCTTTTGATTTTGTTGACTTTCCACTACTGATTTCCTGTTTTAATTTCATTGATTTTGTTCTAATTTTTATTTCTTTTCTTTTGTTTACTTTGCATTTACTTTGTTCTTCTTTTTCTAGCTTCTTAAAGTGGGAGCTTATTGATTTTAGATCTGTCTTTTTTCCCTAGTAAGTGCATTCAATACTATAAATGTCCCTCTAAGCACAACTTTCACTGCACCCGGCAAATTTTGGTAAGTTGTGTTTTCATTTTCATGTAGTTCAAAATATTTTAAAATTTCCCTTGAGATTTCCTTTTTGACCCATGTATTAGTTAGAAATGTGTTTTTGAGATCCAAGTTTTTTTGGATTTTCCAACGATCTTTCTGTTATTGACTACTAGTCTATGTCTATTGTAGACAGAGAGCACGTTCCATTCTTTTAAATTGATTGAGGAATATATTTTGGCCCAGAATATTATGGAACTTGATGACTATTCCACGTGAGTTTGGGAAGATTGTGTACTCTGTTGTCAGTAGTCTAAAAATGTCAATTATATACAGTTGATTGGTGGTACTGTCCTTACTGATTCTCTGCCTATAGGTTTATTTCCCCACCTTGCCACTAAAACCATGAGGGATTTTTTTCCTCTTTTGCTCAGATGTTCACCGTGAGAACCAGGTATAGATCCAGGAACTAAAACTAAAATGTGGGGTCTCCCTGATGAGTGGATCCCCTTGGAGTTTTCAACTCTCAAAGTTGTTCACACTGAGCCTCCACCAATCCATCAGTTACAGTTCAGGTTTTTCTACCCAGATATTGGTTCCCATGGAGATTTCTCCACAATGAGTTGTGAGTCTATGTATTTGCCTGTTTGTGTCTCTAGTTTTGTGGGTTGAAACCTCACTTCTCTTACAGACCTAACAAGAATTTTTAATTTTTCAGTTGGTCCACCTTTTGACATGTTCAGAATGGAGTAATGCCTTCTGAGCTTCTTGAATGCTAGACTTAAAACCAGAAGTCTGCCTTAGTTTTTTAACTGAGGCAAAGTTCTTCCTAGGCTGATCCCAGCCACTGACTGAGTAGAGTTGGTTCACAAGGGCCTGGCTGTTTCTGTACAACTCGGGACTCTTAGGTTGGCCAAGATGTGCATCACTGTCTGAGGTTCTCTCTGCCTAATCCTGCTTTCTTCCTCTTTATCTGTTATATATTAGCCTCTAATGTACTGTGTGCATTACCAAGCTGGTCTCAGCACCTTCTTCCTAGGGAATCCAGTTGGCACACTTGAAAAATGATCAATACTGTTGTAGGTTCCAGGACAATGGAGAAATCATCTGTGAGCTATGGATGTGGATAAACTGATATACCAGGTATAACTTGCTCAACTTCAGTCCAGACTTCACCACTCACCCTGTCACAAGTCCCTATGCGACTTACAGCCACCCTATATACTAGCATCTTTGACTGCAGACCTCAGCCTCTTGCCTTTTTAAGAGTCCAGAAAAAGGGAGAGACTATGAACTTCTTCCTGATTCCCTGTTAAGACCAGTTTTTGTTCGAATACCTAACTTTTTGACTAGTGCCTGCCTGATACAAATTTGTCTTCTGCAGAGATGCCATGCCTCTTTTGGAAGGCCTTCATGGATATCTTGTCTTAACATAACTAATAGTCCTGGTATACATACGGAAGAACGTAGAGAGTCATGAGTCAGTGGGGGGCTCTTGTCATCACGGGAAGCAATCATAACGGTGTATCTGAATTATAGCAAAGGCTGTGGTGATGGAGTGGACAAGGGTTTGAAAAGTAGGTCAGGTATGAGACAAGACATAATGGATCAGATTTCACCATTACAAAGAAAGAAGGAGTCACTCATGGCTGCCATGAACCTGACTTAGCTACCTGGGGATGGGGATGCATTTACTGCATTGGGGGCCAGAAAGGGATGTGTTTACTGCACTGGGGGCCAGGAGGGGATGCATTTACTGGGGGCCAGGAGGTGTTGGATGGGACTTGAGGGGAGAAAAGTGAGTTAGGTTCAGGCTTCGGGCTTTGGAAGGCCTGTGGATATCCAAGTGAGGTATTGCTGTTGCTTGACTTTTAATTTTCTTTATTTTTTCTTGCAAATCAGAGAAAAGCAGCATCCTGTCAGGCCTGGTGCTTCCCTCTGGTCCCTCTGCTGGGTTTTCTCCAGCCCCTTGCCCTCAGGCAAGAGAGAAGCCAGCAGCGCAGGCTGCTGGGGGCTGCAGGGCAGGCTCTTAACACAGCAGGGCCCTTCACATGTTCCACATCTGACAATCCCAGGTCTACCGCCTGCTAGCATCTGTTCACGAAGACACAGCATCACAAACTCTCTGGACTGGAAGGGACGTTAGAGGTCATCCCTTCCATTCCAGCCTCGGGGGTGGCGTTTTCAGTTTGTTCTAATGAGTCAAGTTCCTTCTTCTCTTAAGTGAGGGACTATTTCTTCTACTTCCTCTTACTATGTTGTTAAAGATAGGGTCCGCTGTTGGCCTTCTTCCTGAGGAAGCCTCTTGAGTCTTGTGTTTGTGGATGGAGCAGCAAGGGACAAGATGAGGGCAGATTTGGGGACAAAGTTCTTTTTGTCCTTCACACTATAAGCTATGGGAATGGTCTCCATGGTTACAGCAGCTTCTTAGAGGTATCTAGAATTTAATTTTCTGTATTCCCCTAAATGTCTAATTTATGAATAACCTGCTTAGGTAACCTGCTGGAAAGTTTCCACACGTCTGTGAATATCAAGAAATGTATATATTTATCCGAATTCCAAACAACAACTGAAAGGTAGACGGACACATTTTTGTTGCATTTTTTCCTTTTCATTAAAAACAGAAGTTAAGATTAACTTAAAAAATTTCAAGTTAAACAACATTCAATTAAACAAACAAACAAACATGGCCATTATGCCCTTCAAAGGCATGTGAGCCAGAGAGGGGCTGGAATTAACCTAATTATGTTTTCTTTAATGTTAAATAGCTATTTGCCTGACATTTCATTTGCATCTCACCATCACATTCAAATGACTGGGACATTGATTTTTTTTTTTTCTAGGGCTCTCTTTGAACATGAAAGTGTTTTTTCCTGTTTGTCCCCCCCTTGTGAGAGCGGTGATAAGAATGGATCGATAATTACATTGTTGGATAAAAATGAATATAAATTTTATTGAAAAACAACACCAGCAACAACGTGGGGAAAGCATACTCAGCAGCCACCACCGGCCCACACAACTCAATACACACGTTATGAAAAGTAATCACCTCTTAAGATTTCCAACTACTTCCCCAAATGAAAAGAAACTCTAGACCTCAGAGAAACTAATGTGGGACACAGATGCACACCCCCTTTGAGTACTTTGCCCATAGCAAAGGATGAGGCAAGTTCAGCCTGTGTTTGCTGTGGCTGATCCAGTGTAGTTCAAGGAGTAGTTGGTTTGGGGAGAACATAATCCTTCCGGTCAGCATGGCATCTAAACCCCTAGACCACTGGGAATACGTTCCTCCTTTCAAGTGTTTTGAGAAGAGGATTTCACAAACTTTTTTGGCAACTTGTCCCTCCTGCTTAACAACAGGAAATAGTTCTTTATGTCTATGGTAAATCCTTCATGCTTCAGTTAATCTATTTATTTCGTTTTAATCTCAGCAGGTTGTGTGTGAGGAATATGCCCTGGTGGGACAATGTAGCATATGGAAAACTCACAATGATCATAATCAGATTGAAAACAGAGTCCAGCTGTGTCGGTGGTGCTTCACAAACAAGCCAAAAAGAAGTTAATTACAGTTATGGTCAAAGACCACTTGCTTCTCCACCCCCTCACTCTCTCCGACTTTCCAGAACCACAGGGCTCTGCTTTTGGGCTCAGGCTGCCAATTCAGGACTTGCTAGCAAGAGATTTTGAGATTGATAAATTTCAACTCTTCATTGGCATAGTAATGAGTATTATCAAAGCTGTCCTGTCCATTTCTAGATCATGTTTCTGTTTTAAGAAGGGATTTCTGGGGCAAAATACTCCTAAATCGTATTATGTTCCATGCCTTGTCACCAGGCCAGGCAGTCCCCCAGGCTCGCCTCACAGTCCGTATGTGGCGAAGATGTTCTCTGTGTGCATACGAGGAAGTGCTGAGAAGTCACGAGAAAGCACCCGGTGAATGTAACTTAAACATCTCAGCAGCATTTTTCAAATTCTGCTAACAAAACCTGGGTGATAGATTCAGCCTCGCAGAGGTTTGCAGCACAGAAGATCCGCACTTTGGACACCAGGGGGCGCCCTTGCCATTCCACCGACCTGCAGGGCTCCACCACCAGGAAACAAAGATGGGGATTTGAATAAAAGACTTCAAAATACAACTCCGAATTTCTACCCTGAGCAGCATGCGTGTAAAAATTCATGAAGATTGGATTTCATTTCATATATTTTTACTTCAGTGGAAATAAATGCAGGTGATTTTCTGACTGTGCCCACAGCTGTCCTTACAAAGGGGGTGCCTGGTTAAACAAGAGGGAGGGACTCTGGGAGGCTCTGCAGATGCTTGGAGAGACTGGTCTCTGTCGCTGTGCTCGGGACAGCTCCTATTTTGCAGAGTGGCATCCTCTGCACACTCCACAATGAATTGATTAATTATATAGGCATCTAAAAAGATGCCTGTCATTCTCGGCAGGACTAGAGTGGCTGCCAGCCCTGGGCCTGTGAGTGACATGAGTTATAGAAGGCGCTTATTATTTTGATGAAACACATTTCTTTCAGTCCATGAAATCAAAGGTGTGAGAAAAGGTTGCTTTGAGGGTGTGGAAACTCCCCTTGTTTCCCTGTTGTGCACAGCAGTTTGACCGCTGGGACTTTTGTGCATTTTCCAGGCTTAATGGGATGGATGTCTGGGGGCCAGTCTGCTAGAGGGCGCTGGTGCAGGCAGGGCTGCTCAGCCCCCCTATGGCTTGCAGCCTCCCAGCCCCACCTGGGGGACTATGGACACCGTATTAAATTGCTGGGGGCCAGGTGCATGCTGGGTGGTACAGGGGAGCTTCTAGGGAGGAGACCTAAAGGGATGCTGGACTGATGTGCCGAGAGAGAGGCTGAGGAGGTAAAGCTGCTGCCACCACCCCGAGGTCTGGCAGGGACAGGGCTCCTTGGTTTCCCTCTGTGGTCCGTGTCTACTGTGATGCCTGGTGCTGCAGGTGCCCCTTGAACATTGTTTGAATACGTGATGTGCGGGTGAAGGCAGAGCAGGCTGTGAGGGTCCCCGGCCGGTTCTGTCTGTAGCTGAGCCTGGAGGCATTTGTAGCAGCCATGAGGGAACGTGCTGGGCAGGGCGGGCTCTCGGGGATGACAGAGACAGCAGAGGTAGAGAAGCCTGGAAGTCACCAGGATCCACCTCGAAGAGTGGTCGGGATGGTGTTGCGGAGGCCATGCTGGGCCTCTCCATCCTTCCCTCCTGGCTGCTCTCGCTGAGCCAGCCCATCTGCTGTTGCCATGGCAACACTGACCGGAGGTGCTGCTGAGGGCCAGCTGGGCAGCCAAGGCTTCTCAGACCTGAGCAAGCAAGAGGTTCTGAACTGTCCCCACAGAAGGTGGGGCGCAGGAGCCCTCTCATCTCAGAGGAAGGGAGGAAGAGAGATGAAATAGGTTCAAGCCCAAAACCTGCTCCCAGGGCAGGCCCAGGACCCCCATCTGCGGATTTGCTCTTGGGGGCCAGCAGAGCTTTAGTATCGCGGGAATCCCCTCAGCACTAAAGCATTTGCACTACTCCTCGCCTCACCTCGATCTTTGGGCATGGTGACTGACACGGCTCCTCAAAGGCCTGCTAAGGTTTTCTGGGTAGGGTGCAGGCAGGGGCCTGAGACTTGGAAGGTCACCCCCAGGCCTTAGACTGAGGTAACTGAGCTACAGGCTCCTCTGAGGGCACAGTCAGAGGTTGCACACCTTTAGAATCGGGTTGCAGGAGTACTAAGGTGTACTTCCTCCCCAGCCTCCCATCCAGGGCATCCCAGAGTGGGCACTGGCTGCTCTTTGCTTTGGAGTCATGTCCTGTTTGCCATCCCCAGTAACAAAGTCTGTGGAGGCCATCTGCGCTAGCAATTGGGGGTTGGCTGGCTTCCTCTCACACCTTTCATCTTGAAGAGCAAGAAGCGACTAATGAAGTGGCAGCAGGAATGCAGAAGATGGTTAGGTCTGCAAAAATTGATGGTCCCACCTTCCCTGGGGTCCAGGAGTTGGTGAGAAACACTTGGATGCCATGTGAAAGGGACCGATGACGCAAGATGACTCAGCCTTGCAAATCAGGTCCCTGTTGGGCTTGAGGGAGCGGAGGATAAGGGTCCTCATCATGCGAAAAGCTTTCAGCCGGGACAATCTCTCTGTTTTCCCACATCAACCCTATGACAACCACAACAGCATTAATATGAGAAGGGGAGCATCTGGGCAGTGGGGTACAGTTTACAATACCTTGGATTTAAATAGCACCTTTTTCTTCTAAAGGGCCTTTGCCTCTGTCCCCTCGGCCAGTGCCACTGAGAGAAGCCATCAGAACACAGCTCCCATGACAGGGCAGGGAGACTGAGGCAGAGGCATAGAAGAGATTTCATGCAGACTCAGTGGTGTCCAGGGCCCTCTGCACTTCCCTCGGGCCCTCCCTGTGCAGGGTTGGCCGTGGGCCTCTGGGGGGTGCGTCTGGGCCAGGCCCTCACTGGGTGTTCACTTTGTACTTCAGGATGTAGGAGTAGAAGTTGTGGTTGGCGTTCTCCAGCACCATGACGTAGACCTCCTGGCAGCCGGCTGTGTTGCAGCTGCCCTCCCAGTAGCCGTCGCGGTTCAGGGTCAGTGGCCACGTATCCTGCCCCTTCACCAGGGCCTTGGCGATGCCATGCAACTTCAATTTGAATGGGACATTTCGGTTGGCAGGAAGCACGCCCGACAGAGGCTCCAGCAGCTCATTGTCCTGCCCCCAGTTGCCGAAGCTCTCGGGGAACACGGGCCAGTTCACCTTGGTATTGGTGCAGCACAGGAGATAATTGAAGACAAAGATGTAGTTGCCTGGTTCCTGCCTCTTCTTGACAAAGATCTTGAGTGCAAACTTGCCGGCATGGGGCAGCTGGACTTTCAGCTCTGTCCGCTTCTCCCGGTGCAGCTGGAAGATGTAGCGCCGCTGCGTCTCCTCGGTGAAGGGCCCATCATCCCCATGCAGGGACGCCAGGACGCTGATGCCCTCCTCTACACTGAAGCTGACGGAGCAGCGCCCGTCCCTGGTGTGGATGATGGGGTCAGGGTGGGAGGGCTTCACGATGCCCATCTGCTCGGAGAACCAGCTGGGGCCCACGGGCTGGTGCAGCTCTGCTGGCAGCTGTACACCGAAGTCCACATAGTTGCACTTGAGTGTGTACTCCAGCACTGAGCTGTAGATGTCGGAGTTGCCTTTGGCGAAGATTTGCAGCTTGTGGGTGCCCATGGCCGGAGGATACACTTCCAGCTTCATCCCGTTCTTCCTGAGGCTCAGCAGACCGTGCTCCTGCTTACCATTGAGCATAAACATGAAGAGCGTTGGGGTGCAGCTCTCGATGGTGACCGTGGCCTTCCCATTCACTGTGGAGAGAAGGCCAAGGTCAGGCAAGAGAAGTCCAGCGTGTGCTGGTCAATGTTTGACAACTGGTTTTCCAAAGGGAAAACCCCGACTTGTAGCATCTGCCCATTTCTGTGGTGTAAATACTTTCACCACAATTGATTTTAAGCAAGTAACATGACACCACTGGACATTATATAAGCCGGTTGCAGCACACTGCTGTCCCTGCCCCATTCAGGAAGTTTGCCTCATGTGAGTTAAAATCTGGGTGGGGGGGTTCCCAAGAAAAAAAAATCTGTTCCCAGCTGCACACACTCACCCTACCTACCTGATTCCAGTTAGTGAAGGCTGCATGGAAGTGCAACCTGATCCCAGACCCAGGGAGATGGAGGGTCAAGGTGCAAGGAGGACCTATGGCCCAGGCTGGAGAGCATCTCTGTGATGCTTCCTCCAGGTTGCAAGTGTTGCTTTTGCTGCTCTCTCTAGCATCTGCTCATTAGTGCTGATAGCTGTCGTGTCAACACATTACCTGAAAAGTCAGTTGGGATCTCTTCACTCCTAGAGACTGTGATCAGGCATGGGGCTGCTCCTCACGCCCCGACTCCCCACTCCCCTGCCACACTTCTCACATTGGCTTGTCTTGGCCACTATTCTAGGAAGAAGGGCCAGTGAGTGCAGAGGAGGGTCTGTTACAGCCATACACTCATGCCTCCCCTCCCCACCCCGCCTCTAACTTAGCCTGGTATTTTCATCTTCTTCTGTTCCTCTATCCTGGTCATTGTTTTCTGGGGACAGTCGGTCAGTTCTCTGGTCTTCGTAACCCATGAGCTCTCCCACAGAGAAATGGCTTCTCTGAGAACCTTACTGCGCCTTCCTCTCAGAAACTGATCACCTGCTTCCAATGCCAGCTGCCCTCCCTGCCTCAGCATGGAGGTGCACAAGGAGTGTCAGGCTGTCTGCTCCATGCTTACCAGTAAGTAACCTTTCTCCTGTCTGGGGCCCAAGGCTTTTGCTGGGGAGGCAGACAACCGTACCTGGGCTCTAAGACAGATGCACCTGAGACTTCCCACCTAGTCTGCTGATTTCCATACTCCAGGCTGCCCAGCTACTGCATTGGGGGCAGCTCCCTACAGGGGAATGAGATTTCCCCATGTGGGCAAGGATCAGGGATGCAAGTTAGCTAGCCCAGCCCCTCCCTTCTGCCTTCTTCTGGGTTCCTCCATTTGAAAACTTTCCCTGCCTGCTCAGGTATAGCCAGCTCCTCTCCTGCCTTCTGCTACCTGCTGTGGTCTCTGCCATCCATCTACCTTTGAAACTGGGCCTCTGACTCTGCTCTCCCAAGTCTGCAGAATCCAGGCTGCTGGCCATGTCTTTCTGGACATCATCTCCGCCCCTGTGTCCACCACTTGTTTAGTCTTCACAGTGGCTGTCTTCCTTCCCTTTTTTTAACACAAGTTGTGGGGTTCTTTGTGCTTATGTGCTACGTTCTTCATCTACACTCTCTCCCCCCTGCTGTCAGTCACCACGGGACACCGGTCCCCTGTAACCTCCAAAGGAAAGTGATCAAGAACAACAGACATGTTATATTTTCTTGCTTGAAACCCTCCCTCCACTGAATCAAGCTGGTTCTGTGGGCAAAACTGTCTCCCCCATCAGTGCTCATGGTCCTGTCCTGTTCCATCATCATCAGAGTTGTTATGAGGTCCCCAAGCAATTCACCTGTGGTGCGTGAAGTGCTGCCCAGGGCCTCCACATGGCCACCAAGTCTCCTGTGGAAACAGCCCCCAGCACTCCCAGCTCATTCTGTAGGTCACCATCAAGCTGGAGAGCAGTGGAGAGGCCTCCAGGCCCTCCTCGCTGGGGCCTCACATCCTCTAGGGGCACAGCCCTCCCATCCCTCTACTACTTCCCTGAACCCAGGTAAGATGTCAACTGAATGTTTTGATTGCAAAGAAGCCTTTCCCAGTGCCTGGCTGAGACTGCACCCTGGAAGCTGCTCTCTTTATTCTGTGTCTTTTTTGGGGAACTTAGCAACGCTGCAGTGAGTGAGTGATAGTAATGTCTGCTCTCTCTGCTGTCCTGTGGGTCCTGGGAGAAGGGGCCCACATGTCCCCAGTCCTGCCATGTCCCAGGTCTGGCTCTGATGCCTGGCCCTGGGGTTTCTTAAAAAAGCAGAGCTGAATGGCTGAGAAGACTTAAAGGGCTGCAACCCCTGGGAAACTCTGTAACCTCTTCTGTCCCCCACTTCTTGCCCATTCTGACCTCTCTTCCCTTTCAATGACTTTCACATCCTCTTTCTTCCCTCTTCTACTTCTTTCCCATCCCCACTCTTAACTAGCCCCAGCAGAGAACTATTCTCTATTTATCATGAGTATGGAGTCAGATTCTCAATTACTGTATATTAAGAAACCTGGTGTTTACATTTTATGTCTCTTGAAAAGGCAAACAACTGATGGCCTGGTTCATTCTTCCCTGGGGTTCCATGTCCCTCCCACCCCCGACAGCACAGACTGAGGTACAGCCCATGGAAGCCCAGGAAACACAGGCCCAAAGACAGCAACCTCAAGCTGTTATTTCAGTAGCAGGTGCCACCAGGTATTTGTAGTTATTGAAAAATATGTGAGAGCTCAGCACCCTAGTTAAGGAAACCTTTGTCAGCTGAAGCCATAAGTCAGCTGCAAGTACTGCGGGGGCACCTGTGTCCCCACCACCCGCCAAGTTGGCTGGGGCTCCCGCTGGTTCTGGGCCCACTCTCAGACCACCCTGTGCTAACAGCCAATGTGAGCTCAGGCCTTCCATCCTGCAAGCACAGGCCCCCCGAGACTGAGGCAGGGTGCATAGGCAGTTCTTGGCTGAAGAGCGGGGGTGCACAGTTCTAGCTATGCTGAGGCCTGCAGCATGAGTCTGCAGAAGACATAGCCAGCTGGTGGTAGACCTGCCAGCCCCATGGCCACAGTTCTGGACCCTGGAGTCTGGTCTCCCACATCTCATAGAGTGTGAACATATTGTGCCTGCTGCCCCCGTGGACAAAGAGAGAGAAAGTGTCAGTCCAGACTCTCCATGAGATAGTCCAGCGTGGTGCTCTGTACCCCCAGCTTCAGGGTACAGACTGGTCCTCTCTCTCTCCTGGAGAGCAGCAAGTATCCGTAGCTGACAAAAGGGGTTTCAGGAGGCCGGGCTGTGCTCCCAGGAGTCCGGCCCTTGTTTAGGGGTCCTGGAGCTCAGAGATTGGAAGGCTTTCTGTGCCCTTCCTGAAACATGTCTCTCTCCTGTTCTCTCCCAGCTGCCAGACCCAGCTCTGCCATCATCCCCCACAACAAAGCCTCCCAGCACCCTCTGTCCTGGGAGGTCCTTACTGTTACCTCACTAACTGGTTAGACCACTGACTCACAGACACCAGCCCTGCTGGGCCCCCTGATGCTCTCCGCAGGAAGCTGGGGAGAACACCACAGGCTAGTGAGCTTCCGTTGGGCACCTGAGCTGGGAGTTTGGTGGAGCCGGACTGAGGCTGTCCTGTCATTGCTGTGAGAACTGTGTGCGCTGAGCCTCACTTGCTTGGACTTTCAGGCCTAGCTCCCTGATGGGCTGGGCTGTAGGTGCAGCCCCCTGGAATGAGGGAAACTCGTGGACTTCCTAGGTATCCCTTTCTTGGTTTATGCTGGTGCAAGTGGGCTCTTGTCCCTGCAAATGTGACCTATGGCTACATTCCACCTGAGAGCCTGATGACCTTGTCTGCCTCAGCAACCCCCACAGGCCCACATACACGGCCTACACCAAGTCCCCCGGCCCTGGGGGGCCCCACGGGCTGTTCCCGTGGACTCAGACTCCCAGAGGCCCACAGGGGGCTGCCTGGCCTGCGGAAGCTCCATGGTTACCTGTTCTGATCATGGGCATATCCGGGTGGGCACTCAGCATCCCCTTGTTGTAGAATTCACTTTTGTGATACATGTTGTTCTCAAATTGCCTCAGGGATTGAGGAGGCTTTAGCAGTTGCCAGTTCTTGTTGTCTGGGAAGTGGTCCTCGATGAACAGTGCGGGATGGGTGAGGAAGTAGAATTCATTATAGCTAGAGCAGAGGAGGAGCTGGTCAATAATCATGTGAGGTGGTAGGTGGACCCCAGCTCTGCAGAGGGGCAGGTGGGACTCATTGGGGCAGTTTGGGGCTTTCTTTTGCCTAATACTCCCAATAGCAGGGCCCAGTTGATACCACAAACGGGAAAGTCACCATCTCCAATTCTAATGTGGGTACTGGAGACTCCCTTTCAGCATCTGCTTCTAGAAATAGGAGCCTGGGCAGGATATCTGAGGCCCCTTCTAAGACAAAGCCTGCAAGTATGTCCAGGTGGGAGTGGGAAGTACAGAGTGGAGAGGACAGAAGGCAAGGAGGGAGGGGGCTTGTCTTCACTACCTCCATCCACCCACACCTGGGCAGCTGTGTGGATGGGAGGCCCTTCTGTGGTCTCTGGGGGCAAGTTAGGCTGTCTGGGGGGCAGTGATGGGGATTGAGAATGAGGAGACTCGTCAGATTGAGGAGGTTTGCTCAGCTTCAGGCAAGCAGTGCCCAAAGCTGACAGAGACCAAGGAGGTGAGCAAGGGCAGAGGCCTGCGTGCAGGTGTCTGCCACACCCATGTTTTTGTCTTGTGTAGGGGACTGTCAGGGTTTAAACTGCAGAATTCAGAGACAATGCTCTTGTTTTGTTTTGTTTTTTTGAATAAAAGGAATCTGGACTGTGGATGGACATTATGGTCTAGGACAAATGTCATGCCCTTAAGTTAAGGCCAGAACTTGGGGACAGAGATGCTCCATCCCCTGCATCATCAGCCTGCCCCACTATGGCCCAGAGTGACTCTACAAACCAACAGAGACCTCTGTCTCAAAACCACAACCCTTCCTCAGGGATCTGACATGGCCACACTTAGCCCAGAGAGGAGGAGGTACCCAGGGATCTGGGGAAAGCAGCAGGAGAGATTCTGCTCTCTGTGCATGGTACACAGTAACATATAGAACCTGGGCCAAAGGCCTGAAGGGAACCTACAGACAATTAAAGGGTTTCTCAGTCCTGCCTTCTGGGCAAATGCTAGAGGCTTTTAGCACTTGGGTAGAGGGAGAGATAGGGAGCCAGAGGAGGAATTTAGTCAGTGGGGGCAGAGGGGCAAGATGATAAAAGGATCTGGGCCTTTATAATTGGTCTGGAGCTAGCTCACTTCAGAGCTGGAGGAAAGGGTGGGGTGGCACCAGCAGGTTGAGGCCACCCTGCCTCTTCTTCCCCTCCTGCCTGGTGTTCTTCAACTGCTATCTCTTTTAACCTTGAACACCCCATTTCCACCCACCTGACACCCAGCAGAACTGAGCCTTGTACTTACAGGAAGGTGAATTTGGAAGTGGTAGAGTCCACCAGGCCACTGCCCCAGGTGCTGTCCAAGAGGTGCCATCTCCCCTCCAGGAACACTGCGTTCCAGGCATGGTCAAACTCCCCAGAGAAGCTCTGCCCTGTCTGGTAGCCGAAGCCCTTGGAGTAGCCGGCCACAGTCATGCATTGCACTCCAGCGATCCTGCGGGTGGCACGGGGGTCAGAGAGGTGGTCCTGTGGGGGCCTGTCTCTCACATCAGCCTGTCACCCAGGCCTCATCAAGTCTGCTATCCATCAGTCCTTTCGTGTTTCTCCTCTTCCCTACATTTCACACAGTCATATATAGGCAGCCTGAGGTTTTGTATATCCAGGGCTGGACACAGGGCTGACCGGTCCTGCCAGTGGACAGGCTGCTGTCCCTGTCGTCTGCTTCTCCCTGGAGACTGTACAGGTCACTCCTGCCACGACTCTCCCCAGAGCCTGCATGTGTGTTCTGGGAGCAGTTCTTCAGGAACATGTGGGGGCGCCAGGAGGACTGCCTTGAGAACAAGGAAACCGGCACGTGATGATGACCGGGAAGAGCCAGAGAGACTCTGAACACAGGACTGAGGAGAGGGGCCGAATGACAATGGCGGGGTCTCAGGGTACAGAAGAAAGCTAAGCCTTACTCCCTGTGCTATGTCTTGCACAAAGACAGCTGTAAGGGAACTCCTGGGGCAGGCCAATTGGTGCCTCCAGTCCTGACCCGGGGAGGACTGGCCATTGCATTTGACCAGCTGGGCCACTGGGGTATAGTAGGGCCATTTGTGGACTGATGGCCCTGACCTCTCTCCCGAGTCCCTGGGAGCTGTGCTTTGGGAGGGAAATGTTGGCCAGTCAACCTGAGCTTTTGGGTCCCTTGGCAATATGCCTCTTTCCCCAACATACTGCAACTGCTCACAGCCTGGGCAAGGGGAATGAAATCAAGTGACACTCTGGACACTTGTAGCTGATCTCCTGAGGCCCAGACCTGGACTATGGCCATGACCCCAAGACCTAAGCAAGAGACCTAAGTGACCTGTCAGGGCCTTTGTGTGAAATAGAAAAAGGTGCCCCTTTTTCAACACACTTCTCTATCCCTGGTGGAAGATGGGCGCAATAAAAAACACAAGTCTATGTTATCCAGGATGGGCCGGTAGGTGGGGCCCTCTGAGCGCTGCGGCCTGCTCAACCCTCTGCAGCACTGACCCCAGGCTCCCATGCTCCACTACATGCCAGCCTGCATGCCAGATGTGGGCCAGGCCTGGGCCAGGGAGGTGGCTTCCGGGGCCCGGGATATCTTCCAAGGGCGAGGTCTGTCTGCAGCCTGTGCTGCTCAAGATAAGAGGGTTGTGGAGTCTTTCAGGGTAATGGGTGAAATGACCACACCTACACTCTAGGAGCATATGTTTGTGTGTGTGGAATTTTTCCTCTAAAATAGATATTTAACAAATAGCAGAATATTGGGTTAAGTATTGCTTATCCATATTGTTGAAATGAGGCAAAGTATGGAGCCTGCAGGAGACCAGACTCTAGTTCCTGCTGCTTCAAGTGCACCTGATGACCTCATCATGGGCTGAGTGTTGCGGCCACATCTGTCTTCACCTCCCTCCCCTGCAGGTGCTGGCAGCTGCAGGCGCTGCAGTCTCAGCACACCCAAGAGCCCCTGCCTCACTCTGTAGGCCACAGAGGAGGGCAGTGAGGGATGCAGGGCTGAGGGATCTGAGCTCAGGATGGGGACATCAGATGCATTTCTAATCTTACAGAAAACAGCCAACACAGAGGCAGGGTTGGCCAGAAGCAGGTGTGGGGGTAAGGGGTGGGTGGCCCTTCAGGAGGAGATAGGATTCCATATACTCAGAGAGAAGAAGAGAAGAAACTTGAAAAATATTTAGTGAGGTAAGAAATGCTCCTGATGCAGTGTTAATCAACGAGAGCCTATAAAACTACCATCAGCACAATCCCTCTGTGTGTGTGTGCGCGCGCGTGCGCGTGCAAGCACATGTGCACGGAGAATGAGAGATGGGGAGGGCAGAGCGAAGGAGACAATACAAAAGTCACCTGGTCTCTTGGTAATGGGGTTATGGATGATTTACATGTTCTTATTTAAACGTCTCTTTATTTCTAAATTTTCAATAATGATTATGTGTTACTTTTAGAATTGGAAGAAAAAATCCATGACTACTACTTGAAATTACATTCTTTGGTGAGTTATCTTTCTTCCTCGCCCGGAACGTCTGTGCACGGCCACGTGAGTGTGGTGTGGAGCAGGAGGAGGGCCTGGGGACGACGGTGTTTAGAGACCAGCCTGTGTCTCAGGAGGCTGAGCTCACCCAGCGGAGCTGTGCACCCCGGACATGCTGCGCGCTCCAGTGGCCTCTGCTCATGGCCGCCTGGACTCCAGGGAGGAAGGAGAAGCCCTGAATGACCGCCATGGGGCTGCCAGTCACTGTGGTGAGATGGAGCAGGTGTGGATGTGGGCAGCGAGGCTGGTTTGGACTCTGACTGAGTGTCCTCACAGGAGAGGCTGTCTCCCCGCGCGCGGGTGTGAGTGTGGAGAGTCCTCCCACTGAGGGGATGAAGTAGAGATGAGATCTGAGGACCAAGTAAGGGAGTGGGAGTGACGGGCCTCTCCCCCAGACCTGAAAAGGGCTGAAGGAGGGATGTGGTTGATTTCTAGAATGCTTGGGGCTGCAGTGGCTGGGCCGGGGTCTGAGCTGGCAGGTGAGGGTCCACTCCCAGCCGTAATGGTCACCTCCTGTGTGACCTTGCCAGCTCATCCTGGGCAAAAGAAAAGGTTGGAATTAAGTGATCTCTAGGGGCTGATCCTCTGCTGACAGACTGATGGGAAGCTGGGAGGGCTGTGGGAAATGCCTGGGGCAGAATAAGGATGAAAAACTAAGCTCAGCTATAAGCTTATGCCAAGTTTGACAATGATACGAGGATATTTTATTACCTGGCAGTAATGTGCAAGATGAATTGGACAAAGAAGTCATAATGTAAAGCATTATTGTTAACAAGCCATAATTCTCATGCAAAATAGTGGGACTAGTAATTCCAGCCACTGGTTCTCATTAGGATGGCCCACAACCACTCCATGTCTTCAAAAGATCACTGCATCTATGTGTAAAACACTGCACCAGGTGCCAGGGAATGAAATATAATGTAATGTAATATAACATAATATAAACTATAACATAGTGAAATATAATCTAAAAATAAAGCTCTCTGGCAGCCCTAAATGCTCATAGTTGGAAGCAGGGGCAGATATGAGAATTGTTATTTAAATGCTAGTGTGAGCTGGGGAGCCCAAAAGAGCAGGAATTTGTTGGAAAGAGCTGGCAGAGTGCTGAAGAGTGGTAGAGGGTGAGAAACATTTCCAGTTCCCAGTGAACTCTGACCAGCCCTCCTAGAACCCAAAAGATCACCGAGGAGATATAGCTAATAACCTCAGAATTTTTATTTTCACTTCTGCAAGTCCCACAGTTGATGGTGTTATTGAGGAGGTGATGGACCCTGACAGAGACTATCATTTCATACAGGGAGGGCCCAGGCCCTACCCCGGGATCTTCAGTGTTGTTTAAGCTGCCCACTGCCAAGCCCAGTGTGTTGGCCACAGTGGATTTCCCCAATTTTAATGATCTTGCCCAGGAGATCCGAGCCACGTAGGGGAGAAGGGAGGGAGGAGGAATGCTAGTTGGAGGAAAGGCAAGAAACATGCTTCCTTGCGCATTTTGTTGAAAACACTGAGATTTCGCTTAGCGAAATTAGGAAATGTGGTTCCATTAACTTGAAGTCCAGCAATCACTGTAACTGAACAAGAATCTGTGAATTAGAAGTTTTGGGTCATTGTTCCTAAAACTTGGGTTCTAAGGAATGGTAATACTATTGTAACAGAGGCAAATTGTAAATTGGTAAAAAGATATGTTTTCTATCCTGTAGCAGGACAAGCATAGCCACGACTCAATGTCTCACCGTCTATGTGGTTGATTTCTTATATGTTTGACTGTGATTTTTCTTACACTTCTGTTAAAAGCCCTCATTTCCCTTTTTCTTATTCCTCCCTGAGGCAAGGTCAGTGACTGTAGTGGTAATAATGATTTTCACTCTAAGGACCTGATTAGAGCCCCTTGAGGTGTGACTTCAGAGTCTCCTCTCCATGACAGGTGAGGAGTCAGCGTTTCAGAGAGGGAAGTTGACTTGCCTGGGGACACACAGCCAGCTAGTGGTCAAAGCAGCATCGGGATACAGTTGTCCTATGGCACAGCCAGGAGGCCTTGCCTTACACTGGCCTTTTTTTTTTTTTTAAACCAAGATTTGTCTTAATTTATAAATTCATGGGTGGTATAGAAAGTGAAATTAAAGGATTTAATTTAATTTGCTATAGTGACATGATTCATCTTTTTTGAGCCTTATCCTTTGGTATCTGTTCCAATGAGGGGAGCTTATAAATCAAACATGGACATAATTTAGGTTATTCAGTGCACCTGCTTCTCCCAGAGGGTTAGCCAGTCACTGCTCGGCTTTGGAGGCTTTGGAGTCAGGTGGTATTTCAGGGTTGTTTGGGACATCACACTGAGCAGAAGCATGCCACTGCGCTTCTCTCTGTGACAACTGCAGTGTAGATGGAAAACTGACATCTGATCGGTGACAATCAATCCCCTCGGCATCAAAGCCTGAGACTGGTAATAAGCTCCTGGCTTTATAAAAAGTGCTGGTTGGTGGAAAATCTGCTAGTTGGTGGTGTGAGAGCTGTGATAACAAGGGGAAGGAGTGGATTGGCAGTTGGCTCAATGGCCGGAATCTGGGGAATTAAGCTTGGGCCCTGCAAGGAAATTAAGCAGAATTCATTAAGGCTATGGGCAATCGAGGCAAAAAGGAGAGACCTTAATGCTTGATGAATGTCAGAAAGAAACTGGACCAGCAGTTATAAGCAGTGGCACTAAAAACAACACTCATGTTGGTAACTTAAAAAAGACACGGAGGAAATGAATGTTGATGCAAAAATATCTGAATTCCCCACCAAATTACTTTATTAAATCAGTCTTTAATGAGACCATTGCAGGAGAAGGAATGGACTAGCAGAAGTGATGATGGCTGTTTGGGTACAATTCTTGCTAAGAGGCGACTTTGACAACTAAGCAGGGATAAATCAGCAAGTGTGGATTACATGTCTTCAGTCATTAAGGAATCAGTTACTGAATTTACAAAACCTTTGGCAGTTATTTTAAAGGTAAGGGGAATTAGTAAAGTGAGGCATGGATGAGGTTACTGATCTTTAAAGCAAAATCTAAAGGAATTCAGGGAACAGTGAGCATTCCCAGCAATGTGATGAGTCTTCCACCTGGTAACCATCAGGTTAGACCCTAACTTTAAATGATGCAAAATGTTGGGATGTTTTTAATAATCAGCTGCAGGTCAGAATATGGCTGTTGTTTAGCATCTGGACCAGGCCAACCAGCTGACACTTTCACTCAAGCCAAGTGCCAATTTTCTGAGTCTATGTGGGTCTGTAGGAAAAACCCACAGAGCAAAAACACTCCAATAGTCAAGAAAGACTGGGAAAGTTAAACAACAAAAAAACACCCACAGTAGGATAAGCAAGCCCAGAACCGCATGTTCTCATTTAGTCCTACGGTACTGCCAGTAGGCAATGCAGTCCCCAGTTGCAGATGGGAAAACTGAGGCCCCCAGAGATTAGGTGCCTCCAAAAGAAGCAAAAGCAGTACGCAGTAAATTACAGACTGGGAAATAAGGACAGAAGTCTTTCTGGCTTTACCTCTGGCATTCCTTCTATGCCATACTACAAAATTTCTATTGGGTCCAGAGAATATACTGTATGATTCAAACCTCCCAGTATTTTCAAATTTGCAAATTAAAATAAAAATAATTACATTCTGTCCTACTGTGTGCAGGATTCTAGGATGGGATCACAGGGTAAAGAGAGGGAGGGGCTAATGATGCAGAAGCTCAAATGGCACAAATTTAAGCTCAAATGGCACAGGTAAATTTCTAAGTGACAGAACAGTCTGGAAAGAATATAACAAAATGTTAAGTGTTACCTCTAAGAGGTTGGATTCAAAGTAAATTAATTTTCTTCTTTTCTGCTTCTGTGCATTTCCTAAATCATCTACATTGAATAAGTATTTTTTAAGTTAGAAAAATTAAGAAAAAAAAGCATAAGGCAGGACATGAACTGGTGTATCAGGTATGCTGGTGACATCAAGGGATGGTGTGGTGGGCTGACATTTGGGTGTCTAAGATGAGCCCCTCCCAGAGGCCTGTCAAGATAGCAGGGAGTCAGCCAGCCAGCCATCTGGGAGGGAGATTGTAGGGTAAGGAAAAATGTCAGGCTTTTCTGCCCTCCCGCCATCAGGATAGATGATGGATCCTTGCGGTCCTGAATGCATGCCTGATGGCGGGCACCTGGAATAGGGTGTGGGCATAGGTAGATGGGATTCACCTGGGCTGAGACTGGGTTCTTAAGGGCAGCGTCACGTGGACGCCAGCAGAAGCCGAAAGAGAAGCTGAGAGAGAAGCAGAGCCATGAGAAGAGCAGAGAGAATATGAGAGAAGGCCGGAGAGCCCAGATAGAGTGAAGACTTGCTGGGGGCTGGGAGGCCTGCCAGCCTCCTGGCCCCCCATTACTCCTGCCTGCTGTATACCTGGTAAACCGCAATAAAAGCCTGCAAAAAGCCACTGAGGACTCTCTAGGACACCTTCTTTACCCGGTCTGCTGGATCATAGAAAACCTGCTCAGTGTCCTGTTCCTGACTCTACAGAGATTTTTAGCACCTCCTCCCTGACCCCCAGGGCTAACTATTTTCTAGGGAGCCCAACAGACCTCAGGATATAGGAAGCTGCAGGGTCTATGGGGCTCTGCCAGACCTGAGTCTCTCTGGAGGTCACCTACGGCCAGCGATGACGTCTCCAAACAGAAGTGGTTTCTTACCAATCCATTCCCTGCTGAACCCTAGCAACCTGGCCAGGTATTCACTCCCAGAGCAATAAAAATGCCCAAGGGCTCCAAGAGAAAAGCTGCTTCCCAGTTTTATTCAGCTTTTCCAACTGACAAATCTTTTCACATCTGAGATCTTTTGTTTCCTGGGAGGGAGGGGCCCTGAGCCAGCCCTGAGGACAGCCTTTCGCAGTCCCCTTGGCATCAGCAGCCATTGTCCTCCTGTTCCCAGATCTGCCATTCTTCTAACCTTCAGCTGCACAGAGATGGGAGAAGGTGGAAAAAGGGCCTTTTATAACCAAATTATCTCTGCGCATTCATCTGCCATTATGTTAATGCATTGCGAAGCCCAGCAGATGGTACAAAGTCAATTATGCTGGTGTTAAAAAGGGAGAAATTGACCTTTTCAGGACTCACTTGGATTCCAGAGCAGTTTGCAAACTGAGATTTTAGGCCTGAGTTGGGGGAAGGCACCCAGAGCTTTGGGGTTGAAGGGGAGGAGAAGGTTTCTGTGAGGGTAATCAGCCCTAGGACTGCCTGCCTTTCACCCAGACCCAGCTCGTACCTGCACATTTTCTCGAATAGTCCGGCATAGCCATCACAATTGGTTTTCTGGGTCCGCAGGATTTCAGTGGGCTTGAAAGCCTGGCGGTCCTTCTCCTGGGCAGCTTCAATGTCGTACTCTGGAGGGCAGAGGAAGAGGCTGTGCGAAGCCAGCTACCACAAGGCGACCAAGGATGATGCAGAGAAGGGAGTCCACTTCAGCCTCCCTGCCCCTCGCCCCGAGCTGTGCTTCAGCATCATGGGGTCTGTCTCGCTCACATCTGGGAGAAACTAAACTAAACACTATTATGGGTTGGACAGAACTAGGGCCCAAGCTGAGATCTGGGAAAGATCACCTGTTTTTGCAGATGGTGAGAGGAAGAGCCAGACCTTTGCAGAGTGGACCGCTTGACTTTTCAGGCCTCTGAGAAAGGCCTAGGAGGGAAGAGGCCATGGCAGTAGTTGGGGGTTGTATATGCAGGCCTGGGGGGTGGGGTGGGTGCTCTGTCCCCATAACAGCACTGCAAACAGCTCTAGTGAAGCTGCTCACTCTCCCCTACTGGGTCTCTGAGGTGGAGGCCTCAATGACTCACAGGGGGAGCCCTGAGCTATGGTCAAATCTTGCCCTAGTGAATGTTCTCTCACAGCCTGTTACCTCAAAAACAAGAGGGCCTGAAGCCAGAATCACTGTGGTCATTGAGGATAGGGATGGGGGTGGGGAAGAAAAAAGGGAGGAGAAAAGTCTTACCAAGTATTTTCTTTCTGGTTTGGCCCACTTAAGGCCTAGGCTGAGCTGCTGAGCTTGGGTGGGAGGAGGGAACCCTCAGGCCCTATGGTCAGATGCTCCACCTGTGTCAGGAGAGCTTATCCTCTAAGCTGTCTCCCTAACTGATGCTTTAGGGGGGCAAAGGAGAAGCCCAGTGGCAGCAGGAGGGCCCTGTGGGTTGCTACTGCACAGGTGATCCCTAGGAGTCCACCCCACCAGATGGCTCCTCCAGCAGCCACAAGGGGCCTCACCACCTTTGGCACATGGCTTCACCTGGTGAGACCCCCATGACTGGCTGTCCTGTGGAGAGCTGTGGGCATCTGCACAGGCCCAGGCCCCCTGAGGTGGCTCTGAGAACCTGGAGACTAGCATGAGGCTCATGGCTGAGGTCTCTGGAAGGAATGAGGGGCAGGAAAGGAGAGCTGCACTTTCTGGCACTGGTCCTTTAAGAAACCACTAGTATTACAATAACTTTTCAGATAACTGTGACTCCTCCCCAACCAATGGTTATCCTTCTTGGAAGTGATCTTCTGTCCTGGGTTTTCATCGCAGTGGAACAGGTTTCCTGGAAGCCAGAACTAGGGAAAGGTTGCATTCAGTTCTGGGTGAAGGCCTCAGCTCTGGCTACTTGCTCTGGGTACACGGCCACATGAGGGCCCCTATCCAACAACCCTCATGGAGGCTGTTAGTACCCAGTGAGTTTGACCCTCCTTGGTTAGTCTTCAGTTATTCAATCCAGCCATCTGGAACTCTGTCCCTCCTCCCTCTACCCCATTCCTTAAATATACTAGGGGTTCACTTAATACCAGAGTTGCTCCTCTAGGAACAGGAGCCACAGGGAGTGGCATCAAGGACAAACACAGCCACAGGTGGACCACAGGTGGGCCTACCTATGTGGTGGCAGATCCAGATCCAGATGGCGCGTACCCTCTCCAGTTCACTGTGGGCCTCCTGGAGCAGGTCGCTCACCAGTTCATCCAGGCCACTCTTGACTATAACCTGGGAGGGAGACGTGTACTTTGTCAGGCCTGCAGGAGGGCATGTGGAACCCAGTGCCTGCCACTTGCAGCCAGGGCTGCGTTTCATCCAGACAGAGAAGGAAGAGAGTCCAGAGGGGCAAAGGCTGGGCTAAGGGCAATCATTATCTGCAGGATTTTGGTGGGCTTGTCTGGGGAACTGGACAGGGTAGGCATACTGACTTGCTGAATCACTAGTTCTGGAGACACCATTTCTTTCTCCGTGATTCTAGTGATTGGCCAGGTAAGCATCTGGGTGGCCATAGTAGACCCTAGTCATGATTAATACTATCCAAAGCAATGTATAGATTTAACACAATTCCTATCAAAATTCTAGTAGCTTTTTTTTTGCAGAAATGGTGAAGTCAATCCTCAAATTCACATAGAATTGCCAGGAACCTACAATAGCCAAAGGAATTTTGAAAAAAAAAAAAAAAAAAACAAAGTTGGAGGAGTCACACTTATTAATTTCAAAACTTATCACAAAGTTGCAGTAATGAAAACAGTGTGGCACAGACATAAGGATCATATGGACCAGTGGAATAGACTTGAGAGTCTAGACACAAACTTTCATGTCTATAGTCAACTGGCTTTTTTTTTTTTAAGATTTATTTATTTATTTATGCATACAAGAACTGGGCTACAGGCCAGAGGTGTGTGTGTGTGTGGGGGGGGGGTGGGTGAAAGGATTCACCAGGCACAGAGTAGGGAACAGAATAGGCAGATTGACAGAAATACACTGCTGAGGGGAGCAGCGGGCGAGTCAGGAGAGGTCTGCTGCACCGTGTCTTCAGCTCCCTGGCTGGGGATTGAACTTGCACTGCAGTGGCTGCAGATAGCTTCGTAGATTGTATCTTAACCCCTTGTACCACCAGGGAGGCCCCATAGAGTCAACTGGCTTTTGACAAGGGACCAAATTCTTTCAATAGGAAAAAAATAGTCTCTTTAAATATGGTGCTGAACAACTGGATTTCCATAAGCAAAAGAATGAAGTTGGGTCCCTAAATCACACCTTACACAAAAATTAACTCAAAAGGGATAAATAACCTAAATAAGAACTTAAATCATAAAACTCATAGAAGAAACCAGAGGTAAATTGTGATGGCCTTGATTTGCCAATAGTTTCTTAGATATGATACCAAAGAACAAGGTACAAAAACAAAAATAGATGAATTACACTTGTTAACATGAAAAACAAACAAACAAACAAACAAACAAAAACTTCTGGCACCAACGGACAATATTAAGAAAGTGAAAAAATAGCTTACAGAATAGGAGAAAATACTCACAAGTCAGATATCTGATAGTGTTAATGGCCAGAATATATAAAGAACTCCTACAACTCAACAACAAAAAGATAATCAGTCCAAATTTAAAATGGCCAAATGATTTGAATAGACATTTCTCCAAAGGTATAAAAATGGCCAACAGGCATAAGAAAAGATGCTCTATTTCATGAGTCACTAGGAAAACACAAATCAAAATCACAAAGAAATATTACCTTATACCCACTCTGATGACTATAAAAACAAAGATGGGCAATAATAAGTGTTAGTAACAATGCAGAGAAATTGGAACCCTTATACATTGCTGATGGTAATGTAAAATGGTCAGCTGCTATGAAAGAGTTTGGTGGGTCCTCAAAAAGTTAAATACAGAATTACCATATGATCTAATTCCAATTCCAGGAAAATACCCCAAAGAGCTGAAAACAAGGACTCAAACAGATACTTGCTCATCAATGCTCATTGGAGCATTATTCGCAATAGCTAAAAGGAGGATTCAACCCACATGTCTACTACAAATGAATGGATAAACAAGATATGGTTTATCCACACAATGGATTATCCATCCACTCACAAGTTCAACGAGCAACATTCCTGAGCACCTAGTCTATGCCAACCACAAGGTGGTCTTCCTAAGCCTGTAGATGACCTCTCTGCTCACCGGCCTGGGGTGGCTCACCGTGACTTTAGTCCCAGTCCAGCTCCTTGTACCTTGCTATAAGATTCTGCAGTGAGGTTCCTGCCTGGCTCCCACAACCCTTGTATCCTGAGTGCTTCAGCTCTTGGAGCTGACCCTTCTCACCCCCACCCCAGATATGCCCAGGCCCAGAGGTACAAGAGTGTGGCAGCTCACATGCTCCAGGGGTGAGCACAAGCGTGGCTTGGTCACAGTGGGTACTGACCATCTGCATCCATGGTCCCCCCCTTCATCCTCTCATTTCCCTCCTTCATGGGCTGGGGGCTGGCATGGCTAAGCAGCAGCAATGTCCAGATTGGCAGGGGGAGGGCAGGACAGGGCTGGCCAATGGGGTCCTTCAAGGGGGCAGTCCCAGAGTGTGCAGCCTGGGTTGGAAGTGTCAGGATGGTGGGTGGAGTGGGTATGGGGTGGCCTTTCATCCTGGACAGGGATTTGCTGCCTTGGACCTTCTGTCCCTCATCCATACACTGGAAAGTCCCTCCAGGCCCTCTATCCATGGGATTCAGGATACATTCAAAAGGGGCCTAGGGAGAAGCTTTGCTACCTTGGCTCATGGAACTCTAAGCCACCTTAGAGGGGGGCTAGGGAGAGGTTTGTAGGGAGAGGAGGTCTTTGGCAGAAGGGCTGGCTTTCCTACCTGAGAGGCATAGGAATCCAGTTTTTCAAAGTGCCGCAAGTCCAGGGGCATGGATTTCAGGCCGGATCGATCCCAAGGGTAGGCTGGAAACACAGGGAGGCTCAGTTAGCTGCTGAGCCCTGCTGATGAGGAAACTTGACACACTTTCGCTGGCTTTTTGAGAAGCTGTGTCTGCTTCACTTTGGGCACCATTCCCCAAACCTAAACTCATGTTCCCACGAGCTGTATCTCCTAGAAAGATTCTTTGCTGAATTAGTTTGGGAACTATGGTAACTCCTTTAGTCTTCTTGGAGACTCACAGGGAACATAAGCCTATTTGCAGATCCAAGAAGTCAGCAGTAAAGAAACTGGTTCCACCTCAATTAACCCAGTAGTCCCCAAATGAATTGATGGTGGAATACCCTTCTCTCCACCACGTAGTTTTCTGCAGATTCTGTTACATTTTCCAGGATTGAGTGCTCTGTGTGATGTGTGATGTGTCAGGCAATGCTCCTAATCTCTGCCGGGTCAAAAAGGGAGGGTCCCTGCTATGGCCACAGAGCCCAGCAGGGAGGTGTCACAGGGCACCCTGGGTAGAGGAGGGGAACATGGTGGGGCCAGGCCTTCTGAGAGAGGTGAGTCTGGCACCCAGGCAGGCTTCCTCCCTTGTTTACTGTCAGCTGGAGACCAGGGTGTTCTAAGAAAGCCAAGCTTATTCTGGCAGAAAGTGCCCCAGGTGTTGTGGGCAGACCCTGGAGGGAGTCTGAGTCCAGAGTCAGTTATCAAGGCCCAGCCTGTTTCATAGGAAGCCTGTACAGAGGACGGCTCTGTCAGCTGCTGTGGGGCTAACTCACCCCTGGTCAGACCCACAGATGGATGGCAGCAAGCCCCTATTGCTGCCCGGGAGAGAGCCTGGCCCCTGGCAGGTGCTGATATCAAGGATCCTGAGCCTGGTTGACCAAAACCAGGAAACAGGGTGAGAGGACAGGGTGGGGGTGATAGGAGGATGGGCTAAATGGGACTGATCCTCTGCTCAAGTGGACCCACCCACCTCTTAATCTGCAGTCTCAGGGGCCTCTGGAGCAAGTAAAGGGTGCTAGGGTGCCTCAGGGCAGGCAGGAGGCCTAGGCAGATCAGCGTGATACGGGGAAGAGTCTGGTAGGGCTGCACGAGGTCTGAGTTCTCCTCTTAGCTCATCTCCACCTCTCTGTGGGGTGCTGACAAGTCAGGGGCCTCAGGCACATGATAATGGCGCTGGTGGGAGAGGAAATGAGGTAGCTTGCTACACTAGAAGACCAGCGTCACTCTGTTTTCTGGGGGGTGTGGGGTGGGGGTCTTCTGTAGGCAATTGCAGGAGCAGGGGTGTGGAGCCTCTGCAGCTGCATTTGCTCATGTTCCTCAGGGCCCCCTGGACTGTGAGAAAAACTTGTTCAACTCGGTGCTACAGACCCAAGAGAAGTGTGAGAAGGTGGAGGGGTGTCACTAGTAGTTGGGTCTTAGTCACCTCTCCACCCTCTCTGGGTTGGCTCTGGATGACAGGCAGTGCCAGCTGGCTAGGGAACTGGCTACTGTCTGGCCACAGACACTAACTGAGGGAGGAGATCACTGTGTCTGGGGTTCCTGCTCAATCCCAGACTGGTGAAGGCCAACTCACCCTGCTCCGTCGCCCCTGCAGACACACTGCAGCAGCCCCCTTTAGCCCAAGCCACTGACTGGGCTTGTGCCATGTCCCGTGCACCCCGACACACCCAGGACCTGCAGCCTTTTCCTCCCCTGGGGAGCACCGGGTGTATGGTGGGCAGGCAGGCGGTACAGTCCAACCATGAGGCTGTGGTCTTACCCAGCAATCTAACGTTTTCTTTCTACTTTTTGTATTCCTCTATCAGAAGCAAGACATTTCCTGGATTCCACCACATCCTGTTGTTCTAAACAATCTCCTGCCGAAGTTTCCTTGAAGCCTGGCACCGCTGTGGCTCTCAGGCCAGGGTACGGGCTGGAACTTCTTACTGCCCATTACTTAGATCACCATCAGTCCTGATCCTGGGAGTTCTGAGTTTAGTCTGGCCCATTGGGAGGGGTAGGGACCCAGTAGCAGGCCCTGCTGAGCTTCCTACTTTTCTGGGCCCTCTCTTCTGCCAACACCCCACCCCGCAACCCCCCTCCCCGCGCTGCGCAGTAGAATCTGGTTCCTGCATTCTCTGACAAGGACTATCAGGGTGATGTAAGTGGATCTGAAGTGGACTTACACATTTAATAAGTTTCTGCTCAGCACATTTCTGTAAATGAGGCTGCTTCTGCCCCCATTTACAAGAGGATGGCATTGCTAAAAGGGGACTAAAATCTCTAGAGCAAGCTATACCCTTTCTTGGTTCTATTTTATAATATCTGAACATTAAAAATATTCCATAATGATTTATGCCTCATATGTTTACCTTCTGACCAGGTTATATAAGATCCAAATATGACTGCATAAATACATTTAAAATACCAGTGGCATTAACTAAATTATTCTAATTTTAAAGGAAAACAATGGGCAGCAGTGCCAAGCACGTAGCCTTAGATGCTGTGTGCTCTCCTCAGGGAGAAACTGAGACCCAGGGAAGGCAAGGGAGGGACAGAAGTACGATTTGAGCCCAGGCCATCCAGCAGGCCATTTGAGGTTTTCCTTTTTCTTCCTCTACCCTGCTCTGCTCATTCACACGCCTCCTAGCTTACAAGTGATTGACATTCCATTTAAAGTTAAAAAACACAATTCGAATTATCTTTTAATGTGTCCCTCAAGAGGCTGCCTTGCTATTATTGATGAGTTTCATGATTTCAGGATCAAGTCTGGTGTGTGAGCTTTTCACTTCTCCACCCGTGTCCATGGCAGGCATTGCCAATCAATCACAATCTGCTTCTCCGGCACAAGGGGTGGCTCTGTACCCGCAGCACAAAGCCCCAGGGAGCCATTTCCAGCTGACTGGTGCTGGCCCCTGAGCCTAAACCAATCTGTCCTCTGAGAGAACAGCCACAAGAAGGCCCTTCAACTTACCATGGGCATCCTTCCCTCCAGGCTGCCGGGGTCTTGTGTTCCCATTTTTATCGCCTTGTAAACCTACAATATCCCAAAGGTGAGAAGTAGACACACTTCAGAAGAAATAGAAATGCAAGCATGGATGATTACTTGTGGTGGCCCCTGCTTCTGACCCCTTCTCTTGACGATCCTTCGCACAGCGCTCTTCCTTCCATCCTCATCCACCACTGAACAGCTGCCAGAATTGCCTTGGACTTCCTGTGTGGCGGAGGGAGGACTGGGGACCAGGAAGGGGGTGATAAGAAAGAGAACTGAAGTCATTGAGAAAAGGCAGAACTTGCACCGGACATTTTGGGGTGTTTAGTGGGCCCGTCTGGAGCCTGCTGCTCTTGGCTGCCTCTGGAGTCTCCTGCCATCTTGAACACCATTGGGGATACTAAGAGCATTATCAGATTCAC
Organism: Talpa europaea; assembly: GCF_964194135.1. Classification (NCBI taxonomy): domain Eukaryota; kingdom Metazoa; phylum Chordata; class Mammalia; order Eulipotyphla; family Talpidae; genus Talpa; species Talpa europaea. The sequence goes on from NC_140070.1 coordinate 46,413,283, forward strand.
TGCTAAGTAGCTCCCAGATAAGAAGACGCTATGGAAAGCATGAAAATGGGCAGTTTTTATGGAGCTTGAAACCCAGACGTCAAATAATTATCAAATTATTCCTTGGATGGTTCAAGGGCAATTGCATCCTATCAATTCAGGACTGTTAAGGAAGGATGATTACCAATAGTTACTTAGTTATTAGGTTCCAGGGAAATAGGAAAGGAACTTTCCCCTTCCAGGTTGGGAAGATGTTCTCTCAGATGGAGCTGGGGGGCTGGGGGTGGGGAATGTTAAGGCAGGCTGTTTGATGTCATTGAAGGCCAATGTAAGCTGTCAATCAGTGGACATTTTCAAATATATATAGGCCATTCTGAGAAACACTGGTGCTTTAGTTTCTTGATTCTACATTTTGATTCCATCTACATTCTTTGATAGAGTGATGGGGGTTCAAAATAGAAGCTAGCTTTATTATGTACTTCTATACCTGGTTTGTGCTTTATACTCACTATCACATTTAATCTCACAATAATCCTATGAGGAATACTGAATTATTTCCCACCACTCAGAGACAAGGGAATTGAGGGTAAAAGAGAAGTTAAGACACTAGAGCTGAGATCTGAGTGCAGTCAATAGTCCTGCAGGGCTACCCTCTGTACACCTCACTGCTGTCTTGATATCCTGCCTGTGGGACCAGGCAGACCCGGTGGGCCTGCCGAAGCTCACTGAGTGGGCATGGAAGGAAACTGAACCCTGGCTATTCTGCAGACTCTGTATTTTGGACTGTATTTTTTCCAGGACTCTGTTATCCACAAGATGGACAAATACAGGAAGAGGACGAGAGGGGAGTGGAGGAGACAGGGTGGGCCTGGGTCTATGTGCACTGCACAGAAGGTAGCCACGTGCACTGGTTATTGGGCACAAGTTTCAGAGGAATCTGAGTTCTGAACCTACTTCCTCGCTGGATGATTTAGGTAGTTATTTTACTCTGAGCCTCACTTTGCTAATTTGACAAGTAGGGATAATACTGGTCTATAGCAAAGGGTTAACAAGTTAAAGCGTTAGCACTATGTATGCCAACTTGCTAGGTAGTTCATAAATGGTAGCCAAAAGCAACAATAATACTTTTGTGATAAAAATCCTCTTCAGCAACACATCTTGGGTTGTTCACACCTAATCATAGAGACTTAAGGACAGTTGTTGTTGAGTGTGGAGAAGACAGTCCCCCAGAATGAAGGTTCCTGCCCCTGTCACTTTCCTGTAGAAGCTCGAGTCACTCATCTTCTTTCCTCAGAAGATGCCAGGACTGGACTGGGCTCTGCCCAATAGCAGCCTTCAATCCTCCCTGCCAGCCCTCCACATGCGAATGGCCCTGTACATACGTACATTTAGCCAAGGAGAACTTCTTAAGCAGCTGAGGCATGGTGTCTCGAGGGTGGACCTCCACAGTCAGCTGTGTCCCTGCAAAGGAACAGGAAGTGATATGCTCAGGCAGATGCTGTTAGGAGAGGACGCAATGCCTCATGACAGATGTTTGAACAGCAAAACACAGTTGGCCTTAAAACTTTCTTTTGAATATGCAAGTAAATAGTATTTAAAAATAAGAAAACCATAAGCAGACAGATTTGGGCAAGATGGAGTAAACACATTCCACTTGTCTCTCCCACTGAATGAAACTATAAATCTTGGAAAGAATCATGGGGTAATTTATCTGAGAACTCTGTAAAGCAAATGATGGAAGGCAAATTGGGGAAGATTAGAATTTAAAACATCAACAATTTGGCAATGTGTTTTCCATTTCCTTCCTATTTACCTAGACTGGACTTAAGGCAGCGCCCACCCCAGAAGTGAACAATGGGTGAGGAAAAGTGCTCTAAGGGAAGCCCTTTCTTCAGGACTGTGGCGTGAGAGAGGGAAACTAGAAGAGTCAGAGAGAGTGAGGAAATCCATGCATTTACCACACCCTTCTACCTTTTTTTCTTTTATCTTCCAATTGAGCACCTAGAGAATTCTGTTGGTAGCAATGCAGCAGGATTCTTATGGCCAGGGATGTACCTAAATCTTTGAGGGATCATAACTAGAAATGTTGAGATCCCAAGAGTGTGGAAGCAAGTACTTGTTCTCTCTCTCTCTCTCTCTCTCTCTCTCTCTCTCTCCCCCCTCTCTTCTTCCCTCCCTCTTTCTCTCTCATGCATTGGTTGATTGGCTTCTAATGCTATCAGTTGTGAGAACTACCTGGCAGAGTTGGGAAATGAAAGCTCCAGATTTTGGGCCAGTGAACAGGGAAGTGGGTTGTGAAGGGGAAAGAGTTCAAGAAAGATATCCCAAAAAGTTATGGGTAAACTTTTATGGTCATTTCTGAGTTGTGCATGCGTGTATCCTATCCTAAACATCACATCATGGTCATTAAGAACAGAACTATGGAGTAGACCAATGCCCAAACTGGCCACTGGGTGGTGCATGTGTAAGGTAGATAAGCACTGTAAAATCTACAACCCCAAATTACTTGGCATAGGAAGACCCAGAAAAATCTTAACTTGAAAAAGATAAACAACATATGCTAGCCCCACGATGACATTGAATTTGGAATTGTCTGTCAAAGACTTTAAAACAGCTGTGATAGCCATACTATAAAAAGAGAGGGCAAATAGTCTTGAAATAAGTGGAAAGACACAAAGTATCAGCATGAGTTTGATCCCCTGCCTGGGAGCTCACCCACATGGTGCAGCAGACCATTCCTGTACAGACCTCTCCTTTCTTGCTTGCTGCTCCTCTCAGCAGTGTATTTCAGTAGATCCACCTGTTCTGCTCCCCACTCTATTTCTGGTGAATCCTCTTGCCCCCCATACCTCTGGCCTACACCCCAATTTTTGTATGTAAAATAAAAATAAATCTTTTTTTTTAAAAGAAAAGAACAGTACAGACCAACATCCTAATGAACATAAACTCAAACATCCTCAATATTAGAAAACTAAACCCAAAAATATAGTAAAAATTAATATACCACCACCACCAAAGATTTATTTTGGGAATGCAAGGTTGGTTCAACATTTGAAAGTCAATGAATGTAATTTACCATGTTATCAGGCTAAATAAGAAAATTCACATGGTCATGAAGAGTGATTTGGAAAACTTAACATCTATTGCTAAATTTATGACAAAACCTCTCAAGAAACTAGGAAGAGAACTTCTTTAATCTGAAAATGGACATCTAAAAATGGATAACCAAAGCCTGCTGTCAACAGCATATTTAGTGATGAAAAATAGAATGCTTACTCCCTAGGATTGGAAGAAGGCATTAGCTACATTCTCACTATTCTGAACAAACATTACACAGTGCAGTAAGAGAAATAAACAAAAGTCATATCAATGGGAAAGAAAGAAATAAAACTCTCATTTATCACAGATGACATATCTATCTACATAGAAAATCCCAAGTAATCTACAAAAGAAATTCCTAGAAATAATAAGTGATTTGGTATGATTCAATATTGTCAAGTTGGCAATTCTCCCTAAATTGATCTATAGATTTTAATGCAATTTTAATTAAACTCTTTGAGGCATTTTTGTAGATTGTTAGGCATAGACAAGATTGCTAAAAATTTCAATGGATGGGCTTCCCCGGTGGCGCAGCGGTTGAGCGCTGGGTTGCGAAGCTGCCCGTGGCCTCTGCGGTGCCGGTTCGATCCCTGGCTGCTCCCCGGCCACTGGAGGAGGGTCCCACATGGCGCGCAGACCTCTCCTGCCGCCCGCTGCTCCCCTCAGCAGTGTACTTCGGTCCTTCTGCCTGCTCTGCTCCCCTCTCTGGCTCTGGTGAATTCTCTCACCCTCCTGCGCTTCTGACTGTACCCAGTACATGTATAAGCGAAAACAAACAAACAAATAAATAAATAAAACATGCCTCTATTAAAAAAAAAATTCAATGGAAAGATGCAAAAACTAGTTTAACCCACCCAATTTTGAAAAAGTTGGAGGACTCCAACTATCTATTTTTAAGATGTACTGTAAAACTATAATAATCACAATAGTGTGATATTGGCAAAGGGATAGATACATGGATCAATGGAGCATAATAAGGTGTTAAGAAATAGACCTACACAAATTTGACAAACTGACATTTTTACAAACTGGCCAAGAAAATTCAATTAGGAAATAGGTATATGAACAGATATTTCAGCAAAGAAGAGATTACAGATGGCAAATAAGAAAATGAAAAGGTGTTCAAAATGATTAGCCATTAGGAAAATGAAAACTAAAATCACAATGGGATATCATACCTATCAGAGCAATAATAAAAAACAGTGATAATCCTATACACTGGCAAGGTATAGAATAAACTGTAGAGAAACTGCATATCATACACTGCTGGTAGGATTGTAAAATGGGACAGTCACCCAGGAAAATAGTTCAGCAGTTTCTTATAAAACAAAATGTGTACTCAACATACAACACAACAATTGCACTCTTGGACTTTTATCCCAGAGAAATGAAAACTTATGTTTATATAGAAATCTGTACACAAACATTTATAGAAGTGCTATTCATTATCACCCAAAACTGGAAAAAAGTCTAAATGTGCTTCAATGGGTGAATAGATAAACACCTGACAGTACATCCATATCAAGGAGTCCTTCTCACAATACAAAAAATTCTTAGGAGTGACAGAAGAATCTGACTACAAGAAGTCCATGCAACAGAATTACATGATAATAGGACTTCTCTGTATTCTGACAATGGTGCAAATCACATGAATTTGGGCATGTTTATATCTAAAACTCATAGAACTACATACCAGAAAATCCAATTTTGTTCTATATTAATTTAAAGTAAAATTAAAGTTAAAAAAATAGTAACTGGACAAAAAGCCCAAGAAGAATTAAGCTTGAATGATAAAGACATAAAACAGAAAGTGAAAGTCCAAGACAGGATTATAGTACACACACTTTGGGTAACCTTCTCTCATAAGTCTTTACACGTCAGTGAATATTGTCCTATGTCATCCTTTTAAATGGCTATATAGTGCTCTATTCTACAGATGGTATATAATCCATATAAGGAAAACCGTTATGTTCCATATTTAACTTCTCAAATGTTTAGTTATTATAGGACTATTATCTTATGACTTTTCTGACACACACTTATCTTTACACACATTTCAAATTGGTTCATTTAAGCTCTTAAAATGATCAAAGGGTATGAGAATTTCTAAAGATTTTTATTAGAGATTGGCAAACTTTTTACATAAATGATTTTATCAGCTTATGTTCTCTTGCACTATTGGTGCAAGAGAAACATTTCTCTTTTCTTTTTTTTTTTTTAAAGATTTATTTATTTATTTATACAAGCACTGGGTACAGTCAGAAGCGTGGGAGGGTGAGAGAATTCACCAGAGCCAGAGCAGGGAGCAGAGCAGGCAGACTGACAAAGTACACTGCTGAGGGGAGCAGCAGGTGGCTGGAGAGGTCTGTGTGCCATGTGGGACCCTTGCTCTGCAGCTGGGGATCCAACCGGTGCTTCAGAGGCTGCGGGCAGCTTCACAGGCCAGTGTTCAACCGCTGTGCCACCGGGGAGGCCCAAGAGAAACATTTTTCTTATTTTTGCCTTGCTGAATTGCAAACTTAGTCATGATACTTTGCACTTCCTCTCAGTGAGAGATTTATTTCCTGAATTTGGACTGACCTTAGGACTTGATTTGGCCAATTAGTATGTACAGAGGTACTAGTGTATAAGATCTGAGCCTTGTTTATGCAACTTCTACTGTCATTCTTGGGATTCTAGCCATGACTGCCATGTGAATGAGCCTATGCTGGTCTGCTGGAGGATGAGAGACTATATGGAGCAGAGTAGAGTCATCTCTGGTGAGGCCATCCTAAAGCAGCTGCTCTCCAGCCAGCTCACCAACTGACCATAAACACGTAAGCAGGACCAGCCAAGACCTGAGATCAGCTGGCTGTATCACACAAGAATATCCAGCTAAACTGTAGTTTCATGAGCTGGTAAATGCTTATTGTTTTTAGCCACTGAGTTTTAATATAAAAATAGACCACAAATATACTCATTGATATTTGGTTTTTATCAGTTCCTTCCATTTGTCTCAACGAATATCTCATTGTTATTTTATGCATTCCTTTAATTTTTTAATGCACTATTTTTAATGTATTTATTTGCCATTTGTAATTTTATTTTGTGAATTGTCTGTTTTTCTACTGGTGAATTTTTTTCTTTATTCATTTTGTAAGAGCTTCTTTGATTAACCCTTGGCTTGCTGAATATGTTGCACCAGTTTGCCACACAATGACAATACTGGCTTTCTTGTGTAGCTCATAAACTTGCTCTGCAGACCAAAAAGCGTAACTCTTAATTTTAAAAGATACAAGGAAACCCCCAAGGCATCAATTTGAAGGGATTAACATTCATTTTGAAGTGTGGTTTGTAGCACATTCATTGTCAAAGAAAATCAGACTGTAACTTTATAACTAAGACTTTGAACACTTTAGAGTTCAAAGTATAATTGAGTTCTGGCCTGGGATCCAGTGCCATCAGCAGCAAATACCTCCTGTAGGCCTCCCCATGAGGCACAAGGCGTGGGTTTTTCATGTTCTCTACCTGAATCTGAGATTTTTTTCCAAAGAGGGTGTCAAGCTGTACTTGGCTGCAAGAATCCTTGTAAAAAAAGAATCTGAGATCCATTTTCCTCTTTTGTATCTCAGTACAAAATGCTCTTCTAAGAAGTCCTGCAACAAAGAAGTTTATTTAACCCAGTACTACTTTGTCCAACGCAATTTGGAAAATCTGACTGGAACAATATCCATAAGCTTAGAGAATCTAAAAAACCAAGCAGCTGGTTGATTTGAGCTCAACAACTACCCTCTTACCCAAACTTCTTATAACATCCAGTTATGAGAACCACTCCTGATTCAGTCATGTCTCTTTGTCAATGAATGAGTGAGCTGAAAAATTATGGTTAAAGCCCTTTCAAGGGTGGGGGTTGAGGTGGCCTCATACTTGGAACATGACCCTGCCCTGGAAACTCCACCCATCACCATTTGTAATCCCTTCTCTCTGTCCTCTTTTCTTTCCCCACTTGGATAGGGGCCAATGTCCATCATTCTTGTGACTCCCACTTCCTGGCTCTATTGCAAAGCTCTTGGGCTTTTCAACCCTGCCACTGCCATCAGTATGGGAGTCTGATTCCTGCTGTCCAATACAGGCACTCCTAGGAGCAACCTGATTCAGGGCCTGGGCCCTGGCCTGCTGTCCCAAAGTGGGCAGCATTCACAGTGTGACCCCATGTTTCCCAAAGGTGTCAGTGGTGAGACTTTGTCGACTACAATATTTACATACTTCATTAAACAAAACACTTAATTTAAGAAAAAAAATCAGATTAATCTCTAATGATAAAGAGTGGAACATTATTTGGAACAAAGTTTAAAGTAAGATCTAAAGTGGTAAGTACAGTCAGATAAAAATCATACTGCTCTTAAAAGTTGTGAGCAAACCCTAAGGAGGCCTTTTCTCAGACTTCAGTTATGGGGCTCTCTCAGGTCACCCCTTCCCAGATCTACTAGTTATCACTCAAATGACATTTCTGAGCTACAGCTTTGACTGTCTTAAATGTATTCGTGACTGTTTTCTGCTGCCCTTGAGAAGTGACTCCCTGGCCTTTTCCCTAGATTGAAAGATTCTGCTTCTATCTCCCTAGACTTGCAGGAGTGGAGATGCAGCAGGCAGTGTGTGCACTGCCTTAGGGCTACCTTTACACCTGACACTCTCCAGGTCTTCAGGTTTAAATCAGGATTTGTCTAAAGTCCTAATTTGTTCAGAATACCTAATGCAGAGATGGCAAACAGATTCGTGTTGTTCATTAACTCTGACTGATTGGAAGTGGCTGCCTGGAGTGTTGATCAATTAATAAAAAGTGCCAGGCCTGTGTGTGTGTGTGTGTGTGTGTGTGTGTGTGTGAATGTGCACACATATGGGATGTATGAGTGGGACCAGGACCTCTGGGATTCAGGTCAGACACTTGCCATCACTTACTTCAGGTGTTTCTTCACTCCAGAACTGGCTGCCTCATTTACAACCTGAGATCTTTGCCTTGGAATTTTTCCCCGCAGTAGCTGAGAATCAGGAAATCTCAGCTCAAGCTGCTGAAATTAAAAAATATCCCTGAAACAAGTCCTAGTGAACTGTTCAGTAGAGTTGTGCTGTATGGTTTCTGCCCAGGATGTGGTACTCAGTGTTAATGCAGGAGGTGATGTGTTTTGACATTCCAGGAATAGCCTGTGGGATGGTGACAGGGAACGGTCCAGCTCTGTTAAACCCTCACAGGTCCTGTCAAATGCAGCGTGGAAGCCCCACTCTGCTTGAGGGACAACATGACGATTGAGTGTGCCAGAGCTCAGGGCTGAGGTCCCGGGGCACTGGTGGGGGTGTGTGATGAAGGTGTCCTTTGCAGCCCTGACTGACCTCAGCTTCCACTGGGCTCTTGGAAACACAGGACCACTTGTGATCCCTTCTGCAGAATGGAGCACCACAGTCATGTCCCAGGTGGGGAAATGTGGTATTGACCCTATTGGGTGCATATGAAAAAAGGAACAGTGTCTGCATAGGGATTAGTGCTGAAGACTTGGAAGCATGGAAACCTCAACAGAGAACTGACTACTCAAGAATGGCTTTGAGGTCGAAGTTACAGCAGCCCCAGTAGTTGCTCTCCTCTTACTCAATCCACACCCATTATAGTTTAATCTTCTGAAGTCTTTCACAGGAAGATACAAAATTCTTAAACCCCCAAATCTCAAAGATCTTATCACCTATCACACAACATCTAATATTGAATGGTAAGCTGAGGAGGTGGAGGAGGAGGAGGGGGAAATTAGACCATCTGAATGACAAGTTCTGACCGCCATTTTGGATTTCTTGTAGTGGGTGTTGATCTAAGCTGCACCACCAGATTCATGCCTGCCCTCTGTGGAGGAAGATGGTGTGGTGCAAAGCTTAGCATTTGGGCTTTGGAGGCTCATAGACGGGGGTTTAACAACAAGGCCTGGCATATCCTAGCTGCGTAAATTCAGGCATCTTACTAAAACCTCTCTGGGTCCCAATTTCCCCATACATGAAAGGGGGATATACCTACCACAGAAGGTGGTTTGGGGAATTAAATGAGGTGAGAAACAGAAGGGGCTTAGGCCAATGTGTTCACACACCGAGTGTTCCCTGGGCCGCTGCTATCAGTGTGATTAAAAGAATTACGACTGTCAAACTGAGGCTAACAGAGGGTGAGAAGGTGGGGAGGGGCCAGGACAAAGAGGGGCGGAAGCACATCGGATGATGGTGGTAGATATGATGGTGGGTGTGGTGTGGCAACAACACGCAAAGAGAGAGGTCCTGTACTTCTAAAACACACATTACACTGTAAACTCCAAAAAAATTTTTGACACTGTTCTCTCAAAAAAAATTTTTTTTCTTCAAGAAAACCTCTTAGGGGAGCTAATGTTCACAGCACAGAGCTTATTGGCCGAGCAGGAACGTGGCACATGGAGTAGTGATGTTCCTGGGTTCTGTTATCCAAAATAGCAGCCACATGGTTGCTTGGCGGAGGGGGCAACCTCAGCAAGGTCAAATCTGAATTGTTCATGTTTTTTCCCCAAACTGCTCCTCCTAAATCTGCCCCATGACATCCTTGGTCCCAAATCTTCTCTCTCTTATGCCCCAAATTCATACCAAGGAAAACCTCTCTGGCCTGGAGTATCACAATGCCTCCTAAGGGGTCTTCTTGCATGCTCCCTTGCCTTCTCCTGTTTGTTGGAGGCTGTTCTGTAGAAAACCATGGAGTGGTTTCCCATCACACTCAGACTTGAGGCCAGCAAGCTTTGTAGGCACTGTGAGATCAGCCCTGTGTCTCTGTGACTCACCCCTACTCCCCCAACCTCACCCACGCCCCTCCAGCCACAGTGACTGGCTTCCTGGCCTTGGAACAACCTGGGTGTACTCCTGCCCTCACCCCCAGTTATCCCTCTGTTGGATGTTCTTCCTCAGGAGTGCATGTGGCTAACTCCCTTACCTCCTGCCTCACTCAATGTCACCTTCTCGTGGAGACCTTTCTCAATGACTCTACTTTTTATGGATACAATGCTATTTATTGTTTTTAAAAAACAATATATAGGCATAGAAAAACTTCAAAAGAATACATAAGAAAACTGGTAAGAGAGAGAGAGAGAGATAGACTCATGCCATTCACAGCAACATGGATGGAGCTAGAAGGAATTATGCTCAGTGAAATAAGCCAGAAGGAAAAAAAAAATATTGGATTGTTTCACTTATAACAGGAATATAGGGGAACCAAATAAGACATCAGTGTTAAAAAAATAATAACAGTACAAAACACAACAAAGCAAAAATGGACAATTATAAATCAGAGACATCCTACAGGGGAGGAGGAGGGAGAGGAATCAGAGGGAGGGAGGGAGGAGCATGGAGGACTGAGGACACAGGTGCATTGGTGAAGGAAACTCTATGGGGACTACACCTGAGGGGGTGGGAGGAAGCAAACATTTTTTAAAAATGAACAATGATGTAAAAAGTAAATTAAAAAAAAACACAAAATAAAGCCACAATCAAAAAAAAAAAAGAAAAAGAAAAAGAAAACTGATAACAATGGATACTTCTAAAGGTTGAAAATTGGTATTTGCAAAAATAGGACAAGAGGGAAATGTTTTTTATTTCATTGTTTTAAATCTTTTTAAGAATGGTAATATATTTTTGAAACTAATTTGCCAGTCATGTACATGTCTGTATAACTTTGGGGTTATATTTTTACCCCTCCATACGTGCACATGCTTCACTCACCCTCACCAAGCCCCTGTGCCATGTCCTTTCCACCTTCCCCATCCTATCCTCCCTCCCCTGTGCCCTCTGGCAACCAGTGTTTTCTTCACTAAGTCTAAGAATTGTTTTTGGCCTCCCCAGTGGCACAGCGGGTTGAGTGCCATGCTGCACTCTGCAGCACTTGTTCAATTCCCCGCTGGCCAGGGAGATTCCTACATGGCGCGGCAGAACTCTCTTGCCTCGCCCGCTGCTCCCCTCAGCAGTGCTTTCGGCCCCTCTGCCTGTTCTGTTCCCCGCTCTGTCTCTGGTGAATGCTTTCACCCTCCTGTGCTTCTGACCTGTACCCCCGTTCTTGTATAAATAAATAAATAAGAAATAAGTAAGTAAATAAATAAATAAATCTTTAAAAAAATTGTTTTTGTTCTGTGTTGCCAGTGTTTATTTTTTATTCTTTCTATTTCACATATAAGCGAAACCATCCGATACCTGTCTTTCACTTTCTGACTTATTTCATTTAGCATAATCACCTCAAGATCCATCCATTTTGTCCAAAAAAGCATTATTTCCTTTTTAAATAGCTGTGTCTTACTCCATTGAATATATATACCACAATTTCCACAGTGGAATATATACTCTATTTTATTTTATTTTTATTTTATTTTTTTAAAAGATTTATTTTTATACAAGAACTGGGGTACAGGCTAGAGGTGGAGGAGGGTGAGAGAATTCACCAGAGACAGAGCAGGGAACAGAACAGGCAGAAGGACCAAAGTACACTGCTGAGGGGAGCAGTGGGTGAGTCAGGAGAGGTCTGGGCGCCATGTGGGAATTTCCCTGGCCGGCCGGGAATTGAACCAGCGCTGCAGAGCTGTAGACAGTTTCACAACGCTGTGCTCAACCTGCTGTGCCACCAGGGAGGCCCTATACTTTATTTTTAACTGTCCCTTGTTGGAGGCAGAATAACAGCCCATAGAGATATCCATGTCCTGGTCCCAGAAACCTGTGAATGTCAGGGGGTCTTGCCATGTGATTAAGGACTTTGAAGTCAGAAGAAAATCCTAGATTGTTTTGGTGGACCCAATGTAAACACAAGCGTTCCTTTAAAACAGAGGTGGAGGGAAATTTGATTATTTATATGGAGGAAATACAATGGGAGAATGGAAGTTGAGGTTGGAGTGGTCCCACAAGTCAAGGAATGCCAGATGCCTCTAGAAGCTAGACGAGGCAAGGAGCAGATTCTCACTAGAGTCTCCAGAAAGAAACAGACCACCCAACACTTTGCCTTTATCAAAACTGATTTGGGGCTTGTGTAGACTCTGAAACTGTTTAAGAAATCTGGGCCTCCCTGGTGGGTAGGGGTTATGTCTCAGCGCTATGACCTCTATGGACTGAGTTTGATCCCCTGCCAGGGAGCTAACCCACCTGTGGCTCAGCACTGCTTGCCCACTGCTCCCCTCAGCAGTGTATTTCAGTAGATCCACCTGTTCTGCTCCCTACTCTGTCTCTGGTGAAGACTCTCAACCCCCCTCCCGCATACCTCTGGCCGACACCCAAGTTCTTCTATGCAAAAAAAAAAATAAAAAAAAGTAAATCTGTGGAAAGCCTCCAAGCGTGTGATAATTCCTTACAGCATTTACAGGAAACTAACACACTGTGCACGCACCTCCCAAGCTCTCTCCAGCTTCTCCCTTGTGGCCTTATCTGACACACTGTATTTTACTTGTTAGCATTGTCTGCCTCCTTATGAGGGTGTCAGCTCCAGGACGGCAGGAGCCTTTGTTTTGTTGTCTGCTGGGTCCCCAGTGCTTGCCCTCAGGAGAGCAGGGAGGTAGCATGTGGGTGTCACACACACAGAGTGTGCTGTGACGGGTAAAGCTGTGGTGAATGCCAGGCCAACCCACCTGGGACTCGGCAGGTGGTGCAGTGTTGGTGTCTTCAGGAGCAGACCCCAGATTCCCCAGTGTCAGCTTTCTTGTGTGTGAACAGGGGTAACCACGGAACCCCCCTCACAAATGTGGCCAGAACTAAGTGAGGTAAGTGGTCACTAATCCACTCGCATTTCAGTGGGTACCGTTTATTTTCACTGTGTGGCGAGCTAGTTCAAGAAGCAGAGGGGATGGGGTGGGGGAGGTGTCCTGTACTGCTCCACAGGTCCTGCTGGGTCCTCTGAGTGGGCTCCTGGCTTGTCCTGGAGTCCTATTCCCAGGAATTCTGGCCTAAAAGATGCTAGCCCAGATTGTAGGGCGAGCCAGCTGCCTCCTACTGGTACCCATGCTGACAGGCCTGCCTTCGCCGCTGCCAGTGCCTTTCCTGGATGCTGGATAGCTTGCATTTCAGAGAGCAATTCTCTCAGAGGCTCTGAATCATTCTGGGCCTTCAGAGGCCTCCTACTTCAGGGAGCCATCACTACCCCCTGGAAGTGATCAGATAATTTCATTATAGGTTTGGACTTCACCTTTGAGAGTACTGGTGGTTGAAATCTTAGGGCTGAGACTATGAGAACTCTCAAACACCAGTGTCTTAAACAGAGAGCAGGAAACCGAGACAGGAGAGGGAGGGTAACCTGGCCTTTCTTCCAGCCCTGACCGGGGAGCCCTCCTGCTCCATGCAAGCCATATGGGAAGCTTGTCTACAAGAGGGTTATGAAAGCAGAACTATGGGAAGGTTAGTGGCTGAGGCCTTGGTAGTGGTTGGGGGGACCAATTACTGCAGCTCTGACTCTTGCTGGCCTTGTAACTTGGGACACATGATAATCTTGCCAAGCCTCAGTTTACTCATGTGTAAAATGAGACCAGTGAAAGTACTGATCGAACCGAACTGTTGGGAGCTTGATTTACAGGAGACTAATCATGTCTCTGGCTTGGCAGTGTGCCTGGCACATCAATAAATAATGGCAACAGTCATGACATGGGAGTGATGATGACACCAGTGGGTTCCATGGACCAGAGATTTATTTCTCCATCACAAGACGCCATAACATCTCCCATTGCTTCCTGTTGGCGAAGGGGAGAGGGAGAGGGTATGCCAACATCCACAGAGCAGAGTGGACTCTGTTTCCCAGTCAGTGCTCTGTACCCACTATCTCTGGCTGGGCAGGAGTCCAGCACACAGGGACTGGGGGAGGTCCCGCGTGCTAGCAAGACTCTTACCTTGGTTGTCGTAGGAAGTGATGACCTGTGTCTGCTGAGGGTACTGCTTCTCTGCTAGGTTTCCTATTTAAGAAAGAGAGAGGGACCAGCAGTGACCACTGGGACCACAAGGGAATTTCCTGGGCAGAGCAGACAGCTGTGTGTGTCTGCAGGAAAGGCATGCTGGCAGGGCCCAGCTCATCCCAGGCCTGGCGTAACACCTGCACACCCTCGTGCACCCCCTCACCCCTCCAAGAGCACAGTCACAGACCAGAACACAGAGGCAAATGTGTGCCCATGTCACACACTCTCACACCTCTCAGCAGGAGCAAGCCAGCACAGCCTGGGGTTCTTACCACCTCCTGTGGGCTAAATGACCACTGTCCTGGACTTTGGTGGTGTCCCCAGGCACAGTCCCCAAAGCACACAGGGATCCCTCACTATCTCTCCACATTTCTGTGGAGTGGGCTGTGAGGGCCCTATGCCAACTTTATAGCTGAAGGGCTGGACTGCTAGGGAAGGTGAGACCTGGGACTCACCTTCCCCTGCTTGGTAGCTCAGCCTCCTGCCTCCTTTGGCGAATGGAGATAAAAAGCCTGGTACAAACCAGCCTAGGAGTTAGAGGGCCTAGCAGTTTGGTTCTGTTTCACAAACATTTGCAGGGCACCTACTATGTTAACTCTTCCCAAATACTAGAGTATGTCCCTTAGTGTGGTCAGGATATCATGGAAGAGATGCCAGTTTCTGCCTCAGGCCATGAAGGGGGCACCACAGGCTTACTGACGTTTCCTACAGGAAGTGCTGCCTTTCTTGCCTCTCTCCTTTTTTTTTTTTTTTAAAAAAAAAGATTTATTTTTGATTTATACAACAGCTGGGGTACAGGCCAGAGGTATGGGAGGGTGAGAGGATTCACCAGAGACAAAGTGGGGAACAGAGGAGGCAGACTGACTGAAATACACTGCTGAGGGGAGCAGTGGGCGAGGCAGGAGAGGTCTGCCACACCATATGGGTATCTCCCTGGCCGGCCAGGAATTGAACCTGCACTGCAGAGGCTGCAGGCAGCTTCACAGTGCTGTGCTCAACCCTCTGCACCACCGGGGAGGCCCATTTTTTGCCTTTCTTTCTAGCTGCTGCAGTGGTCTGGTCTTGCTGAGGCTGCCCTTGAACCCCTGCTTCAGGAAGGCATAGGGAGTAGTTGGGCAAAGTCCAGGGTGCTGGCAGCAGGAGGCCACCACCCTGACCTGCCATCTTCTCCCCTGGTTTCCCACTGGTCTGCAGAAAGGCTCTTGGGCTTTTCCCTGGAAGTGACCACTGGGGACATTCCCTGGGTCTGGAAAGAAGATAAACTCTGGGCCAATGGTCTGGCCAGTTTCCATTTAGCCTCCTTTGTGCACCTACCCAGATCTGCCACTCCATGGGCCCCATGCCAAAACGAGTCAAGGTGGGTGGGTGGACTTGTGACCCACCGGCCGGGTCTTGCCCTGAAGGAGCCTGCCTGCTCGAGCCTTTTCCTATGTGCAACCCCCTCAATCCCCCAGGCCAGAGTTGGTCAGTCAGCTGGCTAAGGGCCAGGCTCACTGAATGTGCCAACCCAGGGTGATGCATCTGCTGGGCCAGAGTCCCAGGCCAGATTCGAACGAGAACAGGGAGGCTGCCTCCTGCAGGCACAGCTGGCCTCATCTCTGCTCGTCCGGCTGAGGGAGGAAACAGGATCTGGGAAGGGAATCCTCAAGGAGGGTGATTGGCTGGCATAGCTGCTGTGGGGTATTTATAGTCAGGGCTGCACCACTGCTTTCCTTGTAGCCTTGGGGCTTCAGTGCCTGTGCTGCTAGGCAGACTTTGGCCACCACCAAGGAGAGCAGCCAATCACAGCAGGGGAAGCCCGTTGCCAGGCAAGCTGGGGTGGCTCGGCCCAAACACCTGTTGCTTGGAAAAGTTTGGAGCACTGCAGGCTCCCCCCAACCTGCCAACACCCCAGCCCAAGGAAAACACAGAGCAGCAAGAGGGGGGAAATGTGCCCTTTCAGATCAATCTCATGTTTGGCCACATTTGCAAACTGTCCACCAGCACAAGCCATGGTTGCTTCCGGCTCAGGTGAAAGCCATCCACTTTCCAGGGCTCGGTGCCTTGGGCTCCAGCAATGCAAGTACATACCCAGAATCTCACCCGCAGGAAACACAGAAAGAAGCTATCAGTTTAATTTCTGCACGCATTCCAATATGCCAAATGGAAAACAAATTTTTACTTCAAGTTACATCAATCGGTGGAGTAGTGGAACCATAATCTTTCCCCAGCCCCGGGCCTCTATAAGCCTCTCACCAGCCCCAGGTTACCTAAAACTCTCAGTTCTCGGGTGGTTTTCCCAGAACTGCTTTAATCATCCTCTTTATCAGCTGACACATTGTGCTGAGATCCACACCATGTCCTTCAGCGGAGTCCTAAAAGTCTTACCATAGTTACTGTGTCGCTTTGGGTTTTGTTGTATTTTTCCATTAAATGTTTCCCCAAACCAGGAACTCTGAAGATGGTAAAAACTATATTAACTATATTTTAATCCTCTCCTGATGTAATACATGCAAAGAAGCCAGAAAACAGATTTCAGGCAACACAGCCAAGGTGCAATGCTGCGTCTCTTCCTCCCACTGTGACCTGCTTGCCCCTTACCCATGGGCACATGATTGAGCATGGGCTGCTGTGCATTGCCAGGGCTGCCAGCTCTCTGCAGGTCTGATTCTTGCTATAATTCTCATTAGCTGGCAGCACTGGTTCACCAACTTGGTATCCACGTCAGTAGAGCTAGAGCTGGCACGTTACCACGAAATGGCCCTGATAGCCCAGTGAAGGCAGCCATCCTGCCATGTGTGCCCACCAGCTAGGACATGGAGGGGTGGCTGTGGGGGTTTCCTGAGGATGACTCAGACTTATGCACAGGACAGGGAACATAGGCAAGCTCTTTACCTGGAGGGTATTGGGACTCTACTGCATGATGATAACGATCATTTGAACATAACCCCACGAGGGCAGGGCTTCTTGACTTTCTCATTCTCTATCCCATCCCCAACATTAGAACCCTGCCTGGCACAAAGTGGGCACTATGGACCTTGAGTGAGGGGATAGCTGAATATATTTCCTTTCTGAACTTCATCTTTCCTTTTGTTAGTCAGAACAATGGCGGAACAAGGTCTTGTTCAATTGCAGTTCTATCCCCCCATTTATGGGGGTCTTAGTTCCCTTACAATTGCATCTGATGCTAGTCATCTGACTCTGCGTTTCACATAGCTGGGGTCTGACCAAGCTCCCTATTGGGGTTTTTGGGAGTGAAATCGCATCTCACAAACCAACAGTGCAATTTCGCTGATGTTTGTCCCTGGAAGCTGAGTTAGTGAGTCCTTGAAAGGCATAGAATGAGGCCCAGTATAGTCAGGGCCATAAACACACGGCATTGACAGTGACATCCTGGGCCTGCAGGGCATCAGATGCCTGGCACTAGAGAGAGAAGGTGTTGGAAGCTGACTTCTCTCAGATCTTATTGTATTCTGGGTCCCAGGCCAAGAGAGAGCCACAGATGCCTTGACTGGCATCTCCCTAGACCTTGAGTAATGCTGTCCCAAGGCAGGCTACTCTCCTCTCTGTTTGGAAAAATTTTCAAAAATGGATCCCCTGCAGGTCCTGAACCTGAACAGGAACACTTAAACCTCATTATCCCAAATGAGGTAAAGTGCTTCCCTGCAGCTCAGCCAGCAAACAAGTGAGGGCTCAAGTTTGTGATGTTGCCCCTTTACCCCACATCTTCCAGGAAATCAGGGGGCCTGGTGCCAGGAAAAACTTTTCAGGGTCATAGTGACCCCAGAGCCTTGGCTGTTTCATGAGCAGTTAATCACTTTCTGAGTGGTTAGATGTCTAGAGTCTTAAAGCCAGTGAAAATTAATCCTTCTCATAATTTTCTAATGATATAATCCCAGAGATTAGAAGAAAAATAAAAGAGAATTTACCTAGCAGGCCGTTTCCTTCTAATTTCTGCCATCCCCGGATTCCATTACCGACACCTTTGAGTCCTATGAAATAACAAGGACGGTGTGAGGCTCTCTGTGGTGGATAGAATTATGTGTCAGCTGCAGACATATCTGGGTTAATGTGGGACTGGTTGAGATTGGCCCTTTTAAGATCCAGGGATTGCTGCCTATGAATGAGGCAATGTGGGGAATTAATGCAACCCTCAATAGACACACACACACACACACACACACACATTTTATATATATATATATATATATATATGAAATGAAATATTTAAAAAATATATAATATACATATAAAATGAAACATATATATATATAATGAAACATTTTAAAAGTATTAAAACAGTAGTTTTTAAGAGTGATGGGGTTAGTTATCAGGATCATCCAGGGAGAACTTTTGCAATGTTAGATGGCCATTTTCACTTCTGCATCTCCACTGCATAATATAGAAGTATTATTGTAGAAGATATTCACCATTCATTTTGCCTGTCTGTTTCTGTAATGAATCTCCTACTTTAGAGTCTTGAGATACAGTAGGGAGTGGGCAAAGACTGCCTGTCCCTATGCGAACTAAAAGTGATAGTTGCTGGCTTTCCCAGACTCCCTTGCAGCTAGAGCATGAACATGGATGGGCTTGGGTATGACTGATCAGATGACCCTGCATCTGATTCTGTCCAGGTACCTGGTGATGCAAGTGGAGGGGAATGGAGTATCCCTCCTCCTCTTTGTCTTCCTCCTCCTTCCCCTTTACCCCCACTATAGGTCGAAATCGTGCTACAAGATCGAGTTTCTGACACAGAATAGGCAAACATCCAAGCAATGGAAGCAACTGTAATAAAATAAATTTCCTGACGTAGAAGGAGCATCTAGTGCTCCTTGATTGCAGCGGGGTTTTCTCACGAGGTCAGTTCTGCTGTGCAGTGTATGGTGCTGTTTCTGGAAGCTCTGTCTCCAGTCCTTTCAACCACTCAGAAGTCCCCCATTCCTTCTTAACACTCTTCTTTTGTGCAGAGTTCTCCAGTCAGTGTCTGGGGCATAACACTGGGCACACACTTGTGGAATACACACATCACACAGACCTCAGGGATAACAGCTGAGACTTTGAAACTTTTAGACTTGGTGCAGTTACTTTTAGGTTACCTCCTCCACTGCCAGAGGAATGCCTGAGGGGAGTTGTGGGGGCTCATAGCACTTTTTTTTTTTTTTTTTAGAAGTCCTACTCTGTGAAAATGCTAGAGAATCCTAGAGGAAAGGGGAGAGACTTATCACTTGGCCTCTAGCCTGGTGTCCTAGCTTGTATATATGCACCTTGCTTCTTTGTCCCTTTGACTTTTTTCTGCTACAGGGGCACAGAGAAGAGTGTCACATCTTCATTCAGTCCTCTGCACTGAGACCATTACTGAGCTTTGCTCTTTTCTGACATGGCACTCAGGCCCTCCTTTGCAAAATCAGGGAAAATTCATTCCCTAGCTGAGGACCTGGAGTGGGGAGGAGACAGGAGAAGACACTTAGAAATGGGTAGGGTGTGTTTAGATCTTGGAACAAGGTACTCTTGTTCAGCGTTTTACCTGCATAGGCTGTGTCCCATGAAGAGGGTCTACCAGCTGGCTTAGCAGGGGTCTCCTGCTGGAGCTCACAGCTCTGCCCGCCTCCAAGGCTGTGCACTCCCTCCCCCTCTCTCTGTTCCAGGCAGAACAGAATGGTTATGAATAAGTGACATAGATCTCTTCACTACTCTGGTGTCTCTGAGAGACCTCTATCAGTAAAATTTTGAGAAAAATAGCAGAAAGGGCCCAGTAAGTGGGGTCTTCTTTCCTGCATCACGGTCATGAGTGTGAAGCCTCATGTTGGTCTGGAGTCACATAGGCCCATTGCTAGGTGTCAGGCGCCTCTTGCTTCAATCCCAACTCTGGCATTTCCAGGGCTTCTATGTGTTCTTCACCTTCTCCTTCTAGTGTCAAAGTCTATAGGAGTGATGTGATTAGAAGGGGAGTGTTTGCTGGGCCTCGTGGGGAGGTCCTCTGGTCTTGTCACACGCTAGGGAAGATTTTCTGACTACAGTGTGTATAGCTGAGCAGCTGCCTTTCTATCAGAGGGCTAATGGCCTCTGCTAATTTCCCCTTCCTCTGAGAGCAGCTCTGAGAACTAAAGAGCCTAAACAATGCCTGAGACTGGAGTACCTGTGAATGCTCCCAGCTCTCCAGAATCGATTTCTTTTGCCTGCGTGCCTCCCCTAGAGGTCACCAGGAGCTATAGGGCAGCTCCAATCTGTGTGTCTGGGGGGGGACAAAGCTAACCACCACGCCATTGCTTCACCAGGCCAGGTGGAAGGTGGATGGTCAAGGCACACAGGGGCTCTGGGGACAGAAGAGCTAGGAGACAGGCTCCAAGGAGCTTCAGAGCTGACAGGCAGGCAGAAGTCATTTCAACGTGGCCTATCAAGCACTGTTGCCAAAGAACTGGTGCACAGTCAGCCTAGTGCACCCTCACATCATCCTCCTTCAGGTCTCCGCCAGGCTTTACTCATATACCCAGGTTCCCCAAGTTGCTGGATTTCTGAGGGACTGGCTTCACTTCTATTACTATCCATCTGTACTCTGGAGAATACAGAGGCCAGCCACCAGCTTGTCCCTACCATTCTATAAACACTTTATTTTACCAGGCTCCCCCACCCCCCACCCCCTTAAGAAAGTGGTGGGACAAATAAAATCAATGCTAAGTGAAAGCAGGGAGAGCAGATTTCAAGCCTAGCCTTCCGCAAAGGCATGTGTGCCTTTACACTTTTTACACTTTCTATCCTAGGAGGCTGTGAGAAAGCTCTAGAAAGGGGAAACTGAGCCCATGAGTTGTGCAAGTGCACCAAAGGAGCCCCCCATCTCAAAAGTCTGACTCAGTAAGCAAATTCCTCTAGGTCCTCTGTGCCCTGCAGTGTGTCCTGTGGGGAGCAGCCCAAGCTAGGCAGAGGTCAGGCCCGAGGCTCTGGAACCCCTTCCTACAGTGCATCTTCCAACCTTAATCAGCACCCATCAAAGAGGTGGCTAGGGAGAAACTGGCGCCCGGGGGTGGCGGAATCACCCACAGGCCTGGACTGAGTCAACCCAGGGCAATCACCGGGCTGCGCGTTGCTACGGGACGCCAGAGCCACAGCTAGGAGACAGGCAGCGGTGGGGAGAGGGTCGGTCTCTCTGACCTCCTTTGGGGGCGCCCGCGCCCCTTGGCGGGCGGGCTCTGGGGTGAGGAGGTCGAGGTGCGATGGAGGCCTGGGTGCCCGGGGGCCTGAGGGGCCGGGGCGGGCGTGCGTTACCTCCTCGGCGCTGCGGCAACGTGCCCGCGTCTGCCTGCTGGTCGGAGTGCGCGCCCTGGGCAGCGCGCCGCTTCTCCGAGTGCACGATTAGCAGCATGTCGATGGATACGGCGTTGCTGTCCTTCTTCAGCTCCATGGCTCCGCCTCGCTCCCGGCCGGCTCTCCGCGGCCGCTCGCAAGGCTGCCTGCGCTGCAAATGGCCCCGTGCGCGCTGCGGCCGGGTGCGGGAGACTCTGAGGGCGCAGGAGAGGGCGCTCCCCCGCCGCCGAGTCGTTGGGCGCCGCGTTTCGCTGACTCTGCCAAACACGCCATTAGGGCCTGCCTGGGAGGGCGCTACCCGACCGAAGCGGCTGTAAGTCACCTTTGAAAGGAAATCCCCAGCCAAGTCCTGACCTGCACCGAGGCCACAGTCCGCAGAGGCCGCTGGCTCCAGAGCCACCCTCTCTGGCGCTCTGCCTCCTGCCCCGTGCGCTTGAAGCCTCTCGACCGCAGCTCCAAGACTATTCTCGGGTTGACTTGGCGCGGCCTCATTCCTGCGATCTCTGAGGTGGGGACAGAGGGACAGAAGCAGGCCCCCTCCTAAAACCAGGACCAATACAGAAGTCACACGGTGCTGTCAACAGCGAAAGTTGGTTCAGGAAAAAGAAAAACATCCAGGGGGCTCCAGATTGAATGAAAGGTGTGGAGAAGTTGACCAAGTCTTGGTTTGGGCCCCATTCAATTCCTGGGTGGTTTTACGTATGGATAACTTCCCCTGTAAGAGGGAGATGGGTCGGGTGTTGGATCAGGACCCCACATCCTCCCATATGGCCCGTGCAAATTTGGAACATGTCCACTGGGCATCAGCCTAACAGCCTTTCTGGCCTGAAATGAAAATCTTAACATCTCTGTTTTATTTTTTTTTTTTTTGTTTTTTTTTTTTTCTAGAAACCTGGCTCCTGCCTGGTGGGGAGAGAGCAGGGCAGGAGGAGGCTGGGGTTCAGGGAGCAGCCTGCCTGTTGTGGTCTGGGAGCTGGACTTGAGTGCCCATCTATTTTTAGTGGGGCCTGGCCTGCTCAAAGGCAGTGGCAGGACCTTTGGCTCTAGGTTTTAGGAGTGTTTACAGCGGCATCTGCCTGGTAGCCCTGGGCAGGATGGACCCACCCTGCTGGGACCAGAGCTCCTAATCTGAATTTCCACCAGTAGTAATTACTGTACACATGGCCACACATGGCCTTTGCTCTGGGCTTCTCATGATGAAGTGTAGTGATCTTACCTTGCACATGGTCCCTGAGAGTGTAGACTTCCCCATTGGAAGCAGACTGTTTGGCATATGCCTGGGTTCCAGTCTCTGTTCTGCCGCTACTGCCCATGTGACCTTGGAGAAGCCATTTCCTTTTCATTATCTCGCTAGTATCATGGGCTTAATACAAATTCTCCCAGGACTGTGGTGAGACAGACAAGCATGTGGGGTGCCCAGCACATAACAAGTGGTCTGCAGTGATAGCTGCCATTAATACCTCACTTGAAGGGTGAGAAAAAGGAGAGCTGAGGTGACCGGTCAGTAATGGAGCAGGGGGTCACACAAGTAACTGCGCCTTCAGACTCTGAGGATCTTTCCCACTGAATGTGGCTCATAGTTTTGTTGCCTATAAACTGCTACTTCAGTGCATCACCACAGGCCCCTTGCCCACAGGGCATCTGTTGAAAAGAGAGGAAACTGGCTTCTGATATTGTTGAGCTGGAGTCCCTAGAGAGCTGGATTGCATGGCTGGTGGAGGTGGGTGACTCCAAAGGCTTCCGTCAGTCCTGTGTGTATGCACACACGTGCGCACTCACACACACACATCTACATACATACTCACTACATGATTTGGAGACAGGTTAAGCCTTGCAGCTTTCTAGATGACTGGAAAGAAAGAACTATGGATAATTCGAAGCTTCTGGGGTCTTCGAGATTGCTCTAGTTGTTCTCCAGTGTGCCCAGTGTGCCCCCACCTGATCTGGGACAATGTAGCCTAACTCTTTTGAGGATGCAGATCCCAGCAGAAGCTCCAGAGCATTCCTTGTTGCAGGAGAGGCCTGTGCATGGTAGAATATGCAGCAGCATTCCTGGCACCTACTAGGTGCCAGTAGAATCCACTTCCCAAGTGTGATAATCTAGGATGTCTCCAAATATTGACATATGTTTCCTGGGGGACAAAATTGCAGCGAGAACACTGCTTTTGAGCAAAACCATGAAATAGGGACCATGTCACCTTGACTGCTCTGGGAAAT
Source organism: Talpa europaea (assembly GCF_964194135.1). NCBI lineage: Eukaryota > Metazoa > Chordata > Mammalia > Eulipotyphla > Talpidae > Talpa > Talpa europaea. The sequence goes on from NC_140070.1 coordinate 46,436,793, forward strand.
GCTACTTATCCAGGGGCCCCCCACCAATGACCACCATGTAGCTGCTGACTTCATGGGGCCTGCAGAGCTGCTCCCTGCCAGAAGCATGGATGGAAAGATCTGATGCTCTCTGACCCCCAACCGCCCTCATCCCTGGCTACTGCTGACCCATTCCTTATCCTTGCTATTTGCTTTAGGCTGAGAGAGAGATACCCTGGGGAAGGTGTGTGACTAGGGGCATTTGGATATATCTGGAAGGGGGAGGAGAGCAGGAGAGAAAACTAAGACCAGGGAATATCATTCAGAAGGTCTGTCCTTTCTCAAACCTCCCTCCAGTGTTCTCACAACGGAGGACAATGGACAGTGGACACTGATCGGCCTTCAACCTGTGATTCACATCACATGCAGCTTCCTACAGACCCATCTCATTTTCTCTCCCTGCCATCCCACACGTGCTGCTGTCACAGCCCTGTCCCTGCCTCCCCAGACCTAGTGGCCTTTGCTCAGCCTACTGGCACCTCCATTCTACCACCATCTGAAACAATGTATGGTTTCAAGGCCCACTGTATTTTTGTGTAACAATTATTCTATACCCTTGTCTGAGGCTCTGACAAGCCACAGGATATCTCCATTCTTGAGCAAAACTTTAATTATTTTAATCAAGATGAGTTGGAAATTTCAGACACTGAAAGAGAGCAGTTAAAATGACTGAATCGTCACCTTTATCCACCATCACATGGAATGCTCAGACATGTCCTGGTGTCACCCAGACTGCTTCCCCCCCTTTGCTTAAAGTTAGGATTTGTCAGCTGTCTGAGCCATCTGAGCCTTGCCCTGACATTACAGCCTTGAAGGTGGGGGGCGGGTGGCAGGTGAGGCTTGCTCCCAGCGGAGGAGGTCTCGCCAGCACAAGCAGGGTGTGTGGTCTGACTCATATTCACTGTTTTTCCTCAGAAATATTAGTTCTTCAGGAAACACCAGTCATAACTCTTTTATCTCTTGAGATCCCAAGAAGTTTCCTTCTTTATAGGGACATAATAGGCCAGGCAATATGTGAAAGACCTTTAGCAAAAGATTTGTTCATAAGACATGTTTTTCCCCTCTGGTGCAGTGGAAAGGGGCGTCCAGAGAGTGGAACAACTTGGTGAAAAGCAACAGACAAGACCAGTCTTGTGATCCGCCACTTCTCAAGGTGGGCAGTGGTTGCTGGGGGTCCAGACATCTTTTCCAGATTCCTTTTTGAACCTGGAAATCTGTGGGCTTCCTAGGGTAACTTGGACAGTCTTGGCTTGCTCCTATGTTTGAGCCATTTTTATTGCTGTCATCTCTTCTGGAAAACCTCTGGACCTCCCTGCCAAGTAGAGTCCTGCCATCCTTCAAGGCCTGACACTGGCCCTCACCTCCACCCTGAGGACTTCAGATCTTGCCACCTTAGTTTGGGGAGTCCTGCAGAATGCTGAGTCTTTGTGTGCCTCTCTTTCCATCTTTCTGACTATCTTAGTGGTTATTAGGACCTGGATGGTTATCCCAGCACGGGTCCCATACTCATCAAATTTAGAGAACCTGCCAATGGGAACTGAGTTATGCCAGGCCAATGTATGTTCCCAGACTTCACCTCTTAGCAGGGTGACCTTGGGCAATATGCTTAACCTCTCTGAGCCTCAGTTTTCCTCATCTGTCAAATGGGGATTAAATAAACAAATTATTTAGCATAGTTATAGCTGTGACAACTTCTATTCTGTCTGAACCCCTTTCTCGGTCCTGCTCTGAGGAGGATCTCATGGATGTGGTTTTACAACTGGGGAGAGGGAACTGGGGGCATCCCTGATGCTCCCACTCTGGTGGAGTAGGAAATTGTCTTCCCTCCTGTGTCAGTGTTCTGCTATTACAGAGAAATTCAGTGAGCTGCAGAATCTATTTCTCACAGATGGGCAATCAGCTGTACAGAGGCACCTCCATCAGCAGGAGGCATGACTCAGCCACTCCCACTGCCCTCTGAGCTCTTCGAAGTTAGTGGGATGGGGTTTTGTATAATCTCTGTTTTATAGATAAGACTGAGGCTTAGAGATCCAAGGTGTCCTACCCACAGATGTGGCTAAGAGGTGACACCTCAGTCCTTCACATCCTCCTCTATATGACTCCAAAGCCCATGTGCTGACACCCCCTCCATTGGCCAGTGCCCAAGACCAGCACAGGCCTGTGTGCTGAGCTATTAGTGCCCAGGCCAAGGGGAAGAGCAGCCATCAGCCTGCAGGAGGGTGCCCTCAACATTCACAATGAATACACCTTGATCCAGGGGCCCAAGACCTCTGTTATATCTTGTGGAAAATTCTTTGAGCTTAAGCCCTGAGCTAGGTCTTTGGGGACAGATTTCCTAGATCTTTGGAATCATTGGGGAAGACTATTGCTTCTCGGCCTTTTGGCTAAGATCAGGTATATTTGGGGAAGACTGGTGGCGGAGGCAGTTGTCAAAATTTGGTGACCAGAAGCATCTAGCAACTGTCAGGAACAGTGAGGTGGCCCTGCCAGGGAGGCAGAGATTTGCCATTTTCAGAGACATTTAAAGAAATTTTGTGTTGTAAAAAGCTCCTTAATATTCTGTGTTGAGGATATTTAAGCTGCCAAGAGGACTTTTTGATTTTGCTGAACAATGCTGTCCAGCACAGCCGCAGCTGGTACTTGAGATCCCACTGTGTGCAGTGGTGCTCTGTACAGAGCCAGAATACCACTGCGATGGGCTGAGAGTGGAAGTACAGGGGAGAGCCTTCCTAGGGACAGGGATCCAGGAAGGCTTCCAGGTAGAGGTGACACTTAAACAATGTCTTTAGGGATGAATGAGTAGGAGCAAGTCACAAAAGGTTTTTCCAGGTAGAGAAGCAGCCTGGGTGGAGGAGGGCAGCAGGGGGAGCTGGAGGGGAGAGAAGATGATATGTTGCAGGGCAGTTTGGTTGGAGCTGCTGTGCAGGGACAAGCATTCAGGGGGCAGTTGAAGGGCAGCCAGAACAAACTGCTGTGGGTGGGGCTCTTGCTGCCTACCTGAGAAGGAGAGGAGGAAGCAGTTCTGATGGTTACTGTGAGCACCAACAAAACCATCGCCACCAGAGGCTGGTTCCAGAGGGTTCTAGGCAGGGGAGGCAATGCTGTGAAAAGAAGAGTTGGATACCACGCATGTGCTGAATGAGAAAGGGGCTCTAAGGTCTACTGGCCAGTGCCCAAGTGAGGTGGGGACCTGGGCTCTGAGGGAAAGCACAGGCAGTGCTGGTGCTGGTTGGACAGCAGGTGATGTGTGGGGCTTGGGCTCCAGATGGAAGACCAGGCCCAGCTGCGTCCTGTGACACAGGTGACCACAGGCAGAGTGGGACTGGGGTCCTCCCTCTACAGGGGCGTCAGTGAAATAAGCTGCTTGGCCAAACTCATGCTCCTTGTTGAAAATTTAGAAACCGCAAAAGCTTATTTAAAGAAGAATATAAAACCAACCACCCACATTCCACCATCTAGAGATAATCACTTTCAAATCTTGTTATTTAGCATTTCCTTCCATTAGAAACCATTATATATAATTGTGTGTATAACTTTAATTATATACATGTACATATATGTATGTATATGTATATGTATACATACACACATGTATATATATATATATATATAATCGAGGTTTAGAGATCCAAGGTGACCTACCCACAGATATCTGTAACAGATGACACCCTAATCCTTGACACCCCCTCTGTATGACTCCAAAAGCTCACATGCTTGCATATATATATATATATAAATAGATGTATACATAATTTTTTAAAAAATTGGATCACAACCACATACAGATCGGTGTCATGATGTTTTTCTGACTCAATACATGTAATGAATAGTCTACTAAAAACTCTTCAAAACCCCATTTAAAAGTCTGCCTCATTATTCATTCTATTGCTGGACCAGGTCCATTATTCCATTTTCTTCTTGTAAGATTTTTAGTTTGTTTTGCATTTTCCACTTTTATAAATAATGTGATGATAAATATCTGTGTGCTTATACCTTTGACCACATATCTAGTTATTTCCTTAGAACAGATTCCTGGAAGTGGAATTACTGAGTCAAAGGTTACGACTATTTTAAGGCTTGAGATATATAAAATGTCAAATTACTTTCCAGAAAGATTGTGCCTATTTACAATCTCATTAGCTGTGTATCAACCTGCCTTTTACCCTCATAATTGTTGAATACCATGAGGCAAAACTTTGCCATAATATAATTGATAACATGGCAATCCATGTATCCAATCCAATTCTAATTTTAATTTTTACCCCTGAAATCGGGTAATATTTTTCACATAAATTCCCGAGTATGTGTGAGAAGTTTTTGGTTTGCATAATTAGTTCCTTTTCTTCTACTGAAATGACACAAACATTTACATGTTAGCTCGAAAGAAGAAATCTCTCCCAAATGACCTCAAATCTTTCCTAATCCACAGCAAAGTCGATGGTAAAGTTGTCCTACCTGTGATCACATTAGCTCTCGGAGGTTCAGGTTGGTCTTACTCATTCTTGAGTCCCCCTCCACTAATCCCCACCTCCACAAAGTGTCTCCTTGTGTGTTGCACACAGGAAGTGCTCCATAAATGTTTGAATCAAATTGGACTGAATTAATGCTCTCAGCACGAGCTTTCTTTAGCCTGGAGGTATAACAGCCTTCCAGAGATTTGTAGCGCTGGCGCTTCTGTGTCTTTCTCTCAGACCTTCAGGGAATGGAGGCGAAGGAGGTTAAATGAGGACAAGCAGCTCTAAAGGCACCTTCCCCCGCTGTTGACAAAGCCATCTGGAGCACGAATTTGGGGGGAGAGCTTGGTTCTGACAGTGCTGCTTGGGGCCCACCCTGCCCCCATCTGGACCCACAAGCCCCACTCTTGGTGAACAGTTTCATTCTCAACCTTCCCAGTTCGTCTCTCCCTCATCGGCCCGTCAGCCATTCCTGGTTTCAGCATTTCTGCTCATAACTCCGTCTTTAACTTTCCCTATTTTTCTGTTCATGGCTTATTATACCCCCATCTTCTTGCATACAATGATGTGCAAATGCAGGAAGTACTGCGTTCCAAATTCCAAGTCGTTTAAATTTTGGAGTCTTTATACACTGTGGCATTCTTGGCCTTTTCCTGTGGATGGAGATGATGAAAATCAATTTGTCTCTCACCACCACCTCCCAAATATCTCAGGCCATGCCAACAGAGGTATCCAGTGGCACATGAAAGCCCATGCAGAGATTACCTCTTGAGCTTCGCCAAGTGTTTATTGCTGAGCTATTGAAATGCCCCTCGCCTATTCCTCGATCCGCCTCTCTCTGCAGTGGAAACAGGGTCCTCACACCTACTTCCTGCTGCCGAGCTTGCTCCCTGGCAGTCACTGACTTTCTGTACAGAGTCCTGCAATTTTACTCGTGTGAACTCATGCAGTCCTCTCAAAAGCCCCAGGCTGAGCTGATGCCTTTATGGCCATTTAGCTGACAAAGAAACAGAGGATCAAAAAACTGTCATGGATTTGTCCCAGCCAGTCAACACTGGCTTCTAGATGGGCCCAGTGCCCTCACCAAGCCCAGCATGCTTGCTGCTTTGCATGTTTTAATGAAAAGGGGGTGGGGCCATCTTTTCCAGCAGCAAGCTGAGATTTGGGCCAGCTACTTGCTGGGCCCAGGGCAGTGGCCCCGGGGGCGCATGTCACTGGAGAGAGACATGGAGAGAGAGAGAGCCCTTTCCTGGGTGCTGGGAGGCTGTCTAGTGAGGTGATGAGGAGGGCCACAGAAAACAGCTTTGGCATATGAGAGCAAGCACAGATGAAGTCAGAAGTCATGACTGTAGACCCCTGGGACAAGCAGGAGGAGGTTGATGTCCATCTGCCCCAAGAGGGACAGGCCCAGTGGCCAGGATTCCAGGGGGCACAGGGAACCAGATTTTAGTGTCACTGCAGACTCCAGCCTTGCCTGTCCCTGGGACGGTCATTCTAATAGGAGTGGTGGGTATTTTTAGTCTCACGTGTGCAGGCACAGGACAGCGTGAGCTGGACGGGAACAGCTAATAAGCCATGGTCCTTATTAAGTCAGGAAGGATGAACTGAGGGGAGGCAGGGAGCCTGCTGGAACTTTTGCACATCTTCATTTCCAGAGAACTCTTTTTCCATAATTCACAGAGAAAGATTGAGGTCAGGGTGATTGTGCACAGCCCCAGCTGCAGAAACCTGAAAGTGGGGCATGTTCACCCCCTGTGACTGCTGGTCCCCTCCCCAGAGTCCGCTCTGCCTTTTGGGCCAGGAGGCTGGACGGGAAGGCGGGTTAGCTTTGGGGCTTGGTTGTCATTACTCCTGGAGTGGGGAGATCTTCAAAACAAAATATATTAGAAGCCGGTTGCCACTGTGATCCCTGTTCCCTCTGTGATCCTTGAAGCCTCGGGAGATCAGCTATCTCCCTGATTTCCCAGATGAGGAAATAAATGGGGGTTCAGGGAGGTGTGGACACTTGTGCAAGGCTACCCAGTTGGAAGTGACAGAACTGGGGTTCAAACTCGATGTCCTAGGTCAAGGTTTACCATTGTTTCCCAAACACATTCCACTCTCCCCCAAACCACAGTCCCCCTAGCCTAAAACTCATTACCTATTTTTTTTAGCCACACACATTTGTTCTGTGCCAACTCTGCATCAGGGACTATCACTGGAATGAGGCTGCGAGGACGATACAGTTGTTGTTCTCAAGAGCTCTCGACTTAGTGAGGGCAACAGAGATGCGACCTCAGCAGAACCGCGGTTGGCCGGCATGCAAGCTTGCCATGTGGGAGAGGCAGACTGGGAAAGGAAATTGGCAGGTTCCCAGCGTTTGGTGTTGAGCATGAGGACAGTCAAAGCTCTATTAGTACAGTCAGTCCTCCTTCTTATTGCAGCTTCCAAGGGTAGGGCTGGCCAGGGAGGGCAAGTGTGCCCTCAGCCCTTTTCCAGTCCGGTGGCTTGGAGCATTGTGATCTTGGAGCCTGGGGCAGGACTCACTGAGGGCTTGGCAAGGCAAAGTTGGAATGAAGGCAGTGCCCACCCCACCCCCCAGCCCCCGCTGCTATCAGTCACCCCCTTCCCACTCTGAACACCCCCCACCTTTATGATTTGAGGGCAGTGGAAGACAGAGTGGAAACAGATTTGGGACAAAAACATGGAAGTGTTTTTATCCTTGTACCTCCCTTCTCCAGTCTAAAGCCAGCCATGGCACATGTCTCTGCCCATCTGTTTATCCATAAATCCATCCTCTGACATGCTCTTTTATACCCATCCATCCACGCATCCATCCGCATTCATCCATCCATCTCGCTGGGCCATTTGTTCATCTGTCCCTACATCTCCACCTGGACAGTACTCCTCGAGCCATCTGCCAACACCATCCTCTAGCCCTGCCCTCGGCCACGTTCCTTCCAGCTGCTCATTCATCTTTTCAGCCATTCGAGTCCCATCCTCAGCCAATGACCAATTCCCTTATCCTACCTGGAACCAGGCAATGTCCAGGCCTTCTGCCTGGTGGTGCAGGGCGCAGAGATGCAAGCGTCCTTGGGGTTGACTTAAGAGACACTGTAGACCGGCTTAGGAAGGAAACAGTGGAAACCAAGAGGGTCCAGAGAGAATAGGACTGAGGAGAAAGTGGGACGAAGAGCTGAAGAAGGAAAGAGTAAGATGCTTAGACTCACTTTGGGAAAGATACAAAAGAAAGGAAGAAAGAAATTTTGGAAGGAAAGAGGGAGGGATAAAGGAAAAATACGCTTTGCTACCAAGTCCATCTTGGACACCCTGAGGTAGATGATTTTTCACTAGTCTTACTTAACTATCCTAATAACTTTTTGAGGTAGTTGCCTGCATTTTTAGGGGTGAGGAAACGGGGTTCAGAGAAAGGCAGTTGTATACCATGAATAAGACATTAAGAGCAGTGCTAAGCTAGTGTGGTTGCTAATACGGAGATCAGAATCAGAGCTTGAAGTGAACAGGCCCAAGACAATTGAAAAGCATGCTACTTGACATCTAACTTCCTGCCTGTGTTGCCTGAAGGTGTGTGTGTGTGTGTGTGTGTGTGTGTGTGTGTGTGTAGGAACCACAAAGTTGATTGGCTCCTATAGAGCCCAGTGAATAAAAGGAGCTTGTGGGGGCAGGCAGAGCTATTGGAGTCTGATGCCCAGCCACATCAGAATTGGAGCATCCTTTGGTGGCTGCACCAGATCCAGCGTCCTCCTGGAAGATTCCTGGCCCTGGACTCTGACCAGAATGCACCAAGCCCTCTCCAGCCTCACCTGCAGGCACTCACACAGCCAGCTCAATGTCCAGCTTAGCTTTGCTTTTCTGGCTTAAGTTCTCCACTGGGGCTTGTAAAGACTCAACAAAGCTCCAGGGAGGGGAGATCAACATCACCTCCTGTCTGTCAGGGATCAGCTGGTGCTCCACGGGCCCCATATTTAGGCCCCTCTGGCACCCTTGCAGTGCACAGTTTTGTGCTGATACAGTATATTTTTTAAAGATTTATTTCCTTATACATACAAGAATTGGGGTGTAGGCCAGAGGTACGGGGGCAGGGGTGGGGGGCAGTGAGAGGATTCACCAGAGACAGAGTGAGAAATAGAACAGGCAGACTGACTGAAATACACTGCTGAGGGGAGCAGCAGGCGAGACAGGAGAGGTCTGCTGCACCATGTGGGTAGCTTCCTGGCTGGGGATCGAACTCATGCTGCAGTGGCTGCAATAGCCTCATAGTGCTGAGACTTGACCCCTTGTGCCACCAGGAGGTCCCTGCACTGATTCATTATTCCTGGCACTTCTTAGATCCACAGTCAATTCTCATTGTTGAAAACCACCAAACTATTCCCTAATTATCGATCTCTGAGGACCATTGACTGACAACCTCTGTCCCAAGTCTGGAGTGATCCCAAGTGGTTGCCCATGAGACCTGAGCAACCCAGAGCTCTAGTGACAACTCAGGATGAGGTCTGTGTGGGTGAAGTTGTCCTGCAGCTTCCAAAATAGATAGAGGCCTTTTAACAGTTACAGAGCTTGTTGGCTGGGGGTGGGGAAGTTGGGAGAGGGTGGTGGTGGTAGAGATTCTGGAATTATGTAACTTACTCACTTGAGCCATGGTGCTTCCTACAGACGTGCAGGTCTTCTGTTCTCTGAAATCCATCTATCTGTTGAGAAACTGCTTTGGCCTTGCCTCTGCCTATCTTGGAGAGAAGTTTGGGGGGAATGGGGGTGCAGGTGCCAGGGATCGGTGCTAGGTCCGGGGGATCAACCCCTGGCACACAGGGTCTCAGAGCAGCTGGAAAGAGGACATGTGTGAGGAGAGTGACTGCTCCAGGCCTGAGTTCACTCAGCTGTCCTTCCTTCCCAGATCTCCCCACGGCATGGTTGGGCCTCCCACCTGCCAGCTCAGCTGTCCTCCTTGCTCACCATGTAATCCCTGCCAGGAAGAGAGGGGGGAAACATGAGCCAGGCCATCTCCCACTGCATCCTGCCATCCTGCCCTCCCTCCAGCCAGGAGGGAGGGCGGGGGTGGGGTGGGGTGGGGGGAGGATCGGGGACAGGGAAGGGCAGGGATTGGGAGAGTTCCCAGGTTCAGCTGCCTCTGAGCTGCTGCACGGTGGGATGAGACGGGGACTGGGAGGTGGTGGAGGTGGGTCCTGGGTGACTGCAAACCATTACTCAGCCTTCCCTCTGGAGCTGCAGGCACTTGTGCATGTGCATGTGCTCGCCCAGTGCAGGTGCTGCTCTGCTCTCCTCTGGTGCCTGAACACCCGCTGGGCCTGTTGAGTTCAGCACAGCCTCCCCTGCCTCGCTGGGCTTTGCCTCCTCCTTCCTGGGCCAGGGAGGGCCCTGCTGGGTGTTTTTATGTTCGTCTTCAAAGGCCACTTCTGAACTAGGGCATCTAAGTCCCAAGTGAGAGCCTCAGTCTCCTCATCTGTAAGCCAGCAGCACCGATCATGCTCACTTCCCATGGGAGAAGGCAACCTGAGATTTTGCAGAGCGTGGCCCACACAGCTGGCAGCGGAGTGTGACCCCTCACAATAGTGCCCAGGCACAATCACACAGACCTGCCACCACAGCTTCTTACCTCACTCTCAGGGGTGCCGGTGGTGCACGGGACAGGAGGAGAAGGGGAGAAATAGGCCCGCACATGCACCTTGATGGGGTGGGGTCTCAGGCTTGTCAGGGTGGTGGCAAGTGTCCCGCGTCTATGTGGAAGCCCTTCTGCGGGAATTGGACTTTGTGTTCTTAGAGCAGCCTAGTTCCTGCAAATGATGGGCGTTCCTTTAAGGGAATCCTCTGTGTGTGAGTATGTGTACACTTGTGTAGCGGGGCCGCTTTGAGTCCTCACTGGCACTGTGGGACCTTGGAAGAGTCTTATCACAATGAGTGTGTAAGTTCCTTTCTCAGGTGATGGTGCTGAATCCAGCAGCTGGCAGGCACCACACTGGCCCCTCCAGTGCAAAGGTTTTCTGCATGTTCCCTTAGGGTCTGCTCCAGAGATGAAAAGAGGGGAAGGTGGGGGCAGAGGACAGGGGAACCCTGGCCTCTCACCAGACACTGACACTGCAGATTTAGGTAGGGCAGGGCTGGCTTCAGGTTAGCAGCATGAGACTGCTCCTGGCCTCAGCTTGTAGGTCTGGGAGGAATCAGGCTGGGGGCTATAGGGCAACTCCAAACAGCCACACTTCTCCCCCATGGTGGGAGGGGGCTGGCGATCATGCCGCTCAGTGAGAGAGGTTGGGCTGCCTGATTACTTGGAGGTCCCCTTCTTTCCGGTGCATCCTCTGGACCTGGGAGAAGCCTCCTGTGTGCAAGGCTTCTCACCACCAAGTTCCTTTGAGGCCGGGCCTCTGGCCCCTGCAGTGGCTATTGCGCAAGCAAAGCAGAGAGCTTGGCCTCTCACAGGGTTACCCGAGGCAGGCTGGGTCCTGGGCTGGGCCAGGCCCTGAATCACAGTGATGACAGCGACCTGTTTGTGGCAGAACAGTTTGCACTCCCCAGGTGGTCGCTGAAAAGCTGCCACTGAGGGAGGAGTCTGTGATGACATGGGCCTCTGGCCAAGGCCTGACAGCCATCTGTTCTCAGCCACCAGCCTGGAGGCCTCCAGGGAGGAAGAAGACAGGGACAGAAACAGAGCAAGCAACAGGGGACAGAGAGAGAGAGAAAGAACCACAGAAAGGCAGAAAGGGAAGTATCTACAGAAGGGAGAGCTAGAGAAAAAGAGAGATATAGAGGGGCAGACAGGCAGAAAGAGAAAAAGATATAGGGAGAGGAAAAAGACAAGCAGTCATAGAGAGAGAGAGTGAATGATAGGAACAGAAGAGAAAAGAGGACAACTGAGTGGGGGAGTAGGAGAGACACTAGAAAGAGTCAGAACTGATCAGGGAGAGACAGAGAGGCCAAAACATTCCTGTGGACAGATAAAGAAAGGGGTACATCTTGGGTGGTTGGGGTTGGAGTGAGGATAGACAGACAAGATGCTTCTGGTCAGACTTCTGGTGGAAGGAGAACCCCTCATGGCTGCAGAGACTTTCAGCTTTAGCACTTTAGAGGGAAGAGACATCCTGAGTCCAGGGTCCTGACAGTGGGTCTCAGATGACAGAAGGGAGCAGAATCATTGCAAGGCACATTCAAGTTTGGGTGCTGGGCTACTCTGAGTCCAATTTTCTGGTCAAGGGGCAGCGAGGAATTTGCATTTCTATCAAACTATTCTTGGGACTCTGGTTAGACAGTGTTGAAGTAATGTCTTGGCTTCCTCCTCCACCCACTTTTTCAGCCCTGACACTTGTGGTCACGCATCACAAGGGTCTAGAAGTGTAGTAATGACCAGGGATTCTTGTCCAGCTTGCTCTTTAGCTGGTTTGCATGGATGGCTAACCCAGGCTGTTGACAGGCTGCTATCTGTTCTGATTGATCTGTTCCTGTGTGTTCTGGATCATTAAATATTTTGCATAAAACCAAAGATGCCCCAGGCCAACTGTGACTCAGTTCATATAACTTATCAATGAGACGGATGGTGATTTCAGTCATGAGAAATCTCTTTAGTCATTGTTCCATGGTTTCTGGAAGACTAAAATGCCTGGGTAATTGGATCAAAGATCTTAAATAAAAATAGAGCCAGTGCATGTAAAAAGAGATGGAATTTGGGGCTGGTACATAATCAAGGTTTCCAACTATTCACAACTAGATAATCCAAATAAAATATGGGTATTGAGGATTTCTGAGTGATTTTTTGCAGTTTTGCAAGTTGTTGCCTCTAATATGAATACACACCTCCAAAAATTACACACAGCCCCTTTGTATACAGAATTTAAATTTGGGTAAAAAAGCAGTTGTTAACAGATTTGATAGGAGCACTTGGGGAATGTTCTGGATGATCTTAGAAGGCCATAATCTGAGTCTACATAGAACAGAGTGAGGACTGCTAGCGAAAATTAGACAGTGTTTCATTGCTGAAAGCTTCTTTTAAAAAATCAACCATGGAAAAGAGATGGTGCTGTTGAAAAGAGCAGTGAGGTCCCACCTTTCCCACTAGAGAGTTGTGAAGTTGACAACACAACTTTGCTAGGGGCGAATGCACTGCTCATAGCTGACTGGTAGAAATAGAAATGGTTACAATAAATTAAAAGAGCAATTTGGCAACATCTAATAAATTTGAAATGTGCATCTAGCTCATACCATATACAAAGCTATTACAGCAGGGTCCGTAAAGCTTACAAACCGGAGCGTCCATGGTAAGGATGGTTGTGAGAATCGTGGTGTCCTCCCACACTGGACTGCTCTGCAGCACTGTCCGTGGGTGGACAAGATCAACATGGTAATGTATGGGTCAATATTTACTATGCAAAACTGAATGAATATACTAGGGTTGGGTGGCTATCATAGTGCCTTACACATAGTTTTAAAACATGCACCCATTATGTATTGTCAAAGGTACGTGGATAACAGAAGTTTTTAAAATGAATAGCACGTGCCACTTGAGGATAATGAGAGAGCCCATTGAAGTGAGATTTTTGCAGATCAGTTATTCCTCTGCTACAGTTTACTTTCTTTAAAAAGAGATCTGAGGGTCTCCCTGGTGGCGCAAAGGGTTAAGACACAACATATGAAGCTTTCGGCAGCCACTGCAGCACCACTTCAATCCCTCACCAGGGAGCTATCCATATGGCACAACAGACCTCTCCTGCCTCACCCGCTGCTCCCCTCAGCAGTGTATTTCAGTCAGTCTGCCTGTTCTGTTCCCCACTCTGTCTCTGGTGTATCCTCTCACCACCCACGCCTCTGGCCTGTACCCTAGTTCTTCTATGCATAAATAAATCTTTAAAAAAATTAAAAAAAAATAAAAAGAGATCTGAAGCAAACATAGAGAAAGTGTTATTGTTCACTCCCAGTGGTGGGCATATGGGTATTTGTTACACATACCCATATACCTGTTCTCTTTAGGACAGGAAAAAAAGCCAGGAAATTCATACTTAGGTGATTTTGTTGTTGTGCGAACATTGTAAAGCATGGCGGCTCACACTTTGACAATGGAGCCCACTGCACCCTGGGCCAGATGGCAGAGCCTATTGGGACCACTGCCATCTCTGCTGTCTGCTGTGGATCATGTCTTTAAGCCACAAATGACTGTACTTTTCTCCGTATTTGAAATATTTCATAGTGAAAATAACAAATGTGAAAAGAAGAAGCAAAACCCAGAGTTCTGAATTCACAGAGGTATTTAAATAGAAGTTGTGCAAGTATCTACTGGGGAAAGTAAATAGATATTTCTTGTACCTGCTGTTTTGGGGTGGTCTTAGATGTCCCAGAAATTAGATAAAAGGGTTTGAGCCCTTGCTCTCACGAATTGTGAAGCATCACAAGTGATGGGTGTCCCAGCTCTCAGTGGCATTTTTTCCTCATCTGTGAAACTGGGCTCCGTGAGCTGAGGGAGGTGTATGCATGGAGGTGGGGCCAGGGAAGTGGAGTGGCCAGAGGTGTTCCTCGGAACCTCCATGGACTGGTTGTCAAGTTGAGTGATGCTTAAACAAGTGTGTATGGTGGGGTGGCTAAACAATTTTTGAAAATGATGCCTCTTGTTTCTTTAAGGACCACAGAACCCCTTCTTTATAAAAGAAAGTGCACTAATTATCACTGGGAACTGGATTGAATCTGTATTATCACCCTGTGCAGCCAGTGTGTCATCTCTCTGTTCTCCTGCTTTGCAAGGTGAGTGATAATAGCAGTCTCTGCCTCTATGGGTTACTCTAAGGACTAAAGGAGATTTCACGTATAAAAGGCTTAGCACAGATCCTATCTGGCCCCAGGGAAGCCATCAGCTAATAGTAACTCTTAATGTCACCATTGTTCCTTCTGTGTTTAAGTCTAAAGACATCTACCAAGAAGGCTTTTGCTAACTGAGACCCAGAAATATTTATGGGGCCTCCCCTGGTGGTGCAGTAGTTGAGCACTGGGCTGCGAAGTTGCCCACAGCCTCTGCAGCGCCGGTTCGATCCTTGGCCTCCGGGAGAGAGTCCCACATGGCGTGCAGACCTCTCCTGTTGCTCCCGCTGCTCCCCTCAGCAGTGTATTTCAGTCAGTCTGCCTGTTCTGTTCCCCGCTCTGGCTCTGGTGAATTCTGTCACCCTCCTGTGCTTCTGACTGTACCCAATGCTTGTATAAATAGATAAATAACTAAATATTTAAAAAAAAGAGATATATTTATGGCTTGAAAATAACATCCGTCTTTTTCTAAGCCCTCTATTTCATCTCTTTTGCACATGTCCCCTGTTAGATGACACCAATCTTACTTCTACCAACGACCTGCAGACTTTTCCATAGGCTCCCCAGACTTTCCCTCTTGTGGGACAACCTCTTCACCTGAGTTAATGAATCCATCCTTTAGTGGAAATCTATTAATTTAGTTACCTGAATTAATTTGTTAGGACTTTTATAACAAAGCGCCACTTATTTGGTGGCTTAAACAAAAGAAATTCATTTTCTTACAGTTTTGGAGGCTAGAACTGTGGTGTCAGCAGGGTTGATTTCCTCTGGAGCCTATCCCCATGGCTTCCAGGTGGTCATCTTCTTACTGTGTCCTCAGATGGGCTTCCTTTTCTGTACATGAGCAACCCTGGTGTTTCTCTTTGTGTTCAATTCCTTCTTTTCATAAGGACACAAGTCAGATCAGATTAGTGCCTATTTCATTGGGCTTATTTTATCTTAATTACCTCTTTAAAGTGCTTATCTGCAAATATAGTCCCAACTGGATGCTGAAGGGTTAGGATATCAATATATGAATTTTGTGGGGAACATAATTCAACCTATAAAACTAACATTCTGCTGTTTTATATCTGGTACCTGGTAAATCAAAGTCCCAGTGTTTCTTTTGGGGACCCCCCCTCACTGTGATTCCATGTTTTTATGGAATTGATTTATTGCCCAGACACAGACCTAAGTCAAAATGTCCTTGACTACAGTGATGTTCCCTTGACTACAGTGGGGACATCACATTACCTAATTTGGGTTAAGCTAGGCCCTGAGATTAGTTAAACTGTTGGGGTGAGATGTTCTCTCTTTTCTTATAAGACACAAACCTTGAGTTATATACCGCCATCTTGTTGCAGCAAGAGGCCAGATTCTCCTTAAGAAAATACAAACAGGCCAAATCCAGAAATATCTTAAAAGTCCCATATACCAAAAAAAAAAATTCCCATATACCATTAACCAGGAATGCAAGGTTGGGTCACATATGAAAAACAACCATATTAATAGGAAAAAGGGAAAAACACATGGTCATCATAACAGATACAAAAAACACTTTCATGAAACCCAATGCCCTTTCATGTTAAAAAACACTCAACAAGCTAGGATTATGAGGGAACTTCCTCAATTTGATAAAGGACATATATGACAAAACCCACAGATAACATACATAAACTTAATGGTAAAAGACTTAATGCTTTTCCCCTAAGATCTGGAAGAAATCAAAAATATCTACTTGTGTCACTTCTGCTCAACATTGCCCTGGAGGATCTTTCTAGGAAAACTGAGTAAGAAAAAAATTAAAAACATCCAGATTAGATAGGATATATACCAAAGATATAAACTTGTATATAGGGAAATCCTACAGAATCCATCAAAAAACTATTAGAGCTAATAAAGAGGTTAGCAGGATAACAGTTCACAAGCTTAATATTAAAAATCAACTTGTATTTCTATACACTAAAAGTGAACATACCAAAATAAAATCAAGAACACAATTTTACTCATGTAACATTAAAATTAATACGCTAGTTAAGAATAAACTTAAATAAGTGCAAGACTTGAAACCAAAAATTAGAAAACATCATTGAAAGAAATTAAAGAAGGCTTAAATAAATAGAAAGACATACCATGCTTGTAGACTGGAAGATTTAATATTGAGGTGGTAGTACTTCCCAAGTTGATTTATAGATTCAATGCAGTCCTTATCAAAATTCCAGCATTATTTGTGGGTGAAATTGGCAAATTGAGTCTAAAATTCATATGACAATCCAAGGGGTCCAGAATAGCCAAGACAATTTGAAAAAATAAGTACAAATTTGCAAAACTCATGCTTTCCAATTTCAAATTTACTGCAATGCTGCACTCGTCAATACTGAATAATCTAGTATAAGATTAGACATTTAGATCAATGGATTAGAACCGATAATCCAGAAATAAGTTCATACATCAATGGTCAACTGATGTTCAACAAGGGTGCCAAGATAATTAAATGGGGAAAGAATAATCTTTTCAATAAATGGTACTGGGATAACTGAATATCTACCTATAGAACAATGAAACTGAATGCCTACCTTATATGTTAAATGAAAATTAGCTCAAGGTGAGCCTCCCTGGTGGTGTAGGGGGTTAAGACACAACCTATGAAGCTATCTGCAGCCACTACAGCACCATTTCGATCCCTGACCAGGGAGCTACCCACACGGCGCAGCAGACCTCACCTGACTCACCCGCTGCTCACCTCAGCAGTGTATTTCAGTCAATCTGCCTGTTCTGCTCCCCACTTTGTCTCTGGTGAATCCTCTCACCCCCCAACACCTCTGGCCTGTACTCCAGTTCTTGTATACATAAATAAATAAATCTTTAAAAAAAAAAGAAAAGAAAGAAAATGAGCTCAAATTGTTTCATGGACTTAAATATTGGAGTTAAAACTTTTTAGTTTTAACTTCTATAGTTAAAACTTTATATATAGTTTTAACTTCCAAGAGTTTTATAACTCTTAGAAGACAACATGGGCATAAATGTTTAGGCACTGGGTTTACTTTATTAGTAAAGTATAAGCTGTTAAAAGAAAAAAATAGATAAATTGGAATTCTTCAAAATTAAAAATATTTGTGTTGCTAAGGACACTATCAAGAAAGTAAAAAGACAACTCACAAAATGGGAGAAAATACTTTTTCCCATTAATATATTAGCTAGAATATAATAAAGAATTCTTGAAAGTCTATTGTAAAGTGGAAACCCAATCAAATAATGGATTTGAATAGAAATTTCTCCAAAGAAGACACACAAAGATCATAAACACACAAAAGATACTCAGCATCACTTGTCATTCAGGGAGTGCAAATCAAAACTACAATGAGCTATCATTGCAGCTACCCATACCATACGGGTAGCTACAATAAACAAGATAGATGTGCTGATGCAGATGTGAGGAAATTTGAACCTCATACAATGAAGTGGTAATTTAAAATGTTATAGTTCCTTGGGACAACAGTTTGACAATTCCTCAAACAGTTAAGTGTAATGTCATTTAACTACAAAAGATAAAAATAGACTCAAAGTTAAAGGATGGAAAACAATCCCACAAGCAAATGGACCAAAAAGAAAGCAGGAACAGCTATACTTATATCAGATAAAAGAGATTTCAAACTCAAAAAGGTAAACAGAGACCCCAACGGTCACTACATTATGATCAAGGGGACAATACTTCAAGAAGAAATAACACTCATTAACATATACTCACCAAATGAAGGAGCACCAAAATATATCAGACAACTATTATCATCCTTGAAAATAAACATCAGAGAAAACACATATGTAGTAGGAGACTTCAACACACCACTATCAACAATGGATAGGTCAACTAGACAAAAATGAGTAAAGACACTAAAGCTCTCAATAAGGATCTAGAGCACTTGGGCTTAACAGACATCTATAGAACACTAAACACCCCAAAAATCTGAGTACACATTTTTCTCAAGTGCACATGGATCATTCTCCAGGATCGATCACATACTGGGACACAAGGCAAACATCAACAGATACACCAAGATTGAAATCATACCATCTTCTCTGACCATGAAGGCATCAAACTAGAAATAAACCATAAAAAGAAGGCAAGGAACTCTCCTACCTCATGGAGATTGAAACCCACACTACTGAAGACCATTGGACTAATGAGGAGATCAAAGAAGAAATTAAAAAATTCTTTGAGTTGA
Organism: Talpa europaea; assembly: GCF_964194135.1. Taxonomy (NCBI): domain Eukaryota; kingdom Metazoa; phylum Chordata; class Mammalia; order Eulipotyphla; family Talpidae; genus Talpa; species Talpa europaea. The sequence goes on from NC_140070.1 coordinate 46,455,256, forward strand.
ATGACAAGGAGGACACCAATTTCCTAAATGTATGGGATACAACAAAAGCAGTAATAAGAGGAAAATATATAGCAATAGAGGCTCACATGAAGAAACAAGAAAGAACTCAAAGAAATAACCTAATCTCAAAATTCAAAGAACTAGAAAAAGAACAACAACAAAAAACCCTTAAACCAGTAGAAGAAAAGAAATAATAAAAACCAAAGTAGAAATAAATGAAATCGAAACTAAAAATACAGTCCGAAAGATCAATGAAACCAAAAGCTGGTTCTTCGAAAAAATAAATAAAATAGACAAACCCCTAGCCAGTCTCACAATGGAAAAACGGGAAAAAGCACAAATAAACAGGATCACAAATAAACAGGATCACAAATAAAGAGGAGAAATCACAACGGACACAGCAGAAATCAAAAGAATAATCAGTAACTACTATGAACAGTTATATGGAAACAAATTCAACAATTTAGAAGAGATGGACAAATTCCTACAACTCTACAATCACCCGAAGCTAAATAAAGAAGAAATAGAACACCTAAACAGACCAATTACATGCAGTGAAATTGAAATAGTAATCAAAAACCTCCTCAAAAACAAAAGCCCAGGAACTGATGGATTTACAAATGAATTCTACCAAACATTCAGAGATGAATTAGTGCCTATCCTTCACAAACTCTTCCAAAAAATTGAGAAGGAAGGGATAATACCAAACATGTTCTATGAAGCCAAACGTTACACTAATACCAAAACCGAACAAGGACAACACACAAAAAGAAAACTACAGGCCAACCTCTCTAATGAATACTGATGCAAAAATCCTCAATAAAATTTTAGCTATCAGAATCCAACAATTTATCCATAAGATAACTCACCACGACCAAGTAGGATTCATTCCAGGGACACAAGGATGGTTCAACATCCAAAAATCAATCAACGTCATCCAACACATCAACAAAAAGAAATATAAAAACCATATGATAATATCAATAGATGCTGAGAAAGCTTTCAACAAAGTACAACACCCATTCATGATAAAAGCCCTTGAAATTCTTGGGATACAAGGAACATACCTCAACATCATCAAGGCCTTAAATGACAAGCCAACAGCCAGTATCATTCTCAATGGCAAAAAGCTGAAAACATTTCCAGAACAATAGAAGGATGTCCACTCTCACCACTGCTTTTCAATATAATACTGGAAGTCCTAGCCAGAGCAATAAGACAAGAGAAAGACATACAAGGAATCCAAATAGGAAAAGAAGAAGTTAAACTATCACTATTTGCAGATGACCTGATAATATACATAGAGAACCCCAAAAACTCCACAGAAAAACTAATTCAACTCATCAATCAGTTTAGTAAAGTGGCAGGATACAAAATCAACATGGAAAAATCAGTAGCCTTCCTGTACACCAACAATAAATCTGAAGAAGAGGAAATAAAAAAAAATCCCTTTTATTATCGAAACAAAAAAAATTCAAATACTTGGGAATAAATCTAACAAAAGAGGTAAAGGACCTATACAAAGAAAACTATAAAACACTGTTAAAAGAAATAGAAGAAGACACAAAGAAATGGAAAGACATCCCCTGCTCATGGATTGGAAGAATAAACATTATTAAAATGGCCATCCTACCAAAAGCAATATACAGATTCAATGCTATTCCAATAAAAATTTCCATGACATTCTTCAAAGATATAGAACAATTATTGATGAAATTCATATGGAATCACCAAAAACCTCGAATAGCCAAAGCTCTCCTGAAAAAAAAAGAAGGGAATGGAGGCATCACACTCCCAGACTTCAAACTATACTACAAAGCCATAATCATCAAAACTGCATGGTATTGGAACAAGAACAGACACACAGACCAATGGAATCAAATAGAAAATCCAGAAATAAACCCACAGATTTATGGTCAACTAATCTGTGACAAAGGAGCAAAGAATATGCACTGGAGCAAAGAAAGTTTGTTCAATAAATGGTACTGGGAAAACTGGGTCACTACATGCAAAAGAATGAAGCTTGACCACTACCTCACACTATGCACAAAAACCAACTCAAAATGGATTAAAGAACTAGATATAAGACCTGAAACCATAAAATACATAGAAGAAAATATAGGCAAAACACTACATGATTTGCACCTCAAAGACATCTTTACAGACACATCACCCAAAGCAGTGATAGTGAAGGCAAAGAATAACAGGTGGGACTACATCAAATTAAAGAGCTTCTGCACAGCAAAAGAGACAATAACAAAAACAAAGAGACACCCCACTGAATGGGAGAACATTTTTGCACACAACATTAATGATAAAGGACTGATCACAAAAATCCACAAAGAGCTGATGAAACTCAACAAAAACAAAGAAAATAATCCAGTCAAAAAATGGGCAGAAGAGCTAAAAAGAAACTTCTCTGAAGAAGAAATGCAAATGGCCAATAGACATATGAAAAAATGTTCAACATCACTTGTAATTAGGGAAATGCAAATCAAAACTACCATGAGATACCATCTTACGCCAGTGAGAATGGCACATATTAAGAAAACTAGCAACAACAAATGTTGGCAAGGTTGTGGAGAAAAAGGAACTCTGCTGCACTGTTGGTGGGAGTACAAACTGGTCCAATCACTATGGAGAGCTGTGTGGAGATTTCTTGACTTACTAAACATAGAGCTTCCATATGATCCAGCAATTCCACTCTTAGGTATTTACCCAAATGACACAGAAACATTAATTCCAAAGGACACCTGCATGCCTATGTTTATAGCAGCACTATTTACAATAGCTAAACTATGGAAACAACCCAAATGCCCAAAAATAGATGACTGGATCAAGAAAATGTGGTACATATACACAATGAAATATTACTGAGCAATCAAAAAAGATTAACACATGCATTTTGCAGCAACATGGATGGAGCTAGAAGGGATCATGCTCAACGAAATAAGTCAGAAAGAAAAAGGATGGTCTCACTCACAGCAGGAACTTAGAAAACCTAAATAAAAGACCAGGAAAAAGACTAATCAATACAAAGTAAAAATTAACAAGCAACTATAAACCAGAGACACACTATGGGGGGGGGGTGGGGAAAGGAAGGACTAGAGTTAAAATAAGGGGTGTGTGTGTGCAATTATATGGGGAATATAACCAAAATGAAAATGCATACATTGTGCAAAGATGAAAAAAGATGTAAGAATTATATAAAATAAAATATTTAAATAAAAAAAGTTAAGTGTAATGTTACCAAATGAAATTCCACTCCTAGATATGTACTGAGAGAACTGAAAACATATTCACGTAAAAACTTACACATGAATGTCCATGGCAGTATTATTCATAATAGTAAAATAGTGGAAACAACTTAAATGTCCAGCAACTGATGAATGATGAGTTAGTCCAGCATATCCATTCAATGGAATAGTATTTAGGCATAAACATGGAATGGAGAGCAGATACATGCTACAGCATGGGTGAAAATAATTACAAATGATAAAAGCCAGGCACAAGAGTTCAATATTTTATGTTTTCTTTTATATGTAATGAGCCAACGGGGCAATAACATGCTGAAAGAGAATAGGTTAGTGTTTGCCAGAGGCTGAGTGTAGGAGGAAATGGGGAGTGACTGCAATATGGTACATGTTTTTGGTGGAGGGTGATGAAAATGTTCTAGAGATAGATGGTAATGATAGTCACACAACTCTGAACATGGTAAATAATTGTGCACTCTGAAGTGTGAATTTTGTGATAATGGCTTATAGTCTGTCTGAGCATGGGGTGGACAGAAATGGAGGAAGAGAAACTGGATCCTGTGATTTTCCTTGAGCCCCTACATCTGGTGATGCCAGCATTCGCACTACTCTGGAATGTTTCAGTTATATGAGCCAACAAATTCTCTGCTTCTTAGGTCAGTGTGGATCAGGTTTTCTGCCACTTACCCCCAAAGGAGCCCAGGCTGGCACACCTGCCCTCTGATCTCCAGGGGCCAGGGTCCCTGAGGGAACACCTTGTCTCTATTGACTCCAGGGTTCATGATCCTTCCATTTAAAAAATAATTCTACCATGACTCCATTTTCATCTTTTTCTCTTCCCCATTCATTCAAATCTTCTCAAAGAGTAGCCCAGCTTGCCCTTCTGTTTCCTTCCATCCCCATCCCTCTTAGTCCTCTGATGCAAGGTCCCACCCCACACTGTGGGCACTCTACTGCCCTCCTGTGGCCAATCTGGGGGGCATGTCTTAGCCTTGCGGTCTTGGTCCTGGTTCCCCTGGCCTCTCCCTCCATCTGCCGGGCTCTGATCTCTGCTTTACGGGCTTCCTGGTGGTGGTTGCTTTGTCTACTCTGCCATGGACATTTTTGTCCCCTGACTCTGGGCAAAATCTCCACTCTGATGCTCTGCATCCTTTCCTTGTGCTGTTGCCTCCATGCTTGGTTCTCACAGATCAAATTCTCACAACTGGACCCTCAGAGTCTTCACTTCAGGTTTGTCCTCCTCTAGCCCCTTCTCTTCTGGAAGCATCTCAGTACACGTTACCCAAGGACAGCTGGTGACAAATGGACCCGTAGCACATGGGCCATTAGGAAGCACCACCTTGCCTTTGGAAATGTCATGCTTTTGTGGAGGACATAATTGTTTACTCAAAAAGAAAAAAATGTTGAATCTGAAAAAATTTATTTATTTGCTATAACCTCAGCTCACAGAATGCTGCCATTGATGTGCCTCCTCTTGTGGATCATCCCTATTTTCACACAGGTGTGAGGACAGCTTAGCACCTTCTGATTGAGAGATACCAGTGATACTAAGAGACTTGCCCAATGAATGCCTACAGCTCATTACAACCCAGGTTTGGTGGTTCTGAGCTTACACTTGCTCCCTGCTTGTTGGAAGCATATAGACACTATTGGGTCACCTCAGACTGACAGGACATCATTCAGTGTGTGGCTGGGGAAACCCCATGCTCAGTGTCTTGTCCAATTGGAGATGGGTCCTATCTCTAGGGTTTGGGACTTCAATATGTAAATTCTGAAAAACAGGCCACAGTTCAGCCCATACAATTTTATTTTTTATTAGCTTATTTATTTTCTCATATCTTTGTCGATATTGGGACAGTATTTGATTTCTCCCCTCAGGTGTATCCCCCGTATTTCCCCCACCACCATAACACCAGTGATTTATCATCTCCATGGTCCCTTATGCTCTTCCTTCCCCTCTTTTGACTCCATTACTCCTCTTCCCCTGCTATGTGCCTCACATCTCTGTTCAGCTTGCAAGTTTTGTCTTTTTTCCTGACACAGGATTTGGTTTCTCTAGATGGCCCATAAAGTGAAATTATCAGATATCTTTTTTCTTTTGACTTATTTCACTTAGCATAATCCTTTCCAGCTCCATCCATATTGCTACAAATGGCATGAGTTTATCCTTTTTGATTGCTGAGTGGTATTCCATTGTGTGTGCATATGTGTAGCACAACTTGATGCATCTGTTTTGGGACATTTGGGTCATTTCCAGCTCTTGGCGGCTGTAAATAATGCTGCAATAAACACAGGAGTGCAGATTTCCTTTTGCATTAGTGTTTTTGTGTCCCTTGCGTAGATCCCTAGGAATGGAATTGCTGGGTCATATGTAGACCCATTTTCAGTGTTTTGAGGAGCTTCCATACATCTTTCCATAGTGGCTGGACCTGTTTGCTGTTTGCATTCCAGCAGAAGGGTAAAAGTGTTTGTTTTTTTTGCCACATCCTCCCCAGCATTTGTTCAGCTCATAACATTTTAAAATAGAAAGATATAACTACTTTAGTTTAAAAAAAGGAGGGGAGGTTGGTGGAATGTCCTCAGGGGAGGTCAGTGGTGTGCAGCATGTGTTGAAGTGCTAGCCCCTCACCTCCTATGTGACTGGAGATAAGGTCTTAAAAGAGGCAGTTAAGGTAAAATGAGGCCATTTTGGGGCCCTTATACGATAGGACTGCCCTCCTTGTCATAAGGGAGACACCAAAGGAGACACACAAAAGGAAAGGCCATTTCAAGAAACAGCAAAATGGTGGCCTTGGGTGAGCCCAGGACAGCCAACTGCTGACACCTTGATCTAAGACTTTCAGCCTTCAGAACAGTGAGAAATAAATTTTGTCATTTAAGCACCCTCACAAACTAATGTGCACATAATGTTTACTTCTGTGACCATTTATTTATTTATGTTTTTCAGCAGTCCTAGTCCTGTCAACACTGCTCTGTTTCCCGAAACAGTCTGTTGTGGAAGGGCCTCCGTCACTCATGCTGAAGTCACACTTTGAGGAGCTGGGCGCTGCACAGAGTGCCAATGATGCAAGGATTCTGGACAACTGTGTGCCTGCCTGGCTTCGCCACTCACTCCCTGGGGGTCTGGCAAAAGAGGTAGACGTTACTGAGCTTCAGTTTCCTCACCTGCTAGATGAGCGTGCTGAGATGGATCGCTGACTCAAAGGGCCACCATTCCTGATGGAAAGGGATAGAAATTCTGTTTTAGAGATGTTATGAGCTATTCCTGTTTCAGACTGGGAGGGTTCACTGCTCCCTACCAATCTCTATTGAAAGGCTTAGATACAAAAGGTCCTTTGGTCTCTTTGCAGGATCGTAGCTGGAGGCTTGACAAGGAGAGAGCTCAAAGAGATTTGAAAGAACCTGGAACTGCCAACTTACAGAAGAGGTGGCGGGAGTTTTACAAGGACTTCAGCGAAGTGCCTTTGAAACTTTCTGCTCTTCAAGTCTGTTTAGAGCTTGCTTCTGAAGCCTGATACCTTTCAACTCTGGTATCTTAATTCTTTCCTCCTGCCCTGGTGGCTGAGCCTGGAGGAGCTATGCAGGACAGTGGCACTTGGTAGTGAAGCCACAGGACAGGTACACTCAGAACAGGAGCTCGGGAAAACAGGGGGGTCAGGGGGAGGGCTTGGAGTGGGATGAGTTCAAGGATGGGGAGACAGGGTGGAGAGGTGGACACTGGCAGGGCCCTGCTTCTGTAAGGTGCTATCCAATTTTGAGGATCGAGGCAGTAAAGCAACTCTTTTGAGGTAGACACCACAGAAGACGGGTGGCACTGGCTTTCTGTGGCTGTCTGAGTGAGAATTTGTCACTTTGTTCTTTGGCACATTATAAACTGTGAAGTGAGGAACCATTTGCCCTGCACTTTTGGGGATGAGAGGCAAATATGTGGCCAACATGAACAATGGCCAAGCACACACCAGAAAGCCTGACCTGCTGAAGGTCAACTAAGGTAGAAGATCTTAATCTTGGGGTACATGTGACCCTAGAAGGCCAATAGAGAGATTTCATAGAACCTACTAGCACATGGGAATCACATACAAATGTGTGGTTAATTTTAGGGGGACAAGAAAAATAGCTTTCATTAGATTCTCAAATAGGTCTAACCTTTTGCATGTTAAGAAGCTCCAGTTTGGGATGAAATATGGCAAATATTCAATTAGAACCCATTTGAGTGTTTTTTAGCGGGAGAGCTGCCATGAGGTTATGGCAGGAGATGGTATACTCAGGAAAAAATGGATCAGCATGAAATCTGTTTTGGAACCAACCACCACCACAGTGGAGGGAGAAAGAGTAGACCCAGGGGCTGGCGCTGAATACTTTCCATGAAGAGAAAGGCCATTCATAACAATGACTTCATACCTTTGTTGATGTGACAGGCACTGTACAAGTAAGATTTCAGTCAGTTCTCACAGCTACTCCATAAGGTGAGTGCATCATGGTTCCATTTTACATTTGAAGAAACCAAGGCCCCAAGAAATTAGAAATTTGTTCATTGTCACCCAGTCACCACACAAATCTTGGTAGAGTAACAACCCAGTCCTGCTGGACCCCTCGGTCCACTCTCAATATAATCTACAAACCTTTTGGAGGATTTCACATCCCGATCGGCTGCCTCCTTTATTCTAGTTCTGCAGCCAGCAGTCTTTTGGGAGTTCAAAGGGTGAGTTTTCTGGGAGGGAGTTTGCTGAGTGATGCCAGGGACTAGGGCTCCACTCTAATCTATCTCCTATTACACACAATAAATGGTCTTTTTGAGTCATCAGTTGGTTTCATTTAAGAGCAGGTCAGGAGAATTGGTTCCCAAATCCTGTTACTTTTGAGAGCTCCAGGGAATTGAGTTCTGGGGTCGGCTGGTCACTCTGGGTATCTTTTAGCTAAATCAGACATAATTGAGAAATGAGTCTGCAATTGTATTGGGAGTAGTTCATATTAGATACCCAGAAAAGCAATTTTACAGGAAGAGTTGCAAATCATCATTAACTAGACATCTGAGGCCCTGTAAGCCAATAGCAAAAACTCCAAAAAGAAAAGATTTGCTGGAGACTGAGGAGTGGCCAAGAATGGCAGGAAGGCGAGGGCCTGTGTGATTTGTTCCTTTTGAATTGTTACTTTTAAATCTCCAGGACATCACTGTTAATATGTATTTACTGATAACCTCCAAGATGTGAAATGTTTTTGAGTATTTCATGCTTTAACATGTTTGTTTATTCACTCATCTAAGCAACCATCCATCGGCACTGACAGGTACATCAGGAATAATGAGGAAGATGAGTGTAAACATTTATGCTGTGCCTACTATATGCTGGACGCTGTTCATTCAGTGCTCACAACAACACTCACCCTTTGAACTCCCAAAAGACTGCTGGCTGCAGAACTAGAATAAAGGATGCAGCCAATCGGGATGTGAAATCCTCCAAACTGCTTAAAGATTATATTGAGAGTGGACTGAGGGATCCAGCAGGACTGAGTTGCTACTCTACCAAGATTTGTAGGTATTATTATCAATATTTTATAAATGAGGAAACTGGGGCACAGAAAGATTAATGTGCAGAGCCTAGAATGTTTAAACAGGCAGGAATGGGAGAAGGGACATGTGGGGAGACATCTGACTTGGCAGCTGGCTGATGGAGAAGGGGTTCTCTGGCTTTGAGTTGGGACCCTAGGTTCTATGGGCAAAGCAAGTACAGTTTTGTTTTTAAAACTTCTGAAGATTGCTGAACTGTCACATCTCTCCTATCTTTGAAAGCTATTTGTGGATTAAAAGTCTGAATAAGACAGACAGGACACAACTCATTAAAAGAAACAGTGTAAGTTTGCAGGCACCAAAAACTAGCAGGTGACACATCTGTGTCATGAGTGTGGTTCTGTGATTTGCTAAAGCAGAACCTTCCACGCTTTTCATTATCTGACATTTGATTAAATTTTTTCAAGTTTCATTTTAATGTTTTGAATCCATACCCTTGATGAAAAAAAAGTTTTGTATCTGATTTGGAGTGTGAAGGTTGCTAAGAGATTGTTCTTAGAAGCATACAGCCTCAGAGCTGGAAGGGACTCAGGAGATGGGGGTCAGTTCCTTCATTTTACTGATGAGGACACATGGATGTGCTCAAGGTCAGAAAGCAAGAATTTGATGTTTACTAAGCATAGCCTTCATCTTTTATGTAGGACTAAAAACTAAATAAGAGAAGGAAAATTATTCTCTTCTATAGTTAGGATTTTTAGCAACCTGATCTGGGAAATTCCCTGGTCTTCCATGTGGGGAAATTATAACTCCATTACTTGCAATTGATAGAAAAACCAACGTAGGTGATGAAGCAAAAACAAAGAATATGTCATTTACTCATGTAAGTGAAAAGTCCAGGATCCTGGCTTTAGGTAAGGGGCTCAACCGACACAATTAGGGTTCAATCTGTCTCTCACTCTACTTTCCTCTTTATTTGCTCCATTTTCAGGTGGGTCCATTTCATAAGCTGCCAACATGGCCCCAGCAGCTCTAAGCTGACTTGCATCTTTATCGGTTTAGCAGATAAGGAACCCGATCCCCTACTTGCCATCAAAAGTTCCATCTCATTCACTTAGATGGGCAGAGCTGGGATCACCTGTTCACAGCTGAATTACAGTCAGCAGGGAAATGCAGTGCTTCATGGGCTGGGCATGAACCCCATGCTCACCTTGGATCTGTGCAACAGGGCAAACTGGGGGCTGAAACAGACCCAGAAGAGTGGCCACAAGGTGGGCAAGACAGCAGCTTATGCACAATCAAATTTCATGGGAACAAATTACTGTAGGAAATTTTTCGTTCTTATTTGGCTTTTGCCATGGAAGGAAATGTGCTGACTGAGGTAAAGGGGAGAGTTAAGAGTATCTTTTGGATTAAGAAAAAGTAAAAAGATCTACCTGCCATAGATCAGGGACTTGAAAGAAGCCCCCGACAGATGATACAGTTTTCCAATGGGGGCTTTAGGGTCAGAGTTGCTCAGAGACCCTAGAAACGTGCCCACACCCCAGGAACATGCGCTCCTAAGCTGACTGGTAACCACGGGTGGTCGACTGCACGTTCCTTCCGTGTTATCTGTCAGTGGGCTGGCTCACTCCCCCCACGCCCACTCCTCTTCCTTCAAATATAGGGAAACCAAGCTGTTCTGGGCTGATGGTTTGGTTCTAACATTGAGAAATTTCTCTGCCTTACTTTTCCTTTTCCCCCCCGCTGGGAGCTGGGGCCCAAGTAGAGTTTCCCTTCTCATTTTATCCCATGATTCTCTGGTCTTCCATGTGGGGAAATGTCTTTATTGCTTAAGCACATTAATCTTTTCATCTTCCTCTTTTCGCCTTTGTCAGTTTGGGGATTATCCAGGGCTTTTCCTCTCTCAAGACTGTCCCTTTCTCTTCATCTCTAGACACACCTCCTGCCAGCACAAGGATGCTTTCCTGCTATAAATAATAGAAAACGCTTTCTAATTCTGCAAAAAGAATCTACCAATCTGCAAACCAGGAAGTCTGGAGGTGGGGCCGACGTGGCGAGCACAGGCAGTCAGGCGCGCTTTCCCCGCCATCTCTGGCTTTGCGCTCCTCCGTGCAGCTTTGTTCTCAGCAGCCTCAGCTGTGCTGGCAAGATGGCAGCCAGCAGCTGCTGGGACAAAGTGCTTTGTGTTCATGTTTGGCAAGAGAGCAAGGAAACCCCTTTTCCACCCACAGGATGAAAGAATGTTCCTTCAGTCCAACTGTACCAACTTAGGTCTCACACCCCTGCCTGGACCAATGATTGTCGCCAGAGGGATGCCAGATGCTGACTGGATTCCCAAACATGGCGCTGGCAAGAGAGGTGCTTGTCATGGGGCTTCCTGATCAGGACTGTGGCTGGAGCTAGAATGGTCCAGAGGCCTTGGGGCGGGGTGGGGGGGGGTGTCATGTGACTATGCTGAAGGAATGAAGAAGTTTGGGAAGCTGGGTGGATCTTATATCACACTTAAATGGGTTGGGCATGTTAATGTCCCCTAGCATAGACTTTTTTTTTAATTTAAAAAAAAGCAAAGTATTGCTGACAAATTATGGCTTAAACAGATCTTTATGGATTAAATTTATGACCTCAACATCATGTATATAAGATGGTTTATATGGAAAATGTACATCACCTCATGTCAAGCACCCACAGACTCAGTAGGGCTGCTCTCTGGGGAATGTTCACACACCCTTCTTAGGAGGAGTCTTGTCTGCTTTCATCCTTCACTCTCTGTCCCAGTCTGGCATGAACATGTGATCTGCAGCTCTTGTGTATTATTAGAGTCTGTGTTTAGAATAAAATCACTTGTGATCTTACTGTGGTTTCAGCTCTGGGTGCCCATCTTTAGCCCCTTCTGAAGAATGCTCAGGTTTGTGGGAAACAGAAGGGCTTGGGCAATAAGTGGTCGATGATGTCTTAGATGGCGCTTTTTACTCTTTCTGGCTAGAACCCTGAACCCAGGGTTTACTTCTCTCTAGTGTGCTACCAGCTGAGTTAGCAGGTCTTGGAGCAACAACCGTGAGGGGAGGTAGCATCCACAGCAGACAATAGGGTGAGGCCCTCAGACAGTGCCTGCTCTGACCAAGTGGCTTCCATGTTCTACCATGTTCTACCATGGGACACCGTGCTGCTGTGTGCTGATGGCTCACTCGGCGCCAGCCCCTGGGCTCCCAAAGGCGTGACATGGCCTCATATAATTCTCAGAAACCCTGTGAAGTAGGTATTATAATTTCAGAAAACTGAGGCTCATAGTGGTTAATTGCATTGCTCAGGGTCAAAATAGTCAGCCTGTGACAGATCTGCTGTTCATAGCCTGGTTTGTGTGACTCCGGGATCTTTACTTTTATCCATTTCCTCAGAGACCATAGAGAGGAAGAGATGGGAAGGAGCTGAGAAGGGCCTGGCGCCGTGCCCGGCATGCAAGCGTGCAGCAAAAGGTACTGCCGCTGCCGCCGTTGTGGAAAGGAAAAGCCCTGGATAATCCCCAAACTGACAGCCGGACTGTGGACTCTTGAGCTGGCCATGGTCTCCTTGAAAACTTGTTTATTAGCCTTGTGGTTGTCTGAAGAAAGAGTTGTCTGTCCTCTCTCAATTTCTCAGGTCTCAGAAGGTAGGCTCGAGTTACTGAGCATACACACCAGTTGTCCTGGGCCGGAAGGGCCTGGAAAGCTCAGGCCGCTAAGCACACATCTGACCTAGGGTGGGGTCAGCAGCATCCCTGGCAGCTGAGGAGCTGGCTGACCAAGAGCCCTCTAGCTGGGGGTGGTAGTGGACTCTTATAACCAGAGGCTTGGCTGGTCAGTGGTGGGGTGCCCTGGGGCCTCAGTCATCCCTCATACCACCCTGGTCCTCACTGTCCACCCCAGACATGACTCTGGCTCTTCCCTCAGTCAGCTTCACATTAGCAGCTTCTCAACCCAGGGAAAGATCTGAAAAATGCAAGTAACCACAATTAGAGCTAGGCCCAGTTCTCTCTGTCCCATGCCCTCTGTTCACTGTCTCACGTGAGTCTCACAGCCCTCCAAGTGAGCAAAACACTGTTGTCTTCATCGTTTAGGGATGAGAAACTGAGGCTGAGTGGGGTGGGTGACTTGCCTGACTGTCTACAGCAGGCATAGTAGGACTTAACTGGACACCTCCAGCATGGATGCTCATTTTCTTCATGATACCAATGGTCTCCCCCCCAAGCCAAAGATTGAGGCAGGGTCATTTTATTTCACTTCTCAGTAAGCTTTGGCACAATGACAGTCTTGGGAAAAGTGTCAACCATGCATTAGCCACCATGCTCGTGCTCTCCTCAGCACCAGCCTCACAAGCCGTCCTGCCAACTGCAGCACTGGGATATCAAGAAGCTCACCACAGGCTGCTTAGCTCTTCATGCTTTTGTTGCACCAACTTCAGTCACCCAGGAAGTTTGCACCTTGGAGAAGTCCTCAGAGGATACCATGACACACATTTTTTCTGATTGCCACCTTGAGTGGTTCCATCAAAGGGTACTGGCCCTTCCCATGATTTCCACTACTTCCCATGATTCCATGATTCTCTGGAGTGACTCTAACTCAGCTGAGCCTGAGGCAGGTAAGGCTGGAGGGTGGTGAGAAACAGCCTGGAGGAACATGCAGCTTGTCCCCCTAGACACCCGGAGAGAACTGGGAGATGACCCCAGCCTTCTTATTGCTGAAGGGGTTTTCCCCAGTGTTGGTCTCCAGGATTAAGAACAAATGCTGGCCCCCAGGATTCTGCTGGGCCCATCCCAATAGGCAAAGCTTGGACTTGTTGGTTGCCACTGGGGTGAGCAACGGGGAGCTCTGGGAAGTGTACAAATCAAACATATGCTGTGGGAAGTGCCAAGATCCCCTTCCCTAATCCATCATAATTAAAAAAAAAAAAACCCACTTTATTGGAAATACAAGGGAGTAGTACACAGACCTCAAAAAAAGTAGAAAAATCAGGCCTCAAGAAGGATAGGAATCCAGCCTGCTGGGACTGCAGCAGATGAGGGGCAGCTTCTTCATCTACCCAGGCCAAATCAGCTATGGGTTGGCCTCACTTTACTTGTTTCAACACTCAAATCCCCAACATACAAAAGTGGCTTTAACTAAATGGACCATAATAAGTATTGACTAGTATGTGGAGTAACTGAAACCCTTCGTGGTGGGATTGTAAAAAAGGTAAGCTACTTTGAAAACAATTTCTTAAAAAGGTAAACATAAATTTACCATATGATACAGAAATTTCAATCCTATGTATTTACCTATGAGATATAAGTCCACACAAAGATTTGTATAGGCATGTTCTTAGCAACATTGATAGCCAAAATGTGAAAACAATACAAATGTCCATCAGCTGGAGAACGGATAAGCAGAATGTGACATACCCACACAATGGAATACAAGTTGACTATGAAAAGGAACAAAGTACTGATTAATACATGCTATAATAGAGGACATTCAAAATATTATGTATCTTTTATGATTCCATTTTTATGAAATGTCCATAAAAGGTAAACCTAGAGAGACACAAAGTAGATCTGTGTTTGCCTTGGGATTGTTAGCATTTGTAAAAGGGTACAAGATTACTTTTTGGCATGACAGAAATATTCTAGAATTTAATAATAGTGATGGTTGCACAATTTCATAAATTTACTGAAAGTCATTAAGTTGTGTATTTAAAGCAAGTGAATTTTATAATCTGTAAACTCTACCTTAGTATATTGTTAAAAAGATTGGTATTTCTAGGAGAGTGGGAGTTAACTTGTGTACTCAGGAGTCATGAGCCTGAGGGACATCTTACCTGACAAGCACACCAAGATCACAAGGAACTGGGGCCTGTTGGGGTGCTGCTTTATTTTGCTGGGCAGACAGGCACTTCAGACATTCCACTCTACCTTCCGGGTGACAGATGGCTAGGACTGTCATTTTGGTTTCCTTGCATGCCACAGTCACTGGTGACTGAACTGCCCTCTGCAATGAAGTCAGGCTTCATGGCAACTGTCTTCAGCATCTGGATCCTCTCAACAAAGGTCTTCTGCCAAGACTTAGCAACTTGGGCTGAGGTTGGGTTCAGCTTGGCTTCCAAGCACAAGCATTTAGCCAGGAGCTCACAGAGATGTGGTTTTGCTTACCAAAACAAAAAAATGTGTTTAATGATGGTTGGGTCTGATGCAGTTATATGAAGATGAACAGACATCAGCAGGAAGATAATGGAATTGACTTCCAGATCACCGGTCATTATCAGCAGTGGGTCCAAGAGTGGAGTTTTGAAAACTAAATAGTGAACAATGTGAAGGATCATTTTATCTTTTTTTTTTAAATATTCATTTATTTACACAAGAACTGGGGTACAGGCCAGAGGTGTGGGGACTGAGAGGATTCACCAGAGACAGAGTGGGGAACAGAACAGGCTGAATGATTGAAATACACTGCTGAGGGGAGCAAAGGCAGAGACAGGAGAGGTCTGCTGCACCATGTGGGTGTCTCCCTGGCCAGCTGGGAATTGAAGCTGTGCTGCAGAGGCTGCGGACAGTTTCACAGTGCTCCGTTCAACCTGCTGCGCCACCCAGGAGGCCCATCATATTATCTTTTAATGAACATGTAGTAATGATTTTATTTCACTCATAAATGAAAAAACCAGTGGGATGGAACAACTAGTCCAAAAGACAGTCCAAATAACAGACATAATTAAAGATCAGGAATATTGAAAGGAATGAACAAGTGAAGGTAAAGCTGGTTTTTTTCCTAGTGAGAGGAAAAGCCAGTTACATGATAGAAGTTTGTATGTCTGTAGGCAGAAATTGTTTTGCATTGTTGTTAGTTTACAATTTATAAAATTGCAAAAATAGTACAATGAAAGACTTGCATCAGATAATCAGGAGGAGTAAGCTCTAAACAATGTAGTTTTCCCCTGAAGCACAACATTTTCTGCATAATACTTTGTCTCCCTCTTTGCTTGGATAACCAGTATTTATCCCTTAATCTCAGGCATAAAAGGATTATATTTTCAATATTTCCAATGCGTCATGGAATACTTTTACAAGCTACAGTAAAAGTAAAAAGCTGAAAAAATAAAATGAGAGAAGACATATAAAATACAAACCAAACTTTCTGTGTTAATAGCTTCAACAGACATACAGTTACTCTGTCAGGTTGCTATGGAAGTTTCTAACAGGTCTCTCCAATTCTGCTCCTATCAATAGTCACGGGGGGTGAATAGTTCACAGTAGGGCCCATCTGGGGCACATTCCGAGCTGCACTAACTAGAATGCTGATTTGTACCTGCTGCTGTTGAGGTCCCAGAGCCACCACCCTCTGAAGACTGCATCTCTGAGGTCCAGCCTTCACCCTGTTTTCAATCAGGAGATTCAACACCCTAACTCCTCACTTTCATACCCTTATTAGTCTATTCTAGTTGAGACCAGCAGCTCTCAAACTTGTTGGTTTCAGAGCTCTTTTACACTCTACAGTTTTTTTTGAGGATGCAAAAAATCTTTGTAAAATTGTCTTCATTGAATTATATTTCATATCATGCTGTATATGATGCAGAGGTACAGGTTCACACCTCTTCAGATGTACGTTACCACACTACACCCTCCACCAAGAAATCTTTTTAAAATGTAAATAACAACTATCAACCTTTATCATATTAAAACTTGACGAAGAAATAAAAATTATCAACTCAATTAAAATAACCATTGTATCTTAGCACATCTTTAAAATAAAATGGCTATTTTTTCAAAACAAAAGTAAATAGCAGAGTAGCATTCTTTGGGTGTCTGCTGTCTTTATTTCCTATCTCTAACAGAAGACAGCTGAATTCTCAGATCTGCTTTTGTATCCTAACGGTTGCAATATATCACATCATATAACCTCTGGCAAACTTCTTTGTATACCAATGAGAGAAAAGAGGAGCAAATAGGCAAAGAGCACCTAGCTTATTAGAAAAATAATTTGACCTCACAGACCTCCTAAAGGTGTCTTGGGAGCCTGTAGAGGTTCTTGGACAACACCTTGAGAAGTACTGGTCTGGGGCACCCAGTGTAATAATAATCTCTTCACACACATACACTTATGTACATTCAGGCTGACCAACTGGCTGGGATTTTAACACCACTTTGAACACTTCAGGCAAACTATGTTCCAGGCACAATATGACTCGGCTACCCTAACACATGTGCACACATTTGCATCCAAGCTATCTTGGGTGCCCCAGCTCCAGTCTCCAGTTACAGCCTCTGTTTCTCTCCTTTTTTTTTTTTTTTTTTAATAGAGGCATGTTTTCTTTCTTTCTTTGTTTTGTTTGTTTTGTTTATACATGCACTGGGTACAGTCAGATGCGCGGGAGGGTGAGAGAATTCACCAGAGCCAGAGCGGGGAGCAGAGCAGGCAGAAGGACCGAAGTACACTGCTGAGGGGAGCAGCGGGCGGCAGGAGAGGTCTGGGCGCCATGCAGGACCCTCCTCCGGTGGCCGGGGAGCAGCTGGGGATCGAACCGGCGCCGCAGAGGCCGCGGGCAGCTTCGCAACCCAGCGCTCATCCGCTGCGCCACCGGGGAGGCCCTGCTTCTCTCCTTACCCCTCTCTCTCTTCTTCCTGCTTCTTCTTTCTAATCCATTTCCCAGATCTTTCTATGAACTGATTGAGACAAGAGCGATTACATAGGGGTGTGGTGGAGACTGTCAGCTGCCTACTCCCCTTCTTGATTAATAGAAATTCCATTTTGCTGGGGCAGCAAAAACATAACAAAACAAAACAAAAAAACCCACCAAATTCCCAGCCTCCCTTACAGATGGAGTGGCCATGTGCTGTAGTTCTAGCCAATAGGATGTTCAGAAAAAAAATGTCAGGTGGGCTTCTAGGAAGTAATTTAAAACAGAGTAGATTCACAACACACATGCTTTGTCCTTTGCTCTTTTTCCTCTTCCTGCCTGGACCTTGGCTGGGATGGCTCAAACTCCAGAGTCAGCTTGCAGATGTGAGGACCAGGGCCCCACCTGGAGGATGAGGGCCAGAAGGAGACCAGATCCCTAAATGACTCAGTGGAGCAGAGAAAAAAGCCTGGGGTTAATGATTTTGAATTTCTTCTGTAAGCAGAAATAATTAAATATACACACACAAATACAAATAAAACCCTAACTGTGTTGAAGTCACATTTTTCAGATTTTTGGTACCAAACACAATTCTTAAATGATGCCAGGTGTTATTTGTTTTCTTTATTGGATAGAAAGATTCTTTATATAAAATGGCAGGGAACAGAAATATATGGGCTTGTTTATGGCTGGTTTACAGCTATACTTGGGGTTCAGACATTCCCAGGAGGCAGAAGCCTCTGTGGAGAAACGATTCTTCATCTCTGGGCTGAATTCATTGGCTGCCAATCTCTACCCACAGTCACCAGACTTGGGACCTCACCCACTGCTATGATGCGAGAGCCTGCGGGAGTGCAGGGAGAGGCCAGTGCTCCTTCCCAAAGGGGTATTGCCTCACTTGCACGGGCACTGGCCTGATTTCTAGTGGGCCTGGCAGTGAGTTCAGAGTCCTCTTCCTCTTGGCAGTGGGTTAGAAGCATCCCGCCCGATTACTACTATCAGTATCCTGGTGATGGGCACTCGGGCGCACGCTCTGGGAGGAAGGTAACGGCATCCTGCAGGAATGCTGGCAGCTATAGCGTAGGCGCGCTCTACTCCGCCCTAGATGTTAGTCATCTCCATCGGTCCGCTGGCCTCTGGCCCCCATTCCTGGAAGTGAATCCTCTGGCTCCTGAGCACACCTGTACCTGCTGCAAAGGGCAGGGCTTGTCTTCTGAGGGTCCTGGGAGGTGGCAGAGGTCTCTGCTGATGGCAGCGCTGCAGTCACTGTGCTCTCTGCTGATGCACAGTGCTGCCTGCATACGCCACCCTCCTTGTCCAGGAGCAGCCCCGGGAGCACTGTGTGCATGGCGCCTTCCCACATCAGCCCTCTCTCTGCTCAGGCTGCTTAAGGGGCTGCAGAGGACACCCGTTCCTTTGAATTTACATCCCACTCAGCAAACACACTGTCATTCTCCAATTCCTGCCCCAAGTAAAACAGCACCCAGTCTCGAGCAGAAGCTACCTGCTCCTTTTGTACCTTCCTTCATTGCATCCACAACAGACATTTCCTGAGCTAGAAATTGTGGCCAGACTGGTATACAGGCCACCGCAGAGGTGTGGCTGTCCTTGAGGGCTCCTGGGCCAGGACAGGAGACAGAAACACAGCCAGCTGTTGCTTCATAAGTACCATCTTTCAGTGAATCTTCTCCAAGGACTCATTCTTGAGTTGTCCCATTTTTGTCTTCTGAATTTCCAGACTCCTCCACTTCTTTCCTAGGGTTGAATGGGTTCTCATGCCCTGCATCCTAGACACAAACATTTTTTCTCTCATTTCCCATGATGATTAGTGCTTCTCTGGCAACAAAGGAGCAAGCATAGCTGTGTGTACAGGCACGGGAGTGGATATGTGCGTACATATGTGCTTGTGTGAGGGCTTTCATCCCATTTGGAGAGCAGGAAGACTGGAGTAGAACACGGGCTTGTGGAGCAATGATGTAAGAAACAACTCTGCAGCAGGGCTTTGCAAAGGTGATTTAGCCAAGTTCCTGCCCAGGGAGCACAGGGCTCTGAAATACCACAAAGCTCCAGGCCAGGACCTGCCTGAGCTGTGGGGGGTGGGAAGTGGGAGGTGGGAGAGGCTGGGCGCTCTGTTCCAGGTGTCCTTGCAAAGTCAAAAGCCACTAATGGAAATAACTACTGGGGCATGATTTTTCATGCCCTGATTCCAATCACAGACCTGTCATCCAAGAAGAATATTGAAGGGGAAATTCCATTTCCTTTTAAACCAAATGCTCCCCACAGAAGCCAAAGGCTTGTGGAAACAACGCTGATTGGAAAGAGTTGAACGTGCATTGTTCTGGCTTCTCTAGTAAGAGGTGGCAACACTCATCATTTATTGAGAGATGAGTTTATGGAGAGGGGAGCCTGCCCACATGTGGCCATGACCTTTCTTGCTTCCTTGGGCCAGATATTTGACTCACAGGAGGTTGGGCCATCTATCTTGGTGATCGGGCAGATGTGTGTCCTTGCAGGTGGCGGCATGCCGCACTCCCAGCTGCATGATGGAGCTGAGTGCCAGACCCTGCCCAGCAGAGGTATCTGGAGGCCTGTGGAGTCCCCAGGGGAAAGCAGGGCCACTCTTGGGAAAAACAAAGTCTGACACACACACCCATCTATTTCTGCAGCTCATCCATACACAGGAAATGTATTAAAGGACAGAAAAGCAAAGAGGCAGTCAGGGTCTCCATCCCCCTTGGACACCTGTGACCTGTGCACACTGATGTCTGTCCTAATTGCTTCTAAGTGCTGAGGTCAGTGAATCCTCCAACAACCAGGGGACGCAGCTCTAGTATTATCTCTATTTACACTGCTGGAACTGAGGCTCTTGCCTAATGTCACAAAACTAGTAAATGCCTCTGGGATTTTTACCAGCTCACAAAACTCCCTTGTCTTCCCTACGTGGCTTCCCACCTTTTCTGTATAGTGAGACAACCACCTGCACCCGCTCTTGAAGACTCAGGTGGATGTGGCATGTAAGTGAAATCTGCTGGCCTGGTTACCTTTAGTGTATGAAAGTGGCCTGGCAAAATCCATTCTCAAGGGGAATAAGAGAAAGGGAGGCCTGTTGCTGTAGGCATTATTTTATTTACCACCTAACCACAATTAGGGGGTAATACAGACAAAATATGAAAGAATCAGCACCCGAATCGCCACCAATCATGTGGTCCCATGACTCACATTTAAGGGTGTTCCTTCCTACTCTGCGTGTGTTTGTGCATACCCCTGAGTGAGTAGGTATGGGGTGTGATGCGGGTGTGGGTGCAATATTGAGCATACTCTAGGTATACTTCTTTTTCCTTATTACTTAAAAAGATAACATTTTATGGTGATATAATGTTGCCTCATTACACAGATTTGATACAATTTGTTTTGTTTGCACTCATTTCCATTATTATATATTCTTCCATAGTAAAGGCTAGTATTTCAGGGAAGAGCTATAATAGCAAAGCTTGTCTACCCATGTGATCCTTCCCATAGGATGGATTTCTGGAAGTTGGACTCTGGAAAAACAGACTTGGAGCACCATCAGCTTCCCGGCTACCTGCAGCAACGCACCTGAGCACTGGGGTGAGTGAGTGGTCTGGCTTGGCTACCAGCTGCCTTGAGGAATTAGTGAGCAAAGGAGAATCCTTTCATTTTGGAAAAGGAGGTGGTGTGAGTGGAGTGGCTAGCTTCAAATGTTGGAAGGGCTGTCCTGTGAGAAAGGATTAGGTTTATGAGGCAGAAAACTCCATGGAGAGATGTGAAGCAATAGGAGATTGGTTAACATGGGAAACATTGAAGGATGTCAGGCTTCATTTTGGGCAGAGGCTTTGCCTTGCACTTGATGTTGGGTGTTGGGGTGTGAGGCATACATTGCCCACAGAAGCAGAGGTGTTGGGCTTTGGAGAGCAGGTGGCTTCCTGAATAAGTGCATATGGGGTATGTGTGCAGGTCATACAACAGAGCATCATGTTACAAAACGGATAGGAAGGGGGAGAAGATTGTTCCAGGGACTAAACATTGTTGTGACATTCCAATTAGACACAGAATTTAAAAGTGTATTTTCCTGCATTCTTTTCCCTTACAATAACACACACCCGTGTACAACACATGCACACACACACACACACACAGCTGATGGGCCTAAATGTAACTAGGCTCACCTTGAGGCCACCATTTGCTGCTTTCAGAAATGCCTTCCTGTCCACTGAGCTTTTGAGACCTGTTTTTAACAATATGGTAAAATCATATTTAGGACCTTAAAAAATCACAAGGGCAACCTACAATTAGCAATTCAACTAACTTGAAAAATAAACCTGGTTGAAGCTGATGGGGCTAGGAATGGGGGCCAGCTGGTGGCCAGGCAGAGCCACAGAGCAGGATGGGGCTGTTCCCTCATGCACACATGTCCCAATATCCAGAGAGGGATGTCAGCACATACAGTGTGACCAAGGCAGGTGGTCCAGACATGGCAGGTGGCCTGCGTGGACCTGCTGTCCTGCACACAGTGTGTACCACAATGGTGGGGATGTAGGCCCATGCCCTGCCAGTCGGACACCCTGTGACACGGCCTGGGTGGGACAAGCTCCAACTGCATCATCTTCAGCAGCCCTGAAGAGCATTTGTTTTAAAACCAGCAAACTGCATATCGGAGTGGGTATTCCCAGAGATTCCCAAAGCCATTCCAGACTGGGGCAACCATATAGGTGCCTGGACAGCTGACTCTGGAAAGTTCTACAGGCTGGCTAAGAGCCAAATAGTTCTTTGACCAAGCCAATGCCCAGTAAATGGGCAACTCTGATCTGTTACTGTCTCTGACTGCCATACAAAGGGTGTAGGTAGGAGAGCAAAGGTGGAGGCCCTGTGTGAGTGCATGGAGGGGCTGCCCTCAAAATTTTCTGGGTCCAGGGCCAATTTCCATAGAGCTGGGATCCCAAGGCCAGGGATGACCCGCCAAGAATGCAGTCTCTAGCTGGGAGTTTGCAGCTGCTGCCTGTCAGGCCAAGATTTTTGAGAGGTGGCTTTGAAATGCTGCTTAAGCCACATGCTATGGAGGTGGCATGCTGAGCTAGCTCCAACACCAAGCCTGAGCACACAAGAACGCGTCAGGCTACAGGGCAGTCAGGAGCAGGTATATGGCCTCAGGCGGGCCAGTGGGGGCTGATCTCTGGGCTGTCCTTACCCACACCTCATCTCCAGGCAGACACTTCTCTGTCCTGCAGGCGGCCTCTGTCAGGGTGTCCCATGAAAACTCCCTTGTCTTTGTTTTTGTTGGTACCAAGAATCATTTGCATTTGAACACAGGATGAGCTCTTCATCCCTTCATCTGTCATCCCATGCACCACGATGTGTCAGGACTGTACTAGGACCTGGGTTGAATGGGTAAATCACCAGTAGCTCTTTTGTGGCCCAGCCTGGGCATGCCTTCCTCCAAAGTCCGTGACTCTGTGTTCCGATGAGGTACACCTTATGAGAGAAGAAATATGCGGTGGTGCCTCACCACTGCATAGAGGCTCAGTGTGCTTGCCTGGGGCCTACCCAATGGGCTAGGGCCAGACTTCAGACTTACACAGAGGGAGTGTTCTATCTGTGGGGTCCAGAGCCGCAAGTGTTACCAGAGGGTGTGGTCCTACTAGATAATGACATTTGCTCTAATCTCTGTACCCACTGTACCCTGTACAAACAGTTGTTGAATGAAAGACCAAAGCCTTGTCTTTAGAAATCAGTGAGGGCCAAGACAGGAGTCACTGAGTGGGCTCGTGAATCCCTGGGGAATGGGTGGAGCTGCAGGCTGCAGAGGCAGGCTGTGGCCTGGAGTTTGGGAGGGAGCAGAATTGACTGTGAGGAGACACCACAGATGGAGAACTTGCTTCTCTGAAGTCCCAGGTGAACACACAGGAGCTAGCCTCAGGCAAGACAGAGGCCAAAGTATGGTGTGCTCTTCACAGCACAGTTTCTGTAAATGATTGTGAGCATGAAACATTCAGGATGGGCACCTTCTGCAAATGTTTTCTTCTTGGTTTCTAGAACACCAGCCTCTCCTGGTTTCCACCTCCCTTCCTGGCTGCTCCTTCTCTTTCTGCCCTGTTGGTTCCTTTCCTCATTGTCACAAATGTGTCTGATACGAGCTCATCACCACCACTGGCTCTGAGTTGTCCAGTCCTGACCCATGACTTTAAGCATCACCTCTGCCCTGAGACACTCAAATTGCTCTTGCCAACCCGATGCCCCCATGAGCTGCAGACTTGTACTGCTTGGCAGCTGCCTGTGAACCACTAACAGATGACTTCATCGTGATTTATCCCAAGTAAAACTTCTTCTTTTTCTGTCCTCCTATGCTCTGGCCAAAATTTCCTCATCTCAGTAATAGGATGAGAACCCCCCCAACGGCCTCCTTGAACACTGTGCTCAGCGTACTTTGCTTGCTTCACCCTGCTCTAAATCCTTCCTGCAGCCAGTTGATCTAGTCAAATGTCTAGAAATTACATCTGTTTCCTCTCCTTTTTCCATTGTTGCTATCCAAATCTTCAGGAAGTCCCGTGGACTCTGTCTGTAAAACCTTGCAAATGCATCCAGTTTTCTCCACTTCATTGCTACCACGCGGGGCCCCGGCCCTCATTGTCTCTCCTCTGGACCACTTAATGGATTTCTCTGGTTCCATTCCTGCCCTTCTTCAATCTATTCTCCACACAGCGGCCCAAAATCCAATTTTTGTTTTTATAAAAGTAACACATGGACATAGTTTAAGAAGACAAATAGTTCCATAAGACTTATAATGAAAACCAGCAGGCTCCTGTGCCACCCCTCCCCAGATGCAATTCACACTTCCAGAGGTGAACACTTGCAACTCTTCTAGCACTTTCCACCACCCTTACACTGCTAGATTTTGAGTTTTAGGTTTTGGTTATTTTTTATTGAATTCCGAACATGGATAAGACTTATCTCTCTTATCCCCTCCCACTTCAGACAGACATTCCCTGATAGCATCTTTCCAATTTACTTGTATCACAAGTTGGATGAAATCAGTGGTCACGTGTACTTGCTGCTCATCCAGGAGGGAGGGTGTGTTGATGCTGTAGCTAGAACAGGCCACCCTGCTGGCCTCCTCCCTGGAGATGCACATCATTCACCTTCCACTGGTCTGCCTATGTGGTTGCCCCTTGTCCATCTGCTTTTCACGTTACTTTCTGTCGCTATGTCTTGTCTGCTATCATCTCCCTCTTGTTCTTTTTGTTTTGGGGGGGTTAATTCTGCTTTGATTTCTTTTTCGTCCTGGATTTTGGGGAGGATACATGTGTTCAATCCACCATGTCCAGCTGGAAGCTGAACTTGTGCACTTTTGCTCAGTGTACAGTGCTCAAATTTTTTTTTTTCTAAAACATTCTTTTTTTTTCTTCAGTGATTGAAATACTATGAATGTAAAAACTGTCATGATCAATGCTGATCTAAGGCATGGTAGAAAACTTATTAAATTATCAATATATCAAAAATATTTATTTAAAAAATACCTAGTTGAGCCCTATGTGGTAAATACTGCTCTAGGCGTTTAAAAGGGCAAGATCCTCCCCTCAGAGAGAATCTTTCATGTTGGGAGAAAGCAGTAGATGGTAAACAATCATCATAAAAAATTGGTAATAAAAGTTAGTTATAGAATGTTTTAGAAGGTGATGAGATCTACCAAAAAAAAAAAAAAAAAAAAAAAAAAGAAAGCTGGGTAAGGGTAAGGAGGATCCAGAGAGAGCCAGGTGGGAGTATCACTCATTAGGAGTTCCCTGGAGCAGAGGCCTGGTGGAGGCCATGGGTCATCTGGAAGAAGAGCATTCTAGACAGAGGGAACCACGGAACAACAGGGCAGCAGAATACTGGTGGCAAGAGGCTGCCAGTGTCCTAGGGACCAAGTAAACCAGGGCAATGAGAGTTGGTGAGGGGGCATAACTGATGAAGGGTGGATGCCATTTGGCCTTGTAAACTCTTGCAAGAAATAAGTGAGATGGAATCCTAGGAGGTACTGAGCAGAGAGGTGAGACAATCTGATCTGGTGACTATTTAAGAGGGTCTCTTTACAGTAGAGACTGTAGGGTGCAGAAGAAATAGATATTTTAAATAACCCACGTGTGTGATGATGGTGGCAGAAGAAGGGTGGTGAGAACTTCCAGATACTGGATGTATACGAAAAGTAGACCCATAACTTTTTCTTCAGCTTCAAGTAGAGTGTGAGAGAACCAGAGCAGTCAAGAATGACTCCAAGAATTATTGGATTGAGCCTTCTGGCAAAGACTGGAGGTGGGGTGGGGTGGAGGAATTTTGGGGAGAGATTTATGAATAGTTAGGGAATTGGAACCACAAAATCAAGGTAAGGGTAGCCAGAACAACACAGAGGGCTTTTTTAAAGAAGTTTAGGTCCCCAGTGACTTTCCACTGAACACAAAATAGAGCCCCATGTCAAAATGACTAAGAACTCACGTAACTGACTCCTTCTCACCTTTCTCACCTCACTGTTTACCCTTAACCACAGCACCCACTGCCCTCCTACCACGCCAGGCTTCTGCCAAACTTGTTCCCTTTTCAGAATATTTGTCCTTGCTGTTTCCTGTGCCTGAAATAATTGTAACCCAGATTTCCACATGGCTGGGTCTTTCTTATCTTTCACATCTTAGTTAAAAAACTCCTGATTACCAAAATTACCACTTTATATCATCCTGTTTTAATTTTCTTATAATACTTTTCCCAAATTGATATTCTCTTGTGTGTTTGTCTATTATATAAAGTTATTGATGGTCCCATGATCAATTAGAATGTTGTAGCTCTGTGAGCATTAGCTTGGCCTGCCTTTCTGTTGTATCCCCAGGCCTAAATTTGCATATGACACACAGCATGTAACAGGTTTTATATTAATGAAGGAGTGAACATCATACTGAGCTTTCCTTCTGATGGGGCATGATTTTTCTCTTTATTATCAATTACATTTTCTTGTCTCTTCATATCTAGTAATTTTTCATTACATATTGGTTATTGTGTATGACAGACCTATAGAGGCTTCAAGTCAACCAGCAAGGATTCCTTCATGTCTTTTCTTTGTTAGGTAAAAAGACTATCACCTCAATCCAGTCAAGGAGGTTGGGTCGGAGATGGGTTGCACTTTTAGTATGACTCAGCTCATTTTTAGTTTGCTCTTGTTCTTTGAGTGAAATCTTTTTTTATATAAAGAATTATTTATTTATGCCTACTAGAACTGGGGTGTAAGCCAGAGGTGTGGGGGCGGTGGATGAGAGGTTTCACCAGAGTGGAGAGCAGAACAGGTGAATCTACTGAAATACAATGCTGAGGGAGAAGCAGGCGAGACAGAGGTCTCCTGTGCCATGTGGATCAGCTCCCTGGCCAGATGGGGATCGAACTCATGCTGCAGTGGCTGCTGACAGCTTGATAGCACTGTGTCTTTAACCCCTGCGCCACCAGGGAGGCCCCTTTGAGTGAAATCTTTCTGATGTTTGGAACAGCCTGACAGCTCTCTATAGTTTCATCCTGAAAGTTCTTCCCCACTGGAGGAAATGAAAACCATAAGCTATTACTTTAGACTAAATCTTGTCCACTGCCTGTGAATGATTTTCGCAGATGAGAATTTGCAACTTGTTTGATGATATAAAGTGTGAACTTAGACTCCCTGTTAGGCAAAATGTTATCTTATGTAAAATAATTCTGTTCTTCTCATTAATCACCCTGTATTACAAAATACATATACAGCACTTACTACATCTTGAATTTAGTAAAAAAAAAGTGTGGAAATTTGTTATCTCTTTTTGTTATTTAAATACTGTTTTAATATCAGTTTTTGTCTTTCCTTGAAAGACAAATGTGTATTTATATTTATAAAAATTGATATATATTTATAATAAATGAATGACAATTTAACTAAATAATAAAATAGTTATATTAAAGGTTAGAATTTGATCAGAGAAGCCAAATCAGTATGAATAACTTGGAATAAGGAAATTTATTCTAGGGCTAGACCATCAGTAGTGTGGGAGCTGGTGACGAAGTCTGTATATAGAAGGTTGTGTGTGTGGCTAATCATGGACCTGAGGTTGCTGTAGATCAGTGGATGTCTCAATCCCCATCCAAATATCACTTAAATTTTCCCTTTTCTCTTTATTTCACTCCTAATCAAGGAAATGAATTCTGGAAAAGGCACATCCAACCCAACTAAGTTCAACACCACTGGTATTTGGAACTTTCATCTTTATCTCCTTGCTCTGCATGGGTTAAAAAAATCTGGCAAATATCCTAAAAGAGGCTGGTGTTTTGGCTACAAACCCCTTCCTTCCAATGAAGGAAGACAGATTCCTGTTATTATTTCTTCCTGACCCCACTCTCCAGTGCTTCCCAAGGAAAACCAATTTTGCCTTTGGAGTTTCTCCAGTTTCCAATCCAATCCCAAATGACCTTGAAGAACTAAACTTGTTTATCTTTCTGTGATCAGATCCCTCCGCCTGGACCAAGTCTTATCACCAGCCTCTGCCCTCCCTGAACCAATAGGAGTTTCCAAAGAAGAAAAGAATCAATATTCATCAGCTAACTTAGGAAGCTTAGAATTTTGGTTTATCTAAAGGTCATCTAAGCCTTATTCCTTACATCTTAAAAAAAAAAAAGAATTAAGAAAAAGATCTTTAAATTTTTCCCCAACTTAGCCTTTCCCTCCTAGTTGTTGCAGCAGGAAAATTGACCTGTCACAGGCTTCTCTGTTCTACGTGGGTAAAAGAAATCCCCTTCAGGTAAATCTGATGAAGCCACTTTCTTGCTCAAATTGCATTTTCCCATTGACCTCAGGATCAAATTCTGTCTAAGCACCCACGATTCTCCATGATCACTACTTATCTGGTCAGCTTCGTCACTTGTACCAACTCTATTAACCACATCTGGCAACACCAGGTTGCCTGCACTTCCCCAAACACTGACTATCCTCTCAGGCCTGGGCTTCTATCTCTGTCTGAATGCCTTGCCTAATTTCCCAGTTAACAAACACCAATTAATTCTTCAAATTCCAACCCCAGTGTTAAATTCTCTGCAGCAGGTTTGGGTGCCTGCTCGCCTATGTTTCTGCACTGTTGTGTACTGTGTATGCAGATCAATGAGTCCCCTTTAAGACCTGGGGCTCCAGGAAGAGGGATTCAACCTTTCAGCCTTTTCATGTCTGCCTCTCAGCATACCTTCATCTACACTGGAGAAGAAAGGAAATGGAAGCAAGAAGAGAGGCAGAAGAAGCCAGGAAGACAAACACACACACACACACACATACACAGAGACAGACAGACAGACAGACAGACAGGCAGACAGACAGAGAGGCAGAGAGAGAAATGATGGCAGCCCATCTTAAAAGTGTGTTCCAGATGAATCTAGAAATCACTGTGATTAAGAGTCATTTCAACTCCACAGCTGCCCATAGGGACACACTGACCAGAGGTCTCTCCTCTAGAGACAGGGGAGCTGTGTCTGCTATTTGTAGGAGTCTGCTCCAGTGCCCCTCTCTGATGAGCCAATTTACCACCATGGCCCCGATGTGCTTTATTTGGACTAGCAGGGCAAGCTGGGACTTGCTCATAAACTGGAAACTTCTGTAAATAGTGTGCAGATCTCAGAATGGAAGAGCCATGCCTTGCTGGAGAGGTGGGGCTTGGCATGAGTTTCTGAGTTCTGTTTGGAGGGAGGCAGCCTGGGGTCTGCCAGACCCATAGAAGCGGAGCAGAACAAGCTTCTTCTCCTCTAATATCCTAGGTTTCTTACTCAGTTTCCAAGAATTGTGGGTCCCATAACATCCCTGGGTCTTCCTTACTTTTTAGTGTCCTTCATATGAAGCACAACTGCAGGCCTGGAAATGCAAACAAAATCAGACAAAAATAATCTCCCAGAGCCGGGGGCTTCCCATCCCTTTCGATCCACTGTAAAGTCTAAACGTGCAGGGCCTCAGTGCACCTGGGGTTTGTTTTCAACATTGATCCATTTTCCCTTCACCTTAGTGAGTATCTGGTAAGATGCCAACCTTCCTACCTGGACCTGAGTCTTCAGGGTGGGTGTGACTGCTCGCCTGTACCTGGGCCTGCCCACCACAGGGCAACTCACACCAGATACAGAGATGACTGTCACTGCCCCAGGGACATTTTGTGGAACAAGCTCAGGATATAGTGGGGAGAAGTGCGATAAAAGAGGATTCTCTTATTATAACTCTGATGGAGTCGATGTCCTCTGATTCAGGGCCTTACATAACTTGCTGTACATTAGGTGACTTCTTCAGTGAAAAATCCAAGGAAGGGCCTCCCCAGTGGCGCAGCGGTTGAGCGCTGGGTTGCGAAGCTGCCCGCAGCCTCCGCGGCGCCGGTTCGATCCCCGGCTGCTCCCCGGCCACTGGAGGAGGGTCCCACATGGCGCGCAGACCTCTCCTGCCGCCCGCTGCTCCCCTCAGCAGTGTACTTCGGTCCTTCTGCCTGCTCTGCTCCCCGCTCTGGCTCTGGTGAATTCTCTCACCCTCCCGCGCTTCTGACTGTACCCAGTGCATGTATAAACAAAACAAACAAACAAATAAATAAATAAATAAAAACATGCCTCTTTAAAAAAAAAAAAATAAAAAATAAAGGAACCTGAAGTGTCTTAGGCGTGGAAATTAGTTTCTTTAAAAAAAAAAAAAAAAATCCAAGGAATTGATTATGAACCTGAAATACTCGAACTGGAAAATAATTCACACCCACCATTTTCTCGATGGAGAGACTCCGAAGGGACTCACAGAGGGGCGTGGTGAAGCAAGGTTTTCTTTCTAGCACTATGGGCTTAAAATCAGAATGTGGTCCCAGGGTTTTCATGGTTTTGTTACTTAGGGTTGGTCATTTTAGCCAGATTGGCCTCAGTTTCCTACCCTACAAAACAGGTGTGTGTGTACTCAGAAGGCTCCTCCAGCTGTGACATTCTAAGAACTGAAAGAACAGTTCTGCAGGCAACCCTTAGTTCCAGGTCAGGTTGAGGCAGGGCTCCTGCAGGACCTGAGAGTGCCACATAGGCCTCTCCTGCCTCATCCTACCCACAGCCTTGGCTGGCTCTCCCCTTGGTGGCTGACATTCTGAAAGTTCACCACTAAGATGCAGAATTAGTTTTCTAGGGCTGCTGTAAACAGTCACCACACACTGGAGGCTTAAAACCACAGACATTTATTTTCTCAGTTCTCAAGTCAGAGATCTGATATCAAGGTATTGTCAGAATGGCTCCTTCTGGAAGCTCTGAAAAAGAATCTCTTCCATGCCTGTCTCCTGGCTTCTTCTGGCTCTCACAATCTTTGGGGACCCTTGGTTAACAGGGGCATCACTCCAATCTCTGCCTCTGTCTTCATACACCTTCTTCCTCTGTGTATCAAATCTCTCTTTTCTCTTACCAAGACACCAAACATCAAATTTAAGGCCCACCCTAAATCCAGAATGATCTCATCCTGAGATCCTTAACTCAGTTACCTCTGCAAAGACCCTGTTGCCAAAATAGGTTCACACCTACATGTCCTCAGAGTTAAGACTTGAATAAATTTCTTGTGAGGACATTATTCAAATTCTAGTGACAAATTCCATTATTTACCCAACAACTTGAATGTTTACAGTGCAGTGCACCAGAGTCTGCACTAGGCTGTAATTGGAAGATCAGGCCTGTTCAGTCCCTGCTTTGTGGTGGAGGGAGGCTATGTGGCATGGAGGCAGACACACTACGAATGTTTAAGAAAATACATAGTATATAGAGGGCTTGATTTTCTTTATGGCTTTAGATATCCACTGGGGGATTTAAAATGTATCCCATGGATAAGAGAGACTATTGTAGTGATAATACTACAGAATAAGTTCAATGGTCAAGAAGTGCAGAGGTTTTTACAGAAGGTTGGAGGCAGGACAATGTTATGTAAACTGGGAAGGCGCAATACAAAGCTAAGTAGGACTTAGCCATCCAATGTAGAAGAAGCAGGGTCAGGTCACACTCTCTACCCAGTGGATAACACAGGTGATTGGATGACCAAAAACAAGAAGAGATAAGGGATCCCAGCTTGCCCCTTCTCTCAGCTTCAGGCGTCATCTTGATTACTGACATCTCATCTGAATGGCTCCCAGTTCTGTTACGACCATGCCCTTTCCATGTCCTCCCTGCAAGGAGAGATCAGAGTTTGCAACAGCTGGTAGCAAGGACCAGGTCTTTTGGTTGCAACATGGGTAGTTGGGGGCAGTGCAGTCTTTGTTCTGTGGCTGGAGAGATACACCTCTGGTAAAGGAGACATATTGTGTATTTTCATTTTCTTCCTTCATCAGGTCCATGAAAGTTACTGATGCTCATTGAGATGAACTGTAATAGACTGCTCAGCCCTCCTGTCACCTTGGCCTGGAGCACTGCTGAGGGCGCTTTGAAATGCTTCTGGCGAGGTCAGGAAAGGAGTGATAGGATCTGCCTGCTCCATATACCTCCTCATGGGCTCAAGGTCTTGTACTTTCTGGAATAGGATGACAAGCCCCAAAGATCAGGCTAACAGGCAAATATGTACCTAAGGAGAGATGGACAGGGCCCAGGGCAGTCATTAATCTTAGGATGGCAGACAGCAGCACCTACTGTGTCATTGTCTCTAGAAGGATCAGGGCAGACATACTGAATTGATCCTTGAGCTAAACTCTGGCCATAGTCTTTCTCAGACGAGTAGTCTAGGTAGCCTGGCCAATCAATCACGATTGGCTGCAGAAATGAACTCCATTTGCCATGCTTGCATTAATCTTTTATCAGAGATTAATTAGTTTGATTGGTCGGGGATTTCTAAAAACAATAAAGCTTTGCCTGGCAGAGGCCAGGGTCCCAAGGGAACAGGTCTCAGGAGGCGAGATTTTCATTATCTTGATGGATCATTGAAGGAATGATCTAAGTCTGGACAAGTAGAGGCTCAGTGTGACTGAATTGGTCTTGGAGAGCTATGTCTGCCAGGCCTGTTGGTCTTGGGCTGTCCTTCATCTATGCCCTGTTTTGCAAGGACTGGCAGTCGAACAGTTTGTACCTTTTACCACATCATGGTGTAAACAATTCTGACAAATCTCTCCCATTTTATACATCTTATTCTATCAGGTTTTATGTTCCATTATATTGCCAGCAATTACTAAATATTTGTATTCCTTGAAATTTCAATTCATCGTCCTGAGAAGGGGGGTGTGGAGTGCACATGTCCTCCTGATTTCCCCAAGGATTATTAAACCTTGACTATGAGAGGATGACCAGGAAGGATGATTAGGGCGCACTGGAGGACAGCCGTGAGTATGAGTGTGTGTACATGTGCATGTGTATGTGTTGAAGTGTCAGCTGACACAGGACCTCGGTCATGTCTGTGTGTATCTGGAAGTAGTAGGGATATGCTTTTTTCATGAGAAATTGAGGAGCCTCTTGAACAGGAGCCAAGCGGGAATTAGACTCAGGAATAAGACCTCTGTCTTTAGAGATACTATCACTTGTGTTTGTCTTCAACTCAGTGTCCCATGGGCACATACAATACTAAGATACAGATAAAAGGAAATAATTCAGTAGGGACCTTGAAAACCTTTGGGTGCCTATGCAATCTCAGTGGGGCACGAGGTGAGCCTCCCACAAGAAGAGTGGCAGGGGAAGTGGATATTCTCTCTCTTCAGATAACACAGTATAGTCTCAGCCTTCAAGCTCCAGATGCTATCGTCCCATTTTTGGTAGCTTCAGGACTTCAGAAATTTCTTGTTGTGGTGGTAGAGGTGCCTGGGGGTGGCTGAGGCATGGGTCCTTGGCTATTTGGAGGTAACCAAACTCAGGGGCAGATGGGTTTGGAAAAGAATGAACGGAAGAAGAGGAAATGCCTACTAATTGATCAGTTATGGGGTTTGTTCACAAGATCATAAAATAAGTGGGAGGATGGGAGAGTCAGACTATCACTGAGCTGTGGTTATTTGTTCTGGTATCTTCCTCCCACACTGGACTGTGCCATATTTTAGGATATAAGGATTGCACCTAGCAAAGGGCCTGGCATAAAAAATTCTTCAATTAACAAGTGAACATTTCAATAGCCCAGTACTTGTTTATAAACATCCTCCCAGTGAATCTGCATCCCTCCTGGGAATAACATATCTTTCTCCTGTTTTATAGAGACAACCTGGAATAACAGAATTCAGAACTGAAAACAGAACTGAATGTGCAGCTGTGGCCTTTGTGGCCTTAGTAGAGTTGTTTAACCTCTCTTATTAAGAAGGGCAAGACGTTTTGAATGCATTTGGCATTACTGGAATATGTTGGTGATCAGCTGATGGCAGAGTAGGTTATCCTTTCAGTTAGTTGGGTCAAATGGGAATGATCTTGAACAGTCTTTTCTATATAAATTCAGTCTGATCCCATCCATGGCACTGGCTTCACTGTTATTCTGAATGAGAAGGATTGTTAGAAGAGGCAGGAATGATGCTGATACAAATGTGATGGATGCGGGTGAATTGTCTGAGGCTGGATGGGGTGGTGGGAGCCCCTGCTTCCATCTCCAACATACCTGGGACCTTGTCAGTGCAGAAAGTCTGCTGTCTAGTGTCAATGCACAGGCCCCAGTATCTAAGACCCAGCATCACCCCACAGCTCCTCACATCTGCCACAAAGGGCCCCAGAGTCTCAGGGATGCAGAGAGGTCACACAGGAGATCTCAAAATGCTGACTAGTTTCTTCTAGGAGTTTGCAGAAGCATCAGCCATGTCATTTATTCAGAATTAAGATTACTGCAGCCACTGAGGGGAGCCATGTGTCACTTCCAGTGAGGACACATCCGTTCTCGACCAGGAGGCTGACAGGCTGTGTTTGGAGCCCAAACTTTGGCGAGTTCTCTTGGAACTAACCAAAAAAAATCTTTACAAAAAAAAAAAAAAGAATGGAGTTTATAATTCAAATAACACATTTTGGCTGATGATTGACAACATCAATCATCAGCTTCGCTCCTCCCTCCAGGAACAGCCAGACCAGGTACATTTTCCAAGGAAGTCCTTTAGCCTGTTACTTCTTTCACTTCTATCTCGAAATTACACAACTGTATTTTGGTTTCTTGATTTTTAAGGTTTGGATATTATCTATTCACTTGTTCTTTCAAGATTAGGATCTAGCCCCCCTCCCCCCCCACACACAGACACACGCACGCACACTCCCTACTCCTTCCTTCTCCTGATCTGTTTATAGCACAAGCTTGGATTAAACAAATATTCCATGTTTACAATAGTATGAATATAAACATAATCAACAGTTAAGTATGCTATTGTTCCATGATTACATTTCCTGTCTTTAACAACTTACTGCTTATTGTTTTCCAGGAGGGTGGGCGAGTGGGATAATTGCTTAATTTTTTATCTGCTTTAACTTCACATCTTTATCGCTTAATTTTGCAGTGCTGTTTTTCCAAACACAGCGGGTAAGCTGTGCATGTATCACATGTTCTTGGAGACATTCATCCTGGATTCCTCCACCCTTTCTGGTTTCTCTCCAGGCCTTCTGCACCCCTCTGAATGTCATCCTGTCTGCTGCCATCCCAGCAGCTCCTGTCCGGGGTCCTATTCCTTCTTCCTTCCTCATAGTTTATTCCCTTGATCGGTGAATCATGATCTCCCGTGGCTTCCTAAGAAGAATGCTGAGACTTTAAAGGTTTGTTGAATGTTAGAAAAGGTCTTTATTGACACCTACTTTATAATTTGACTACTTAGGGAGTTCTCATTTAACATTATTTTCCCTTATCACTTTGAAGGCACTGTGCAATTGTCTTCTAACCTGTTACACGTTTCTGTTAAAGGTCCAAGGCCACTCTCAATCCTGATCATTTTTATGTGACCTCTATTTGTTTCTCTCTGGAGGCAACACTACACAGTGTCCTGAAGCTTCATGACCATTTGTCTCATGAGGGCTTCCTCATTCATTCCGTGTGCTGGAGACTAGCTGTGCCTTTTCAATCAGGAAACTCCTGTTAGTGTTCTTAGTCCCAGGAATTATCCTTGTGTTGTATGTTTATAATTTATTTGTTATTATTAATTTTTTTTACTGAAGTGATATTGATTGGAACATTGCACAGGTTTCAGGCATGAACATGTATGTGTTCTACATGATGTTAACCATAGAATTCTAGCTCCCACCCATCCCCATACAGCTAACCCTTTACCTGATTTGCCCACCCTTGCCTTCCCCCTTCCCTTCTGGTGACTACCGTTTTGTTCTTATAGTCTATGAATTTGTCTTGTTTCATTCATTTGTTTGGTTTCTTTATGCACTAGATATGAGTGAAACCATGCTGCATCTTTCTCCCTTTGATTTATTTCACTAAGCCTAATACCCTCCAAGACTATGCATGTGGCTGCAGATGGCAGGATTTTATCTTTTTCTTTTTTGAATAGTTGAGTAGTATTCCATTGTGTGTATACACCATATATCCTGTGTTAGTTCTTTCATAATACTCCCCCTCCTTTTCTCTGTTCTTCCTGCTTCCAAATCCTATTGTTAGATTTTGAACTCTTGAATTGATTCTTTAATTTCTTACTTAATTGTCTTTTTTTTTTAATTGAAAAATTCTACGTTCTGGGGATTTTTCTTTACTTCTTATCTTCTCTATCTTTTATTGAACTTTTAATTTCACTTATCATTTTTAAAAAATTCCATAAAGCTCTTACTCTCTCTTCCTGCTTCAGACACTACTTAATATTCTCGTTTTGTATATGAAGTATTTTTCTTATCTCTTTAAATATTTATTTAAAACAGCTTTCTTCTACCTGAATTCTGTTTCCTCCAAGCTTTTCCCTTAGTTTGGCGTGGTCATTTGCTCTGGTCTTGGTTTTTGCTGCTCTATGGGCCCCCAGTTTTCAGGTCACAAATAGGAGTATGTGTTATTGATGGTGTAGGGCTTGGTGACAGAGGGCTTCTGGGTAGGGAGGTCTGGCAGAGACTTAGGTACCTTGTGGAAGCAACTCAATTATAGTGTGTTTTCTATTGGGATGGTTTTTTCAGCTTCCAGAATATTCTTCATTTTCTTGTCTGTCTATAAACCTGTCCATCAGCGGCCTAGGAGCCAAGTGGGATACAAGAGGGCAGGGGCTTTCAGAGTGATGCCTCATCCCCACTCGTTATCACCCCTGGTGTTTTCCACTCCAAACATGTCTGATTCCACTTCTCTGATGCAAATGCTCTCATTTTATGTCTACACAGCATGGAAGGAGGATTTCAAGATAGGTTTCAGAAACAATACTGAAATCTTGGTGACTTCACATATGTTTGCTTTTCACTCTCTGGAGCCGCACACAGTAGAAGAGCTTCTCTCACCTCAGAGTTCTGGCATGGGCTTCGGGGTGGTATTGAAGCAGCTATTCCTCCCTCTTCCTCTTCACTGAGGCCTAGTTACATTGGAATGTCCACACCTCTACCAGGAAATTCAGGGGTCCATCCTACTGGCTAAATCTCATCAAGTCAATCTCATTTTCCCTTGTCAGCAATTGATTTAGGGATGGGATGTCACTTCTTACAATCAGTGAGGCACAAGGAAGGGTCTACTGGCAAAGGGCCCCTCATTCTGAAACAGGAGATGCATGCACGGAAAGAAATAGTCCCTTTTCTTTTTGTCTCATCATAATGCCAGGAGTACAACTGTCATCTTGTGTCCATGAAGGCAGCTGATCTCCCAGGAGCAAAGAACATGCTGAGAATGGCTGAGAGTAAGGAAAGAAAGGGGGCCCTGGGGGCTCCATGGACCCAGGCATTATCATTAGCACTGCTAGCGTTAACCCAACGCACAGCCACCTTAGATGGGGAGACCTTGTTCGAAGAGGTGATGGATCTTCCCTATGGTCTAGGTCCATGGATTTGTTCCTTGAACTTAGAAGCTTCCTAATTGACATGCTGAGCATCCTTGAGGGTGAGTAGATTAATGCCCAGCCTCTGGGGCCTGGGTACGTAATCAAAGCAGGGACTTAGACACAGGGCCCATGCTGAGTATGGACTTGGTCTGGGGAGCTAGATGTCTGGGCCATACCCTCAGAACCAGACAAAGGACGAGAGTGTCTAGTGGTTAGGGCTGACACCCTGGAATCCTGGCCTTGCCAATTGTTCGCTAAGTAAATTTGGTGAGCCACTTCAGGCATTTAAACCTCGGTTCTTCATTTGTAAAATGAAAGGAATCACAGTAACTTCCTTCTTGGGTTGCTGAGAACATCAAATGAAATCACACCTATTAAGAGCTCAGAACTGTGTCTGCACAGAGCAAGTGCTCAGGGCCATCTGGGGCTGGACTAACGCATCCTCCTGTCCTCATGTAAGGGATGCCGAGTCTCAGAGCCAGCCTGCAGCTGGGGCTAGAACCGAGTAGATGCCAGCTAGGGAGAAAATACATGCTCTCAAAGGTGGTAGGGAGGGCAAGTCCAACACTTGGAAATGCTGCCAATGTGTGGCAGTCACATTTCTGAAGATTATAAAGAAAATACTTGAGAATGGTTGTTCTCGAACTTGAGTGTGCATCAGAATCCCCTGGAGGGCTTGTTAAGTGCAGTTTGCTGGGCTTACCCCAGAGTTTCTGATTCGGTAGGTCTGGGTGGGCTGGTGAATTTGCATTTCTAAGAAGTTACTAGATGATGCCAGTTCTGCTGATCTGGGAACCACTGTGTTAGAGGAAGCCGGGAGGGAGCAAGACCACTAGGGAAAATCAGTTGAGATTGTATTTTTTAAATTTAAATTTTATTTTATTAAAAATTATGTTATTATGGAAAAACACAAACATACAGAAAGGTGGAGAGCAGTATAATTAGCCCTCATGGACCTATCACTCACTCTGCTTCCACATACATTAACTCACGTCCCATCTGGTGCCAGAGGATGCCTTTACAATGTGTTGCCTCTCTCCATAGCCATCAGCACAGAGTCTGGCCCCAACTCAGGCCTGATGCCACTGCTCAGAAAGAGGCCACATCTTTGGGATCTTGCTGCATGAGGAGGGGATCGGGTCAGTCTGATTCAGCAGAGAGTTGGGTGGGACATTTCTGATGTTCCTCTCACTGTCAAATGTGACCCTCCCCTACCATAGGTGGGCAGCCGAGGCAGACCCAACTCTGAACTCAGACCTCAGGTGGCTAGAGTCTCTGAAACTAGCTCTCACCCAAACAAGCTGGTCCCCTGCCAGTCATTCATTCATTCATTCAAATATACTGTGTCCAGTTCTTTTGGGTGCTAGGAAGCTGCAGTGAATAAGACCCACTCTGGAGGGGAGAAAGGTTTGTGAACTTGTTAGGGGGAAATGATGTCCTGAGTTAATTCCATACAGGCTTTGTGGACCCCACCCCTACTCCAGACTAAAGCCATCAAGACATTGGGAAAGACAAATCCCATCACCACCAAGGGAGGGTGGCTGGGACCTGAAGGTGGAGTTGGGCAGCCAGGTTGGATATAAAAACCAAACACGTGGGCCTTGGGGTCTTGCTGGCTCGCGATTGCTCGCCTCCTGGCTTCACGGCTCCTGGCTGGCGGCCAACTCTGAGAGCGCCATTTTGGGATTCCTAATCGGCGGATCGGGTAGGACTCATTTAAAACTTTGTCTCCCACTTTTCTCCCAGAGCTGTACATTTCCTCATTTCCCCTTCCCTTGTAAATAAACCTTTTATTAACCTTTCCCGTGTGCCTGCAGTAGAGCATTGATAAGTCCTTTTAAGCGCGCGGGTGAGGACCCACAGTCAGGCACCCCGTTTTGTATCGGGGTTGCTCTACAACAAACTGGTGACCATGAGACAACAGGATGAGTGTCAGGTAGCAGCTAATGGAGAAGGTGTCATGGAGGCCAGAGCAGGGTGCCCCAACCCCAGCTGGGGAAGCAGGGAAGCCTTCCTGGCTTGTTGGTGCTGGAGAATGTCTTGAGGCTGAGGAGGAGATGGCCTCCCCCTTGGAGACTGGGTTTTGTGTCTCTTTGACTCTTCTCAGCTCTTGGTTTCTTTCCTGAAATCCACGAGCATCCTCTTTATCTCTTGTTCACCCCCCTCCGCCAGGGCCCAAGTCCAGGTGTGGCTCTCTCCTCTGAGTCCTCGTGGAAGGGGGATGCTGGCCAGCATTGCTGGGGAGGGTTACTAGCCCTTTGCTGAGGGGGCAGGGGTTGGAGGTCAGCTGCTTTGGGATTAGGTGATGTCACAGCTCTCTGTCCTGAATTTCCTGACTTAGTAATCAGTCATCTGGTGATGAACTGTATGCCTTTCAGCTCCAGGTGTTTCCTATTCTACTGGTTTATGTACATAATGTAGGTGATGCTGTGATGCCTGCTCTGTAGAGGAGAGACAAGCCGGCTCAGGGATGCGCTTGATGCCAGGAGGGCTGGTAGCTGGGAAAGGCTTTCTTTCTGGAGCAGAGTAGGGACAGACCCCAGAGGGCTTTGGCCTGTACAATATCCTACAGGGAGGGGTAGAATGAAGCTCAAAATCAATGCTCTGCAAATTTCCCCTTTACAAAAATATCTGTGCTTTCCACCCCGCTGATCATACCAGAGCTCTTTGTTCAAGATTTCTCATCCATGACTAGATACAACCCGAGCAATTTATCATCATCTTTATATTTAATTAAATTGCAGCCCCCTATTTAATATTTTCAATTAAGTTCTTGCAATCAGATCCTACTTATAGAGCTAAGTTTTACATTGTAGGATCTTTCAAAGGCGTTGACATGAGGACTTTTTTTTTATTATTACTATTAATCCCTTATAATAAATAACATCAACTCCAATAATGCAAGACTAGATGCTTTCCTGCAACTCCTGTCTCCTTCCACGTTTATTATTGACTCAATTTATGTTCCTTTAAATCAGTTTCAGTCTGGGTGGCAATACTCTCCATTTACTGACTGATCAATTTGAATTTGTTTTATAAGATTCCATTAATTACCGTGT
The DNA here is from genome assembly GCF_964194135.1 of Talpa europaea. Lineage (NCBI taxonomy): Eukaryota > Metazoa > Chordata > Mammalia > Eulipotyphla > Talpidae > Talpa > Talpa europaea. The sequence continues at coordinate 46,495,583 of NC_140070.1, forward strand.
TCAACTCTCTTGCAGTACTCAGAACCAGTGTCTATCTCTTAGAATTCCCTTCAGCTTTCTTGCTGGATATTTTTCATGGAAATGGTGTTTTCAGGTTGGGTTCAGGTGGCCATATTATCAGTTCTCTACATATGGCTCCTTCCTTGGTGAACCCCTGAAAATTCTGCTGGGAAGAACCTGCAAGGTTGAGGGATCCAATCCCTGAGCAGAGAACATGTGGGGACCCTTGTGTCATTGTTCTTGTGCATAGCTAGGATTTCTTAGGGTTCATCCAGGCTACTACGTGTCTGTCTCTGGGTAGAGTGTGAACAAGAGCCTCCTCTTTCATAGGTCAGAGGTGCAGAGGTCACCTGTGTTTTGGTGGACTTTTTCCTTGGTCTGAACCCCTGTCCTGGCGCTGTCTTCAGAATCACAAGCCACATCCCTCTGGCTTCCTCTGTCTCCCTGCCATTTAGAAAAAGTTATTCTGTATTGTCTGAGAGCCTGATCACTTTACACCCTTCTAGCTGGTTGGTTACTTACAGGGAGAACATGAGACCAGCACTCATGTGCTTGCGCGCGCGCACACACACACACACACATGCACACACCTATCTTTAGTTAGCTTGAGTGATCTTATTATCTTGCAAAATAAAACACTTCACTTTGAATAAGGGATGATTTGCTAAAGAGATATATAAAATAGATGATAATGTTCCACTGAAATCTCATCCCAATATGTCATGGGAGACATAATTGGGGTGAAGACACATGGCTGAGGTCAGCAATGGAGTATGAGTGTACCTGCAGGGCAAAAGGCCCATTTAAGAGAGAAGAGGAAAGAAAACAAGTCTGTTTCCAGTAAGACCTGACTGATTTTATGTCATCTGAATGAGGAGACTTCTTTGAGATGCAAGGCATTTGGGGGCAGAAGTACTTGCCAGAGGCAAGAATGAAGACAATGGAGAATGTCTCCAGAAGAGATCTGTTCATTTAAGAAGTGACCTCCAGCCTCTGTTCCCTCCTGGGCAGGGCTGATTCTGACCTTTGAGCCTTTGTTTGAAAGTCTCCAAAGATGATGGGGAGCCCACTCCCTCCTTCCTTCCCCAAATAGCCTCTTTAATTTGCAGGTAGTTTATTGAAATCTGTTGGTTTTTGTGAGACTTAGCCACTATTCCTCCATCTTGTGTATAACCGCCATCTTAGTATTTCAAGTTTTGCTTACTCAAGACTAAATAGCCTGCATTCCAAAGAGGGTTTATGACCCCCACCCCACTCTGGTCTTATCTCAGACGGCCAGCCACACCGGAGCCGAGTAATGGGTCTAACTGGCCATAAAATAGAACCGAACAATGCAGGCCACTAATGGGGTCAAACTAGCCATAAAATAACTGTGCACCCACCGTTGTTAATGAATGCACCTGTGTAATCAATGAATGATGTACCTATGTAACTAATGAATGATTGCCAACATGATTTAATTTTTAGAAATCTACTCGTACCCCTATATAAGATCCCTGTTCCCTTTGTTCAGGGCTCCCGACCTCCACCGTTACATGGGTGCGTGTCGAGGGCCCGGTCTCGAGCCTGTAATAAACTCCTTTTGTTATAGGACAGGAAGAGGGGCAGCCCAAACCCCGCAAACCTGCCTATTCTAAATGGGTTTTGTCATCCGCGCATCAACGCAAAACATATGAGACTTTAATGGGAAGGAACTTTAATACAATTAGGAAACAATACAGGAAAGGCAAAGAATTTAGTTTTTAAATGAAGCACCCAAAGTTACCCGTCCCCTCGTGGGTAAAACTCCATCCATATGGGATCGGCCCAGAACAAGGCCCCAAAGTCTGCCACAAGTCTAAAGCATCTTCCAGTGGGGACCCACAGAAAAGGGCCAGAAACAACCAGACAAGCCCGGAAGGAAAAGAGCAAAATCAACATCAAGATAAAAGCTGCCATTGTCACCTCCCCATGGGTCTCACCCACATCTGTGTCACCCAGTCCACGACCAAAAGACAAGCGCAGTTTCTTCACGTGTCTCTAGGCTCCATGTGCCTCCTCCAGGTCTCCTTCTGGCTCCATCCTGCTTCCTTCCTCCGTCTCTTCTGCAGCTTCTCCTCTTCCTGCTCAGCTCTACCCTCCCTTGGGTGGGGCAGGGAAACTCCCCCTTTCCTGGGGACCACCCTGTTACACTTTGTGTTCTTACAGCCGCTGTCTATGTGTCCTTGGGGGCTGCACTGTTTGACGCTGGGCACAACAGTTTTCTTGGCAAACGACAATTCTCTCTTCTGTAAAGAGCACTCAGGCTACTTTTTCTTTGGAGAATTACCCTTCTCCAAATCTCAGGCTTGTGGTGCAGGCAGGACTGAGTCCACCCACGGCTTTAGAGGTAGGCGTGTGATCCAGAGGCTGGGAGTCATCAGCTTTCACACTACGGTCACGGTGATTGGTTCAAGAATGGGCATGTGATGCGAGCTGTCCAATAACAGTCATCCTGGGAGTTTTGATAGTTTGTAGAAGGGAGCCACAATTATTCTCCTGGTGGTTAAACTGATGGGATCTCAGTTTGGTGCTGTAGTGACCATGTGGCAATGTGCCTGAGGATGAAGCCATCGTGGAGAAAAACAGTGGAAGAAAGCAGGGCCTGAATTCTACCCCTGGATTTGTATGCAGTGTGGAACTTAGACTATCTATTTGGTTAAAACCAATTAGCATTTTGTTTCTGAGTGCTGATATAGGTAGCTTTTAATTTTTAGAATTGTTTAACTTTTTTATTTTTGGGTGGTGTCCCTGCCATCTTATTTCTTTTTCTTTGTTCTGTCCTCTGGGCCACATAGAAAACATCCATTTCCTCTTTCCTAGGAATAGGTCTTACTGGAAAACATTATAGCTAGCTTATATCTGATTTCTGGAGTATAAACCTCACCAATCATTTTATCTGTTCTCCTTATAACAAGGTTTCTAATCTTCTCACTATGGAGGTTATCTTCCAGACAAACTAAGACTTGCCAGTGCTCCTCTTGGAGGTGATTCCCATATAAGAATCCCAGAGGCCAACGGATCAGACTGGAGTATAGACCCCCTTTTCCTTATTGGGTTGGACCCTCGACTTTTCTTAATCCCACATAAGACTCTATTCCGTGTCAGTGACTGGAAAAAACTCCGGAAACATTGAGGTTATGATTATATAAAGTCTCGACTGTTTTTCACAACAGTTGTTGAGAAGCCACTAGTTCTAATCCACTTTTCAGTTAGCTACTAGTTATGAATCAAATAAACCTGAAGCCAGGCTTCCCCTATTTACTGTGTGACTCTGAGAAAGCTGTTAAGTTATTTACAGTCTTGCACTTCAAGCTTTCGTACAGGTAGCTTGTTAGAAATGTGGAATTTTTAACTCCATCCGAGACAAGCGAATCAGAATCTGCATTTTAAAAAATCCCTAAGTGACTTTCAAGCACATTCAAGTATGAGAAACACTCTCCGAGGATTTGGTTCTTTTTTCACCTGTGCACTTTTCTTCTCCCCCAAAAAAGCTTTATAGAGGTATATCACATAACACACGGTTCACCCATTTATGCATATGACTCAATGGCTTTTTCTGAAGAAGTTTTTTTGAGAAGCCGCTAGGTCTAATCTAACTACAGGATTGGGCAACTATTATCACAATCTAATTTTAAACAATTTTTGTTCCCCTTAATAAAAAACAATTTTTGTTTCCCTTAATAAAAATCCCACACCCATTAGCCATCCATTTCCATTCCCTTTGCTACCCCTCCATTAAATCTAAACAATTACTAGTATATTTTCTGCCTATGTATTTACTTACTCTAGATATTTCATATAAATGAACTCATATGACATGCGGTCTTTTGTGTCTGACTTCCTTCGCTTAGCCTAAGGTTTTCTTTTTTTTCCTTAAAGATTTATTTATTTATGCATACAAGAACTGGCGTGCAGGCCAGAGGTGCAGGGGGTGAGAGGATTCACCAGAGACAGGGTGGGAAACAGAAAAAGCAGACTGACTGAAATACACTGCTGAGGGGAGCAGAGGCAGAGACAGGAGAGGTCTGCTGCGCCATGTGGGTAGCTCCTTGGCTGGCCGGGGATCGAACTCATGCTGCAGAGGCTGAGGACAGCTTCACAGAGCTGTGCTTAAGCCCTTGCGCCTCCAGGGAGGTCCTAGCCTAAGGTTTTCAAGGTTCATCCAGTTGTAGCATCATCTATCAGTATTTCATTCCATTTCATTGCCAAGTAATATTCCACCATATGAATGTACCACACTTTGTTTATATGTATATTTGCATTGTTTCCACTTTTTAACTGATGAATAATGCTGCTGTGAACATTCATGTATAATCTTTGTGTGGACATACATTTTCATTTCTCTTGGGCAAATACTTAGGAATGGAATTTCTGGACTATGGCAACTCTACATTTACCTTTTGAGGAACTGCTAAGCTGTTTCACAAAGTGACTACACCATTTTACATTCCCACCAGCAAAGTATGAGAACTCCAATTTCATTGATTCCTCAGAAACACAAATTGTCTATCTTTTTAAATTATATCTTCTTAAAATTTAAGAAGGTGTGACATACAAAAGAATGAAACTAGACCACTACCTCTTACCACGCACAACAATCAACTCAAAATGGATAAAAGAACTGGACATAAGAACTTAAATAAAAAAATACATAGAAGAAAATACAGGTAAAACACATAAGACATACATCTCAGTAACATCTTTAAAGACTCATCACCCAAAGCAAAGAAAGTCAAATAACTTTGGGAAGACATCAAAATAATAAACACTTGGGAAGACATCAAACTGAAAAGCTTCTGTGCAGCAAAAGAGACATTAACCAAAACAAAGAGACATTAATCCTACTGGTTGGGAAAAAAAATTTGGCACTCCGTGCAACTGATAAGGGACTGATCACAAAGATATACAAAGAACTCACATGACTCAACAAAAACAAAGTAAACAATCCAGTCAAGAAATGGGCAGAAGAACTTAAAAGACATTTCCCCAAAGAAGAAATGCAAATGGCCATCAAGCATATGAAAAAATGTTCAACATCCCTTATCATCAGGGAAATGCAAATCAAAACCACATCGAGACACCACCTTACACCAGTAAGAATGGCACATATTAATAAAACTTTTAGCAAAAACAAATGTTGGTGAGGATGTGGTGAAAAAAAGCACTCTCCTACATTGCTCATGGGAATGCAAACTGCTCCAACCACTGTGGAGAGCTGTCTGGAAGCTCCTCAGTGTACTAAAAATGGAGCTACCATAATGACTCGGCGATTCCACTCCAGGGATCTACCTAAAGGACACAAAAACATTGATTCAAAAGAACACCTGCACCCCTCTGTTTATTGCAACACTGTTTACAATAGGTAAAACCTGGAAACAACCCAAATGCCCAAAAATAGATGACTGGATCAAGAAGATGTGGTACATATACACCATGGAATATTACTCAGCATTCAAAAAAGATAAACTCATGCCATTTGCAGCAACGTGGATGGAGCTAGAAGCAATTATGCTCAGTGAAATAAGTCAGAAGGAAAAAGAAAAATACCAGATGGTTTTACTTATAGGAGGAATATAGGGGAACCAAATGAGACATCAGTGTAAAAAAGTAATAACAGTACAAAACACAACAAAACAACAACAGACAAAAATAAGAGACATCCTGCAGGGGAGGAGGAGGGAGAGTGATCAGAGGGAGGGAGGCAGCAGCACAGGGGACTGAGCACAGAGTGCATTGGTGAAGGAAATTGTATGGGGACTATACCTGAGGGGGTGGGGGAAGCAAATATTGTTTAAAAACGAACAATGATGTAAAAATAAATAAATAAATGCTAAGGCCAAGAGAAAGAAAAGAAAAGCCAATGGATAGGAGAACATTTTGGATTTAAAGTTCTTTTATTTTCTAAAATAAACTGTGTTCATACATTAAAAAAAAATTAAGGTGTGAAGTGATATACTATTATAGTTTTGATTTACATTTTCTAATGACTAGTGATTTTAAGCCTCTTTTTATGTACTTATCGTCCATTAAATATCTTCTGTGCAGAAATGTTTCTTCAAATCCTTTACACATGTTTAAATTTGTTTTTTTTTTTAAATCTTATTACTATTGGGGTCTAAGAATTCATTATTTATTATACATGCAAGTCTCATATCAGATAAAAGATTTGAGAATGTTTTCTCCTATTCTCTGTGTTATCTTTTTTTTCCTTGATATTGTCCTTTTAAGCACAAACTTTCAAAATTTTACTGAAGCTCAATTTATATATTTTCTCTTTTGTTGCTTGAGCTTTTGGTGTCATATCTAAGAGTCCATTGCCAAATTTTAGTTCATGAAGATTCACTCTGAGGATTTATTTTAACATTTTTAATTAGCTCATACATTTGACTTTGTGATCCATTTTGAATTAATTTGCCTGTGGGGTGAGGTAGGGGGGCAACTTCATTCTTTTGCATGTAGAAATTTAGGTGTTGGTACCATTTTTTAAAGACACTTTTCTTTCCCCACTGAAAGACTTGGCACCTTTGTTAAAAATCAATTGACTATAAATATAAGAGTTTATTTCTGTACACTCAGTTCTATTCCTTTTGATCCGTAAGTCTGTTCTTATGCCAGTACCATGCTTTATTGATTCCAGAAGCATTGTTGTAAGTTTTAAAATCAGAAAGTGTGTCTTTCAAATTTGTTTTCAAGGTTGGAAACAATCTGGATTTCATAAGTTTCAACATGAATTTTAGAACCAGCTCTTCAATTTCTGCAAAAACAGGCAGTTGGGGTTTTGACGCTTTGAATTTGTAGGTTAATTTGGAGAATATTGACATCTTAACAATATTAAGACTTCTAAACAATGGACATAGCATGTCTTTCCATTTATTTAAATCTTCCTTAATTTTTTTCCAAACTGTCAAGTCTTGCAATTCTTTTGTTAAATGTATGCCATAGGATTGTATTTATTTTTTCTGAAGCTATTGTAAGTGGAATCGTTTTCTTAATTCCAAGTTTGAGTTGTCCAATTCTGAATTGCTAATGCATAACAACACAGTTGATTTTTGCACATTGATATTGTAGCCTACCGCATTGCTGAACTCATTTATTACTTCTGATAGTGTTGAATTCCCTAGCATTTCTACAAACAAAATCATGTCACCTGAAAATAGTTTCACTTCTTTCTTTCAATCTCGATAATTTTTATTACTTTCTCTTACCTAATTACTAGAATCTCTAGTACACGTTAAGTACAAATGGTGAGAAAAGACATCCTTATCTTTTTCTTAATATTAGGGGAAAAGCATTTAGTCTTTTACCATTGGTATGATTCTAACTGTGGGTTTTTTATAGGTGCTCTCTAGCAGATTGAGGAAGTTCTCACCTTGAGTGTTTTTGTAATGAAAGGGTATGGATTTTTGTCATTTTTCTTTCCCATTTATTGAAATGCTTTTGTGGGTTCTGTTTTTTAGTCCATCATTACAGCGTGTTACATTAGTTAATTTTTGAAGGTCAAACCAACTTTGCATTCTCAAGTCCAGTCTCACTTATTTATGGCATATAATTCTTTTAATGTGTTGCTGGTTTTGTTTCTTAATAGTTTGTTGAGGGTTTTTGCATTTATAGTTTATAAAGGGGGCTTTTGGTTTTTGGTAGGTTTTTTTGGTAATATCTTTGGTAATATCTTTGGTAATATCTTTGTCTGGTAATATCTTTGTCTGGTTTTGATATCAGGGTAATAGTGTCTTCCTTGAATGAGTTGAATAGTATTTCTTCCCCAATTCTAATTTTCTTAAGAGTTTGTGAAATATGGTATTAATTCTTCGAATGTTTGGTATAATTCACAAGTGAATCCTTCTGGGCTTAGGATGTTTATCTTAATGGGAATTTTTAAAAACAGTAATCTCACTTATTACATGTTTATTCAGATTTTCTATTTCTTCCTGAGTTGATTTCAGTTGTGTGTGTCCTTCTAGGAATTTATTCATTCTATCTAATTTGTTCATTTATAATTGTTTACAATGTTCTCTTATAATCCTTATTTCTCTAAAGTTAGTGGTGTGTCTTTTCTCTCATTCCTAAATTTAATGATTTGAATGTTTTCTCTTTTTTTCTTGATCAGTCTAAAGGTTTGTCAATTTTGTTGACCTTTTTAAAGAATCAACTTTGGTTTTGTTATTTCTCTCCTCTCTGTTCTATTAATTTCCTGGCTAATTTTTGTCTCCTTCATTCTATTTGATTTGAATATAATCTGATCTTCATTTTCTAGGATAAGTTTTATAAACTGTAAAGAGAGAATAATTTTGCTTCAAACTGTTATTGGAAGGATTCAATAGAATATGATTCTGGCATGTAATAGGTGTTCAATGAATGTTAGTAACCCTTTTTTTTATTTATCAATCGTGGTTGTTTTGGGCTCATAAATCCAGCCTACTGATACCATTATGAATTTTGATATTGTCATCAAAGGGCTTTAGTCACACTGCTCAGCTGTGTATCATCTGCAAATCTGATAAAACATGATTTCAATACTTACATCCAAGATGTGGATGAAAACAGTGGAGCGGGGCAGAAGCTGATGGTATGCCCTGCAAACCTCTTCCAGATGGGCATCGATCTGTTAGTCAATGCTCTAAGGGCATAGTGGTTCAGTAATAAATCTGCCAACTGTACACATTTGCCCCTGCCAAATGTCCTGCTAAAGCTGTGCTGTCTATGGCACTCCGCAGTTCTCACATCTCTACAGAGGGCTTCTGGCCTTGCCCATCTGTCATCTGTGCCTCTCCCTAGGTGTGGTAGATTGAATTATTTGCCTCCAACTTTTCACTCCTCCCTGTGTCTACACCTTTGCCATAGCCTTACAAGTGGACTACTTTACACCCTTGACTTTGATTTTGGATGAGAGTCATAGTGTGCCAGTTCCAAGGCTAAGTCTTGAGAGGTCGCATATGTTTCTGCTCCACATCTTGTACTTCTGCCATCACCTTGAGAGGAATATACCTTAGCTAGTACTTTGGTCCCAGGAGGATAAACAAACCAAGGTCATCAATCCCACAACACAAAGCAGAGCTTCTCTAACCAGTTCATAGATGTCTGAGAATAAATGATGGCTGTTTTAAGCCAAAGGGGCTGGGTGGTTTCTACCACCTTGCAGTAATAGCTGACCAATATACCAGGTAAGACTCCTAAGAAGGTTGTACATATGATGTATCACCAGGTGTGAGAGGAATCATAGAACCACCTAAGAGCTCATCCTCTGCCCTGAAACTAATGGAAAAAGCTTTGGATGAAGGATGGTTTTGGAAGAGTCTAACCCTGGACTGAACAACCTTGAGCAGGTCTCACCTCTCTTTACCTGAAATCTATGGCTTCCCATCAACATGAAGTTCCTCTGCCATTGTTCTGGGGGTAGAGTATATCTGGTTGGCAATGGTTATAGGTAAGATCTTCCTCTACAAGATCCAGATTTTTAACAAAACCCCAAAAGATTATTTTTGGAAGTCAATCACTACATTCATTGATAGTCACTAGCAGTACCAGTGGTATGGAAGAAAAGGGCATTCACACAGGTTATGGCTTAGAGCCTAGGGCCTATGGGTGATATGAAAGTCCAGCATCTATAGGTTATTTATCCTCTTTCTCTTCCACTCAAAAAAGCAAGGAAGTGAGATTGTCATTATCTGCCTGAGGCCAATTTATGCAGAAGCAAGTGACGCTTCAACTTCAGATCCCTCATTTTATAGGGCCTTTTTCAGGAATTGTGGGGGGGGGGGAACATTTATCAATGCATTCATACATTTCTATATAAGAATTACAAAGGTGAGGGGTTTGAACTGCAATAGTGCAACACAGTTACTGTTCATTCTATCCTCTGCTGTGTCAAACTTTGTATCAGATAGCTTGGACTGGTCAAGGTTTTTCTGATATCTGTTAAGGGGTTTGAGTTGGTATACACTTAATTTGGGTTTCATGGGACACATTTCTGTGGTGTGCACCACTCTCATGGGTAAGTCAGCTAGCCCTGCAACTATAGGAATGGTTTCCAGAATGTTCCTACCATTCATTCTGTGAACTCTCTTAAAACTTGTGGTCACACTGGGTTTAAATGCACAGAGTCTAAGAGTAGGCTACTGTTTTAATTATTAGGCATGTAAAATCCTAAACAATGGACTGATTTCTCATCAATACCTTGTAAGCCAATACCTTGATCAAGTTCAGTTATGCAAAAAAGATACTAATAAGGCAGAGCAGAAAACTATAATTGTACTATATACCCTTCCCCCCTTATTTGATGGGAATCATATAAAACAGAATTGATTAGACTTCCTATACTACAGGAATAGGCTTATAGCAGTATTTCAATTCTCAAGTACATCTGCAACAGCTCATACATGAATAAAACTTGCTAAAAATTTCCTAAATTTGACAAAAGTCCTAAAAATGCACATGACATTACCAATCGTAATGGGCAAAGCTGTAAGAAACTGTTCTAAGATACCAATAATTTAAAGCAAATTTCAAACAGCAGAGTGGGGGGAAGTGTGAATTTCTCTCTATTGTCTGTAGGGAAAATAACAATGTAATTTGCATATAGACAACTGATCAAAGTGTAGATAGGCAAAAAAGTAGGGAAAAGGCATGATAGAGGCATGCCGTGAAGTATTATTTTTAAAAAATTGTATTTTTTTCCTGGAATTTGTGTGTACATATATTGACATCATTTCCTAAGTATGTATTTGTTTTCAAATTTGTAATTTGTCATTTTTTCTCATTTTAGATATTGCTTTTGCACTTAACTCTGTGTTGTGGTTTTGTATTACTTTCCTTAAAATATGCCCCTCATCCCCAAATTGTGCAGGTTTTTGTCCTCTGCAGAACAGATTTTCCCCCTGGCTAGCAGAGATCACTCCCCACATACCTACCGGACCTTCTTCAGGGGAGTGGTCACCCACGCAGGGACTCCTTGTCACTCAGAAAGCTATTGCTGAAGGAGCAGGGCCCCTCAGCATCCACCCAGGGCTCACATGGCTCAGGCGTGCCAGCCCTAGATTTTCCATGTGAAGTTGATAGTATGAGGCTTTTGAGAATTAAAATTTCTTCTGAGTCTTAAAATTTAACACATCTGCATCATGTGGGCTGCCATTTTGCACTCTCTCTTGAAATAACTTTGCCCCACTTGAATTATTTTCTATAAAGTAAATAATTTGTAAGCACCAGAGCTTTGTTTCTGTCATTTGACATGGACCTCATGGTGACACCACTGTAGAAAGGACCACGAACTAGGAAATCTCCAGGGCCCTGTGAGCTCATCCACAGGGAGTATCTCCCTCCTGTAGGCTCCCTGCTGACTGGCACCGGTGTCCATGGGTGAAGTCATGGACTGTGGGAGCTAGGACTCTCTCCTGGGGCCTGGCAGACCAGGGGGAGAAGGAAGCAAGAGCAGTGGAGGCCACAGGCTCCAGAGTTGTGTCCTCTGTCACTCTGAAGGACAGAGGTCTGTGGAAGGGCAGGGGGATTGCAAGAGTTAACGTGATAATGTCTGTTGATTATTTTAAGACACGTGGAGGAAAACTACATTATAAATAGCAAGGGCCATAACAGATTCAAAGGGTAAGTGTATTGATAGCCTTTTCCTCTTCCTAAGATTTCTGATGTTTCAAAACAAGATTATTTTGGGAGTGCATCTATTTTAATTCAAAAGATTCTTCTTTGAACACGTTTCATGGTGAGAGATTCTGTCTGCTGCTGTTCTCCCCTAACTTTTTCCATGGACAGGCAAAGCTCTGGTTTCACACACCTCGTGCCGGCCTTGGGCCTTTCAAACTTTCCGGGAGCCATGAGGCCACTGTGCAAGTTAGCAAAGGCCTGGCTTTGAGTCTGTGTGACATTTTAATCCTCAGAATCCTCCTTGTTTACCACTTGACAGCAGGCTTCATTTTGATTGAGGTGCTTTGTAACTTCTAGCTCCAGAAGTGGGATGTGCATGTTTGCACACACACACAAACACACACACATGTGCCACACATGTGCACACACACACCGAATAAGAATGTTCCCTGATTTTATAGCAGGCTGAGCTACCACTTGTTCTCTCTCCCTGCAGCATCCCAATTCAGGAGATGCCAACCGACTGGCACAGAGCAATTGCTTGACCCCAATGTAAACGCTGGTCAATAAGGGCATTTAGACTTTTCTTTAGCAGGTTTGGGATCCCAGCCAAGACCGGTCCTGGGCCTTGACAAGCTGGTATTTCTTCACTAGCACGACACAACTTCCCCGGATCCCCAGTCCCAGCTACAGCGCCAGATGCTGAAGTCAGGCGGGCGGCTCAGATTCCCAAGGCTCCTGTTGCTCTCACCAGGATTAGCACAGGGTACGCGGCCGAGCACGGGGGTGGCAGGCTTCTCCTTTTCCAACCTGGCTGCAGATATGTCTTTGCAAGCACTTATTTTTAAAAAACGACTTTTGCTGTGCTGCAGACAATCTTCATAATCTCTCTCTCTCTCTCCTCCTCCAGTCTGCACAACCCCGGCCTTCACATTTGAGTTCTCATATTTTCCCAGATTCTGATTTCTACAGAGATTTGAAATCAGATAAAATGGTTCCAACAGAGGAAATAAAGATATTGCCACCATCTTGACATTCTACTTAAGCCATGAGCCCGGTGGGCAAAGGGAGGTTAATGGGATTTGTTGCTTCTAGCAAGGGAAAGGAATCTCCATTTAATAAAGAGGGGAGTAAAATAAACCCATTCCCCACTCTCAACATGAGCTAGTATTTAATGAAGATGAATTCAGATTTAACAGTGTTAATGCTGTTGAATTATGAGTTTGATTAAGGTGGGTGATCATTTAGCAAAACACAGGCTTGCAGACGAGTTGTTTATGTGCTCAGCAAATGCAAATTGATGATTTGACTCTCCTGCTGAGCTAATGACTTTGACAAGGGCTTGGTCATTCATTCGTTCTTAAAGCATGACTACAACATTTCACCAACAAGTATGCACGTGCGCTGAAGGAGGACAAAGGCCATATTTTACAGAAAGAGCCAACTAAAGTGGAGAAATGATAGAGCGTAGGATTCTGAAATGTTATAAATTCCTTCACAATTCCATGAATTGTGAAGTCAATCCATGTCCTTAAGTAAAATCATGGCTATGGCCGCTTAAAAATTATTTAGATAGTTATGGGTAAAAATACTACGATGTCTAGGATTTGCCTAAAATATTCCAATTTGCTAAGTCTTTATGTTTATATTGGGAAAGAAACAGATAACAGATTGAACAAGTTTGTCAGAGTATTCAGAATTGTGTGTAAATTGGATGAAGGGAACATGGGGATCCATTGTAATGTCCCCTCTAACTTTGTATCTGTCTGAAAATTTTCACAATATAAATCCTCCCAAACCTGTAAGAACAATTCCTTGGAGATAATTAGGTGAACTATGAATCAAGAGACAAGCAGAATTTCAAAATTTAAAAAGAGAAGATATAGAAGAAAACATGTGGCCCAAAGTAGATAGGCTGGTTAAAAAAAATCATGTGCAATAAAATTTGAAAACCTGCTTAACCTTACTCAAATGATAGAAGAAATTGAAATGAAAGCAATAGGATATGCTTTGTCTACTCATGCAATGAGCAAAAATGTCAGGAGCTGGAGCTCCTAACTTCAGTGGGCGTCAGTGCCTAGACTTCCTTAGGCAACTGCTGAGAGTGCACCCTGGGACAACTTTTTGGAAGGCAAATTAGCAATGTGATTTCAACAACCTTAAACTTTTTCCTATTTGCTGAGCCAGTAATTCCACTTCTAGGAATTTCGCCTAAGGAAACAAGTAAAGATGTGTGCGGTGATTTGTGATTTGTGTATACAATGACAGGGCTAACATTATTTAGGGGAATAAAAGCAATTGGAAAATCACCCAAAGCCCAACAATAAGCGACTATTTAGATAATTTTTAGATTATTAATTTGTACATTTATTCAAGCAAAATTCATCAAGATTCTTCTTCATGTTACACACACAAACACATAAAGATGAATGAAACATGGACCTTATTTTCAAGGATTTTATAGGGCCAAGTGGACATGGACAGGTGAATAGGTGACAAAGGCCATTTATATAATGGAATAGACTCCAGATATTAAAAGCAATAGTGGTAAGGATAGTTTTGCAGTAAGTTAAATGCACGATTAAAAATTGTATCTATTGGGCCCCCCGGGTGCCACAAGGGGTTAAGACTTAACCTATGATGCTTTCTGCAGCAAGCATGAGTTTGATCCCCAGCCAGGGAGATACTCACATGGCACAGCAGACCTCTCCTGACTCTCCCGCTGCTCCCCTCAGCAGTGTATTTCAGTCAATTTGCCTGTTCTGTTCCCCACTCTGTCTCTGGTGAATCCTCTCACCCCCGACACCTCTGGCCTATACCCCAGTTCTTGTATGCATAAATAAATAAATCTTTAAAAAAATTGTATATATTGTTCTGGATAAAAAGATGTACCTTGGAGTGTTAGGATTACAGTTCATTATTGTTTAATATATTTTTATCAAGGTAATATTGGCTAATAGGTGTCATATAAGTTTCAGGTGTACGGCATTGTAATTCAACATCTGTATACATTACATTATTGATCACCATCAGAAGTCTATTCTCCATCCTGATTATTTTTCCCATAGTTCTATTTTTAACTTGTAAAACCTTCCCTAATCAACATTTAGAATTTTATAATTAGAAAAAATAATCATAATAAATGAATGCCCGTTTTAGGCCATATGGCTTTCTGGGCCTATACACATACACACATATACACATATATAAACACACACAATATACACACTATGCACATGGTTTCATGTAACTCACAATTTTGAGTTTAATTTTATTTTTAATTTTGAAAAATGTTCAACTTTTCAATTTTTATATATGAACAAGCTACATATTCATGTGGTTTCAAAGTCAAAACCATATAAAATGATATATAGTGAAAAATCTCATTCCCACCCCTGCCTGAACCACTGCTTTGTCACCATTACCCCCATCTTCACACTAGATTTAACCACTTTTATTAAGTTCTGTGTATTATTTATGGTTAAGTAAGCCAATAAAATATTTTTGCATTTTTCCTTTCTATTATAAGCTGTAGAATGTTATACATACAGTTTCTTATCTTGATATTCTCACAAAAATTTAGACTGATTTTTATAGTTATGAATCATAAAGAACTTCCTCATATTTTATCCCCTGCACAATATTCCATGGTGTGGATATAGCATGATCTGGTTAATCTAGTTCTGCAGAAAATGAAGTTTGCATCCCCCATCCCCATTAATCTGTATAGCTTCTAGAATGATAAGATCTACTTCAAATGTGGAGCTTGCAAGACTTCCTCCTATTAATACAAATAGTTTTTAATAGAAAAAGGTCTGGTTCAGAGAAGTTGCTTATACTAGTCCCACTTTATAGGTGAGGGATAGACATCTTAGAGAAGTTCAGTGAATTAGAAAAATTCTCAAGTCAGTAAATGATGGATCAAGTCTTCAACCCCAAGCCTGTCAAAGTCAGAGTGGGAATGAGAAACAATCATCACATTGATTAAGGAAGATTATCCAGGGAACTTAGAGATGGCCAATTATTAGCTTCATATAAATAGTTAAACATAGAAGAAGAAACAAAGGAGGTCACGGAGTAATTGTGAGCAGGAAAACTCATGGGTGAGGCCTGGGGAGAGGGGTGATCGAAAGATCCCGCGGGACTCTGCAGTAATTTTGAGGAATTTAATCAAAGAATGTTTTTTCATTTTGAGCAAGGTGAGTCCTGTGTGAAAATGGTAGCAGTCTTTCTTGGCACTCCTGGCCATAATTGTTCAGTGTGTGTTTTTCCTGGTCTGTTCCAGTTCCCAAATTCTGACCATGGCAGAGGGCCCAGGTGTGTCTGAGAGGGTTTGGTGAATGCCTGGGTGGGAATTCTAGGATGCTGGCTCCATTAGTCTGAAATCCAGTGGCAGTAGTGTCCTCATTCCCTGGATTAAAAGCAAAAGCAGTCTCTGAGAGTGTGCTAGCAAGCAAGAGGCAATGAGTTTGGGTGTCCAAATAGAGGTATATACTTGATAGATTGTCTTAGAATGACCAAACCTGAGATACAACTATTGGACCTTTACGGCAATAATTCTCAGGGTTTCCAGACAGAACTATGAAATTCCTTAAATGCATAAGATAGCTAAGCTTCCATCAGTCTTCTCAAGAACAACATGAAAAGGAAGGCAGCAATGGAGTGACTTATTTTTGGAAATAGGGTCATTGATAAGATGAGAGTGGCCCTTAATCCAATGTGACCAATGTCATAAGAAGAGACAGAGACAGAAATCAGGGAAAGAAGAACACCCTGTGAAAATAGAAGCAAAGATTGAGTGCTGCAATGCAAGCCAAGGAACATCTAGGATTTTGTTGGCAAAGCACCAGGAGCTAGGAAGTGACAAGGAAGTGCTGGCCCTACAGGTTCACAAGGACCACGGTCCTATTAAAACTTTGATTTCAGGTGTCTAGTGGTCTAGTTTCCAGAACAAATTCTGTTACTCTAAGTCACCCAGTTGTGGAACCCTGTTATAACCACCCTATGAAACTGATACAGATGGAGACTTCCTGAATATGACAAAATATATAAAATTCAAATCCTGAAGCCAGATTCCTACTTGATGGCAAAACACAAGCGATAGTCCCACGAGGGCAAAAATGCCGCTATCTTCAGTATGATTTATCATTGACTCTGAGGTCTCAGTCAATGCAACTGGATAAGAGTAAATATTAAAGGTAAGAATTGGTAAAGAAGTCGAATTATTGATATGGACACTTACCATATGGCCCAGCAGTCATACTCCTGGACATTTTCCCCAAAGAAATGAAAACTGACAATCACACAAAAGCCGTCATGTGGATGTTTATAGCAGCTTTCTTTGTAATTATCCCCACCTGGAAACAAATAAAACATTCTTCACAGGTGGATGATTAAATAATATTTCACAAGAAAATAGATTACACATTAAAACAAAATACTGGAAATCTGAATTCCATAGCAAGTAGAATAAAATGCATCATGATCAAATTAGTTTTATCTCAGGAATACCTGACTGACTTCATGAGAGAGTGCATGTGCATATGTGTGTGCAAGTGTGTGTGCATGTGGGTGCATGTTCTGAAGGGACACAGCCCACTGTTTTGCAGTTCTATCTTGATCCCATTTCTTACTTAGTTTATATAATGTTGGCTTAGGGCATGGTCCCCTTCAAATTCCTTTTTTTTTAACCCATGAAGACTTCACTTTGGGGTGGGCTCCCTCTCTCTGGACAGTCAGCCATCTCTCTGCCCTCCCGTTCTTTAACCCTTGCCAACTCCTGTGTTTCCTTCCATCTGCCATTCTTCCTCTCTTGTGTCTTTCCCCATTCCTTTTTCTCAGTTTTCTTTCCCCCAAAACAGTAGAAGAGAGGGTCTGGTGAATCTGGTGAATGGCAACAAGACGGGAGTGGCAGGAAAGTGGGGTGGGACGTACTACGAGAGGTGACTTAGAGGCCTATGGGGCCAGGATCACACTTCTCTCTCCACATTCAGGAAACCAGCCCAGTCACTAGGCAGAGGGAAATGTGGGCATAATTGTTTCAGAACACTCTCCCATGAAGCAGGGCAGAAAAGGCTGATTGGGAGAGCTTAAGCCTGTAGGCAGAAATCTGGCTATGGGAACCTTGGGTGAGAGATGGGGACCAGACCAGGTAGTGAGACAAATATAGGAGTTGTTGGTACTCCTGGATTTTCTCCACATAGTGGGCATCAGGTACTTTTGGACCTACTTCACTGAGTCACTGGGGTGGACTTGAGTCTTTATGGCCACCTGAAATATCCAGCTGTGGACATATTCCAGCTGTGACATCAGACCAGGTCCTCCTCTTCTGTTTACTCCTGACACCGGCTCCAAGCTGAGCCTATCTGTCTCAACAGGAACTGGTGAAGGCTGCTTCCTCCATTGCACGATGTTCTCCCAAACTCTCCCTTCCCCCTGACACATTTGCAACAAAAATTCCACGCACATAGTTCTCCTTGGCTAGCATCAGAGACTTTCTGAGATAAGATCCTACAACTTATAACTTTGCCTCTTATAACATCTGCCCCTCCCCTCACACAAAATAGTGTTAAGATAGGAGGCAGAGCCTGGTCGTCTTTATAGAGCTCTTTATGTGGACCACCTTGAATTAGGAATCTGTTCCTATGGGTCCCCAAGGGGAACAATGTGGTCCCACCTGCCTGTGCTGACTTTCACTGGGCTCAGAACCCCAATTGGAAGGAATGAAGGCCCTGACCACAACAGCGTGATGCTAGGTTAGGGTTATGTATGAAAGTAGAGGGGTGGAGGGAACACATTATCCAGACTGATGCCAGGTGGTTTTAGATGGACAACAGTTTCCCAAGGAGAGGAACTTACATGAATACAGAGGGTTGGGCAGTGGCCAGATTCAGCCTTGCGTCTTGAAGAGAAGGGAGCATCAGGCTATCCCTGAATATGCCCCTCCACAGCCTCGAGGGACATCTTTAGATTCTCAGAAGGAGGTATTTATAAGGTCAAATGGAAAGAACTGTGTCCTGAAGAACTTTAGCTATTCTGTTGAGGAAGTGGCTGGGAAATCAGGAGTGATTGCACAGGCAGCACTGTAGGGGGCCCTTCCTTCTTCCCTGCGCAGAGCTTTGGGGTGAGTCATCAGTGGAGAAACAGGGTCCTCCAGCCTCCGAGTGGCAGCCTGAGTGGCCCATGAGCAGTGGGCAAGTGCAGAGGGTGGGCGTGGAGGACAGAGATCTCAGAAAAGAAGGTGACAGTGATGCCGATGTGGTGGGGAAGCTGCGGGAATGAGCCTCCCAGGGCTTCTCAGCTGGATGCAGTGACATGCAGGGAACAAGGTTCAAGCCCCAGAAGAAAGGAGTCTGCATGGGGCCTGGACCGTCCATGTGCCCATCAAAGAGCAACTGGCTCTGATCTGGAGGGGAGAGAAACTCAGGTGGGGCTCGAAATGTGTTACTCATTCTGTGGGTCTGCTGACAAAATCCTGAACCTCCACTGGAAACCTGATCCAAATTTTAGACAAAGACTATTTGTCAAAAAAATAGAAAGAGAAAGACCTTATCAGAGACACATTGATTACCTATATAACTATAATGTGTTTCTGCATGTTGTTTTCTAAAGTACATTATTCTCCATTACTTGGACAGAAATACCAGTTCTTTCATCTTTTTTTTTAAAGAAATAGTTTTATTGAAGCATAATTATGTATAATAAAATCACATAGTTTAAAATACATTTGATCAGTTTTGATATATATGTGTGTATATGTGTGTGAGTGCATGTGTGTGTGTGTGTGTGTGTATTCTTGTATGTGAGTCATCTCCCTAATTAAGACAGTGAACATATCCACCAGCCCTAAAATTTCCCCATGCCCATTTATGGTGTGTCCTTCCATCTCCTACCCCCTGCACTGCCATCTGGAAGGTCTCTGAGCATTAGCCCGGGGCACTCAGAGGGCTCACCTCACCTGTTTCCTGTCTCTCAGGGTTAATTTTTCTTTGTTGTCCAATGTCTTGAGTATAGTTATTTCATATATTTTGTCTGGGGTTTTGGTTGTTTCACTTCAGGTAAACCTGGTCTCTGTAATTCCATCTTGAATGGTTCGTTGCAACTTTACCAGAAAATAGTGCATTCTCCCCTTCAGTTCAGAAGGTCTAAATCATGTGGTGGTTGATTGTATTGAGCATCCATCATATGTGAGAAACTTTTGTTCATACAGTCACTCAACAAATATTGTTGAGGTTGTCCCCTGTATGCCACTCTGGCAGTGAGAATACAGTGATGAGCAAGACATACATTGTTTCTGCCACCAGAAGTCCCTGTCAAGTGGAGGACACAACCACCTCAAGAGATGACATTCCAAGAGAAGGAGACAGGAGAGGTGGTCATGGCCGTTCAATGAGAGTCTGTCCACAGATGGATGCTCTTAGGGTCCCATTTCACATCTGTTCAGCCCACATTCACCTACAGTCATATGGAGAGCTCCATGTGAGCGCCGACCCTCCTCAAATGCCCCTTGTACCTGTGTTTCTGTGCCTCAGGCCTTTCCCTGCAGCTTCTGACCCCACACAGCTGCAAACAAGAGCACCTCAGCAGTACAGTCTGGGGAGGGGGGTGGGTTATATGTCATGTCAGCCCTTAACCAACGGGAGATGGAGGTGTGATAAGTGACTCCAATTCCTGTCCTTTAGATGGACAGTCCTGGGGGATAGTTTTGTGAGCTTCTCATAAGTTCTGTCAGGTTGAAGCCTCCCACGACCGACGGCTATAATTACCTTGGCGTTTCTCTTGCTGACTTGCTATTTCCAAATCTTCCCTCTTACTTTCTTGGATCACTTGCTATATAAACTGCCTGCATCTAAGTCCTTGTCTTATACTCTGCTTTCAAGGGACTTAAGATGCATACTTAACTAAATTTAGTACATGGTCCTGAGAGAGTTTTCAAGAGCCCATGTTACAGATGAGAAAAATCAAGCCTTGGATTTTTTTCCCCAGGGGTCACAGGGCTATCAAGTGACAGAGCTGGGACACAAAAACAGGTCATTGGTCTCCAACTCCCTTGTCCTTTCCATACACTCTGGATGAACCCAGGAGCTCTGGTATCAAGAGCATGGGTCTGGTCAAGCTGTGAAGTTAGCTGTGTAACCTGCAGGGGTCCAATGACCTCTGTGTAGTAACAGAAATCCAGGTAGCAGAGTGAAACAAACACGCTGGCAGCCTTGTGATGACCAGGAAGTAGTTGCCTAAGTCATGGCTTTTGATCCAGGTGCCACACATGTGCGGTGTGCTGGGGTTCATAAGAGCAGATGCATGGCCTGCCCTCAAGGGGCTCAGAGGCTGGGGAGAGAGAGCAACAGGCTGGCAATGGGGTATAGCAGGGGTCTAAGCTAGTCAGGGCTAGAAGGGGTAGCCCAGGGGTACCTTCTTGGGTAAGAGGGAGAGGCCAGTGTGCTCTGCCAAGGGAGGGAAGGAAACCCCAACCTGAGGGACATGGCACAGAGACCTACAACAGCCCCTATACAGGGAAACATTGGCAGGTAGGAAGCAGAAGCATGGAAGTGAGGGGTGGTGAGAAGGATTTGAAGGTAAAAGGTGGGGAGGGAGAGGCAGGACTCAGCAGAGAGGTAAGGACTGGGTCCCTGAATTCTGCCTGCAGTGCCAAGGAAGCTGGGCCTGGCAGTGGGAACCACTGAAGGCTTTTAAGTGGGTCAGTGGTTTCAACTTTAGGAGGCATCACACTCACTCGGGGAACTGATTAAAACACAAACTGTCAGGCCTTGGCCTAGAGTTGCTGAGTCAGTAGGGCTGCGAGAGTCCTGATGATTAACATCTTCGCCAGTTCCCAGGGGATGTGAGGCTGGTGGTCTGGGAACCACACTTAAGAACCACTCAAGCAGGGAGGTGACGTGCTCAGGTTTTCACTGAGATTGACTAGAGAGGGACTACCCGGTCAGAGGAGGTTGGAAAGCTGTTGATGCTGGGGTGATTCAGCCCTGAAAGGGCCAGGACCAGGCAGATGGGGAGGGACAAAGGCAATGGGAGGGAGACATGTTAAGGAGAAACAATGCAAAGAACTTCAGTGGTGTGGGAAAAAGATAACTGCTAAATCCAGCTAGATCTTGTCACCAAATTAAATCTGCAGACCAAGACTCAGTGTGTCCAGCCAGGCAAAATGCATTGAGAACCAGACAGACCCACTATTCCCTTATTCTTTCTCCCTTTCTCCTCCTACTTAGAAGAACCACTGGAATTGTTCAAAGAGGGAAAGTGAGAAGACAAAGTGAGATGATGACATGAAATGAACGAGACAAGCAGAGAATCAATCACTAGCTGGAAGCCAAGATCAGGAGGGCTACACAGAGTGGTGGAAGAGGAGGACAGACAGACAGACAGAACAGAGCTGTAGAAATAGAGTCCAAGAAAAATGTTAAGAGCTAAGAAGAAACCAGAGAACACCCGCAAGGGGAGGTATTCAGGCATTCCCAAGAACAGCTGCACGTGGACATGTGGGCGCAAGTTCCTAGGGCAGAGGACACATTGAATGCGACCATCACTGCAACAACCCGGTGCAACGCCTGAGCTGCGGGCAGGTGACAGGACCAGTGTTCTCCCATGGAGGAGAGGAAGGTTGAAGAAGGACTGGTCATCCTCCAGTCTGGGTTCTTCTGTTTTGCCCCTGCTGTGGCCCTGCCCCAACCTCTCCCTCGGCCCACATTCAAGGCAGTGACGGCAGCCAACTCCTCTCTTGGGCAAACTATCCAAGGGGGAGCAGACGATTAGGTGCATGGGAGGCAAGCTCATTTATCTCTCTTGGAAAGAATGAATAACAATTATAAAAATAAGGCAGAAAGACTTTCTGCCCTTCTCCCCCACAGAGTGTGCCAAGCCAGGACAGGGGAGAGGTGCAGCTTGGCAGGCCCAGAATCATAGAAGAAAAGTGTCTTCTCCAGGGAGAAAATTGTACCACGAGATCTCATTAACACTATTAAAATGCAGGGCTGACAAGTGAAGGTCTTTGGTGATTGCCTGTGGCTGTAGCGCGGTGCTGAGCTGTTTGAAGCCTGAGTCTCCTCCTCCTGCCTCTGCTTGCCTGTGACCCGCGCTGCCCCCTCCTGCCTGCCCCTGCCAGGCTCCAAGCTGCTGCCCGGGCACAACGTGGGCCTGGTGGCCAGTGGCCTGGCAGAAATTCAGCTGCTGGGAGGGAAGGGCCTTTGGGGAGTCCAGCCATGCAGTGGGCATGAAGGTCACAGGCGGACAGAGCTTTGTTCTCTGTCCTCGGCTGTAGATGCCTGTGCGTGCGTGATCACCCAAACCCGGGAATCCAGGGAGCGTTCCTTCTTTCTGTATGTCTGTCAGGAGCTCTCGGGCTGGTTGTCTTCTTGTGGTCTTCCTGAGCTGATCTCTATATACAGGCCATCTCCACTCGTTCCCTTTGCATCTGTCACTGCTCTATTTACAGTTTCTCTTTCTCTATATTTATCCCAGCTCTCTGTCCCCCTCATTGTCTCCCTGCGGTCAATGCCTCGCTCTGCGGAGACTGGCCGTTAACTCCTGGGTCTTCCAGGCAAGCAGCATGCAGGCTGAAATTCCATCCTTCTCATGCTTTACATGCTGCAGGCCTTCTGATACTGAGGACTCTCGTTCCCCAGGGGCCTCTGGAGTTGGAAAGTTGACCTAAAGGCCGTGATGCTGCCATTAGGCCATGGCTCATCACTTTGAGAGGGAGCCAGTCCCTCCTGGTTTCAAAGCCCCTCACTCTGCGCTGTGGTCCTGCGTATTCACATACACGGTCAGGCACAGATCTCAGGCTGGTCTTCTGAGAGCTGGTTTCCTATTCCATACTCATCATGGGCCTCGGAGGTAGGTGATGACACAGGCGTGTTTACAAATGAGAAAGCAATGGTCCAGAGATGTGGGGTAGCTTTACCTGAGGACACAGAGCTAGTCAGCCATGGTAGGGAGGTGTTCTTGGTCCAGGGGCCCCTCTCCTGACCACTTTGCAGTACTGCCTCGGGGGCCATGGATGTGTATGTGCATATTGTATGTGCCTGTGAGGTTTGCATGAGCTCATGTGTGGGGATTATATGTAGGTGAGTTGCCTATGAGTGTTGTGAGATCTGATCTTTCTCTTTAGGGAGCCCCTCAGGACTCCTTTCAATCTTTACTGAAAATGTGACAAAATAACGTCCCTTAGCCCAAAAGACTTGCCCAGTGTGACTAGTGTGAGGCCCCCTCCTACTGACTGGAGTGCACTTCTCCCCTTTCCCCCTACCCCATGGAGTCAGGTCAATTTGGGCAGGGCAGGGAGCAGTCCTAGCCTTAAGGAGTCCTAGAAGCCTTGTCCTCTGGTGCCCTGAGACCATTTCTGGCTGGGCTCCTGACAGCCCTGGGGCAGTGGGCTCATGCTCAGGAATCCTGACAAGTGTGTTGTAGCCCAAGAGGAATCTATCTACTCAGAAGGCCAGAGTTTTCTTCCAGGTGTTTGGCAAAGACACAGTTCATCTTGTCAATAGGAGGACTTCCCCAAGGTGAGAATGGTCTGCTACTTCTTAAACCCTTGCTTTTTACCAGGTAGTGGTTCTTTCTCTCATGTGCAACCATCTGAGGCTCCCTGGGTTTATGGACACGCCCAAGGCCTCAGAATGCCCAGCCCAGATTTTCTAACTATATCCTTGAGACTCCCCGCCTGCCCAAGAAAGAAGTGCTTCGGTGACAGCTCAGCCAGGGTGGAGGCAATATACTCAGACACCAGGAGTTTGCTTACCCTCTTCTGACCAGGGCAGCCCTGATTTTAGATCTGCAAATGGGGTTTTTTCCTAAGAGCTGGAGTAGGCCAGCACCCAGACTGGTGCCACATTTTTATTTGTTTTCTTAAAAACACCTCCAGATACTCCTAACCCCATGACTCTTACTTAGGAACAGGCAAGCTTTCATTTCCTCAAAATTCTGCTTCCTGCCCCATCGGTCTGGGAGAAGCAGACCACAGGAGGGCTGGTGGGGGGTCAGAGACTGCATGGATGACACTCACAGAACTTTCCAGGTCTTGCTGCTCCTGGGCTCCCTCCTCCATGAGTGTCTTGACCAGAACACATGAGGTCTCTCGGGTGTGTGAGGGTAAGCTCAGCTGGTTCTGACCTCGGAGGAGGGGTGCTGAGTCATGTGGCTTCTGAGAGCTAATTTGTAGAATGCAGCAAGTACAAAGAGGCAGAAGTGAGAATGCCTCACCTCCCCACTATCTTGTAGCTCCTTCTAGAGTCCTGAGCTCTGGATACCCTGGGCCCTTCCCTATGCAGCAGAGTCCTGCTCACATCCACAGCTGCCCTCTGGTGGAGAGTGTGTGAAGAGCGGGCAGCATCTCTCAGCATCTAGGGGGGGCATTTAGGGGGCTCAGATGGATATCAGAGTGGGAGCTGCCATATTGTATACATAAAGCAATTTGACTTGAGGGCTGTGGCAGGGTTGACTTTGCTCTAGGGGTGGAGACGTAACCCCCTCTTTCTTTCACTCACCTATGCCGGACAGACCTCTCCACAGAGCAGGTCTTCACCAGCCCTGCGCAGGCTTCTCTCCCTGTTTGGCTGTGGACACATCTCAGTTTCTCTGCCCGTCCTCCTTCAGCCTGGCTCCCAAGGGAGAAGATCCAGAGACGAAGCCCAGACTTGGTAACTGAACCCACAGCCAGGATGCCTGTTCAGGGCAGCGGTCCTTGAATAAAGCTTCGCTCAATGTTGCTTTGCTATAACATAGTTGAGGAAAAAAAAGCAGTTCCTGACTGGGGCCACTATGTGTGCAGAGTTTATAAATTCTCTGTATGTCTGTCTGGATTTTCTCTGGGGACTCTGGGTCCCTTCTACACCCCATGGATGTATACATTAGGTTCATTGGAATGTCTCAGTTGTCCCAGTCAAAATGACTCTGTGTGTGTGCATGCATGTGCGCATGTGTGTGTGTGTGAGGGGGTGTGGGTGTGGAGAGGAGAGAGAGAGAGAAAAAGAGAGAGAGAGAGAGAGAGAGAGAGAGAGAGAGAGAGAAATGAAAGAGAGATGCTTCAATGATGGAAGGCTTCCTTTCCAGGGTGGGTTCCTGCTCTGACAGGAGCAGCGGGATGGGCTCTAGACACCTCCGTCTTGAGCTGGAGTAAGTGGGTTGGAGACAGGATAGAAAGCAGAGAAGGTATCAGAGGCAGGAGCATCAGGACGTCTTTGTTTCAGACAAAGACGGGACCCCTCCATGGTCACCTGCATCAGCAGGTGAAGCAGATCCCAGGTCAGGCTGAGGAAGAAGGCACTGGGGCTAAGCCTGGGGAAGGGTGTCCCTGAATCGGAGCTGAAGGGAGCCTGGAGACTGCATGGGCATGGGCACTGAGGACATTAAGAAGACCCTCCTGGTGTGAAGAAAAGGAGAGAAGTAGGATGGTCAGGGGAGAGGTAGTGGGTCAGGGAAGGGCCAGTTTTTAAGATGGAGGAGAATTAGGATTTAGTAGAGGAGTCAGAGAACAAGGGAGATTTAGGGTACAAAAGTGAGCACCCCACCAGGTCACATGGTCCACCTGATCTTGTCTCCCCCAACAAAGGAGTTAGAGACACTTTCTGATTCTCTATACAGGGGAAGCTTTTGGGCCAGGAGCCATGGGTCAGGGGTTAGCTGTTGCTGCCCCGCTGACCGGGTGACTTAGGGGAGGCTCCGCTCTCTCTGGACCTTGATTTCCTTCTTTGTAGGATGAGGCTGGGCCAATAGCCCTGAGAGGCTATTTCTAGCAGAAGGGTCTCTCTGTGGGCTCCCCAACTGCCAGTCTGAGGAGCAGCTCCCCAGCCTGAGGAGGATGCTGACTACCCCTCACTCTCTTTGTTGTGGGGCCCATTCCAGATTGTGACTGGACGCACTTGTTCTAATGCAACACCTTAGACCCCTAAACATGGCCCTGGTAGCTCCCCTTGGTTTCCCAAGTGAGTATGAGCACAGCTCCCCAAACTAGCTGAAGACCATTCCCTGGGCATCATTTCTTTTTCTGTTCTTTGC
Source organism: Talpa europaea (assembly GCF_964194135.1). Taxonomy (NCBI): domain Eukaryota; kingdom Metazoa; phylum Chordata; class Mammalia; order Eulipotyphla; family Talpidae; genus Talpa; species Talpa europaea. The sequence goes on from NC_140070.1 coordinate 46,522,205, forward strand.
CATCCAAACTTTGGGCTTCCCCAGTCAATGACAGCTCCATTTATCCAAAGGTGGTGCACACGCTCAAACCCAGGGCTCTCAGGGCCTATGTTGATTTCACACACCAAGCATTTCCCGTTCCTTTTGGGGCTCAGCTTCAGCTTTAGGGCTGAGTCAGAGATTCCCTGGGGTCCCATTAGCCCTCAGATCACCCCTGTGCATACTTTCCCAAAAGATGGGATTCTAGTTACAAAGGAGCAGGGAAATGCCCTGTTCATTAATTCATGTGTCCAGCAAATTATTCTGTAGTGGGTAAAATGGTGATCTCCCTTCTCAAAAAAAGAGATGCAGTTCTAACCTCTGTACCTGAGAATATGATGTTATTTTTTTATTTTTATTTTTTTTAAATTTTATTTATTTTTTAAAAAAGGACGGGGGTACAGGCCAGATGTGTGGGAGGGTGAGAGGATTCACCGAAGACAGAGGGGGGAACAGAACAGGCAGACTGACTGAAATACACTGCTGAGGGAAGCAGCAGATGGCAGGAGAGGTCTGCTGCACCCTGTGGGACCCTCGCCCACTGGCTGGGATCAAACCGGTACTGCAGAGGCTGCAGACAGCTTCACAGCGCAGCGCTCAACTGCCTGCGCCACCAGGGAGGCCCAGAATAAGATATTATTTTAAAAAGATGTTTTGCAGAGCTGATTAACTGAATGGTTTTTGAGCTGAGATCATCCTGAATTAAGAAACTGACCCTAAATCCAATGACAGGCGTCCCTATAAGAGACAGAAGAGGGAAAGTCTCTGGGAGGAGGTAGATGGCCGTGTGAAGATGAAGGAAGAGCGTGGAGCGGTGTTGCCGCAAGATGAGGAACAGCGGGAGGCGCCAGAAGCTGAAAGGGGCAAGGAAACAGATTTTCCTTTAGAACTTCCAGAAGGTATGCAACCCTGCTGACACCTTGATTTTGGACTTTTGATCTCCAGAACCATGAGATAGTAAATTTATGCTTTTTAAGTCACTAAGTTTGTCTTTTTTTTTTTTGCAGCAATAGGAAAGGCGTACAGTCTCTTACCAAGTGGGTCTTTCTGTCTCATTGTAAGAGCAGTCCTTTTTGGTTGGGGTCTATAACTTCATAAGAATCAGGGCCCTTTCTTGCCAACTCATTGGTGTTTGTGCATGAAGAGGCTGGTACGGAGGACTTACCTTTGCCTCTGGCATCATCACCCACTGGATTTTCCTGGCAAGGGAAACCTCCACTCCCCCAGGGCTGCCTACATGAGACCATCAGTATTGCAACATCAGGAAAGTGATCCAACCAAGCAGGAAACAGGCAGGCCCTGACTTTGACTTGCAGCACCTGGATTTTACTGGAAGCAAGTGAAACCTGACTTGGAGGGCAACAGTATAGAAAGCTCCAGGATTAAGTGATGGCTGCCACGGGAGGGAGAGAAAACAAGTGGCTTTTCCTATATTCAGATATTTATATAAGGAGCAGGGGACTCTGGCAGGGACATGTAGAAGGAAAGACTTCTGGGACAAGCAACCGTGAAAGACTAAGTGTAGTCATGATTATTGTACCTAGACTGCTGATGGCAGGGATGACAATAACTGTCCTAGTAAAAGAAGAGGACTAACTGGTAGGATTTATTGAGTGTTTCAGATGTGCCAGGCATCCTTTGAAACATTTAGCACACATTTTGAATCTTCACAATAACTTACAAGTTGCTTGCCTTTATTATTCCTGTTTTGCACGTGGAAAACTAGAGTATAGAGAGGTTAAGTAGCTACAGAAAAAAAAAAATAGAACCCAAGATGAACTGTCTTTAGGGTATGAATTCTTGAGTCAAATGTAAAAACATTAATTTACATCATTGAATCCTAGGGCAAGTTAAGGATAATTAGGCAGCCTCAAGGACTTCAGGAGGGTTAAGGAAGGCGCCAAAGATAAGGACAATTCCAAAGGGGACTAATCAAACACCCCAGGACTAAGGTCAACAAGAGCATTCCAAATTGAGGACAACAAAGAAGAAAGATAAGGGCTGGCCACAGAAACTTAGTTCTGGGCACAGAGACATTTAGGCAGTGAGTGAGACCACCTAGAACTAACCAATCACAAAGAGACTGGTGGAGCTTGAGATAATTAGGGAAAGAAGGTATATATTCCCTGAGACATGACTCCACTTTGGCTCCCTTGCCCCTCCCTGGCCTGGTTCCATGGCCTGTGAGTCCCACTTTATTTCTGTTCATTTTCTCCTCAAGAAACTTTTTCTTTCTCTAAACAAATCTTCCTCTTCTCGTTTGCTTGCCTGAGTGTCAGCGAAGTTCGTGAGACACCAACCCATTGTGTTCTAGTGGCTGGGACACAGCGCTGCCCCTGCAGCCTGGGATCCATTCATGGCTGGGAGACTAAGCCTGAAAACCTGCAATTCCGGTATCATCATCATGGATCCCAGAATAGCAGGCAGGAATCCTTGTCTCCATTCTTCAGATGAGGAAACTAAGGTTAAGAGACTTCTCCGAAGAAAAGTCACCACTACCACTTCTGTTTAAAGTCTTTTTGGCATCTTTGCAAAGAGGATGGCCTGAATCTTGTGTTATGGGAGACTAAATAGGATAATTGCAAGGACTAGCATTGAACCAGCAAAGGGGTGGTGTCCACACATTACCATGTGCTCATTGACATCTAATAATAATGTCATGCTGTGGAGACCAGAGAGGTTAAGGAACATGTTTGAAGTCACACAGTTATAATAGCTGGTAGCCAACCCAGAGCAAGAAACTCTCACACTTTTTTTTTTTAATTTTCTAGAGGCATGTCTTATTTATTTATTTATTTATTATTTGTTTGTTTGTTTGGTTTATACATGCACTAGGTACAGTCAGAAGCGCGAGGGTGAGAGAATTCACCAGAGCCAGAGCGGGGAGCAGAGCAGGCAGAAGGACCGAAGTACACTGCTGAGGGGAGCAGCGGGCGGCAGGAGAGGTCTGCTCGCCATGTGGGACCCTCCTCCGGTGGCCGGGGAGCAGCCGGGGATCGAACCGCTGCAACCCAGCGCTCAACCGCTGCGCCACCGCCACCGGGGGAGGCCCTCTCACGCGTTTTTTGTCAGGAGAGGAGCACAGCATTCAATGCAAATTGCTTCCTCACCACTACTTGCACACGCAGATGGGAGGGTGCTGTCCTGGGTCCTCGCTCAGCTGGAGGGTATTTCTGCAAGGTAATGAGGAATTACTAGCTTCAAGCCTCAGCATCTACAGTGGGCTTTCCCTGCACCAAGCTGCTGAATTCTCAGGCTAGGTCCCTTAGAGTTCTAATTATTTAGAATAACGAACCCATTGCTCAGAAAGCTGGTGTAGTTAAAAAAAAAAAGGATGAGGTGATTTTTTTTTTTTTTTTAATGCTTAAATGATAGCATTCTTAGGCAAAAGCACTACAGCTTTACATTTAAGGAAGGACCTGAAACCAGCTTCTACCCTCCCTGGGGGTGATTCTTCTGCTCATCTTCTGCTTCCTTCCACTTGAGTGCTCAGACAGCCCTGCCCCTGAGCCTGCAAGCTGCCCTTGGCTGCCCACCAAACCCTGCCCATGCGTTTTCCCAACATGATCCTCTAATTAAATCTTCAGGGTTTTTTGTTTTCATAAACATGAATATGGAAAGTGAAGGAGGCTGGGAGAGGACCTGGTGTGGAATGTGGCCCACTCTGGCCTGGAGGGGAAGCCTTGGCTGGAACTCCCTCCTGCAAAATGTGCCTACCATGGGGCCCCCTGGACACCCCCTTGGCATTGTATAGCCCCTTGGGGGAGACTTTAGAGAGGATGGCTGGGGGGCAGAGTGGTCTCCCCTGATACACCTTAAAGCTGAGTCAAGCAAATTTCATTTTGTTCAAAAAGGAAAAGGAAAATGAAACAGTGCTTTGATGATGGGGTCAGGGGGAAAGGTACTGCCTATACTCCGGGGGTATCCTGAGGGTGGGGGAAGGGATCTGGCAGCCTCTGGGCACTCTGTCCACACAGTCCTGACATTAGCCTTTCAGATTTGTCTGGATGATTTAGAACAGAATTTGCAAAGATGTGCCTCTTGGTCAAGTTCTTATTTTTCTTCTATAAGTAAATTCTCAGATGTGCACATCCCCTCTTCCTTTGGCCCCAAGATACAGATGTGACTGGGAGGGTTTCTCTGAAGTTCCCAGTCACGACCCTGAAAGCCAGCAGAACCCTGAGGAATCTTTTTCACTTCTAACTAAAACATGGAACATTCCCTAAATCTCCACCTTCTCTTTGTATTCTTCCTGCAGGAGCAAAATCTTCCAGCAGTTCTTATTCTGAGATTTTACAGAGTCACCACACTTTGTAGCTAGTGGGGCAGAACGAGAAGTGGGAAACCTTGACATTGATCCCTTGACTTACATTTAGTTTCTGATATGAGACCAACATATACAAGGATGCCACAGTGGTGGAGGTAACTTGCCTACAGCATGATTAATACAACCAGGAAGAGAGGCCCAGCCTATATAGGTCCAGCCTTTAAAAATATTGGAAGGCCTAAGGCAGTTAGCCTGAGAGAGGCCAAGTGCATGCCTTCCTAGGCAGCTACCCTGGGGTGAGCTTGGCTGAAGGTGAGTGTTTTATCAAGAAAGGTATGTCTCCTCTGGGCCATTTTCTTCAGAATCTGGGCCAAGAAACACAACGCTCCCCCCCACAACCCAATTTGGCACAAGTGCCCATGAGTGGGATTGCAGGATGTTATAGGCTGAATTGCATCTCTACTCCCCCATGAAAATGCTGAAGTCTTAACCCCCAGTACCTTAGAATATGATCTTATGTGGAAATCAAGTATTTATGAGGAATTAAGTGAAAATTCAATCATTAGTTTGGTTCCTAATTCAATGTGAGTGGTGTCCTTATCTGAAGGGAGGATTTGGACAGAGATCTATATACAGAGAAGAGGGTGTGAAGACTGGAGAGAAAGGCCATCTAGAAATCAGGGAGAGAGGACTAGAATGGACTCTTTTTCACAGCCCTCTGCTGGTGTGAGAACCTGCCAGATGCTGCTTTCAGATACCCAGTCGCCAGGACCATGAGAACATACATTTCAGTTGACTAAACCACCCAGTTTGTTATGGCAGCTCTTGCAAACTAATACAAACAACTTTATCCACTGAAACAAAACCAAACAAAATTTGCTAACATTTCAGGACCTAGCGACTAGGTGGGAATGAGGTGTTCCTGCTTGGGGGTGAGGGGCAGAGACTCACTGTGCAACCTCTAGGGTTTGCGCTGGAGACATTTCTAATTGTGAATAAGCAGGACAAGACAGCTTACCAAAGCAAATCAGAGAGTAGGAACAGTTTCATCATCCATTTTAAAAAGTAATTTATAGCACTCTAAAAATTGTGGCCTTTCTGTAGTTCAGGGCTATGTTTTTTTTTTTATTATTATTATTATTATTATTTTTTTATAGAGGCATGGTTTTTTATTTATTTATTTGTTTGTTTGTTTGTTTGTTCTGTTTACACATGCACTGGGTACAGTCAGAAGCGCGGGAGGGTGAGAGAATTCACCAGAGCCAGAGTGGGGAGCAGAGCAGGCAGAAGGACCGAAGTACACTGCTGAGGGGAGCAGCGGGCGGCAGGAGAGGTCTGCGCGCCATGTGGGACCCTCCTCCGGTGGCCGGGGAGCAGCCGGGGATCGAACCGGCCCTGCAGAGGCCGCGGGCAGCTTCGCAACCCAGCGCTCAACCGCTGCGCCACCGGGGAGGCCCCAGGGCTATGTTTTGAAGTTCCATATCTGGGACTACATAATTTAGAGGATTTAGAAGGTCAGTATTCTAACATTTATTAGGTTTCTATGACAGATACTGTCATATCTTACTTAATTCTCCAACAACCCTGCTTAGTAGAGAGTTTTATCCCTGTTTTGAGATAACACTGAGAATTAGCAGGACTAAGTTCCTTTCCGGAACTCACACAGTTATCTGTGTGATGGAGGAACAGCTACCTCCAAATCACGCTTTCTTTTCAGATGAAAAAGTTTCCTGTGAAATCAAGGGCCCCCAATAGATATCTGAGATGTCGACCTTGGTGTCCTTCATCCTGACCTTTGGCCTTATTTAGGATAAGTGATCATTTTAGTAACACCCTACTCTTAGTGATCCAATGAATCTTTCTCTCTGGCTCCATGTGACAAATCTGCTTTTAGTGGGATCTGACTCCCAGCTCAATTCTTGGGCACCAGCTCATAGAGCACAAGGTAAGTAACAAGGACTATGGATCAACACCTCCTTCATACTCTGTGGGTCAGAAAGATAGCCCAGTCATTGTGCAGCAATTCTGTTGGCAGGTGAAGAACAAGTTGAGAGCAAATTGTCTAGAGAGTGGCAATTTAGAAGCTGGTGGTAGAACTACAGCCCGCTGCTGGTCATGGTCCAACAAGCAAGTCTAGCGCCTTATCTGGCTTCAATGTCAAGTAGCTGCATGTGTTCCCATGTTCCTAGTCTTTATACGAAAGTGAGCACTTGGTGGGACTTCAGAGGTACGCCCCCATGTTGGGAGTCTTCTCTCCAAAGCCTCCCAGGCCATCCTTGGCTCTCCTCCTCCCTGGACAGCAGTGTTGGCTCCTTTTATCCTGACATTGTAGATAGGATGTGAGAATCTCTTGTGGTGTAGCATTAACTTATTTCTGTTGTCAGGTTTTCTTCTAGATCCTCCCTGGGGCCTGATGTGGACCCTGCTCCTGTCCTGGAGCCCTTCCCAAGGGCTCACAGTCAGTGGGTTGTCATTTTGGCAGCATTTATCTTTGGTGCCCAGCTCATGTTTTGTCACAAAGAGTCAGCAGGCAGAATTTGGAAAGGGCTTGCTCCCCCAAACTTGTCACCTTCCCTGTCACACTGCTTCTTACTCCTGCCATGAAATTAATCTTTGGCTCATCCGGTTTTTCTTTTTATCACTTTTCAATTTAATCTCCAAATTATTCACCTGTCAGAGAAATCATCTCCCTTCCAAACTTTCTTCATCTGCAGTCACACCACTATCCCTGGAGTTATTGTTTTATAGACATTAATAATTTAGAGAATAAACTCAGCTGGATGACTTGGAGAGCACTGCTCCCTTTGTGTGTGAGTCATCCCTCTGTCCAAGGTCTGTGTCCTCCAGGGAGTATTCACAGATGGTTGACTTCACCAAAACCTGCGAGTACCTTCAGAATACCTTAATATTTCACTCCTTCGGGGACTCATTATATGGCAGGGCAGTTGTTCTCTAACTTGAGGGAGTGTCAGAACCACCTGGAGGCTTACTAAAGCCAGATTGCTGGGCTTGCGATTCAGTGGGTCTGCCATGAGCCCGAGAATGTGCATTTCTAAGAAGTTCCAGAAGCACACCTTGAGAATCACTATGGCAGTGTATGCATGAGGTATTCAAATCCCACCTAATTTGAATGTGGGCTAATATCTCAATATCTCATGTTGTTCATTCATCCAGCAAATATTTATTATCAAAGTATTGGTCACAGCTAGTGGATGAAATGGTGACATGACACCGACTCCTGCCCTCACAGACGATGAGACAGACCAACCCTGCAGAGCTATAGGAGAGAAAGTACAGATTGCTCCTGAAGATCAGAGAAGGGTCCCAGCACAGTCTGCTGTGTGAATAAGTGAATAAAGGGGAAGGTGTAAGTCTAGGAAGGCTTCCTGTAGGAAGTGGCATTTATGCTGAATCTTCAAACAGCTGTAGATATGATCCAGAGGAAGTCAGAGAAAGATTATTTTCCAGGTAAAGGAGAAGGCATGTATAAAGGTCTGGAGAGAGCTATAGCATGGAGTAATGTGAAAACTGGTAGTGGTTCAGTAGGTAGTGGGGACGGTGCCTTTGTGTGAGAGGAGGAGGGAAGTAGAGATAGAACCTGGAGTCTGGAGTTGGGGCTAGAACAGTGGCTCCCTATGTAGTCCTTGGACTAGCAATAGCAGCATCACTTGGGAACTTATTGGAAATGCAAATTTTCAGACCCCACCATAAACTTTTTGAGTCAGTAGCTCTGGGTTGGGGCCCAGCTATCTCTGTTTTAACAAGCCTCTGGGTGATTGTGATGCAGCTCAAGTTTGAGGATTAAGTACTCCAACTGAGAAGTAGGCAGGGGCTGGATCGAGGCCATATGAATCCTAGTAGGGCATCTGGATTTGCTCCTACAGTACCCACAGCACAGAATCATTTTCCAATAAGCACATACTTGCTGAATGAACAAACAGGTGAAAGAATTTAAACAGGATATAATGGACTTATTTGCAATTTTGAGAGAACTCTGGCTGCTGTGGAGAGTGTCTTCAACAATAATGTGTGTGTGCATATCTTTATACTCAGGCTTTGTTGTCCCTTTGTTGAAGTAAGGTCTAGGGGTCACAGTCACAGGGATCAGAAGGTGAAAGTGATCAGAAGGCTGAGCCTGGTCCCCCATATCTGTCAAATATGTTCGCTAATTAACATATTATTGGGCCTCCCTGGTGGCACAAGGGGTTAAGCACAGCACTATGAAGCTGTCCACAGCCACCGCAGCATTAGTTCGATCCCTGGCTGGCCAGGGAGCTACCCACATGGTGCAGCAGACCTCTCCTGACTTGCCCACTGCTCCCCTCAGCAGTGTACTTCTGTCAATCTGCCTGTTCTGTTCCCCACTCTGTCTCTGGTGAGTCCTCTCACCCTCCGCACCTCTGGCCTGTATCCTAGTTCTTGTATGCATAAATAAATAAATCTTTAAAAAAAAAAAAACAAAAAAAGCATATTATTAATAAACCTTCAACAGAATCAACTTATGTGGGGGGAAAAGCGTGTTCTGTTTGGTCAAATGTTCTAGATAGCTGAGGTTGAGCACGCTTCCACTAGGAAAGTCCTTAAGTCCTTGGTATCATAACCCTTCTCTTTTTGTGGGCTGGGGATCTATCACCCCCTAAGCTCTTCCTCTTCTGATAGCTCTGATGGTAGAGGGTCAGAGAAGCTGATTCAAGAAGCACTCTGGGATGCAACAGAGTCTCCATAGCTGAGTCAGGTCTTGCTCTGGCTTTTCCTGCACGTGGTTGTGGTGCCTGCTCCCTGATTTGGGGACATTCCTCAGCTTCTCAGGAGGCTCCCGCTCCAGTGCGAGCCCAGTGCCTGGGACAGGTGTCCATGCTAGGCTTCTCTCGTGCTGCCTGCCTGCCTGTCTGGATCTTCATTTATTTTCTTAAGAAATAGACTTATATTTAATTATTTTTAATTTCTAATGAAGTACGTTTGTTTTGCATTCTTGTTAATATTTGGACAGTATAGGATCACTTCCCTCAGGTGTGGTCACTGTAGTTCTACCATCAAAGCACCCACTGTCCTCTACTGTAGTCATTGTACTCTTTTCCCTTTCCCCTAGCCCTTCCCTACTGGATGCTTCGTCTACGGTCAGCTTTCAAGGGTTGGTTTTAATGTTTGTCTTTATTTGACCCTTTGGTTTCCCTAAATTCCACATATAAGTGACACCATCCAGTATTGATCTTCCTCCTTCTGACTTATTTTGCTTAGCATAATCCCTTCCAGTTCCATCCATGTTGTCACAAATGGCATGAATTTATCTTTAACTACCATGACTGCCCCACAGGGACTGCTCTGTCTTGTACTAGCAAGACCCTTCCTGCCTGTCCTGCCCACACTCCCCAGAGGAGGCTGAGAGGGCCTGGCTGGGGCTATACCCTGTGACCTGTCAGACAGCTGAAGCTGTCTGGCCAAGACTGGTCATCTGCCCGTCACTGCCTGGCCGGCCCACTGAGGCTCTGCCTGGGCTAATGTCAGGCCATTTAGCCTCCCCCTGGAGAGGATGGAAAACAGAAAGGGACAGAAGGAGAAGATCCATGAAGGGGAGAATGAAACCAGAACAGCCATTAAGGTCTGAGTAGTGTTTCATGTGGGGACTGCAGCTGCATGTAAGCAGAAGTTTCTGGTCAGAGGAGAGGGAAGGGGAGACAGAGCACAAGCCAGGGAAAGCATGGACACTGAAGCAGAAACTGATCCAATCAGCTTCCTTGCTGCCCAGAGCTTTTAAGTTCCAGAGTGCCCTGGCCCTCCAGTTTCACCCTGTGGCATCCAGCAAGAGTTCTATACCACCACAACTCAACAGGTATTTTAAAAACTGTTCTTTGTTTCCTTCCTGGAACTCCCTGTCACTGTGGTGTTCTGGGACTCATTGGTTCTGTGCAGAAGCTTCCTTCCTTCTGTCCGTGGGAGCCACCCCCACCTGCAGGGACTGTGCTGTGATGGGAGGACCTCCCAGACCTCCCATGGGCTCCATCTTGTTATGCAGAGCCCTCGGGTCCAGTCTGGGGAGGAGACTGCTGTGGACCTGTCCGGCCACTTTGTGGAGAAATGGGTCCCCAGGTACCTAGGACACAGGCTATTAACAAAGTTGCTTTATACTATGTGGCCAGTGTTTTGGGGTGGTGGTATCTTCCTCTCCACCAAAGGAAGAGGCCTTAACCGGAGGCTTAATTACACTTCCCCTTAAAGCAGAGACTGTTTCAATAGGTTATCACCATGGACAATTAAAATCAGGCCCGAGGGTTTTGAGAAATGGCCTACCTAGCTGGGCCCTTTATCCATGTCAAGATTCTAGACTGGCAGGCCAAGGTCATGGGCTGTGACCTGTGAAGTCTGCGGGGTACCATGCTTGGTTTATTGCTTTGCTGTCTTGAAATTCTTAGTAACTATATAACAAGAGGCTCTGCATGTTCATTTTGCAATGGATGTTGTAGATGAAGAAGCATGTCCTGCAAACTGGGCCCTATTCTTACATTTTTCTGTGGCTCCCACAGTGTTCTTGTCAACGTAAATTCTGACACATATGTCTGGATCTCACTACTCTCAATTCTTACCAAAGGTGTCATTTGTGTTGCTGGTAAGCAAAAATTTTTGAGTGGCCATGATGTTCTAGGTACCATGCTGGTCATCTAGAGCAAGAGCAGGTGCATGATTGGATAATCAGCATTCAGCTGATTGGATAATCAGCTTGGCTTACCTGGAGAGAGAAGAGCCAACCTGCAGAAATTGATTGAGTGATGGGTGATTAAAGATTAGCCAAAACTAGGGGAAAGATACTCTAGGCAGTCAGCAGAGCAAAGATCTAGAGATAAGGAATGACACCGTGTGTACAGGGAACTTGAATCACTTAATGAGGACACACTGAGATCAGGAGTGATGACATTGTAAGGGCCACTGCTTGCTGGGAACTTAATAGGACCTTATCCTATAGGGAAGAAGGAACTTGAAATCTTTGGCACCAAATGGGGAGCCATAGAAGGATCAGAATCAGGCAGGACTATAATCAATTTTGCATGTTCAACTATCCTTTGGGTGGCTGTGTTGTGGCCAATGGATTAAAGGCCATAAGCCCAGAGATAAGTTATCTGTAACATGCTATCCCATTACTAAGGATTATCTAGACTGGTCAGACCTGAATTTCCCAGAAACAAGGAACAATTTGTATTGTTGCAGACTTTGCCTACAAATCTTCATTTTGTAAGGCCTGCTTGAAAGTTACTGGAGCTCTAATTATAGCAATGAACTGCTTTAACAGTGACCAGAGGCATTTTTCCTTTACTACCTCTTCTCACTGTGTCAGAAGTTGCTGCAAACCCTTCTCTCTTCTCAGTTGGCATCCCTCTGAACCCTGGGCTGGTCCAGGTACTGAAAGGCCTAGGATTCTGGATGTCCAGGTAGCACTTGGCTGACACTGGGAAGGATTTGCTTCTCCAAGTGCCTGCTCATTGGAAAGCACTGCAGGCAGGGAGAGTGGTGTGTTTGGCAACAGTCCAAAAAGACCTCTCAAAATTCCTGTCCCCTAGTTATTCAATCAAACAGGAATCTAGGTACAGCTTAGAAGGGACTTTGAAGACGCATTAAAGTTGCTAATCAGCTGGCTTGAAGAGGATGTGATTTTCCCACATTGTCTAGGTTGGCCCAATATAATTACATGAGTCTAAAATCAGAAGAAAGTGCCAGGAGAGATTCCAAGTATGAGAAGGGTTTGATGACTATTGCTGGCCCTGACAGAGGGACCATGTGCAAAGACCAGAGAGAGAGTTCTAGGAGCTAGGAGGACTCCCTACTCACAGTCAGCAAAGAAGGAAGGTTCTCATCACAAAACCTCAAGGATCTGAATGCTGGACCCATCCTGTCTGAACCTGGGAGGTAATCTTCCAGAGCCTTCAGTAGGGACATGACTCTGCACCTTTCTCTTCAAAGCCAGCCCTCAAGTCAACCCCTGTGCTGGACTTGGAGACTCTCAGAACACCTTTGGGTGGCTCAGCAGTGAAGGAGGCATGACTTTAGGTGTTCTCTGAGGCTAAGAAACAGGCAAGAGAGTGTTATCACTTTGATGAGAAAATATATTATTGAGCAAATGAATATAATAAAGATTCCAGCAGAACTTCCAACCCAACAAGTTTGCTTATTTACAGCTCCTTCCTTTTCAAGATTCATGGCCAGGGCCTTAGCACTCTTATGTACAAGGTCGGGCAGCCGGCCAAGTTGGTCTATCTCTCCAAGGCCATCCCCGAATGCCTGCATCTTTCCCCCCTTGCCTTGCCCCCCTGTCTGGGGACTTTGCTGCTAATGGTGGTGCCTGCTGAAAAACGATGCTATCCATGTAACAGATATGGACACAGTTGTGTCTAAAAGGAACCCTTGGTCTTTAAACAGGTGCTCAGACCTATGGGGCTACCCAGGTCTGGGAACTCATGCATGAGAAATAAAACTTCTCCTGACCTCACCATTCCTGAAGTACCGCTTTGCTCTTCCTCTGCCTGGGTAAAAGGCTAGAATTTATTTCTACAACAACTTGTAGAAATACTAATACGGGAGATGAAAATACTAGGTTATGGGAGATGAAATACTAATATCTCAGTATCACCCGGGCTGGGATACTCCTGATGAGCTCAGCATCACCTGGGAACTGATAGAAAAGTGAATTCTTGGGCCCAAATTCAGAGCTGCTGAGGCATAGTCTTGGGATGAAAGATGAAAACTGTTCTAGCACCCCAGGGGACTCAGGCCCAATCATGTCTAAGGACCACTGGTGTAAACACCAGCACTGTGAGACTCAAATGACATGGCTGCTTAGAGGGATCACCAGGGAAACTTTCAAAACTACAGCTGCCTCGAACCTACATGAAATCAATTTACTAAAAATTTCTGGGGTGGAGCCTGGCTGTGTAACTTTTGACAGTTCCCCCAGGAACTCCAATGTACTTTGAGAACTGTGGTGCCTGGCACACAAGTGAAGCTTGATAAATACTTCTTGGTTGGAGGGATGGCTAATAATATACTGACAAATCCATGATGTTAGTGATTCCTCCACCAGAATTTCTAATCTCCGATTCTAGAACTTAATCTCTTGCCCTTGTGATTATGAGGCACTAAGCAGGTTTGTCATCAAATACCAGTCAATGTTCTTACGTTCCCTTCTCCCAGTCACAATCATGGGTTAACTGTATCATAGTTGATGTGGGTGATAGAATCTGATCTCCACTGGGTCTATGCCCTCTTAGCTTCTCTCTTAGCTTCCACCCATTGTTAAGTGGCAAAATAAAATTACGAATAGTTAAATAATAGTATCCTCAGGCCCACTCGGGAGTTCTCCTCTTGAGACTGTTTTGTCTTAATCACTAGTACATGGACTAATTAGTTTCAAAGTCTTTCAGTTACAGCTTGTGTTGATGCTAATTTGGAAAACAAAGATAAGATTTACATACCAAACACTTTTCTCTTGATTCTCTTAGCAACCATCCCCAATTTTGATACCGAATTACCAGTCCATGTTGGCCAGAAGGTAACTAAGATACATTTGGATAGATGCTATCAAATGTAGTCAGCATCCTCACTTCCAAGGCTCACAGAGTAGCATAGTGGCCTCCAGGCAGGGCAACCCAAATGCTTCCATGACATTCACTCTGCTGGCTTCATGAATCCAACCAAGAGAACTTCTGTCTTCTCCCCAGGCAGGGTGCAGGTGACAGTCTAAGGGGCTGGCGAAGAGCAATGCATGCATGCCCACCTCCAGTTGTGGAAGACACTAGGTTCACGAAACTTTATTTTCTTTTCTAGTTGCTATCCTTGACCCTCGAGGAATATATACACATTCTGGATTTCTGACTCCAGAGGAAAATATCGCTGGGATGAGGTGTTATTTGTGAAAGTGCATACATCTTGCTGGAAAGTGGATCCAGCCATCCAGTGTGGGCGGGGTTGAAGCAGACAGAGGCACACAGAGCAGAGGCAGCCGGGCCAGGTCTGTCTGAACCGTCAGCGTTGGCCACCCCCTGGCCTTCTCCCCGGAGGCTCTGTGGGCATTGTGCTTTTTTTGGTGCCAGGAGAGGAGGTGGATGGGAGAAACCTGACCCTTTAATGCCAGACACCGGGTGCAGCTGATGCATGGCTGGATCCTCTTGCCAGACTTGGCTGAACTCCCTCTCTGTTCGAGGCAGCATTAAGAAGATTGATTTCTGCTAGCCAGCCATAATGGGAGACTGTAATGGCTGTGAGGGAGACACTTGGCTTGTGGACACCTTGTACGGGTGCCAGTCGCTTGGTGGGAGAGCACTTGACAGAGAGCCAGGCAGGCCTTCTTGCTTTTCTGTTTTTCTCTCCTCCCCGCTTCTTCTCTCCCCCCTTTCTGCTTCCTCCATTTTCCTCTTTTTCCATTCCCCATTATCTCTCTTGTGTTCTGAAAATGCTCCAGGTGAAAAGACTCAGAGCCACTCTTAGCATTGGAAGTGGGGGGCTCTCACCTACATTCCCCTCTTTCTGTCTATGCCAAGGGTGCTCATGAGGTCTGGGGCTCTGCAGCCAAACAGAGGAGCACTCCCACTGCTTCCCCATGACATTCCACGACAGCCCCAGGCTTGTGTGAGTGTTTCCTTGTGGAATTTGTGCTCAAGTGGGAGCAGAGAACTTGGGCATCTCGGGAGCTGAGGGTTTTTTTTCCAGGAGCTCAATTTGACTCTGATTTAGTTTATGCCTCTGGAAATCTTTTGAGTTTAGGGCAGGGAATTTGGCTGCAGGTTGGTAGGGACGGCTGTCCAGATTGCTGCTAGGGTGCTGTTGTTGGTCAGTGAACCTCTCCTGGGAACGGATTTCGGGCTCCAAAGCATGGGTGGTAGCTTTGGCCTCTTCTGTCCCCCTCTCTGCCTTGATGTGTCCAGAGCCCCTTGGGGTATACTTGCCAGCCCCAGCTTCCCACCTGCGCCCAGGTGCTCATAGAGACCACGGGCTTCAGGGGGACAACAGACTGGCCAGGGAGAAGCAACTACAACTACTTCCTTATATTCCTCCTCACCCCAGACTACAAGATCCTGCTTCCCACCGGCACTCAGGAGTGGGGTCAAGGTTTCAGCAAAAAGGAGACCTAGCTATCACTTACAGGTGGGCAATTTGTGGGCTCCTTTCCTGCAGAACCAGAATTTCTTGGAGCAGACAAGGCCCTCTTTACATGCCTTGGCAAAGAGGAAGCTTTGGAGGCCTTTCAAGTCATTCCCTGAGCCCAGGCAAAATGGCACCCATAGAGGCCAAGTCTGTTTTGAGCATTTAATTGTAGGCACGGCTGTTAGTAGTGATCAGGACAGGGTGGGGGTGGGGGGGGCTGAGGGAGGGGAGGAGTGGAGGGACTGGGAATGTGGGGGAGGAGGAAAGTTCAGTGTGCCTCGCTATGTTACCGCTGGTCTCTGTAGACCATCTCCGTGAACATGATTCTTCATATCATCACTCAGAACAAAGAGGGCCCCACATACCCAAACCCAGCCCCTCCTTCCAACCTCATGCCCTACACATTCAGCTATTTGTTCCTCATTTACTAGGCTTCACCCTGTTGTCCCACTCCTTTGGTTTTCTCTTCTGTTTATTTTTACTGATTAAATGTTGTGTCCTCATAGGTGTCCCCCCAAAGGCCTGGGTGAACCTGTACACCTCACCTGCCAACAGTCACCCACTGTTGATAGAGAATTACTTTCTCTATGACTCTTAGCTGGCATCATCTGAGATTATCTTTTCTTTTTTTTAAATCTTTTTTTAAAGGTTCATTTATTTATGCATACAAGAACTGGGGTACAGACCAGAGGTATGGGGTGAGAGGATTCACCAGAGACAGAGTGGGGAACAGAACAGGTTGACCGACTGAAATACGCTGCTGAGGGGAGCAGCAGGCGAGTCAGGAGAGGTCTGCGGCACCATATGGGTAGCTCCCTGGCCAGGGATTGAACCCATGCTACAGTGGCTGCAGATAGCTTCAAGTTGAGTCTTAACCCCTTGTGCCAACAGAGAGGCCCCCCTTTTTTAATCTTTTTTTTTTAAGGTTTTATCTGAGACAATCTTACTGTGTTTGCTTGGCATTTGAAGGGATGGTCTGTCTGTCTCCTATGCAATTTAAAATCCATAAGAACAGGTACTTCCTGTCTTGTTCACCAGAGTTTCCCCAGTGCTCACCGTGCAACAGGTGGTCAGTATAGACACACCAAGTAACTCAGGGGAGCCACTGCAGAGCTTTTCTGGGGGAAGAAAGGGGTGTGGAAGCACCATCCTCTGCATGCCAGAGGGAAGGAAACAGTTCCCACTGGCCTGCTCTGGCTCTTACTCCCTAACTGTCCCTCCGCTCTTGTGGCTGACCCTGAAGCCTCACTGTCAGCAATTCTCTTCCACATGTTTTCTGGGTGATGCTGGCATCTCCATTCCTGCTCTCTTTCCCTTGAGCTAAATCACACAGTCAAGAAATGACATAATAAACAATTTGCTCTCCAATTTAGCACACAAACCTGAAACCTGGTTCTTAACTCACGGCAGTATAATGGTGTGCCATGATATGAATGCAATAAAGAGGAAAATTGCTTTATTTTTCCACAAATAACTTCTCAGGAGAGTGAGTCCCATACAATGAAAGACCTTTTGTTTCACTGAACCCCTTGAGGGACACTTGTCCACACAGGTAGCCCAGAGTTGGGGCAACCAGCGAGGGTTCCATGGGTGAGGCTGCTGAAGGATTTTTAATTTCTGGAAAGTATATTGTGATTTCTGAAGCTATTTTCCCTTCTACAAAGTAACTCTCTCCATCACTGCTGAAACTTGGTGAACTCTACCTCATAGACAAATGCTGTGTGAGTGGTGAGTTTGTGTGAGGATGGAGGGAGAGGGTCCTCTTCTACAAGGGTCAGTTTGGTGCCTGATAGAGAAGTTGCAGAAGTCTGTGCACTGAACTCAGGAAATAGAATCAAAAGTTTGGAGCAGGGATTGAAAACTCTGTCCTGCTTGAACTCATGCAGTGGGAAGTGTGTGGGGTTGGTGCACTTGTTGGAAAGCACTTGTGGGTTACACCATTAATAAGTCCCCATTGGGTTTCTCTCTCCAATTATTTGTATGATCATCTAA
Source organism: Talpa europaea (assembly GCF_964194135.1). Taxonomy (NCBI): domain Eukaryota; kingdom Metazoa; phylum Chordata; class Mammalia; order Eulipotyphla; family Talpidae; genus Talpa; species Talpa europaea. The sequence goes on from NC_140070.1 coordinate 46,539,609, forward strand.
CACTATTTTGATCTGGACTGTATTTCTGTTTATAATGATTAGAATTTCATAGCTTAGACTCTTTGTGAAGAGCAAGATACATTTCTTCATTTCCTCTCCTGATCAACCACACATAGTGCTTTTTAAAGAAAATGACCAGATTTTGCACTCTCAAGTGTCTGTTAATTGGCTTTTCTGCAGAATATAGAATCTCATTTTTCAAATGGGTAAACAGAGGCTTGAACAATTTAATTAAGCTTAAAAATGGTTGGGTTGCATCATCTCGTCATTTAGTTTTATTTAGATGAAGTCTTTTGTAAGTTTTAAAGCATTTTAAAGTTTTTTTGATTGAGCTCCTTGAGTTGTTTAATTGAGCAACTTTTTTGGTAGTCTAATATACTTTCTAATGTATTAGAATATAACAATACAAATCAGAAATCTTCATTAAAATACCACACTGGCTGCATATCAAAGTTCTGAAAGGTCAAGTTTTTATTATCATTTAACTTGAAATATTTCTCAGTTTCCATTTTGAGGTCATACTGAAAGGTTATTAAAGTGTAGTCTCAAAGCTTCTTTTGCTATTGATTTCTAATTGAATAGCTTTAAGGCCAGATGCTGTGATCTGCAGAACATGCATCACTAGTGATTGGAGAGGACTTTATATACATATATTAAATTATGCTGGCTAGTTTTTGTGTCTAATCTTCCACTTACCAATTTTCTGCTTGATCAATGAATAATCAAATGAGGTATGTCAAGATCTCTTTCAATGATAGATTTGTCAATTTATAGTTGAAATTCTGTTTTTTTCCTTATGAAATTTGAGATCATGCATTTGATGCATAGAATTCAGAATTGATATGTCTTCCCAAAGGGATTGTTCCTTTTATTATTCTGTAGTATTTATTGTACTACTCATAATGCTTGTTTCTTAAGTTTTTGATGTTACTCTAGTTATATCAAAAAATATTTTTCCTGGTATATATTTTCTTATCTACTATATTTACTTTGAACACATGTGAATCTTTATGTTTTGAGTGTGTTTCTTCCAACAGTGTAACTGGATTTTCTTAACTAATCTGAAGATTTATCGTTTCAAATGATGAGTTTGTTTCATTTATATTTATTGTGTTGCTGATATATTTATTTTGATTGCTAGTATATTTGGATATATTTCCATCATCTTATTTTGTACATTATCCATGCTATGCTTTTCCTTACTTATTTGTTCACTTGTCCTAATTCCTACTGAATTGATTAAGTTTGATTTTGCCTTCATTGCTTACCTGGAAGTGGTTATCATTCACATTTTAAAGCATGGTTGAGTTGGCAACATCTTCATTATTTACTACCTCTGCCTGCCTTCAGAATGGTCCCAGGGCTTTAGAAAACTCTTAGTTTCTTAATTCCCATCTTAAATGTGTTCTTATTTAGTATTTGAGTGTTATCTTGCTTTTATTAACCCCCTAATTTACCCATATTCATCTTACTTCCTCTTCTGAATTCATTTTGCTTGTTCTTGAATGATGTCCTTTAGTACATCTCAGGAAAAGTATCCCAGGGCTATCCCCGCTCCTCCAAACCCCCATGTCTTGCTCAAAATGTCTTTATTTTGCTCTCAGTCTTAATAACAATTAAGTTGACATAGGATTTTAAGCTATGCAAAATTTAAGATGATAATTATTTTCATTCTACACTCACATTTTATTGCCTAGAAGACTCATTTTCATTTCTTATAAGTAATATGTCATTTTTCTCTGATTGATTTTAATATTTTTTCTTTGACATACTGAATTTTCATTATGATTTTTATAGTCAAATAATTTTTTTTAATAGAGGCATGTTTTATTGTTTGTTTGTTTGTTTATACATGCACTGGGTACAGTCAGAAGCGCGGGAGGGTGAGAGAATTCACCAGAGCCAGAGCGGGGAGCAGAGCAGGCAGAAGGACCGAAGTACACTGCTGAGGGGGAGCAGCGGGCGGCAGGAGAGGTCTGCGCGCCATGTGGGACCCTCCTCCGGTGGCCGGGGAGCAGCTGGGGATCAAACCGGCGCGGGAGAGGCTGCGGGCAGCTTCGCAACCCAGCGCTCAACCGCTGCGCCACCGGGGAAGCCCCAAATAATTTTTTAAATTTGTTTGTTTTTATTGTTCAGGACTCCTTACATTTGTTCTTTCTGAATCTTAATTCATTTTTTTCATCAGTGCTACAAATTTATCTTTTTTTTTGATTCCCTCCTTCCTGGTATTATTTCCGCTTAATTATTTAAAAAATGATTGCCTCCTCTTTGATTCACCTATATTTCTCAACCTCTTTTATACATGTCTTTCCTATGTTGCATTTTAGTTAATTTTTCAGCTTTAACTTGAAGCACAGTAAACCTCTCGAGTATATTCAATCTCATAAACTACCCATTTTGTTTTTAACTTAATGTTTTTAACTTTTTCCTATTCTATGTGTTTCTTTCTTGAAGCTATCAATTCTTTTTTTATAGTATCCTATTATTTTAAATATTTATATTAAAAGTCTTTCTCTGATAGCTCTGTAATAATAGTGGTCTAAATGTGTTCAGTCTGTTGAATTTCACTCATGGTAGAATTTCACTCATGTTGAATTTCACTCATTTAGTCACATATTCTGTGCTTTTGAATTGAGTTTGTTTTTGGCAGGGCTATTGTGGGAGTATTGGGAGGGTAAGCCCCAACATTTGCTCTATTTGTCCATTACCATTTTTTTCAACTGAATTCTTGGTTTTTATGATATGAGATCAAGTAGTATAAATTTGAAATCCAAACCAGAGTAAATGAAGGCCTACATACATATTTTAAGGGAACTTTATTTATTCTCCTCTCTTGAGTCTAAGACAAGGGAGACAAACTGCCTTGTTCTGGTTCACAACCATGAGTATACTCTTCTCTTGGTCTGTTCATTCAATGAAGGTGTTGCCATTTTGAAGCCTTGGCTTTATGCAGTGGTCTCAGTTCCAACTTTCTTGCATTCATTCAAAACCTTGTTTCTAACTGATATACATTAAAATGTAAGCTATTAGGTTTCCCAGACCAGGGACCAACCCCTACCTGTACTGCAATATAAGCTCCCATATTTACCATTCTGGTTTTTAGTACTTTTTTTGTTTCTGGACTCAAGGGGATACTTCTTATGGGACCTGCAATATATTGCAAGGAAACTATTTTATATAATATTACATAATATTTTTATAGCTACGTTTAGCAAGAATTTTGTGGATTAACCTGGAACATTAAGAATAAAAGTTAAATTTTACTATTTAATTACTCTTCTTTGTTTTAGGTATGAAATATAATGATAGTCTTTAGTCAATGAAAGAGCCTTTCTAATCAAGATTCAATTCATCCATATGTGTTACTGGAAGTGATTTCTGACATTTCTTAAAAATTCTTATTTTTTACAAAAACTTTCACTCTGTTTAGTATTCTTGCCATTCTTTTTATTTTTTTACATAAGGGTTATATTTTGTTGTCTAGTATTTTCAAAGTTATATACTTCTTTAAACTGTATTGGTGCAAGGCTCTAATGATTTAGAATCAATTTAAAACAACTTCAACTATTTTAAAGCAATGTAAATGTTTGTAAGATTCAAGCATTTAAAGAAATTCTCTGAATTTCTTCTATGTGAATAAAGAATTTCATATAGCATTGCTTCCCCTCCTAGGTTATCCTTCTTTTGGCCTTAACTAATATAATTTGAGCTACTAAATTTGAGTTATTATGCTAAGAAATTTAACTATATTTTCCTTACTATACTATGACTTTTGACATTTTTTATTAAGATTTATTTTATTTATTTATACAAGCACTGGGTATAGTCAGAAGTGCAGGAGGGTGAGAGAATTCACCAGAGCCAGAGGGGAGAGCAGAACAGGCAGACTGATGAAGTACACTGCTGAGGGGAGCAGCGGGTGGCAGGAGAGCTCTGCGCGTTATGTGGGTCTCTTGCCTGGTGGCCAGGGCTTGAACCGGTGCTGCAGAGGCTGCAGGCAGCTTCACAACCCAGCGCTCAACCATTGTGACACCGGGGAGGCCAAACTTTTGACATTCTATTGATAAGTTGATTTACAGCAGTTTGCAAACATTTAAACTTCTATTTTAATTTTTTTACTTGCCACTAAACCTTATCTTTTTGTTAATGAATATATTTTCAAGTGATTAGTTTTTAAAATTGTTGCAAATTTTCTGAGATTCAAAAATGTCTGTCGCTCTTAGCCTGCTGGAAATATATCATCACAAAGTATGTATCTTAAAATTTTAGCTCTGGTTCTGTTTTCTTTTGGAATTTAATATTATGAAGTTAATGACATTTATTTCACTACAGGTAATGTGTTTTCTATATGATTACTTGTGCTTGTCCTTGGGTAGGTGTAAGATTTCTTTAAATCATCATTATGGTTTAAAAACCTTACTTAGAAGTCACTATCAGCTAGGAAGAGATTTCATCTTTTCTAACTCTGCCTTTACATTCATGATTTTGTGCTTATATCTCTGTGGGGACACTCAACTCTTTTAAGGATGCTGCTGGAAACTCTTAAAGGTAAAGGTGCTATTGGGGACTCTTAAAACCCCTTGCAAGCACTGATACAATTTTACATATGTTGATTTTCCATTTTCTGTCTTCCATAGGTTTTGTTTTCTCTTTTAATGTTTTTCCTTTTTTGTCTATCTTGTATATATTCTCAGGAGGAGTCTGCAGTTTGTTTTCTGTGCCATCCATTCAGAGTTCAGCATCAACACATCTGCTCTTTTCTGTGGACTTTGATTCAGACACTGCATTTTCTGTTTCCTTAAAACCTCCCTTTATTTCTTTCTCCCTCCTTCTTTAATTCTGTTGTTTCTTGTTTATTTTCATATAAATTTATTCCTTTTTCATGGAGTTTGTCTCCATGCATGCTAAGAAGCTTCCTGAAAATCTCATGACTGTGCAAAGTATCATTTTCAAAGGGATGCTCCTCTCTGTCCTTTGTTTTTCCTGTACGTTGTTTTTTAGTATTTTAATAGTTGTCTGAACTGTCCCAATCCCTCTCTACTTCTCCATGAGAAGGGAGAGACTCATCAGTTCTTATTGTGTTTCCGCCCCCCCCCCCCACCCCGGCAGGATAAACAAATTGGGCTTGGACCATCTATCTCTCTACTTGCTTGATGGCTGAATCACCTTTTTGAACCTACAGATGGAGGACCTACCAATAGTCATTTGTCAGTGGCTCACTGGCTTTGTCTAGAGCATATCTGCTCTCCCAAGGTAGCATCTTTGTCCCTCCACCATCACTACTCTCTGGAGCTCTAACCTGCCGTATCACAGGAAAAGCTACAATCAGCAGGTTGCACTATTCCCACAGCTGTTACTGTGCTGCTCCAGCCATTGAGCTGTTCTTCACCTTTGGAATGCATTGTGTCTTCATCCTCCCATCTGTTTGCCCAGTTATTGCACACATTTTCATCCTCTTCTTGGATAAAAGAAGGCCTTGGGGGAGCATCAGAGGCAATTGCTCTTTGTGTGGTTTGAAGCGGAAGCCACAATGGTGGTGAGAGACATTTGTTCCATTCTCTGGTTAGTAGAGTTCCTAGGTGTCTGTGCCAAGTATTGATAGAGAGGAAATTACAACGTGCCTTCCTATCTATTTCTTTAAAGCAGATTCTCTTTATTGAAGAAAACTTGGCATATGTCATACATGTGCCTGCCTGATAGGTTTTCCTCCATTCCAGCTTTATCTACCTTATAAGTATTGTCAGTCCCTTTCACATACTAGCAATTAGGTTGTCTGTCAGTGCTCACTCACTTTGTCAGTGTGAATATTCATATTTGTATTTATTTGCTGGGGGACTTTCCTGAGAAACAAGGAAAAGCCTGATGGAAGCCTCTAGCCAGAGACCATTTTGTACAGAGTCCCACAATACAATTCAATGTCTGTCTTCCTGGGAAGCTCTGAGATTCCTAAAGGAGGGGCTGAGTCGCAGACAGCACTGGGTCCCCAGCACCTTGCAGGCAACTGGCACAGCATTGCTGCTCAATAAACATTGAAAGAACAAAAGAGAGAAAGCTTTTTGTTGTCTGTTATCCAGTGTTAAAGTGTTTTTAAATGACTCGTAAAAGGTCTACTTGCTTCTACAAAAAGAATAGAGGGAAAATGTATCTTACAGCTTAAGAATCTAATTAAAGGTAGCCTGGGTCATGGAGTGTATAACTAAACCTTTCATTTATGCAATTAAGTAATGTTTAAAAATATAAAGATGGGATAAGGAAGCAACTTAGTATCTCCTCATGTACAAGACACCATTACTATCATTCTCAGAATGGTTACTATTTGTCTATACTCCCCACTTCTAAGTAGAATGAACAAAACAGGCTCAAACCACAACAAAACTAATGTAATTTAGAGACATGTGTGGACTTTCTAATAGGGCAGCTTCATCATCTGTACAATTATCAAGGGAAGTTGTGCAATTGCTTTCACTTGAAATGCTTTTCAAGCTTTTAAACAAAAAAACTGTTTAGAGGTGAGGGTGAACTGCTTGGCTGCCCTAAAGCCTTTCAGCCAGAAGCCTCTCTGCTCTAGCAAAAGGGTCAAGTCACCCTTGGGTGCCTGAGAGTCTTTAGCTGCTGGCTTGGAGACCAGCATCTGTCACTTTGAAGGAGCGATTTAGTGATATCAAATAGCTGAGTGATTAATCAAGAAAACAAGTGAGCATTTGACATCAGAGGGAAAAAAATAGCCAAGTCGATGCTTTGGGGAAAACAGGCACCCAGGCTTAGGATCCCAACTAGTGGTGCTTTCAGGGATATTTACAAATCATAACCCAAAGATCAATCTGCTGCATAGCTAAATTAATATTTAACTTGCTCAAGAAAAGTCAATTCCCTGGATGATTAGAGAAATTAACAAAAGCCCTAAATGGATGCTATTCTTACCTGAGCCATCTGCTTGTTCTAAAGCTATCGATACTGTTTTCTCATCCTTCCAAGGTGATATCCTCCATTCCCACCCAACTGAACACTCTCCTCTAATCACTCTTACTTTCCGCTCCTTATTCTTTTTGCCACAGAATTCTTTTATTCAATAAAACCTGATATAGGTGCCCAGTAAAATAGAAAAAAGCTGCTGAAACAGGTTTGAGGCTCCATCCCTTGGCTATTCCAGTATTTCCCACCTGGTGTCTGGGAATTTTAAACTCCTAGATCAAGAACAGTCACACCCACACCTCAATGTGCAGTAGAATCTCTTGGGAGTGGGGCCTATAAGTCATATTTGTGGAGCTGCTATATACTTACTCACTTAAAGTCCTTGAGGTGCAGTCTGGGGATTGGAAGTTGGTGGTTCTTGTATTATTTGTCTGGTACTGATTGAATGGTCTTTCCCCTTTGGGGGTCTCTGGACTTATGATCCTCAGGGCCCTCCAAGGAGTGGTGTTGAAAGTTGGATAATGGTCCATTCTGTCTTCAGTCATGTCTGGAAGAGTCACTCAGTATCATACAAAGATGTAGCATGGGCCTGAGGAAGCAGCTGAGGGAACACACGCTTCCTGGGAGATGTGAGGTCTGGAAAGAGGCAGAGGGCAGGAAATTCAATATGATTCATTTCAATCATGCATTAGAATGTCCAGTGCAAGGTTTGTATGCAGAGGGTACTTAATATAAAGAAGCAATTACCCTCATGGCTAGCTACGCACCACCCCCTTTCATCATTACCCTTCTTCACGACATGATAAGCTCCCTCTGAGGAGGCCAATATCTACCATGTCCACACAGCCTAAAGCAAGCCTGGATCCGAGCAGGAACTCAGTAAATAAGTTAATGCTTGCTGAGAATGTGGGTGAGTGCAGGACTAGCCAAGTACAAGGAAAGGCCAGTCTTGGTGTGGGTGTGGGGTTGTGGGGGTTGGGGTGAGGTGGCTGAGCAGCCCAGGTCCAGAGGGAAGCTGGCAGAGTCTCGGCTGAGAAGTCAGGTTCCGGGGAGCCTGCAGAGAAATCTGGATGCCATGCCAGAGTCTTTGGTCTTTCTTCTGCAGACAGTAAGGAGCCACTAGGTTTCTGTGCTGGGAAGAGATAACATCAGGCTTGGCTTGAAAGGATTAGTTGGCAACAGAGTGCAGAAGGATTAGCAAGGGGAGGGGATGGACCATTCAGATGCTCCAGTTGTCCAAAGGAGCAGTGTGAGCTGCAAGTGGAACAGGCTCAAGGGCTCGGGACAGGGTATTGGGAGGACGATGTGGCAGAAGAGGGCACTGCCTGATGTGTTGCTCAATAGGTTGTGATGTAATGAAGGGAGAGGAGAACCTGAGATTCTCCATCTGTCCTCCAACCACGAGCCAGAGAAGCAGCCAGGGAACTGTCCGTGGACCCACAGAGCTGTGTGTGTGGTGGGGGAGGGGAGACCTCACTTGGAAAGTTGAAGAGATAAGAACAGTAAGAAGTTGTAAGACAGAAGGAGTACTGGGATGATGAAAACTGAGGCAAGGGCTTGAGAGCTGCTGCTCATTCATGTCAAAGGGTCTGGGGGACAGTGGGTAATTAGGAGTGGGTCATTCCCCAGGTGCTGGCTCCAGAGATGTTTGGAGGAGTTGGTGGTGTGTGGTGGGGAGCAGGGCAACAGGCCTGGCACTAAGGATGATGATGATGGAGTGGAGGCAGATAGGATCACCCATCAGGAGCTGAGTCTGGGTGGTATGGAGGGTAGAGGAGGGTGGGTCAGCCTGAGTCCAGCTGGGAGAGTAAGGCAGAGTCAACATGGGGAGATGAGTCACTGTGGCTAAGGGGTAGCAGTCCACAAAGGAGAGACTTAAACATGATTTGGCAAAGCCTGAAAGGGAGGATGGAGCGCACATGTGGGGGTCATCACAGCTGCCCACTGTTAACTCTGGAGAAAGGCTGGTAGGGAAGAGTGGCTGTCTCTGCCACCTCGTGGGGTGGATGGTGGTGGTGATGATTTCACTGGTTCTCCCTGGGTTTGTATGACCAGAGCATCACCAGATTTGGGTTGGAGGTGATGGATGAGGACACATCTGCATAATATTATAACGTCAAGGTGGGTCCTTCATCTAGAACCCTCTGACTACCTCCAGAGACAGGAATAGGAAGCAGAGTTGCTGGAACTGAGCCGGGGAGAGTGGGTTCCATGCTGCTACTTATGCCAGTTCATCCAATCCAAGCTCAAGGTCTTGACCACAATAAAGGTGCCTTCTAGCCTCCTCACCTTTCATAACCCTCTGCTGTCCCTCCTGCACACCTGCTTTTCATACCAGGCTGTGTGACCACTGGTCTTTCCCACCTAACTACTGCTCTGGGGTCAGGACCCTCTGTGTATGCTCACAGGATGCATTCAGAAGTGAAAACTAAAGGCAGCCAAAGTGTAAGAGGAGCTGGGAATTGGACAGGAAAGTGGTAGCCCACATATTCTCTGACGTGTGAGCATTCAGTCAAATTCCATCCTAATAGGGGAGAATCACAATAAACACAATTGCTTGATACTTTTGGTCTCCCTTACCCCTACCCCTTACTTGGACTGCCTTCCACACACATTGAAGGTGAAATACTATGGCTAGGAGGGGCAGAGTGTGCCATACGGTTACACCGAACAGGGGCGTCAGGGTAAGTCACACTGAGAAGATTAAAAAAGGACAAATTCGATCATCTAAAGCGCACCCTGTTCCCAGGTGGGTTGTAAGGCTAAGGGCCTCAACCTGCTGCTTGCTGGGTCCCCTAGGTTTCCAGACAAGGGAAACTGGGATTGGCCGGGGCGCTTCCCTGAGAGTACCACGAGGGGGAGCCCGGACCCCTCCTAGCGCCTTCCGAGCCCTCCCGCACAGCCTTGCAAGCAAAAGTTTTTCTTAAACTAACAATGCCAGTGTAAGGAGGTGCTCGCGCCTGATTGGACGGGGGAATTTTGCAGGTTTGATTCCTTGATTGGACAGGAGGTGTTAGGGGTGGGGAGAAAGCTGATGGTGGGGGATCCCGCTCCCTCCCCCATCAGTCTGGCCGGCTCGGTGCTCTCGTAGGCTCGGCTGTAGCTCGCAATGTGACACCAGGACGCACACGCACTCGCGCGCTCTCCCCAGCTCGCACGCCCTCGCCCTCTCTCTCACACACACGCACACACCCACCTCTCCCATAAACACACACATACACATGCACACCCACACCCACGCGCGCCCGCACCGCCGCACGCGCGCACACTCCCGCCCACGCCCACGCCGCACTCCGGGGAGTCCGGTCCCAGCCAGAGCGCGAAAGGATACGGAGAAGCCACCCGCGGGGAGCGCAGCGGCGCCCCGGGACGCGGCGCCCTCCCCGCGCGGCCGCCTCGGCTCGGGCTCCGCCTGGGAGCCGTCGGCCGGCGATGGCCCTGGATTGTCTGCTGCTGCTCCTCCTGGCATCCGCAGTGGCCGCGATGGAAGGTAACGTACCCTGCGCGGAACAAGTTGGCGGCGAGCTCCTGGATCCCTGGGGCTTCTCCGGCGGCTTCGCGTCGCCCACATCCCGCGACCCGAGGGCAACAATGTCTGGGAGGCTCCGCCACTGCCGAGCGCGAGGCTGAGGCGGCCCCCACCGGCGCGCCCTCGGCTGACTCGTCCCCCCGCAGCTGCTTGCCGGAGCCCCCTGACTCCCGCGCCCCAGCGCTCCCTGGCCGAGCGCGTCTCCCGCAGCCCCGGCCCCAGAGCGCCGAGCCGGCTGCATTGCAGTGCAGGCTCCTCCGCTCCGGGCCGAGCTGGGTGCTCGGGGAGCGCGGGCGCCCGAGGCCGCCCGGCTCCTGGAGCGCGGATGTCTGACCGCTCCCTCCCTATCCCGGGCACGGAAGCGCGAGGGCGGCCGCGCGCCGCCTCTCCTGTTCCCCAGCCCCGGGTCCGCGGGCGTCAGAACTCTGGGCTCGGCGGGCGGCGCAGCGCGCGGCGGCTGGAGAGCTCTGCCCCAGTGCCCTGCAAGCAGCCGCCGTAGGAGAGGCGCCGAGTTTCTAAGCCATGCCCTTGGGCATGACAGCGTGGTGGGCTGGGCAGGTGGGGGCTGCACCTCTCCCTCGTCAGTCAGGACGAGGTGGACACCTGCGTCGCCTTTTGAGTCTAGGACCGGGGCGGGCTGGGTGGTCGGTCCTGCTCAACTCGCCCGGCGTCTCTCCACCCCTGGAAGGGAGACTCTGCGGCGGGGGCCGACAGGCATTGACAGTTCCCCTGCTCCTAGAGCTCTGGCGGTGCCGCCAGTGGTGACCGGAAAAGAGCTCCCGGCGGGCACCGAGCCTGGCGCAGCGGGGAGCCCCGGCGCTCCGTGGCGCTCGCGAATCCCTGTGGGAAATCCCTGCCCCGCTCCGCGCCTCCCGCCCCCTCTGCCCGCCCCCAGTTCCTCTCGGTTGAGCGGTGGCGGCGGCCCGCCTGGGAACACAGCTCGGCCCAGAACGGAGTTGGAGTTGCCAGGCTGGAAGCAACTCTTGGGGGCGATGCGCCGCCGCAGCTCTGCTGCCCGGCCCGCTTCCCCAAGTCCGGCGCGGCGTGCAACTCCGCTGGGGACACCGCCCCCAAGGGGCACAGCTCGGCCGCCTGCGCGGCGCTCCGAGCTGGGAGCTCGCAGTGTTGGCTGAATCGGTTCCTCGCCAAACTGCTACCGGTTGCCCAGCGGAAACTGCCTCCAAATACTGGGGTTCAGCACCCCTGACCCCTCCAGAAAACGCGGCCCTCGTCTGAGCGAAACTGGGGCATCCGTGGCCCCAGGCGGGGCTAAGATCCCTCGCCTTTGGGTAAGATCACCACATCCCGCCTGGGTGCTGGTGGTGGCGCGGGGGTGCGGCGATTAATGCCTAGAAAGCTGTGGCTGGCTTTCGGAAGGAGTCTTTCTGTCTGAGCTCCGCCTCTCGCTGCCCTTTCAGGCTGCTGGTCTTTGTGCGGAAGGGGTTTTGGGGGGCGTGCAAGGGACTAGATAGAGCGCGGTTTCAGCACCCCGGAGCAGGGATGTGTGGGGTTTGACTCATTGAGGGGCAAGAGTGGGAGCGGTTGAAATAGAAAGGATGTGCACGGGATGTACACCCCCAAACCCCCCAGGACAGCCTGGGTGAAGGAGCATTTGCAAAGGCGATAGAATCAAGACGAGACTTTCCAGCACTGGGGTGCTAGTCACTTCCTCTACCCTTTGTGTCCCCTCTAAGCGTCAGGGGCTGAGCCTCAGGGAGCAGATAGGTGTTCAGTCTGGGAGTGTGATCTTTTGAGTTTTCCATGGATGAGGGGGCCACATATTAAGCAAGCAGAATTATTTGGAGAGTCAAATATGTGGGATACACCCGGGTGTCTAGATGCCTGCTCCGCAGTTTCCTCCCTAGACCCCTGCTTATCTTATCAGAGCTCTCTGTCCCCGGGGCGCCTGTGTGGGTGCCCAGATCTGTGTATAGGTCCTTCACCCAGGTCATCTGAAGCTGCCAGTGTGGGAACTGTGGCTTTCCTCTGCTTCCAGCCCTTGGAAACTTTGCCAGTGGCCTGGCAGGAAGGAACCTGACTCTGGGCTGGAAATCGCTCCTGTAAGGGTTAATAGAAATGCCACGTTCAGCAGAATATTAAAGCAGCCCCCGTTGTCCCTGCTCAGTGCGCAGGGATAGTACACACCATTCACTCCTTCCTCTCCTCCAGTGAACACAGGCAGGTTCATTTTCTACTCTCCACGCACACAGAGCCTCCTTCCCGCCTGCCTGGCTGCGCTGGGGCCAGCGTCATTCTGTTTGTGATGAGTGGGGAATAATTATCAGAAAAGTGGATCAATGAGCTGCCTGCAGAGATGGCACCTCCCTCCCAAAGTCGGCTGTGTCAAGGGGTGCTTCTCCTTGCTGGTTAGGCACTTATGCGTCTCTCTCTTCTTTCTCCAGAGGAGGGGCCTCTGTTGTAATATTAGTGGGGGTCTTATCACCTGGGGAAAGCAGCCCAAGACCAGGCAGGACTTCAGCCAGGCTGGGAAAATGACAGCCATGAGATGTGGCCAGCTGCAGGCAGGGCCTTATAAGACCTGCCTGTGTGGAAGGAAGCAGGGCAGGAGCTGGTTGACCTGGAGTGTGGAAAATCCACGCTGAAAGAGCATGCCTGTTCTCGCCTCTTGCCTCCCCTCCCCCCTTCCAGGCGCTCTGCTTGGTGGGGAGGGAGATGGCACCACAGGGAAAAGGCTCTCTGGGGCTTTTAAAGTCTGTATTCCAAGGGAGCAGGGCAGGTGTGAGAAAAGGACACTGACACCCTCTGACCCTCTGCACACAGAACCCCACAACTGCCTCTTCAACTCCACATCTTTTCACTCTGTGGGCTTGTTGAGAATAGGCTGTGGCCATCTACGGAGGGAAGGCAACTGCCAGCATTCTCCAAGCTGCCCTCTGACTTGTAGCCTTTGGAACAGGATCTGGAGACCTGGGCTTTTCTTGAGATGCTTCTGTAGCAGCTGTCAAGAGCCATCTCGCCCTCCGAGAGGGGCAGACTGGGACTTAATATCTTGCCTCTTCTGGGAGCCAGCAATCCGAATTACTGCCGGCTCTTGGCTCTTAGCATCCTCCAGCCTCACCCCTTTGGTGTCTGAGAATGCGGCATATACCTGCGGGGGGCCTCAGTCCTGGGACTCTGGCTGACTAGAGCCCTCCCTGGAGATCTGCTCTTTGGTGTGGAATGGAGTGACGTTTTTGGCCTTGGCACCCTAAATGTGCACATGTGTTTGATTTAGTGGTAGATTCCTCATGTCTTAACAAATTGGTTTTCCATAGGAATTGCTGATGCATGAATGCCTGCCTGAGTTGCTGTACACCTTTGTGGCATACCTCACCTTATAATTCAATGGCATGCTATTGTCACGTCTGCATTACAGGCCCATGGTGGAAACCTCCTATCCTCAACCCACAGGTTTGCAACAGGCCAGACAGTGCCTGGCTGTCCGTATTTTCTGTTCATATTTGTTTGCTGCACATACATCTATTTTGGGTGTCCCTGAGTGTGTGCATGAGCCTCCAAGCAGTAGCAGGCGCCAAAGATTTAAAAAAAATGTCTGGGAGAGAAAAGTGAATATAAGAAAATTCTATCCACTAGCTGATTGTATTTTCTGTGCTTCATTGTGAAAAGGTGGCTATTACTCAGTGTTTGTGGAGGGACCCCTGCAAGCCAGTGAGTGGAATGCCAGTGAGGCAGGGGCAACACTGTGCTGGACAATTGCTTGAAAGAAGATTTAGCTACGTAAACAGCTGCAAAGGTTGGGCCGCGCCCTGGCCTGCACCCTCTGGGTTGGCAGAGATGAACTGCCGGCAGTAGTGATGCCCAGGGGGGATGGCCTGCTAGGACACACAGGATCCTGCCCCAACCCCTCCTGCCTTTGGTTGACCTGTGCAGACCCAGACTCAGATATCAGCACCCCTACCTTGCCCCTCACAAGGGTGAGTCCCAATTACCAAGATATATTTTGGAAAAAGACAGAGGCATTATATGACACTGTATTAAATTGTTGCCATTGAGAAACTATCTTTGATAAAGCAAATTAGACCCAAGAAGAGTGGTGTCGGGGGACCACACAGCACTGTCTCTGGTTCTAGCATGTGAGCCCCCATCTAGTGGAACTTCTTGATTCTCTAGTTGGATTGACTGAGTTTCTCGAGCTTGGGGCAGTGGAAGGAGTTGTAGGATCAGTACCAGGGTCTGGCCATGTGGATGGTGCTGGAATGAATGTGGGTGGAGATAGAGAGCTCTAATAGCCATATGGGCCACCTGACTTTGTCACCTCCCTACTCTCTCTCTCGGGAAAATCACCGGTGCCCTGGCCATAGTGACCTCCTTTGTGCAGTGGGCCATGATGCTTATCCTTGGATTTGGGACAAGTAACAAATATTATGAGGATATACTTGTACTAGTTTAAAAGTAAAGATGCCATTAACATCAAAGATACATTCATATTATTAAATTTGAAAAGTCCTCTACAGCTAATCTCTGAGAATTCTTGGTAACACTAAGATTCAGGAGCAGAGAGTTCTTCCAGCTTGAGCAAAGGGTGGAGGTGATTTTGACAGATCCTCATGACTCCTAGGCAATTTGCTGTGGATTCCGGGAATCTAACCTCAGAGTTCATCCTGCCTGGTTGGGCCCTGAAAATTTGCATTCTGGCCTCCCAGAAGATCCTGATGCAGGTGCTTCCTGCAAGCTTGGGGAAATGGTTCTAATCTGGGGCTGGTCTCTTTCCACTTTACAGTTACTGAGTCAGAATGGCCTGGGTCCCTGCATTGTGGAGCAAGGACTTCAGAGATTCAGAGGCAGGCGTCAACATATTTGTGGACTGCTGCTATTAACACTTAACACTACATGCTGTCTTAGGTGCTTCACATAAAGTAAATCACTTAATTCCTGTAACCTTGTCAGTTAGGTACTGTGTTTTATCAGTGAGCCTTTCCTAGTTTTTTTTTTTTTTTTTTAAAACTCTACAATCTGTTATTTTATTTTTTATTATTTTTTGATATAGAGGCATGTTTTATTTATTTGTTTGTTTGTTTGTTTATACATGCACTGGGTACAGTAAGAAGCTCAGGAGGGTGAGAGAATTCACCAGAGCCAGAGCAGGGAGCAGAGCAGGCAGAAGGACCGAAGTACACTGCTGAGGGGAGCAGCGGGCGGCAGGAGAGGTCTGCGCGCCATGTGGGACCCTCCTCCGGTGGCCGGGGAGCAGCCGGGGATCGAACTGGCGTCGCAGAGGCCACGGGCAGCTTCGCAACCTAGCGCTCAACCGCTGCGCCACCGGGGAGGCCCAGCCTTTCCTAGTTTTCAGGTGAGAAAACTGAGATAGAGAGGAGCTAAGTGGCTTGATAAGGTTATACAGGCAGCAAGTGGCCTGCACTTGAGCCAGGGCAGTCAGTTGTGGAGTCCGTGTTCATAAACATTCTGTTTTACTGCATCCCTTTTGTAGGCTTTGTATAAGGCAGGGTTCTTACCAGCCTAAATCATGGGCAGGAAGATTCTGGTGCTGACTCCACCACTGACCATGGTGTACCCGTCTGATGACTGGGCACTCCAAGTCTCCATGGTTGTGGGAGAAGAGAGGAGGGAAGTGTTTGGGTGATACCAACACTTTGACTCACACCAGTTTACATGTGGCTTCCTGTCCTTCCTCCCTGCTCCCACCCTTATCCGTCCCCCCAACATGTCCTTTGCATGGCTGCTGCTAAGGACTAGAAGCATCTTTGCTCCTCCCCCTGCCTCCCAGCTCTCCCAAGGAAGAAATGACCACAGACCAGTGTCCCCAAAGGAAATGGGCCTGGGTATCCTAATGCATCTGGGGGCAGTGGAGGGGGCACACAGAACCCTTCCTTGTCCCCCCAGCCCTGACCAGCTCAAGCAATCTTTCTACTTGGATTCCAGGAGTCTGCTTCCTTGGAAGACCTCCTTTATGCCTTCCTCTTCTGCGCTAGCCAGTAGCTAGTGCAGTAGATTAAACAGCCTGAATATTTCTATTAGATTTTCATATCTCCAAAGGTGGTGGAGAAACAGAGCTTTGGATGCCTGCCCTTCTGAGGAAATTACTATAATAATAAAGTAATGCCCTGGGAGAGATTTCATATTTAAGAGCAAAATTTTGCATGAGCCATTCCTTAGCTCCTGCAGATTCCATTTCAATTGCAGCGATGGTGGAGGCCCTGGGTCAGAGGAGGGTTTGACTGCGTTGAGAGGGGCCACTGAGTGGATGGGTCAGGGTCACCAGCTCCATCAAAGAACCTTGAGACCTGGTGCTTAAAGCAGCTCACTGGCTTTTGTGACCACTTCTCTAGAAGTTGGAAAAATGGGAACACACTTTCCAGGGACACTCGGCTGGCAGGGTTGCTTCTTCTTGGCTCATGGAGGACTGCTTTCCTTCTGACCTCAGACACCCCGATGCATGATTGGTTCCCTCACCAGAATCTTCCTGTGTCTCGGCTTCCTCATTGTTTACTCAGACTAGGGGAGGGGTCCTTTGCTGGAAAGGGTAGTAGGGGTTTGGGTGGGGACAAACCTTAGGGTCAAAACAGTGGCAGAAGTAGACGGGCTGTGCAATAGTAGATAAAATTCAATCTGGGCATGGTGACCCCCTGGATAATTGTGGGATATGGATCCTCTTAGGCTCATAAAGGTTCTGTAGGGGGCAACTCAGGACACAAGGTAGCTGAGATCAGTGAGGGTGAGCTTGGTCAGCATCGAGAAGTGTCTCAGCCTCAGGCCCTTCCCAAGACCTAGCTCTCTGACATCCTCCTGACCAGCAGCAGGTCCAGACCTGGGCAGGTGGTGTAGACAGTATTGGGACCATATCTCCACCAGTCTTTGGGGAAATCTTATGGCAAGTGCCTCAGTGCAACTGACAGTATGTGTCCCTCTAGCTAATTTGTGAATGAGAATGTACAGTGTCACCAGCAGACTCACCTGGTGAATCATATCCTCCTGCTCACTGGCTTCCAACAAACACAGAGCGTTACTGGGCTTTGCGGGGAGAATGTCCAGAGCTGACGACTTATGGGACCTTCACTGCACTCTACTGGCCCTGCTATGGCTCAGGCTTCAGTCCAACCCCTTTGCTAAAAGGGAAAAAAGGTGATAATGAAGAAGGCCCTGCCCCCTTCTCCCTTTCTGTCACCTGTACAGATGTTTCTCCAGGTTAGGTGAAATCCCGGTACCTGCAGACAGTACCATTAGCAGCTCCTTAAGGAGGCCACTCTGTCCCCACATAGAAAGTTCCCCCAGAGTTCTCTAGCAGAACTGGGCCAACATGGAAACACATAGGAAATTTCCGGAGAATTACCAGGACTCATTTCTGTCCACAGATTGCACCTGAGGCCCTGCATCTCTCCTCTCTTCCCTCCTGCTTCCTGGCAGCAAGTGACAAAATGACTGATTTGAATTTAACCTTCTTGCTCTACTTCTCCACCCCCCAGCAGAGGTGATAATGAGCAGAGAAATGGGCAGAGGCAGGTGGTCAGGAGGGGAGGAGACAAGCAGAGCAAGCAAGAGGCCCCAGGCTGTAGCTTACCTGCACTAGTTTCTGAGGTCACTGAGACTGAGTCTGGGATCCTTTAAGCTCCAGGGAGCTGACCCCTGTCAGCTGTGTCTCTGACAAGTTTTTGGGAAAGGAAGAGACTTTCCAGAAATCCTATAGCCTGGCAGTGCTAGAGTCAAGAATAGACTAAGCTCCCTCCCATATCCACTGAGCATTTACTAGGTACTGGTCCCTTTATTTGTTTTAATGTCCAAGCATTTGTCCTCCCATTTTACCGGTGGAGGATTTGATGATTTGAGAGGGCAAGTTACTGACTGAACAGCTAAGATTCAAATCTTAGTTTTGATGGGTTAAAGTTGGATAAACTCCCTAGGTCTCTGCCTCCCATTTGAGTGCCTTTTCCATTTAACATTATCCTGGAATTAGGTAAGGGAACACTTAGTGAGCACCAGTTCTGTAGTCACTGCCTTACCAGGGGCTGTTGACAGTACTAGGCAGTGGTCTCCAGGCTCAAGTCCCCAGGGCCAGGCTCCCCTCTGCTCTCTAGAACTGCCCTACCTGTACCCCCAACTGGAAGAAAACCTCTATCTTTCTCCCTTTGCATTGTCCTGTACGCACTTTGCTTTTTCCATGTGCCGCACACATCAGACCCCCTCTGAGGTCATTATTGATTTTCTTTTTGCTCCATGTGCGTGGAGCTCTTGTCTTTGATGAGTTGGTTGTTTGGATGGTTGTGGTTTGGCATCTGTCTCTGACACTAGTGGTGGGGGTGTCTGTGGGGTGCAGTGTTGCTGTGCAGGATTCTGCAAGCCCACCTTCAAGAGGAGAAGTCACTTTTGGGGACCTCCCTGAGCCTGCCTGGGACTGTGTTGCTTCCACCCATCTGCAGGTACAGACAACACCATGTCAGGAGGATTTAGCATCGGATTTGAGTCTGGGAGGACGTCTGGGAGGATGGGGAAGAGAGAACCCCTCTGTATCCTAGTCTCACTGGACAGTGGCCAGGCCCCTGAGCCCATGACCATAGAAAGGGCTGAACAGGAGAGCTGGAATAATTACATGCAGCTTCACTGACAGTGGTCGCAGAGAAAATGCCTTATCTGTGAGAGGCAGCTGGGCCCTGCAGTTAATTGTTCTGTTGTTTTCCTCTTGCTATTTTTCCAGCATATCAAGGTAGGGACCTTTGCCCTTGGCTTTTTCACTGATGCTGAGGTTGGAGCTAGGTAGCAAGCTTGGGGTGGGGGTGGGGACAGAGAGGAGGAGCCTTACTGGGAGAGCAGAGGGGAGTCCAGCCAGCCATGCACTCGGACCTGTGCTCATTCAGCCAAGTGGTCTGCATAGTGGAGCACATGGCCTAAGGTTTGGGGAAGAAAATGGGTCTTGGTATCATCATCACATAATCTGCAGAGTTGTGAGTAGGTGCCCAGAGGTCTGTGGAGGGCACTGGTCAGACCATGCTTTGGGTTCAGACCATACCTGGGTATTTGGGTTTGCCCTGGGCACCATGTGCATGCATCTCTTCTAGCTCTCCAGAACCTCTGGGACCCATGCAAGGCCCTTTACAATCTGGGTCTTTTTGCTTTCCACTTCCTGCCCAGCTGCGCCTCCTGGTACTCCTTCTTTCTCCACTCTGCATAGACACAGAGGCACACTGTATAGGTACATGCACCATGACTGTCCCCTTTTCTTTTCCCCCATATGTTCAGGGTCCCCAAATTTATCTTTTGCTGCTGTTCCTTCTGGGTCTACCGCTGCTTGCTCTTATTGTGTTGCCAAGCTTTCTTTGACTAACCCTCAGTTAATCTTTAGAATGTGCCACAATGTCCACCTCCTCCTGGAAGTCTTCTTCTCAGTCCAGGTCATTCTAGGTGGCCCTCTGGGCTCCACCCACCACTGCCACTTTTGTCTCCCTTTGTGGAAGTTCAGTCCACACTGATGTGTGGCTGAGTGTTGACTTTGCTGGGTATCCCATATCCCTGTGAGCCCTTGAAGGATGGGGTTCAGTCTTAATTGTCAAGGTATCCCCAGCATGTGGCACATCACCTGGTTGGTATCAATAGGTGTGTGTTGAACTAATGAATAAAAAGAAAGAAAAGATCAACCAAACACTTAAAAACTTGAAGTGATTTGTGACATGGGAGTTTAAACATGTCTGCAAATTTTTGATAATCTTCTCATCAAAATGTGGATCCTAATTCCTCTGCCCTTGCATGTTGGCTGGTCTTCTGAGTCACCCTAATGGATAAACTGTGGCAGTTATGATCCTGCACCACTTTGGAGGCGAGATCATAGCAGATGCTACAGCTGCTGCCTGACTCTGTGCTCGGATACTTGTCCTCGTGACCCAGCCGCTTTGTTGGGGAAACCCAGGTGATGTGAAGAGGTCCCAGCTCTCACACAGCTCACACCAGCATCCAATTCTAGATATCGAGTGAGCGAGTCTGCAGATGGAAGTGGGTTCATCTTTTGAGTCATCCCTGCTGACTCTGAGTGGGAAGAGAGGTTTTCCTCACCGAGCCCTGTTTAAATTGCAAATTATGAGCAAAATAAATGTTGCTTTTGTTTAAAAGAATTAAGTTGGGTTTTTTTCTGTTATGCAATGTTTGAGAAGTAAAATATCCCAGGAGAAGTTAGAGAGGAAAATGGCTTAGAGAAACTGGAGAGGGCTCAGGGGAAGGCTGAGGAGGCAGAGGCGGCATAGCAGCTCATTCATTTCACAGTTAAGAAATATATATATTAACCTCCTATGATGTGTCAGGAAATGCCCCAACCCTTGGGAACGTCTTAGAGGGCAGACAGTCATTAAGACTTCAATCTAAGATTCCTTATGAGACGTCCCAGCAAAGTAGGTTGTAAGAAAGTATATGGTTATATTTTGTTCTTATTGTGCTCATGAAAAGAAAGTGGTTCAAGTTTATCAGAACTATTAATTTGTAACTTGTAACTTGTATTCAGTAGAATTGGAGAAAAAAATGTTTCAATAAAATATATTTTATTTTTAAAAAGATTTATTTATTTATTTATACAAGCACTGGGTACAGTCAGAAGGGAGGGAGGGTGAGAGAATTCACCAGAGCCAGAGCAGGGAGCAGAGCAGGCAGAAGGACCAAAGCATACTGCTGAGGGGAGCAGCGGGTGGCAGGAGAGGTCTGCGCGCCATGCGGGACCCTCCTCCGGTGGCCGGGGAGCAGCCTGGGATCGAACTGGCGCCGCAGAGGCTGCGGGCAGCTTCGCATCCCAGCTCTCAACCGCTGCGCCACCAGGAGGCCCAAAATATATTTTATTAAACATCAAAAAAGGAAAACAAAGTATAATACACTTTCAGGAAAGTATTGTAAACAGAGTAAACAGTGATATGATTAAGGGTGAAGGTGCAATTTGAGTAACTTAAAGCTTTAGAAGGGTAGAGAGAGCGCGGAAGGGAAGAGCCTCTCTGTGGATACTTAAAGGACAATCTTGCCCAAGAGGCTTAACTTAACTCTGGATGGGAGATAGATTTGGGCTGGATTACAAAATCCTTTTCCACTAAACTGAACCAGGGTAGAATAAACTGCTTTTAAGGGATGATACACCCATCCCATGCTATCCAAGGGATGGGTGAGCCACTCCCAGACTTGAGAGCCCAAATTCTACAAGTGGTAATGAACAGTGGAGCAGAGAGCAGAAATGACTGCTTAGAAGCCATTCGTTTCATTACTGCTCATAGAGAACACATTTATTGAGCATCTACATGAGAATATTTGTATTGGAAACTGGATACATGAAGGTAAAGGAGACACAGTCTTTCCTTCAAGGAACTCACTGATCATCAGACTGGTGGGGGAGACAGCCATGCAAACCGCAAGCTGTAGTAGGGGGTTGAATGGAGTTTGATAGAGATAGTGTAATAGTTACACAGCAGCGCTAAAATCAACTAAACGAGAGGGTCATACTTCCAATGGAAATATTTGAGAAAGGCAGTGTGTGTGTGTTGTGCGTGTGTGTGTAAGAGAGCAGATAGAGTGTCAGAGACAGATAGGATGGGTAGAAGTCTATCAAAGGTGGGAGTAGACAGGAATGAGAAACAAGCCCGATGGTCCTTTTTTTTTTTCTCTGCCTCATGAATATAGACACCCAGAGTTCTCCATCAAGCCATATCTTGCTTGCAGAGACACCGTGCAACTTGAGCTGGAGGAAAGCAAAGGTTATTGGCACCTGTTAAGCCTGGACACCAGTTGGGAAACCAATGTTGTCATAGTCTCTCTTTTATCATTCCTTAGTTTTGTGTTTGTGTCAAGCAAGGTCCTGGCAGAAAACAGATGGCACTTCTTTCCTGATAAGAATATAAGATATATTCCTGAGCATCATGATCTAACTCAAAGTGATGAATAGGCATATAGTAGAGGTGTTTGGTTTAAGGCAAAGTGATTTTAAGACAAGGGTATCTCAACTAGAATTTGAAGGAAGCAAGATGAAAAAACAATGAGTGAGAAGCTCTACTTATTCCTTTCTGGTTTCCAGCAGATACCAGAACATCTAAGCTTAATCGGTGCATTTACATTGGATGTCCAGGGGAGAGCAAGAATGTAAGAATTGCCAGCTCATATGCAGAATGAGATGGTTCATTTCCTCCCCATTATCGATCATGGTTTAGTCTCATCTGGAATTTCCATTTTGCATCAGTAGAACATTGTTCAAAGTTTTGGGTCTACTTTTTGTGTAGGTTTTGAGAGTTGTATAACATGGCAGACCTTCAAAGTCCCCTGTAGACTCGTCCCTTCACAGCTTAGATGTCTCTCATTTGAGAGTAAGGCATCTAAAATCTGCTTAGAGTTCATCAGAGGGAGGCTCCATTTGCCCTTCTACTTCCCCGCTCTTGGATCCAACTTTCCTCTACTCCCAGCCAAGCAGAAAAAGAACAGTTTTATTTTTTTTTTTTAACACAGTAGCACAATGCCGCTGCTCTGCATGAAAACCCATGGTTTTCTTTTTCCAATCAGAAGAAAGTAATTTTCCTTTCACTCACCTGACTAACTTGTTCAGAACATCTCCTCCCCACCCTTTTCTGATATCTTGCTGCTAAGTATTTGCCAATTCATTTGCATCTCAATGGTTCCTTAGCAACTATCATACCCTCAGGATTAGGTACAAAGCTGCTCTCTGACACAGACAGCCAGGGCAACATCACCCTCTTTTACGGGTGCCTGAGTTACCCAACCAAGCCCTGCTCAGACACGAAGCCGGCTACTCATGTCATGTGGGCTCCGAATTACAGTGCAATTCCTGCCCACCCCAGCTGAGGATACAGACTTCTAAATGCCCCTTGCACGAAATGTGCTGTAACCCATTGCTTCCTGAGCACTGTCCTCTGGTACAGGTGTTCAGAGAGAGAATCCCAGATCTCAGCATTGGAGGAGAGTCCTGTCTTCAGACAGGTGGTAAATTAAGTCCATTTTATGGATTTGGCAGCTGAGGCTGAGAGAGGCTAAATGACTGCCTTCAGGTGGGGCAGGAAGCTGGAACTTGCCAAGGAGAGATGGCGCTCAGGGTGCGGCTGCCCCAGCCCATGCTCCAGTCTCACATGCTGTGGAATCCTGAAATGAAATGTCAACTATTGTTCCCTTTTAGAATAAATTTAAAGAAAGCTTCTTTTATTAACATAGATATGTCACTCTGATACTCATCAGAGGTAGTAGGAGATTTCACTTCCTACCTAGACAGAGAGAGTAATTGCCAAATGGGTGTGCCAGTTATGAATATCACCTGTTTTTTCTGCCTTGACAGTTGATAGCCTTTCTATGCTTGGCTCATAGCTGTGGGGAGCACAGGAGGAACCAAGGGGACGTCCAGTGTGTGCATGTCTGTGTCTGTGCTTGAGTGTGCGTTTATGCAGATGATGTGGATAGACAGTGGCACTGGACCATTTAGCCAACTAGACTATTCTGCCCTGAGTAGGTGGTGCAGCTTCTGTAACAACACCAGTCCTCACCATCAGGGCTCACTGGCATGGAACCGCTTGGCAAACGGAAGACGCTATTCAGAAAAGGACAATAAGAACAAAGCTCATTCTACAGTAGGGCTGACCTTTGCGACTCCCGCTTCACATTGTTATTAAATATCTGGAAAAGACTGAAAGAACAATTATAGTATTGTCATAATGTATAAGTGCACAGAGCAAGCTGTTCCCAAGGACGCTCTGGCTCGGTTGAGCTTGATGAAGCCGGGACTCCGCCACAGTGCTGGATTTCTTCTCATCTGGAAGTTGTCTTCATTTACTTTACACCAGCAGAAAACCACCGAAGTGCTGCCACCGTGGGCTCCAGAAGGCTAAGAGGACGGCAGAGAAGAGTGGAAGTCCTTGGATTCTTACTCTTCTCCCTGCCAGCCTCTCTGTGGAGTCCTGGTTGTAGCCCACTTGCTGGTCTGGGCTTAGCAGGTGCTGCCCTGGTGGGCACGCCAGTGAGGGTTTGCTGAGTTGGTTGAAAGGAAGGAGAGTGATGGGTTTCCAGGAAGGGGGTCCCATAAAGAAGGATCGCAGGGGCCTGGATGGCCGTTCCCCACTTCATAATTCTCCCCGCCAACTGTGCCACCCTGCTATGCCGAGTCAGGGACCCTCTGCATGGGTACGCCTGCCAGGTGGGAATTCCACACTTGGGCCTGGGGGCTGGCTCTGTGGTGTCCCGACACTCTGTCATCGAGTTCTATAGTTAATCCTGTGCTTCTCAACCATGTTCTCATTCTTGTTCTGCTAAGGAGCCCTTTTTGGAGACTGCTCCAAGCAGCCCTAGCCTGAGAAATGGTGCCGCAGACATGCTGTGCATCTGTTCACGTACTGAGGCTTAGGGAGAGGCCACAGACCATTGTAAGATTTTTCATTCCTTTCCTCCCCTAAGAATCAGTGTTTACTCCCGTTCAGAAGGCACGATCTGAAGGCCATCTGCCCAGCAGCGTCATAGCCAGCCTTTCGCTGTTCCGGAGCTCAGGCTCCACACCATCTATATTTTAAACCTTTTTTATTTTTGTAACATTGTTGTTCATTTTTGTACAATATTTGATATCTTCCCTCAGGTGTAGTCCCCATAAATCTCCCATCACCACAGCGCCTGTGAACCGTCACCATAGTCCCTTGCGCTCTTCCACCCCTGTTCTGTCCCCTCTCCTCCCCTTCCCTGCTGTATGTCTCAGATCTATGGCTCGCCTGCAGCTTTTGTCTTTTGGACCCCTATTTTTCCATGAAACTTTGACCCAGTTCAAGTGGCACTGATCTGCTGGGAAGGATGTCCACCTTGGCTGGTCTAGGAGGTCTCCCACTGGCCATTGGTTATCGAGTCCTAGCCAGTTTAAAGCACAAAGGTACCTAGAGCCTGGGGCATGGTGATTTGCCAGGAGAAGTACAGGTATTTCCATGACTATGACTATGGCAGCCTGTGCTTACTGGATGTCAGCCCTGAGTTCACTGGATTTGAATATAGTTCCTTGAATCTGGAACCATTTCTTGAATAAGTTTTCTTGAGGCATAATTTATATACACTAAAATCCACCAGCTTTAAGTGTACAATTCCATGAGGTTTTTTTTTTTTTTTCCTGCTGCCATACACACATGATGGAGAATATTTTTATCACCCTCGTTTTCCTTCAGTGTCATTCCTGTCCCTCTACTCCTGCTGGCTACACCTCTGGTGACTGCCGATCTGAATTTGGCTCTACAGTTTTGCCATTTCTAAAAGTTCATCTAAATGGAATAATAGAACAGGTAGTCCTTTGTTTGGCTTCTTTCACTGAGCACAATGCATGCGAGACTCATCCAACTCAGCCATGTTGTTGCCTTTCTCAGTGGGTGCCTCCTTTGTATTGCTGAGTAGTATTCCATTGCCTAGCTATGTCACAGTTGGTTTAGCCATTCAACTGTTGGTAGACATTTTCTAGTTTCTAGCTTTTGGCTTGTTTGAACAAAAAAAGCTACTGAGAATATCTGCGTATGTGTCTTTGTGTGGATACAAAATGAAAAGTAGATTTTCATTTCTCTTAGATAAGTACCTAAGAGTGTAGTTGCTGGAGAATTTGGAAAGTATACATTTGACTTTATGAGAGACTGCCAGTTTGTTTTCCAAAGCAGCGGTACCACCTGGCTGTCTTGCTTGCTGGCTCTGCATCCGAGTCCCTGTTGCGCCACATCCTCACCAGCAGTTGTCAGTCTTTTAAATTTGAACCTTCTGATGATATATAATGGCATCTTGTGGTTTCTATTTGCATTTCTCTAATGACTAATGATGTGCTTTTCATGTGCTTCTTAGTCATTTGTATATATTGTTTGATGAAATGGATGTTTGGATTTTTTGTCTATTTTTTGTTATTGTTGAGGGTCTTTTCTGAATCTGTTTTTGACATGGATGTTGTTTGGAGGTAGCAGAAGTCCCAGGGTCACTACAGCCTGACTGTTTAGATTACTATGTTATGTTGAGAAGACCATACATTGGTACTTGCTGCATTTTATTGCTGGAGCAGGGGTAGGGATAGGTCATAATCTTCTTGAAAATGTTTGTTGTCACTTATCCGGGAAGTAATGCATCCCCAAACAGGGGCAGGGCATTTGCTATGGGACTGTGAGAGCCTGTGCAGGAAACCATAATTCAAGTAATTAGAGATTGTGTTACCCTGTGTTTAGTTTCCATGTGCCCTGAACCCCTGCCCACCATTGCAGGGGGACCTGGGTCACCATGGTGGTGGCAGTAGCAATCCCCAAGTGTAGTGCTTCCTCAGGGTGCACTTATTACAGGTATCTCTGGATTTCTTGATTTTCTTTTTATGGAGAAATTTACAGTTCCCCTTTGCAAAATGACTTATGAAGGGTAGTTGGAAAATGCACAGGGAAACCTGTATTTCCAGGGCTGGACCCATTCACGAAGGTGTTGGGTGCCCCCAGTTGCTCATCATCTTTCTAGGGGCAGCTTTGACTCCTAAGTGGCTTCCCAGCTCTCTTGTTTGTGCTACATTCAAGGCTTGGAAGACAACTTTGGCTCATATCTGAGCTTTAGATGACAGACTCAGCATTCCATAGGCATTTCAGCATGAGGGAGGATGTGGGTGCTTCAGCCATGTTTGCTGTTATTTGCATGATGATGATCAGTGATCACTATAATCATGGGGGAGGTGACACATGACAAGTTTGCGGAGGCCTGCCATGGTGCCATCAAGAATTGGTGTGCTCCACTGGGTCCCATGTCACTCCTCACAAGCACCTCTTATATTCCTGAGCAAAGATTCTGCATCACTTTTTGCTATGGATTCTGCTCCCAGAATCCAGCCAGAGCCTGCATGGCATAGGCACTTGATGATGGAGGCATGGGTGGATGGGTTGATGGAAGGGCTGGCTGTCCAAGGTCCTGGCAGAAAGCCAGGGACTCAGTAAATAAAAACAGTGGCAATTTAGGAAGTGTAGAAGATCTGACTGTGGAGGCAAAACTGGGCGACGTGTGCTGGGCGGGAGAAATCTAAGATGGTTCAGACAAGGACTACCGAAGGATCTGCTTAAAGGGAATCTTAGGAATAAACTTAGCCCTGAACACGTGCAAATGGTGAATGGTGGGGGTGCATCGCAAAGGAGAAATCGTGGAAGTAGAGCAATAGTGCTGAGGGATCAACAATTCCATACAGTCAAGTGAGTGCTCAGTGGTCAGTACTGTAGTAGTGCAGCCAGATGGTCAGTACGGTAGTAGGTCAGAGGCTAAAGAGATTGGAGTGGCTAGGTAACCAGGCTGACTTCCTGGAGGAGGAAGTACACCTCTTGAAGGAGAGAGAGAGTTCCTACTGGTAGAGGAGGCAGAGCATGGGCATAAGATTCCCTTCCAGATATACTTGCCCTGTCTTAGGCCAAAATTATCTGGGATGGATATCCTGCAGAAAAATCTGTTTCGGGGCCTCCCTGGTGGTGCAGCGGGTTAAGCACCATGCTGTGAAGCTGTCTGCAGCTTCTGCAGTGTGGGTTTGATTCCCGGCCAGCCAGGGAGCTATCCACATGGCGCAGCAGACCTCTCCTGTCTCGCCTGCTGCTCCCCTCAGCAATGTCTTTGGTCCGTCCGCCTGTTCTGCTCCCCACTCTGTCACTGGTGAATTCTTTCACCCTCCCATGCCCCTGACCTGTACCCCAGTTCTTGTATAAATAAACAAAATCTTAAAAAAAAGAAAAATCTGATTCTGTGATATGTGTTCCTCTGTCTTGGATTTGCTGGCTCCAGAAAGCCCTAGAGGTATTCCTGCTCAGCATCATTGTCCTGTGCTGAGTAGCAGAGAGACATTGCCAGGTAGGGCTCACCTAGAGGAAAGCAAGTGGCTTCCTGCAGTGGTGTAGAACAGCATTTGACTTCACCACACAGTGTGTGGTCAGTGAACTAGCACATGGGCCTTACCTGGGAGCTTATTGGAAATTCAGACTCTCAGACATTACCTTACAGGGACTCAGTTGGATTTGCCTTGGTCAAAAGTCTGTGGCTCTAGACTATATCAGGGAACTGGCTTCTTCACACAATTTAGCAAACTATTTTTATTGAGCTTTTTATTTTTATTTTTTAAAAAAGGAACCATTCCAGATTAAAGAAGACTAAAGAGACAGGAACAGTAAATATAACACACCACCTGTTACTACTTTCTGTATGGAAGACATTTGTCTTCAGTGATGGTATTTGACAAATGACACCTGATGATGAGCTCCCATAACTAAGGGGGAGGGTTTTAGTGGATAGAAGTATTATTGCAATGTTTAGTGTTCTGATCTGTTGTCCATACGGTCAAGCGAGAGAATGTCCTTGACTCTTCTGATAGTGGGATGGAGGGAAATTAGCAAACGAACAAATGGACAGATGTGTATGTATACTCTAATACATGCATATGTAATGCAAAATGTACAGGTGATATACTGCATATTGTTTTATGCCATGAAATATGAAAATGAAAAAGCAAATGTGGCAAAATATTAAAAATTGATGAAGGGCAAAGGGTAGAAGAATGTTCCCTGTTCCATTTGTGCAGCTTTGCAGTGTGATTGCTACTGCTTTAAAAAGAGCAAGTTCTTAAAAAGTATGTCTTGTTTAAAAGTTTGATGGATGTTCCGAGTTACCTTCCAAAAACACTGAGCCAATTTATATTCTTACAACATTTGAGAGGTTTGGTGCAGCTGTTTGATGTAGCTATTTTTATTCAGCTATTTTGATGCCAGGGACTTTTTGATGGGGTCATATATCAGTTTTGACCTGGGGACATTTTGTTTTTTCCAAATTTACTATGAATATTTCTAAAAGTGTGAAAAAGTCATATTACAGTAAACATCTATAGGTGACCACCCGGATTCACTGATTGTTAATATTTTACTATATATATTTATCAGTACACATTTTAGAGGGGGGGCTTGGGAATTGAGACTCAGCAAGATTAAAGAACTGCCAAAGATAAGAGAGGGGGCCAGACACCTGCTTCTTTGCATCTGGTCCTTCTCCTCTGCCTCCCAGATTTTCCCAAATTGCTTCCTGAACAGATAGGATTGATATATATTTTTTTCCCTGAAGCAGTTTACTAGAGTGCTGGAGTCAGAGAGACCTCAATTTAAATTACATCTCTGACCTTGGGCAAACTACTTAACCTCTACATGCCTCAATTTATTCATCTGATTAGTGGGGATGGTGCTTACCTGTTAGGATCATTGTGAAAGATAAATGAGAAAGCCTACTTAAGTTCGAGGTAGTCATTATTATTCTCATTTCTTCTTTATCTCTCTTTCCATTAAAACAGATCTTGAGGTCACATCCCCCAGGAGGACTGATCCCTAAGACTTTCCCCTTCCTCGCCCGTGTCTTTTCTGGTCCCTATGTTGCTGGGATGCTGTTCTGTCTTGTCTACTCCGATGGACTTGAAAGGCCACTGCTCCAAGAGTCTCTGAAAAGTTGATACTTAGCACATGTGCTGGGTTGTTCAGTTGCCTGACATCACACATCATGACCAGGAATGCCTGTGCTCAGACAGCAGGGCCTCCAGGATCAGCAACCCCCAGGTGACCAGGTCTGGTCAATTTCCCAGCATCCCCACATAGCAAGAAAGGAGTCTGTGACCCAGTGCTCCCTTCCTACCCACTGCTTGTGCAATGCTTTGTTCCAGAACTGAACTGTGCTCTGGAAATGCACACTGAGCTTCTTAGGATGACGGGTGCTATTGATTCCCATAGATGTGGTTCATTCCTTGGCCCAGGTCAGGCTGAGTGGTCATCCCCATAGGAGGGGATTGAGTCTCACATCTTATACCACAGCCCAGAGTGAGAAGGTGCAGTGACAGACAGACGGTCTCTCTCCTACTCCTAGCCAGAGGCATGGACACTCTCAAGCTCCCGTCTGGCTCCCACCCAATTTCTCCTCAAGCAGCGCTCCTGCTCTGAGTCCTGGGGACTTGACTCCCTTGACTCCCTAAACGTCATCTGGGGAGAAAGTGCATGGATGTGAAGGCAAAGCCTGGTTCAGGACATGCTCCCTGTGTGATCAGCTCACACCCTGGGGTGATTACAAGGCCCCCACCTGTAGCTTTCCCTTTCTCTGCTCCATCTTCCTTCGACCTGTCACTCCACGGGAAGGAAGCCTTGGCTAGCTCACAAAAAATGAGACTGGATGTCCCTGGCTCCCAGTTTAAGAGCCTGAGAGGCAGGCAGCTGGTGGAGTTGGGGAACTCCTTGGCTTGCAATGTGTGATCTGACCACAGTGTGTCCATGCGTCTGGGGATGGAAACATGGCCCCCTGAGAGCCTCTTTTCCCATAGGACTTTGTTTTAGGGTGAGCAGGTGATCTCATCAGAAGCTGAGGAGCAGAAAGGAACAGGTGGCGCTGGAAACCAGATGGGTGTGGGGGGTGAGGGCAATTTAATCTTGAGATGATGGGATGCTTCATGGCCAGCTGTCAAGTAGAGCTTTATAAGGATAGAAACAGGACTAAACATGGGGCACCAAATAGGACAATGCTTGGGTAGGTGAGATGTCTGCTGTGTGCCATGGTGTTCTGCTAACTGAATAATGAGAAGTGGAAGTTTGGAGGGTACCACACATCTCTGTCTTCTCATTTCCATAATAAATCGGGGTTCTCTGTTTGGTGTGTGTCTCCCTGTCTGCCTGTGCCTTGAGGCCTGAGAGCCTCCCATTTGTGCAGGGGTGACTGGCACAGGCCAGCAGGCAGGTTGCCCACTGCTGATGCCACTCCATGTCTCATTACAGGGGTGCTCTTTGTGCAGTTTCCGAGACCAGTTACCACCTTTAGGTGTGGGCTTTGCCTCTCTATCAAATGGGCTGAATAATACCCCCTCACAGGTGCTCAGTAGTGAGATAATACAGGTCCTGCGCCTGGGCCAGTGCTGGGTATTTAGCGGGCATTCAGTGTAGGCATCCTCTCTTCTTCCCAGTGTCTCTTCCTTCCCTTCTCCTTGGGGCTTCTGCTTAGAAGAGCTGAGTCTCCACTCTGCACCCCCTCCCTGCCTCCCACAGCTGCTCAGACCCTGCCCTCACAGCTTCTTCTCATGAAAGGGCTACAAGTGCCCCTCCTGCTGGCCTGCTTCCCTGTGACGGCTGCCCAGGAGCACCACTGCCCCCTTCTCTTGCCGGGCCTTGCCTCTTCCACCTTCTGCTCTGCTCTTTGCTGGGGTGGGCCCAGTTCAGAGGACAGATGGACACTTGTGGTGCCAAGTTCTGATTTGGCCAGTGTCAGCTAATCCCTGTCACGACTAACTCCGAATCTGTTATCCAGCCTGGTCAAAGTTTATTTCTTCCTCACATCACAGACTAGCGAGGTCAGTGGTGGCCTCTGTTCCACCCTGTCATTCAGGGACATGCTGATGGGGGAGAGGGTGCAAGGCCCTCCTGTGCCTCAGTGGAGGGGATACAGCACACCTTCTCACACATAGTCCCACCAATATGTGCCAAGAAATGGAGCAAGCCCCGGTCTGTGTGGAGGGTGCTGGTTTCCAGAGCAGGTGGCAGGATCTTGCTGTAACACCACCCCTGCTCTCCGGGCAGGGCGGAGGTGGGGGACTGGGTGGTGGGGGGCCAAGGTGGAGGCAGTTAGATGTCTGCCTATCCTACCCGGGGGAGGGCCATCCACCAGGAGGCCTCAGAACCTCCCTCTCGCCTTCCCTCCCTTCCTTCCTTCTCCCCAGCATTAACAGAGCGCCCCCCTTGGACCAGAAACTGGCCACCTTCATGAAGTAGAGGAAAAGAGACTTAGGGTAACTTTTCAGACACGGAGCCTGGGAGCTCTGAGCATAGGCAAAAAGTTCCCCAGATGACTCCATACAGAGGCAGTCACCAGGGTGACCAGGGCTGGAGCGCCTCTTCAGCAGCAGGTTGTCGGTGGTGGTTTTTATTTCCATGTGTTTGTCCAGCTGCCCGCAGTGCCTTCTCTATCCTGGGCACACCCCATGCCTCCTCTGCTCCGTCTCTTGCACCTGCTGTGCCTGCTGCTGGGTGAAAGGAACAAAAATCAGACAAACTTTAAAAGGGAGGGAGCATTTTAAAAATTGAGGGAACGTATTAGAAGTAACAACACAGAGAAATACAAAAGATAATAAAATAGTAAAACAGGAAGTTTAGTGAAAGTGAAAAAGGTTAGAGTATAGGTCAAAGACAGTGAGGAAAATACCTGTGAAAAAAGGATAAACCCAAGTGGACAAGATGAACTACGGATTCCAGAAAAATAAACTGCGCTGAGGCTGGATTGTATAGCAGGAAGACAAGATGTAGAAGAAAACAAACATTCCCAGCCCATAAGAAATGAGGGGAGCAGCCGGCTTTGTGATTGTTCCAGGCCCAGCCTGTCACTCTTTTTCTGGGAATTCTTGGGTGTGAAAGTTCTGATGTAAACAGAAATGCGCTTATCTTTCGGAGAAAGAGGTAGGAGAGGGGATTGTGCCAGTTGCGGGGGTCTGTTTCAGCTTGTGCTATTTGTCATGCCCCCTCTGAGTCTCCATTTTCTTCCTGTGTTTGGTACCATTGTGGGGGCAAGGAGGTTGGAAGGTCAGACTTGGGGGTTGCACACAAAGGGCAGAGTGACTCATCCTAGACAGTGTGAGCAGGAGAACATGAGTTCAGTGGGAGTAGAAGGTAGTGTTTCCCGGGGAAGGTGGGGGCTAGAGGTCTTGCCTAAAGCCTCCTGCTGTCTGGGAATGAGTGCAAGGAGCGCCTTGGCTGGCAGAGACACCTCCTTTCCCTCCAGCTGCCCTTCTGGGTCCCCCACCTTTAAGCCCTACAACTTCTGGGTCCCTAAGGGCCATGTCGCCACAGTCCAGGCTTCAAGCCTGGACCCCGTATAACTGTGCTGTCCGGACATGGGCAGACTGCACGCACACACTGTAACCTAAACTTCCTCGGCCCTGGCATCTCTTGGCCCTCAGATTAGCTTCTCTTTCCTCAGATGTTATGGGCTGATGGTGTGTGCAGGGGAGGGCTCTAGCTGACATGTATGCATTCCCATTGCAAAAGGATTTGTTCCTTAAAACCAGGACCTTGCCCCGACACTTCAGGATTCTTATTGAATGTGGTGTTTGAAGTTGTCGAATATTATTCAGAACCACTTGTGGGCACGGCTGCTTCAGAGTCTCCTAGCCTTGCTCTAATGAGCCATCCTGCACCAAAGCACGTTTCTTTTCTATTTTGTCTCATTTTGCAAAGATGACAGATCTAAGTTACATCGGGGACTCTTGTGTTTTTAAATAGCATACTTTTGCTGTTAGATTTTTTTCCCCCAATCACCTTGGAAGAGATTTGTGTCCTTCTCAGTGCTGTGGGGGTTCTGGGAATTGGAGTTGCAGATTGCAGTTTGCTGTAAAGGATCCCAGACAGTCCACCCAGGTTTCAAACCCCCCTGGTTCTCAGCAGGACCTGCACACTTGCCTCAGACCCATCCAAGAGGGAAACTAAGGCTCTTTTGATGAGGTGAATGGTGTCATCCCTCACCCCCCCCCCCCCAGAGCCACTGCACCCTCCAAGCACCCAGAAACTAGATTGAAAGTTTTCACTAGATTTCTCCTGTGCCTGTGGCCTTTCAGACAATTGCTTTTGCTTAAAAGTCATTAAGTCTCTCGGGAGAAGGTATGAACTGGTATAAATGACTCACCTGCCTTCTTAATGGAGGAAGTAAATTCAGAGGGAAGTTTCCGGAAAACAGCTTACAGGCCAGGCTCTCCCAGAAGGTAGTTTCTTCTGTGAGCAGTGGGTTTGATGAATGGAGCAGGGCAGAGCTTACAGGGGAGAAGGGATGGGAGGTGGAGGGATTATTCTGGACTTGAGAATTGGAAGGACAGAGTCCTCAGAGAAGATGGAGACAGTCCCGCAGCAGTCTTCTGGGTGGGGCTTTGACTCACGGCAGGAATAAGTCCCTGTGCAGTCCTCTGACAGAAACTGCCCTTCGCCTCAGAGTGCTGGGGTCTTCTCAGATGGGGCCACCCAAACTGAAGGTGAGTTCCCTGGGGTGGTGGGAAGAGGATTTGTGTCACTCAAGTCCTTTAAGCCCAAACTCTGGGGGCTCAAGAGTGGCAGGCCTATCTGCTGAGGTCTCACGGGCTCCGTACCTGGTAATTCTTGCTCCTTCAATTTTTCATATAGGGAAACTAAGGCCTAACTGGGCCAAGGGAATACCAGGGCCTCTTCCGGGCCCCAGGCAGGGATCTTCTACTATTCCTGTGAGGCAATCAGTTATACGGAATCCACTGAACACTCAGGAAATAGGTAAGTTTCCCGTGAACATCGTACACGTGAAGATCCATGCTGATGCTCTCCCAGGAAATTGTAAATACAAAGATATATTATTGCCTGAAGTCAGAAGTCAGCGATAGCATCAGTTGCCACAAGAAGAGGCTGTGGCATCACAGACAGATGCCCACAATAGCAGAAAGGCAAGCAAGAAGGGAGATGGGGGCCACGTGGAGAGGATGTAAGACATGATCCATTAGCACAGATGCTGAAGGCCTTCCATCCCGCCCCCCAGCATCTGCTGCTGCTTTTTAAAAAGGGAGGCATACTGACATTTGGAACAAATACATGGACTTTATGAACCTTGAATGCTTCAGCTTGCAAACTCATAAAATAATCTCAAATAAATACAATTTCCCTAAATATTTTTTTAAATATTTGCAAAAAGGGTAATAGTTCTCCTTTCCTCCCTCCTTTTGTTTCTCCTCCTTTTGCTCCTCCTCCTCCTCCTCCTCTTCCATATCCCATGCAGTTGATTACTTGCTTGTGTGCCCAGCATGGTGAGGCCATCAATTCCTGTTGACGTGGCAAAGCCAGTGTGGGGGAATGCAGTACTAGGAAGCAAGGGGCTTTCAGAAGGTGGGCAACCTGCTGGGATAAGGTGCTTGTCAATGCCCAATGGGCTTGCAGGGTTTTGTCTGGGTTCCCAGGGTGTGACACTCAGCAGCAAGGGGTGCTCCTGCCAATTGGAATCCTCATCATGGGGCTCCAATTATATTGTTCAAAGGTGGCTGCAACAATATCTCCCATTCCTCATGCTCTTTGGCAGTGGGACTGTGCCCATGTGAGGTCTGCTTCCCCTCTTCTTGAATTTGAACTGGTCTGGGTGACTTGTTCCACCAGTAAAACGTGACAGAGATGATGTTCTGCCTTCTAAAGTGAGGTCATAAGTAGCCTTCCAGCACCCTCCAGGTCAGTGGGAGTGCTCACTCTCAGTGAGACACTCCCTGTAGGAACCCACTTGCCATGTTGTAAGATGCCCAAGTCACATGGCGTGGCCAGATTTGGGGCTCCCCTGTGAGCTTCAGGTGTCAGCCAGCACCAGCTGCCCCCACGTGAGCAGGCCATTGGGCAGCAAGCTGAGTAGAAGTTTCTCAGCAGGGCTGTTCCCACCAACATCAGACTGCAACCTCCAGGCCACCCAGGTGAGAACCACCTTGCAAAGTCCATCAACCTACAGAGTTGTGAGACAGAAAACATTTTTGTCTAAGTCACTAAATTTTGCGGTTGACTTTTAAACAATAGGTAACAGGACAATAGGCAATAACTTGAAGTTGTCTCATGAGACAAAACCCAGACAGGCCCAGGGTCACACTCACAGTCGTGGCGAGTGACCATCCTGGTGCTGGGCTCTAGGCTCCAAGGCCCACATCTTCAAAACCGCAAGGAGACTGTCAGACGCCTGCGTGGCAGGGAATCCCGCTCTAAGGAAGACACGCAGGAGGCGTGGGCATCGTCCATCCATCTACTCCAGACGCTTGGCGGTCGGGCTGCAGTTTGGCTACACTTGTGACCATCCGGCCAGGTCAGCTCCAGCTCTGGCAGAATGGTTTTGAACCTTGAGGTGCAGGGCTGTTCATTTCATCTGGTTGGTTTTGGCAGGGCACTCCAGCAGTTGAGATTGGATGAATGTCCCTTGCAGTATCTCATCCAAGTGGTTGATAAAAATGCCAAAGAGGACAGTCTGGGAAATCTCACAGGAGAGGCTGCTCCTGTGGGGCCCCAATTGAGCTTCTCTTCCTCTGCCAGCTGTGAATCCACCAATTTGTTCTTGTCGCAATCGACACTTCTCTGTCTGATCCACCATTTCATAAAGTGTTTTCCTGAGCTCTAGACCCACCATGACCTAGTGGCCTGGGAAGACTTTCAAGAAGGAAAGGAGGTAGGTGTTGGTGGTGGTTCTTAACCCCACGATGCCGCCAGGTGATGAACATGTTTCCTCTGCACATGTTACCCTGTTTCCACCTTCCACCATGGTGGAGAGCAAGTAGTGTTTTCTTTTTCTTCCTTGAAGAAATATTTCCTTTCTTCTCTCAGGCTCCTACCATTTTCCCATCCTCAATCATTCCTTGAAGAGGCCTTTTTGGGACCCTCCATGCTTTGTCTTTCTATGTTGTATTACAGCATATTTTAGATGTTGAGCTTAGAACCAATGTACATGTGGGAAGTTCCTCCTGTTATCATCTTGATGTCTGGCTGAAATCAGCCCAGGTGCATTGCTGTCTCTCCCCATTCCCTCTCCCACTGCATGGGAGACAAGCTGGGCCTCTAGTTGGCAGTACCACTTTGCATGTAATTGACGATTCTTGTTGCGTCCTTCATCTGCCTTCTCTGGTTCTGGATAAATAACCCCAGCTCCTTGTGCATTTCTTCATATCCCTGTTTTTCAGGGCACTAATCAGTTTTATTTCATTCTCCACTATAAATGATTTTAAAATCCCTTGGAAATATAAAGGTTGTCTAAATAATAAATCATCATTTGGCAAATGATACTGAGAAATTTAGAGAGATAAAATTAATCACCCCCTTTTAGCTATATAGCAGCTTTTCTACAGGGAGAACCAAGTAGTTTGTAGAGCTCATAGTTACCTGGAGACCCATTCCAGGGAAAAGAAGGTGAGGGTCACTTATCTATTTCATAGGGGGGAGCAGCCCCTATGAAAGGAAGCCCCTGGCCATGCAGGGGACTTCTTTTTCAGTGTCTGCTTGTGAGCACAGCACGAAGTGTGTCCTAGTCAACATCCAGACATGCAGTGGGTCCCCCACCCAGCCTATAGTGTCTGGGCTAGTGAAAATTAGGCACATCTTCCTTAGAGTGAATTCTTTGCCCAGAGCACTGCAATGTCTCCCACAAATTGAGCACAATCACTACAGACTCTGTGATTCTCAAAGAGACTGCTTTCACTTGGAGCAGCTCATGAATTATTCTGTTTGTTTTGTAAATGAGGAAACCCAGGCTTGTGGAGCCTGAGTATTTATGCAAACCATACTGCTGTCCTGTGGTAGTGCTGGGATCTGAGGCCAGGTTTAGGTAACAACTCATCTAGTACTCTTCTCTCAAACCTGAACTTATGGCAAGTGTTACTATAATTTTGGTTTTGCCAGCAAAATCAGTACCTACGCATACATATGTACATACCTTTTTGGCCCATGTAAGTTCCAAGTACAGTGTGATGCTGGTTTCAGGCATCGCTGGATTCAGGATGCTGTCAGGACAGTTTTTCCTTTCTTTCAGCCCTATTTCCTCTGGGTTAGTCTCATGCTTTTCCATCAGAGTCAGCAGGTCTGTTCTGATAACAGGAACAGGGAGATTCACTTGGTGATTCCTGCACATGTCCTGGAGGTCATTCTGGTCGATCCCAATCTAGGTCACATGCTCATCTCTGGCCCTGTTACCATGTCTAGGGTTTGGGATCACTGATTGACCTAGATTATTCCTTCCCCTTGGGAGCTGAGGGTGGGTGGAGTATCTAAAGGGTGAGTGAAGTTGCAAATGGAGAGTACAAGGCAAGTAGACACTGGCTGGAGGAGACAGCCCTTTCCATCAGCACCCCCTTGCACCCCACCGAGTCCCCTTGCTCTGCAATGCTGCTCTTGAGAGGGGCATGTCCCCATACCACCAGCAGCTCCTTGCTTACGCTTTTTTTCCTCTCTGTTTTCCACTCTTCCCATCTGAACTCCCATGCCCTTTGACCTCTCCCATGGCCCCCTGGACTGAGGGAGTCTTCCCAGCATCTGGCTCACAGAGGCGTCCTCCCTTGAGGTCCTGTGACCTAGATTCCTGCTTTCCCTTTTTTTGGTACTCCATTGAGGAAAGACATCTGGTTGGCACGTGGGCTAGTTTTCAAGAAAAGAGACTGTTCAAATTGGAATAAATGTGTAAAATTCACATCTTGGTGATATTTGATGATTAGTCAGTGAAATTCATCACAGCAAAGGGTGTAGATGAAATCAACTGTGGCTCCTCAATGAATCTGGCTCTGAATCTGGCTCTGAATCTGGCTTGGTTCTCCCAGTCCTCCAAATGGATTAAAGCAAATTGAGTATTTCAGGTTGCAAGATTGTCCTTTCACCCTATTTCTGGTCAGCTAGAACCTTCTTGGAGCCTGGCCCCACATTGGGTCACTAACTGAAAACGTGTCTTCACTCCTGGCATCTGGCATTCTGAGATTCTGGGAGATTGAGCTGATTCCCCAATGTCAGACAGTGGGTTAGATGCAAAGCTAGAAGTGATATCTTCTCTAATGCTGTTTCTGTGATTGTCTGGGGTGAGGACAGGGCGTAGCAAGGCACTTAAGGCTGGAAAATGACTGTCAGGGAGGCTTGGGAACTGGAGGCTGTCTCCAGCCCGGAGGAGACAGCAGGCCGTGGAAAGTGTCTAATGGTGCTTCCTGGAGACCAGTCAACCCAGTCCTGGGTGTGACATCTGGGTGGACATCTGGATTCACTGGAGGATGCTTCTCAGGTGTGGGAAATCTCTAGTTAGAAGATGCCACCTCATTATTTTCTTTGCTGCTGAAGAATGGGGTTGTTAGAGTGACAGGACTCTGGGGTGGCCCTGCTGGATGGCCTCTCCCTGGGTCCTGTCTGAATCGTCCAGGAGGAGGTCTGAGTGACTCACACCTGAGCCTGAGGCTGACAGGGAGAGGCCCTCTGAGCCAGTTCATTTCCTGTTTGGGGAGCACCCACCATCTCCTGGGGCCTCTCCCTCCTCCCATTTGATGAAGTAGTACTGTGGAAGCGTGCTGTTTTTCACACATGATTTGAATAAAAGGAGAACTCTCATATGGAGTGTGCTATTTTTAAGAGATACTAGTTAAGGAATAAAATTCTGTGAAACACACAATTATTTAGCTGTCTTTGTTTAGCAACATTCTTCTAATTAACCACCACTAGCGTCTATTGAGATGCTGGGCAAGTATGCCTTGTTCCAGCTTGTTTTGAAGGGAAAAGAATTCATGTTCTTGACTAAATCCTGAGTGAACCCCTCTTCAAGGACCTGAGTCCCTCACCTCTGGGGTGGGGGTTAAGAGGCTCATCGCCCTGGGGCATGGGGTCCTTGGAGGCCCCCACTGATGCTGTGTCATCCTGCATACTTGCCCTCAATCCTTCCTAGAGCTCCTTTCTATTTATCTTTTTTTAAAAAGAAGCAAACAGAA
Source organism: Talpa europaea (assembly GCF_964194135.1). Classification (NCBI taxonomy): domain Eukaryota; kingdom Metazoa; phylum Chordata; class Mammalia; order Eulipotyphla; family Talpidae; genus Talpa; species Talpa europaea. The sequence goes on from NC_140070.1 coordinate 46,579,457, forward strand.
ATGGTTTGAGATTAGAACAGAGAACTCCATCACACCTGTGTTGTGGGTTCATTTGTGTCCCCCAGAATGGATATGTTGAGGTCCTAACCCCCACTACCTCAGAATGTCACCTTATTGTGCCAATGTGATTAAATTAAGATGGGGTCACACTGGACAGTGATCCTAAACCAACTGGACTGTTGTCTTTGTTGAAAGGGGAAATTTGAACAGTACATGCAAATGGGAGAATGCCATTTGAATGCAAAGGCAGGGATGGGGTGATGCACAGGAATGCCGAGGATGGTAGGGCAACCGCCAGAATAAATTCATCCCCCGTAGTATTATCCCTGGTATTTCGAGGCACACCATTGCTCTATGTGTCCTAGCTTGCAACCTCCCACTTTTCCACAGAATTCCTTCCTAGAGTTCTCCATCCTCAACTCCAGTGGCTGGTTTTCTCTAGGTCTGCTGCATAGGAGCAACCCGGGACTTCTCATCCCTGGTCCCTTGGGTTGGAGCCTGTGTCCTGGCCCTGGCTTTCTTTCATTTTACTACTTTGCTTGACTGCACGGCGAGACAGGAGAGGTCTTCTGTTCCAAATGTGGGTCAGCTCCCTGGCTGGGGGTCGAACTCAGGCTGTCACCTTGATAGCTCTGAGACTTAACCCCTAGGCCACCAAGGAGGCCCAGGACACAACTTTCTAACTTGCAAGTTAACATATTAATGCTATGTCTGTGCATTCGCGATTTGTGGGACTCTCAACTCTACAAATGCTGGTATTAGGTATGTCTTAGTAATGGTTGATAATGATGTTTTGTTTTGTTTATACACCCTTCTAAGAAAGGGTGCATGAAAAATCAGGTTTGCACTATCTGTCCGACAATTGGAGCTGGAGCCTTGGAGTGATCCTTCCTCCATCACTCTTATCTCCCATTTCCTTTTCTGTGTTGGAAGAGTTCTTTGGCTTTATCCTAAACCATTGTCTGAAACACACACACACACATACACACACTCACCTCAGCAATAATTTCCAGTTTTATAAGCTTACTCTCATCTTTTTTAGCTCTGTTTCTTTTTATGTAGTATCTTGCTCTTGCCATTTGGTTTGTTTCTACCAAGCTACTTATATATTTTAGAAATCAGGTTCTGAGAACTTATAAATGGGAGGGGAGAAGACACAGAAGGGCTGAGATAATAAGCCTAGATAATATTGCTAGAATTGACCATTTTTTCCTCTTTGTTTATCTTTTGTGTTGCAAGATTCCACAAAGATCTAGTGGCATATGAGAGTAGTGTAGATGAATATGATTGAAAAGTCAAGTCTTTCCTAATTTTCTTAACCGCAACTCTCTCTCAGCACTCTTGTCTCTGACTTTTTCTATCCTGTTTCAGAAGGAAGGAACTATCCATTGCTTTTTTCAGGGAATCTAGTGAAGTCTTCTCTTTATTCTCTCGTTGACCTCAGGCTTCTACTTCCTTTTACCTAAAAGCAGAGGAGAAGATCTTTCTGTGTACTGTTCAGTCTGCTCTTTCCTTCAGACTGTGGTTGAGGCTAAACGTGCAAGTCACTCACTCATCAGTGCATCATCCTCAGTGGGCAGGGTCCCTTTGCAGCAGTGGGTTAACCTTCCCCTATGGTTGGGTTGACTCTTCATCTTGTTGCCACTCTAACCCTTCTCAAGTGGGAAATCATCTTCTACTGTCTCTACCTTCAAGCCTTTGGGGTTTACCTTATGCTTTGCTCCATTTATAACTTTTGCTGGCTTTGCCCCTCCAATTTCAAAAGATATGCCTGCTCCTGAAGCTTCCCTAATTTTCCAAAGAGGAGAATCGAGGGGGAACTTGCCTCTTTAAGTGTTTGTATGATATGCCTGAGAAAATTTGGGGCTTTGCACTGAAAAAGAAAAATATTAATTGGTACTTTGTGAAGTTGTCTGAATGTCCCCTCATATAGTAAGAGCAGCATTGGGCAGAGTTATGGTCAAGGAGGGTTTGCTGGATGAAATGCAGGATGCTCAGTTAAATTTAGGTTGCAGATTTAGCAATGAATCATTGTTAGTATAAGCATGTCCCAAATATTCTGGGGCTTTCGTTGATATATTGCATGCCATATTTGGGACATATTCATAATTTAAAAAATGTTTATCTAGAATCAGATTTAACTGGGCACAATGTTGTTGGTTTACAAAATCTGGCAACTTCACCTGGACTAGTGGGGCAGAGCTAGGTAAGGTGGGGAAGGCCTCTGTCCGAGGTAAACAGGGTATTTGTGAGTGGAAACAAAGATCTTCCAGAATAGAGCTGAGGCCAGGCTGAAAGCAAAACAATGACAGAACAGCCCTGAAAAGAAAACTGGCAGAGTTAATGAGACAACTGAATTTCCAGACCTTCAAATGAAGTATCTGAGGCAATGAACCTTCCAGAGTACTTGCCTTGTTAATCTGGAAGCTTTTTCTGTCCCCAACTTCAGCACATGAGTACAAATACCAGGGTTCCCTCTTACCTCCTATGTGCTGGTCTTTATGTAATATTTGTTCTGGAATCAATTTACTTAAGATCTTCAGTTGTTGTATCTCATAAAGAAAACTTGATTCCGCCACTAAATGTAGAAAAGCAGTCTCACTTTTCATGAATTGCAGGTGACTGTAAACATGCGGATGATGAAGTTGGTATTATTGGATCTAACTTTTAGCTCAGTCTGGAAACTGCTTTTGATTCCTTAAAAAGTGACATTAGTGAATGTCCAGAAGTGTTAATGCTACACTATTCCCAACTGAAACTTTCTTCTTGACATAATCAGAAGGACCAAAGAAAGACTGCAAAGAACACACAACTTTTTTTTTTTTTTTTCATAGAAGAACTGGAGCATAGGCCAGAGGTATGGGAGGTGAGAGGATTTACCAGAGACAAAGTGGGGAGCAGAATATGTCGATCTACTGAAACACACTGCCAAAGGGAGCAGCAGGCGAGACAGGAGAGGTCTTCTGTTCCAAATGTGGGTCAGCTCCCTGGCTGGGGGTCGAACTCAGGCTGTCACCTTGATAGCTCTGAGACTTAACCCCTAGGCCACCAAGGAGGCCCAGGACACAACTTTCTAACTTGCAAGTTAACATATTAATGCTATGTCTGTGCATTCGCGATTTGTGGGACTCTCAACTCTACAAATGCTGGTATTAGGTATGTCTTAGTAATGGTTGATAATGATGTTTTGTTTTGTTTATACATCCTTTGAAAACGATATTTTTCCCTCTGCAAAGAAGAAATGGCTTGAATGTTTGCAGGTAGGAATCTGGGTTCCTGCAGTGCATGCTTAGGCTGACCTCATCCCAAATTCTGTGCTCAACTTCAGGGATAATATCCCAGGGTTCTGAGCCAGCATCTAACTGTAGCCATCTCAGGGTCCTCTGGGACTCATATTCACCCATGAGTGAGGCCACAGGGACAAACCCAACTAAAAGTCCCCAGTTCTGATCTGCTAGTTGCCTCACAATGACCTTGTGACCCCCAGATGCCCCCCTCAAATGATTCTAGTTGGAAGTAGCTATGTAATCTGAGGACAGCACAGGATAGAATGTGCTTGAGGGACCTGTATTCTTGTCATTGGAACTGTGCGTGGGTGAGCCATGTCCCCAACAGGCCGGGCAGAACTGGGAACATGATTTTTTCATGGAAACAATGTACTAAAGGGTGGTTAGGTTTTATGGAATGATTGGTTCAGGATAGTAAATTTTCATTGAGCACCTAATATGTTCCAGAGACTGTGCAGGGACTACAAAATGTATAAAGCAGTGTTTCAGGCAAAATGAAGTTCAGTCTTGTGGGAGAGATGGGCAGAGAGCAAATCGTTGGCAGTGGTAACGCAGTATGGTGAGTGCTGGGCATGGAAGAGGTGGGCTGGGCAGTGGGGTCCAGCAGAGAGGCCAGCCAAGCCTAAAGGCGTTTGAGCTGAGCCTGAGACACTGTTCTGAGGCTGGATCTTTAAGGTGAGGAGGTGTTTGATGCTGAAGAGCAGAGATGCAAGGTATGTCCTGCAGAGTGACTGACCAGACACAGGCAGGGGGCTGACAAGCACCATGTGCTGAGGATGTACTATCTGCCTGTATTTCTCAAAGAAGTTGAGCCTGGAGAGGATATGCAGTGGTTATGGAAATCTTCCTCCAGAACCTGTTAAGTATGGACTCTCATCTTAGCCAGGGGAGTCACTGGAGGATTTTGATCAAGTTTACATTTTAGAACATTGCACTGGTACTTGTATGGGTGATGGTCAGGAGGCTGCAACTGGAAAGTGCTGTGTCTTTTTTGGAGAGGTATGAGAAAGCCTGGAGCAGAGCAATCACTTTGACCCCTAGAATACAAGCCCATGGTTATAGGGCTCTGAATCTGTGTTGTTCAGACATATCCCAAATGCCTAGAATAGTGTCTGTTAAAGAGTAAATGATAAATGCACCCTAAGAGGCTAACACTGAAGGGACACGAAGGGTGTCCGGCTTTATGGGAATGAAATGGGTGTTTGGATTCCAATCTGGATTCCAAATCCCTCTAGTATAACTCCAGGATTAAGAAGTCTTTTTTTCCCTCTCCATATAAACCAAACTCCTAATTGACAGATGGTCCTTTGGGATGTGAATGCTGCTTGTTTGGAGCTGTGTTGTATGTTCATCCCCGGCCCACTCTCAGGCATTTTCTTCTGGACTCTGATTGGTCCTCAGAAGCATGCTCTGACATGGCTGGATGCTCAGAAGAACTCATCCTCTGGGGACCACTTAGGGATGACCCACCCTTTGAGCCTTTTACAGGTAATCATCAAGTGGTCTTGTCAAATGCTCCTAGTTGGAAGTAGCTATGTAATCTGTGAGCTGAGGACACCCAAGCGAAGGTCTCTTGGCCATTAGGACAGTTTTGGATGTCACCCAGTGGAGGAACATGAGCAGCTACACCATCAAAATCCGTGATTAATAGACATAATCTCCACCAGAGCATTAATTCTGGGCATCATCAAAGCCTGCTGAATTACTTCAGTGTCAGACCTTGACAGAGAAGTCAGCCTAGGATTAGCATTTTGATTTAAAGTTCAATGGGTGGTATTTATCTTTATTTCTGTCACATACGAGTGATTGACTGTCTGTCCTAGAAAATAAAAACAAATGCTACTTCCCCAGTCAAGTGAACAGGGGGTAATTTAGAAGCGCTCTCTCACGGTTGGCTGGACATATGTGTAATGGGTTGGCAGCCTCTCTTTCTTGGCTTCCACAAAGAGTCTGAATTCAGGTTCTCGATTCAGTCAAGAGGCCAGGTGACTGTGGGCGAAACTGTGCTAACATCTGAGCAGGTGTGTCACTCCTGGTGGTGGCTCCTTAGCCAAGCAGTTGCCTGGGGTGAGAAGTGTTGGCACTTGTGAGCTTTGGAGGCAGTAGAGACTCAGAAAACACTTCCCTCCTAGTGGGGTTGGAGTCAGAATAGGTCCCCTGGCTGAACAGCATTTAATGATGGTAGATTCTGGATTCCAACTCCCGGGATTGCTACTCCCAGCCCTGTAGAGTGGTTGTAAGGTGAAACACATTGATACCTACATAAATATGACATTTAATGTAGCCAGCCCCTAGGATAGTGTAGCCAGCCCCTGGGATAGTGCCTTCCCCTGCATTGACTTGAATCTTGACCACAACTCTTTAAAAATAAGGATCCAATGATCCAGAGAGGCCAGATGACATGCCCAAGGTAAGTAGAAATGACAGGAGCCATGAGTCTAGTCCTGAATAGTCTGGCTTTGAAGCCTGTGTTTTTCCCATCCCAGCACCTGATTTGTTAAGCTGAGGGGACACTCTCTGAGGGTTGGGGTGAGAGGGCAGGACACTGGGCTCCCCAGGGCTCCTCCCATTCTTCGCCTCTCACCATCATCTCCTTCTTCAGAACCTCTGGATTCCTGCCCTCCTCCCCTGTGGGCTCCTTTGTTTGCAGATGTGGGAGGTGTTGGGAGCTGTTTGGTTCAAACAAAACTGGCCGGTGTTCTGTGGAGAGCTGGCAAGCACCTTGGTAAAGAAGGCATTGGTGAAAGGTTATGTCACAGACAGCATTTTGCATCTTCTGTGGACATTTCATTTGAAGGCAGATGTTGATGCAAAGGGTATCTCGAGACTGGGAGGGAATGGGTCCTCCCTTCGGCAGGACAGCCCATTAGGCACCCCTGGCATGGCCATCTCAGTTCTGGCCCACAGTGGATACCTGGACACCCTCTGCTAAGGCATGATCAATCTCCATTTGTTCTTAGGTTGACTTGACAGCAGTAGTCAGTGCTAGGTGTGATTTCCATACCTATTCTACTCTTATTTTTTTAATTAAAAAGTGAATTTTGATGATGGATTTTAGCTGCTTTTTTTCCCATAAATCAGATGCATTTTTAAAGGTGCATTTAAAGAAATATTTTGTCTATTTTTAATTTTGCATCTGAAAATATAGTAATCTTTTAGGAACTTCATTGATGAACACAAATTGAAGCACATATTCATAAATCAAAAGATAAATCACCTCCAAGCTAACAGACACAGTATATGTTTAGTGATTTTTTAAAGACTATATCAAGCAAATAAGGCTTAATAGAAATAGTGGATATTCAAATTATTTAGTTTGGTTAAAAATGCAAATTTATGTTATATTTACATTAACAATCATACTTGAACAAAAACAAGTGCATGATTGTTAGTATTGTCGTCATAAATATGAAACGTGGACTTAAAAAATAACAGCATGTATGAATCAACCTGTTTAATCAAGATAAGAAACTTAATGTCTTTCATTATAAAGCTACCTTGACATTTACCTTCTCCTTCCTGTCAGTTCATTGACCGGAAAAGAAATAAGAGCTCTCCTGCTTTTCCAGTTCCCAAGTGAATAATCTCGAATAAATTTGCCCGAAGAAAGAAGACATTGTTTCCCCATTCATAGATGAGGCTACTGTTTTGAAAAGATTGGCTTATCATTTTAATTTTCTGAATATTCTGTAAGTTTAGGTGAATGATTTTAACTAGTTGAAATTACTTGTCAGCAAATACTATCTCTTAACATACCACTCTTAGCTTTGACTCATGGAGTTGATGACAGCTAGTCGTTCACATGGCTGGATGCCAGCGTGTCCATTGCTACAGAGTGAGCAGCGGGCCTAGCAACCAGTCTGTCTGGAGCCTTTTGGGACCTATTTGGAAAACTTTTCCTCAGAAGTTAAAAATGATTTATTGTCTCAAGCAGCCCATAACTAAAAGATGTATTCTCTACAACATAATGATGCCTTTGAGCTTTAACATGTTTTTTGGTTATAAAAAAGCAAATTCATGTTTTTAGAATTGAATTAAAATTTTTAAAAAATGATGTTTTGGAACTTGATTTACTTCTTAAGCATTTCCTTGTCATCCTTGTTCACTTGGATACAGATGTTATAAGTGCTAGAGGACCCCCAACTGGTTCTTACAGGGCTGGGGCAGGCTCAGGCTGCTTTACCGAATGCCCCAGGCTACCCTGGAAGATGACAGAAAGAGCAACCAGTCCTCCTTTGCAGGGAAGGGGGATTCTGTTGGGTGCGATGTCCCTCGGGCTGAACCCTAGTGAGGAGAAGAGGAGCTCTTGGTCTGGGCCTTCCTTAGGACTGCCTTGCTCACACCTGTCATAACATGGCTATGTTAAAGGGACAGAGTCTCCAGGAAAGCACTCAAAGTTTGGAAATTAGTTAATATGAAGGAACAGGGAGTTTGGGGCTATTTGGAAAAAATTTTAATAGTTTCCATGTAAGGAATGTTTAGAAAGAAAGTGGAGGGCCTCCCTGGTGGTGCAAGGGGTTAAGACGCAACCTATGAAGCTCTCCGCAGCCACTGCAGCAGGAGTTCGATCCCTAACCAGGGGATTGAAGCTACCCACATGGCGCAGCAGACCTCTCCTGACTTGCCCGCTGCTCCCCTCAGCAGTGTATTTCAGTCAATCTGCCTGTTCTGTTCCCCACTCTGTCTCTGGTGAATCCTCTCACCCTCCTCACCTCTGGCCTATATCCAGTTCTTGTATGCATAAATAAATAAATCTTAAAAAAAAAAGAAAGTTGAGCCTTGAACAGCTTCACTCACTTCTTCCAGGATGTACTTCTCATGAGACAAGTGGTCACACTCTCCTCATGGAGAGCACAGCACATTCTGCAGTGATGTGCAAGGAATTGCAGTGATGTGCCTCATTAGAGCCTTAAAAGGCAAGTAGTGGTGGGGAAGAGTGGCAGGGAGCACAGAACAGGGGTGCCGTTGGAGTGGGATTTGCTTTAGGATTATTGAGGAGGCTCTAGGGAGTCTCTGCCCCTGGGCTGTGTTTTCCCTTGTCTTGCCCCTGGCCCTCACATCTAGTGGTCAGGTGGCTAGTAGCTTGGGAATTCCACTTGCTTCCTGACATTCTGGTCTGGACTCTGCTTTCAGATGGGGGTTCTGCCATCCCCACGAGAACAGAGGCTAGTATCAGGGAGATGCAACACAGAAAGCTGGAAGTTTCCTGTGGGCTAAGGTTGTGAAACCATAGAAGAACCTTTCAGCCTTCATTTCCATTATGTATGAGGAAACTGAGACCCAGAAATGTTTGCCGATCTGGTCAGAATCTCACAATGTGCTAGAAGCAGAGACAAAAGGAAACCCTGGCTTTTAAATTTTATACCCTAGCCTTTTCTTTCCCTTACAGCTTCACTGGCTTTTAGGGATATCTCCTAAATGTCTTTTCCACAGCGTTTCCTAGCAGCTTAGGTTAAAGTGTTATCCTGTTGGGCAATCAGTTCTTCCTAGTATCTGTCAGCTATTTTGCCCAAATTTAAAACCTTATTTTCTCATGATATACTCAAAAGTCAGGGGAGAATAATTGCTTTGCCCTCTTCTCTAAAAATAATCCTTCACTTAATAGAATCCTCTAATCAATCACATGTAGCCTTTCTTGTTCTTTGAAAATTAGTAACTGGAAAATTCATGCTTGTAGCTGGGTCGAAGACAAATCATGCCTTCCAGTTGGCTGGCGAGCCCAAAGCAGCCACCACCACCTGGTGACAGTGTACCCTAAGTACAAGACAAGTAGGTTAAAAAGATACAGTTTTCTTTTTCTTTTTTTTTTTGAAGATTTATTTTTTATTTATTTATACAAGCACTGGGTACAGTCAGAAGTGCGGGAGGGTGAGAGAATTCACCAGAGCCAGAGCAGGGAGCAGAGCAGGCAGAAGGACCGAAGTACACTGCTGAGGGGAGCAGTGGGCGGCAGGAGAGGTCTGCGCGCCATGTGGGACCCTCCTCCAGTGGCCGGGGAGCAGCCGGGGATTGAACCGGCGCTGCAGAGGCTGCGGGCAGCTGTGCAACCCAGCGCTCAATGGCTGTGCCACTGGGCAGGCCCTAAAAAGATACAATTTTCTTGAATACAAGTATGAAACTAGAAAATAAAGGTGAACATTCTGCCCCTAGGCAGATTCTAATAAAGCCAACAAAAATGAAATAATTAGAAGCAGTCTGGAACGTGTTCAAGTAAATGATTTCTTTTCTACTTATATTCATCCATTAATTCATCAATTTATGTTCAGATAGAAGGGAACTAATATTTATGCAGTGCTTACTGTGTAGCAGGTACTGTATTAAATGCTTTATATATGTTATCTCATTTGATTCTCAATATGCAACCCACAATATTACTCTTATTTTATGGATGCAGAGCAATTAACAGGCAGAGACACACAATTGGGAAGGCACAGGGTTAGGATACAGACTGGTTTGTTCAGTCCCATTACTGTGCTTGCCTTCTTGTCTCACTTCCTGCTCACTCTACAGGCTCCTGTGCACTCATAGCCTCAGTGCGCAACAGGCTCATGCCTGCCCTCACCAGGCATGTTATTGTCAGTGGCTAGTTCATAAAGCCATAGCTAGAATGACTTTTCTGAACTTCACCTGAACTTTGAGTGTCTGTTCCCTTGTTGACTGTTCTGGCCTCTGCCTGCTAAGTGAGTCCTGGGGAAGGGACTATGATAAGAGCTAAGCTGTTGTAGGTTGGAAGGCAGAGGACCCTGGTATGTCCTGGAAATTCCTCTGCCTTTGGAAGCCCCCACTGTGCTGGGCCTCAGGCCAAAGACACCCAATTCTGGACTTCAGACTGGGTCTCTCAGGTCAGGCTGTGCCTGTGTAGGATGGCTAGCAGAACAGGGATGCAGGCATGACCCATAGAGAGAGCCCCCAAAAGAGAGACTTGGACTAGCATGGGGTCTATCATAGGGCAGGACAGTGGTGAGTAATGGGAGATGGTCCTCAGAGTTACCTGGTATATATTTTCCATGTCCCCAAGAATATACACCCTCAAAGAGGTATCCATCTTCATAGATGGTAAGACAGGTTTGTGTGTGTATGTGTGGAGGGGCAGGGAGAGAGCTTCCAGGTGATTTTGTAGTACACCCTTTGTTGAACAAACAAGTGAAAGGTTGAATGTGCTTTGGCACAGGATGGGCTAGAACTAATGCCTCATTAGGGGTCCTGGAGCATCCTGCTAGGAGGTCCAAGGCAGAGGCAAGGAGGGGATTTCTTATGGTACCATATCATGCCTCTGTCTCTTGGAGGAAATCTCTTTCTCACTGCTTGTCTCCATTAGAATCTGACTCTTACTCCTTTGGAATTAGTTCTGTCTGCCTGTCTGTCTGTTTCCCCAGGTAGAATAAATGACTAATTTCGAGGTAGCAGGTCTTACTAATTGTTTGCTGTGGTGCCTGGCACTGGGCTTTGCCTGTGGCAGATCATACTGTTAGTGTTCGTGGTTCATCTGCAGCAGGGCCCCCGACCCACGTGCCTACCAGGGACTCACAGGTTTCTTAGCCAGAAGAGGTGGCCCAGGCTGGGGCCTTGTAACAGATAAGCCCATACCCCATCTGCCCTATTAAATAGACCTTGGCAATTGCACTTTTCTCTTTCAAATAAGTGACTGTGTAAGAGCACCCACTTCATAAGAAGAAAAAATTTTATGAAGTTGTTTGAATCAGAACCGTAACAAAGCCAATAAAATGTATTTGATGAAGTTGGTGAGAAAGTTGTAATCTGGATGCCGTTTTACAGCATGCACACTGGCGTACCTTGTAAATTCCAGCTCCCGGTTTGTCTTATTCTCCTCTTCAGGGACAGATCCAGACCCCCTTCCCTTTAGAGTGCCCTGAAAAGCTTCCAGCACAGGGCTTGGCTTTAGTGGCTCATGACCTTCCAGCTCAATTTCTAATCAGATCATTCTTGTAGTGACAACCACCCAAATGTCGATTGAAGGCGTTGTCAGAAAGAGTGGGTTTTCAATCAGAATGGACTGCTCATCCTGGGGTTCCTTCTAGGGGATGGGCTCCTCCCTCTCAGAGTTCCCTTCCTCGACTGCTTCTCCCTCCACCCTGCCAGGGGAGGGCATGTGTCCCAAGAAGGGCAGAACACACTGGTGCTGCTGTGGTGTAACTGGCTGCTTTTTTCCCTTCCAGGGAGGTTTTCCAGGTTTCCGGAAAGAAGTCAGATATGGGCAAGGAGCAGGGACTCCAGACCCCAAGTGCTCCGCCTGCCCAGCCATGTTCAGACCACGCCTGAGAGCGTGAACCCAGGAGTGGGGCTTCCAGAAACTTCTGAAAGCTCTCCCTAAAAAGAACCTCACTCCTCTATGCTCACATCTTCTGGAGCCCACTCCTTCTAGAACCTGTACCATTTCAGAGCCTGTAGCCAGAAGGACCATCCTGAGGCACTGGTGAGAAAGAGCAGTTCCCCTAATTAACAAACAGACTCCCAAACGAAAATCTTTCTGATTTCCCTTTGGGGAAAAAAAAACAGTTTTGTGTCCTTGACCTGGCTTTCCACGTCTTTTGCTCCCTGCAGCTGACTCTTCCAACCTTATCTAGACTCTCGGATCAGACAGCTTGCTCTTCTGTAAGCCTGACATTCCTGTCTCAGTGCTTTTGACTGCTCAGTTTGCTGCCCGAAGCACCTTTTCCCTTGTCTCCACCTCTTAATATCCCATACACCGTTATTGACCTGTTTGTTAAACTTTTTATTTTCTTACATTGTTGTTTATTTTTATATAATATTTGATTTCTCTGCTCATGTGCAGTCCCCATAAATCTGCTACCACCACATCCCCCATGACTGTCACCCTAGTGCCCTGTGCTGTCTTACTGACCTGTTTGAAGTGTTGGCCTGATCTTCTCCTCTATACTATAATGCTGTCTTTACTACATCTCTGTTACAAACTCAACAAAACTGCTACAATGTTTACTTTATGATCTTATATTTTTCAAATTCTTTAAGAGAAAACATGAGGAAAATATATTTATAGTCTTTTATATTAATCTGCATACCTAGCATTTCTAGTACTTATACTTTCTTCCTGTTTTTGAGGTACCTCCTGGAGTAATTTCCTTCCATCCCAAATGACATCCTTTGCAATTTTTTTGTAAGGCAGGTTGCTAGCAATGGATTCTCTGTTGATCTGGGAATGTCTTTATTTTGCCTTTGTTTTTTGTAAGTGTAGCTGGATGTAGAATTCTTAGTTGACAGCTTTTTTCCCCTTTATCACTTAGAATATCATCCCACTGTCTGCTGGCCTCCATTGTTTCAGAAAACCAGTCAGATATTAACTATATCAGTGTTCCATGGTATGTGATAAATCATTTTTCTCTTGCTGCATTCAAACTGTTCTCTTTATCTTTAAGAGTTTGACTATGATATATCTATGTGTGAGTCTCCTTGTATTTATCCTACTTTGGATTCATTGAACTTTCTGAATGTGTGTACATCAATGTTTTTCATCAAATTTGGAAGTTTTAAACCATTATTTAAAAAGTTTATTCTGTTCCTTTTTCTTGTCCTATCTTATCAAATGTATGTTGGTGTATTTGAAATTATCCTATAAGTTTTTGAAGTTCTGTTGCTTTTTACTTTAATCTTCTTCTGTGTTCTTAGGATATATTAATTTCCATTGATCTACTTTCAAGTTCATTAATTTTTTTTCTTTTTCCATTTCAGATCCTCTATTAAGCGCCTCTAGTAAATCTTTTATTTTAGTTATCGTGCTTCAGAATTTCCATTTGGTCTTTTTTCCTTACAATTTCTATCTTAGTGAAAATCTTTATTTGTTGATTCATTGTAGTCATACTTTCCCTAATTATTTTACTACAGCGCTCCTCAGTTTGCACATATTTATAATAATGTTTTTGAAGTCTTTGCTGAATCTAACATCTGAGAACTCAGAATTTCTAATGCCTAATTTTTTCTTAATTATGGGTGACATGTCTCCAATTTTTTGGGATGGGTTATATATTTTTTGAAAACTGATCATTTTAGATAATATAACATAGTGAATATTAGTTCTTATTTTTTCCTCCTAAAGGCTATTGTTGCCACTGATTTGTTTGCTTATAAATTTGTTTGGGTGAATTCTGGGAAAATTTCTCCCCTGGAGTGTGTAGGTACTGATGCATTGGTTCAGTTTTTATTTTTTATGTTTAAATCTTGTTTCTACAGTATAGTCCATCTGTCTCTATAGCTTAGTCATCTACCTATGATTAGACAGAGGTTTTATTGGTTTGCCTTGAGCCACTAAATCTCCATCCTTTGCCCATTGATTTATGTATGAGAAGGGAACCACATTTAGAGTTCAGGTCATTTGAAGCCTACTCCAGCATTACTTCCCAGTGGGGATTTCACTTTTCCTGTGAAAAAGCACAATCTTACAAGTGGCCAGGAGTGTGTGGATATCTTGGGTCTACTCTGGCTCTTGTTGGCTATGGTCATAGCCCCAGCCATGAATAAGCTGCCCCAACCATGACCTCAGCCTTGCCTGCTGACATCCTCAGCTTTACTGATAATGCTGCTGGGCATGAACCTCACCATTTAATCTAAATCAGGTGAGTCGTCTTTGACCCCACAACTCTGCTGTTCTCAAGACACTCCCTTTATCAGCAGAGCTTCCATGTCAACTGAGACATCTGGGGGTGGGGAGGAAGGAGCATCCTTGGGCAAGCATGCCACAGATGCACACTCTACTTACCTACAGTTTGGTCGTTGGTACATAAACACTTTTGATAGTCTTTGGTAAACTTTCAGAATGTTGAGATGGTTGTACTTATCACTTTTGTCCAGTTTTATGGTTGGTTTTTTAAAAGAGGATTTACCAAACTCCTTCCTCTCCTCTAGCCATGAGTCCTCATTAGGTTGAATATTTTTTGATGTGCTCAGCTTTTTTCCTGACTCTAGAGTTACTGGAGAGCTTGGGTTTCTTTACGTACCCAAGAGCAGGATCTGAATGCACTTTGGACTTGGATTTGAATCCTCAATACATGGCATCATACCTGGCACATAGCAGGTATCCGATAAATGTTTGCTGCACTTATTATAGGTGGTGTGATCATTCCATAGATGTGTAATTGATAAAGATAATGGACCTTGGTCATCTGGCTTATTCATCCTTCAATCCATCTTTTTATGGATGCAGAGATAAATGAGACCATATTTGCACTCTGGAGAGGTATCTAATGGAGAGGACAGATGTATAAATAGATACTTTATAATCTTGTGGGCATGGCCTATGACAAAAATGAATGAAGAACTGCAGGTACGGAGTCCGAGGAGTTATATTTGGGTTGGATATCTGTGTCAGTGTCCTTTTGTTGTGGCTTTGAGGCTTTCTGGTCAGGGGCAGGGAGCCAGGGGTGGGTACAGACAGGGCCATGTAGCCACTTTCTGTGGTCCCCGCAGGAGTCCTCAGACAGTAGCAGTCATGTATGTACTCACGTTGCCTCTTCAGGAGGCACCATTTTATTTTCCTGTCAAGATACTAATCATTTCCATTCACCATTTTGTCCTGGAGCACACACATGTCATAGTTCTGTAGCAGAGTCCAGGAGGGCTTCACAAGCTCTTATTCTTTTTCACTGAGGAGACACTTTCACCCCCGAGATCCACACAAATACTTAGGTCTTTTTCTCTTCACATCTGCAGAGGGTCAGCTCCTTCTGCTGTCAGGCTTGGTATCCTTCAGGCATGGCAGCTTCTCAGGAGCCCAGGAGATATGGGGCCAGGAGCGACTGACAGGTTTTCCATGGTGGCTCCTCTCTGTGTTAAGCCAGAAGCAAACTTTCTTTGCAAACGCAGACCCATTTTAGAAGCCTAGCGCTCACTGTCATGGCCGAACAGAAGCCCTTCATGAAGTGGTTCATTGCCTGCATGTTGTGAAGTGCCAGGGCAGGGCTCCTGGGCCCCTTTCAGGGGAATGTTAATGCAGCCCAGAGTGGCCCAGGCTGCCCATAACATTGCCTTCCAGAAACCTCCCAGGTCCTATGCTGCTCCCGCCGTGTGGATCATTCAGTATGTTGCCCGGGTGCTCCTCTGCTGGCCCTGGAAACTTTATAGCCCATATTTGCTGTGTGTTATTGTTTCCCAAGTACATCTTGTGTGCTATCTGTTCAGTGGTAAATGGCATTTTCCACGTCTTCTCCATGGACTTACTTCAGAACCTGCTCCTGGCTGGGGCGGTGCTCTTTATGAAAGCCTTTGTGGAGAGGACGGAAGCCCAGAAGCCTTGCTCTTTGCTCACTGCTAGGTCCTGGGGAGGAAAGAGAAGAGGCAGAGAGGGCAGGCCAGCAGAGAGCTCTGGGGGGCTGCTCCATGGTCTGATTTGGAAGTTGACTGAAACCTCTGGGTATTTATCCAACAAATCACCGAGAGGAGGAATGGGCAAGCCGGTCATGTGATGGGAGTCAAGGCGAACACAAACGAATCCATTTATTATTCTGGCAGGAAATTTGCTCTTTTGGATTCTGTAGCTGCAGACATAATGATTTCATTTCCTCCAACTGGAGGGAGACGAATGGCCCTTAGCCCTGGCTTTGCTGTTTCCTCCATTTCCCTGAGCGTTGTCAACTCCAGTGTGTCTTCCTCTCCCCGGGGTCAGAGGGCGTGTCTGGTTCACGTTGATGAACGGCGTGTGGCCTTCCCTGTGGAAGGCTCCAGGATACCTGGTGACCCAGGTTAAAGCACACGCATCATGGAAAAATACATCGCAGGCAAAGAGGCTGCCCCCGGGAGTCCTGGGAGCCGCCAGCACAAGCGGGGGAGGCTGGGCTCCCCTCCTGTCCAGATGTGGTCACTCATCCTGTGGCTGAGGAGTGGGCAGAGCTCTGATGCCAGGATGAGGACCCACTGGCCGTGTGCCTGGGAGGGAGGTAGCTGACTTTACCAAGACTCAGTTTCCTCATCTGTAAAATGTGGAGATGCCACTGATTTTGGCAGGACTTGGAGAGGATTGAATGAGATCTGTGTCGAAGTACTTGTAGCCCACGCCTCACCCAGGAGTGGCTGGGCTCCTGTGGCTGCAGAGAGGACAATGCCTGGTATGGAATCAGTCCTGTTTAAGGGATAAAGTAAGGTGGGTGGACCTACTGAGTAGGTGTCCTGAGAGGAGAAGGTCAAGGAGAAGGCGGCAGGAGGTGGAAGCCCTTGGACAGAGTACTCTTCCCAGGAGTTTCCCGGGAGATCCAAGGTGCCATTTCCACCTGGCTCCAGAGTTTCATATTGTGTGGAGCAGGCATCCCGTATGGGGAGTCAGATTCCATGTCTGCGTAGGGTGAGTGTCGTGTTAAATAAAAAGGTAATCACAGAAACAGTGACCCAACACATCCTGCGTCCAGGTGTCCTGCAGGAGTTGGGCTCTGGGTTGTGGGGTGCTGTGCTTCCGCCCACTGGGCCTTGCTCATCATCTGTGCCTAATAACTATTTGCTCTGTGAGTCCCTGTCATTAAACAAGGCTTTGGTGTTCCAGAGAGATACAAAGGTGATTTATTTGGGGAAATTTTGGTATTTCTGTATGCCTCAGTTTTCCGTTTGTGTCTTCCTGCTACCTCAACCACACATTCATAGTGGAGAAAAATGGGCTTCTTATGCCCTGCATATAGAGATGTCAACTCCAAAGAAATGAGTTAAATTGACAGAAATGTTGAACACAGGAAAGTATGTCCAGGATGAGGGATTGTCTGTTCCCTGGAGGCCTGGGGACAGGGTGAGGCTCTCAGGAGAGGGTGGTTTGGGCAGTTTTCCTGGAGGCAGGGGTGTGTCTCTACATAGCATTGCTAAAAATAAGTTAAATATGAATAACAGAGCAATTTTAATAAACATTTTACTTTTAATATGTTTATAGTGCTGTTAATTATCTCTCTAAGTGGAGAAAATAGAAATTGTAGCACATTGAACAAAGATTGCTGATTAGGATAATAAAATGGAAATTTTAATCAAGACGATAACTTTAAGTCAAAGGAGGTTTTCTCCTAGGCTGCTGGAGCTTTCATCTTTATTAAACACCCCATTTATCATCACCATTCCATTCATCGCAAGCATTAGATTAATATTGACAATTTAAAATAGAAATAACTTTTTCTTGCCATTATGGTGCTGATATGATAATGGTGCTAGAGAATTTGAGGGAGCCGTCCCAGCTGTCATACCCCCTGCTGCCATTGGCTGCCATTCTCCAAGCCAAACCTGGAGCCACCAACCACTTCAGAGGGAGGGTCTCTGCACAAGGAAGCTCCTTCATGATACAACAAATGGCCTTGTTAACTTGAGGTTGTCTCTTTATGGTAGAAGTGTGCTTCCATTTTCTAATCTAAGAAAGAGATGTT
This sequence comes from Talpa europaea, assembly GCF_964194135.1. Lineage (NCBI taxonomy): Eukaryota > Metazoa > Chordata > Mammalia > Eulipotyphla > Talpidae > Talpa > Talpa europaea. Next base: position 46,597,101 of record NC_140070.1, read on the forward strand.
TGCTGCATATCTGCTGTGTACTGTGAAGATGCCAAAAGAGGCGAGACGTAGCCCTGCCCTGTGAAGATCACACACAGGCAAGAGGTGTGAGTCTTAGATGAAAGGTATGGGCAGAAGGACCCCAGCAGTTTGGAGCAGTGGTTTTCAAAGTGTCTCTTGGGGGCTTAAGCATCAGTGTGCACACCAGGCTTTGGGATCTGCTGCCCCAACCAGTGGCTCTTGGGTTTTAGCATCAGAATCACCTGGTGGACTTGTTGAAACAGATGATTACTTCCCACCTCAAGTTTCTGATTGATTAGCTTTCTGGTAGAATCTCAAAAATTGCATTTCCAACTTCTCAGATGCTGCTGATCTGATGGCCACACTTTGAGAACCACTGATTTAGACTAAGGAAAGACTCCTGAGCTCATGGCTGGGAGGGCTTCATGGAGAAAGGTCCTTTTAGCTTTGCAGGAGGAGTGGAACCTCACCAAGTGGAGAGGAGTCTCCTGGAGGAAGAAGGGGCCAGAGTCAAATGGGAAGTTTGGAGGGGAGCAGGCCCCAGCAGGTACTGGCTTTGAAGGTGAGGCAGAAGTGGACCAGCAAGTAGAATTGGGGTTTGGAGATGGGAACTCTGTCTCCATCTATGGCAGGGATGAATTAGTGGGGGTGGAGGTGGGGAGCAGTTGCCATGAGATTGCAGGAGAACATTGAGGACAGAGCTAGGAGGTGTGGGGTTAGGGGTCATTCAGTCAGCTGGACAGTTGCCTCCTGAGATATAGCCCAGTGGGTCCACATCAGGTAGACCTGTGGTTCACAGCCTATGCCCTGTGCCTACTGTTTGGATGGAAGGCTTTTCCCTACATAGCTGCCTTTGCCTATACAAGGAAGGGGAGGAGAGGGGCATGCCTCCTGGATCTGTATTCCAGGGGACCCTCAACCTTGGGGAAAAGGACCTCCATTTCAGGAAGAACACCGCTATTGCCCTGTTATCTGTGCTGGGACAACTTTGGGGGGTGTCACTCAGCAGCAGGATGGGTTTGTCCTAATGGGTGCCTTTCCTTGGCCATGTTGGGAGGCTGTTCTTGATGGTCTTTGCTTTGGGGCACTGTGAAGGGGCCAGGACTGTAGACACTAGCAAGGAGCTGCCTTCTTTTTGGAGTTACTTCTTTCTTCCACTTTCTCTGATTCTCTAAGGCCTCTTTCTTAAATATGAAACATCATTTCTTAAAAGGCCTCTTTCTTTTCCTTGATCATTAATTGCTAAGGAACAATGGCTGTCATTTAAAGCAGCAACATTACAGCTCCTTCCCACCAGTTACTGCTGTTGTCATCACTGTTCCACATCAAAGCAGGACGGAGCTCCCAGGAGAGGATAGAGAGCCCTCTTGGGCCTCAGGACCTGCCAGGGCCTCAAGGACCAGCCAACCAGCTGGAGACTGTTCTGCACACCTGCCCTCCGGCTCAGGCCTTCCTGAGAAGGGTTGTACTCCATGTTGGCCCCTGGTGAAACTGTTCTGGCTTGGGACTTGAGAGAAATCAGGTTGGGAGGTCTACAGGGACCCCCCTTCTTGGGGGTCCTCTGCCTTGATGGCATTGACTGCTGTCAGCCAGGAATGGGAAATGGAGGAGCGTGGGGCCTGGAAGAGATCTGTGTCCTGGCACAGAGGAGATGGGGGAAGGGACTGTGGGACTTGGGGCTGACTTAGGAGTCCTGGGGCAGGCAGCTCATGTGGCCCTGGAGGGCTTTGGAAATATGTGCTGAGCATGGAGGCCACATGCTGTGCTCATACCACCTCAGGGTTCCTGACTCTTATTTAATTGAGGGGCGTGTGCCAGAATCCACCCTCTCCCTGTTCCCTGGTTGCTGTGGGCACCAGGAAAGTGCAGGCATTCTGCCCTGTGGAGCAGGGTCCATTACAGCCGATCCTCTGCCTGTTTGGTACAGAGCCAGGGAGGCTTTTGTCCTCTTCCTCTTGGGGCCAGCCTGCAGAAGCAGCTGGACGGGAAATTACATCACAGTAGAAGGCTGGGCCTTGGCTCCAGCTGGATCAGGAGATCAGGAACTGCCTTTCTCCCCTCTTCTCTGTTGGGCTGTTGCCCTGTTTCCTCCTGGGCTGCAGGTCTGAGCATGTTTGGCAGGAGTGTGCTGGTCCTGTCCTTCCAGGATCTTGCTGGGTCTAGCAAAGAGCAAAATGGGGCTGGAGGCACCAGGGCTGGGAAGGCCTTGTCTGGAGGTCAGAAGCCAGGCTGCGGGAAGATAGGCAGCAGGTGCCCAGATCTCCTGAACGTGATGCCAGCTCTCAGTGGTGAAGAGGGTCGAGGTGGTCAGGGTCTCTGGAAAGACTCCCTTTCAGGGTCTTCTCTGGGGTCTCGTCCACTGTTTAATGCCCTCAGCCTTTCTCAGGCTCCTGCTCCCTTCTGCCCTGAGGACTCCATGCTCCTCCCCTGCTGCCCCTTGTCTTCCTTGAGCTTCCTCCTTCCCCAACATGGTTCACTTCTACTTTTCACTTCTATTTCTCTCTTCTCCGCCCTCAGCTATCCCTCCACTGCCCTCTTCAGTAACTTCACTTCCTTCCATGGCCACCCTCTTCCAGAAGAGTTTCCCCTTGCCGTGGACACACTCTTGGACCCCTGCATGCATGGAATGTGCACGTGGGCTGCCTTGCCTTCTGCGGTCTGTTCCCTGGGCTCCTGCCAGGTCACGGTGGGGGCAAACCTGCCTCATTTTCCTTAGGCGCCCTGACCCAGGGGCACTGTGGCTACTCTTCACTGCCTGACAAAGAACGTTTTTTTTGAGAGCTGAGTTTGTTCACACGTTAAATCTTCTAAAAGAAGTTATGAATATTAAATCCCCTTTGTTACACATTTCATGAATTATGTTGGCTGAAAATCATAAAGCGGTACAAAATCTACACAATCTGAAGAAAAAACTGTAACCTTGTCTACCTTTTTCTGGCTGTGTCCATGCGCAGAGATGAAACATTGTTCCTAGCCAGGCTCTGAAGGCCCCTTGTGCTTCTGTGGGCCTCAGGCTGGGCCCAAGGATCTTAGGCATCCTTCTTTGCTCAAGGACTGTTTTGGAATTCTGCCTTGAGTGGATTTTCAATAGAACCCCAGGGCTACCCAGCCCATCCAAATTCAGATTATGGGCCCCGCCTCCACCCCGCGCAGGTGCTGTGCACTTAACCAACCTCAGGGGAGTTTTCCTACCTGTTTTAAGTGTTCACAACAGGACTGTGGACCCGCCATCTGGTGTCATCCACATACCCCCTATCTCCTACCACTGTCCCCTCAAGGGTGCCTCGTTTTTGCTGCCCCACCCCTCTGGCAGTCTGCCTGGGCCCTAAATCTGCAACCACAGCGCTCCCTGCCACTCCCACCCTGGCGAGCAGTAGTTTCACAGATGGCTCTGTTAAATCTGGCTGGGTTCCGAAGATGTTATTTGATTTCTGCAGCCCTCCAGTGCCAAGACCATATGGGGCTACAAGAGAGAAGGGCAGAGGGTCAGGCACTCCCCCCCAACTCTATCCCCACCCCAATATCTCTTTCTGGCACCTTCTTCATGGATTTACTAAATCCTTTGTGGTGAACTGATGGGATTTGGAAGAGGATTTTTGGAGGGTGCATCCAACTGCAGCAAATACATCACCCTCTCTAGGAGGAGCACTGGAGACCTGCTCCCTTCTGCCCTGAGGACTCCATGCTCCTCCCCTGCTGCCCCTTGTCTTCCCTGAGCTTCCTCTTTCCCCAACATGGTTAATTCCTCTTTTCACTTCCACTTCTCTCTTCTCTGCCTTCTGCTGTCCCTCCACTGCCCTCTTCTGTAACTTCACTTCCTTCCATGGCCACCCTCTTCCAGAAATAACATTTGGAGAGAGTGAAACCACTCTGTCTCTGAGACATTGGGCACAGGTGTCCATGTTTTTAGTAAATGTGGAGAGGAAGAGAGACAGACAGTCTGACAGGTCCAACTACCAGGGTTTTGATGTGTTGTACAAAGAACGACAAGCCTTGCCTTTAGCAGAAGGCCACAGTCATGGGATAAGGGACAAGGACAAGGAAAACCAGTGAAATAGGGGCCTGAGTTGGGGAAAACTCATATGGATTGGGGCTCTGGTATCTGAACCCGAGTGCTGACCCTGTTGCCAACTCTGAGTATGCGGGTGCATCACTTTTACACCCCAAGTCTCACCTTCCCCATCCATAAAGTTGAGAGAGCAGGTGAGGTTGTGACCACTCTGACTTCAGACTTTCTATGACAGTCACATCTGAAGAAGAGAAAGAGATTAGAACTGGGGGGGTGGGGGAGGAGGAGGGGAAAGGGAAGGAAAGAGGGTGTGTGTTGGGGTGAATAGAGAGAGAGAGAGAAAGGACTAAGAGGCAGAAGAAAAAGAAGTAGAACAGAAGATGAAACCAGAAGTGAGAGAAGAAAAAGAAAGAGAAAGAGAAAGGCAAACACTTGGAAGCTGCTGTTGTCAGAGGAAGAAACGTGGGCAAAGTGCACAATAGAACTTGGGGAGCTGGTGCACCCAGACTCCTGTGTGACTATGGTGCTCACCCCTTCCTGGACCCCTCCAAGAAAGCCAGAGAAGACTGAGGTGCCCCTGAGGACTCCTCCAGTTGACATGGGGAGTTTGAGCAGATCCTCATAAAGGATCTGAAAATGGAAGGAAATAGCAGGTGTGTTTGGGGGATAAAATCAACAGATGCTTGTGACAGGTTGGCTGTGGGGAGGGGAGAGAGGATGCTGTCATTGATGGCATCCAGGTTCTGACTTTTACAGCTGATGGTTGGGGGTTCCACTTGTTGAATGGGAAGGAATGAAAGACTGCCATGTGTGGGGAACTTGAGTGTGCAGAGTTTGAGATGCCTAAGAGACATCCAACTGTATGTGGGACAGGAGATCGCGCCTGGGTTGGCAGGAGGCCTGTGGTCTGAGGTGGAGAGGGGAAGTTGAAAGTCCTGGGTAAAACATGGGGGAACCCAAACCAGATGTCCCATGGCCAGGCAGCACCCCTCACCTTTTCTTATAGGGGCGGAGAAAAGAGAAGGTTTGCAGGAGAAAGAGGTTTTGGACCTGCTGCCTGGAGCTAAAATGAGGATGCAGTGCCTCCCCGGTGGCGCAGCAGTTGAGCGCTGGGTTGCACAGCTGCCCGCAGCCTCTGCAGCGCCGGTTCGATCCCCGGCTGCTCCCTGGCCATGGGAGGAAAGTCCCACATGGCGTGCAGACCTCTCCTGCCGCCCGCTGCTCCCCTCAGCAGTGTACTTCGGTCCTTCTGGCTGCTCTGCTCCCCGCTCTGGCTCTGGTGAATTCTCTCACCCTCCCGCTTCTGACTGTACCCAATACTTACATAAATAAATGAATAAATTTAAAAAAATACTGTTAAATAAAATAAAATAAAATAAAATAAAATAAAATAAAATGAGGATGCAAAATTCTGTAAGGGGTGTCCTCGCATCTCTGTGAAGTGCATTCTCCTCAGCCAGGACCATCCATCGCTGGGTCCTTCTCAGGGCACACTCAGCCTCAGAAGCCTTGCTGCAGCCGACTGTTGCCTACAGCGAACACTGCTGGTGGGCCAGCAAATGCACCTGTTCCTCTCCTGCCTTGCACATTAACCCAAGACTCCCAAAAAGTAAAACGTAATTTGTCTTGCTGCAAATCCTGAGATGATATCAGGAGGGGCTGGTTTGAGGTCCCAGGTGTGTGTCCCACCCAGGGTTACTGGGAGTAATTGTGCCCTGGGAGTGCCCTGTGGGCGTTCAGTGAACATGTGTGGCATGAGCCCATGTCTAGATGAGTAGGTGACTGCAAGCTCTTAGGGTCAGCCTGACACCTGAGGCAATGAGGCCGGCTGAGCTGAGCCTGGGAGATGTTGATGGAGAAGGAGGTTCCCTGAAAAGTGATCTGTCTTCATCTTGATCCTCTAACGTCCCTCTGGATCAAGTCAGACCCACAGTGAATCCTGTCTCATGATTTCCTCTCCTTGCCGAGTTGCCTTTGCTGCTCTGCAATTTGGCGAGATGCCCGTAGCCGCCACTGAGGGGCTTTAGCAGAACAGCCTTGTGAAACTCTTGGTGTTTACTGTGAGGGTGTCATTGGCAGCGCTCACTGCATTACACAGTGTCCTCTGTGTGGACCCGTGGGAGGCATTTGCTTCAGGCTCCCATATCAAGCACAGCCCAGCTTTTCTGAGCAATCGTTTTGTTTATGTCCTATGGACCCCGTGACCCGCGTAACTGATCAGGGTTTCCTCATCCCCTGGCTGCTAGGAAATCGAGCTCCCAACTTGAGGCTTTGCCGTAGAGTGTGAGTTGTTTCAGCCTCACCACAGGCTCCAATTTATGTCTTTCCCTGTGCTTTGTTTTTTCTTTCTCACCTATTTTTCTTAGCGATTTTTAAAATTGCTTTTTTTCCCTTGTTATATATATAGATGCTCTACAAAAATTTAAGGAAAGATAGAAAAGTATAAAGGAAAAAAACAAGTCAAGTATGATACACCCCCCCCACATACACTTCGTGGTGATCTGTTAAATGTTATATTCTGTTTACCTGTCTCTTTCCTATACACTCACAAGGGTGCGCTCACACATGCACACACATGCTCGCATGCACATCGGTTTCCCCTTGCTATAGGTAGTGTTGGGTAACTTAAAAAATGTAACAATGTATGAATTTTTTTTTGCCTGGCTCCTTATATATCTTACAGTATTTTACATAACCCATGTAAGCCAACTTAAATCTTCACAAGTAGAGTGGCTCATAAATTAAACAATGTAAATTTAAGGCAGAGACTTCCAGGGAAGCTTTGGAACCCAGAGTAAGGCAGGACCTACAGCAAAATATATTGAAGAGCTGAGAGGGGCTCCCCAGGAGCTGGAGACTCTGGAGTGGGGTGAGTGAGGTTCCCCAGCATGCTGCCCTGGGAGGGGTGCTCAGGTCTTTGAAGGGATTTCAAACACACTGGAAGGAGCCCATTGAGTCCCACAGTCAACTAGAAGAAACCACCCTGTTGGACCTGTACATGGGATGTTGCACAGCTCTGAGGCGTTAGAAATGGACAGTGGAGATCTAAATCCCCACGCTCAGCTGAGCACACATACCAGAAGTCGTCTAAAAGCCACAGACGACTCCTGCTGTGAGACAGGGCTGTAACCCGATGAGTGTCCTAGTATTTAGGAGTATTTAGAAATGTCTCCTGCTACATTTTCTCCTATCTGTAGGGGAGGCTATTTCCTTGTAGCCCTTCCACTGGTAATGCTGGCTCAAGGAAGCAAGGAGGGAGGTGGGACCCAGAAAGAGTAGAGAAAGGGAGGTGGGACCCGGAAAACTTCTAGCTTCCCTGGAATAATTGATGTTACTGAGCCCTGACGTGACACCAGGCACTCTGCACTTTTAGTCCACATAGCAACCCAATCTGTTGGTAGTGTTAGGATTATGCTTGTTTTACAGATGAGGAAACAGAGGAAGAAAGGAGTCGGGTAACTTATTCATGTAATGTAGCTACTAGTGGATGGAGCCAAGACCCGAAGTGGGGTGGCCTGACTGTGGACAGCCCCCTTAATCACAAGGCTGCCAGGCTACAGCAGTGCACATGAGAAGGCCCTCTTGGGTTCTTGAAGGAAAGCAGGAAGCCAGGGAGGAAGGCAAGGGGAGAGCTAAAAGCCAGTGCACTGTGCCTTACTTTGGCGTGGGAGAAAGTGGAAGTGCCAACGGCTTGTGGACTTCTTGACGGGTTTGCAGGGGTGGAAGTATGGAGAGCAGCAGTAGATGGGAGCAAGCCTCCAGTGAAGTGTCCTCAACAGCCAGAGTGACCCTGTGCAGACACTTAGGGCCCCCACGAGCCCTTGAGGGCAAGGCCTGCTCAGTGTGGCTGGGGACAGGAGCAGACAGTCACCTCCGAAGTCCCTGTGAGGATGGCTCTGCTTCCTGAACCTGCTCCATCCCCAGTTGGCGGAGGGAGGGTGGATGACTCTGAGTATATCTGAGAGGAGATTCTTTTTTTAAATTAAAGTTGTCAGTGGTTCACCTGTCTGTGTAACTTTGGAGTTCCATTTTTAAGCCTCCATGGGTGTACACGCTCCATCACCCTCCACAGGGCCTCCCGTGCAGGTGCCCGGTCCCCTGCATTCCCCTGTCTGAGTCTTTGAAGCTAGAAGAGTTTTCTTTACCTTTCTAGTTCATTTTTGTCTTCCATCAGTGGAGCTGGGGGCTGGTAAGAGATCAAATCTGAGCCCCGTTTTGTCCTGTACAAGAGCCCCATGTGGCTACTGAGCTCTTGAAAAGTGACTCATTCCTAGAGGTGGTGTCAGTGTGAAACACACACTAGATTTTGAAGATGCAGTGTGCAGGGAAGAAATACCTTGATAATTCTTATTAAATTATGTGTTTAAGTGGTAATATTTTGGATATACTGGGATAAGTACAATAAATTATTAAAGTTAATGCCACCCTTTTTCACTTTTAATAATGTGATTAAAATTATAGATTACGTATGTGATTCACATTATATTTCTGTTAGTACTGTTTCGACAAGATGGGAGGTTGAAAAAAAAACAAAGAGGTTGTGGTTGTTGCATCTAGGGAAAGAGGTTGTTCATTCTATTTCGAAAAGGAGTGTGTTCTTCCAGAGGTTGCATTTAGTCGGGTTCTTTGGTGATGGGAATTGTGATCCTTGGAAGTGACTGGGAAGGGTGTTGTGGTGAGGACCCGAGGCAGGAAAACCAGGAGAGGCTGAGAATGTGTCAGTCCTGGGAGTTCCGGGGATGCTGAGCTCCAGGGGGATAAGCCCCAGCGGTCTTAGTTTCTGTGTGCCTCTCCTCTCTGTCTGCGCCCTGCTGGTTTGTGTTCTCCCTTTTCTCTCAGCGCCTTTCCCCTGGAGTTCCTGCTTCCTCCCAGCTTGTCCAGCTCTGTCTCAGACCTTCTTTCAGTCCAGGCTCCTCCTCCTAGCGGCCTCACATTTGCAGGTCTTGCCTAATACTCCTGATTCAGGCATTCTGGTTGGTGAGATTCACTTTTCCTCCCCAGGCCCATGTAATGGCCCCTGACCCACTGAGGATGTCAGCCTTGGGTTCAGAGCCAGCCTCTAATGCCTCTGCTTGGATGCCAGCTTGGTATATGCCTCTGGATCAGAGGGTGGAGAGTTTGGGCTTAATGGGCACTGTGATAGTACAGAGGCTAGTCGCAATCACAAAAATAAAGACTGGTAGTGTCCATCCCAGCACCATGCTGGGTCCAGTGCTCACCCCAGGCGCCCATCAGGAATAGTGTCTATGTTTCCAGCGTGCAGCAGATACGCAGGCCAGCTGGGTGCACAGACGTAGAGCCTATGGGAGCAATTCCTTGTACCTTCTGACTCCTGTAGTTTGTCTGTAGGGAGAAGGAGAGTACAGGTGAACCAACATATGTGTCCTGCCTCCCTGGAGAGGCACTGGTTTCATTTGGCATTCCTGGCTCTGGATCACTCTTGATTCCTCCGAGCTTGTTCAGCTCTGTTTCGGACCTTCTTTCAGTCTAGGCTCGTGCTGCTAGCATGAGTCAGCCTCTCTCTTTTCCAGAGTTGTGGGTCTGTGGGTATTTTGTGGGCCTGGTTTGGGGTAATTACCCAAAAGATGATGCTACTTTGGTAGGCTTCCTGGAAGCCATTCAGGGGCCGTAGCTTATGCCATCTCCCTCCTAACTTCTACAGATCTGCTTTAGTCTGACAACTTGCTCTTCTCTCAGTGGCAAGCATGATGATCCCATCAACACCATCCTCATTTTGTCATTTCTAGGAGATCACTGCAGTTTGGGGTCACATGTACAACTTGCCCGAGGCCCCAAAAGCTTGTCCTATTACCATCCCAGATGTTCATTTGGCCCCCTATCTGGTCAGAATCAAGGGTGATACTCTGCGTGTGTTTATATGAGCACTTGAAGTGGCACGTGGAGGGCATCTGGGGCTACCGGAGCTCAGTAATTAAACGGGGAGAATGAATCTGATGTCCAGGTAATTACTGCTGAACATCTGCTAAATATGGAGTTTCATTGATGGCTGGTGTTGTTAGGCACGCAAGTGATGGCGTGTTTGCACTCAAGATGGCAAGAGATGATTGAAAATCTGTTCCCATAGCAGTCCACAGGGCCACCCCAACATAAATTAAGGAGCCTGGAGCTTATGTGACCTGACCCAAAAATCACTTCCAAAAAGGGACATAGAAAACTTCTCTGCTCTGGAAAGGATGCTAGGAAGAGTAGTGTGACATGGTGGACTGTAGCACAAGAAAGGAATGCTTGAGGGCCGGTTGAGTCCACTCCTCTGACTTTTGAGGAAACTGAGGTAGGGAGGGGCAATGACTAGAGAGTCAGTGACAGAGCTGGGGCCAGGACAGCTCCTGGAGGGTTCCACAAGCCCAGGCAGCCAGGCAGAACCCTTGGAATCCCTGTTGAGGACAGTTCCCACTGGGTGAGTGGGAATCCCTGCGGCGGGTTCCAGCTCATTCTGCTATATTTGGGCAAGGGGCTTACATCCTGCCCTCCTCACTGGCACAGCCATGAGAGAAGAGACTTGTAGGACATTATCTTTTTTTCTGTCTATATCCAAGGGACAGAAGAGTACCCTGGACTTCTGGTTTCTCATGCCCTTTTCCCCATCAGGTCTCTTAGTTGTAGGCTCTGACCCAGGGCTGGGTGGTGCCATGTCTTCCGCTTTCCTCTCTAATAGTTTTTCTTAGGTCTTAATGGGTAAACATCATGATAGTCACCAGCCAGCACAGAAAATTCTCTGGGGCAGCTGAGAGGTGTTGGGGGAACTCACCTGGGCAGCTCCCTCCACACCCACCATCCTTGAGGAAGTATTGGGGTTTCCAGCCTGTTCTAGGTCATTCCATCAGGGTACATGGCAGCTCTGGGTCCTGACCTGGGTCCCGTGGTTCCAGATTTGAGATTCTAGAGGGCCTGTCCCAAAATGCTGCTCTGTGAAGCCTGATGCTCCCAACCCATTGACTGAGATCCCACAGCCTGCTGGGCAGCCTGCAGGGGCCAGTCACAGATGTCTGGGCATCTTCCTTTAGAGTCGGGACCCTGACTTCTGTTTCCAGGGCGCTTGCCAGCTGCACTCTTAGGGACAAGTATATATTAGCAAACTTCCCCTTTTAACAATATTGACTTATATTACAAAATCACTAAGTTCATTTTTTTTTTTTTGGTGATTCCTTTTCCAGACTGTCCAGATACATACACATTTTGCTGTTACTATTTCCTTGCTTTACATAATTTTTATATTTTTCATGTTTTGATGGATTTGTCATAGTCTGTCAAATGGCTGTACAGTATATAACCAATTCTCCTGCTCTGTAAAACTGGAAATAAGTATATCATGCACTTAGCTTTTTTTAATACTGTTTTTTTCTTCCATAAACTCTGAAGAGTGGATTATTTTTTAACACTCATATAGCTGTTGAAAGTGCATAGCAGCAAAATATACACATTTACGTGACCAGCATTCAACTTTAACAACAGAGAAAGGGTGGACAGGATGGCACATTCCCGGGGAAGCCCTCAGTCAGCCTCCCCACCCGCAAGCCTCTCATTCTGGGAGCCTCTTGCCACACCCTCGTTAAAGACTCTGGTGTTAAAGATGCATCGTTTTCATGTTCTCTGGCACCTAAGTGTATACCAACTGCTTCATCTGGCACCCAGCCAAAGAAAGGGGCCATCTGTTTCTGGCCTGCTCAGAGACGTGGAGAGATGCTATGGTGCTCTCTGCCTGCAAGGGCAGTTTCGACTATGTGGTCCTTCAAACCTAACCTTGGCATAAGATGCAATCCCACCTGACATGTTCCAAACAGGTTGCTTGGCGCTGTCGCTGCAGGTGACACTAGAACCTCTCAGTAGTCACTGCACCCTGCATGCACCTAGGCTCACCCCCATCCACATCTAATAGGTGAAAAGTACTACTGCAAGGTTCCTGTTTCTCTTGCATGTCTTTGTTGCATGTTTTGTTGGATTTTTCTGTGTTTCCCCAAGAAGCATCTGGCAATGGTCTGGCCATGGAAGATGCAGTGAGTAGAAGAGATTATGAAGAACAGGGCACCGGGAGGAATCAATAGGCTGGAATGGTTGTGGGAGGGCAGGGCTAGGTTTGTGGATGTTGGAACTTGTGGGGGGTGTGGGAGGGAGCTAGAGGTAGCAAGTGTCCTGAAGAATGGGACTGGGGGAAGGCACAATATATGGGGCTGTGTCAGGGGTCCTAGGAGCCCCGGGACCAGGAAAAACAAAGAGGCGGAGTAGATGGTAAAGCTATTGTAGAGTTGGTGATGGACGGGGCATTTAAGAGGAAAGCGGTGGAGTGCATGAGATGTGGCCCAGATGACCAGTGAATGGGATGAAAAGAGGAGGCTTGGGCACACGTGTTGACCTGGCATAGTGGGGCGGGGCCCATGTTGTGGGGAATAAGGAGCAAATGGGACAGAGGCAGCGAGCCTCCAGGTGTAGACAATTCACACAAGTTTCAGTAAACTAAAATTAAAGAATCTGCAATAGCGACAAGAGGAGGAAGGAGATCCACACCATCTTCCAGAAAAGGAAGTTGCCCTGAAAAGAAGGTGTGAGGAAGAGTTAGGGGAGGGGTGTGGACAGAGGAAAGTAGAAGATGCCGTCCCCTCCAGAGGTGGAAGGTGGGAAAGATGTGTTCAACCCTGCTGGGCTAAAAGAAAAGCCCATGTTAAATATGGACCATGATCTTCTGCCCAGAATCCAACTTGGGCATTCATTCTGGTGGGGTGAAGAGAGCCCTCAAAAACAAGAACTTAGCAGCCTCCGGCCAGACCTGGGGCTGGGGAGTATGCTCGGAAGGGGCTGCCTGGAATGACTATCCTGGCTCCACAGGGTCAGCTCTCAGATTCTCCCTGATGTCATGGGTGGTGAGGGATGCTGTGGAAAGCCAGAAATCCAAGGGATGGTCTTGGGCCTTCTCTGTCTGCGAGGAGCATGTGGTCCAGCACAGAAGGTGGTGAAGTCAAGCCCTGGCACTGATGTCTGCCTCAAGGCACCTGCCTCTGGGGGAGGAGTAGCAGGTGTAGGTTTGGCAGTGAGGGGGCGGCAGGGAGGGCAGAGGGGCATTTTGAGTTGGGCCCAAAAAGGCCAGGGGGTGGTGCATGGATATCTACCATCTGTCTCCCCAGAGCCTTGAAATGTGTTGACAGCCGTAGTACTTACACTGCACTTACCCCAGGGATGCTCACCGTTTGATCATGGTTTTGTTTTTCTGGATAAGTTGGCATTCTTTCTTTTGTTCAAACCTTGTGAATTCAAAAATTAGAAAAGCCACACCCAATTAGAGTAAAACTTTAATTAAACTGAAACACCAATTAAAACACACCATCAATTAAAATAGAGAACTAATTAAAGTGTTCCCAACAAGCAGCAGCAATACAGTCCAGTGGGCTGGGAGCACCATCTTTGGTGACAAGAGGCTGGTGGCTGGCTCGGCATGCTACTGTGACTGTGGGAGTTTGGGCGTCTAGAAACTGCAGGCCAGCTGGGCCCGGAAGCAGGGCATCCCTCTCGTGGTATCCTCAACCCGGTGGCAGAGTTGGTGATCCCCTTGATCCTTATTCTGGCAACGGAGGGGTCCAGAGTTGGGTCTAGATGCAGGTGGAGGGACTGTACCAGGGGCCCAGCTCAGGGAGAGCTAAGGGTCAGCCAGGGGACTTCTCAGGTCTTGCTTGGGAAGAAGCTTGAGGCCTTCGTTGAAGGTGTGACTCTGAGAACCCTCCTGTGCGCCCATCTTTGCTCCAGGGGTCCCTGGACGGCAGCTGGAGTGGGTCCTGGGCACCTCTGACCTGGCATTCATGACCTCATGCTGTGCCCTCCTGTTCATCCCCCCTCCTCTGCTACTGTGCCATTGTGGATAAAGACCTCCATTCAGCCGTGCTTGACTCCCAGCTAACTGCTAAGTTGCTGGAAACAACAGAGATATTTGTGTCTCTAAAGCTGTCCCTGGTCACTCTTCCAAGGCCCCGTTAGACGCGCCTGCTCTCTGATCCTCTAAATCTACCTCTTGGCCTTGATTGGCCTGTTTCACATCACACTGCAATTATTTATGTACACAGCTACCTCAGTTCTTCCCGTAGAAGTCAGAGTATAGGTTAATAGAGTTAAGTTGCATCTCTCTTGAGTAGACTATGTGTTGTTTAAAAGTAATGGCTGGCCTTATCTTTTTATCATTCACTAATTTTTATAATTACTCATCAGCTCAAACTTTAAGAGTTTTATATTTTACTTTTCTGAGAAAGAGGTCTGGTTTGACATAGCATCACTGTGTGAAAGAATCCCTTCCATTCCTGTTCAGCACACCCCACCTATTGGCTGGGACATCAGGCCATCACCCGACCTCCACCGCCCCTGTGTGGCTCACTTCAAGAGCAGACGAGTTCTTAGGAGAAAATCGATAACCTCATGTGTGCTTGTCTTTTAAACCCAATGCTCTTAAGTGGCAGCCAGCTGCACCAGGAACAAAAGAAGGAAGAAATTAGGTAAAAGGAGAATCAATATCTGTGTTGGGTTTTTAAAGACTTAACAGTCTTGTACCTTATAGCAGGTCCTCTACTAATGTCACTTCATGCAATGTTGTTGTTTCACAATAATGTTGATGGGGGAAAAAAAACCAACAACATCAGTTCCTGTCTATGTGGGGGGTTTGCCTGTTCACCCCATTTCTGCAGAGGTTTTCTCCAGGGATTTCCATTTCTTCCCACATCCCAAAGATGTGCGCATGGGGCTCATTGTGTGAGTGTGGGGTGGGGGTGTAGGTGTACCCTGCGGTAGGAGGGTGTCCTGTCCAGGGTTGGTGCTGTGCTTGCTCCCTGAGCTGCCGACATCCTTGAAGTAGAATCCAATAAGCGAGTTGGAAAATGAATGAATGCAAATTATTGTTTGATTTGAACACAATTATTGTATTGTTTGCCTTGAAGTGTTTTGGGTCTTTATTTAGAAGTTTAGTGATGTTTTTGTGACCATAAATAGGCCCTAGGAACTTTTGTTTATCTCAGTTAGTCTATGTTAAAATTGATTTTGTCATTTTGCTTAAAGTCACAGTTTCCAGAAACCCACTAGGTGAGACTCTACTGAGCTTGGTTCTGGGTTTTTCTGGGGCTGCTGGAGCAAATCTTGGGATGAACTCAACATTGTGAATGTGCTCTTTCACCAACAAACCTGGAAACAGAACAGGTGTGGCATCACCTGCAAAAGATCGCTCTCTGATGTATCTTCTCATCTGGCCTGAGGTTTGCATATTTAAAGCTCAGACCAGGGAAGGCAGGCCTGGTGGGGTTGATGTCCTCTTGCACCCAGCATTCTGCGTCCAGATGGTGCCCCCTACCTCCCCCACCAGGGAGTTGAAAGCAGTTGATAGAAGTGGACAATTTGGTTCCATCCCATTTCACAGACACATATTAGCTATCATTTGGAAGGGAGTGTTGGAGAAGTGGGGCTTGGGACAGTGTTGTGAGCGTCACAGCATCTCTGCTGGGGTTAGGAGGAAGGCTTTCTCATTGGAAAAATGCTTTTAGCAAAGTGGCATATCCTGTCCTCTCTTCTCTTGAGAAGAGCAGAGATGGCGGCTGAGCTGCCACCTGTACCCCAGAATTGGGCTTTTGTATTTTTGTTCACCTGCTCTCTTGCCTTTTCTGAGCTGCTGCAGTTACTTGCCTTTGTGTAAGGTTCTGTTCATCGCCTTTCTTGTAATTCATGTTCTGTGGATTTGAAATCTGTGCCCCAAGTCAGGAGAGGGCTCCCGCAGACCTGGGCCTTCTTCCTGAGCTGTCAGAAATGATTCTGGAGAATTAAAAATGGGGCTGGCTGTTTTCTCCTTCCAGCTCCTGCTCATTCACTCACTTTTCCTATATTTGTTTAGAGACCTGTGATAATGCATATGCATGTGTGTGTGTGTGTGTGTGTGTGCGCGCATGCACGTGCACGTGCACGCTCCTGCCCTGGAATATCCCAGATAGCCTCCCTCTCTCCTTGGCTTTTCTAAACTTTGTCTCAAGCCCCCGTGGAAGGCCCTTCTCTTTCTAACTCCCTCTCTTGCCTGCCCAACCTCTGTCTTCCTTTAAGAGCTTTCTTTATCTTCCAAGCCAAAGATTGGAGTTAAAAAGAGATAAGTAGACAGGAAGGGGAAAAATTAATTACTCTCTATCTCTCTAAAATCTTTTCCTGCTCTCTCTACTTGCTTTTTGTAAGAACCAAAACAACAGGTGGGGGATAGTCTCACCATGGGGAGAAAAGGGAACTGAGGAGGACACAGGAGGAAGGGTGGTTTGTTCATTTCGTCAGCACAACGATGTTTCCAGAAGGCCCGTTCCCTGCCAGCTGCGCTGACCACAGGCATGTGAAGACCGATAACTCACTGGCCTGTCCTCAAGTGGTTCATAGTAACCACAAGGTGGGCCCCAGACTGGGGTCCCTGCTTGGGCTTCCCATACGTCAGAGAACTGAGGTGCAAGAGGGTTTGGTGCATTTTCTGGGTAGGGTTTCTTCGGTTTTCCTCAGAATCTTCACAAGATTCAAGATCTAAGACTGACTTTCAACATTTTTTGACCTATAGTAAAAAATACATATCTTTACTTTGTCTCACACATCTGTGTGTATATGTCTGTGTGCATGTGCTCACACGCACATGTGTGTGTACGTGTGTGTGTTTTCTGGTGTGTTTTTTTTTTTTCTGGGTGTTTTTTTCTATGTCTAATCTATATCTCTGAAACTAAAGTTCCCCAAATAATAATTAACCTCTCCACTTGCAAATCGATGTAGTATCTTCAGTTTTATTTTTCTTGATTCTGTTCTATTTCATTAAAAGATGCTGGCTGCAACCCACGAAATTGATTTCATAACCCAGTAATGAGTCACAGCTCGCACTTTGGAAAACACTGATCTAAAGGAAAATGTTAAGAATCACTGATCTGGGAACTCGCATACATCACTAGTGGGAATGTAAATTAGCACGTTCTTAATGAGGGCCTTTTGGCAATATCTATCAAATTTGCAAATACATACACCCATTGACCCTGATGTTCCATTTCTAGGAATCTACCTTACAGAGAAACTTATGCAAAATGATGTTCAAGATATTTCTTTGCCCTATTGTTTATGATAGCAAAAGATTGGAAACAACCCAAATGTCCATCATTATGGGACTGGTAGAATAACTAATGGAACATCCGCACAATGGAAGAATACTCTGCAGCTGTTAAAAAAAGGGGAGGGGAACCCTCAATGACCCACGTTGGAAAGATTGCCAAGATATGCTAAGTCAAACAAGCAAGATGCAAAAGAGAGCATTTAATATGTTACCTTTGAAATAAAAGTGGGATAATTATACTATATTTATATTGGGTTAAGCCCTATGAATTGGGCTGACCCACTTATAAAAGTCAAAATGATTGAATAATGGCCATTTCACCCTTTTCAACGTAACATGTACATAAGGAAGGATAAGGTAAGAAACAGAGTTACCTGGAGAAAGGCAGGAGGAATTCCTCACTGGGGCCTGTTAAAAAGAAGGAATCTCTGAGGTGGTTGCTAGGAAAGAGATGGCATCACTCTGAGGTAAGGTAGAACCCAGGATAGCACCAAGTCAGAGAACAGGGTGACAAGAGGCTGCCTGCCTCTGTCCTTCTGCCTGAGTCCCAGGCACGACCAATGCCAGACAGTGGGCAGGAGGCTGAGACACAGTAGCCAGTGGCTGGAGAGTGCCTCTTCCCTCTCTTTTATCCCTCTTTCTAGATATCATATGTGAATGGCATGCTGAAAATAAGTTAGGAATTTAACTTTTACAATTTAAAATTTTGAGTGCAATTACATGTGGCAGAGGAAGCATCTCTCAAAAAGTGTCAGTCTCTGATGGCTGGATCAAATAGGGCTTTTTAGGTCTAAGGGCTGGATTGGAGGCATCTAGGAAAGCTGCCCAAGCAGAACCCACTTCTTTCACGCCCAGGACCCGCTGCCCACATTAATGGTCAGGCTCTGTGAGGCTCCTTAGGTGCTAGGAGGGTCCTGTGGGCAGGCGTCTTAAGGACTTGGCCACTGCTGGAGTGGAGGTGGGGGTGGAGATGGGGCTGGCCCACTTCAAAGATGTTCTCAGGTTTCCAGCAACAGGGAGGGTTGGGGCAGCTGGCAGGGTATTCAGTGAAGCCCCCCAGGGTGATATTTACCTGGGCACCATACCACCATGGGGAGCTTGATCTTAGTGCTGCAGACTTGGAAATTTGTTTTCTTCAGCACATGGAGGACAAATTCATCTCTCCAGGGAAGAATAATACACTTCTGACTCCCAGGGACTTGTGGTTGAACTGAACCCCCTGTGTCCTTAGCTGGGAACAGAACTGTCAAGGAGGGCAGATACCCAGACCCTCTGCGTAGTGTATCTGTCCCTAAGGCAACATCCAAGGGGCCAGAATCCAGCATCCTAAGATCTTTGCCAGGTAGGAACCTGAGTCAGGCAGGCCAGCCTGGAGCTGTGAAACCCCAGCCCCAGAGTGACACTGGGTACCGGGGGGCTAACCTCTTCCACTGAGAATGTGAACTCTGTGTGTGTATGTATTGAGGGGTGATGGGAACAACGCTAGGAAGGCATGGTTTAATTCCCTCTGAGAAGTTGCTTTTTACTTCTAGGTGTGATCATTCCCTGCTGGGGGCACTTTCCTTCATTAGCCTTCTGAATGTTATGAATACCTTTCATTTGGTTACAGTTGGCTTTAGCTGGACAGAGATCTTTATTCTTCCTCTTAAAACAGCTTATCTTGACATCTTTCAAGTCATTCACTCATTCATTTATTTTGACAGGGGTACAAATATTTTATCCAACACCCCACTGCTCAGGTAACATAAGCAGCAGTGGAGAGTCAGTAAGGAGGGAGTGGGGGTGCAGGTCTTGGGGAGCAGGAAGCAACAGACTTCAGAAGCTGACTCTGAAAGAGAGATAAGAAGATAGATGTGACTCCAGCTTCAAGTCTGGTGATAGAAAGCATGAATAGTAGCTAGGGGTGGAGGGGGGGCAGGGAAGGCTCAATTAGTTCAGTACAGACAATCAAATCTGACTTAGTGGTGAGGATGGAGAGTTTTCTCTATCTCCCTTGGCTTCAAATACCTGTTCTGGTGGTTAATCTCATGTTTGGGATAGAGTTCAAGATTTTGGCTTACATTTCATAGAAGCAAAAGATAATAACTCACAGGAAGGAACAAATGAAACCATTTAAGAGGGAGTATGGAGGGAGTATGTGACCAAGGACAAGATCTTGGAGCGTGTGGATTGGGGAGTGCTGTATCATGCCGTTTCTCTGGTCATGTGTTGAGAATGACATAGTGGGTTTGAGTGGAGTGCAGGCTAAGGTCTTCTGAGGGAACTAGTGAGATCTCGTGTGGTGGGGGTTTTGGCGACAATAGTCCCTTAACCCTGTAGTGGAAAAGAAACAGGGGCTCCTGGTGGAGAACTGGAATCAGCAGAGGATGTACTCTGAAGGCTGTGAGTAAAGATCATGTGTCTAGACATAAAATTCAGGGAGATTTGAAGAAGGGATTTTGCAAACAGTCAGGGGAGAAGACTAGGGTTAGATGAGTCATTGATTGATGAGTTAAGCTTTAATGAAAAGATACCAAATTGTACCTAAGTGCTTATCTTTCTTTGCCTCTTGTTCTTAAATTATGTATCAGATTTTTAAATGTGGACATGATTAATGCCCTTAGAATCTCTGGCTTGGCCATTTTAACAACGAATTATATTTTAACTTAAAAAGCATAACTGAGAGGAGAGTCTTAGCATTTCTCATCAATTATCACCAGTGCAGGAAGCGCAGCTGTTTGGACCCAAAGGCCATATGCAAAGGTAACCACTGTCACAGGACAGTAATTTACCTTCCTATGGTACGGTCTTTTGGAGAAAATAAACTGCCACCTGAGCACTGCGCTGTTCAGTGTGGTGAAGATTACAAGGAATGCAGAGGTCCTTGTGTTTTACCAAGAAGCAAAATGATATGGAGAGGGTGAGAAATGAAGTCAATGTTTATGCTGGGGGAGGGGGAATTTTATCTCTAGACACATCAGGGAGAGTCCATGGAGAAGCTGGTCTTTGTAGGGGAAAGTTATAGTGCAGTGAAGTTATGGGAAAGTGAAGGAGGGAGTATGGGCCTGAATTGCAGTTTAGTTCAGTAGGTGTTTATTGAGCATCTACTATGTGTCAGGTTCTGGGGATACAACTAGGGATAAGACACACTGGCTTTAAGTGGTTTACCAAGTAGTAGGATAAATGCACTGGCAAACACTTGGATGTGACATATCTGTGACCTATTCAATAATAGATGTTTGTGTAAGGCACCAGATCAGACTTCCTGAGGGGAAAGTAATGAATCCACAGAGCAGGCCTGTGGGTCATGCTGTGCCTATAGTCATCATGTGTCACTTGGTACATTGGAGGCCAAAGTCTTCTAGGTTGTGATGAGCTCTTACCATAGGAATGATTAGGTGGGTTCAAATCCTGCCTCTGCTTCTTACAAATTGAGCAGCCTTGGGCAAGTAGCTGAACATCTCCATGCCTGTTTCCTCATGACGGTATTTAAGTCATGGGCTGGTTGGAAAGATAGCTGTGTTACCCATTGTTGGCTTTGGGGAGGAGAAGGAGAGCAGGACTGGAAAAGAGTTCTTAGAGGCGAAAAAGCTAAGCAGGAGATAGAAAGCCCTGCTCAACTTTCTTAAGAAACAGGGAATTTGTGGACCTTTCCAGTGGAACAAGGAAGGCCAGACAGCACCTTGGATCTGATTTCTCTCCCCTCTGTGGACCACTCTTTCTGAGTTAGTGCCATTCCCAGACTCACCAATGTTGCTGCAGGCAGCAGCCTCCAGGGTGAATTCAGGGGAAAATGGTAGCATGAGTCTTTGTTCTCCTAGGAAGAGCCCTTGCATGGGCCCTGAGAGGGTGAGGCTGTGCCCGAACCTCTCACTGAGGTCAGCTGAGTGCTGGCAGCCAGTCTGCTCTCACTGCCCACAGCGCACCCTCTTCCACTTCCAGCTCTGACTTCTTTCAATGGAGCAAGAACTTGAAATCCCTAGACCAGTGGAAGTGCAAAATCTGCTCTATTTTTATTGATATTTTATTTTGATTTCTTAGCTTGGTCTTACTTTGTCCAAAAGGTGAGTTGTTTTTTGTTTGTTTTTTAGCACCTTGCATTTGTCTTTCCAAAGCATTCACCTTAGTGTTATAGAAGCAGCAGTGCTTCACATTCATACTTCAGTTGTTCATTAATGTTGAATAAAGTGCTATCATAACAAACACACAGGTGTGGGGACAAACAGCAGATTCTGGGGAAGCATTCCACTTAACTTGTGGGGCACAAGTTCGAGAATCTCCTTGGGTTGTCACAGGGCTGTGGGCATTGTTTCTGTGCCCTTGACACAGGAAGTAGAAAGAATAGGTAAAACAGGCAAATCATATAAAGCCATTAAGGAGAGTTTTTTTGGGTGATCTGGGCTTCTATGGGGTGGACAGGAGAGAAAGGGATCTGAGCAGGCCAGCAGCCCAGAGAGAGGCACGTGACTTTACTTCTAGATCTGAGGTGCAGAGTCAGTGGGTATCTTATCTGAGCAAGGGAGATGCTCAGTGCAAGTTCACTGGGGCAGGAGGGGTGATGTCAGGGAAACATAGTTGCAGCCTGCTCTCAGCATACCTCATCAGAGCCTGGGGAAGAAAACAGGATGCCATCCCCAGGTTCCAGGTGGCAGAGCAAAGCAAGGAGGAGCTTGCTTCACAAAGGGAATGTTGCCCTTGGCTCACCAGAGGAATATTCAGAGGGGGCTACCCTTCCAGGAAGGCCAGGAGGGCCCTGACTCCTTTGCTGAAGGAACTAGGCAGGCATAATAAAATTTGAATTATACTAGAATCATCTAATGCCGTCTGCACAGTCTGACGTCAGCTGCAGTGTATTAGCATGACCCAGTCTCAGGAAACCCTAGCCATCAGCAGAGCAGGTTTCGGAGCATCAGCAACAAAATAAGGCAAAGACATCTGCCTCAGAGAGTGTTGTGAGGACCAAATGAATGAGAATCACCAGGTTCTCAGTACAGAGTATGTGCTCAGTAAGTATCGGCTCCCTCTGAGTCATGGCTCCTTGGTTTCAGCTGTGCTCACTGATGCAAAGTAACTTGCCCTGTTTACGTGGTGACACAAGAGTGGCAGAGTAG
This sequence comes from Talpa europaea, assembly GCF_964194135.1. Classification (NCBI taxonomy): domain Eukaryota; kingdom Metazoa; phylum Chordata; class Mammalia; order Eulipotyphla; family Talpidae; genus Talpa; species Talpa europaea. The sequence goes on from NC_140070.1 coordinate 46,619,296, forward strand.
AGTCCAGGCTTGGTCCATATCCCAGGCGGCTGCTGCCTCTCTAGTAGCTTGGACACCCCCCTCCCCAATCAGGTCCCAGGGATGGGCAGTTTATGAGCCCTTCACCGTGGAATACTGCACAGGGACAAAGACCTCGGTTTAATAAAGTAGCACAAGTTACAAAAGAGTAGGCCAGAGGGAGCCTGGAAATATCTATGTCAGATAGTGGCCTTTTCAACCAGCCACTTCTCAGGAAACCAAAAAGGCTACAGCCTGGGCCTCCTGAGGAGGAGTCACACATTTATAACGCTACTGTTTGCCCCCTCCTGGGTCTAGGTGGGAGGGTACCTCTCATAACCTGAGCAAGAAATGACTCAATTTGCCAGTTCACCAAGCAAGGGGATGGGCTGGGTTGAAGGAGTGAGGAATTCAGCAGGTTTCTGGACACTGGCATTCAGGTGAGAGGACAAGGAATTAGTTCTAAGTTCTGAACCCTTTGTCCAAAGTGGATTCAATTTCCAGGGACAACTCAAGTAGATGTGGGGTTGTTGGTCCACCACCTGGTCCTACTCATCAGTTATTATTTCTGATCATTGTTATAATTGATTTTATTTGCTGAGTACAATGCACTTGGTATTCCAGGGCTCTCTTGGTGATCTCAACCAATTTCAAGACTTTAAACTCTATCTAAACACTAATGACTCCCCAACTTTTTCTATCTTGCCTCTACAAACACTTAGTTCCCCTCTGAAATCTCACGGGGATGTCAGACAGGGTCCTCAGCTGTAAACTGTCCAGGACAGAATGGTTCTTCTTCAGTCTTTACACCACACCTGTTATGACCACCCACTTGTCTTGTCATAGCCCCAAAGCATGGACATCTTTGATGCCCCCTTTTTCTCATGGTCCTCACACAGTCTACCATAGATGCCAATGGATCTCACCACCCAAGAAATTCCTGGATATGTCCACTTCCCTCTACCTCCACCACCTCATCCTCATCGCCATTATCTTTTGCCTCCTAATCAACAGGTATCTCTGCCTCCAGGTTCCTTCTCACTCTAAGTCTAAGTCACATCATCTCTCTCTCCAGTACAAAACTTCCCACTTCCTTCCCATAGCGTTTAGACTAAAGCCCCAGCTTTTTGTCATGGCCCTCAGATCTCCTGTGCTCTGACCCCTGCCCATTTCTGCCACCTCACCACCTACTCTGTAATACTCTCAGGCTACTCTGACCTCTCTGGTCCTTTAACAGATCACCCCCATTCCCATCTCTGGGCCTTCAGCTCCTCATTTGTCAGGTTCACTTAACATCACAGATGTCAGGTTCCATTTCACACCCCACCTTAGTTAAAGGAACTTCCTGCTGCTCCTTCTCATATTATCTTGCTTTATCATATATATATAGCACTTGGCATTATCTGGAATTTTCTTATTTATTTGTTTTCTAATCTATATTCTTCAGGCATTGGGGTGTGGACTTTAACAGAACATGAACCAGGATGGATAAAGTCTGCTTAGAACAGATCCTAGCACAGTGCCTGGGACAAGGAGGCTCTCAGTAAATATTTACTGGATGAATTAATGAACAAGTGTTTTACCAATTTCAATAAAAACCTAGCAAGTTGGTTTTTAATTGCTTAGTTTTATAGAAAGTTGAAGTTCAGAGATGTCAAGACATAACTTGTCTAAGGTTATCCAAGCTTGTCAGTGGAAGAGATGAAGTTCAAAGTTAGTGTGGTCTTGTGCCAGTGCTTGTCTCTAAAGCCATACTTCCCATTCTAGGACAAACCTACTTGAGTGCTCCTTCTTAGCTGGGTTTGGGATGCCCAGCTAAGAGTTCCTTAGCTAACTCATGGTCACCATACAAAGGGGTTACTGTGTCTCAATCTTGGAGCCTTTGCAGTTACCATTATCATCATCTCAGTAACTGCAGGTGAGAGAGCAGGTATGAGTGTGTGTGTTGGAGTCGGGGTAAGAGGTAGGTGGGTGAAATGAGTAGAGACTGCCCTAGAGTTCTGAATTATCCTCATTGGGACCTATCAGGGTGACTGTGATGGCCAGCAGCCAGTCCACTTTAAGTTGTTAATCAGTAATTGCATGAAGCTATTAAGGCAATCCAGAGCAATGTCTGAGAAAGGGAAAGCCCAGAGGCCCTAGAACAGAGCCTCTTTGAAAGCCCACACTGCATGAGGTGTTTCCATGTGGGGACACAGGAGCTGCCCTGGGACCCTTCAATCCACTTCTGCAACCTGCTTCTGCTCTTGCTCCCATAGGGAGGGGAATCCTTCAGTGAAATCCTTCACTTTCTTGTCCCATCCCATCCTTCAGTTCTTACTTGGGTGGCTTGTTTGTTCTGAGTCTCACCTGGTACCTAAGAATCAATGTTGACTGGATTCAAGGAAGCACCTTGACTTCCTTAGGGGAGAGTTGATCCTACCTGCTCAGGGAGCCCTGGGTACCTCACAATGTAGACTTCACTTGGTTTACCTCGGCCCTTCTCTAAGGTGTCGGCACATCTGAAAGAAAATTTCCATTTGAGGAAGAGGTCTTTTGCTAACAGTGTCTTAGATCACTTTCTCATCGCCACTTTTATTCCTTATAGTTTGGATCTAGTACAATTAATCAGACTGTAAGAGTCCAGGAACATTAAGCAGAATTTGTCATTTTTATGCAAAGCTGAAAGACATGGCTATTTCACATGTTGCGATCAGACATTTTTATGGCCAACCTATCACATTACACACCACAGATTCCCTATAAATTCAGTAAAGCTGGAATGGGGGCTGCCAGTTGTATAACAATCCAACTAACAATATCGTGGACAGAACAGTGCTTTCCTGACATCTAATTTACTCAATTACATGAATGATCATGTCACTCCCTGCCTGAGCTCCTTCAGTGTCTTTCCATAAATAAGAATGACACTGACTTCCTAATGCTCCCCTCCGTCATGGCACTTATCACAGTGCACCACAAGAGACTATCCCCTTGTACCTCCCCCACAGACAGGGTGTTCTGGGAGGCAGGGACCTCACTATATTCTTGGTATCCCTTTGATTAGTGTCCCCAGAGAGCTCAGAGAGGTTTGCTGAATGATGAATGACTGATTAATTCAAGATACCATGGACAGGGGCAAGATAGACTGGGGAACAGTCAGGGGTCTGACATGTCACGGTGACATTTCCGATATTTGACACCTTGCCTGGAATTTTCTGTCTCAGTATAGACTTTTAGAATTATGGTAACTTAACTTCCCGTGCTGTGACAGAGGTTGAGAGAACATGAACAAAAAGAGAAAAACGGAGCGAGGAAGCGGGTGAGAGTGGGCAGGGAGGGAGAGAGAAACAGAATGAGAAAGCAAGAGAGTGAGAGAGAGAATGATTCAGATTCCCAAGCCTATGAGAGCGTGCCCCAGAACGAGTGGGGGGCAGGCAATGATTTTGCCTGTTCGCTTGTTTGACGTATGGCCTGAACATCTGTTTCTCTGAGTGTGATAAAGGACTGGTTATTTAGGTGACTGTTGAAACCTATTTCACCCTATGCTTACCTCAAGTGCGAGAAAACATTTAACTTTTCTGGAATGTAGTTGTTATTTATACATGATCAACCCAGATGGTTTGAGGTTTCAAAAATAAATTGATCAGTATTCTAATGGACAGCTACAGTAATTGTCTTTTTACCTGGGCTGCATCTCAGTAATAATAGTGTATATATTTCTTGAGGAAATAGGACAGTCGGGGCTCATTGCATGCTCTTGCCAATTGACAATGTTCTGCTTGGAGCTGCCTGCGAAGCTACCGTGGGATGGTCATTCCCCTCATTCAGCTGAACCCCCTCCCCTGCCTGCTGTCCTTCTGAAGAAGCTGTGGCATGGTAGCTCCTGGTAACCACATCCCAGTGTGTGTTGTGCAGAGTTCCAGAGTGCCCTCTGATGCTCTGAGGAGGGACAGGCCCGAAGGGCTTAAGGGCCATGGAGGGGCCTCCTGCATGGCTTGAAGGACAAAAATAAACAAGAGCGCAGAGGTGAGAGCTCTCCCTAGTCAGGTTCCGGTTTGGTCAGAGAGGCCACATAACTCCTACTAGGAAGTCACTGGCAGTAGTTTGTCACTCCAGTTGGCGTTACAGGCTGAGGAAGGAGAATGAGGAGGCCTCCTCTCCAGAGGAGCTTTGATAGCTACAGAAATAGAGCTGCTGACATGGGCTGGACTTGGGGTGGAAATAAACTCAGCATGTCTTGGCAGGGAACTGGATGAAGGTACCAGGCTGGCCTGAGGCTGCGGGAAGATTGCTCTGGCCTTACCACTCCTCTAGCAGGAGTAGACACAGCCACATTTGGATGTCCTTTAATGCAATCAGGAAATTTGGAGTTTTCTGAGAAATCTTCACTTTTAAATATGAGCAATGGATTTTTAAAAACATTATCTACTGCTTTTCCCCACCTCCCCCCAAATGTCTGTGAGTAGCCCTGGAATCATGGCTCCAGTGGCGCCTGGCAGCAGCAGCCTGTCCTCAATGACCTGGTCAGGCCTTTGTGTTGAATGCCTCACTCACAGGCACATGGTGATTCGCACTCAGCTGAAAGCACGGAATCATTCCCAATGTGGAGACAAGTTTCTCTTTCTTCTTGCTGGAGAATTTTCAGAAGGAGCAAGCCCAGCGTGTGGGCTGTGTTCATTATAGTAGTTACCCGAGGGCCTATTTATAGAGCATGGGGCTCCCACTCTCCAGGCATTGCCAAGCCCCCTCCTCTGCTTGTCTCTGTAGCAAACTGAGCTTGCATTGTTGCACCCTCTCCCCAGGCTCATGGTCCCCGTCATGGAAACAGTACCTTACCTACCCCTTGTCTGACTTGGGGTAACCAGCAGCCAAGGCTTTTGCATCTCTTCTGAGGTGCTGCCCAGAGCTTGGCGCCTGGCATCCTTAGGATCTCATTTCTTAAGGGATGGGCCTCCTGTGGGGCTTCCTGGCAGCTGGACAAGTTCAAGGGTGGAACCCTTTTCGTCTATGCCAGGCAAGGAACAGGGCAGCTCTACTCAGACCGTGGCATGTGGCTCTGCTGATTCCTGGGGTAAAGCCCATATAGTTCCTGATCTTTTTCCAGGAACAGCTGACCTGTCCGCCTGGTATCTCACCAGGGTTTTGTGTTGGCGGGCGGAGGGGAGCAGAAGGCCAGCTGGGAGAGAGATTTTGGGCAGATGGAGGTACTGCCGGCAATGGAGATGAGTATGTGTGGGCAGTAGGAGAGAACCAAATCCCCCCACCCCCTTACAGCATTAGAGAGAGTGAGCAGCTGAGGGATTGCTGGAGACCCCAGGGAGGCCAGGACACATGGCACTATAGCCTTTCTGCCCCACCCTCCGCTTAGATGCCACTGCCGTCACAGAAAGTAACTTAGCACCTCTAAGCTTTCATCTCCGCATCTACACGGTGTAGATAATAACCACCTCTCAATGTGGTGATGAACTAATGTTTGTGAGCAGGCTGCAAATACCAGCGATCACTATACCTAAGTGAGATGATTATTATGTTTACCTATTTTTATTCCACTTCTCAAGTACTTATTTTTCTTTCAGGTCTTTAAAGCAAAAATTTTTAAAGACATTCAAAATGGAGCAGGTCAGGCAAGTGGTCACAGGGCCTCTTTTGAGCCTTTCTCATCTTCTGCTGGAACTGAGATGTTCCCTCCGCCCCTAACTAGCCTCCCAGCACCCAGCCTGGTGGCCTCTGTTCCATCCTCCACACAGCCTCCGCAGGGGCTTCCAAAAAGTGTGCACCTGACCTTGGCATCTCCCTGCTTCACAACCTAAAGCTCATAATCAGCTTTTACACAAGAGGTGTGTGTTGATCTCTGTGTGAGGTATGGAGCTGGGAATAAGGAGACTGCGGGGCATGGTCTGTCCCCTGGCTCATGAGCCAGGGCTCCTCAGCTTCTGCAGGCCAAGGATCGCAGCTCCCAAGTTCTTTGGCATTGTCCAGCTGTCCAGCCCATCCTCCCGAGCCCCTCATCACCAGTGTCCAGGTTGAACTCCCAGCACGGACTGGCCAGTGTGTCCTCAGACCATGCTCAGCTGGTGTCCATCCCCATCTTTACCTGCACAGCTCCAGGTTGCCCTTTGCTGACCTCCATCCTTCTAGTTTGCCCATTTCCTGCCCTGTCTTCATGACTCAGCCTCCATAGGATTGCAAGGGATGGAACTCCAACTCAAAGCAACTCAAAGGAAAAAGGAATTTATTGATCCACAAAACTGAAAAGTTCCATGATTTCTGGATCCAAATACCCAGGCAGTGTCAAGACCTGGTCTCTCCTGTGTCAGGCTCCACTGTCCTCTCTGTGAGCTTCATTCTAGGCAGGTGCCCGAGTGGTTGCCAGGACAGCCTCCCACAAGTTCAGGCTTAAAATGCAGACAGTGTGCATCTCCATGGCAGTGCCAGCAAAAGGCCCTAGGTGGGGTCTCAATAGACTGGTTTTGGGGTCACCAGACCAATTATTGTGGCTGGGGGTGCTGGGTTAGGACAGGGCAGATGCTTAAGGCATCTAAGTTTAGGGCATGAGGGTATGAGTCAGGCTGAATCCAGGGACTGAGAGTGGGAGGCTGTATTTTATCAGAGTAGCATCAGGGCACTCTTACTAGAGACAGGGGCCATGCATGCTGGGCTGGCGAGCACAGAAGATTCCAGCACACTGGCTGCTCCTGCCCCCCCAGGGGGTCACATGCTTCCCACATGTCTGGATGCTCTTATCAGAGTCGGGTGATTTTTGCTCATAGACTTTTTGCTTCCACTACACTCTGAGCTCCCTGTGATCAGGCCTGTGCCCCATTCAACCCTGACACTTGATCCCAGACCTATACCCAGGAGGACTCAGTACCCTGTGAACCCAATGTATGAAGACCCAATTTCAGACTCATGCCCAGATGAACCCACACTTGAAAGGGTCTGGAGTCAGGTGACAGATTTGGGGGTCGTGGTCCTGGATGATGGTCATGGTAACAGTTGTGGGTCCTTGCAAGGCATAACAGCCCATATCCTTCAGGTTCTATGATCTAGTAAGCTCCACCACATTGGGCCACTCCATCACAACCTGAGAAAGTCATGTCATGGACAGGGTACTCAGAGAACCTTCGCTTTCCAGCAAGAATGGTGATGAATGGCACAATGTCATAGGAACTGGTCCTTTCCCTGGGAGGTGGAAAGGAAACCAGTAGCCAGCCCACATCCCCCAAGGAGCAGGGCCAGCCCTGAAGATGTGCTCCCCCTTTGTGAGCATCTCTCCTTAGCCTCCTCTGCCCCTCAGACCTCCACATTCAGCACCATCCCCCGCTCCGCCCCGCCCCTGGGAAGTTGACTGAGTGAGCAGTTTTCCCAAAGATATTAACTCCAGAAACAGGGCAGAGGCCACAAAAAAATGGTTACTAAAACAAAGAACTAAGTCATGAATAATTTGCTTTTTTAGCAAATGACAAGGGGTCAAGATTATTTATTGTCACAACTTCTCCCTGACTGACATGTGGGACAGAAGAGGGTGACTCCATTGTAGGGAACTGAGGACTGTGCGTTGCCTGTAGCCTCTCATTCCCACTTTATTTATTTTATTTATTAAGATTTTATTTATTTTTGCATAGAAGAACGGGGGTTACCTGCTGCAAAGCCTGTTGGTGTCACTGAAGCTGGATCTGGGAAGATCTGCTGCTTTAGACTTTCCTCCTCCCCTTCAGCAACAGGATTCTTCCACCCCACCCCCAGGCTCCCAGTGCTGCCAGGCCCTGAGGTCCAGATGACTCATCAGCCCAGGAGGGGCAGTTGAGGGCAGGCCAGCCTCTCCTTTCTGCCTTTGCAGATAGCTTACTCCCGCCTCCTCAGCAAGGCGAGATGGGGATGGCATCTCCAGCTTGTCCTTCTTTACCCCCCAGGTCAGCCTCGGGTGACTTGGAACTCCCCAGAACCTTCGGGCCCTGTTCCAGCTGATCTTCTGAGGGGTATTTGTGTATCATAAAGTAAGAGCAGGTTTCAGTCCACCCTTCAAACAATTTCTTAAGGGCTCAGGTGAAATTAACAACAATTCATTTTCCTTCTTTTAAACTTCAATTTGTTCTTCTCTTAATGGAGAACCAACAAGATATAGGGCAGGAACAGTTGGCGGCTTATATTAAAGTTATTAAAGAACAAAGAGAGACTGGAAACCTATGAATTAAAAACCACTGTGTTGATAGAGAGCACTGTCCCAAGGGGTTGGCACCTTCCTGCTTGGCCAAGGAGTGGGTTGCTGCTCACAGAGAGCAGGGCCGGAAGGCTGAGCTCACTGGGACAGAGGTCTCTCTACTGTGACTTCTTTTGGCATCCAGAGAGCTGGAAGGAAGGAAGAAGTTGGCTCCTTTGTGACAAGTGTGATTATCCCAGTGAGGGGTCTGGATTCTCAGGATGAAAGGGGCCCTGAGGGCCACATAGCCCGGCCTTCTCTGCTTTTGTCATTCACACACCAACCAGTTTGATGCATTTTGTCAAATGGCTTTACTCTCTGTCCCATTTTTGACTCATTTTTCCAAATTTAAGTGTATTCATTTATAAAAGAAAGTTTCAATCACTGTAGTATATGGAAAATTGGATGTAAGCAATAAAGAGAAGACAACTGTCAAAATGAATCAAATGAAAAAGACAATGATAATAAACTTTAGCTACACTGAAGCTTGTTTTCATGTTTTGTTTGGTTTGTTTTTGACTATCAGTTGTCCAAGAGGGGTTGGAGAAGTACCACACCTCGACTAAGACTTTTCCCCTTAAGGTAATCAGAAAAATCAAAAGAGAGTTGAAACCATTAAAGTCATAGGATTTAGTGTGGTGTCTGGTGCCACATAAATTACTTTACATGTCACCCATGGTGCCTGTCCCATGAAACCCTACTTTGCCCCCAGAAAACCCTACTTCTCCAACAGTCTGTTCCCATTTTGGAAGAGGGTGAGAATGAAGCTCCTGTATGTCCAACGTGCCCAAAGCTGACTGGAGGCAGCACAGAGTGGAACCCAGGTTTTAAGACTAAATAAGGAATAAAATTCTTGAACCATGGTTGTGGTTCAAAAGTGTTGTGACCCTATCTCCAGCCAAAAATATTTACCAGGCAGAAATTTCATCAAGAAACACAAAGGGTGGAGATTAAATGGGAAAATTGGTGCCATCTCCTTAACTTTAGAGTAAAGGAATCGAGTTTGGACAAAGTTCTGGTAGAGATGAGATAGATCAGCAAAGTTTTCATAGAATGATTTATAACAAAATGTAGCCTGATGCCATCAGAACAGACAAAAATCAAATCCAAAAAGGGCATTGGTATAGTCTGGTCTTGAAGATGTCTAAGAAGATGAAGAAGGTCAGAGAAGTGATATAAATGAAACCGGGGGAAAAATCAGCATCCCCCAGAGGCTGTCTCAGATTTCAAGAACAAATAATAAAGATCTCCTCTGAGAATTTTGGGCTCTGTTCCTTTCTATTTATTCACAAGTTATCCACCCAACCAGGTGTCCCTTCCTGGAGGCTGCAGGTCCCTTCTCACAGCCAATAGGTGACTCCAAATACTCTAGAGGGCACAGTATTGAGGCCCCATTCTAGAGACCATGGACCATATGGCTCCGTCCCATCACTGTTCAGCCAAGATTTATCTTCCTGGGTCCTCTAAGAGCACCTGACTAGTGCTCAGAGGGGCAAGGCTGCAGTGTAGTAACATCTGGGCTGTCGAGCTGAGGTCAGAGGCTAAGGCCTTCAGCCCTTCCAGGTGCACTCAAGGAAAATCCCAGGCATGTTCTAACAGGAAGGCTAGGCAGCTTGAAATTGGGCTTCTGGGTTCTTCTTTCAAGAGGAAAGAGATATTATTGCTTTATCTGTGAGAGAAAATGGTGTGTGAGAATTATGTAGCCAAGGGTTATGGGATCTAAGGTGAGTTAAGAGGAATAAAGTTCCTCTGGAAAAGTGCCATTTCCACACTCACTGTGGAAGAATAAAGATAGCAGAGGGGCTCTGGTTCAAACACTTTGAGCACTCGGCAGCTCTTGTGAGGGATTCTGAGTAGCCAAGGCTTTGCTGGCTTCAGGGGGCATTTCATGAGCTATCCCTACAGTGGGAGATAGCAACCCCCCAGGGCAGTGGTCTCAGTGGCTCCACAGGAAGAGGCATGTGTGTTGTGTGTTTCACATGTGGTACGTGTGTCAGGTTGTGGCATGAACAGAGCAGTATACTGTATGCATATGTGTATGTGGCAGGACAGGACATATTGATAAAAGCTGGTACATAGGGGCAGAGAATTATCAGAAAGTATAATCCAACAAGTAAAATGCAAACCCCAGGCTGGCTTGAAATAAAGGCAGGTGCCTTCACTGGTGATGGAGGAGACAAACCTCCAGGCAGAGCAACTTTTCCTGGAGTCCCATCTGCTCCAAACTGATGGGGCCACTGGAGAGATCTGGTAGCAGAGACTGAGTACTAGCCATCTGGGGAGCCAGTTCAAAAGGGACCCCTCTTTATAGACTAGGCAAGACCTCCAGTGGAGCTAGGCCTGACACTAATTGGTTTGCATCCATCAGCAGAGCTTCCACAGACGTCCACAGCAGAATGGTAAATAAAATGAATAATTGAAAGGGAAGAAGAATCTCTTAGATAAATCAGCCCCTCAACACAGACATAGATCTTATTTTTAATCCCTGGAATTCTGACTTTTTAAAAAGAGCTTGACTTGGCAGGCAGCAGAAGAAAACGTGGGCGTGACTGCTGCAATGTCTGACCACAGTTTGGCACGGCTTCCAATCCAAGATGACTGAGCAAATGGAAATAAGGGTTCACGGAGGGTTAATAAAGCTTTATTGCAAAAACCAAACAAAGAATTCAAGGAATGAAATGATAATGGGGAGCTGTCCAACAATATTCTTTGGGATGCATCCAAGACTGTAATCAGAGGCAAGCTAATTCAGTGCTAATTTCAGGGGAAAAAAGATGGGGAAAAATGGATAATTGGAAAAGAAAATGGAAACAGTAGAGGAATCATATAAACATAAATTAAGTCCCAAAATACTAGCATAATTAATCACAGCCAGGGGTGAATCGAACCTTGTCCTATAAAGAACTGAAATTTCCTAAAGTGTGCAAAAGAGGGATGAACTGAGAGATGTATAACCAGCCATAACAACAACAGAAAAACCCAAAAACACTTGTCAGAGATTAACAACTGAAATGCAAGAGAGAAACAACATCTTCATTAACCAGTATGCTTGAAAAATGGGCCAGAAAACACAACAAATGCTCATATTCCTCAAAGCCCAATCTTCTTCTATTGAAATTACAGCTATAACTTTCAAAAATCTTTTTATTTTTCCTCTCTCAGGAACAGAATGATTCATTGTATACAAAAAGAAAAAGAGAACACAGGAAATAATAAAGCTATAAAAAATTCCCAATTACGAAGTATCATAGTCCAGATGGCCATAATACAGATTCACTATGAAGAATCAATGTGTGTGTGTGTGTGTGTGTGTGTGTGTGTGTGTGAGAGAGAGAGAGAGAGAGAGAGAGAGAGAGAGAGAGAGAGAGAGGACTTGAAGACCTGGATGAGGATATGTTATAAGAGCATTTCTTCCCTGCTGCAATTGGGAGTTCTTGGGACTGGCAGGGAATATGCAAGGTTGCCTACTTGATCATCCCAACACATCACCACTCTGCCTTGAAGGAGGAGAAACAAGTCTGTTCTGAGGAAAAGAAACTGGAAACCTACCCTAAGAAGAATTGTTAAGGAAATGAGGGCAGGCTGGAAAGGAATATCCCAGAGAGTCACTGCAAGGAAGAGGGCTTCCTCATGCAGTTTACATCAAGTCTCTGATTTGGGGAAATTTCCTGCCCAGGGGATAGCAAGCACTCCATCCTAGGTGGCAGTCTTACAACCTCCTGGCAGACAGGTTGAGAGGGATTCAAGTACTGAATTTGAAAGATCCCATTTAATCTTTGTATTTTATAATTCTGAGAATGAAAATCAGACCAACTTTAAAACCCTGCAGAAAGATCAAGTGACATATTTAAGATTTTGGAGGAGGAGAAGCATCCTTGTTTAGCTTTTAACAACTGTTTGTGAACTCTTGAGTTAACCATCAAAAAATAAAGGGCATGGCTTTTCTTGCAAAGAGAAATTGATGTGGGGGAACTGCACAAGGGGATCACTGCCTGTTCTGAGATTGCATCTTCCTAAATTGCCCCTGGTTTCCATGGTAGCAACTCCCTGCAGGGTTGGGATGCTCGGAGGGCAGGTAATGACTGATGTGGTGGTGGTGGGTAGGAGTAAGGGAGAATAGCTTTTAGATACCTTCCTGGCACCGGGCAATGTGCTAAATGCATTTCATTCATCATATCATGGCTATTCAATCAGTCACAAATGGTTTGCCCCAGTTTAAGAGATGAAAATATGTAGCACCAAGAGTTTAAATGGTTTTGTGAGGCTACCCCACTGGTAGGTGATGAGAGGATGGGATTTGAACTCAAGTCCATGCCTTAGAACTGGATGCTCTTCCCTGTGCTACCTCCCATTCCAGCCTCTGTGTCAGGCTCTGTGGCTGTGTCTGGACTGTTGTACCAGTGATGTCCAAGTAGCCAAGTAGTGTTCCAGAGTGAGTTACCACTGAGTCCCTGGTGTCAGAGACTGTAGTACCCCTCCACCCCTTGCAGCAGGTGGGAGAACAGTAGTGGTTTGGAGGAGCCAGAGATTTGAATGTTCCTTGTGGGTAGTACACAGCTGGAAGAATTCACAAACCATGAGCAATCACAAGTCTATTACTTCATGAAGGTTCAAAAAACCTTTGTATGCATATGCTTATTATAAATAAATGAGCACGAGCTTTCTTTTAACTCTTTGAAAATATATGCTTGAAGCCAAAGCACTTAGATGCCATTCCTGGGGATTCAGAAGTTCATTTGTTCAGAAGGTGGTCTGTTCTTGCTAGAGAGTATAGTGGGTTCTAATTAGTCGGGGTTCAAAGACTGAAAAAACATTGGACATGGTTCTGTTAGTTAAACAAAATATCAAAAAATTAGTATAAACGAGCAACAGGATATGAGTTAATAATGCCATTTTCTTTCCAAGGACCTGAATGACCCAGACCATATTTCCTTTGGCTAATTTGAATCATTGCATTTTAAGAGGAAAAGGTCCTGGGCCACTGGAGTATTGGAGAGAAAGCCTCTCATTTTCCTCTATTGTGTGGGTTGAGCTGTACTTGTACCTACACCTGACACATCTGAATACAAGGGAGGTGCTAGACCAATGCACAGAAATTGAGCAATTCATCTATTTAGACTCACTTGGAGAAACTGCAGTCAATCAATCAGCAAACATTTATCGAACACTTATATAAATAAAGGTATGCTGGAATTGACATCAGCCTTTGGGAAAAAACTCAAGAGTGGATGCAGTGATTTCCACACTGCAGGTCTTAAAGGGTGGCTTTGTTTTGAATTCCCTGAGTAGTGATTGAAGTAAAAGATTTTGGATTCTAATGGTGCAGAGAGTTATTTCTGTTTTTCAAGGAGGTAGAGGAGTGCATTATTTATTTATACAAGCACTGGGTACAGTCAGAAGCGTGGGAGGGTGAGAGAATTCACCAGAGCCAGAGCAGGGAGCAGAACAGACAGAGTGACGAAATACACTGCTGAGGGGAGCAGCGGGTGGCAGGAGAGGTCTGCACACCACGTGAGACCCTCGCCGGTGGCTGTGGATCAAACCGGCGATGCAGAGGCTGCGGGCAGCTTCGCAGCCCAGCGCTCAACCGCTGCACCACCAGGGGAGGCCCGAAAATATACTTTTTGAAAGGTCTAAATTGAACATCTTGAGATAACATCTGAGAGGAGAAATATACTGGATGGGATTGAAGGAGGACACAGCATTGCAGAAAAGATTAGTGAACTGGAAGATGCAGTAATAGAAACAATCCAAAATGAAACCCAGGAGGATAAACGATTGAAGAATAATGAACAGAGCATCAGCAAACTGTTGTCGTTAAAATATAACAAAACAGTATATTACATTAGACGATTAAAACAGTAGACAAAAGTGCAGAATGAAAAATGATAGCCTCTTTCCCCAGTCTGCACCCCCAAAAATTTCTTCAGTAATAATCAGGGTAACAGTTTCTTGTGATTCCTTCCATTAAATTAAATATGATCATGTCCCTCCGTTAGTATTTTTATAGCTGAGAGTCCCAAGTGTGAGTACTTCAGATGGTCTTCTCTACTTCTGTAGTGCTAGGGTTCGCTCCCCAAGTATTTTCATGGCCTCCAGTGAATTTTCTGAAACCTCATCAATGTTATGAGAAAGGAGGGATCCCTTGCTTAGAAAGTTGAGGAAATCCTAGGAACAGCAATCCTAATGAACTGACTCAGTGGAGCTTCAGACTCCTGGTGAAGGAGACAGAATAATTACAAGTCTTTGATGAAGAAGCTCCTTCAATGAAGGGTGTGTCTTATCACAACGACCTCAAGGGAGTCCTCTGAGAGAAGCTGGCCTGCCAACATGCTGGAGACAGCAGCAGTGCTGGGAACAGAGGCTCTAGCGTGGTTGTGTGTGAGCCTGATGATGGGCCACTGGGAGTGAGCTTGGGGAACCTTGGAAGCTGAGGAGGGCGCTGAGGAGGAACCTGACCTGGGCAGAATTGGAGGCTAATCCCACACACAAAGATGATGCCCTGAGGAATTGAATGTTGGATAGTTGAAAAAACTTTTCTGGGAGGAGATGTTTTAGCAGGTGAATTTAGTTGCAGAAAAATCAAGTGTGAAGTGTATGGAGAGGCAGCCTCTGCCCCTTGAATTTAGCGAAACAGAAGGATTCAGGGGATCCAATCTCACAAGGATGATGTTGGCAAGTGCAGAAGGACTGGTGTCAGGTAACTCTTCTGCCTGTTACCTGTTTCCTATGTGGCCCCTTCCACATCATTCATGTTTCCTGGGCTCCAGCACTGTCATCTGGTCCAGGGTGACTAGAACCTGTTGCTCATGTTTATTGGACATGTCCTGAGGTCAGGTGCTCTCTGTATGCCTGGCAGGAAACAGTTGATTGACTGCTCACCACAAACCAGGAAACTTAGTACAGTTTTTAGCCCCAGAACTCACAGATGAGAAAACTGAGGGGCAGAGAAGTAAAGTCAATTACCCAAGGTCACATAGGTTGTGCGTAGCAGGGATGAGAATCAGCCTCAGGCAGTATTTTCTCCCCTGTCCTTGTGGCATGTCATTGTAGAGATAAAAAGAAAATCTGAACCAAGGCATAGATAAAGTACTCCATAAAATGTTTCACCTTTCCTTCTTGGAAGAAAAAGAAATCATTGAAGCATTCTAAGAAGGCATTTTGGAAAAAATATTTTTCAGCCAGAGACAGAGTAAGTTTAAGTTACCCAACATCACACTGTGATGGGTGGAGTCTGAGCAGAAGCCCCACAACATCCAGAGCAGAGCAGTGATCGAAGTCAGTGATGCTTCTTTCCAAAACATTTGGGAGGACATTGGGAAAAGGAAAAAAAAAATTATAGAGATGGAACCATGGGGCAGCAGACATGACCGTGGTTATCCATTGCTACTTGCACAGCGCCCCCAAATGTAGTGGCTTAAAACCCTAACATTTTTGTAGATTAGCTGCATTATGTCTCTTCTGGTGTCATCTGGACTCATTTGCAGGGGTTTCTAGCTGGAGGGTGGAGACTCTAAAGGTTTTCCTCTTGTATAGGGCAGTTGGCGCTTGCTGTTGACCAAGGCCCTTGTTCTGCTCTGTGTGACCTCTCATCTTGCCGGGGATAGGAGGCTCCACTGGCCTTTTTACAGCATGGTGGACTCATGTTCCTTGAGGATTTGTGAATGCTGTTAGGCCCTGAGTTCTGAATTCACACTGATGTGAATTTCACCAGGTAGTTGGTCAAGGCAAGCCACAAAGTCAGCCCGGCTTCCAGAAGGTGGAGAAACAGACACCCTCTATTGAAGCAGGAGTGGCAAAGTCCCCTGACAGGGTACAGATACAGGAGGCAGGACTCACTGGGGGCTGTTATTATAACCCTTGGGACCAAGGGCAACTGGAAAGCAGATAATGTTTGATTAAGAAAGACTAACAAGTATTTATTTTCACCTACCTTTTGATGTTAGCACAAAGGTTATACATGTTTTTATAAATCTGAATATTGTAAGGAACTTATTTGGGGAGTGAGAGAAAAGGAAACTCAGGTTCTTGTTGTTTTAAATCTGCGGGATGATTCATTCCACAAGTTAATAAAAAATTGAAGATTAATGAGACCATATCTATGAAGTACTTAGAGCTCCTAGTAAAGAGAGAACTATATCAATATTAAAGGAATCATCAGATAGACATCAAAATGCCATTTAGGAGAGGACAGCTCATATTTTCCACCTAGAATAATTCTCTTCAGATTTTCAGAGACTCCCAGCCCAGATTTGTGTTGATTATCTTCACCTATTTCTCTTGGCAATAGGTAGAGCAAGATCTTTTCCAAGTAAGGATTTTGTGACTGGGAAGGACTTGAACTCTTTTGCTAAAGAGCATCGGGTGAGGGGGTGAAAGGGTCCCAACTTTCCTGGGTCCTGCTCCTTCCCCCTTCTTCTTAGGACAGCCTCTTGGGGTGGCCACAGCATGCAGAGGAAATCCTTTGTGTTTGGGGAAGGAAGATGCCCCGATAGGCAACGTTGTGGTTTCACATGGAGACAGCCAACCACAGCACAGACGTGGCCAGATGCCAGCTCCCCGAGAGTGACATTGGGACACTCTCAGTATCACACCAAATTGGAAGGTCTCTTCGGCCTCTGACCCTCTTCCCACCAGTGTGGCCATTGAATTTAGTGTTTATCATCATGCATTTCATTCACCATTAATGCCTGTGTATGTGGGTCTAAGAGCAGTAATCTAGATGTTTCAGCACTTTATATCAGTGGTATTAAGCTCTGTTTTGTGAATCTTGACCTTTTTCTCCCCCAGCTCAACACTAGTTGAGACAATGTGCTCTAGTCTGTTATTGCCACAGCAGTGTGATATTTTCTTGTATGAAAATTTTCACAATCACAAATTTCACAATCACAATTTGTTCATTTCCTTGTTATTGGGCATTTAATTTGTATACAAGTTTCTGCCATTATAAACAATACTTCTACTGAAATTCTTTCTAAGAAGAATTTCCCTTGCATATTTTGAGTCTCTATCTAGGAATGGAATTGCTTGCTCACAGGACAAGTACTTGCTCAGCCCTCCTGGAAAGGCTCACTGCTCCTTGAAGTGAGTACGCCTGTTTATTTCTCTGTTTTAACTTTAGAATTAGCTTGACTATTTCTGAGTGAACCTATAAACAAATTGTAGATTTATTGGGCTAAGTTTTTTTTTTTTTTAAGATTCATTTATTTAGGTATACAAGAGCTGGGGTACAGGCCAGAGATGAGGGGGGTGAGAGGATTCACCAGAGACAGAGTGGGGAACAGAACAGGCAGATTGACTGAAATCCACTGCTGAGAGGAGCAGCGGGCGAGTCAGGAGAGGTCTGCTGCGCCATGTGGGTTGCTCCCTGGCCAGCTGGGGATCTGAATTTGTGCTGCAGAGGCTGCGGATTGCTTCATAGTGCGGTGCTTAACCCTTTGTGCCATCGGGGAGGTCCCTATTGGGTTAAGTTTGTAGATCAGTTTAGACATAATTAATATCCTTATGATGTTTGGAATTTTTCTAAGAATATTGATCTTTTTTCTCTTACTAAGTACATCTCCAGGTATTTTGTCTTTGGTGTTGCTATTATAAATGAAATGTTTCTCTTCCATTATATCTTTAATTGGTTGTTGTTTATAATTATGAAAACTCTTTCTTTCTCTTTATTAGTGTAATAACCTGACCTTTTACCACTAAATGCATATTGCCGGCTGATTATCTTGGGTTTTTCAGGTCTACAATGATATTATCTATTAATATTAGTTGACCATGTTTATATCTTCCTTTCCAATCTATACATCTAATTTCCCAGACTGTTTTTGCCTATTGCCCCATGACACTGCTAAATAATAGTGGCAAATGTGTATATTTTGCCTTATGCCTAAGTTTTTTATGGGAAAAATGCTGATGTTTTTCCATTGAGCATTTGTGATGAGAAAGATATGTATCATCATGGCAGAACAAATATGTCTATTCCTAATTTATAATGAGTATTTAAAATAAATGAAGATGGAGTGTTCAGTATTTATTCTCTTTTCAGTGTCCACTGAGATATTTAGGTAATTCTTTAGATCTGTTAGTGTGGGTAGTTATATTATCGATTCTCTAATATTGAATATCCTTGCTTCATAAACTCTACTTAGTCCTTCAGCATATTGCTGGATTTTTTGCTAATAATTTATTTAGGGATTTTACATTGATGCTCAAAAGCAGGATTGATTTCAAAGGCCTGCCTGGGTATTGGGGAATTATGTACAAAGCACATTGTAGGATGTGGCTGTCAGTCCTTACAACTTCAGCATTTATACTGAGAGCCAGTGTCATGATCATTTGGGTACTCGAATGTTCCACAGACCTTCAGGATGCTAGAGATGATCTTTTCTATAATCTTGTCACAGAGTAAGATGACCTCCTCAGAGAGGAGGCACATCCTACTATTATAACTCAAGTCTTTCTCTCATTAGTCAGCTTTTTTCCTTTTAAGTGAGTTTTGGAGAACTGTGGTATACTCATTGTCTAAACCCTCTCCTGCTTGGTTTATTGCTTCAATGGAAGTACTTTCCAGTTTTCCAAGCAGAGTTGAATTTGTAAGGGAGATATTTTGATGTAAGAGTGTATTTTTCCAGAGAAAAGAACTTCTTCCTCATCTTGGCCTTGAAGACCACTTACTGCTTCATGTTCCGGCCAGGGCAGTGGGCATGGCAGCCCCAGTCATAGCTACTTGCCAGTTGTCACAGTCTCATCACAAGACCTGGGCTGAGTTCATGCTAGAAGCCTCCCTCAAGACCACCCTTTCTGACCTTGACCCAGCACGAGTGTGTCTTTACTTTCAAGGGGCCACTTGCTTCTGGAGAATTCTTAGACTGGGCTGCCTACTTATACCAAGGATACCAAGAACAGGTTAACTCTGTATTGAAGAGGAGGTGCCCTCTCTATTTGCATGAGAAAGGAGCACTCCATGCATTTGCACAGGAGAAAGTAACTGCCCATCAATCACTCCCTAGGTGACCCCTGGGAGAACAAAGGATAGTTGGTTTTTTAAGTCAAGGGTTTGTAAGTTAGGGGTTTCCAACAAATGGGATCTCTCTCAGTAGGAAGCTTTTCTTTTTCTTTTTTCTTCCTGATGGACAAATTAGGCTGCATTTTTATTTATTTCTGACTCCAGGCATCTCTGTAGGTCTCTATTCTCTGGCTTTCTCGATCCCCTTCTTTTTTATTCTCACTTTCCCCAGTTGGCCACCATTCTGCTCTCCCTTCTCTCTCAGCCTGTCTATTGGTGTGTAATTTGTTTGCAGTCAGGTTGTCTCTTTGATTTACTGGCCCTCTTCTCAGCAGAATTATAATAAATGGATTGCTTTGCTGAGACCTAGCTCGTTCAACACCATTTGCTCAGACTGGGTCAAGCCCCCCGGCAAACAGAGGATGCGGGCAGCCTGCACCAAGCATGTGCTCACACCCGGTATCAGTCGCTGCATCTTTTTCTAGCCA
This sequence comes from Talpa europaea, assembly GCF_964194135.1. Taxonomy (NCBI): domain Eukaryota; kingdom Metazoa; phylum Chordata; class Mammalia; order Eulipotyphla; family Talpidae; genus Talpa; species Talpa europaea. Next base: position 46,638,965 of record NC_140070.1, read on the forward strand.
AATAGAATGAAAAACCTCAACTCATCCGAGAACCAATTAAGTTACAAGAATGAAGGAAGAGACACCCCCAGGCCCATTCACCTCCCTATAGTGAGGTCCTGGGTGCTGCTGGTCTCTGGGGGCCTGGTAATTGTCCTGATTACAGTTTTAATTAGTTGTATAATTAGCAAGTGTAGGCCCATAAAGGCTTTGTTGTTTGCATCTGGAACACTCATAAAGAGTGTAAACCTAGACTGTGTGAACTGAAATGAGGAATGAACAAATCCGTTCATGTGTTGCTCCTCCTCAGACACTTCAGGGATTTCCCTTTGCATGAGGATAAAGTAGCAGAACAAGCAAACAGATCATAAAGCCAAACAAAGAGCATCTTAATGTGGCCTGCAAGGCCCCTGCCCCGTCTCCCCCAACTTTCTCCATGCCCTCCTCTCCCTCCCCATGAGCAAGACAGACTCCCTCCATGCCTCTGTGTGAGAAGTCCTAGCAGAACCTTTCCTGCAAGGCACCTTCTACTCACCTCTCTAGTCTCAGCCTCATATCTACTTCTCCTGAGAAATGTTTCCACTGCTGCATGGAGCTGGGTCCATTATCTCCTCCGGCTCCTCTGTTGTCCTCCTCTGTCACTTAGTGCAGCGGTCGTGAGGGGGTGCTCCTTGCAGGTTGTCTGTGTGTCCCAGATCTTACTCTGCCTGCCGGAGAGCTGGCCTCTTGCCTGTTCCCTTCTGGGCTTTATTCACAGAGCAGGCACTCCCCACCTGCCTGTGGGCTGAACTGAGCCAAAGAAGGAAGGAATGTGAAGAGCAGTGGCGTCTTGCTTCACTAAGTTGTTGGAAGATGTTTGCGTTGAAGTATGAGTTTCTTTTTTATTTGCTTCCTCTGTTTTCCATCTCACTGCACCGCACCGCGCTCTAGTGTGCAGGCTGCCCCCGCATCCCAGCGCGGCCCTGCTGTTCTCTTCCGAGACCAGGAGTCGTGGAGAAGAGCTCCGAGCATCTCCCAGCGCGGGAGCCCTGCACCCAGTGCACGCGGGCTCAGTTGCCGTTCATTGACTGAGTATGAGACTTCATCCTGCAGTGCACCTGTCTGGGGTCTCCCCTTGTCTTCAAGTGAGAGCTCAGCATGGTGTGGCTTGTGGAGAGAGAAAAGATGGGTGGGATAGGAAAGGCCTACGCGCCAGGTGGACCAGTCTCCGTGCCACCTTGATACTACAACTTCAGTTTCCACGTCCAGAGCCCTTTTAGTAATGTGACTTGAACTTTCTGAAGCAGAAATGCAAAAGCTGAAATGTCTCCACCTGGAAGCCTGCTAAGAGGTTGTCTCTGCCACCCCCCTCGGCGCCTAGGAAGGGGGCACATCACTTCCATGTCTCCTGTGAGTTCTATTCTCGGTATTGACCTTCTCCCCGTCGAGCCCCAGTTTATTAAGACCAGGATTATTGGGTTGTTTCTTAACTTGGGTTCTGGCTCATGAAGTGCAGTTCTGGAAGAGTGATGGGAAGTTCTCTTCAGAGCCAGGGCTCTCATGAGGCACGCTGGCCAGCCTCTGCCCCCAAACCCTCTGTCCTGGGTGCTTCAAAGCTCATTTCTGAGGTCAGCATTTCACAGATGCTGTAGTCAGAGATGGTGACATTCCCAAATTCCCTACCTCCTCCCGTGGTCCCTTCTGGTGCACAGGGGTGCACTGAAGAGCCAAGGGCATTCTTCCGAAAACATCCCCTTCTGAGGTTCTTACTACCCTAACTGTTATTTTCCCTTCCCCCCACTTTCTTATTTTCCTTAGAAACAAGGAACCGTGGCTGTTAATTCTAGGTTTTCTCCTTTCCTTGCTTGGGTTTAGTAAATCTCTAGCATGTGAAAGAAGTGACAGCCTCCAGCTTTGGGTTTCTGCACAGAAACGCACTTTTCACTCCTTAATGCATGGCCAGCTCTTCCTCTTTAATAATTGTTCCCCTTTCTTCTGGAGATAGGAAGTTAAAGGTGTTATTTAAAAGAAATTATTGCAAAGTGGGAGTCTGGGCCTGGAGAGCCCTAATGTCCCCGCTTGTGCCTGTGGCCTGGGGAGCCGACTTGCTTTTTCCAACCCAGGAGCTGGACACCCACAGAGATCAAAACCGCCTCCATTGTGTCTCCCACTCTGCATTTGCTGGCTTGCTGGGTGCCCAGCAAATTAAGTGTCTTGCCCACAGTGACAGGAAGAAGCAGGGTCCACACAGGCACATGTGTAGTCTTGCTGTCCAGTGCGGAAGGGCTGTGTTGGGAACTGAGTACCTGGCTTCCTGTCACCACGCAGAAAAGAGGCCAAGCATAGAGAGCATAATCTTTACCTGTTACCAACAAATTTTTTTTCACGAAGAAAATAAGAGGCACAACTTCCAGGTGGAATTTTCTAGGCTTAGATGAAGCTGAAAAGTAAAATATGGTGCTCAGGCCTTTTGTGTGCAGATTCAGAATCTGAAAACATGCACAGATATCTTGTTTTCCCATGAAACATGCTCAGATATCTTTCCAGTACTCATGTAAGCAAAAGTGAATTCACTATTTGTGAGCTCTAAGAGGAAAAGCTACGCAAATGTTAAGAAGGGCAGCTTATGTGTCTATTCAAGTTTCAGCTGCTACAGAAGCGGGCCTGATAATAGAGAAGCTTGTCAGGTTTATCTTCCACATTTTGAAATGAAGGGATCAGGGTGGGGAAGTAGGTAAAATTTAAATCCCAAATGAAAGAAGCATGGGTCGCTTTGTAAGATTGCCCTCTCCTTTTTTCTTTTAGTTCTGGAGAAATGCTCCCAGGTCTGTACCTTTGCCAATCATCTTTGAACTAGCTAGCAAGACTTGAGAATGAGGTAGGGGATGGGTGTGGAACTGGAATCTTATCTCCGATTCCTCCTCTGACATACTTCCACACAGCCAGTAGCAGGAGCTGTAGCCTTCTGGCATCACTGGGGTGAGGTAGCAGGAGACGCTCAGGAGATCAGTTATATGGCTGTAGTGCCAGCAAGGCACAGTGCAGGTTCTCTATGATCCAGGCGCATGGGTAGAGTCCTGGAGCCCTCAGTGGCTTTTTCAGGCTTTTATTGAGCTTATTACATCATTTATAGTGCGGCAACCAGGTACATGGCAGACTGGCAGGCAAATCTTTACTCTTCTTGGGCTCTCTGCGTTCTCTCATGGTCTCTATTTCTCTGCTACTGCAGCTGCTTCTGCTTCTACTGTGCTCTCTGCTTTTTCTACCACTGGCATTCCCCTGATGCTGCCGTTAGAGGCCCAGCCTCTCAGCCCAGGTATGCACACGTATGCATGCCCACACCCTACTCCAGGTGTCCGCCATCAGGTACGGGCACCTGTGCAAGACCACGGGTGTTGATCACTGATGCTAATGGTGGGAGGGTGAAAAATCCTGACAATTTCCACTTACCCTACAATGGCCATCAAGGTCACAGGAAGAAGCTCTGAGATGTCACCCTGACTGCACAGATCTCCAGGCTGCTCACAGTCCCTTGTGCTCCTCCGAGCCACCCTGCACAGTCTGTGTTTGGTTGCGTGCTCTCCATGCCAAGCCTCTCTGCCAGCTGGTTTTCTTCAGTTTCTTGGCAAACTCCCTCCATAACTGGGTATATGGGATATGCAAGATGTCCCATCAGTAAAGGGGTATAATCACAGAACCAACCGTACAAGGTCACTGGGGACTAACAGAGGCACCAAGACCATGTCTGACATGTCGCACATGCCCAATAGCAGTTACTGTTTCGTGGAGATTGCTGTTATTTTGGTGAGTGCCATCTTTCCATGCCCGCTGGATGGCCACTTCTCAATGTTGGATCTTTATTGCTCACCACAGACCTTCCATGATGTTACTTGGAAACCCTGGGGTTGGCTCCGGAAGACTAGGTTGGTTTAGGGCACCAGGCAGAGTGAGCTGTGTCTACACACCCTTCCTGGGGAGAAACATCCCTCTGTTCTGGAGCTGGTTCTCTCAGTGCTCTGATGAGGGCAGGGCTTTGGAGCCCCTGTTGGGCAGTTTCTCTTCTCTTACAGTCCAAACTGCATAAGGACTGTGGCCCTGAACTGTGACACTCCCGAGTTTCACCATTAAACACCCTTCAAAGATTCATGGTTTGGGGTTTCGCTGATTAATCCTGAGAAGGCAAATCGATGTTATCTCCTGTGCCAGCTGGCATTGACCGGGTGTCAGGGGGGGCGGGCCTCGGCGAGGAGGGTGACTTGGTGGATGAGTGTGCCTGGGTCTGTTGACAGCGTGTGTCTTGGGGAGGGGGCAGGTGTGACTGCATGAGTCAAGCCTGTAAGCAACACATTTACATTCATCATCTCCCAGTTCCAAGTATCAGCCCCATAAGGGGGCTTCACAGCCCCATTTTCAGGTGGGAGAACTAACTGACTCGGTGGCATGAGAGCTGACAGCAGGACTGGGAGGGGTTTATTGGATTTCCTGCCCCATCTCCAGCAGTTCTGCCTTCCTGTTGACCCCATCATCTAGACGCTGACCCCACTTTAATGGCCCTGATTTGCCTCTTCTCTGTAGTTGGTGGCAGGCCAGCCCTGACGCTGCTGACTCCCAAGAGACTCCAGGCAAGTGACAGCAGAGTCTGCATGCGAGCAGGTGATCTGGGGCTTCGGCACAATCTGTAGTTTGGAAGTGATTTCGTGTTTTCTAGGCGCCCATCTGTGGAGGAGAGCAGTGTCTGTGCAGGGTCTGTTCGCTTATTGAGGAAACAACTGCTGCTCAGGCGCAGTGACGCCTGCCCTCTGGCGCATGGCATTTCATTCCAGGCTGAGGAGTCACCGGGCTTCTCAGGAGGGACTCCAGCCTCAGGGCTCTGCTCCAAGCCCTGGGAGCACCTTGATGTCTCCCTTTCTTGTTGGAATAGTGTGTGTGCAGAGCCAGGTGTACCAGAATTCTAATTCTGGCCAGTCCTTGAGGAAGTGAGATGCAGGACACTGTGTGAGGCATCAGTCCAGAGGGTGTCATGTGATAGTTCTTGAGTGTCTCCCAGCGAAGGAGGGAAACACCCCTATGTAGCACTTGCCATTTTCTTAACTTTCCAGCATGTTGGTCAGTGGGGTGGAGGGTGGAGGATAAAAGGTGGGGTCCTCACTGGGCACCCCCCAGGCCTTAGGACTACAATAGACCTTGGATCCCTGATGCAGGATGCTGCTCATCTTAACCATCACCTTCAGTCATGGAGACTTAGAGACTTTGTAATACTTTCACTGGATCTTCTAGACAGAGAATGAGACTGCTCCAAATGTAGGTTGACCTGGGGTGTTTGTTCACTCTTGGCACTGCCTCCAAGATCCTATACTAACAGCTTGCTAGCACCCCTACCCCCAACATCCAGCTCCTGCATGCTTCAGTGCTTTTGTTCTTGCTGTTCCTTCTCTCTAGCTGCTCTTCCATGCTTCTTTGATGCTCCTACTCATGTGCTAATCCTGGCCCAAGCACTGCATTTCATCGGTCAGAATAAACATCTTTTTATGGATAGTTTTATCACATCTTAATGTTGCTCTCTTCTCTGTTTCAATCCCCCAAAACACACACTGGACTTTGAACTTGTTGAAGGGAGGGGATTTCTAACAGGACCATGAGTGGGCACTGAAGGAGTCATGGTGTCCTTGAGGGCGTGGGGACATGGATGCACTCAGAGCACTCAGAGTTATTCCAATGTGAAGATAGCAGGACATAGGCTGGGTGGGCCAGGAAGGTCACTGGTGTCTAAGCTGATAAAACTGTCTTAGGAGAATGGAGTTTGGGGCTTGACAAGACCTTGGTTGGAATCAGGCAGTGGCTGTGCTGTATTATGAGGTTTCATCTTCTTGGAGCCTCAGTTCTCTTTGTATAGAAACGTGATAATGGCATCTCTCCCAGAGGCTGCTGTGGGGTCATGTGAGCTGGTGCAAGCAGAGTACACATTAGGTGCTCACACATGGTGACTACTATTGGTATCATCCTGGCTGAGAAGCTGAGGTCTTTGGGAGGAGGAATCTCACCTTTTACATGTTTAGGTGGCCAGTGGGCCTAGCACAGTGCATGTGATTACTAGCTGCTCACTTTTGTAAATGGTTGCGTGGATAAGAAAAAATTTTTAAATCAAATTTCTTTGTTTTTTAAAGATTTATTTATTTATGCATACAAGAGCTGGGGGTGTAGGCCAGAGGTGTGGGCAGTGAGAGGATTCACCAGACACAGAGTGGGGAGCAGAATGGGTAGACTGAATGAAATACACAGCTGAGGGGAGAGACAGGAGAGGTCTGCTGTGCCATGGGTTGAACTCATGCTGCAGTAGCTGCGGATTGCTTCATAGTGGTGATGCTTAACCCCTTGTGCCACCAGGGATGCCCCTGGATAAGAAATTTTGAGCTGGGGTGAAAGATGGTGTTGAAAGAAGAAGACTCCGGCAGTGGCATGCGTGTAGGGTGGGTTGTAGGGGTATATGGACAGGAGAGGAAGAACCTTGAACCTTGAGAATCAGGACATTAAGCCCACTCTGGACTGACCTGGAGGTCTCTAGGATGTTCATGGGGACCATTTAGGAGGTAGACTTGGGCAGAGAGGAGGGAAGAGAATGTGGGGACTTGTGTGTGTGTGTGTGTGTGTGCACGCGCGCGTAGTTGTTAGGGGATGTATGTGGGGGTAGATTGGGGTTTGAGTATGTACATACATATGTGTCCAAAGGACCCAGTGGCCAAAAGATGCATTTCTGCCCTCACACAGCTTGCAGTTGCATAGGGAATGTTGTGAATGGAATTGTTATTAAAAGGGGTGACTGCTCTACTGGGAAAGTTGGGAGCTTCTCTGAGAATTCACATGAAGACCTAATTCACACTTGGGAGCTTGGGAAAGCAAGTTTTTTTAAAATAAACTGATCTTTTGATGTTATTTACCATTAAACGTTACCATTAAATGTTATTACATTTAATGAACATTTAAAATTTTTACATATAGATAAATGCGTTCATTTCCTATTCTTTTAAAAATCCTTAATATTACTATCACATCTAAAAAAATAACGCTAATTCCTCATTATTATCCAATATCCAGTCAGTTTTCAGATTTTCCCATGTATCTTATAAGTTTTGCAACTGTGTGATTAAAATCAGGATCCAAATGTTACATTGGGTCAACTTGGCTTTTAAGTCTCTTCTAATCCACAGGTTCCTGCCTTTTTTATTTTTGCAAGTGATTTGCTTGTTGAATAAATCAGTCCTGTAGAGTTTCCCAGAGTTGAGTTTGCTGATCCTGTCCCTATAGTGTGAGTTTGCATGTTCCTCGATCCCTTGAACCAAGTTGGATCCAGAGGCGTGAACAGTTCAGGCTCAGTTTGGTTTCCCCGTGGGCTTTTCACCTGCTGGTTTAGCAGCTGTTGGTGACTGCGGCCTACATAGCTTTAGCATAGAAGCTAAAACCAGTGGGGTGAGAAGAGTCACCCAGGAGAAGGACAGGCAAGAGGTGGGGAGGGCAGGAGAAGAGGATGGGCACCTCGAGTTCAGGCCTGGGCATAAGAGAGGACATGTCAACCCCAGAATGAGTCTGAGGAGCTGGAAGGTGGGTGGAAAGGCCAGCAGCCTTGTGGTGAGGACTGGAGCCAGGAGCATAGAGGGTGCAGGACTAAGACTGGTCTCTTACACTTTTAAACCCTCATCTGTAGAGGGGACACAATGTAGTTATCTCTTACAGGGACCACGAAAAAGAGTTGAGGCAGAATGTTTAGCATTAGTTACTTGTTGATTTTGATTTTTTCTTTATTATAATTGGTCTTTTTCCTGGTCCCTTACACGAGGCAGGAGGGATTAGGGTCAAAATAAGGGGGGTGCAATTGTATGGGGAATATAACCAAAATGAAAATGCATACATTGTACAAAAATGAAAAATTATGGGGCCTCCCCCGTGGCGCAGTGGTTGAGCTCTGGGTTGCAAAGCTGCCCACAGCCTCTGCAACGCCAGTTCAATCCCCGGCTGCCTGGTGAGGGCCCCACATAGTGCGCAGACCTCTCCTGCCGTGCCCGCTGCTCCCCTCAGCAGTGTATTTTGTCACTCTGCCTGCTCTGCTCCCCTCTCTGGTTCTGGTGAATTCTCTCACCCTCCTGTGCTTCTAAGTGTACCCAGTGCTTGTATAAATAAATAAATAAATATTTAAAAAAAATGAAAAATGATGTAAGAATTATATAAAATAAAATATATTAAACATCAAAAAAACGAATAAAAAATTAACTCACTAGTCTCAACTATTGAATGATGTCACCCTTTTTCAACAGTAAAATTTGATTTTTCATAAAAAAATGTTTAGCATTAGTGCCTGGCAAATAGAAAGGGGTTAGTGACTGTTATTGGTGGTGGTGGTGGTGATGAGGATGAGGATGACACCATTGATGATGACAGTGTGGAGGATGAGGGGAAGGGAGCTTGGATTTTTTTCTTGAGATCCATAGGAAGTTATTAAAAGTTTTTGGGTCATAGAAAGAGATGATCAAATTTGCATTTTAGGGAGTCAGGACTTTGACTTGAGTCTCTGATTGGAGGGTGGTGTCACCCCCTGTGATGGGGGTTATTCTCCAAACCTCAGGAATCCCAGACTCAGCATGCACCTCATATTCTATGTATTTTAGTATATGCAATAAAATAAAAAATATTTAAAAATCAGAGAAAGATGAAATAAGCAATATTTTTAAAGATCTTGGTATGATTAACATGCCTTCTTAATCTCATTAACTGGTATAGCAACGCAAAATATACACTCAGGAAGAGGTTCATCATTAATGATAGTGGATGTATATCCATATTTCACATAGTCTTCTTGATTATTTGATGTTTCGGGAGAATTTCTTGTCAGATTTGATTAGGCTATGATGGCTTTTAGCTCCTCGTTTGCCTGATGAAGAGCTATTACTAGGGCTAGGACAAGCAACCTCAGACTCGGGCTTTATTTATGCCTGCAGCATGGAGAGGGCTCAACTTGTACATTCTTTGCCAGAGTCTTTCAAAAGCCACTGATGCCATTTTTGTAGGTAAAGGTTAGTTTGGTTGAAACCAGATAATATCACCTGCAAAAGTTCTTCACCAACAACTCTAAACTGCAGTATATCATGCTGGAAATGAACAGAATTAGGGCACCCTGGCCACCCTTCTGCACACTGCCCTCCCACAATTCTCTGCACTTACCTCCGTGAGTACCTGGCACGTGATCTTACCTTGGCCCAAGTGAAGGTGCTGGGGTTCATCTCTACATTCCATCTGACTAAATCTCAATTCTCTTTTTTCAGCAACTTTATGTATTAAAAAGAAATAGAAATAGACATGCAAGCACTCTGCTTGGACTCTTCGGTTGCTCTGTACTGAGCTGTGGGCCTTGTGTGAGGTGGTTTAGGCAGGTAGGACCGAGCATCCTGCTTGGGATTCTGATAGAGGCGCCTGCAGTCCAGCGTGCTGCTCATGGTGTCTGGCTATTAGGGTGGGTCCTATTGGTGTGGAGGAGGGGGCAGGGAGCAGCTGTAGTGTTGAGCCCACTCTCTCCGGCATCCTCAGCAGTCTGCTGAGAAGCTCTCTCTTGCCCAGAGGCCTGGTGTTGTGCGGCATGCATAGTGAACATTTAGCAGCAGCACTTGCTGTTCAAATTGAGTTTGCAGAGGATCATTGCTGCCCTTTCTAAGAATCACTTTCTCGGAAGTTCTTGGGGCTAAAGGTCTTGGATCCTCTCACTGCCCACTCGTGGGCACTGCCTTCCCATCCAACCAGGGCTGTATGTACCTGGCTCAGATTTGTTTCTAGGGAAGAGGGTGGTGAGGCTGCTGTAAAGGGTGTATCCAGCCTGGGTGGATACAGCCTGGGTATCCACCAGAGATGAGAAACAGATAATAGATTAACCAGGCAGAGTTGGCAGAAAAGATACTGTTTCAAAAGAGATTGTTTCAAATTGTTTGATGTTCCAAACCTGATTATTATTCTGTTGCTCTGACTCCTGATGAGTCCACAGGAGACTGATGGGCTCCTTTGGTTCTCCAGTGCTGAGCAGTTCTACTGCGACCCCATCGCTGCCAGATCAGGCCCCTGAAGGAGAAGGACTGGAAGGCTGTGGGCCCTAATTGGCTGTTGCTGCACCATTGTTGGATGAGCAGGCAGAGGCAGAGCAAGCAGCTGCTCCTGCCCAGGAAGCCAGGCGAGGGGCAGTCACTTGAGGTATTTTCAGGAGGGTGGGTCACCTGTAATGCAACTGGCTCTCCCAACCCTGGACCACAAGCTAGCTGGTGCAAGAACAGGCAGCGCTCCTGACCAATGAGGGGCCTGCACTGCGTGGCACTTTCCTCCCCAGTGATCATCCCTTCTGTGGCTGGATTCTGCCCTCTGATTATTGCCACGCATCGCCTGTTTGGTTTTTCTCCATTTAACTCCCACACTCATTTTGTGCATGAATGAGTACAATGAAACCAGTTTAATTTGTTGTTAATTCTCTGTTCAAAATAGTCTCTTCTGTTTAAAGAACGTAACCCCTTTCATCTGTCTGAGGCAGTTGGTGACAGAGGCAGCTGCTGGTGGTGCCAGGGACCTTGCTTCTGGGGCCCATGGGCAGGTGCACGGGGTCTTTAGGAGCCTTGAGCTTCCTGCTGAGACAGTTCCGCAGCCTGGTGGGAGGAGGGTCTTGGGGCTCATGGACTAGAGGTGGTCTGGACTCTGTGGGGAGAAGTTCATGCTTGGGAGAAATACTCCTCACAAAAGAGGGGTCTTGGTTGAGACATTTGAGAGCAAGGACCAGAGCTGGTCTGCAGTCCAGGTGTGGATCACGCTGTGAAAGTGGATTCTACGGCTGACCATAGCTCTGAGGTGCTTGGAGAAGCCATCTGATGTACTTTAGACAGCACACACTTTAAAAATTGTTTTAAGGGCCTCCCCGGTGGCGCAGCGGTTGAGCGCTGGGTTGCAAAGCTGCCCGCAGCCTCTGCAGCGCTGGTTCCATCCCTGGCTGCTCCCCGGCCACCGGAGGAGGGTCCCACATGGCGCGCAGACCTCTCCTGCCGCCCGCTGCTCCCCTCAGCAGTGTACCTCGTTGGTCTGCCTGTTCTGTTTCCAGCTCTGGCTCTGGTGAATTCTCTCACCCTCCCGCGCTTCTGACTGTACCCGGTGCTTGTATAAATAAATAAATAAATGTTTAAAAAAAAAAGATGGAACTTCTTAAAAAAAATCGTTTTAAAGCATCTAAAGATAGTGTTTATATAATTTGGTCAAGTTTAGCTGATCTGAAAGAGAATTATTTGAGAGAAAAACTTGCTTGTTTCGGTCAGCCAGGTTTAACTCTTCACCTCTCTGCTTTAACTGGCAGGGGGGTGGGAAGTAGCACCTCTTGGCAGATGTCTGAAACCCCGTGACAGAGGCACACTCAGAGAGACAAATGATCTCCACAGGTGCCAAATCTGCGCAACAAAAGCTATGACTTGGTTGGCATAGAGAGCTGCTTGGCCCTGTTGGTCTCGCCTGTGGAGGCTGAAGCCACTGGGTGGTGGTGGAGGCTGAACCATCAAGTCAGCCTCATCCTCTGATTCCTGCAGTAAGACCCATCTCTTGGTGAGGGTCCCTTTTGAATATTCTTGTAACTTATGGATGGAGGAATTGAGAAGCCACCGGGACCAGCTTCCTTTACCTTCTCTTCAGATCTGCCAGAAGCACTGTCTGAGGAGCCCCAAGAACCTCTCTCAGATGTCGCACTTTTTATCTGTGTGAGTCTGCACAAGCTGCTGACTTCTCAGCCTCATCATGACCTCAGCCCAGGCAGATTTGCCTATCCCTCCCACAGAGTGCTCCCCAGTCCCCCTCCACAGTATCCAACATTCCTGGTGATGCCATAGGTGTTCTTAACTGCCCAGCCACTGCCCGCCTAGGTAAGAGGTAAAGCTGTGCTTTGGGAAACCCGTACTTTATTCATCAGTCGGTGCAGTAGAGGCTGCCTGCTGGGTAATGATCATAGGTGAGTGCAAAGTGAAGAGAGAGGAACAGAGGTAGCTCATTGGGGAGGGGGTTCACAGAGGCCAGTCAGAATGACATGCAGTGCAGAGCACACTGTGCCACCTGCCAGCACTGCTCTGCCAGGAGCAGGAGAGAATGCCAGAGACCCAGGGTGCTGGGAAGCAGGGCTCTTTGGAGCAGATGCTGCTCTGAGGATGGGGGGGGGGGTGAACTGGTTGGACTGGGTCAGGGAATAGAGAAGAGATCATCCAGGCCTGGGGCTGCTTCCCATCCTTTCCACTTCCTGCTGTCCTCTCTGGAAATGGGCACAGTTTGGGGAACCAGGGGTTGCCACCAAGGTGAGAGCTGAAATGAAGCAAATTAGGGCCAGTGTGCTGTTCAGGGGGCACTAGCCCCCCAATGTGATCCTGATGTGGAACAGTGTCACCAGGCTCATCTTGAAGAGTGTAAAGGAAGATGCACCTTCTGTGCTTTGTCGTCTTATCTCCTTTTTCAGTTGGGATGTTTTTCTCCTCACAGAGACAACACTGCAGTTCTGGTGTCCTTGTGGGCCGGACCCTTTGCCCCCCAGTGTCTTGCCTCCACCGCAGTCCTGACCCTCCTTACCATCTCTCCTCACCCAGGTGGGAGGAGCGCTGAGACCAGTGAGACTGGCCCCCTGTCCTGCCAGCTGACAACCTGGCCCTGCGGGGACCGCAGCCTGCTCTCATTTCCTGTCCTATTCTTGGCAACCGGAGCACTACCTAGTGGCAGCTATGACGGGTTGTTTCTCCTTGGGACCCTACTTCTCAGCTCACCTTCAGACTCACCCTCAAGAGTCTTGCATAAGGAGTAACTACCTTAACTAATTTGGCCACCAGCCTATTTTTCCCCTTGAAACACGTATTCTTTCCCCAGGAAACATTGCTCCAAATCTTCCATCCTCTTGTTTCTCTTTCCATGCAAATCCTTTGCATAATCCAAGCTGTGCCTGTAGTCTACTTCTTGTAAGAAGCCTTTCTTGGTCACCCATTCCTCTCACCTCCCAAGGCACTGGTAGTCTAGATCATCTAGCTGCAAGGATTCTTTTGGAAACTGGGATCATGAAAGTCATCCCCAAGGTCATGGATTTCCAAGAACCTGGCCACCAATTCCAGGTGACCTTTGAGCTTCTGCTGTCACTTGCACCTTTGATCTGCTGTCCACTGGCCCCGTGCCCCTTAACTCAGGAACTCCCAAGTCAAGTCAAGCCAGGGAACTTGCAATCTTCAGGCCAGTGCCTTGGCAGCTGACCACCCATTCCTGTCCCACCCTCAGACCCAGGGGCCACTTATTAGCCAAAACAGGGCCTCAGGCAGCTCTGGCCAAGCAGACCATGAGTATTTATGATGGTCCTGGGCTGAGGACACAGGCATAGACAAGAAGGCCATGGCCTGAGATCCCAAGGGAACATGCCACACCTGATGAATTAGCTTCCTAAGGCTTACATTTCACCTTGGTGTTGACAGGGAACTTGCTGTTCCCAGCTGTCCTTTTGCTGTGGGCAGAGTCTTTATGCCATGGCTCTGTGGCAGGCCTTGACCTGAATGAGGCATCTTGCTTTGGTTTCCCTTTTGAGACCCCCATTTCCCCTCTGCAAGCTTCTCGCCTCAGCTACCTGGTTTATGGTGTTGCATTTTCTCTCAGTTGATCTCACTGTGGTCCCATTTAATCCAAGGGGACTTTCCCTGAGCTCAAGGCCCTTGACCCTGTGTTACACGTTTGCGTTTACCTGCCAAATCTACCTAGCCCGGCTGAAAAGCACACTAAGTATACAAGTTCCTCTGCCAGGAGCAGGAGAGAATTCCAGAGACCCAGGGTGCTGGGAAGCAGGTCTCTTTGGAGCAGATGCTGCTGTGAGGATGGGGGGTGGGGGAGGATGAACTGGTTGGACTGGGTCAGGGAATAGAGAAGAGGTAAACGAAGCTTATGTTCCCTGTGTTTTTCCTGTTTGTCTTCAGATCCTTTAGGAAGAAATCAAATTCTCTCCTGAATCTGGAGGAGACCTGTCAGCCCAAGAGGATGGCACCACAGGCCAGAACTGGGCCAGTTATCTTCCATAGTTGCACTTTGCTTAGATTACCTGAAAATATGAATTTTATTTAATGCTGTTTTTGTTAAGTAAATATCCCCGAGGCCCAGGCTGGCATCTCCCTGGTGTTCTGGAGGTGATGCAGACTTTCGCAGCAGTGTGTGTGAATGCTGATAGCTGGAAGGTTATTGTCACTAAAATAATGAATTAGTTAGTCAAAAATTGCAAATGATTTAAGTATCACTGAACCAATTCTGTCAGTGCATTTTTCCAGCCCTGTCCCTAGTCTGTCTACCCTCAGGGTGAGCAAATAGTAACCCAGGAACTCCATTGGTCTACAGCCTGTTTTCATGCTGCAAGCACAATGGCAGAACTGAATAGTTGCAGCCAAGATCTTGGACTCCCAAAGATTAAAATACTTATTATTTGGCCCTTGGGGGGAAGTTTGATGATTGCCAGTATAGACCATGGTAGTAGTGCCTGTCATAGCAGCCCAGCTCCTGAAGACCAATAGTAAACAAAGGCCGCCTGGGAGGGAGTGCTCCCAGGCTAGGCTGGACAGCTTTCCCTAGAGCTGTGTTTCTTCCCAGCAAGGTAGTGCAACACCTGTAGAGATCTTGGGACTGCAAGCTGACCCATTCAATTGATGGAATTATGTCCATTCTGTGTAATGAGATCTCAAGCAGTGGGTCTCATATGCTTACTTCTTAATGGCTTTCTGAAGGTGTTTGTAATGTCTGAAAGTATTTTATAATCTCCAGGAGCTAGAAAAGGTCTGTTTATGAAAAGTATATGCTAGCACCCATAAAATGAAATGCTTAGGTGTACATCTATACAAGATGAATTCACTCATAGGAAATGCACATAGAAGATACATAGAAAGCACACTATAAAACTCAGATGAATAAAATCAAAGATGAAATAAATAAATGAAGAGATATTACATGTCTGTGGATAGGATGACTCAGTACTGTCAAGTTCTCCCCAAATTGATCATAGATTCAATGGAATCCCAATCAGAACCACAGCAAGTTAATTTGTGGATAGGGACGTATTGATTTTAAAGTTTATATGGAAAAACAAAGAATCCAGAATAGTCAACATATTATTGAAGAAAAGCAAAGTTGGAGGATTGACACTACCCAACTTCAAGACTTACCATAAAGCCACAGTAATCAAGACAATGTAGTATTGGCAAAGGGAACAGACACATAGATTGATGGAGCAGACTACAGAACCCAGAATGAACCCACATGTTTTTAACTAACTGACCTTTGACATAGGAAAAAGGTAATACAATGAAGCAAAGATAAGTTCTTCAAAACATGGTCCCAGAACATCTGAACACCCGCCTGCTGAAAAATGAGTCTCAACACTGACACTATACCCTTCACAAGAAGCACACCTCCTTATTTCTTTCTCTAACTGTTTAGAAATGATGGGTAACACTGGGCCTCCCTCATGGCGCAAGAGTTTAAGCACTGCACTATGAAGCTATCTGCAGCCTCTGCAGCATGAGTTTGATCCCCAGCCGGCCAGAGAGATACCCACATGGCACAGCAGACCTCTCCTGTCTCACTCGCTTCTCCCCTCAGCAGAGTATTTCAGTCCATCTGCCTGTTCTGTTCCCCGCTCTGTCTCTGGTGAATCCTCTTACCTCCCCCCCATCTCTGGCCTAGTACCCCAGCTCTTGTATGCATAAATAAATAAAATTTAAAAAAAATAATGGGTAACACTGGTAAGTGATTATTATAGGCCAGGTACAGTAATGAACACTTTACAAGTAGCATTTCACTTGCTCCTCATTTTTTCTTGAGAATCAGGTATACTGCACCTATGTTACCCATGAGAAATCGGGCCCTCAGAGAGGCTATGTGGGTGGCCCACACCCACACTGCTGTTACTCACAGAGCTTGGATTAACGCCCCAGCCCTGACTAACTCCAGTGCTCTCTTAACTGCATCAAAGTTGGCTTCACATCATTTTTCTTAAGAGAAGGCAGGTGGGTCCACAGAACTTGGTGAAACATAAAGAGAACACAGCTCAGTTATCTCTGGCCATTCCCAGATTTAACACTGAGTTTTGACAGTGCAGAGTGAAGCTCCATGTCATTTTGCTGCAATGTGAACTTGAATCACAGCACCGAGGGGACTTCTAGGAGAGGCACAGACACAGTTGCTTTGCTCTGTGCCATTTATCATCATTATATATACTAGAGTAATTCTTACAGAGTGGAAAAGATGTCCCCACTACTTCCCAAGAAGCCAACTGATAGGACTGGTGTTGGGAATCAAGAGAAGGGGAAGAATATAGACATCTTATAAGGGGGAGGGTACACTTGGTTGTATTGCTTAATTAAAAAATGAACAGAAGTCTTAGAACATGCTGCTAGACATCACCAACTGATCGTCCTTGGACATGAGGAGTAACCACCTCTGCCCATGCTGTCTCGCATGTACTCTCCCCTGCAGCGTGCCAGAACTTGGCTTCCCTCTTCAGATCTCCAACATATTGCTGCCCTGTAATTCAGGTCTTCTGGTGCAGAGTTTGGGACCCAGTGCTTTCTAGATAAGCTTTCTACCATGAGATGTTCTAGGCCACAGCTAGTGACCTTGCTAGGGTCTCATTCCTTACTGACTGGGTCACTGACCCACTCCTCTGTCCTCAGAGTACACATGTGTGGGCTTGTGCTGTGTCTGATCCTCACCCAAGCACATTTCTTATTTTCAGGAAGCACATAGTACAGTGAGCTGCATATTCCATCTTCCCTTATGCAGACTCTCACCTCAGATTCTGAACACAGAATATGGGGCCTTCTGCATATGCAGTGTGTCAGGAATGGAGGTATAAATATTCCCAGTGAATGTATGAGGTAGGGCCTTGCTAAGTCTCGGGGACCCTGTGGCTCTGGCTGATAGAGGAATGGACCTTTCCATTGGCTCTTGGAGCTGGTGCCTGGGGCTCCAGCCCTGCTGTACAGATGCCCTCTGTCCCTGTGGTACTCCACAGGTGTCATTTTCCCTGAAGCTTCTTGTTTCAGCCAGATGTCCAGAACGTGGAGACCTGAGGTTGCACCTTCTCATGGGGACCTTAGCTTTCACCCCAACAAAGACCAAGTCATTGAACTCTCCCCTTGAGCTCCTAGCACTGAGGAGTGACTCCCAGCTGTTCCCAGCTATCCATTGTTAGGGGGCCAAGAGCTGATCTTCGGTTTCCACTTAGACAAAGGCGTCAAGCTAGCAAGGCCTCCAGGCATCAATCCGACCCCACTGTCCACCTGGGATACTGGACAGAGAGGAGTCCAGGCTTGTACTGCTTGCTGGTGGACAGCCGGACCTAGACCCCAGGCCAGCTCTCTCCTAGCTGACAACTCCAGACCTCTCACTTCAGCTGCTTAGTAAGTAGGTAAAGTTCCATATAATGTCTCCTCTGCAGTGAAGAATGCTGTCCTAAGACTGGGACATCCAAGTTGTCATGTGGAACTCATCCAGTCCTCTAAGCTGCAAAGTCAAAGCCCTGGTAGCTCTGAGAGTATGACAGTTCCTATCTTGGTTGGGAGTTTTAGGTCCCAGCCTTCTCCCTGCCTCCTCCTACTGCAGAGGGAGACCAGGCAGTCATAGCCCCAGCCAAGGAAACCCAGCAGGGCCCTGCCATGGCCTACAAGGGAGCTTCGCTTGGAGTTTTAGTTCCCTCTGGGGACATTTGTTGGCAGAGGCAATCACTGCAAAAGTTTTTCTAGGCTCAGGGAAGACATATATGCCATCAAGACTATTTGGGATCTCAGGAAATTCTTGATGCCTGCAGACAGTCAATGCTATTGATTGGGAAACACAAATAGAAGTCTTCCGAGGGCTCTCTCCAGAAGTCTTGGCAATGATAAGGAAACCTTAAGGGCATGAGTGGCGGGCAGGGCTGGACAGGAGAGTAGAGTGACTGAAAGTTCATTCCTGGGGGCAGGAGAGACCTTGGACATCACCTCCTGGGCCCCAGAGTTGCAGTTAGAGGAGCCAAAACCATGATTTCACAGCCAGGAGTGAATTGCCCTTGGCAGGCTCCTCTAATGGGGTCAGTTCTTGGGGTCCACGGTTCCCATCACCATCTGTTCCCCCCTTCTTTAGAGTTAACAGAAGGTGGACAATTGGTACAATAGAGTAGGATTAGAACTGGGACATTCATCATAAATAGTTTAAAATAAAGCCCTCAAAATGGGAGAAGTGATTAAAAGCAGACAGCGATTGAGGTCTACACTGGGGAGTGACTGTTCTGAGGTGGGGCTGGGACAGACTCCATGGCTCCAGTTGTTGGGAGGTCTTCTGGGGGAGTGATGGGGCTTCTGTCCCATTGCCTGCAGCCTCTGGACCCTCAGGCTTTATTCACTGCTCCTGCAGAACCTGTAAGATGCTGGGTCAGGAAACTGCCAGAGAAAGCAACACAGAACAAAGACCCTGTAGAGTTGGGGTGCCAGTGGGGGTGGCCCAAGTCTTCAGGGGCAGGAAGAGACAAGGACTGGGTGGTCAAACAGGGTTCCCAGGGGAGGAGATTGGGATGCTGGCCGGGTCATAGAGAACAGGAGGGTTTTGGTGGGGTGGAGAATTGGGATGTGCTTGAGATAGTTTCTATCTGAGGGTAGAGTGGTCTGGAGCTACAGGATCTCGGGAGAGAGGAATGTGAGGCCTCTAGATGGGGATAGGTGGGCATGACACTGTGCACAAGGAGAGCAGTGCCACAGGCTGAGGACAGCAGACTCGCGCAAGAGGATGTCCCTTGCACCTGGAGGAGATGCACCAGGGAGTAGCCATAAGGGAATGACTGAAAGTTCATTCCTGGGGGCAGGAGGGACTTCACTCTGGTCGCCCCTGGAGACCGAGCAGCCCCAGTCTATTTTAGAATGTGTCCAGGAGGATTCAAGGGACAGCGCCTCATTCCTTTCTTCTCTATATGGTGGTCATCTCCAGGCCTCTACCATGGCCATCCACCAGGCCTCTGGCTCTGTCAGGCTGCTGCCAGTGCATGCAGGGGCCCCTGGGGTACAGCATGGCATCAGTGACACCCGAGTCATTATGCCACAGGTCAGTTGGAGATGAGGGTGCAGAAGGGCCTGAGGGAGAAGCAGACGGCAGCATTGTGCTCCTTCTGATTAATGAGCCCAGTCCACCATCCATCGCCCGCCTTCATTAGGGCTGCAGAGTCATTTTGCATGGGCGTGCGGGCTCTCCTCCCTGCTCTTCTCTGGAGTGATTGATGCCCCTTGGTACCCTCATCTCTCAGGAACTGAGAAGCCTTCTCTCCTCAAACCTAGGAGGGGCAGGATGCAGTAGGCTTAGTATGCATGGCTCTTACTTGAGTGCCATTGGCACCAACTCATGGGTCTATCAGAGTGGCCAGGGTGGGCAGATTTAAACTCTTAGAATTCATGGTGCTGGAAGACTAGAAAATGCCAGGTTCCTCAATTTAAATAGGTCTTTGACTCTCCTTACAATAATGGAGGCAGGTAGAGCATTAAGTAGCAGTGGGTTCCTGACCAGGTTGGCACCATCGGTGGGCTGGGCATTGATTTAAATCACATCCCTGGACCACTGCACTGTTGTGTGATTCTTTTTTCTCTCCTTCTCTGAGACTCTCTCTTTGTTTGCTAATGGATTAAGCAGAAAGGTATGCACTGTGCTGGTATTGGGTCAGGAGGAGGTGCGGGGCTGGGCAGGAGGTGGGTCATGTATCTGGTGAAGGGTCCCCTTACACCTTATGACCTGAGGGTGGGAAGGGATGCCCAGCAGTCATGCCTGGGCTAGAGAACAGCCTCAGAGGCCTGCCTTTCCTGCACCCACTGACATGATTTGGTCAGTTTGGCTTCTGGCTACAGAGGTTTGATGCTGGAGAGGCCTGGACATCCCCAGCCAGGGGTGGTGAGATCCTGTTTCCTTTTTCATTCGCTTGCTGTGGCATATTTTTACACATAGGAACGTCACACGCAGATTTTGGCCATTTGTTACAGCAGCCCATGGAAACTACTACAGCCCCTAAAATAATATCCAGACTTTATTAGTAAAAAAACCTCTGCGGGATACAGTGCATATACACTGCCCAGTCACCACAGGACCAAGCCAGATCCAGGGATTCAGGCTCCAGAGGCTCGTTTGGTTTCACTCCATGATCCTTAGATGCCACTGTTGGAACTAGGAGCCAGAAGAGCCCCTTCGAGGCCACAGAGGAGAGCACCTCAAAAGCCATGGGGCAAGTCTGAGGCTGGCTGGGCAGAGGGCATGGCCCTCTAAGGCTTGTCCCCAGCCCCTGCCAGCTCCCCCACTGAACAGACTATCATGGCCCCTGCCCTGGTCCATTTCCCTGCAAGCCTTGCTTGCAGAGCTCTGGAGGGAGGGAAACCAGAGCCACACCTCTGCATCTCCCTGCATGTTTATGGCTCTGCCACGTGCGAACTAGAGCCTGTCCCAGCTCCTGAAGGCACATGTCTGTGCTCTGACCCACCTGAGCTGTGGCTTCTTTCTTTATACAACAATTAATTGCACCTTGAAAAATAAAAGAAACAAGATGGGTGTGAGAGGGAGGACTGCACTTTTATCTGTGTGCTCTGTAAAAGAGCAAATTTCACAGTTTGTATTTGTAATTTAAATGCCTGTTCCTACTCATTCAGTCAGTCAGTCAGTCAGTCAGCAGATGGGTTGGGCTGGCTTGTTCATTACTCAACTTGTTTCTCTTCCTCACCGACCATTGCTGCACATCAATCAGTGGAGACTTACAAAATAACAGCTCCTATTCACCTAGCATTTTACACTTGGCAAAGACAGTAAATAAATGTTAGTCCAATGAGTATTCTTAAGAATATACAGAGCATCTTTCTCGGCGTGGTCTCCCTGGCTCATGGATGCAAGAGGGGTGCCTCTATCATGAAGATCAGGGCTCCCACACTCAGATGTGCCTTGATTTGCTCATCATTTGTGGAGCTAGGACTTGAACCCAGGCTTTCAAGTTGATCGAGCATTTGTGCTGTGTGAGGCTTTGGATAAAGCTGAATGAGACATAAGTCTCATCCCCTCTGAAGGTCTTTACAAGGCATGTGAGGAAAGATTCAAAACAAATAACCAAAACTAATCATTCTAATCATATGAGTTGTTTAGAAGAAGGAGGACCTCCATGGAGGGCAAGGGCAAATCTCAGAGTCCAAAATTCCAGGTGCATGGAGAGGAGGAGGAAGACGTTCTAGGTCAGAGGAGTTGTGTGAGCACCAGTGGGGAGATGACAGCAAGATCGCCTTTGGGGAATTGAAGACAAATTTGGGAAAAGTGAGGTTCATTAGAAACTCTTCACCCTTGTTCCCGTAACACCCTCTATTTTTCAATGTCCACTGTTTTCATTGTGTTTTGTCAGTTTATCTGCTTTATCTCCTTATATTGCAAATATAGGTGATATCCTCCAAAATTTGTCATTTGCCTCTGACTTATTTCACTTCACTAATTCCCTCAGGTTCCTTCCATTTTGCTGCAAATGGTAAAATTGCATCTTTTTAATGACTGAAAAGTATTCCACCAGTGGATATACATCTTTATCCAATCATCCATCAGTGGGCACGTAGGTGGTTTGCATATCTTAGCTATTGTAAATAATGTTGCAACAAACATTGTAGTTCATGAAACTTTTCGAGTTAATGATTTTATTTTCTTAACACAGATACCCCGAGTGGTATTGTTGGGTCCTATGGCAATTCTATTTTTAGTTTTTTGAGGATGTTTCATACTGTTTTTCAAAATACTGCACCATGTATCTGATTAAGGGGCCCTTTATGCCGTATGACCTGAGGGTGGGCAGGGATGCCCAGCAGTCATGCCTGGGCTAGAGAACAGCCTCAGAAGCCTGCCTTTCCTGCACACACTGACATGATCTGATCAGTTTGGCTTCTGGCTACAGAGGTTTGATGTTAGAGAGGCCTGGACATCCCCAGCCAGGGGTGGTGAGATCCTGTTTTCTTTTTCATTCTCTGGCTGTGGCATATTTTTAGACATAAAATCTACCCAAACCAGGTAGATTTGTCTCAGATTGTTCATGGAAGCCAGAAGTTTGTGTCTGGGAATTAAGAGAGAGGTTTTGAAAATCATGAAGTGGGAAAGAGAAATGATATGGAAGAGGTATTATCAGAAGATTGGTTAAATTTCTATTTGTGAATTTGTGTCTTCTAAATACAATAATAAAGAAGCCCACCTATGAGCTGACACCCTAGCCCTGCAGCTGCCACACCAGCCCTTCAAGCTGTCGTTTTTCTCGTGTAAACTCTGTTTTGAGAGCTGATCTCTGGAGCATCTAGGATTATGTTTCCTGCTTTATATGTCATTGCTAACATTCTGAATGCTGTCTCATTGTCTTCACAACATTCCAGGAGCCTGAGTGTGCCATCCTACATGTCTTCCTTCTCATGGATAGACAGGTTCCAGTGTTCTAGAAAGTGCTGTAATGAACATCTTTACGATATAGAACTTTTTGTTCTCTTTTCCTTCAGAAGTGTGTCCTTTGGAAAAATTCTTGGACATGAAATCACTGGGTGTATGTTTTTGCTTGGTGTGCCAATTAATTTCAAACCATTTACAGTGGCAACAGAAGAGGAACTTGGAGGCTGCATGGAGGTTTCAGATGGGGACTTCTGGCTGAGACATTAACTGCAAGGTGCTCTCTGTGGTCCCATTGTGCAAGGATAAAGCCCTGGATTCAGTTAGGGTGCTGAAAATAGAAAGGAGCATACAGCTGAAGGAAATGCTGCAGAGAAAGAGTCACTGGGGCATGGTGAATGATTCGATAAGAGACTAAAAGGAGAACAAGGAATCAAAACTGAAAGTCTCTGAGGCTTTGCACCTGGAAGGGTGGTAGAAAAGTTTGGAAGGGGGTCAGTTTGAAGAGGAGGAGATCTGGTGAGGGAGATTGAAATGGTGTGGATACATAGAAAATGGGATGCAGACTTACTCACAACTTCAAACTTTTGTAGCTGTGCCAGGCCCAGCCCCAGCCATGCTCCTGAGGTTGGCTGATACCCTCAACAGTTTACAGTCAACCTGTACTATCCCCAAACCAAGAGCCTGCAAAGCCTCTTCCTCTCCTGGCAAGGGAGGCAATTATTTAGAGGAGAATTGAGATTTAAGGGAGGCCAACCTACACTGGCAATAGGAGGTGAAGGCTCAGTATGAAGCTGGAGCTTAGGAGCAATTGACTGTGGAATTCTGTCCTAGGGGCCTAGGATGGAGGTATCAGCAGATCACCTGAGGAGTCATGTGTGCACCTGTGTAAATGGGATGGGCTTGCCTAGTCAATGGGGCATGTGGAGACAGGACACAGCCTTGAGGGTGTTCAAGGGAAGAAACTCCACAAGACCTCTGCAGGGAAGCTCCTCGCTGAGTCCAGGCCTGGAGGGCAATATGGGTTCCTGAAAAAGCAGAAGGTTTCACTACAACCAGTGGTGTCCATAACATTCTTGCTATCAGCACAGTCTGGATTTGGGAGGAATTGGGAGAAGATTCCTGCTAGCACAGACTCACTATTAGGGCAGGTGTGGGGTGTGTGTGTGTGTGTGTGTGTGTGTGTGTGTGTGTGTGTGTGTGTTGATGGCAGTCCCTGAGTTTTTCTCAGCCAGAGGCTGGGGAGGAAGGAGAATGTGCCCCTGCATAGACTCCATATTCCTGTCATCTTATTCGGTACTTAAACTGTGATTTCCCTCCCTGCCATTCTCTGAGGCTGTCGTTGTAGATCAATCTACATGGCTATTTGATTAATTCCTGGTTCTGCGAGGGCTGGAATGTCTGTCTATCTCTGTTCTGTCTCCAGTGCCCACACAGTGCCCACCCAGTCCATGGAACTACTCAGAAAACCTTTGTTGAATGAGGGATCTGGAACCCCATTATATCATCATACTTGATGTAAAGCAGCCTTCTTCCAGGGATCCCCATGCTTAGGAGGGACTTGGGGCTGCAGTGGAGCACACTCTCGGCTCCTTGCATTTCTATCATAGGAACTTGGTTCTTCAAACTGCTGCACAGTATGGCTTCTAGGCTAGAGGAGTTGTGTGGACCTGGGAGAGCAGCACAGGCAGTGAGTGCAGGTCCACAAATGGTCCCTCTCGGGCCAGATCATGGCTGGCTTTCACATGTGCCCACGAGATACTGCTCAGAGAAGGCCCGGAAAACCCCGTTCCATCATGTATGTCATTGTATATTGTTGCTACCACGAAGGAACATTGTAAATATTTTCAGCAAAATGTCTGATTAATGTCTCTCCAAAAAGAGTGGCAGAACTGTAAGAAGAGCATTTATTTATCTCTCTTTCACCATGATGGGTATCTAATTCATCCCAAATGTCAATACATCCCAAGGTGCCAATCCAGACAGAAACAGGAACCGCCTGCAGAGCCTGGCAGCAGCCACTGGTTCTTCTTCCCAGCAGGGGGCTCAGACCTGGTCCCAACACCTTGACCCCCAGGTGGTGACCCTGTGTGGTTGGTGGAGACATCTTAAGAGTTCCCATATTAAAGACCCTGCAGGAAATTGTTTCCTGGGAAAACGGGGTTTCTCCGCCTGGATCTTCATGGCCACCATTCTTCCCCTGTTTTTTCTAGCCCAGTCAGCACTTGCCAGAAACCCCCTTTGGACTCCCTTTGTGGCCCCTCCCCTCTGGCTCCGTTTTCCTCGCCCTCCTTGTTTGGGAAAGCTTCCGTTTTGTTTTGTCAACCTGTCTCTGCCCTTCTCCTTGTTGTCCCTGGAAATCACTGTGGCATCTCTGCCCTTAAGATGCAGTGGATGTGTCCATTCTTCCTTTCCTACAGTGCCCTCCCCTGTCCAGGAGACCACAAGCATCTCCCTTTACCTCTTAGTGGCTAAGGCTCCTGATTCTCCCCGATGCAACCAGCCCACTTATTCCCCACATGTAGAAGGTCTGTGTCCTTTCCCTTGAGGTTGTCAGTCACCTTTTCAAGGTCAGTGACCTTGGCCAAAATAAGATGCCAAGCATGACTTTGCTTCTTGTCCTTAGGGACAAGAAGTCCATGAGTCCCTCTAGGGCACCCACGGATTTTGATCTGTAGCCCTACCCTCAACTGCATCACTCCTTGGTCTTTACAACGATGCAAAAAAAGTAGAGCAGATATCCTTAGATATCTACTAGCATTGATTCTGATTGATACCTTGTGGATATCCTGCAAATGGTCATTGGATTATTTTCATAACTAGGGAGACTGAGGCTGGGAGTGATTAAATTGTCCTAGTGATAGCATATGGTTTACAGGGCTTTGTCTCATGCAGCCCTCACAGTCTTGTGTACTTGCTGGCTCCGACCTTGTTCTCAGCTGAGGAGGGAAGGTAGGGAGGGGGAAGGGTGGGGGAAGGGAGGAAGAGCTGTCACAAATAGAGAGAGAGAAGGAAGCACCTGGGACCTGGACCTGGTGGCCCCTCTGGCCCCTCTCTACTCCGTGTGTGCCTGTCCCCACTTCCTCCTGTGGGCAGTGAGTGTGTGAACAATGAGCGGTGCTCCCAGAGGGCAGAGGCCAGGTGGCGAGTGTGGCGCCCACAGTCCACAGTCGTGTCCCCTGCAGGCATCTCTGAATCTGACAGCAACACATGCACCTCCAGCTGGTTGGTCCCCATGCCACTGTTTGAGAGCAGAAGTGATGGTAAATATTTAATTGTGCTTCCACCATAACTTTCTGCCAGAACTCTCAATATGCTTTATAAATGCAAATGAGTGCTCTCTCCCTCTCCAGGGAGATGTAAACCTCCTCAAATCACTTTTATTCAGCCCCCACCAGAGTGTAATGCCATAATCAGGAGCTCTCTGTGCCAGAAAAGAAACTGCCCTTAATCATATCGAGTGGATGGGTGGATGGTTTACGGTTTGCGGTCTTCTGTCTCCACAGTGGGCGGGAAGCCGAGAAATGGATCCCTCTTGCTCCTACTTCTGTCCAATAGGGTGGATGGAAAATGTTATTTAGAAACTGGTTTGATTACAACCCTGTAGTAGGTGATTCTGAACATTATGAAGCCTTGGGTTGTATTTATGGGGTTAGCAGAACAAGCCAGTCCTTAGAAAGTTTAGGGGTGAAGCCTGATTCTTACTTTGATTCTGGATTGTTTTCCTCACTGTCCATGCCCTTTGCTGTTCACCTCTACCTTGACATGACCCTGAGGTCAGAGTGTAGGATGCATCATGCCTTATGAATAAGGACCCTCCCCCTCCCCTCCCCCCCCAGGGATACAGGAGAGCCCCTGGAAGCCCAGGTCTCCCTGATGGGCAGTGTGCTGAGGTTTGGGGCTGTGGGTATCAATGTGGGAGGCTATGCCATCCTGAAGAAAGCATTGCACCTCTCTTTGTCGGGTCCCCAATTCTGCCCAGTGGGTTCAGTGGCTCCTGCTTCAGACCCACCTGGCAAAGGCATTCTAATCATGGAGATGAATTTCCACAGAGCCTCATGGAGTGTCTTCTGAGAAGTGTATTATGTAAATTTGGTGTGTCATTATGATCATTATTAGTGCTGTGAAGTGGAGATGAGGGGGAGCGGGAGGGGTGCTCCATGCAGGGCTCGGCCTCCCCAGCTGTCAAAAGAATCAGAGGAGAAAACAAATTCGAGAAGTCTGTTCCAGCGCTTGCGTGCCTTCAAATATGCATGGGGTTTGACTCTCAATTCAGAAGCAAACGCAAAGAGGCCAGAAGCTATAGCTTGCCTGATTACTTGAACTGCCCTCAGTTTGCAGTTGGAGACCCATTCCCCTGGAGTGGCAGAAATGCCATCTAGATTATAGGCAGGTTTTGGAGTGTCACATTGTGGAGGAAGGTGATTCTCTCATCCTGATTAGCAACCGGCACCCGTGGAGATATTCTGAACCCATGTGACCTTTGTTATAGTTCATCTAGGTCACCACTGGCTGTTCCTGGATTCCCTTCATTAGGACCATTTGGGCCCTGAGGCCCTTCTGCTCTGTCAGTGCCACATCAGCCTTGGGGACTGTCAGTTGCCGCTGTGTCACCACGCTGGGGTGCTCCCCGTGCGAGCCCTTGGCACTTCTTCCTACTTCCGTCATCCCTTCTCTGGGATGGAGCTCTGGGTAACAAAAGCAAGGGGAGCTCTTTCCTCAACCCTCTCCCGTGTGTCTCCCACTTCTGTTTTCTTTCTCCCAGTCCTGCTTGTAGGGTGGCTTGCTTCCCAAAACTTTGGCTTCTGCCAGGAGTCCTATTTCCGAAGGGACTCAAGAATTTACAACTCTGCTTTCTGCATTCGTGTCTCCCATCTCCTGCCGTAAGCAGTGAGCACAGAATGGTTGTTCACATAGGGTGAGGGGTGTAGGAGAAAAGGAAATGGGAAGGGGAAAAAGACAAAACAGGACATCCTGTTTTTCCCCACCCCTGTCATTGAGCGCTTGTTCGGTAAGGAGGTGCAGCGCCTGGAGCTGTGACACAGGCCCTGGGAAACCCAGGTGGAGAAGTCACCTCTGCCGGCCTGTCCCATGCCACTCTGTGAATTCAAAATGGGGTCTGTGAATTCAAAATGGGGTCTCTGGAACACTGGATATCTGCATGAAAAGAGCAATTGCACTTTTGATACATACCTCTTACCTTTTGCAAAAAATTAACTCGAAATAGATCCTAGACCTAAGTAGGAGAAAAAAAAAATCCTTGTGACCTTGGGTTAGGCAAAGATTTCTCAGATAGGACACCAAATCATAAGAGAAAACATTGATAAATTGAACATCATCAAAATGTAAAGCTTTAGCTTTTTGAAAGACACTGTTAAGGGAATAAAAAGATAAGCCTCCGAGTAGGAGAAAATATTTGCTAAGCATATATCTGAAAAAGGACTTGTGTCCAGAATATATAAAGAACTCTCCAGACTCAATAATAAGACAACAAACAGCCTATTTAAAAAATGGAAAACTATTTGAAAAGACATTTCACCAATAAGGTAAACAGGTGGTAAAGAAGCACAGGAAAAAGATGTTTAACATCATTCGTTGCTAAGAAATAATATTTAAACAAGGAGATACCCCTATACACCCATTAACATGGCCAAAATTAGAAGGACTGGCCATGCCCAGTGCCAGTGAGGATGTGGAGGAGTCAGAGCTCTTCTCTGTGCTCATGACATCATGCCCACAACCTGGATGATGCGGGTAAGAGCGCAGACAAACCACCACAGGTCCAGACTGAAATGCTCAGCAGTGAGAAGGTCTGAGCTGCTGACTCAACACCATTATGCTAAGTGAAATAAGCCAGATCAAAAACAGTGTATACCCTAAGATTCTATTGATAAAAAGTTCCAGAAAATGCCAGTTAAGCTACAGTGACAGCAACCGACTAATCATGCCTGGGGAGAATTCCAAGGTGGTGCAGGGCCAGGAGGGAAGGAGGGGTTCCGAAGGGACCAGGAAACTTCTGGGACTGATGGATATGTTCATTTTCCTGATTGTGGTGGTAGTTTCACGGGTATAAATATATGTCAAAACTTATCAAATCGTACGCCTTAATTATGTGCAGCTTATTGTATGTCATTTCTACCTCAATGAAGCTGTTAAAAAACAACAACAAAGACAATATTCAATTTGCTGATGGGGAACCCATGAGCAGCCTTTGGGGGCAATCTCCACCATGAGACAGGGCTCATGGGGGTGTCCATAAGCTACTGAAGAGAAAAAAGGAAAAAGTGCCCCTTTCTCAGGACACTCGACTGCGATCTGTCAGGAAAATGTTAGAGATAATGCCCACCCCGTGACCACTGTCTGGTGCCTGGTGGCCTTGGGGTGTGCGCTGGTGCCTTCCCAGAGGTTTCTGGAGTGCTATAGTTGAGGCAGCTGCTTTCCCCCGACTGGCCAGTGGGCTGGTCAGTAGGAGGCATGCTCCTTGGCTGGGAGGGGCATTTGAGTCCTGGGTGAGGCCTTTGCCAGGACTCCCAGCAGTCTTGGGGAAGGGGGTAACCCATGGCCAATGGGACGTGCAAGAGGGCCTAGTCTGGAGAGAGCATTTGGGGTCAGAGCAGTTGGTGGGAAATTACCTCAAAGTGTCACCAGTGATGTCTGAGGGGAGCTGGAGGGGAGTGTTGGGGCGGGGGAGGAGGGCATACTGACAGGGAGGTGGAGAAGCAATCCAGTGGGGAGAAAGAGGACAGAATGAGGCGGTCCAGGGAGTTTCAAGGAAGGATTAGCTACTGCATCACCAACAGCCCGGGAGAGCCTCTAGGTCAAGTGATATGGGAAGAAGCCACATCTCAGTCGTCAAGTAGCAGCTGGGTGGACACCATCACCCCCACACACAGCCGCCGAGAGAACAGCAGCTGAGCATCAGGAGACCCGAGGTCGGTGTCCCACTCTGCCAAGAGCCGCGTCATCCGGGCACACTTCTCCCCTCTGAGCCTTGGGTTCTCAGGGACCAGGCGCAAAGATGCCCAAAGCTCCCCTTAATTTCATGAATAAAAGGCTCCTGTCCAGCAATCCTTCTGAGTTAACATTTATTCTCTTTTTGATTTGCAGAAACTTTAATGGACACCAGGACAGCAACAGCAGAGCTGGGCTGGACAGCCAATCCGGCATCCGGGGTGAGTGGCAGAACACATGTCTTTCAATTCTGCTGTGCAGTCCTGGGCCCAGAGGATGGCTGAGGGGGGCCAAGGGGGGCCGGGGGAGTAGGGTCTGCCCAGAGGCGTGGAACACAGGTGTGAATGGCCATGTCCACTGCCCATCCACAGAAAGGCAGCACTAGGAGTCTTAGACCTGACTGTTTTGTCCTTCAGAGAGCTGGCCTCTTGGTGACCAGGGCTGTGCTTGTGTGGGAAGGGAGAAGTAGCTGCCAGTAGCCAGTCTCAGGTCAGTGGTGCTGGGGTAGATCAGAGATCTTTGGTAACCATGGGGCTGTGGAGAGGGCCCGGACATGAGAGGAACTGGAATTCAGAGGGTTGAAACTCTCTTTTACCTGGAGCTTGCCTTAGAGAGATGTTCTTGATTCATTTGTCCAGTGTCCATGCACCTCTCCAGACCCTGTAGCTACAAAGATGGAACAATTTTGAGAAGCTGGTGGACCTCTGTGGGGACCACCATGTTCATCAAATCAGCTCTGCTTTGTAGCAGTGGTGAGATCAACAGGCAGGTTTGGGCAGAGAGTTGGAAGTGAGAAATGTCGGAGAGAGACTGGGAACCTATATAGAAAGGTGCATGCATGCAGGCTGGGGTTTGGAGAATGAGTAGGAGTTTGACTAGAGGGAAAGGGAAGTCTGAAAGATGGTCCCGAGGTGCAGGATGATGAAAAGACGTAATATGACAGAGGCTGTGTGTCTGGCGCGTGCAGGGTGGGGCGAGGATGCAGAATGGGGTAGGGGACTGCAGTGCCACACTGGGTAAGAAATTCGGATTTTATCCTGAAGGTAATGGAGGGATCCTAGCCAGGAGAACACAGTGACAGTTGCAGAGAGGACTGGAGAGGACAGTGGAGGGAAAAGCTATCTTGGGTGGATCAGAAGAGTTGAATTAAAAGGGAGTGCACTTGGAGTGCAGCTGCGAGACCAGTATTGGCAGCATTGAGCAATAGATGGACTCTGGGGGGAAGGAGAGGGCATGGGCCAAGGTGGGGATGAAGTTCACATCTCCAGCCTGGGTGGATTTTAATCATGAAGGGAGAGGGCAGGAGTGAGTGGGCTTGTCATCCCTGTTAGGGGTGAAGTTGTTTGGGGCAGGGTGGCCCTGGGCTTCCTCATCTGCCCACACCTCCTTTCTGCTTCCCTGACTTTGGGTAGCTCCAGCTCAGGGTCTAGTGTTGCTCTGCACCCCAGGGAGCCATCAGAACCAGTCCTCGAAGGCTCCCCTTGTGCCTTTTAGGGGTTCAGGTCTCCAGATAGGTGTGCAGGGCTTCAGCCGTGCCTTCTCCCCGGGGCTCTCTCTCCCAGTCCCAGCATCTGCAGAGATGCACTGCCCAGGCGCCAGCATGCCTTGGCATCCAAGTGCAGGATCTAGGATGAGCTGGTGTTTCCCAAAGCAGGGAGGGGGCAGAGGCTAACCCACCCACTCTGGAGAAGTCCAAATCCTGCTGGAACACAATGGGCAACGAGGGGGCCCCTTGCACTCCTGCTGGAGAGTTTATGTGATGAGGCGGCAGTTCTTGCAGTTTGTCTGTGTATTAAAAGAACTTAACATTCGTACAAATTAGGTTATTATTTGAAGACTTGTATGTTTTCACAAGACATCGGCATGACTTATGGTAAATTCTTCCCTTGATTTTTGTACTCGCCATCTGTCTTCTTTACACTTCTGATCTCTTTTCCCAGGGAAGATTGTCCTTTAGGGAGACATTCAAAGTCAAGTGAGACCCTTTAGACACAACAGCTGGCTGGGCTGCTCTCTGCTTGCCTCCCCCGCTGGTTACCAGCCAAGGCTCAGCTGCCTTTCCCGAAGGTTCAGAGGGCCAGGCAGTGCTCCTGGTCCCCGGAGCAGCTTCAGAGACTGTCTGGTTTATAGTGAGCAGCAGGAGGGTCAGGCCGGTCCTTGGTCTGGGTTGAGAGGGAGGATCAAAAACTATGAGAACAAAATAGCAGTTACCAGAGGGGAAAAGGAAGAGGAACGGCGAGTAACTCCGGTAAGGGAGGTCACTTGTATGGGAAGGATGGAAACTAAACTTTGGCGGTGGTCTTAATGTAGTGTAGACGGATGCCAAATTATAATGCTGTACACTTGAAACTCATACTTTTTAAACCAATGTGCTACCGTAAAAATATTTTAAAAATAACTATGCTTCCACCCCAAGCCCTCTGCCCTTTGCCCTCTCTTCTCATCTTGGTCTCGGTTCCCTCTCATTCCATAAACGCAGCAGCAACTGACGTGTTTTTTTAAAAAATTATTTTTTATATTATTTTTTTATTTTTTCACATCATTTTTATTTTTATTAAAAGATTTATTTATTTATTTATTTATACAAGCACTGGGTACAGTCAGAAGCGCGGGAGGGTGAGAGAATTCACCAGAACCAGAGCAGGGAGCAGAACGGGCAGACTGACCAAGTACACTGCTGAGGGGAGCAGCGGGTGCGGCAGGAGTGGTCTGTCGCGCCATGTGGGACTTTCGCCAGCGGCCAGGGATCGAACTGGTGCTGCAGAGGCTGCAGGCAGCTTTCAAGCCCAGTGCTCAACTGCTGTGCCACCAGGGGAGACCCCTCATTTTTCAGTTTTAAACAATATTTGGTTCCCCCCACCCCCTCAGATGTAGTCCCCATAGAGTTCCCTTCACTAATGCACCCGTGCACCATGACGTTTTTGTCCCCGGCCGAGGCTCACATATCCAGCTGCCTCATCTCTCATTGGGTGCTCACAGCCAGGTCAGTGTCAGTGTGGTCAGCCAGTCATCCCTCTTCTTCCCCCATCCACAATGGCCTCCATCTTAGCACCTAAAGACTGGAAACCCAGTGGTTCTTGATTTCTCCTCAGGATCTTCCAACCTGGGTGGCTCACCTGGCCCATGCCCAGGGACACCTTTGCTCATCCCTGTTCATGTTGGGTCCCCATCAGTGGTCCTCCCAGGGCCAGGGAGCTTTTCTCACTTGAAGTGTCTGCAGTTGCACGTTTGTTTCTCTATGTGTTAGTGTTGGATGAATTTTTATCCCCACACTGTGACCTCCAAGCTGGCCAGGACTGTTTTTGTTCTTCTCTGGAAACTGGCACCTTGTTCACTCTTTGACTTGATGCATATTTGTTGACAGTGTCTGCCTTGGGCTAGGGGGTGGCTATGAGTGCCATTCTTGGAAATGGGGGACACAGGAGGAGGTTCATGCTCGGGTGGGAAGAGATTGAGCTCAGTACAGGACCCGCTGAGTTTGAAGTGACTCTGGGTCACTGATGGGGTGGGGAAACCTCAGCTTTTACCTCATGGCAGCCCCCCCATCAGTGGGAGGGAGCCCAGAGTAGCTGCAGCCTCCCAGGAGAGGTCTCACAGGCATGGTGAGATTCTGGGATAGGCAGCCTGCCTGGAAGTGTCAAATAGAGAAAGAGGAACCTGCAGAGGGGACTGAGAAGGGGTGCCCCTGGGTGGCACCCCAGAGGTGGTCTGTCACAGAAGCCAGGGGGAGAGTAGATGAGGGAGGGAAAGGGGAGAAAAATGTCAAATGCCAGTGGGCATTGACTCCACTGGGTTCAGTTTCATTGGTGACCGATGTGAAGGGTTTTAGGGAACACCAAGGAGGAAGCCAGAATGCACAGAGTTGAAGGGTTAGTCAGTGGGAGTCGAGGCAGTGGAGACATCAGTTAGAGACGGGAAGGGAAGTCAACTGGGGACACCCGGGATACATTTGGCTTTGAGGGAAGGGACTTCTTTTCTCTTGAGATGGCAATTCAGAGAGCAGATGTCCACCGAGAGATGTGAGAACTCAGGTCTGGTGACATAGCTAGATAATAGAAAATCGACGGGCCTCCCTGGTGGCGCAGCGGTTGAGCGCTGGGTTGCGAAGCTGCCCGCAGCCTCTGCGGCACCGGTTCGATCCCCGACTGCTCCCCGGCCACCAGAGGAGGGTCCCGCATGGCGTGCAGGCCTCTCCTGCCGCCCGCTGCTCCCCTCAGCAGTGTACTTCGGTCCTTCTGCCTGCTCTGCTCCCCGCTCTGGCTCTGGTGAATTCTCTCGCCCTCCCGCGCTTCTGACTGTGCCCAGTGCTTGTGTAAACAAATAAATAAATAAATAAAACATGCCTCTATTAAAAAAAAAAAGTCATAAAAAAAAAATAGAAAATCGGCTCCATGCACTGTCTTCTCTTTCAGGTTGGGCGCTAGGTTCAGAGAGTGAGGAGTGGGAGAGGAGAGTCACAGGCTTTATGGCGGTGGACAAGGCTTGGGTTAATGGCTGCCGTTTAAGAGTTGGAGACCAGCATGCTTGGAATCTGACTGGGAGCAAGGGCCTGGCTGTGTGCTTGCCCCGTCCTGTTCTGCAGGTCTCCTTCAGCTGCCTGGCTGCACCAGGAGGCTCAGAGTGCACACAGCCTGAGCTGGGGTGGTACAAGGGTGGCAGAGCTGGAAGGTAGGGAGCTGAAACAGTAGCTAGAGGAGACCGGTGTCTTGCATCCTGGCTTCCAACAGACAAGAGTGAAGCCAGGCGGGACCAACCATTGTGACAAAGTACAGGGGCCCAGGTGGAGGTCTCAGGGAGACTGGAGGATGATGGAAGGCATGGTTTTGAGTCAGAGCTTGGATTTAAGATAGATAGAGTACTTCTGGATGGCAAAAAAGATCAGGAGAGTGTGACCAGGCTGTCATTTGAGAAGCCAAGAGAATGGATGGGTGGTCCACATCTTCCTGGAACCCCTAACTGAGAAATGGGATGAAGGACCAGATTGTCCTTCTGTTCTCCAGATACCATGCTTGCAAGCTCAAGATGGAGAAGGTGGTAGACATTCTTTTGGGAACATGAGAGTCCCCAGGGAACTGGATTTGCCATGTCCAGAAGAGGCATCATAATTCTGCTGGGAGACCCAGCTAGCGGGGCAATGAACCCTGTCCATAGTGGAGGGTCTAGGAGGTGGAGTCCTGAGAGATAGTCTTACTGTCTCATCACTGTACTTTAGAACTCCCAGTCAAGGGAAGGACTTGGGCTGTCCACTCACACATGACCCACAAATTGTTTCCATTGATATTGCTGAAAAGTGGATCATAACATTGCATGTCCAAAACAGAAAGCACTTATGCCCAAATGCAAGATGTTGCTTTAAAATATAATTGCATTTTTAATTTAAGGCCTTTAAGTTTAACCTGAATCAGAGGCCACTTGGTGAGCAGAGGAAAAAAGTCACAAGTACTTTCATAAAGTAACAAAGGCCAGGGAAGGCTTCAGCTCCACCTGCAGATATCCTGGGGACCCTCAGCTATGCCCCTGGGGAGCCTCACTTATCTCTGCTAAATCCTTGCTTCTAGCCCTGCCCTGAAAAGTTCCCTGACCTTGACATTACAGAACCTCTGGGCAGTGGAGAAACTCAAAGAGGCCCTGTGGGTCATCCTTGGTGCTGTTCCCACCAGGTGCAGGTGTGGTAAGTGGTGGTCTCTATGGTGCACGTCCCCTCTCAAATAGTCGGCTGTATTTTCTCCAGTCTTCTTTTTCTTTTCTGCCCCTCAGGGCAGCATCTCTCCCTGCCCATACCTGGCAGCTTTGTCCTTAGCCCCTTGGGGAGCCTCCTCCCTGGGGCACAATCCTTTTCCTAAAACCCAGAGCTTGTGCTGATTTCTCACATACTGCCTATTGCCATGTGCTCCCTGGTGCTTCACCTGTGTCTCTGGTGCTCAGCCCAGCCCAGCAGGGTATAGATACTAATTAATGTTTGTTAGCTGAAAAATTAGGAAGGACCAGACCATTCTTGATACTTCCCTGCAGCTCCAGCCCAGGGTCCTGCCCTTAGGAAATGCTCAATATAGGCTTATTGTAGCCCGTAAAAAGTTCCTTGTGGCCTCTGAATACCCAATGGGTAGTTCAATATCTTTTTAAAGAACTTCATTAGTGATGAAGGTGGAACCACCTCTCCAGAGATAAACATGTGCTGAAGAGAAGACCAGGACTCCCTCAGAGGGTCCCAGTCCCTCTCAGGGGCAGTGTGGTGCATTGAAATGGCACGTCTACGGCCCTCTGACAATCAGTGGATTTAACTTGTGCCTTGGAAATCTGTGCCGAGTTCTTCTTTCCAAGAATTTTGCCCGGACTTGCTGGCAGTTTGCTCCTGGGCTGTCAGTGGACCGGATGTGTAGGTTTCTGTGTCTGTGGGATGTGAGGACTAAGTATAACACGTCCAGGTTCTTCTCTTCAAAGAGAGTGCTTCAGGCTTCCAGTGTCCAGCCCCACCTGAGCCATCCTGTGGAACCAGCCTCACAGTCAGAGAGGGATGCACTCTTATGAGTCCTGCCTTCTGGCTTGTCTCCATCCCAGGAAGGGGGATTTGGTAGAGGAAAAAGGAAAGGAGGCTGGACCCAAGGCTGATGAGCCTTCAGAATGTGCCAGCTCTGTGTGCATGTATGACTGTTTATGTGTGTATGTGTGTGTATATGTGCACTGTGTGTCTGTGTATGTGTATAGGTGTTCACATACATGTAGGCACATGTGCATGTGTTCATTCACATATATATAGTTGCATGTGTGCCTGTACATAGATATGTATATACATATGTGTGTGCATATGCCTATTTTGTGTGTGTTATGTCTGTTATATGTGCATGCATGTGTGTATTGTGTGTATGTGCACATATATGTATATGATGTGTGTATGTATATGTACACATACCTGTAGCTGTTTGCATATGGGTGTGCATGCATGTCTGTTATATGTATATGTTTGAGTATGTGTATATGCACTTGTGCACGTGTATATGTGTAAACATTGCATCTTTGTGTGTTATAGAAATGTGTATGTATGTGTATGCACATGTGTCTGCATGTGTGCATCTATTATGTACATATGCATGCACATAATTATGCATGTGTTTGTACATATGTATTGTGTATATAACTGCATTTGTGTGTGTGTGTGTATGAAGTTTGATGAGCTGATTTCACCTGATGCCTTTGTAGGCAGTTCCTTGAGTTCTGGAAATGTCTTAAGTGAGGAGAGATTATTGGGCTAAGTGGAGAGCTTCCAGAGGAGGCTGCTGTGAAGGGAATCGCACACATTGGAACGTCCATGTCTGGTAATTAACTCCGACATGAGATGCATGCCCGTGAGGGTAGCACACAGGGGTCTTGCACAGACACTGCTTATTGTCCACATGTGACTCTCCTGGCCCCTTGACTGTCCCTGGCTGCTTCCTCTTTCCCTGTCCGTCAGATCCTCTAGCTACCCACATCATGGGAATAAGGAAAACACACTCAGGAGAGAAATCTACTCTAATAACTCCCCATTCATTCCAAGGCCAAAAAAAATCAATTGAAATTTATCTGGTCTGATGGGTGAGAACTTTATAGAGGAGCAGTGACAGCCCCAGGCCTTGGCATCAAATAAACCAACTCCCCTTCTGCTCTGTAGCCCCATGGCTGTGTGATCTTGGGTTCCACACTAACTCTCTTAACTTCAGTTTCTTCCTTCCTTGCTCAGTGGGGTGAATAGTACCTGTTTCACATATGAAACAGTGTTGGTGAAAAGTTTTTTCATGGTAAACACTTCGAGTGTTAGTATAGTACTAACTCTCTGGAGGGCTGGATTTCTTTTTTTTCCTTTGATGATTCAATCATGCTAATTAAGGCAGAAAAGCCTGAGCTAAATTAGGCAAATCCAAGAGAAACTTAGCTCTGGGCAAAATGATTTTGTGAATGGAGTTTTCCTGTGTTTGAATTGTAGGCCATGCCAGGGGCAGGCAGGCAAAAGGGGGGCGGGTTTGTTATCCCTCCTCATGCTGCAACCACCGCATGGGGGCTTGGGAGCATTTTTCTGGTCACTGACTGCTAGAAGCTACTCTTTTGTATCAGTCATGGCTTTTTGGTGGCCCGTGACAGAAAAGCATGACTCAATTTTGAAAGAAGTGTCTTGGCTCATGGAAGGGAGTGATGCAGAGATTGATAGGGGCTGGTCTTAGCCTTAGGATCTTCTTTCTCTCCACCCCCCTTTTTTTTCTCTCCTACCTTCTTTCTCCTCTCTCTCCTCTGTGGTGTTGACTCTGTGTGGTGTTGACGCCACTTGGTTATACGTCTGCAGCAGCTCCAGCCCCTACAGCCTCATCCATCCTTCCTGCCTGGGAAAAACAGCGTCTCCTCCTGTTTCCTTTTGTAGAAGCACTGGAATTAGGGCTGATTGGGCCTGACAAGCTCAGCCTGAATCCCAGATCTGCCCTCAACCAGTCCTTTTAGCCAGAAAATACAGGGTCCTGATTTGAACACCCAGGTCCTGTGCCCCACCCCTGTGCTGTGCAGAGCCAAACTGCAACCCGAGCTCAAAAGAGCAGGAGGAAATGATTCCTTAGGAGAAATTGGGATGCAGGTGTCAGAAAGAGAACTAGGTGCTAGGAAAGAAAGAATAATCTGACAGACCTTAAGTGCTTTTCAGGCCATGATCCTCACAACAGCCCAATTTACTGATGAGAAAACAAAGGCACAGAGCAGCTGTTAAATTACCTCCAGTCATAGGACTAAAAAGTGCTGACATTTAACCCTCAGTGCTGACAGTAGGCAGCGCTCTTGCTGACAGATACGCTGTTTATACCTAGCCCGTCTTTTCCCATGAAGTCCTGCCCACTGCAGTGCTTCAGAGCATGACTCCAGAAGGGACTCCTGGGTTGCGTTGCTGTGAGCTCATTGAATTCAAGTTCCCAATGTCGAAGGCTTTTTCTCACAGTACAAGATATGGGTGGCATCCCCTTCCTGAGCTGTCACCCAGGAATTAGTGCCACTTGCTTTCTCAACTGTGAGAGGCCTGCCCCCCAGTGGGTGGGCCTCTGACCTCAGGCTCCTCTCTCCTTCCCACCCCTCCCCTGCCCTCTTCAGGTAAACCACTGAGATAAGTCAGGGCTCCCCATCCAGGGCCTCCCACCCACTCTTTATCTTTTTCTCTTGCCACCAAAAGGCCTGTAATTAGGAAACATTAGCAGGCTCAAAACAGCTTTCATACCTGAAACATCCTCTGTAATTGCTCTCAGCAGTGCTCTTCCCTGGCTATTAATGTCACTTTTATGAAGCAAGGAGGAACAAAACACCCTGAGGCACTTAAAACATTTTTTTATATAATATGCGTCTTTGAGGAATGGAAGTTTAAAATCACCTGTCTGACAGAGACAGTGACAGACAAAGGCTTGGGGGCTCAGGACAGAGCTGTGGAGGAGGGCCCTGGGGTGTAGAAGGCAGGCCCCGAGGTTCAGTGAATGTAACAATGTGGGGTGGGGTGGCCCAGACTGGGTGAATCCCCAGGGAGGAGCGAGGTGGTCCAGATGAGGGCAAAGGGCACATTTCTGCCTGGTTCATCCTTTGTGGTGGTTCTCTATGAGCTTTTTTGTTGACTTTTAACAGGGAGGTGAATCTAATATTACTGATCACCAAGGTCCTTGAGTAGCAATTAATTATTTCACTGATTGCAGAAGTGCATCTGGTATGACTGCGCGGAGGGTATGGCTCTAGGGGGACAGGAAGATAGAGAACAAAAGAGATACTGATCAAGAGAGGTGTTCACTAGTTTACCGCATTAAAGAACTTTGGGCGTTGTGGTGGTTCACACGAACCTCATTGTCTGATAGATTTCTTATTTTTGCTCTTGTAAATGGCTCACAGACTCAGATCATCAGGGAAACAGGAGATATTCCTGTCCACAAACTCTGGGAGGGAACCCCAGAGGTCACCCAGCCCCCTCCCCGCTCTCGGAGGCAAGCTTAACTCTCCTTTGCCTGGACAGATGATTGTCGTGTTCTGTGAAACCTTCCCCAGGAACGTGGTTCCTTGTCCCAACCCTGGGAATCTTCTCTCACTGGTATGTGAACCTGAGGACCAGCTGCCTGAAGGGAGTTCTCCCCACACTGAGAGGAGGCTGTGGAAGAAAAGGGGCCTGATGCAGGATGGAGCCAGGGGCCAACGGGAGGAACTCATACTTCCTCACTCCATTTACCTCCGTGAAGGAAAGAAATATAATATTGGGGGAGACAAAGCATCTGAAGAACGGTGAAGCAGATTTTAGCAGCCTTCAGAAGAGGGGCGTGGGGACGGGAGGAAGAAAGGAGGTCCAGGTGGTAGATCTGGCTCCAGGAGGGTGAGTGGAGGCTCGGGAGACTTCTGCCTTTGGCTTTCACTCCAGTTATGGCCGAAAATATTTGTACATTTGACCTTCCACACTTCTGGTCATATAAATGAGCAGGTTTAGGATTTAGAATCTCATGTCCTGCATTTATTTCCATTTCCCTCTAAATTCTTTAACTTCTCCCAGCCCATTTTCTGCTTCTACAACCTGGGTAATATAAGATCATATTTACAGAGTGCTTGGCAGGATTAAACTGTGTTTACCTCCTTTGTAAACCATAAAGCTCAGTCAATATGTCTTGCCCTGACTAGGACTAGTGGTCACAATGACTATTGTTTGAGGGACTTTGCTTGCAAGGGAGGGGGGTGGGAACTGATTGAGGGGGATCCCAAGCAACAAGATCAGCATCCAACGCTTTGGTTAGGTTATTGCTCTTTGCATAAAGAGCATCAGAGCATGTTATTAAAAGCAATGCTATTATTATTAATAATAGTGATAACTACATGCTTAGTAGTTACTGTTAATTAACTGCCAACTGTGTACCAGGCATTGAACATTACAGTATTATCATGACTGAAGCCAGGCGGTTTCTCTTCCGTTTGAGAGTGCACATGGAGGCTTGGAGTCATTATCCAAAGCCGCAGGATGGCTTAGGGGTCTGACAGGCCCCAGCGTTGTCTCACCACAAAGCTCATGCTTGTACCCCTACCCTGAAGGAAGGAGAAGAAGGGATCTGGAGTCATATTTTCTTGAAAAACCAGAGGCAAGATAAGGCAGAAATTTCTCAGTGTATTTGCATAGGGAAGGGGTAGGTTTGAAAGCCCTGGTCAGTGGGTGGTAAGCAGCGAAGTGTGGGGAAAGGAGAGATTGGGGTTAAAATAAGGGGGGTGCAATTGTATGGGGAATATGAAAATAAAAAAGTAAAAATAAAAAAAAGAATCATTTCTAAAGCGAGCTCTATGGGGAAGGGTGGAGCAAAGGTGTGGGAACAGAGTAGCAGGCTCAGGAGGAACCAGGAGGAGCCACTCCCAGGGCTGGTGAGGCTGTCCAGGGATCCAGAGGAGGACACAGGTGGTCCCTATGGTAGGGCTTATGGGTCAGCTCCCACCCCAGACCTTGGCAAATGTTCAGGAAGTGAGGACTTCTAGGAAGGGGGCGAGGAGAGGGACCTCAGTGAACTCCTTTTACCTCCCTGGTGATCTCAGTGTCATATCTACAGAGCAGCCCCTTCTCCATGTTGGTGCATCCTTGTCTTCCTGCATGCTGTCTCACTCACCACTCTTTCACGGGGAGGCAGGTTTGTCCAACATATCTCCCAGTGTCCCAGAGGACAGC
This sequence comes from Talpa europaea, assembly GCF_964194135.1. Classification (NCBI taxonomy): domain Eukaryota; kingdom Metazoa; phylum Chordata; class Mammalia; order Eulipotyphla; family Talpidae; genus Talpa; species Talpa europaea. The sequence goes on from NC_140070.1 coordinate 46,679,991, forward strand.
CAATATGAAAGATGCTGGAGTCATGACTCAACTACACTTGCCAAATGAGTTTTGCCTTGAAACTAAATAGGCACTGGCAATGGTCTATGTTTGCCTTTCAGTGCAAACAGTTCCTTGTGCAGCCCCAAGTTGGGTGCAGGTGGGTGGTGCCTCAGGTGGCCAGGACTCCCCTGTGGCTGACCATGGTATCTATTCATGGGGACTGACCATAGGATACAGGTGCAGGAAAGGCCAGACCAGGCTGGTGGAATCAGGAGCAATCCAGGTACAGTTGTAAGTGATGGTGGCCCCACTCTTGCTGTGCTGACTTGGGTACATCTTTATGTTGGGCTTATTCTGAAGATTGAGTTTTAAAAGGAACATCAGAAAATGTGGAGCTTGTCCAGTGGGGGGGTGAAGGGTAAACCAATGATAATGTCCTTCAAAAAATGTTTGTGGGCCCAGGAACCTCAGTGCAGAGATCATCTGAAGCAGAGTCTAGGAAGCAAAGGAATGAGTCAAAGCCCTGTCCCTGATTTCCAGGGCCAACCGCCAACAGCTGCCATCCCAGGATAAAACTGTCCCCCAAAGTGGGTCACCTACAATGGCCACATCCCACTAATCAGAGGGGATGGACAAGGAGAAGGGGAGTAAGTCCTCTTCCCAGGCCAGATTTGATTTTCTTGCACCCTAAGAATGGGAATTTTCTTCTGCTTCAGGAATGGGAGGAAGGCCAACCTCTTCCTCTCCCCATCCCTACTTCCATGGCTTGCTGTCTTGTCTGCAGGATGGCTCCAGCTGGCCCCCAGTAGTGTGGCCCATGAAAAATCAAAACTTTCTGTGTCCTTGGCATGAGGTGCCTGCTTTCCCCACTGTAACTGTAACACTGTAACCCAGTGTGGTGGCCCAGCTTCTGCTGTGCATCCTGAGCAAAATCCCTCCAAACTGAAGTGCTGACAGTCTCTTCCAGGAGTAACGCTGCTCCCCATCACTGGAGCCCAGATTGGGGGCAGGACAGTAGGAGGCAGCTGGGGCCTGGGCCCTGCAGCTCCCGCCCCTGCCTTGTTCGACAAGGCCGTGTTGGGCAGCAGTGAGGACCACATTCAATCGACAGCTTAAGATAATCACATGTGTGAGGCACTGGGATAATGACAGCTGAATACCCTGCCACCGTTGCCATAGTGACCAGCCAAGCACCGGTTCCCTCCTTTTTTCTTCCTTGTTTTCTGGGCCTCCTTGTTATAGGGCTGGCTGGTGGGGTGGGGGATGAGTTTGGGAAATGGGAAAGAGGAGGAAGGGGGGAGGGGAGACCCAAGAGGGCAACCCATTATATGCTCTTTAAATACCCCAGCTGGAGGTGTTTTAAATCTCAACAGAGACAGAGAGAAACAGTGTCTTAATCCCCAGCTCCCTGTGAATTATTTAAAGGGATCTTGTCAGAAGGATGAATTTGTCACTGTTGCAGTGTCAACAGCAGCAGCAGCTGTCATAATGGCTGAGGACCCCACTCCAGGCAGGGCCTGGTACGGAAAGCTGCTGCCTGGTGGAAGTGACAGTGGCCCCAAGGACTATGGACACGGAGCCCCCTCCCGAGGCACAAGCCCTCAGTGTTTCTCTGGGCATGCTGGCAGAAACCAGGGCTATGAAATGTGCAGGATGCAGAGATGCATGCCATCTGGACCTTGGGCCTGTTAACCTTGACGTCTTTTACTGTGGCCCCATCACTCGCAGCTGTGGGCGGTCTCTGTATAGTGAGGGGCAGCCCTGTCCTGGCGAGAACAAAGCTAACCAGTGCTCCTATGGCATTGGATCAGTAGGCACACCCACACGAAGGCACACAAGTCCCACTTGGGCCACAGTCAGCATCCCCAACTACACACACACACACACACACACACACACACACATCCATGTCTGAACATTTACACACATGCATGTACCCATCAAACACATGCACATGCACACACACACAAGGATGATGTACAGTCACAGACAAGCAGACAGGACTCATTGATCATACACATCTTGTTTGTTTTTTTTTTTAAAGGATTTATTTTATTTATTTATGCATATAAAAACTAGGTGTAGGCCAGAGGTGCAGGGAGGGGGCGGGCGTGAGAACATTCACCAGAGACAGAGTGGGGAGCACAGCATGAAGATTTACTGAAATACACTACTGAGGGGAGCAGCGGGTGAGATAGGAGAGGTCTGCTGTGCCATGTGGTTTAGCTCCCTAGCCAGGGATCGAACTCAGGCTGTGGCCATGATAGCATGATAGTGCTGAGACTTAACCCCTATGCCACCAGTGAGGCCCTGATCATACACATATTAGAGGGAGAACCAAGAAGTAAAAGGAAAGAGAGACTTAGCATGAGTCTATGGAGGCCTGATATTCATAACTGACTTGCAGGGGTTTGTTTCACCTTTGATCCTCATAATTGCCTAGTGAGGTAGGTACTGTCAGTGTCCTGTGTTAATGGAGGAAACAGAGGTGAGAAGTATTTGAAGGCTGTCCTGTTGTAACAAAGCCAAGTCTGGCTGATTTGTGGCCTATGAATTGAACTGTGATAAAGCACAGCTCACCTTCATGCTAGGGTTCAGGATTAGGCAGGATGACAGCAGTGCTCCTTCAACCCAACCCTTGCACGCACACACGTTACAACGATCCAGAGATAGTCCCCCACCTCACTATAGTATTTCTTGCAATTTACCATTATCCCAGGTTCAAAAGAATTTTGTGGAGACTCTTAGAAACCTCACTGGGAAACAGTGAGTCTGTTCTCCATATTCTAGTTATTTCCATAATCTTTGTCCCTCATCCCTAGTCTCATGTCCTTCTGCTTCCCAGGGAGAGAGCGGATACTTAGGAAACTCATTACCACTGCAATATGCAAGCCTTTTCAAGTCCCCCCTGCTTCTGGAAGCAGTGCTCTGCCCCAAGTCAGCCTCCCAGCTCTTTGGCACACTATAGGGGACCATGGTGACAAATAGGAGGGTTGTTCCTGCCCTCCCAAGCCAGCACATCTGGGAGGTAAATTAAGCATATTGGGAGGTGAGCTGGTGCTCGCAGCCCTCAGGGGAGCCATTTGAGTACATTGAGTACCTCTCTGCCTTGGTTGGTTGGTGTACTAAATGGTAGATCCCTCCGGGCTTGTAGGAATTTATGCCCCACGGACCACATTTTACATTTTAATTAGCCCACTAGTTTATCTAATATCCCAGGTCTTTCAGGCTTAGGCTACCGTCTACCCGGAGCTGCATCCTTGGGGTCCAGGCTGATGGGCGGCAGTGGTGCTGGCCCAGTCACGGTGACTGCTGCTCTGTGGACCCTCAGGTGTCCTGTGATCTCTGGGAAGCTGTTGCTGCCTGGGCTCAGTGGGTCTCTTTGTAGAGACAGCCATGTCTAAGAAGGGGCCTAAAAGCAGATGTGGGTTTCTCTTGGTAGGAGTGCCAGGAAGCTCCGTTATGGTCCCACAGGGGCACAGTGGCAGTGACCAAGTGAACAGCAGACTCCCTCAAACAGGAGTTTGGGCCCAAATACAGGCTGACAATGGAACCAAAGCTTCTGAGTAGTGTCCAGGCCGACTGGATTGCCTGGTTGAGAGAAGGAAACCCTGGGGATTCCTGGAGGGACAGGGAGAGGCTGCCAAAACTTTAGTCCCTGCACCTGCTGACCAAGGGGCAGGATTATTTGTCTAAGATGGAGGAGATCATTTCCACACCTTGATGTGTGATGTGTCAGCCAGGGGTGGATCCTGAGGTTAACATAACAATGATGAAGCCCATGATGATGGTAATATAATAATTGGTACTTAGTGAATGGTAGTTATGTGCACGTACAGTGCTAGATGAGCTCCTTCCCTGATCTTTTATCCTCATGACACCCTGCAAGGTAAATAATATTGTGCAGACAAGGAAACTGAAGCTCAGAAAGTTGTTTCTGGTCACAAATTGTAACTGCCTGAGGTGGCGTCCTCTTCGGCCTCCTTTACTCCTACTTTCCCAGTACTCATTGCTCTTTGGCACCCACACTGGCTGCCTGGCTTTCTTGGCAATGTGCCAGGCCCACTCTTGTTCTTGTTCCCTGAGTCTGGATTGCTTCTCTCATGTACCGTTCAGTCTGGTGACCCCTGTGTGCCATTCAGATCTTTGCTTAAAATGACACCTTCCTTGAGGACCCCAGTGCCAGCTGGCACTCTATCCCCTCACCTGCTCCTTAATACTATTAAACACTACTGACTTTCTCTTTTGTTTGCTTGTTCAGCTTCAGGTTTGCTCTATGAGATTATGAGGTCCAAAGGTTCAGGAACTTTGTCTCTTATCCACTGCTCTGTCACAATATTGCTTGGGAATGTAGTAGATGCTCAATTCTTTTTTTATTTTTAATGCATCAAATGAGGTGGATTTAAAACAAATCAGAAGAGCTAGGATCTTGTTAGGCTTAATAGAGGCAAAACAAAACAAAAACAAAACAAAAACAAACCCTATGCCAGTTACTTCTGTCTTCCTCTATCAGTGTGCAGAGGAAGTATCCTTTCCTGGCAGGCCCTACAGAAACTGCTTATCCATGGAAGTTCCAATGATGTAGCATTTTGGTCGCTGTCAAGCATTCCAGGAGGAGCAGGGTCTCAGAGTGGCAGTGACCTAGAGGGGATTGAAAAACCAGTAGGGTAAGGGGGAGGGCTAGACAGAGAGCTGTGAAGGAGATAGGAGAAGTAGACTTTGCAGCAGTGCAGGGAGGAGCCAACTATCACAAATCTTTCCAGAACTCCATGCTTGGAACTATCTTCAGAGGTTTATAGAGGAATCAGCTCATTTCTTTCAACTTCACCATACAGTGGCTCTTCATTTTTGAGGAAAAAATAATTGTATGTTAGGGCCTCCCTTGTGGCACAAGGGGTTAAGCACAGCACTGTGAAGCTATCCGCAACCTCTGCAGCACAGTTTAGATCCCTGGCTGGCCAGGGAGCTACCCACATGGTGCAGCAGACCTCTCTTGTCTCTCCCGCTGCTCCCCTCAGCAGTGTATTTCAGTCAGTCTGCCTGCTGTGTTCCCCACTCTGTCTCTGGTGAATCCTCTCACCCCCACACCTCAGGCCTGTACCCCAGTTCTTGTATGCATCAATAAATAAATCGTTTAAAAAAAAGAAAGAATTGTATCTTAGCTTGCTTCTCCATCCGACTCATCAGACTTGGTTCCAATTGACCTGTGCCTGTATCCAAAATCCCAACCCACCTTGGAGATATCAAAGAAGGTATTAGAGTCTCTAAAGATTTTTTTAGAAATCAGTGTAGATGGAGCAGTGGATAGAATTCATTGAATTGGTTTTGAAGGAAAACAGTATGTTTTAACACACACACAGTGAGACTGCACATAATCAATATGCCGTGTCCCAATGTCAGCTGGTACTGCAGACATGTCTGCATAATAGACCTACAAGCTCTGACTTCCAACAAGCACTCTAACAAACCATGATCTTGGAGACACCCAGAGGTGTCATTCTCCTACATCAAAGTCGTGATCTGAAAGTCTGAACAAGTACTTTCTAATGGGTGTCATTGTTTTCTTTATTATGCTTATCTCAAGGACAGGTGGTCCATCTGCATCAATAATAGTGCCCTTCCAGAGGCTCGTAATATTCTGCTCCTTGTGCAAGGCTGTTTTATTTCTTTCTCTCTCAGGGAGAAGTGAGCCTGGTGGCACCTGCAGTAAGTCCCTAGCGAACAACCAGGGACAGAGGAGGCCGAGAAGTTAAGGAACAGACCAGGGTCTTGCTCATTCCCTCAGATTTCTAGTATTTATTGAGGACCAAGCACTGGAAATATGGAGAGGTCCCCCACATAGTCCAGGCCACTAAAGCTAGTCCATGGGGAGACAGAGTTGTACTTTAGGAAGCTTATAGGGACCAGGGAAGCTAGGAAAAAATGGCAGAGTGACTCAGAGGGGAAAGAAAAGTCAGTAAGGTAAGGGGAGGGCTAAATAGAAGAGCTGCAAAGGAGATAGGAGAAGCAGGATTTGGGACTAATTCTGGGGCAGCAATAAGGAGGGACATGGGGAGGGCAGTCCAGAGTGCTTCCTAGACCTCGGCTGTCCATGAAGAGAGGTGGGGATATAGCAGGATTGCCAAGGATGAGACAGTGAGTGCCAGGTGATTGTTGGGAGGTGTTCACCAAGTGTGTGGATGAACAAGTCTGGGGTGTTGGGGAAAGGTCAGTGATGTGCCTCATGGTGATTGCAGTCTCATGTATAGATGAGCTCACCCAGGATAAAAAGTGAGAGAAGAGAGTACAGGTGGAGCTCTGAGAAACCTGTGGATTTCACTGGTCTCAGATATTACTGAATAAAAATGCTATAGCATAATTTACAAGGCTAAATGCATGGAATTATTTAGCTTGTTGAAATGAGCCAATGAATTAGTCACAACGTAATTCCCTGTCCTCAAGGAGCTCACAACCATCTAACAAAACCGAAGTCGTACACGCACATGAAACAATTAATGAATAGTTCGAAACAGGGTATTATCAAATGCTAAATTGTGTGGAATAAGCTCAGTCATGCTTTAAGCATTTGGAAACATGCTAGTTGAATATAAGCTGGGAAGGAGTCTTGGAGGGTATAAGATCTCAGTCTCCTGAAAGGAAGGAGCTACAAAGAGAAGTTGGCTCTGCTGCCCATCAACTGCCTGACTTCAGGCCAGCTATTGAAGGTCTCTGGGCCTCAGTGTGCCCTTTTGGCAACAAAAGATCTTAGTCAACATGACCCTTTCTGGCTTTCAGGGAAAACTGTAACTCCCTGGTTCTGTGTCTTGGAGGAGTTCAGATGGGAAGGGGGTGGGATAGCAAAGAGGCATTAGTGCCAGTCTGAGCAACATCAAGGGGCAGAAATGGGCACAGTCTCTGTGTCCAGATGTGAGGGATGTGGCTCTGGTTTAAGCTATTGCTATCTTTCCCTGGTCTCTTGTCACTACTTTCTGACCAAAGAGTGAGCCAGGGCATTAGTCCAGGCATGAGGTAATGCCAGCCATGGCACATGGCCATGGGAATGCAGTAGAGGCCAGAGAGGAGAAACATTGTTCTGGAAGAAATGACAAATTGTGGTGACAAAATAGTGCATTGGCATGGAGGGCACTTTGGGCCTGATACCTGCCTGATTCCAGGCTGAAAAATCAAGTGGTCCTTGAATGGGGCCCAAGATTCTGATTCTGTGTTGGACCATTGTCCTGATTCTACCGAGGCCCTCAGCATCAGTGATAGCGATGCTTCCTTCGCCACCTGTCCCCTTGCTAGATGCCACCTTTGCTCCAACTTAGGCATCACTTGTTCATGCACACACACACGCAAAAAAAAAAAAACCTTCATTTTCTTCTTTTTTCTTTCTTTCTTTCTTTCTTTTAAATTTTTAATATATTTTTTACATCATTTTCACTTTTGTACAATGTATGCATTTTCATCTTGGTTATAGTCCCCATAAAATTCCTACCACCCATTCACCCGTGAACTATACCATGGTCCCTTGTGCTCTTCCCACCCCTGTTTTGATCCTTTTCTCTTCCCCACCCCCATTGTATGTCTCTGATTTATAGTTGCCTGTCAATTTTAATTTTTACTTTATTATAATTAGTTTTTTTCCCCTGATCCAGATGTAGAGGATCCAAAAAACTTGATTGAGTGAATGTCAGTCAGATATAAGGATAATGAGGCGGGAAAGGCATCCCTGTCTGAGTCAGGGAATGGGGTAAACCGGGGTGTGCAGGCTGCCAGGGTCATAGTATTTGTGGATGATAGGCACCATGCCGGTGGTTTTGGGGTGTTGAGGTATCGACTAGACAAAGATGACAGTGAGTTTCTTATTAAAGAAAAGTATATTGAGGCATTATTTTGATGTCATAGAATTTACCCTTTTTAAGCATGTAAGTCAATGATTTTTAGTACATTTACAGAATTGTATAACCATCACCATAATTCCACTTTAGAACATTTCCATCACTCCCTGAAAACATTCTTATGCCCCTTCATTCTTATGAAGTCACTCTTCATTCCCATCTCTGGTTCTTTGGAAGTGCTTTCTGTGTCTATAGAATTGCATTTTCTACACATTGTACACAATATTCGGTATGTGTAGTCATTCGCAGACTTTTACCTTATGTGGTGTTTTGAGTCTACTTTCTTTTACTTAGCATGTTTGAAATGTTTATCCATGTTGTTGCATGTACCATTTCATTCTTTTTCATTCTTTTTTATTTCCAAATAATATCCCATTGTCTGACACATCAGGTTTTGTTTCTGTGTTCCCAAGTTGATGTACTTTGACATAGGGTCTCAGGTGCCATGTCAGCATCTACTTGAGAGCTCTGAGAGGGAAGACTACCCTCAGATCACCATACAGCAAAGATGAACCTTATTATACAAGTAAAGATGTCCAAGAAATATCTTCAATCTTACTTTTTTCCAATCAATTTTTTTTAGACTCTGAGGCCCTTCACCCCCTAGTCCCACTGGCTGGTGAGAATTTCATTCTCAATTAATGGTTATCGCCACCATGCTTTGCAAAGTTCTCAGAGGTCCTACATAGAAAATTCAGATAAGGTCATTGCATTGTCCATAGGCCCATGATTTGCTGATCATGGCATCTCCAGGTGCCCTGGGGTGCATAGAGTTCAGCCAGTGGTGGCTATAGGTTAAAAACTTTGTGCGTGCCTAATTCACCAATAAAAAGTACATCTGAGATGTGGAATTGCTGGGTCAAAGGAGATATGCAGTTCTAATTTTGTTAAATAAAACCAAATTTTTTGTAGAGATGCTATCAAATTGCCCTTTATCTAGCTGCGTATGAGAATGCTTATCTCCTACACTGTCTCTGACATAGTGTGTAATCAGACTTTTGCCTTTGACCACGAACAAAATAAATATCAGAGTGTGGTTAATTATCATTTTGGTCATAATGAATGAGAGTCAGTATCTTTTTATATGTTAAGAACTTTGTCTACTTTCAGTGAATACTTTGCTATCCTTTGCCTACTTCTCTATTTTATTGCTAATGAATGGATTTTCATTGTATGTTAAGAAAATTAACACTTTATTTGTGATAAGTTACAAATAGTTTGTCATCTTTTTTTTTGATTTTATGTATGGATGTTTCTGTCATGGCAATTAAGAAATTGTAAAGAACTGAACTTATATATCTATTCATTTATGGCTTCTTCACAATCAGTATCTGTAAGTTTTACTCATGTTTCATTTTAAATTTTTAAAGTTACATTGCATTATACCATTACATTATTCAGCTGTGCATCATTAAAAATCAACATCTATATATACTACATTAAGTATATAGTGTAGTAAATTCAATTCAATCATTCACCATGCAATTTTCCCATCTTCTGTTGCCTTGCCTTCTGGTAACCACTAATTTGTTTTATAGTCTAACTGTTTCTTTCCCTGCCTGGCTTATTCCAAAAACAGTCTTAAGTCCATCCATGTTGTTACAAATGTTAAAATTTCACCCTTTTTATAGCTAAGTAGTATTCCATTATCTGTATATATGTTACATCTTCTTTATCCTTTTGTCTTTCAATGGGCACTTAGATTGTTTCAGGTTTTAGTTATTGTAAATAATGCTGTAAGGAACATGGGGGTATGTATGACTCTTCAAATTAGTGTTTTTGTATTTTTTAGGTAAACACTTAGAAATGGGATAACTGAAACAAATGGAATTTTTATATTTAATTTTTTTGAGAATTCTCCATACTGCTTTCCATAAATATTGCACCAATGTTCAGTCCCACTACCAGTGTATGAGGCTTTGCTCCACATCCTCTTCAACACTAGATGTTTCTTGTCTTGTGATTATAGCCATTCTCACAGAAGTGAAGTGGTATCTCTTTTTGATCTGCATCTTCCTAATAAGACATGATGAACATCTTTTCGTGTGCCTATTCCCATCTGTATATCTTCTATTGAGAAATGTCTAACTAGGTTTTGTGCCTATTTTTTCATTTGTTGTTTGTGTTTGAGTTTTATGAATTCTTTATATATTTTGGATCTTAATTCTTTGTCACCTGTACAATATGCACATATTTTCTCCCATTGAGTAGGATGTCTTTTCATATTAATGCACATTTCTTTCACTGTGCAGAAGCTTTTCTTGATTTGATGTAGTCCTATTTGTTTGTTTTTGCTTTTATTTCCCTTACCATTGTAGTAACATCCCCAAAGACATTCCTGAAGCCAACATCGTGGTGTATTTTGCCCATTTTCTTCTATGTATTTTACGGTTTCAGGTCTTACATCCAAATCTTCAATTATTTTTGAGGTTTTTCTTGTGTGTGGTGTGAGATAGTGGCCTGATTTCATTATTTTGCATGTGGCTGTCCAGTTTTGCCAGTGCCACATATTGAAGACACATTCCTTGCTCCATTGTATGCTTTGGCTCCTTTGTCATAAATTGTCTAATCACACATATGTGTGATTTCATTTCTGAGCTCTCAATTCTATTTTAGTGATCTTTGTGTCTATGATTATTCCAATATGTGGTTTCACTTTTAATTTTTAAATGTTTGATTCAGGAGAATTTGTCCTGGAGTAAGGTCTGAGGTATAAATGCAAAATTATGTCTTTTTTTTTCCAGATGGTTACCCAGTTGTTACAATTTAAAAATTATTCCTCTTTTTTCCCACTGCTTTGAGTTTTAGCTAACATTTTAAATGTTCAGAAAAACTGTGATTTGACTTTTAAAACATTTCAACAATTACACAAACATCAATAGGCTTGGACAGTGCCCTTTCTTTATATTCTTACGAAGACTCCATTATTTTATCCTTTGCTGATCTGATAAGCAAATCATAGTGTTTTATTGTTATTTCAATGGGAAGGATAATTATAGAAAGGAACACAGGAGGCAATGTGTCAGATGCCCAGAAGTAGAGGCTGAGAAGCTGCCACTGAAGGGTGACCTTCAGAAATCAGTTTGGGGTGGGAAATGAGCCTGACCTTGGGTAATAGAAATTGGATCTTGAACAGGAAATTGGCATATACAGGGTAGTATATACACCACAGCTTGTAAAATTCCCCCTTTCTCAAGCTCTGGGGAGAAGTATGCCTGGGGACACAACATAGCTGAAAAACTGCTTGGGGCAGCAGGATGAAAGCATGATCCCCCTAAGGAGACAACTATGGTACTTGGGTCAGGTCAAACCCGTCTGTCTCTGTTCCCCCCCTCCCACTACCCGTCCCAACTGGATTCAGTGAGAACCTAGATATTCTACCACAAATCTTTCCAGTCTTCACTGGTTCTCTTTTACTAGATTATTACAATGACAATCAGTTTTTCTTTTGACACACTTGAGCTACCCTCCAACCTAGTCTTTACTTTGAATAAGAGAAATCTTTTTAAAAATCAGTCTTAATCACCTGTTTTTTCTTCCATAAAAATCATCAAATGATGTCTAGTTACCCTCAGGATGAAATTCACAGTTCTTGACCATACCTCCCCTCCCCTCAATCTTGTTCCTGTCACCTCCAGTTTTTTATAACTCTCCTGTCATGCAGGCTTCATTCCTCAGTGGCAGAAGGCCACGTTTTCCCACCACAGGATCTTTGCACTTGTGATTCCTGAACTGAGATGCCCCACCCCTTCTCTGCTCCTTCCTGCCCCCAGCCCAGCTAACTTCCATTCATCTGTCCCCTCTCTGCCTGGAAGGTCTTCCCTGATACTCCTCATATATCAGGTACAGCCCCCTCTCTTGGCACCCTGTAATTTTCCTCCTTAGCAGTTAGCACAATTGTAATTATTTAGTTATTTTAATAACCATTTGTCTAATTTCTGTTTCTCTCACTAGATTACAAGCTTCATATTTCTGTATTCCTGGTGGCTAATGGAATGCCTGGCATAAAGTTGGCATTTAGTAAATATTTTTTTTCATTGATGAATGAATGAGGTATAACTATAAAACAATGAGACTGATTCCTCTCATTATAAACAAATAATGTTTGTTCCTCCCTGCTGGGAATGCCATTCCACCCTCCTCTCTATTTACTGAAATCTTCCCTTTCTTCAGGGCCTCCCAACTAATTGCCACTTGCTTGGAAAGCATTTATATCTCTTCTAGCCCACTCTGTGTTTTTCCAGCTCCTGTAGCACCTGCTGGTAGGAGAAGAAAGAAAGAGGGAAAGAAATGAATGTGAGACTCCATGATGGCCTTTTCCCAAGCAATAGGAGTTATTTTCCTTTAATTTCTCTCTATTTTTTCACTTAGAATTTACAGCGATATTCCCCCTAATTTGCTTTGATCGCTCCCTTAGGAGCTGTCATGGAATCAGTTAGATTGGTAGAATTTTATGACTCGAGGTCACCCAGTATGACTCCTCATTTTACAGACGAGAAAACTGAGGCTCAAAGAGGTTAATGTTTGAAACAATTACCTCTGTTGGATTTTATAATACCAATCAGTGTCATTTTCTAAGATAAATGTTCTCAATATCCCAGCTCCATGAGAGTGTAAATCTTCATTCTGTCTATTTAAAGACCTGCTGGTGGTGACAGTCTCAGTGCTAAGGTGAGCCCTGAAGGCTGAGCTTTCTGTCCTGCTCCCACGCAGCAAAGCCGCATCAGTCATGGGTGGGTCAAGGACTCTGACAGGAACCCACCTTCAATGGGCCACAGGCTTCACCTGTGCATTGACAAAGAGGCCCCCTGTGTGTACTGAGACCTTATATAGCCCAACTAGAATAATGTATCCTGGGACCTGCTGTGTTTAAAGAATTGCAGAATAGCAAAAGAAACCTGTCCTTCCCTCAAAGGTCATATTGGGTCAATGGGGAAAATGCTATTTCAAAACAACCCAGGAAAGGGAGAGAGGTCTGAAAATTTGAACTAATACAACTGTCAGCAACTTCTCCCTAATATATGTGCTTTCTGGTTCCAAAAAACTAGGCAAGCAGAACGTAACTTTAGCAAATACATTTAAATAGAACATAATGCAGTCTTTAAAATTGAATAATAAGTGGTTCCTCGACTTCTAAAGAATCGATAAGATTTTAAGCAAAGTCCACTTGAGCTTTAGCAACAGGCAAGGATCCTGGAAGGATTTCATCAAGGACTCCAGGCTGGAGAGGGAACAGACCCTTTGGGTGCTATAAGGGGCTGGGAGGAGAAGGAGGGGCTGTGGATAGACTCTGGTCAGATGCCTCCATGGTCCACACTCAACAGGAGTGGCTGTGAGGTTGCTTTACAGGTCTGGGTGGGAAGGGCCAGCTGTTCATGTGTTTGTTTTTTTTTTCCTCTGCACCATGCCCTGGCACAAAATTTGAAGGGTACCTTGCTCTTTCAGGGGTTTAATTTGTGCAAGAAGCTACTATGGCATACTTCCCATGAACATATGACTGGCTTTTAACTTTTCTAACGAAGAATTCTAGTTTATATATTTTGATTTCACCCTGCGAATAAGCAGTTAGCGCAGTCCTAAAGAAATAGGTACTATTTGGTAATGTTATCACCACTGCTAAGTAGTCAAGGATCTTAATCATTTTCTCTTTTCACTTGAAGTTGAAATCTCCTGTTCTTCTTTTCTTCTTTAACAAACACAATGAAACCTCCTGCTGTGCCCCTGGTTCTTGGGAACTGGGACCAGAGAACCCCCCAGTGGGGGTTGCTGTATCCTCTTCCAGCACAAAGAAGAAAGAACAACCCAGAAATTCTTACTTGGCTTCTGGTCACAGTGGTGTGGTTATGGAAGAAATTCTTTTAGGGACATACCTCCCTGTATTGCCTGTTACTGAAATAAGTTAATAGGTGATTTTTTTTCATTCAAAGCACTTGTTTCTATCTTCTCTCCTCCTCACCTCTTCTAATCACATGACCACACATGAATTGCTTGATATCTCTTCATCAGTAAGTTGGAGATATCTAGTTTTCAAAATTGTTCAAAAGATGGAGAGACATCACTTAAACGCACTATTCCTCCTCTTTCCCTCATTTATAGGACTGCTAAAAATGAGTACTCTTTTTTCCAACATGATCATAATTCCCTTTCCCTTATTAAGAAGCTTCCACATTCCCTAAGTAACAACTTTCTCTTTCATCATTTTTTTTGCTTGCAGTTTGCACACAATGAAGCTTAATTTGCTTCATTAAGGATTTCTCTTAGCAGTCTCTACTCTTACCACTCTTACAATCTAGCTTTTAAAAAAGCATTTGATGCAATAAAACAAAAGTTTATTGAGAAATCTGGAAAACTTTGTATTCATATGCTTTGCAGAGATATAAAGGCACTTTGCCACAGTAGACATTAGGGTCAGATGAGGATTTCCAAGTTGGGGATTCCAGGTAGTCAGAATCCTAATCCACAGAGTGGCCACTGAAAGTAGAGGCTGTCACGTTGAGAAAGAAAGCCCCTGCCACCATATGGGGCTTAGAGATGCTGGTTGTCCCACAGATGAAATGAGTCATAGCCTAAGCATGTGAGTTGTGGTCTGATGCAGGAATGCATTCTGGAATGAAGTATGTTATATTTCTGGATGTTTTTCAGAGAAATATTCCTAAATCTTCTCATAAGACATATTTAAAAGCAAGTTAGGGTTAGTTGTGTTAATATCTGAAGTCAAGCAGCTGGACTGGTGAGCTCTTAAGGCCCCTCCAGTGCCAGGCTTCTTCTCTGCTCTACTTCTGTCTTCTCACCCTCTATTTTATGTTTTTGCATGTGTGTGCCTATGGCCTGCTTGATACAGTGGGAAGAAGTCAGTGGCTACGATGAAAACCTGAACACCATTCGCACCTACCAGGTGTGCAACGTTTTTGAGCCCAACCAGAACAACTGGCTGCTCACCACCTTCATCAACCGGCGGGGTGCCCATCGCATCTACACAGAGATGCGCTTCACTGTGAGAGACTGCAGCAGCCTCCCCAACGTTCCAGGCTCCTGCAAGGAGACCTTCAACTTGTACTACTATGAGACTGATTCAGTCATTGCCACCAAGAAGTCTGCCTTCTGGTCTGAGGCCCCCTACCTCAAAGTAGACACCATTGCTGCAGATGAGAGCTTCTCCCAGGTGGACTTTGGTGGAAGGTTGATGAAGGTTAACACAGAAGTCAGGAGCTTTGGGCCCCTTACCCGGAATGGTTTTTACCTTGCTTTCCAGGATTATGGAGCCTGCATGTCTCTCCTTTCTGTCCGTGTCTTCTTCAAAAAGTGTCCCAGCATTGTACAAAATTTTGCAGTGTTCCCAGAGACCATGACGGGGGCAGAAAGCACCTCTCTGGTGATTGCTCGGGGCACGTGCATACCCAATGCAGAGGAAGTGGATGCTCCTATCAAACTCTACTGCAACGGGGATGGGGAGTGGATGGTGCCCATCGGTCGCTGCACCTGCAAGCCTGGCTATGAGCCTGAGAACAGCGTGGCCTGCAAGGGTAAGCCATGGGGATTCTTCATGCTTCTGTTTCCTGCCCACTTGGGTCAGGGATGAGTCTGCAAGGTTTGCCATTTCTAGCTCTAAATTATACAGGAACAGAAGAGCATAATAGCTTATTATAAAACTCTGGGAATTTCTATCCCCAGTGCTAGACCTGATGATTTTCCAGTTGTATCCTACCAGAATGTCTGAATTCATGGTGGAGGTGTGTGCAAGTACGATGGGAGGGATTCCAAATGGTGTGGATGAGAAATATAGCTTCATAATCACTGACTTATATTTAGTTTTGGGTCACACACACACACACACACACACACACACACACACCCCTGTACCATGTGTCTAGCCCCATGCTCGGAGACATGAAATTTGGGTTGTCATGGACAGTTCATTCAAGGGTAATTGAGAAGTGAGTGAATTTGGAAAATATTTTAGTTCATTTCAGTCCAGCTCCCACAGCACTCAACTTGGTACTGAATTTATGTAGCTCATTAACTCAAAGCCCTATGGCTTGGCTGTGTTCCTCCAGGGGCTCAATGCCAGATCCTGGGGCAGGGATGGGACCCTGATTTAGTGTGGTCTGGAAGGAGATGAAGCTATTGAAATGGAGGTGGGACTGTTTTATTACCTTTGTTTCTGAATGATGCAGAATGATGCCAACTTTGCAGTTTGGGGTGTCAGGGTACTCTGTGTTCACAATGACTCTCCTTGGTCCTAGGAACACATGCCCAATGAATGGCTATTAATGTGCCCAGCCGCCTGGAGCCTCTGACTTCTCTGGAAATGAATAGAAAGGTTTAGAAGACCTGCAGCTTATCTCTTGCAATAGTGCATGGAAGCTGAGCATGGGGGAATCCAGAGTTGGGGAAAAGAAGATTGCTTTCTTTTATTCTGATTTACTAGTGCCCTTTGAAATTTCAGAGTCTTTCAAGATAGTGTCCCACATAGACCTCAGAAATCACCACCTTGACACTAACTTACCACTCAGTTGCTCCCAATCTTTTGGCAACAACTTGGAGGTTTAGGGCTATACTAACTCCTCTGTTGTGAGTTTCATGCCAGCTGTCTTCGCTGTTGTCATCCCCACCCAGCAGAGTGCCTGACCATCCCTTGTTTGTCTCAGTTTCTTCCTAACATGCTCCCCAAACACCTGCATGCTAAACACCAGACACATGATTACTAATGCTCATAGCTCTGCGATCCTTTGGACTCAGCTAATTGCCTGGGCTGGGGAACTTACACAGCCTTTCTGAGCCCTGCTGAGAACAGAGAGCATGCCTTTGTGTCTTTATTGGATTTCTTGGTTATGGTACCCTTGATGGATGGTGTGGAAACAGAAGAGAGAAAGTGCCAGATCAAGTGATGAATCACCACCGACAGTTTTAAAACCAGCCAGGCCAGGTCCCACTGTGCTCCTCTTTGTCCTATTGGTTGGGGGTGGGGACAGGAGGCGCCCTCTTTGGCACAAGTCAGGATCTGAGTGTGGACCAATGCTCCAGGCTGAGTTCTTAAAGGCACAGGTGTGGCCTCCGCCAGGCACACTTGCAACAGAGCGGGTGATTTCTCCAGGCTTCAAAGGGCTGCACTTGCACTTGTTGGCTGGGGTCCGCTCATTTTTCTCATTATTTCCTGAGTAGAACGGCAGGAACCAGGGGAAGCATTGATTGGTTCTGATTTAATTGGGACTCTGGGAACAGGCTCTTGTTGCTTTGGACTAATTGGAACTTTCTTTTTTGAGAAGTTCAGTGTCCTTGCTGCCTGTCAGTCACCTTCTGTGGTTGTCCTTGGAGGGGGTGGCTGTGGTGACAGAGATGTAAATCCAAGTGGTTTCTATCCATTTTCCCCATCCAGCCCAAACTTTTCTTAGCTCTGGGTGGACATTCCTAATCTAAAGGTATTGTGAACCTGGCTTAACATTACATACTGCTTATTAAGCACTCATTGGCAGGTACAGGAAGTGGGGACCTCAGGACACCATTACTTTATCATTTCTGAGGCACAAGCAGCAATATTTTGATGGTTTCTGAGAGTGGAGGGTGGCAAGTCAGGTGGCCTCATGGGTCTTGTAGTCCTAGAAGGGCAGGAAGCCCGCGTTTCACCTATTTCAAGAGCTTGAGTTAATTCTTTGCTTTTGGCTCTGCTGATAAACGGGCCTTGATGACTGAATCAGATCTCCCTTCCAGGGCTCACAGAAGGCTGCCCCAGGGAAGGGGGGCCCCTTGGGCATGCATGGTGATCTGTAACCATTGGTGGTGATGGACAGTGCAGGTGGATGGATTTGTGGTGGGTCCTGGTAGCTTGTCTCTAAGGGAAGGTACCTCACTGTATGTGGGTGCTCATGTCATGCTGCCGGGCACTGTGCTCCTCCATAGCAGTGCTGGGTGGCCTGCCTAGTACAGCCTGTCCTCATGAGGCCAGGATCATGGATAATGGTGGATGGCCTAAAATTGTATGTGGGAAAATGAGTCTCCATCAGCTGTCCTGGTCAGAGAGGAGAAGGAAGGCAAGCTACTCCTAGCACAGCCCTAAGAATTGATGCCCTGGAGCCTGTTTGAGCGAAGCCTGGATAGTTCTGTGAATTCACACAGTGGTATTGATCTGATAAATTTTCTATCCTGGATATTTGAATCTTTTGCCTTTCCATGTGTGGAATCTATAGGGTAGTGGGAAGACTATCCTTTATATTATTTTCTTGACAGGACAGATTTTCATGATGGGCAGGAACCTTATTCTCCTGACTTTTGCTTTTCATTACTAATCGTTCTTCTGTTAAAATCAGATGACCAGTTGCTTCGTTGTGCAGAAGCACTTGGAGACCAATTAGGCATCCCAGCCAGCATAGAGTGGTCCTGGCCTAGAGCTGTTCCTCTTGTGTACCTTGGGGTGAGGGGAGGTGGGGGGGGTGTAGCAGGAAGAGGAGCAAGCAATAGGAACCCTGGGGAGACTTGTGTGTTAAGACAAGGACTGGCAGCAGCTCACACACTCTTCAGGAGGCTTTGTGGCCCACAATCTGCTCTTGACCCATTTTCCTACATTCATGGTTGGCCCTATCAGGCAGAATCACAGCAACCTGCTGACCCCACAGTGACCCTGACCCCATCGTGCATTTGTCTCTGTGAAATTGTTAATTACTAGGAAAATGATCCATCTGCTCCAGCTTCAGATTTGGAGCTCATAGTATAGTGGCTTAAAGAGAAATCATGCTGTCTTTACCCACCCCCTTACCTTCCCTGTTCAGGTTGATGACAAAGTTGATTCTTTATGTGGGTGCCTGAAGTCTAACTGTCACTGTGCAGTTGGCCAAGGTTGTCTCCCAGGCTGCTCTTCCTGGGCTGTGAAGCCTAAAATATTTCATCAGCTGAAGTTGGACTTGGTGGAGGATGGCTGGACTGGTACTGACAGTTTCTAGGGGGAACCTGACACAGGAGAGCCCCTTATCCGTCTGCTAGAAGCTAGAAGGCTGCAGTGTCCCTTGTGGGTGCCCAAGGAGGGGACAGCCTATGGCTCTCAGGTCCTCGCTGGAGCAATGTATACATGGGACTTGAATCTGTTTCTACTCTTGTGTGCTCCCTGAGGGCCAAGTTTGACCTCCTGGGCCCAGGCCCTGGAGCTTCCACAAGCAACTGTCTCATTAGCTTGACTCTCCAGCCAGTCAGAACTCAGGAAATGGTCACGCTGTGCCTAACCCTTCCTGTTCTCCTTCCTTGCTCTGCCCTGGGGGTGTCCAAGTTGCCCTTGGCTCACCGCTGCTGAGGCCACATACCAACCCATGGTGCCAAGTCTTCACTATGTTGCTATTACTCTAAGAGGGGCACAGGTAGGTGAAAAGGCGAGAGGGCATGTTTGGGCAGGAGAGACCTAACCTAGAGACATCTGTGTAGCTAGAGTTTAGAATAAAGGGGTTCTTGGGGAGACCACCAAAAGGTGTCCATGGGCTTGTGGATTTGTGGAAAGAGAGGGTGGTTTTCTGAGTGGTTTTCAGGTAGTCCTTTTCCATTGACTGCCCTGTCTTCTCTGTGTACTTCTCAGGGTGTATGAGAATCAAGTAGGATAATGGGTAGGAGAATTCCTTCTAGGCCATGCCTTGCAATATAGTTCCAGGTGTCATTGCCCATGAGTATTGAGGCATACCATCCCTCTCTGGTTTGTAGAGAAATAAAAGTCCAAAAAAGATGTGGCATGCGGTACCCCAAACCAGAGACACAGGCAGCAGGACCCAGAGCTCTATCACTGCCTTGTTCTACCTCCCAGGCTCCCAGACCATTGAGCAGTGGCCAGGAGGTCAGAACACAGGTGTGACCCACTCTCCCACAACACTTCAGTGGGTTATTTAACTCATGTTTAAAGGTGAGGCTCATGCAACCTGTGAGGCCTAGGCAGAGAGCTTGAGTGAGTTGGAAGTTCAAGGTAGAAGAGAAGACTCCTCAAGCCTAGGAGCAGCAATATTTGGATGATTTTCCTCAAGCCTAGGAGAGAATGATGTTCATCTGAAATAGCCTTTCTTGACCTCAGAATGGTCATGAGAACTCCCAGGAAAAGTTTTATAAGATGACCTCCTCAGATGCTCCCTTCTTAGACTGTGATTAGGTGGCTCTGGTCCCGGCCCAGGCTGAGAAGCTTGGGTGCAAACTGTGGACCAGGGTCATCTATGCAGCTGGGTAACCAGAGGAGGCCAGCGAAGCTACCCTGGGGCTTGTGGATTTGTAGAGAAGATGGACTGAGCACCTGAGGGTGGGTGGGAGGAGTCTGGGAAAGGGCAGCAGAAGCAGGCTGGAGGCTGGGTCCTAGACATGAGGTTTATAAGGCAGCAGGAGTATTATTGCTCTTTGAGTAGAGGTGGGGCCTGTGGGAGGCCACACAGGGCCCTGGTGAGGCCCGGGGGCATATGTGGGATCTAAGCTGCTAGAAAGACTAAGAAAGGCTCAGAACAGAGAGAGGGGCAGGAAGTTAAGGGAGGACTGTCAGGGGTGGGGGTTTACAGAAAACAGCAGCATTCCTTTTGCTGGACAACACCGGCTGCTCACTCGGGCTCTCCTCAGAACAGCATGTCCTCAAGCGTACCCTCAAACCTGCCCTGCTGGATTCCCATGCCCCACTCAGGGCCTGTACCAGGCCTAAGGCTGAGGATCACTCTCCTGAAACTGAGGATTCATGGCACATTTCCAGAGGGTTCCCAGGATGCAAAGACATTATCACTCTGGAGGTGAGCAGGTCTTCACCACTCCCAGAGACAGAGCAGTTCTTGCTTCATCCATCTCCCCATTTAGTGTCTTTACTGCTCCCCACTTATCTATGGAAACCACGAGTTAGGCCACAAACCTCCTGGGCCTGCCCTTGTCAGGACTCTACCATGGCGCCCTGGCCAGACACTTCCCAGCCACCTCCCAGAGGCCTCCTCTACTTCAGCAGCTTCTTCTCCATTCCTCCCCCTCTCCAAAAGGGGCTATTTTTCCTTGGTAATTTTCCACCTACATGTAAATGCCTTCTTGCCTGGAGACCCAAGGGACATTTTGAACCTTTCAACAGTTTCGGCGCCTTTGTCAACTTGAACAGCTGAGATGAGCCAATTTATAAGCCTGGGGGAGTTGAGACGAAAAATCTGCAGGATTCGAAGGTAGAGAAAAATGTGCCTAATTGAGCTCTTCTTGGAAAAATAGGTTTCTGGGGTCTATTTTCATTTCCCTTAGGATCACTGTTCCCAGCTCTGGGTCTTCACTGACCTGCTGGGTGCTGAAAGAGAAGAGGGGTGCCATGGCAGTGTGTGTGTGTGCATGTGTGTGCATGCGTGTGTCTTCCATGCTGGCAGCCACATTCAAAGGCATTATGGAAACCTCGCTGTTCTCTCTGGTCCACCAGTCATTGGCTGGTGAGTGGGAGGAAGGCCACAGCCAGTACAGCCTCTTCTCAAGCTCCAAGGAAACCAGCTTTGCTCAGGGCTGGGGGAGTCCAAGGTCATTAACACTGCAGTCCTGTAAGATGAGCTTCATAATAGGATTTCCCAATAAGCCACCTCATTTAGAAACCTCTTGGGCCTCTGCTCCCCACAGTGGCCCTGCCCCCTACCCCCCAGAGAGGAATCTAGTGTAATTGGCTGGATGTAATGGGCTGTGACACCGGCATGAGCAACAGCAAACAGAGCTGGAAGGCTGCCCTCTGCCACAGGGACTCCTGCTAACCGGGTACCAGCACCCTCCCTGTGACCCTGGAAGTGGCAGAGGATGGCAAGGGGGGCAGAAGGGAGGGGAGCTCTGGGCTCCAAATCCGCTGGTACCCTGTACTCCTTGTTCTGACTTTGGAAGACAGGTAGAAGTGCCCTGATTACCTGGTGTTAACAAAACACTCCCAGGCCAGTTCTAGAGTCACTGAGAATGATGTGACAGTGCTCCGCTGGGGAGAGCTGCCCTTTTGGAAGTCCAGGACGACATAAAGTGTATCAGAGATGAAGATGGAGGCACCATCTAGTTATTACTGAGGTAGTGAGGGTAGTGGAGATATCACAGGCTTTAAGTCCAACCCATCCTGCACTACCTTCTGCCCTTGATGAGCTAGCTGTCTGTGGAGACTGAAGCTGCCTGAGCTGGGATGGGTATGTGGAAGTTGCTGAGATACCATTTATTCTGACCACCTCATTTGTCCATAGACAAAGGGTACCCAGAGGCATTTCTGGGCACCAGTCTAGGGAACCCCAGTTAATGTCAGAGCCAGGATTAGAACCCAGGTCTGGGGAGGCCACCTTTGCTTCTGAGACTGGATTTTGTTGAAATCAGCTGTCTTTGGAAGCGCGGGTTTTCAGGAATGACAGCCTTCTCACAGCTGTCCTCTTATAGACACTCCTTTGTGCCTACGCTGTCCCTTGTTTTCCTTGGGGCTTGGGTGCTCCCAGGATCTGCATCCTCTGATTATACATTTCCATGCTGTGTAACGTGGGGCTCCACGTCGACTGTCATCACCTTCTATTTAACCTCTCTGGGGGCAGCACCACCTCTCAGGAGAGCTTGGACATATTGAGCTGCCTGTACGTCATCCAGAGGGGGTCTCAGGGAGTGACTCCAGGGTCCCTGGGAAGGATAAGAGTTAGGACCTTGTGTGTACAGAAAAGGACAGACAGAGAGGCAGGCTGTGACTGGAGGCCTGTAGTAACTCTCAAATCTACATCAAGGACCAGCCTGGGTGTCTGGGGGCTGAATCCCAGCCCAGGCAGACTGTGGTCAGACTGATCCACTTTGTCTTCTGTCTGCATCTCTGTCTCTCTCTCTCTCTCTCACTGGACAATCCTTTTCTGCAGAACTTGAGCATAAACATCTCCACATGCTTCCTGGCCCCAGGGGAAAAATGCCATTTTTGAGTTTGAAGCCTGAAGATGGAAAGAGATACTGAATCAGAGCCTGCGTGGACTGGGTCTTTCAGTTCTGGGGAGATCTGACAATTTGAGTTCTATTTCATTGCCTGTGACCACTGATCAGCTCTGCTGATGGTGCCCTAATGCTGCTGGGCCTCAGTTCTTCCTGAGTGGGGTGAGGAAGACAGAGGTGAGGCAGCTTAAGGCTTTTGCCTATGGAGAGGAAATGTATCGCAAACAGGGGCAAACAACCTGCAACAAGCCTTATTTTGTCAACAGTGTTTTGACAGGGTCATGGAGAGAAGGTTCTCTGCCTGTACCTGTCCTACCTGTACTCCTTGCTGGCTGAGCTAAGAGCTTGAGTGCCAGTTACCTGCATGGCAGTTGAATTCCCACTTACTTTTAAAAGTTCAATCAATGGAAGCAAGGCATGCAAATCCTGGAGAGGTGTCGGGGATGCAAGAGGATGTGTGAGTGTGCTCTGGGCCCTAGAAACTATTCCATGGAAAGAGCATCCCCCCTTCCTGTGTGCCCATCCTGGAAAAAAATCAGCAGGCTAGTGAGGTTGGCAAGGGAAGGAGGCACTCGGGACTCTTCTTGAGATCACAGGCCAGGGAGAAGCAAGCCCAATCTTAGCAAGGATGTTCACTGTGCATAATAAACTCAGCTCATGAGAAGGGTTGGACAATGAAATGGACCCTTTGGTTTCTGGCTCATCGATCCCATTCTCGGGGTTCACATTCCCAGGTACTTGGTCTTGGGGTATGACCTTTTGGGATCCGCTCTGGTCATTTCCTTGCTGCTATGGGCAGTTATGTCCTCCCCGACTCCGTTCCCGCACTCTCTCCTCAGTCAAGTAGGATTCTACTCTTGAGTTCACATAGATTGAGTGGTCTGTGTGCTCATTTCTTCTTTTAGAACTTACTGGGCACTTACCAAGGTTTTTCACATAATGCCCCTCCCTTTTCTCACTTAGCAATGGCGGTTAACAGTAGTTTGGTTGTAGGATGTTCTTTCCAATGATTGTATGTTATTCCTTTGGATGGATCTACCTTTATTTAATTATCTCTCCTTTTCATACTTTTAGATTGCTTCCTGCCTTTTGTTATTTTGAAATTAAGTTCCAACAATTATCTTTGCACTTATGTGTAACTGTATTTGTATGGCAAACTCATTAATTAATTTATTCAATGAATATTTATTGAGGACATTCTATGTGTGAAGCACTTTTCTAAAAGCTAAGAATGCAACAAATTCTTAGAAAAATGCTGAATCAGGGTATAAATATTTAATTTTGATAGATATTTCAAATAGTTCTCAAAAAAAAGGCATTTTCTATCAATTTTCGCTTCTCTGAACAAAGCATGAGAGTTCCTATTTCCCATACCTTTGATATTTTATTAAATATCAATCATTTTTAACTTTGCCAATCTGAAAGGTGAAAATTGTCACCCCATTGTGGCTTCAGTTTGCATTTTCCTGCTACTGGGCTTGAAGACGGCAAAATTCCATAAATTTCCCGGCTGGGACCTAACACACAACTTTCCTATGAACTCATCATTAAATAGAGCGAGTTTGTGTGTTGCAGACAGTTTGGAGTCTGCTCAACCATGATATGCTCTATGCTTCCCTTTCCTCTCTTCTGCTCCCCGCACCCTTCATCCCACCCTTTCTGTGTTCTTTGCCATTCTTTAGCATTGGGACGTTTGAGCACCTATTTCAGTGTCTCCCAGACTGTGGTAGGTGAAAGGTCCAGAGATGGGACAGGCCCAGGGCAGATACCGATGCTGTAGGGTCATGCCATCCCCCTAGCCTAGCCTCAGGAGCCTGCTCATTCTGCTTTGGGGGAAGCACACCTTGCTTTTCCCATCCTTTCACTGCTGCCCCAGAACCTGTTCTAGGCTCTCTGCTCACCCTTTTGCAAACCCAACACCACCCATACATCTTTCATCTCTTACCCTTCAGCCCAGTCCCTCCACCCCACATCCTTTCCTTTAACCCTCTAACTTACTTCTGGGGCTTCTGGCCTCAGGATCCCTTGGTGACCCCCCTCCACCACCCCAGCCAAAGTCACCATCCCTTAAATCTCACCTCTTCCAGCCTCCTATTCATTTCTTCTGTACTAATTCATCCATACGAGACCTGCCACCCCTTCCCAGACAACCCTGGCCAGGTGTCTGTGTGCCCAGCCAAAGCACATGCCTTCCCATAGCCAGCCTGAAGCCCAGGTCCTACTCAGCCAGTGAATGTGGTTTTAGGCCTGAACTGCTGTTGACTGCTTCAAAGGGCATCTCTTTTTCATTTTTTGTCTTCAACTCTGCAACACTTATTTTTCTTTGGGGCCTTGGACTTCCCACCTCTTTTTTACTTGCTGCCATCTTCCTCTCCCCTTCTCTCTGCTTCCCTCCTCTCCTTTCCCTTTTATTTCCCCTCTCCTATTTTCTTTAAAGTAAATATATTCATGTTAAAATGTGAATAAACTTCAAGTAGTAACTTAAGAACCTGGCATGTAGATATAAAAAAAAGCAATAAAGATTATATGCAAATAATTGATGCTGTTAAGGTTGCTGACTTGCCCCACTCACCTGGGATGGGAGGGCAGCACATCCACTCTTCAAAGCAGTGTCACATTTTCTTGTCAGCTCATGATGATGGTTATAACCTGGGTATGGAGCAAACTTTTCTAGATCAGCTTCCAGCTTGCACTGAAGCACTGATACAGTGAGATGATCATTTATAGTGCACTTACTAGATACCAGATGCTCTGCCAAATTCTTTTCCTGCGTTATCTCTTAAATCCTCCTAATAGTCCTATGAGGTACATGCGATTATCATCCTCATTTTTCAGTTGAAGATGCTGAGGCATAGAGAAGCTAAGTAGTTTTGCCAAGGTCACAGAACACAGGACTCTGAGGCCCCACTGATAACTGCTCTTCTATGCTCCCCCAGCTGGAGAAGAGCGAGATTCTCTTCAGGACAGATTCGTGACATGTGACATGAACTGGGCCTTCAGTGTCTCCTTTGGACTAAGATACAAGCTTTCATTAAGTTACCCAAAGAAAAGCCATCAGAGTTTGAAATGCATTTTCCCTTTGTTAGGGGTGAATGAACCAGGAGGTTCATGGCATGACTGTGCTTCTTGGGAGAAGTGAACTATAAGTACCTTCCCAGCACGACACCTCCATCCTCCACTGGCTGTCTCGCACTCTCCTCACAGGCAGGGCTGCTCTAGATGATTCTTTGTGTCCCAATAATTAACTCTGTGGTATCTACTAAATGAGAACAAAACAAAATGCATTAAAAGCAAAACTTGTGGAAGCTCAGGACGAAGAAATGGTTTACATTAGAATGTGTAGGAAAACAGCCCAGCAGCAAAGAAGCTCCAAAGAAACCAGGCAGGAGCTGAGTGAGTTGGCTGACAAGGCCTGTACTTGCAGAGGTGATGATGACAGAGCCAGATGGAGGAAGTAACCAGGGATGGCAAAGGCCCTGTCTGTCTGTTGTCCAATCTAGTGACAGGTTGTGCACACACACACACACACACACACACACAGAAAAATCAACAGAATGGATCATGAATCCCTTTCACTAAAAGTTGGTGATAAAGTCTCAGTTTGACAGAGGACATAAGGTCAGTGCGATGTGTGTATTTCAAGTGGAAAATGACAATCTGCTCTTTGCACAAGATGGATAGAACTTCTCACTGAAACTGTATGGAATATGCAAGAACTCTGCCAATTCATAAACTTGGCAAAATTTGCCTGTTCTGGGAATAGGCGATTTCAGGCTTTCTATTTGGTTTCTAGGTCTGTCACACACACGCCTGTGTTGATCTGAATGTGGAGGCCCATGTGAGTTGAGACTTTTTTTTCTTACCGGTTCTGTTTTTCTTGCCCTCTGCATCTTTAGCCAAATTTATACCCGTGTTTTCTTTTCTTTTCTTTTTTTTACTCCATTTATTCTATTCTCTTGTCTGTCTTCCCTCTGGACTGGATTCAAAAAGAGAGAAAAGAGAAACACATTTCATTGGTAGAATTTTAATGAATGGATGACTATTTCCATTCATTGTTTTTATTTTTTCCTAGGAAACTGTTTAGATGCAAATTGCAATACAACAGAATTCTTTCAAAAAGAAAATAATAACAGGAAATCAATATTTATCATTGAAATCAATTGTAAATATTATGCTCCAGTTTTGTTATCAACTTTTTAATATGTAATTATACATGTTGATAATAAGATCATTCATTAAAAAGAACAATATTTTTTTTAGGTGTCTTTGTAGAATGTTCTGCTGCTCTGTGATCATTTCTTTATTTTTCTGAGCATTTTGTGCCTCTTTCACATTCTTCAGCCCTGTTCTTGAGTCTTCTCAGTTTATAAGAATTCCTCCAAGTTCTTTTTTCCTAACATATTTTAATTGTATTTTTTCTTTATTGCTGTGATGTTGGTTTACAACACTGTAAATTATTTCAGGGTGTAGGTTCCCTCTTCAGATGTAGCTCACCATACCACATCCACCACCAAAGCACCAAAAAATCCTCCATGATACCTTTCAATCCAACTACTAGTTAAGCACCATTAACCAAACTTATTCATTGTTGAATTTAACATACCCAAACAGGGGACTGGTTCAACCTTTCAAGTCAGCTGTGCCCCCCCTCCTTGGTGTGTATTTGTGCCCACCTACTCTGCCATCTTACCTAAGTATTTCCTCCAGTGAAAACTCAGTTATTTGGGAGAGTGCTTCATCTTCGGGGATTCACATTTCCACTCTCCATCAAGATGTGCTCCCTGCTCCTCTTTGCTCATCTGCAGAACCTAGATGTGAACTAACAGTGCCCAAGTCATCAGCTGATCCATCCCCTTTGAGTCCTGAGGACAGTGGATTTGCTACCCAGAGAGTTAGTAGCATCAGCACACAAGCCGATTGGACATCCATCCATACACCCCTTTCTTCCCCCAGGAGTAGAGGCTGAGGTGACATTCCCCGGTATCCCTGTTTGGTGGCCTCTACCCCCTTCCTACCCTGACTTTCTCCAATGACTGGGCCTCTTTAGGACTTTCCCCCCACAGCCTCCTTTCCTGCCTGTAGCTGCGTGCTGGCCCTTCCTTGTGGGCCACAAAGGGCTCTGAGACAGACATTGTGTGCTGTTTGCCAACACGGGGCCCGGGTGCACAGAGGGGCCTAGAAGAAGCCATCTGCTCTCTCCTTTCACACAGACCTTTGCTTTCTCCCTTTCACTCTCCCCCTTGCTCTCTGTCTTTGAACGTGCATACAAAAATAAAAAAAGCAGTTGCTAATTAGAACAAGAGAATGAGAGTGAGCTTGGAAGAGGGGTATAACAGAGAGGCCAGCTCCCTTGCTTTGAAGAACCTGTGAGAGAAGGACAAGGGGGGGGGGCCCGAAGGGGCTTGGGAGAGATATTTTGACAAAAAATAACCAACAAAGCTGCTTCTTCAGAATGGCAAAGAGGGGCTTTGTCTTTACTTCTCATCATAAAAGGGGAGGAAACCAGAAATGAGAGTTCTTTGTAAACTCCCACTGCTGGTGTCCACCTACTCCAGCTCTTATCTTTTCACTCCCTCAATAGCCCAATGAACAATAGTGTCTACTTGGGGGACATTTAAGTGTATCCTTTTGTTGGTAATTTTTGTTCTGGCTGTAGGGATAGGAAAACACTGGCTTCTCTTCTAAGACAGGGTTGGCTGAGAGGAAGCTTCCCCAGGCAGGAGTAGCTGAGTCATCAGGAAGCCCCTACTTGGAAGATATCCTCCACATTTTGAGACTTTCTGTCAGGGCTTTTTTCACTCCATCTTATTCTTGGCTTGCTGGTTGATTTCTTTTCCCAACCTCACGTCATTAAATTCTCTAGGCGCAGCCTGATTCATGGTGTTGAGGTGCTGACTGCTTGCTGTGTGTTTAGGGGCATAGCAGCCAACACCAGGACAG
This sequence comes from Talpa europaea, assembly GCF_964194135.1. NCBI lineage: Eukaryota > Metazoa > Chordata > Mammalia > Eulipotyphla > Talpidae > Talpa > Talpa europaea. The sequence continues at coordinate 46,708,670 of NC_140070.1, forward strand.
ACCTCTGCTTACACTCTGAGCTCTTCTCCCACACAAAAGTTTCCGGAAACTATAGCAGCCAGAACTGAGGGCACCTTCCTGGCAGTTCTGCCATGACTCGGGACCAAATTGCCCCATGCTTCATTCAGCAGGCTTACCCTGAAGGCTTGTGGCTACCAGGAGAATCGACTTTGGAGAGCTGTCAGTCAGTCATGGGGAGGGAGAGCTCCCTGGGGACATGGGTCTCTAGAGATGCACCTTCTCCAGGCATAAGTTGAATGGACAGATAATGCACATATGAAAAAAATCTGATGTAAATACCCTGTGACTTGAAAAATTATGTGATTTCTGAATTCTTATTAATGTAAACAAAAGAAAATGAGAGCAATAGGAGTCTCATCAAGGCCCACATTGGCATTAACCTGGCAGGGAAGAAGAAAGGAAAAGGAAATAGGATCTGGAAAGAAAGCATGTTAGTGATTTTGTTCTCTTCCACTGGTGTTTAAGTTGATGAGTGCATGTGAGAAGAGAGACTGGCCCCACTGTTGGGAAAATACCCCAATTCTGGGGTGAGGTCAGAAAATGAACTTTGAGGAGTTTGTACTTTGCAGGCTCATCTCAGGCACAGGTAAGCTTCCCTGGAAGCTCAGTGTGGACCTTCTTAGCTTCCCATAGACTCCCTTAGAAAACAAAGGTGTGAATCTACATACCATGCAACATGCCATGCAACAGCCAGGGAAACAGAAGTGTTGAGAAAATAGCTATGGATGGCGAGTTGTTAAGAGCTGGCAGGAAGACAGATTGGACTGTTTCATCCTGGCTCTGTGTTCATGAACAAAGTGACTTCTCTGGGCCTCAGCATTGCTCTACACTAAATAGTTAGATAACACGGGGCTCAGATTTGCTGTGAAGAGTTGAGAATCTGCAAGATCTTCAGCAAAGATTTTGGTGCATTGTAAGGGTTCAACAGTGGATATTGTTATTATTGGTATTTTATTACTAAATAAGCTGTTGATTGATATTATGTCTATATTTGGTCCCGGCTCTCTCAACCATGTGAAAATTGTAGAAAGAACATGCTATAGTTTGTGAGATCCCGTGTATGTGAAGAGGGCTTGGATAACATGGTTTGGGATACATAAAATATGTTAAAGTAGAATCTCTGAGACTAGTAGAAGCCACCCGTCTAGTTGTGAAAGATATGTTTGTCCAGTTTGTCAATGGAAGATAAAATTCTTTAAAAAATGGTGTTTTTCATTGTGCCTTTAAGTTTTGTTTTAAAATGACCATACAAAAAATTTAACTTTTTTAGGTAGACAGTTTTATGAATTTTAATACATGTTTAAATCTGTATGTAACTGTCATAAAAATCAAGACACAGAAGAGCTGTCTTATGTTAAGTTATCCTTTTATAATCACAACTTCCCCCCATTTCCAACTTTTGCAATGAGTAATTTGTTCTCCATTGCCATATTGTCTCCTTCCATGCAGCACAATGCCTGTGAGATTCATCTAAGTTGTTTGTGTCAATAATTTGTTCCTTCTCATTGCTGAGTAATATTCCATTGTATGGCTGCACATATGGTTTTGTTGATCTATTCACTTGTTGAAGAACATTTGGATTGTTTCTGGGTTTGTGGTGACTCTAGATAGAGTTGTAATAAATTCTATTCATGTTCAGGGTTTTTTTGTAGACATATATTTTCATTTCTCTAGGACAAATACCCAGGAGAGGTACTGCAGGATGATATGGAAATTGTATTAATTGGCAGACTGATGATTTTCAGAATGGCTATATCATTCTGCATCCTTGTCAACGCTTGGTATTGTCAGTATTTTTTATTTTAGCCTCTCTAATTTGTACATTGTGGTATCTCATGGTGCCATTTGTTTGCATTTCTTTAGCGAATAATGATGTTGAAAATCTTTCACATGATTTTTGCCATCTGCTTATCCTCTTGGGTGGTGTCTATTTAAGGTGTTTGACCAAGTTTTAATTATATTGTTTTCTTACTGTTGAGTTTTGAGATTTCTTTATATATCTTGATACAAGTCCTTTTGTTGAATATGTGATTTGGAAATATTTTCTCCAGTCTTTAACGTGTCTCATTTTTCCTTATAACAATATCTTTCACAAATCCAATTTATTAGTTTAAACACATTTTTCATTACAGATTTCCAGTGTTAGAGCAATTTTAGGTTCACAGCAAAATAGAGAGGAAAATACAGAGATTTCCCATAGACCCCCTATCCCTACACATATACACACACACAGACACACACACACACATAGCCTTCCTAGTCATCAACTTCCCACCAGAGCCCAAAGTTTATCAGGGTTCATTCTTGTGTGTTGTACATTCTGTGGGCTTGTGCAAATATATTAAGGCTTGTCGCTTTCACTATAGCATCATACGGATTAATTTCACTACCCCCAAAAATCTTCTGTTCTCTGTGTATTCATTCTTCCCCACCCGTTCCCAGCCCCTGTTCTTTTTACTGTCTCCATAATTTTGCCTTTTCCAGAGTGTCATCCAATTGTAATCATACAGAATGTAGTCTTTTATGGATTAGCTTCTTTCACTTAGTAATATGCATTTAAGTTTCTTCCATGTCTTTTCATGACTTGACAGCTCATGTCTTTTTAAAACTGAAGAATACTCTATTATCTAGAGAATTTATCTATTTTTCCAACATATCAAACCGATTATTTTTCCAATTGATCTACATTATGGATCATACTTTTGGTGTTATGTCCAGTAATTCTTTGCCTAACTCCAGGTCACCAAGGTTTTCTCCTATTTTTATCTGCTGAGTTTTTAATTTTATTTTTTATGTTTAGGTCTATGATTCATTGTGAGATCACTTTAGTTTAAAGTGTGAGGTACAGTTGACATTCATTTTATTACTATTTTGCTGAATAATTGTTAACAGCACCAGAGAACCAGGTGAATGGCTCCTTTACCCCCTCAAGCCTCACTTGACTATCATTTTTTCAGTGACCCCTACCCTTCTCAGCCTGTAGACCCTCAACTGCCCTGACATCTCCTTTTCTTGACTTTGTTTTTCACCATATCACATCCTCTCTAAAGTAGGGTACAATTTGTTTAATGCTTATGTGCATTCTCTGTCTATCCTCAATAGAAAGTAGGCTACCTGAGGCAGGGATATGTCAGTGGGGTGGGGTCTGTTTGTTAACTGAAGTGTCCTGAGTGATTGATAAGTACTGGATGTACCAGTGGCCAGTGTCCCTTAGGACTATGGCTACAGAGGGAGAAGGCCCTTTCAGGGGTGACTGGTGGTTTCCCAGGCAGCAGTGATCAGAAATGAGCCAGACCCTGCCTGGGCCTGGCTGCCTCACATGCTGATCAGGCCAAACAGGTTTGTCAAAATTAACTCTCCACTCTGAGCTCTTCTCTCACCACTCCCCCTACCCCTAACTTATTATTTGAGGCTAATAAGAACTTAAGCAATTAAACCGTTTTCCCTCTCAATCTTAAAGCATTTGTTCCTTGAAACTTAAGCTTTATCCTTTTTTCACCCTTATGCCCCTTGAAAGAAAGAAACTGCTTTAATGCCCTGGGAAAATTATCTTAAATTCTAATCAGCCCTCAATCCTGGGAGCTAGAAGGAACTCAGAGATGAGGTGGTTGTTTGGCAGGGCAGGGGAGAGGGCAGGAGGGAAAAAGCTGTTTAGGTGGAAACTTTGCTAGAATAGAGGCTTTCCACTGGCTAAAAGTGCTTCAATTCCATGATAAAGCTTAACTTATCAAGTGTGAGTCCCTGGGAATCCGAGAAACAAACAGTGCAAAGATATGGGGAGAACAGAAGAAAGGTAGGCAGATTAAATAAACTGGGGTAGGAGCTTAGTGGATTCCAGTCCCTGGCAATAGAACCTCTCCTCTTCACTCTGTCCTGCCCAGAGTTCCAACTTACTTCCTCATCCCTGACACCAGTTTGCCCTGGTCTTCTCCAGTAGTAGGTGGAGTGGATGCCTGACTTAGTGTCTCCCTGGAGTCTGCTCAAGAATTTCTTTGTGGGGGGCTTGGGGACAAGAGTGTGGTTGGACGGGTGAGGAGCCTGCCTGGATATTTTGAGGGCTGCATTTGACAGCAGGCACATTTCCTAAACCAAAATGTTAATTTGGAGTCTGGGGGGGCGCTGATGGGAACTGGAGGGCTGCTGCTATTTCTGTGGGACCTGGCTATTGAGGGTGTAGGGGAAGCATTTGCAGGAACTGGTCTTCCTCTAGCCCTCCTAGATATTACCCACCCCAAAATGGTGTCCCCAGGCCAGAGGGGATCCTGGCCAACCACCCTGGGTTCAACTAGCTCTGCTCTTTGATGGACAGCTACAGCTCATGGCCTGTTTGGAATCTGGTCACATACTGTGCTTGTTTCCAGAGAAGCAAGCCCATGTTCATCTCCTGTTTCTGTCTCATTTCCACCACTGGATGGACCAAGTCGACTACTTTTCCATTTTTATAAATTTGTTTCAGTTCAGTGGGAGGAGCTGCTGATTTTGAGTCATCAGGTCCATGAGGGTGGGGGAACCCAACTTGTAATATTTCTTAAATTATGCCTTAATGAAGACGCCCATTAGCACTTGCAATAATTCACGGAAGAGAATCCCAAGCAGAGCTGGTAGAAATGTCTTCCTTTGTCTTCTTCTTCTTTTTTTCCCCAAAGTGTTGCCAGCTTAAATGGAGGTCTTAATTACAGTTCAGAAACAGAAACTAGCAGTGTTTCTAAGAATTACCTCTTGCCTGTGTGCCTCTGTCCCTGGCTACACCTGCCTCTTGTGGCTCCTCTGGGGTAAACCTGCCCCAGAAGGGGTCATCTGTCTCTGACCCTCTCTCCTTCCTCCCCCTTCAGAGCATCCTTGCTATGAAGAAGCAGTGATTGGTTGTTTTCAGGTGTTCTTAGCTCTATAGAGAGTGCTGGGTCTTTGAGTCACACACACACACACACACACACACACACACAAAGAAGCAGTGTCAAAACAAATTGTGGTATGGTTTGACTTAAAACTTTTTCACTTTACGATAGTGTGAAAGGATACGCTCTTAGGAGAAACCATACTTTCAGCTTTTAATTTCGGTATTTTCCTGCTCTTAGCAATATGTGGCTGGATACTTTCCTGTCATGCGGGGCAGCTGAGCTCCCAGTCAGCCCTGTGATCGTGAGGGGAAACAACAGATTCTCTACAGTGTGCTGTGTTTTCAGCATAGTATTCAACAATTTGCATGGAATAGTCATTACTTGATGACAAAATAGGCTTTGTATTAGATGATTGTGCCCGATGGTAGGTTAATGTAAATGTTTTGAGCATGCTGAAGGCAGGCCAGGTTAAGCTATGGTGTTTTGTAGGTGAGGTGTATTAAGTACGTTTTTGACTCAGGGTATTTTCAACTTCTGTATTATCAGTACAGAATCCAGTTTTAAGTCAACGATCTGGGTTTTCGTGAACAGATTATGCTTTGAGAAGATATTTGCAGGCTTTATGAAATGCATTCATGTTCAGCACCTAGAGGTAGGCTGGCTGGAGACTGGACAGCTTGAAGTCATTCTCATTTCAGTCCTGTCAGTATCTCTCCCTGAGTGAGAATCGAGGCACTTTTGTGACTGGAGTGAAGCCAGGTGGCTTTCCTATCTTGCCTGTGATGACCCTGCTCAGACCCTGCATCTGGGAGGGTGAGCAGTTATGACCTGCTCATTCCAGGTCAGCCTCAATCACATCCCCTTCCTGGGGGACCTTGCCAGGCTCCCCTTCTTGCTCCCTCTATAGCCCCATTGGATGCTCCCAACATGGTCACTGGAAATGAATTCAGAGGACAGATAAATCTGAGGCCCCATTGAGCCAGGGCTGCTGGCAGTCATCTTCCTTGGGAACCCAGCAGGAGCTCCATCCTGCGGAATCCTTGCTCTGTGCCAGCTCCTGCGCACAGGGCATCTGTGTGCCCTGCTCTCCTGGTCTGCAGCCTCATCTAAGGCACACAGCAAAGGACCATTTCCTCTGATTGTGTTGACTGGCTCCCCTGCCTCCCCAGGGAGCAGGGAAGGGAAACCTGATGGTAAAGAGCAGCAGTGGCCAGAGTTCCAAGCACCAGACAAGGCCCCAGTTCAGCTGGGCAGAAATGCTTCCTGCTTCTTTACTAGGGGGAAACCATCTCTAAGTCTGGTGGCAGGAGGGGGCTGAAGCAGATCTCCGTGTCTGTATTCTGGTCTTTAAAAAGGAATCACCTGAAGGCCTCCCCTGGTGGCGCAGCGGTTGAGCGCTGGGCTGCGAAGCTGCCCGCAGCCTCTGCAGCGCTGGTTCTATCCCTGGCCCTCGGCAAGGGTCCCACATGGCACGACAGACCTCTCCTGCCACACCCACTGCTCTGCTCAGCAGTGTATCTCGTCAGTCTGCCTGTTCTGTTCCCTGCTCTGGCTCTGGCGAATTCTCTCACCCTCCCGTGCTTCTGACTGTACCCAGTGCTTGTATAAATAAATAAATAAATCTTTTAAAAAAAAAAAAAAAAGGAATCATCTGAACAGAATTAAAATGCCTACAAGTGACAGGGGGTGGTTGGGGTAGGGGTTGTCAAGGAATATGGGAGAAAAAAAAACCACTTCTAGAATACACAATCTTAGAGGAGCGCCCTGCAGCTCCAGGCTCCAGGCTCCAAGGCAGCTCCAGCAGCTCCAGCTCCAGGCTCCAAGGTCTGAATCAGGGTGGACCTTGTGCCTTTAGGGACACATTGATCTGTCTTGGAAAAACACAGAGAAACATGTCTACAATAGGGTGATCCAAAGGTCAGTGGAAAGCTGGTGATTTGGCTAAAGGGACAGTCTTCAGCGCGTGGAATGATACAGAGCAATGTCTGGGCTAGAGGGCATGTCCTGTCTCTGTCTTTATCCTTCTTATTGGATACCCTGCCAGTTACAGTGGGTCCAGCCAAACCCTGCCCCATTGGTCACTAGATTCAGCTTCCTAAATCCCTTGTTGGGCCAATCATGCCTATGATCACCAAGTCTTATGCCCCCCATTGCTGTAAGAGGGCCTTCTCAGACAAGCATTCCGGAGCACACACATGTATTCCGATGTCACAAGCCAGAGACTCTGAACACTGCCGGATTAAGAGTGTAGTTTCTGGGCCCATATCACTTAGGTTTGAACTCTGTTGACACCACCTCCTGGCTTTATGATTTAACTTAAGTTGCTTTGCCGATCTGTGACTTGGTTTCTTCAACTGTAAAATGGGCTCAATAGTAACCTACTTCCAAGGGTGCTTGTGAACCCTGGATAAATTAAAGTGACGACTCTCAGAGAATGTTCACCATGTACTAGCCCTTGTGTTTATTTTCTTTTTTTTTAATACATAAATCTTTTTTTAAAAAGATTTATTTATTTATTTATTTATTTATTTATTTATTTATTTATACAAGCACTGGGTACAGTCAGAAGCACGGGAGGATGAGAGAATTCACCAGAGCCAGAGGGGAGAGCAGAACAGGAAGACTGATGAAATACACTGCTGAGAGGAGCAGCGGGCAGCAGGAGAGGTCTGCGCACCATGTGGGACCCTCGCCTGGTGGCCGGGGAGCAGCCGGGGATCGAACTGGTGCTGCAGAGGCTGTGGGCAGCTTTGCAACCCAGCGCTCAACTGCTGTGCCACCGGGGAGGCCTCCTTGTGTTTATTTTCAACTCAAACACACAGCATGCTGGAATCCCTCCTGCTTCATTTCCAACTGTCAAATTTTAATTTCATCGTTGCTTGAAGACCTACCTAAACTCCCCTTCTTCTCTGAAGAGTTTTTGATCTCTTGCTCCAGTTGCCAACAGGACATAATACTCGACCTTTCTGTTTGCACCTGTCTCATAGCCACACTTTGCTCTATCTTTGCCCACTCTTTACAAACTCTTCACCTTACCTGCAAATCCAGGACAGTGTGCAAGTTGCCCCTGGCCCAAATCTCTCTGGGTCTGGACAGGGTGGACAGCCCCAAGCCCCCACTTACAGCACATTGCCCAGTTGTTCCCTTGTCCTCTTTGCCCCTCAGGGCACCGTACTCTCCCTCACCCAATGCTTGAGGCAGAATGTAAGCCCCAGGGGTCCCAGCCCTGTCTTCTTCCTGCCAGGGGTAGAGGCTCTCAGTACTTCCGGCTGAGCTGCTTCTGTGCTTTTTACCCCCAGCCAACTTTCTTCCTCCCTCCCTCGCTGCCCTCTTCTCCCTGGCCACCACCCACCTCCTCTTTCTCTTTTTGTCTTTCCTTCTCTCTGCCTTTTCGTTTTTGATGCTCTTTGTTTCTCTGACCTCCTCCACCTCTCTCTTAATGAGAACTTTCACTGGTCCTATTGATTTGGAGTTTTAAAAAGCTGGCATTGATTTTTCTGGGCGACTTTTCATGATCTTATTTTTAAATGTAGGAAGAAAGCTGTTGACTTTGTTCTATTGAGTTAGGAGTCAATGTTGGAAACTCTTTTCCGGTGACTCAGAGCTTGGGAGACCTCAGATGCCACATCTAATGAGCTGGGGTTTGGGGCTTCCCTCCCTTTCTAGACCTAGGGAGGCTTAGGGGTAGGGGCACCTTGCATACTGTGCTGCAGTTGCAGATAAGATAAAGAGCTTGTAGCAGGATTGAACAAAGACAAAGCAAAGTGCTGGAGATGCTCACAGGGTGAGGAGCAGCCTGGAGGAGAGCAGCAGTGGTGGGAATTTGCTGGAGAGGTCATGGCGCCAGTTGTTCTGACATCAGATTTGTGGGATTGCCTCGCCTGTTCCCACATGCAGAACACACAGACCCAACACCCATGTGAGGTGCCTGGCCTCATGCTGAGGGCCTTGCCTATATCACCTCACTTAATCCTCCCAATAACCTCAGGAGGCAGGTCATATTATGGGTAAGAAATATTATAGGGATAGATAGCAAAGGAAAATGGTTACAGTTAGCAAAGGAAAATGGTTTTTGTTTTTGTTTTTTAAACTATCTGTATAGATGAAATATTAGAAAGATCTGAGAGGACTGAGCAAAGGGAGAGGAATTTGTGTGTGCACATGTGTGTCCGCAGGTAGGCTGCGTTAAATCTTTTTGAGAATGTGGCTGGAAAAACAGCAGAATCAAGTGGACAGAGAAGGAGCTAGATGGAAGGGAAAGAGAGGCAGGGAAATGAGACAATCTGTATCAGAAGGTCCTGACATGCTTGGTGAGAGTTGGGCCTCTGGGTGGACTGGTGGGTGTCACCAGGTCTGACCTACCCTCCTTGGGTTTTATAACTATGGATTGTGACTACTTCCCTCCCTACACACACACACACACACACACACACACACACACACACACGTGTTCAAGGCTCTTTGTAGTCCAACCAGATCATTGACCCAACTCCCTGGGCAGGTGCAGGGAGAGGGAGGAGCAGCCAAAGGTCATAGGGCAGTCCCCCCTGGGCACTGCAGCCTGGCAAGCCCCTGGCAGAAGCAGGAGAGGAAGCATGTCCTCACCTGGCTCAATAACTGTTGAGTAGGGCCATCTCACAAGAAAGCTGAAGATTGATCAAACCATCCTAAGATGACATTGGAAAACTTTCTGTTTCTATTGCCAACTTGCTAGGCTTTGTTACAGAATAGTGCCCACCTTTTTACCCGGCTAACCTCTCCCACTTTTTCAATAGCCACATAGGGGTCACTTTCTGTAGAAGTCACATCTTCTCTTTTGTGTGCTATATTACACCCCAACATTTCTTCTCTTCTCTAATCCCACATATACTTTGCAATCAACCTCTTCTGTAAAATTGTACTCTACAGTAGGAATGCCTATGGCGGGGAGGGAAGGTTAGAGCTTGTCTTTCAACACCATGGCACTTTATGGCCAAAACCCTAAGAAAAACAATCCTAATAGGAACAGCAACCCAGACAGGTCTCTTCCAGCACTTGCATCCAGTTCCCCAGCAGGTGGAGACTTGGTAACCTTGAACCCTGGGCACTGTCTACTTGGGAATGCAGGTCCTGGAGAGCATTCACTTCGAGCTGTGACTTTATCAATATTCAAAATCTGAAACTTCCGTGTGGATGCTGTAACACAGGGACAGATGTCTAGGTAGCTTCTTCATCTTCATTCCCACCTCACAGTTTAACAAATTGGAGGAGTAGAGGTATGTGGGGCTGCTGAAGAGTCACAGTGTACACTAAAGGGAGACTTACTGTCAACTTGTGGCTTGTGCTTTGCCTGTCACAAGGTGCTGTCACAGTGAGGGCCTGGGATGTGGAGGAGAATGCCTCAGAAGGTCCCTAAGCCCAACCTGGGGAGGGGCGGGATGCGCCCACAGGAAATCCATCCTGGGAAGAATGGACCCTGTTCTGCACCTGCATTCATGGAATGAGACGCCTGGGCCCACACCATAGGAGGAACCCCCAAATACCTGTTCCCTCCTTATCTTGCTTTCCTGTCAGGAACGACGGCCAGGCTCACGATATTTCTGATTAATTCTCCTTTTGTGACTGGGATACTGTCTGTTGTCCCTTCTCTACCCGCAACCCCCATCCCAGGTTTTCACCAACACCCTCACCTAACCTTCCTCACCATGCTCATTCTCTGTGGTTCTGTGTGCTCATTCTCCCCTCTCTGTCTCAGCTGCTTCTCTCTCTCTTCCCACCATTGGAGGTGTGAGTTTTTCATCCTTCCACAATACCTCTGGAGTCTCTCGGCTTGTTCACAGGAGGTGTAAGTAAGGATGTGGGGAACTACATTGAGCCCTTTGTCAGCCTCCTCTGGCATCCCAGACCTGGAATGGCTCTACCTTGGAGGAAAGTGAAAGGAGACCCAACAGGTCTCCCTTTGCCCTTGTTTTTCTCCCTGTTTCGAGGATTCCAAGGCAGTGCTGTCCATACTGGTGCAATCCATGCTGGAGGCGTCTACATCTCTACCAACTCGCGCCATCTGCCTGTGTCAAAATGCACAGACTCCTTCTGAGGAGGCAGGAGCTGCTGTGGAACTTCAAGTTTGGAGGTCCAGCCTTTCTCCTCCTCCTTTTGAAGAATCGCCCCATCTTCCCAAGTCAATGGACTCAGTTCAGTCCCTGCCACTGTTGCACATCTCTGCAACCTTCCCTTTCTCTCCATTGCCCTTGCCCAAAGCCACTACAGCCGGGCCCTCTCTGATCTCCCTGGCCCCCCAGTGTGTCTTCCATGTGGCTGCCCCAGAAAAATTCCTCAAAAGTAAAGCTGATCCTGTCTGCTTGTGCAAGACTCCATCAGTTTCTAGTATATCTAGTATAAAATCTGATCACCTGCCCTCCCCCCGCCCCAGCTCCTTAGACCAGGGCATTTAGTAATTTGCCCCAACTACTTTTCCAGACACATGTCCTGTGGCCTGACTTCCAGCTTCTGGCAGGGGGTGCCAGGGGATTCCCAGAACCAAGCCTGGTGTTTGATGTTGCTTACACATTCTTGCCTCTTCCTGCATTTTCTTTTCTTTCTCTTCCCTGGTACAGCTCCAGATTGGCTGAAATGACTCCTCCTTACTAAGCCTTTGCTGTCTTCCCCTGAAAAAGCATGTTAGTAACTCTGGCTTCTGTGTTCCCAGTGCTTTGTGAGCCTTGTGTCCGGGGCCTTCAGCACAGTGCACAGGCAGCATTCTCTCTCCTGGTCCTCCCACAAGGCTGTGAACAGCCCGAGGGCAGAACAGACATTTCTGCAGCTCCTCACCTGGCACAGTAAAGGTGACAAAGGACTCATTACACATGTACTGAATGAATGAGTGAATGAATGAGAGAGTGGTGTAGGGGCTAACAGTGTGAGAGGTAGTGGACACTGCTGCCATCTGGCTTCAGAGGAGTAAAATAGAATGAGTGCTCTTGGGTTTTCTCCCCTGACATGTGTTCCCTATTCAGGGCAGAGCAGGGGGACCTTGGTTCTGGATTCTAGAAGCTTGGAAAATGCTTGAGGTTTCTGGCCCCATGATATAGCTTGTCAGAGCCCCCAGGGAAACAAAATCAAGATGTTGGAGGATTTTTCTTTAGAGGAAGAAATATTCTCAACTTATATTTAGAATGGTACCTTTTGATTTGACTGACAGAAAAAGTGTATTTAAGCTATTTTTAACCTGGAATCTTAGGAAGAAGAAATTTAGTGATTATATCTTTGGAAGCTATTGTGCAATTTTAAAACTTTGGTAAAGGAGCATGTTTAAAGAAAGAAAGAAAAAATCCAACCAGCCTGATGTGTTTCAGTTTTCTCTAACTTTAGACTTCTGTTTCAGTGGAATTCACTGTCTTTGGAAAGAGACAACCAGTGGTGTGTGTGTGTGTGTGTTTGTGTGTGTGTGTAACTCACTCCATTCTCCATAAATAGCTTAAGATTATGTTCTTTGCCTCAAGAAAACATTTTAGAAAGGGCTTTTTTCACTCTGTTGACAGCAGCAATGAGTACTGTGAGGAGGTTATTACTGTGATCTTTGTTATTTCTATTTTGTAGAAGGAAAAAAATGGAAACAAGAGTGGCTGAATGACCAGCTCAAGACCATCTAGTCAGTTCATGGTAATAGATGGTGTTTGAGTCCAAACCCTCTCTCCCTAAATCATAAATATTTTTTTCGCATTGTTCTTTTGATACCTGATGCAAAAGTTATCCCAATATTGCACTGTTGGTACCTTAATGGATAGAATTGTGTTTTGTTACCTGTTGCTGCATAGTAAGCACCATTTCATTAGTTCATTCAATAGCAACCCTTCTTATACTCACAGATTCTCTGGATCAGAAATTTGGACAGGGCGCAAGAGAGATAGTTTGCCTCTATTCCATACATAGGGGTTTCAACTGGGAGATTTGAATGGTTGGGATATGGGAGCATCTGGAGACTTCTTGCACATCTGGCACCAGGGTTGGAATAACTAGAAACAGAACTTGACTGAGTCCTAGAACTGGATTGGAGCCTTTGCAGACACCCTCTCCTTGTGGTTGGGTTTTTCTCAGAGCAAGGTAGCTTTAGGGCAGCTTGACTTTGTGCCTGGTGGTTAAAGGCTCCAAAGAGGATGTTTAAGAAAAGAAGACAGCAGCATCACTTTTATGATTCAGTCTCAGAAGTCACACATCACATCACTTCTGCGGCACCCCTCTGGTCAAAGAAGTCACAGGTCTACCAGTACTCAAAAGGAGGAGACATGGTTCCCAATAGACCTATCAATAGCAGTAGTATCAAAAATTTTCACCAGGGCTGCCCTTGTGGCTCAGGGGTTAAAGTCTTAGCACTCTGAAGCTATCCCCAGCCACTGCTGCATGAGTTTGATCCCCTACCAGGGAGCTAATCCACATGGTGCAGCAGACCTCTTCTGTCTCACCCACTGATCCCCTCAGCAGTGTATTTCAGTACATCTGCCTGTTCTATTTCCCACTCTGTCTCTGGTGAATCCTCTGACCCCTCCCCCCGCACCACTGACCTACACCCCAGTTCTTATATGCATAAATAAATAAAATAAATCTTTAAGAAAAACAAACAAAAACATTTCACCCATGTTTTTAAAACCACAACAAATTATTTCTCTTCTGACTGGATGTTGTATCTCTAGTGCTATCTGGAAGAAAGAAGAGGAAGAAGATAACCACTAGAGAGCATTGCCAGCAGTGGGCTCTGGCAATACCTTAGATTTCTCCATCTACAGGAGAAGACAGATTATTCCATTTAGTTCTCCCTGGCAGTACCAGGTCAGAGAAAAGGTGGTCCTTGCTATACTCTGCTGGGAATAAACACGCAGTGCATGCCTTCCTGCATGTCAGGTGGATTATTGGGCACCATGTTAATTCAGGGGCTTAAGTATTAGATGGCTTGAGGATTCTCTGCCTGCTGCTCTTAGACCACAACACTGCATCACTCTTGAGGAAAACAATTTTATCTGGCATAATCCTTGGGAAAAAAGAAATTGAGAATTCCTCTGAAAGAGGAGAGGCCAAAGAGACAGCTTCCTTGGAATTCAAAGTACTTTGTCCATGCCAAGGGTTCCCCTCCCTCAAGACTGGATCAGGGAGATTAGCACAGGGCAGACAGGGAATCAGACCTTGCAGTGCCATCCTTGTTGTACCCAGTCATTGCTGGGTCTCTGGGGACACATGTTGTCCAGCTGCTTCATTCATAGTCAGAGGTGACCCCAAATGACCTTTCTTACCTCATTCCCTTAAGGCCGTTCTCTCACCAACATGCCAAGCATGCCAGATTTTGTTGTTTAATTTTCATGAACCATTATGCCTGAGCTAGTCAGCACAGGCTAGGCTAACTTGAAATAACAAATATTTTCCAAATTTTGGTGACTTCAAGCAACACAAATTATTCATTTCACATTGCATCTTCACGTGGGCTAGGGGAGGGCTGTTTCATGTCCTTGGCAGTAATCTGACAGAAACAAAGGGACTCTGGTAGGTTTTGCATTGACAGTTATGTGACCTGAATTGGATGTGATAATATGCCTTAGATTTACAACTCCTGGGCAAGAACTAGACTCATGTCCTCAGTCCATCCCAAAAGGGCCAGGAAGTACAGTCCCACCCTGTCCCTCAAATACAGTGAGCTGGGATAAAGCAAATCACATTGACCACCTACTGACTACAGTCCTCTCCTTAAATCAGTATCTTTGCCCTCTCATTAGAACATCTTTTTCTTCTCCACATTTTCATTCATGCATGCATGCCTGTGTGCAGCCATCCATCCACCCATCCACATACCCAGTGTTTCGTGACTATCCTATGCTAGGTATGGCTCTATGTGCTATCTATGGAGATGAAAAGTTACCCTGGAGAAGCCTACAATCTTCAGTAGTTGTTCAGAATCCATCCAATTATTTCAGACATAGTGAGGCTAACCATGAAGATGGCCAATATTAATGGATCTTTCCTCGCAGTATGTCATTGATGGCAAAGCAAAATAATAACTATTATTTAGTTATTAGTGATTCTTTACAATAAACTAGGCACTTTGCTAAGAGTTCAATTTAACCCTCACTACAATTCTGAGTAGTAGACTTTATTATGCCTATTTACAAATGAGTAAATACAACCTGACAGGGGTTAGTTAAGCCATTTGTCCAGGTCACATAGCTACTAAGTGGTAGAGCTGAGGCTAAAAGTTGGGCTGTGTAACTCCAAATCTACTCTTGCTTTGTGACATTACTCTTATCTTTAAAGCACATGCAATTCTTCTATGAATCAGAGACCTGAACAACAAAGATCATTCACAGCCATTGTAGAATGAGTGCTTAGAAGGCATAGATCATTTCCAGTGATTTCTGACCATTCAATTCCTTTTTGACAAAGGAATGAAGGAGGAAGAAAGCAGGGAGGGAATGAAGAAAGGAAGCAGAGGGGAGAGAGGAACAACAGTGGGGAGGAGGGAGAAGAGTGGATTTTCTTAGAGCAAAAGTCCTGACAGCAAGCTGGTGTGGCTCTGTGTGGGAAGGCAGGCCACGGCTCTGATGCTGCTGAAAGGTGTTCTGTAAATCAACGGTGTTGCTCTTCTAACCTCATCGTCAGCTCTGCCCCTCGGTCTCCCAGTTCTGTGCCTCAGAGCGCCTCATTACCGCTGAAGAGGTTCTTCGGTCTACCACGTCTGAACCGACTACAATTAAATACACAGATGTATTCCTCCTCACTCGACTGCTGAAAAGGAAATATTTTTGAAAAATATGACAACTCAGTATCACAGCTCAGAGAAACTGGAGGAAGGAAGAAAGGGCTACAAAGAAGGCATTAAACAGAATTTTTAAAGGTCACTCTCCGATTTTGTGTGTTATTTTCCAAAGTGGTATTTTGAGATTAAAAAAAAAAAAAACCAGCCTGTGAATATAACAATTACGGCTAGCCTCTGTCCTATGCAGTTAAATAATGGTTTACATTGGGGATCAACAACTCTCCGTGAGGCCTGAAAGCATCAGCCTTTTCTGCAGCCTGGCCCTGTATGCTGGGTCCAATTTGTTTTCCGCGATTGCTCAGTCTTTATCAAAAGAACAATCTGCAATCCCTTGCTGTTCTTATCTGGTGCCTGAGTCTTAGACTGTGTCCTAAATGTCGATATAAGGCTTGGGTTAACCTAGATTCCTCTAATGTAGCTTCTCAAGTTTTTAATAAAAAGCACCCCCCCTCCAGTATCTTAGTTTCCAGCCTTGAGGGTCCAATTGCTTTGTGCTGTGTTCACATCTTCATCAGGGGGTGTGTATCCGTGTGTGTATGGGGGGTGTATGTGTGCACGGGTGTACATGCCCCTATCAAGTGCTTGTATGTATAAGTATACCTCAATATAATAAGTGAGCCCCTATATATAATATGTATGCCTCTGTATATATATGTGTGTGTAATTCTATGTGTGCAATTCTCTCTCTCTCTTGGTGTGTGTGTGTGTGTGTGACCATGCATATACTAGTGACTACCGTGTTGGCAACTTTCGTCCTGGAGATAATGTGTAAGTGCCTAATTGCATTTGCTATTTAGCAATTAACCACTTGCAGGTGCAACTAGTTGTGAGCACAGTTCTGCATGTGTGACTAATTGCAGGTGTAAAGTATTCACCTCTTCAGTTCCCTTCATGGCTCAGTGGGGCTCAATGCTAATTCTCCCTCACCATCTGGGTTCAGCCTCATCCTCTGGCCAGAACCTCTCCTCAGGAGAGAGGCCTGTGGGGGAAGGTGGGAAAGCTTTTCATAGCAAGAAGGGGAATGGAGGTGAAGGGCAGAAGGGCAGAGTCCTAAGGACATTCCACAAGAAACCAGAAGCTGAGCTGGTAAGCTTCTTCCCTGCCATACTGTGCAGGCAAAGAAAGCATTAGCCTGGCCCTCGGGCTGCAGAATCCACACCAGGGCCTGGCATCACCTGAGGGAACTGCTTGGTGAAGGGCTCTCGCTTTCTGCCAGGCTGCAGAAAGTGACACTCTCTCCTAGAATGCTTGTCCAGCAGAGATTAACATCCACATAGAGAAAGGTGGTTCTGGAAGTAAGGGCAAGTGACCAGGAAGCTTGGGTCCCCCTATAGTATAGCCATGAATGTGTGTGTGATAGCTGCACCCGTGACCTTGGCAAGTCATCAGCAGAGTGCCCTGAGGGTTAGGGGAAGGTGACTTCAGTTGTATAGTTGCCTGGTGAAGAATTCATGCCTTGCTTTGCAGGGAGTGGTGACACTTGGGTGGCCAAAGGGATTACTTACCTGTAAAGTGTTCATGGTAAAAAATCAGGACTCAAGGGGATAAATAGGACAAGGGCACAATTCCTGAGTCTCAGCTGCTTTCACAATGTCTCAGCCTCTCTTTCACTACCAGCTGAAAGGGGAGGTCTGAAAACAACTTGAAATGACTCTTCTCGGGACAGGACACACCCTCTAGTGCCTGCCACCTGGAGGCTCCCCTGTGCTTGGGCTTTTGTCCCCTTCCCCTTGAAATGCACCCACCTGTGTGGACAGTGACCCTGACAGCAGCTGTCAGGGAGCCCTCTGCACATGGGGCCTGGATGAGATGAGCTTCAGAGAGGAAAAGAATGGAGGAGGCAGGTTACAAACCAAGCATGAAGCCCAAGAGGTGATTTGGCATCAAATGATGAGCAGAAAATATAACGTAATATTAAGCTTTCCCAGAAGCCTCTGGTAAGTCTGGGTGGTGGGGGGGATAGGCTACTTCCAGGCCCCAGAGACAGAAGGGCCCTTGCTTAGAGTTCAAGAGAGCTGAGAGAGCCTTGAATTCCTAGCTCAAGGATCGTGGTTGCCACATTAGAGGGCTCACTGCAGATGTTAGGCACGTGTTACCTGGGGACCAGGGAGCCATGGGGAACAGACCTGAGAAAGGCAGCAGCCTAGTGTCCTGGGCTGGGGTTGGGGGAGGCGGCTCCAAGAGGCCCAGGAGGAGCATGTGCAGGTGGGGTGCGGGGGCCTGGAGAGATGAGTAGCCAAGGGAGAACAGCTTTGTCACACTCCACCTAGTGGCCAGTGCTGGGGAGCTACGGTGGCCCCACCGAGAGGCAAAGCAGGGCACTGAGCCTGGTACTTCATGGAGTTTGTGGCTTCCAGAGTCTGTGACAAGCTGGATCCAAGGGGACCACGCTCTCGCGAGCGTTTTCAACTGAGTTCTTTTTATTACTCGGTTGAACTTGGCGTCCTGCCTCTGACTCTGGTTCCTGGGTTCCTACTCCAGGGCATTCTTCCTGGACAACACTACAGGACTTAGCTTGACTGTAGGGACTCAAGGCCTGCCATTTGGTGGGGTTCCTTGGAGTGCCCCCGGGGCAATTACAGATGGCTTTCTGTTGGTAGGCAGTTGAGCTGGCCCTTTGTGTCTTATTTCACCAGAGATTCAAAAGCCCCTTGGAAATAGGAACAAGGACTTTGCTGTGTCTATTGCACCGTGTGCTGCTGCTGCTGCTTCAGATTTGTCATCTGTAAAACAGGATAATAACAGGACCTATTTAATAGGGTTGTAGGGAGGGTTGAATGAAATGAGTAAAATGTTCAGCATGTTAGTGGAAACAGAGCAAACCTTCACTAAATATTAGTCACGTATGATACTCTTATTACTGCTCTTATTTTTATTTTTATGAGGCTCCTTTTTTCCAAGAACACCTGCCCCTCCCCAGCTTGGTTAGAGGTCAGTGTTGTCTGTTGATGTCAGATGCCAGGATCCCCCTAATTCTGAGATCAGCATAGTTCAGGTCTGAATCACTGGAATATTCATGGCAGCATCTGGCCTTAGGGCCTGTCAGGAATGCCCTGGTCAGTAGACACACGTCCAGCCACACAGAAAATGTGTGTGCTCCAGATAATGGCTGTCAGATGCAGACTTAACTCGCAACAACTTGGGAATGAGATGTAAATAAGGAAGACCACATTTTGCCTACTGCCATAGGTTATAAATTCAGGCTTAACTCACTAGGTCAGGATGCAGTAATTCAAATGCCCACTCCTCAGCTTTATCCCATGGTCACAGGGAGTAACTGTTTTCCAGATAATTAAAGAATGTGAAAGAATGTGAGTGCTGGAGAATCCCTCATGGTTATTCCATAAAACCATTTGTTTCATTTGGGAAAAGTGGTGACAGAGTGTTCAGCGAATTTCACCCGAGTTCACCAAGTCAGGGTGCTTTATCTCTTAGATGGTTCCCTTGAAGTCATCCCTGTCAAATGCAATGTATCTTAAATGAGGCTTTCCTAATTGCCAATCTTCAAATAAGCATATGCAGTGATAGGTGCCTAGTGCATAGCACCAAACATCCCAGCCAGTGTGCAGCTGATTCTAGGCTTTAGCCTGAGGGGCCTGCTAAGGTTCAGCATCAGCCAAAGTGCTTGGAAACACCCATGTGAGGGCTCGATCTAACTCAGTTATCTGGAAAATGGAGACCTGAAACAAAAGGTCTCTGGGTTTTCAGTTCATATTGGAGCTTAAGTCAGCTCATGGGTTTCAGACTTTCTGGCCAAAACTGATCTCAAAAATACCAGGTTACTAATATAAACTTTTCATTTTAAGAAATTAACACCCACCTATCCATATGCACCCACCTATCCCTGCTTTGCATCACTTCTCAGAGGGAGACCAATTGAACATCAACAAATGGACAAAAGGAACATCTCTGTGTCTTCAACTTAATGTCTCAACACAGTGTGAGAACAGTCTGTCTCTCACCCAAAGAAATAGGATGTAATCCTATTTAAACATTTAAGATTTAATCTTTATGAAAACCATACTACATTACATTCATTCCTTCTGTGTTTGTATAGCTTTTTCATTTCTGGCTGAGCCAAGTAGGGGAATAGTTGGTCTAACTTCAACTTAAGATGAATGATACTCCCTTTCTTATCTTGTACAACTCATGAAGACCCTCACCTGGAAGGAACTGTAACCATGAATCAATGGACACTCACTAGTCTTAAATGTTAGCCCAGGTTAACTCAGTATTTTGATAAAAACAGTGTCACTAAGAATGAGAGCTGCTAACATGTATTAAGCTTGCAGATACCTTTTGGGAAAGAAGGTTAAATGAATTCCTAAGGGTGGGATTTCAGTCTAGTAGGATCCATGTCCTCCACACATGCACGGAGAAAAGGCCATGTGAGGACATAGCAAGGAAGTGCCATCTGCAAGGCGAGGAGAGAGTGCTCATTAGAAACCCACCTGACTACTGGCACTTGGATTTTGTGCCTCCAGTCTCCAGAACTGTGAAAGAATAACTTGCTGTTGTTTGGGCTCCTGGTCTGGTTTTTGTTATGGCAGCTAAAGCACACATATGCAACCGCTCTTTGGGGCCTATGCTTTTGTCAGCTCCATTTTGTGAAGAAGGACCTTGAATCCTGGAGTTGTGATCAGCTTGTCCAAGGTTAAACAGAAATTGTGGAGCTTGACCTTGTTCCAGAGCCTGCCTTGCACTGAGATTAGAGGGGGGCTCAGGTCCTCTCTCTTCAGTCTATACCAGTAGCTCTGTCCCTCTGAACCATGGGACAGGACTCTTTTCTTCTGAAAAGCCTGTCAGCCCAGGGGGCTCTTATGGTAGAAAGAGAATGAACATGAAAGTCCTCAACTCAGAGCTGGGCATAAAGGGTGAGGACTCAAGAGATGCTAATGGAATCTGGTGAAAAAATAAATGAATAACATGTTGGCATCCCTTTGTCTTCAACTTAATGTCTGTAACCACAGTTCTAGAACAGCCTATATATATATATATATATATATATATATATATATGCATATACATCTATATATATATATTTCAAAGCAGTTAGTCTACTTAAATGAGTAAACACGAACAGAAAAATCACAGTCCATTTCTATATATTGTGTCTTGAAGTGCTAACTGCCCTAATAAGAGAAATTATATTAAATGAATGCATCATTGGGCTAAAACAGGACTATCAATACACGAAGATGCCACCCTCCTGGCCCCCAAGCTGGTTGCTAATGGGAATGAGCTGGGGTGCCTATGACAGACACGCATTACAAATCTACAGATATTCAGGTATCTGTATCCATGCGGTTTTTACTTGTGTTACTTACAGAGATTTGTGTGTACAGTAATGCCTTTCCAAACACAGATTCTCTTTTTATGAAATTCTGGTATCCTTGGATTTATTTCTGTATACGTTGAGAGTTTTTGTTCCAGGATACTCAGGTTTTGAGTCACTGCTGTTGGGGATAATTTAGAAACAGAGGAACTGGTGGGTGGTAGGTGAAAAGAGAGAGTGAGTGGAAGGCAGATGCTTCACAACAGTCTTGGAGGAAGACCTGGGATGCCTTCCTGGGTCTGTGTCTGCCCTGGAAGGGCCTGAGAGGTTCCCACCTGTGTCAGAGTTCTAGGCCAGGGCCTGGGGACCCCTGGTTGTCACCTTTGGCCACAACTGTGAGCAGGCTCAGAGGTTAAAACCACTAAGGGGTGTTTCTGAGTAAATTAAATGAAATTTCCCCAAAGTGTTTCAAGTGCCCGATTTACTTGTGTCTCTAGCCCCCCAGTGGAAGCAATGAGGCAGGATCCAAGAAACAGCTGACATAAATCAGAAAGGTTTTGAGTTTTCGAGTGGAGGACAAGATAGGGTGAAAAACATGAGCAGGATGTGTGTAGACTGCACCAAAAAGAAAACTGTGAATGTCATTTTTGAAGTGTGACCAGGGAAATTTTGAAGGTGTTTTAGTAAATAAAGGCTAGTAAATGGTAATGACTAACACAGAAATTGTAATTATGACTTTATGCAGAATGTTATTGATGTGCTTTTTTGAATTTTTTTTGAGAAGTAACTGTTTTTATTCAAGTCACACATTTCTTTTTAACATTTCAGTACAGCAAATAAATATATATACAACATCTATATACATCTATATGCATATATATACATATATGCATGTGTGTGTGTCTGTGTGTGTGTGTGTATAATGAGGAAAGTAAAAAATGGTTAAAAATATCCAGAAACTCCCAATGTTAAGTTGATGTCAACACCACTTCTGATAAGTGTCTATAATCTCTTTTCATTCTAGCTTGAAAGATGGATGGAGAGTAAGAGCTAAGTTTTTAAAAATATGATCATAGTCCTCTTTAAAATACTGATTTAATTCTGTTTAAATGTAACTGAAGCTAATATAAAAAGAAGCTAATATAAAATGGAGTAGAGTGCTACATTTGATGAATGTTTCTTCAGCATAAAAAATGTTATTTCCTGAAAGGTTCTCTTAAGATTAGGAAAGAATATTATAAAAAACAATGGGATTTGATTTATTATTCTATCCTTCATATTTCAAATTTCAATAGTATCAATTAACCCCCCTTTCTATGAAGGATAGGGAAATTGGTATACTTCTATTTCCTTTTTCTTTTTCCTGCCTCCCACTTTCTTAAACTTGTTTTTTCATGTTAAGGTTTATAGCAATTTCAGAATGTTTTAGTTTTATTTCTATATTTAAAACACTATAATGACTCCCAGTCACTTCATCATAATTTTTCTGTACTGAATTCATTATTTTGATTTATCTCTTGGTTGATTGAATTTCATTAAGTAATTTTCCCCCTAGGAAGACTCTCCCTTACCTTGGTCCTATACCCATGAGAACATCTGTCTGCTAATGTATCTCTCGACAACTCGGCAGCTTGTCTGCGCCTCCACTTAGAGATGATTTGCTCTTGTGTTTGCTGGCTGAATACTTCTTGCTCTGAAGTTCAACTATAACAGGCTGTGCCTTTGAGTTTGCTGGTTATTCCTCCATCTTAAGGAAATCTTCTTTTAACTCTTTGAATACCTTTTATCTTGGTGGTTTTCTTGGTTTTTGACTGGGGTCTCTATATCAGGGAGACCAGCTGTCCGTCACAGATTATTTTTAGCCTTTTTGCTAAACACTTGTTTCTTGTGAACTTATTCTATGTCAGTAGTTTCATCTTAAACTATTAATTCTAGCCATTTCTACTTTACTCATTTTATAGTGTTATTTTGATCCATCACTGATTTCTTTAACTCTGCCATCTCCCTTTCTAATTTTATTCTATTGTTTTATCATCTGGTTTTGAGGCTTTGTGTAATTGACTTCTGAAAATGAATCTTTTTAGATATTTCTTGGGCTATATTTCCTTCCATACTGAGTTCCTTTACTGTTGCTTTTTATCTCCATGCTGTGTTTCTGTATTGCTTTTTTTCTTATAAAAATTGTCATGGGTTTGCATATTTACGCTGCCTTACCTTTTCATGCTCACACTTACGGGCAGCTCATGCAGATGGGTCTGCCCTGATGTGGAGGAGTGACTTCTTGACTCTCTGCCCATTTGCCTGAGACCCATATGTCTTCACATCTGAGCCATAGTTGAAGTTCTGGGATTTCCCCCCCCCTCCACCTTTCTATACCTGGAGAAGGAGCTTTGCTAGGTCTGTGCAGAATCCTCAGTGGAGCCACTCTATCAACTTTCTCTCATGAACTTTGCTGGATACTTCCAACCAGGGCTGGTAGTCCTCAACAGTGGGTTGGCGAAAGGATCAGCCCTTGGCATTTGAACTGTTTCCCTGCTTCAGAGTAGAACGCTGAAGCTTATCTATCCATAGGGTATCAGTCCTGAAAAGAAAAAGATTTTTCAAAATACTCTTTCAACCTGTTCCTTTCAAGCCACCACATGGGGGGTGGGGGATGATGGTCTAGAGAGAATCCTCAGAACACCACCTCACCAGCTGGGTCAAACTGGTCCATAGACCTGCATGTTCTGCCGGCCTCACCTCCAGTGCAAATACTTCCCCTTTGCTGACCACTCTACTGCCTTTAGTTCCCGTGTCCCCCATATCCTTTTCCCACTTGAGGCCTCCCCAATATTCATCCCTCTGCCTGGTTGCTTCTTTTCTTCCTCTGCCCCCAATCAGTTCAAATCAGATCTTAACTCAAATGCCACATCCTCAATGTATCCTTGGGGGGCCCCCCACACAAGGCAAGTCCCTGTTATCTGTGTACCCAACTCTCTGCTCCCCATGGTGGGACTTTCCTTTCCCAAGGCTGGTGTGCTTAGTCTTTTTTTCAGGATTTTCACTTATGTGTGGATCTAGAAGCAGGTCCCTTTCCAGCCCCCTTATTTCAGTTTGCCTTTTCTCCTGGTGGCTCTCTCAGCCTCCACGGTTTCCTAGCTGCATTTTGGAGACTTTAATTGCAGGTCACCTGTGAGGAAAAACTGGCTTTCTTTTTTTTAATTTTTTAAAGGTCACTTTGCAAATGAGCTTAATGTCTCTAAAAATGAGACACCGCAGCCCTAAATGCCTATGATTTCTGGTGCTGAGACACTAGCACAGACCCTGAGCAGGGAGATTCCAGGAGGGATTGAGGTGCTCAGAGGTGAAACCAGGAGCCTGGAATCTACTGTCAGCTCCTCCACTCCTCTGCCACACACAGCTCTACAGGAGTCTCTCATTTCCAGTGTAAACTTACACAAACTCTGATAGATATCCCACACAGCTCTCTGTGAGCAAACTGAACTCCTCCAGACTTCCTTCCAGCCCCAGGACAGAGTTGTCTGAGCTTCTGGTTCCTGTGCTGAAAGCAAGCTTTTCTGTGTTCTTGTTTCCCGACTCAATGGGTCAAGCCACGACAGAGGTCTCCCAGGTGTCTACCAGGTATCAGGTTCTGTGGAAAGCGTTTGAGCCCGAGTGCAGTGAACCTTGCATAGTGGAGGGAACTGTGCCAGCCCGTTGGCTGCCAGATAATTGCCCTGAGAATCCTCTGCATCCACAACCTCGGCATTTGCTTCCAGCAGATGAGA
The DNA here is from genome assembly GCF_964194135.1 of Talpa europaea. Taxonomy (NCBI): domain Eukaryota; kingdom Metazoa; phylum Chordata; class Mammalia; order Eulipotyphla; family Talpidae; genus Talpa; species Talpa europaea. Next base: position 46,733,345 of record NC_140070.1, read on the forward strand.
GTGGACATTCAGACAGGCAGGGTGGAGCCTTGTGCCTTGTCTCCCCACCTCCACACTGTGAGCTCCCCAAGGGCAAGCCCTGCCTTATTCATCACTTCGCCAACAGTAAGAACAAATAGGCTCTCATCTTATCCTATTATAGTCTTACTCGAATGCTCCATTTTCATCTCTCCTGACCTCTACTACACTGGCCCTGTTATTGTGAGTCCTGAATACTGCTATGGACTGTGAATTTCCATCCCTCCTATCTATCTGAATTTGGGGCTCACAGGTGCTCTCCCTTTCCCCCCATTCCACCAGTCCCTGGTCCCTTACTCAAGGGTCACTTGCCCTTTGTCTTTTTCTGAAAGCATCTCCTCAGATTGCACCTGTTCCCAACAGACATCTCAAGGTCCAGAATGGTGGCTGCCTGGCCAGGAGGGGTACTATCTCTTTGCCCCCATGGCCAGGTTGCCTGTCTGTAGCTTTTGCTTTGTCATTTTCTGAGCCACAGCAGCATAGACTGCTGGCTGCCCTCTCTGCCAAAGCATAGCCTGGGAAGCCATCCAGCCTCATCCCAATGCCAGGTGAGCAAGACCTGGGGAAAGAGATAGATCTAATCCTGGCCTCAGAGGGGACAGCTAAATTGTCAAGCAGCACACTAATGGGGGCTGCTGACTGCACAGGTATCTCTGAGTTATAAATGCCCAGCACCAGAGAGCCTCCTAAGTCACACAGAGGACAACTTTATGATCCAGAAAGTAAAGAACTGGAACAAGATCAGCTTGTGACAGGGAGCAATTGATCGGGGAAGGGAGAGCTTGGCCTATGAGCTCAGAACTCCATAAACCACTGGAGCTCAGAGCTTCCTAAAGGAACATGCACTGGATACCCAGGAAGCTGTGTGAGATCTCTGAGAAGCTGTGCAGTGTGGACCTGGAGCAAGTGGGAGGCTCAGGATCCTTGCACAATCCACTCCCCAGTTTATTTCCCTCACTGCCATCAGAATGTTTTTCCTACAATCTTGTTCTAGTTATGAGCCTCCCTTCCATCCTCTAGAGGGAGTCAGTGGAGATTCCTTGACGTGGAATTCAGGATGCTGGGTTTGATGAACTATCTAACCACATTCAATGTCTTGGGTTTCCCCAACTGTGATACACATCCTAGCCTCTGGACCTTTGTATAAGCCTTTGATTTTTTTTTTTCACCTTGGAGGACATTCCTCCTCACCTTCTGCTCATTTACGCCAGATTTTTTGGCTGATGCTTCTGGCTTTAGCCCAGATGCTTCCTCTTCCATGAAGCCCTCTAAAGTTAGGTGTCCCTTCCACATGTAGTCTGTGTAAACTCTGTCATGGTGTTTTTCACACAATAATCTATTTACATTTTTCACTTGTCCATCTCCCCATCAAGTCCTTGGCTGTGGAGTGGACAAGGATGGTCTTTTATTTAACATTTTATCCCCAGGGCATGATGCAGTGTCAGGCAGATGAAGAGTATTTGTTAAACAAATGTGTGAACGAATAAACAAAGGATAGGATAAATAAATGAAATAATATGACAAAACAGGAAAAATCTTGGCTCTCCCAGACATCCTCTCTCCATCTGTCTTGCTACTTGCTCCTCCCCTGCAAACGTCTGAGGCCTCAGAGACACATTCATCACAGGTCTCAGACTGCGTCCCCATCACCTATTTTTCTATGCATGGAAATGCCCTTCCTGTTTACAGTCTTCCCAGATTTCTCAGTCAGCCTCCTCCAGGAAGATATCCCTGAATTCTTTGTTGCATTTTCATTGTATATTTTCATGACCATTTGTTATTTTTGCTTTTTTATTTTGAGATAATTATAGACTCTTACACAGTTGTAGATAAAAATACAGAGTATCCTTTATCCAGTTCTCCTCAATGGTGACATCTTGCATAGTTATAATAATGAGCATCATGAGGAAATCAACGTTGATTCAGATTTCACCAGTTTTACATGGGCTCATGTGTAGTTAGATCTCTTCTATTTTATCATCTGAACATCACCACAGTAGAGATAACAGTTTTTCTAAAAGCATCCCTAATGACATCTTTCATAACCATAGCTGACTCTTGGCAACCAATCTATTCTCCATTTTTATAATAGTGTCCTTTCAAGAATGTTATATAAGTGGGATCATAGAGTACATGACCTTAGGGATTGACTTTTTCTCACTCAGCGTAATTCCATTGGGATCCATCTAAATTGTTGCTTATGTCATTCGTTCATTCCTTTTTATTGCTGAGTAGTAGTCCATGGTATGCAACATTATAGTTTAATGCATGTCTCTCACATATTGAAAGACATTTGGGTGTTTCAGTTTTCTGGCAATTACAAATAAAGCCGCTATGAACATCCAGGTACAGATTTCTGTACGAACATAGTTTTTTAGTTTTCAATAGATAGCCACTTAACATCAGTAGCCATTAGGGATATACCAATTAAAAGCACAGTAAGATATTACTACGCACCTAACAGAATGACTAAAATTAAAAAATAGTGATAACACCAAATGCTGGCAAGGATGTGAAAAAACTGTATTCACATCTTGCCAGTGGGATTGTAAAATGGCACTCTGGAAATGAGTTTAACAGTTTCTTACAAAACTAAACATGTTTTATCCTATGATTCAACAATTACACTCTTGGGCAGTTTAATTGTATTTTAAAGCAAGCTTTAAAAACTTCATACATAATTTATATTCATTGTAAAAATGTAGAAATATAAATAACCATAAAGGAAAAAAGTCTGTAATTTTGCTGTCTAGACACAAGTACACTAATATTTTTGTATATTTTGTGTGTATATGAGTTTCTTTCATCAAAAATGATGCTGGATAATTTTGTCCCTTGTTTTTACATTATGTTGTTTCCTTGCTCCATGTCAGAGAGTGTCTTTGTTTCTCTGTTAACACTTGTTTTATATGAAATTCAGTGACTTATTTCACCAAACTGAGATGTCTAGGGCACTTAAATATTTTCATTTGCTGTTATAAAAAATACCTAATGAAGTGTCTCAATCACATATTTATGATAACTTAATGAATTCAATTCTTTTTTTTTTAATCTTTTTTTTTTATAGAGGTATGTTTTCTTTGTTTGTTTGTTTGTTTGTTTGTTTGTTTGTTTGTTTATACATGCACTGGGTACAGTCAGAAGCGCGGGAGGGTGAGAGAATTCACCAGAGCCAGAGCGGGGAGCAGAGCAGGCAGAAGGACCGAAGTACACTGCTGAGGGGAGCAGCGGGCGGCAGGAGAGGTCTGCGCGCCATGCGGGACCCTCCTCCGGTGGCCGGGAAGCAGCCGGGGATCGAACCGGCGCCGCAGAGGCCGCGGGCAGCTTCGCCGCAACCCAGCGCTCAACCGCTGCGCCACCGGGGAGGCCCTGAATTCAATTCTTGATAAATTAAGTAGAATTTTGGGATTAAAGTTTTCCCCATTTTTAAGGCTTTTGATAAAAATTCCCAGCTTCCATTTAGAGAAGCTGACCCCAGATGCCCATCAACACCAAGAACACCTCCCCCTACTCTTCCCCGCAGTGGTCATTTTAATTCTTTTTATCATTTGGTAGTCGGATGGTCTGAAAAATGCTAAATTTTAATTATCCTCATTTAGATTTTTAAAGTTTGACTAAGTACTTGTATTTCTTCTATTGTGAACTGCCTGCTTATATTTTTTACCCATTTTCTATTGATTTGAGTGATAGGAACCTTTGCCATACACATTCCATTTTTCTTGTTTTGTAATTTAAGTTAGAACTATTTTTGCAGCAAACTTTAAAATTTTTATGGAATTTACTCTTTAGATTTTTTTTCTTAATGTGCTTTTCCCTTTGGTTCTTTCTTTGAAAGTTCTTCCTCTAAAGTTACGTAAATATTCATCTGTGTTTTACCATTTTATCTTTATGGCTCAATTTTCATTTAAATATTTAGTCCAGTAGGGATTCATTTTTGGGATTTGGTGTGAAGGAGGGCTTTTATTGTTTTCCAGTAGCTATCTTGCATCTCTGCCTTGTTCTCTGGGTTAATTCACTCTTCCTTCCTGTCTGCAAAAGTCCTCTTCATAATTGTCTGTGCGCTCCTCTGTCGCAACTCTGTTCTGTGTCACAGAGATGTCTGAGGCCACCACATTCAACCTGCAAGCAGCTCACTCTCTCTCTCCCTCTGACATTATCTTTATTATTTTCATGATTTGTCTAGGGTCTCTTTCCGCTGACTTTGCCTGGTGAGCCCATCTGTCTGTACACATAGGTCTTTGTCTTCAGCTCAGTAACTTTTTATTACATTATATCTTTCGCTTCTCTTCTGCTTCTATTGTTATGGATTCTATTTTAGGAATCCTCATTATCTACATGTGGTTCTTCACTCTCTATTTTCTACATCTTTCACCTTCTGCCATATAGTTTTAATTTCTTTCACATTTGTTTTCTGTTACTGACTTGATATTGTTAAGCTTCAATGCCACTCTTTCCTGCCTGCAAAGTGGCTTTGTTTTTCGGCTCTTGCATTTTTAGTTTCCTGCTGTCCTTTCATTTTGAATGCACCTTCCTTCTCATCTCATCCTGCTGATTTCCCTTTCTTGTGACTTTCTGCTCCTTTGACTTAGAAGCCATGCTTCATTGTACAGTCTACAATAAATCTATTGTTTCCCAGCTTTTTCTTCGGAATTCTGCCATATCACATTTTTAGGGGCGTGATGCTGAAGAATGATGTTCTCATTCTTCTAATATGTGGTGTTTCCCCATTTTAAAAAAGCATGAAGGTATTTGGTGAGACTTGTGAGGATCGGGTGAAAAATGAAATTCCCTGCATGCACCACTTCTGACCATCACTCCCATACCCTTTTCCACTTTTCTGCTAAAGCCAGCAGCAATTAGGGCACATGAACTTCTTCGGGTCCTTGAATAGCTGTGTTATCTCAGTCTGTTTTCTGTGACGGGAATAGAGACGAAGGGGTGAAACAGAAAGGTCCTTGACTCATGCCATGGTGTGGCAGTAGAAGCCCCGCGTCTCTGAGGCAGAAGCATGATGGCTCTTGCTACCTTTTCTCTCACGTGGCCGTTGTTCTGGGCAGTGGCATCATGGTGGGCATGTCCTAAGTCTGGGTGGCCTTTCTCAATCTGTTTCTGATGTAGATACTGTCCTTCCCTTCCTGACACGTGTCTGTCAGCATTCCTTTAAAGAAAGGTTATTGTGAATTTTCAGCATTTCTCTGACATCGTATGATTTTACTGGCATTGTGCCTTGGGGCTGCTATCCTCATTTTGAGCCAGAAAGTGTCTTAATATAGTATATTAAATAATTTGTCTCTGTCCCTTCTTCTCATTTGTCTGTCAGCTTTTTGAAACAATTGTAGTTCACTTTTCCACGAATAGTGCCTAAAACAGTGTCTTGTGCATATTGTTCAATAGATGTTTTTAAATTAAATTGGGGGCCCAGGGGTTAAGGAAAGTGTAATCAAGCTATCGCCAGCCAGTGCAGCATGAGTGCGATTCCCTAGCAGGCCAGGGAGCTACCCACATGGTGCAGCAGACCTCTCCTGTCTCACCCGCTGCTCTCCTCAGCAGTGTATTTCAGTCGATCTGTCTGTTCTGCTCCCTGCTCTGTCTCTGGTGAATCCTCTCACCCCCCACACCTCTGGCTTGTACCCCAGCTCTTGTATGCATAAATAAATAAATCTTTAAAAAATAAATTAAATTAAACTGGGACACTATTGTCAGAAAGAGAGAAAAAGAGGAGAGAGGACAGAACACTGGGCTTGGAGGAACATGGCAGCAGGAGCAGGAAGAAGGTAAGCCAGGAAGAACGAGGGAGAACTCCCAGAGAGCAGAGCAGGCACAGAGAAGCACAGAGTGGTGGGAGGAAGCTGGGTGGGGAGACAGGTGATGGTGGCTAGGAAGGGTGATGAGCCAAGTAGAATTGATAGCTGGTCATTCACCAGTGCCTTCACTTCCTGAGGCATGATGGACACAATCCTTTCTCTAGTTGAAGGTCTGAGTAGATTGAGAAAATAGAAGCAGTTAAGTATAGATTTTAAAAGAAAAACTAAAGATGAGAAAAAAGAGGGCTTAAGGGGAAATCAGCATGCCAGCAGATTTTTTGTTTTGGTTACTGTTGCTGCTGTTGTTGGAACGGGAAGATTTGATCAGCTTTATATCCTAAGGGAAGGAGATTGTGACTAGAAAGAGCAATTTGCAAGACTGAGAAGCAATATTTGACAAAGCCAGCCTGAGTATGATCTGATGAGGGTGAAATCAGATGTGTGGAGAGAAGCGGTTGGTCTGAGCCCTCCTTGAGGGAAAGGGCCTTCTCTTACTGGGACCAGCAAGGTTCCTGGGCAAGGGAAGTGCAGAGACTTGTTGGGTGGGGAGAGGAGAGAGGTGACCAGTGGTGGCGATGCCTTAGCGTGGCTGGGAGAGATGGGGAGGGTGCTTATTCTTCTTTAGCCTACTAGAAAAGGAGGAGTCATCAGAGAAGAAGAGGGGGCAGGTACTTCCTGGGCCTTGTGTAGAAAAAAGAAGGATGAAAGTGTTGCCTGGCCCAGCCAAGGGGCAAAAGAAGCCCCAGACAGAAGATTGGGCTGCACCGCCAGGGAGCCTTAAAAGCATCTTGCTTCAGGTGGCCTTTTGCCCTGCACTAACATTGATTGCCCCACCAGAAGGCTCCAGACACACACTGAACCTCTGCAGACATGGCTCTTGTCCTTGGTCCCCTGGTTCCCAGACAAGGGGCTGCAGTTCCCCTCACCCCCTTGATATTGCACCTATCCCATCACTGATAATTTACCTCTCTGAGGACTCATCTGAACCCCTCAGATGAAGGCTTAACACTGCAAGCTGGGCAAGAAAGCTGGTTGAGAGGCCTCCCTGGTGGTGCAAGGGGTTAAGTCTCAGCACTGTGATGCTATCCACAGCCACTGCAGCACAAGTTCCATCCCCCGCCAGGCTGGTGACCCACATGGCTCAGCAGACCTCTCCTGACTCACCCACTCTTCCCCTCAGCAGTGTACTTCAGTAACTCTGCCTGTTCTGCTCCCCACTCTGTCTCTGGAGAATCCTCTCACCTCCACATACCTCTGGCCGACCCCCCAGCTCTTATATGCATAAATAAATAAATCTTGTTCTTTTTTTTATTAAAAAAAAGAAAGCTGGTTGAGAAGTGCTAGTTCTGGATTTCTGCTTATGTAGCCTTCTTGGATTGTAAAGCAAATCTCTCCTAATTTAACTAATAAATAAGTAAATAAAACCTCTTTGAAAATCTTTTGTGTGTCAGGTACTGATAGCAAAGGTCACGTGCCTGCCCATGAGAGTGTATATATATTCCTCAGTGAAGGAAACTTACATAAGTAATGACCTTTAAAGTAAGGAGAACATTCACTGGAGGGGGAGACAGTCCCATTTAAATGAGAGGCAGAGGAACGGATTGAATGAGCTCTGGAGTCCTGTCCCAAACAAGTGGTCTGCTTATAAAGCAAGATCTACAAATGGGCTTTCCTTTCTATATTCCCCATTGCCCCTTCAAACAAATAATTAACCATGTAAAAATAATGCAGCATATTCTAGAACTCAATTCCGAGTACTACTCTCCTGAGTACTTGAACCGTGTCCTGGGGTTGGCATTGTTACAAGAAACTCTTGATGAGAATAATGCCTGATATTGTGCAATTGTGTGCGGTTGGCCTTCCTTGCATGGTTCTGTGTATGCACATCAATTACACGCATTCGGTATAATTTGTCTTTTTAAAATCACACCTTCTATTTCACCCCAAGAAGATAAATGGATCCTGCCTTGGTCCTGGTTCCATTGATTTTCTGTGGTCCTATGGCGAAGCTATTATCAACACTAATCTCAAACCCTGCTAGGAGCCGGGAAGGCCTTAGAATACAGAGCACCAATTTCTGCAACTTCCACCTTATTTTTCTTTGCACAGGCTTTTTTCCTGACTCCCCTCCTCATGTCATTTTAAAATATGATTTGATTATCATCCTGTGAGGTCTGTTCAGCTGGCTCTGAGCAGATACTTTTTCTGCATACCCTGTCCAGAGGAGAGCAACAGAAGTCTCTCTGGAGACTGACCTCCTCAGGGGGAGGGTTTGTCTAGGACTTGGATGCTCACTGGACAGCCTCCCTTTCTGGCAAATTGAGGCAGGGTGAGCTCATCTTGTAACTCTCCAAATTATTTTTCTAGGGTGAGAAAGAAGAAAAGAAGAAACAGGGAGTTTGGAATTGAAAGACTACAAGGCACAAGGAAGGTTTTTGACAATGAAGTTGGTGTTTATGGATAGAGGCAGCTCAGTGATGTTTCCAGGGCTTGGAGTGACCAATGTCAGATGGACCTTGGCTTCCATTCCCCAGGCTGTTCTGCAGCCTCCCCGCTGTCATGTATCTTCTGTAGGCTCTGTGACCAAACTCAAGATCTTAAGAGAACACATGCCATAAAGTATTGATTAATTTTGCTAAGGTAAAAATTCAATTCATTAAAATATTTCTAATAGTACCAAGGGCATAGAATGTAGAATAAGACTTGCCTCCAAGGCCTTTCAGAGCACTATTCTCCTTGACTTTAGTGGAACCTTCCAGAGACAGTGTCTGCACCAGCCACACACTGACTTCCTCCCATGACAACCACTATTGTTTCTCCTTCCCTCTCCTCCTCCTTTTTAAAAAACAATAATAATTTATCTTATAGATGATTCTATACCAAGATTCATAAATCTGTCTAAAAGAGTTGCACAGTATTCTAATGTGTGAATGTATAATAACTTACTTATCATTTTGGTTGTTTCAGACCTTTTCCATTACAAAGAGTATTACTTAAAAATATTGAGGGGCCTCCCTGGTGGCGCAGGCAGTTGAGCGCTGCACTGTGAAGCTATCCGCAACCTCTGCAGCAGTGGTTCGATCCCGGCTGGCCGGCGAGAATCCCACATGGCACAGCAGACCTCTCCTGTCTTGTCCGCTGCTCCCGTCAGCAGTGTATTTTGTCAGTCTGCCTGTTCTGTTCTCCGTTCTATCTCTGGTGAATCCTGTCACCCTCCCTGCACATCTGGCCTATACCCTGGTTCTTATATAAAAATAAATAAGTCTTTAAAAAAATATTGAAAGCAAGGGCCCAAATAGGTCCATCAGGAGATGAATGGACAGACAAAATGTGCCATACATAAACAGTGGAATACTACTCAGCCAGAAAAGGGAATGAAATATCAGTACATAGTATACCATGGATGGGCCTGCAAGACATGGTAAGTTAAAGAAACCAGTTATAGAAGGGCAAATATTTATGATTCCACTTCTGTGAGGCAGAATAGGCATATTCGTAGAGACAAAAATAAACAGAGGATTTCAGTGGCAAGGGGCAGAGAGAATAGGAAGTTATAGTTTAGGAGGGTACAAAGTTTAATGTCAGGGATGATGAAAATGTTTTGGTGATGGTTATGAAATATTTTGAATGTTTTCAATGACACTGAATATACTTATGATTAGTTAAGATGGTCAATATCATGTGATGTGTATTTTACCACAATAAAAAGTAACAATAGAAAAATAGGAATATACTGCTGAGCAAAGAATGCTGCAGTGAACATCCTCATAGATGAGAGCTTTCTGTGGGAATGTAAGTCTGCCTGTATTGGGCTTTGGCATGAGAGATACATGTGTTTTAAATCTTGATATCTGATCCCAAATTTTCTTTCAAAGATTGTGGTAAGTAATGCTCTGAGCCTTGAGATTTAAGGCTGTTTGTGAGGGTGTGGTAGCAAACATTTTGATCTTTGCCACCCTGGTATTAGTTGTGTCCCTGGTGCATTCCATTGGCATTTCTCTCAGATGCTTGTATGAGAGTCACACTGGCTCCAGATCTAGATAGATACAGGTCAGGAGCAGTCTGGAGATAATAAGGGAGTATTGGCTGGCTAGAGTGTGAAAGAAGGACTTAATGACTCAGTTTACCCTTTCCCTGTCCTCCCTCTACTTGCAGCTTCAATTTTATCGTGTGATTCATAGAACCATGGGGGCAGCACCTTGGAAGAGGGCCTAAGGGGTCCAGCTCCTAACAGAGCAGGAGTCCTTGTTCTGCTTCCTTCCCATCCTTGAGAGCCTGTGTACACAGAAGCTTATACCTTCCTGATTGTTAGAAAGGCCATGTTCCATTAAAAGCACCTCCTGATTTTCCAATTCCTAATCTTAGACCTCCTGAAGAACCAGAACAAGCGTCATCCTTCCTGGGCCAGTTACTTTCAAATATAAAACCTGACAGAAATGATGGTGAATGGATCCATATATTTCTGCAAACTCTATACTAATGTTTTTATCATCAATACTTTTCATAACTATACATAAATATTTGAAAGGGACCCTTTAGATCAGCGGACAGTGGACTGTCTCTTTCTAGGTTGCAGCCATGCCCGAGATCAGTGAGGGAGTGCAAATGTACCTGGCAGGCTCAGGTCTTCTTTACATGGTGTGCTGTGGAGCCAAGGCTCCTTGATTTATAGTGAGCATTCGTCCTGCCTAAAGATCACCTTTGCTTGGCTTCAATCCAGAATTCCAAACCCCCGTGATCAATCTGAATCTTAACTCGCTCACCGGCAGTTTAGTCACTTCTTCCAGCTTTCTGTCACTTCCTGATTTGATATACAATCCTTTAAATATTTTACCTTCATTTTATGGATTAAAATGTTGATTAGGTCAGGACCAAGGGCAGTGCCAGGTGATGACATCCAATTTCTCAAGGCTGACAAGATACAGTTATTTAACAGAATTATTACTAATGGGATGCCTGAGGTCTCAGCCAACCATCATGTCCATGGTGAAATCATGAGGGACTCAGACACTCTGTTGAAATCAGATGACCAGGACAGTGGTTAGAGGTGGGAGATGGAACAACAAAGCTACTATTGGTGCCTAAGTTCTGCTACAAGGGAAGAAGTAGGTGGCACAGTGCAAGTGTGGAGAGGCACAGGCGAAGCACTGACTTGGTCTATGGAAATGAAAGAAGAGAGAAAGCTAGTTGCATTCAGATATGTAGGTACAATGTGAGAATATTAATAACAAACATATATATATATATAGTGATTATTATGTGCCAGACACTGTCCTGTGCCCACTAACATATATGAGCTCATTAAATTCTCACACATACTCTAAGGTGGGTGTCATTATCATCCCTATTTTAGAGATGAGGCCACACCAGTGCAGAAAATGGTTAAATAATTTAACCCTGGTGTACTGTCAGGTTCAACTTCTAGAAAGAAGATTCACACATTCTCAGGGCAGTCTCTCTAGGGCCAACAGTCCCTTGTGGAATCTTTTCTCACAAAAATCGGAGAGGTGAAAATGATGTCTATGAGGAGTTATTCAAGAATCTCTCTCCAGAGATGGCTCCTCACAATCTGAATTTGTGATGTCATTTCCTAGTCCAGGGGCAGTGGCATAGGGCTAACAGAAAGTGGGTGAGGGAGGGCTTTGCTGCCATCTGACACCTGTTCTTCACTTACATTCTCTGTGAAAAAATGATGCTGATCTAAAAGACTTTAGTGTAGTTATTTTGCTTGAGCAAAAATTCAGCATGTCTTGTAATGGAGGAATGCGAGACACATATCTGGGTGTCAGAAAGATAAGTGTATTCTGCGCAGATGACCTTTGTTGGACAGATGTGGATGACCGCGGTGTGGACTTGCCTATTTGTCACACTCTCTCAAAGTCACAGAGCCCTGTGCGACCTGGGAACAGGGAGCAGCCTAAACCTTCATTAGACCTAGAGCAGATGTGAGGGCAGTGGTTCTCATCCTTTGCTGCAGTTAGAATCCTGGCAAGGCTGGAAGTCAGCCAATACCCCAGCCCATCTGCAGAGTCCGATTCCACCCGTGTGCCTTGGTGGGGGTTCAGGATCACCTGCAGAGCTGCCTATGCACACATGGCCCCCAGGAGTCTGGAAGGAGACAGGGGGCCTAGGCTGTTATATTTTTACCAAGATTTTCAGGGGGGATTCTGACAAGCAATAACATTTGAGAACAGGTGATCTGAGATGTGGCTCAGTCATTTCCTAAAAGTTGGGGTGTTCTATTGTATAACTAAGATAACACAAGCTGAGGGCTCTTCTGTGTCTTGCTGTGAGAGGTGCAGAGAGCAACAGAGAACAGAGAAGCAAAGGCAGCCTCTGCAAACTCAGTCAGGGGCAGAGATGACTGACAACTGGTCACACTCGCAGCTGCAGCCTCTGGCCTGGGGACCAGGGCCCTGGACAGATCCAGGGAGCTTGAAGACTGCTGGAGAAGCATCGACATGCAAAGCACTGCAAGGTTTATTCTAATGTCCCCATAGTGGAAAAGCAGTGTTTAGGGTACCCACCAGGAGCAGTGACATTTTTAGCCAGCTTTTCTAACCTCCTTTAACTTATTTTGCTTTAAGATTTATAAAATCTAAATTTAAGTTAAAACATCATTGCAAATCTTTTAAAACAAGAAACTTTCTGATGAAGCTTCTTAAGAACTTTTTTTGTTGAAACTGATACAAGCCCATTATTTGTTTATTTAATCAAGTGACATAAAAAAGTACCACAAAAAAAAAAATAGAAGGAAAAAAAATCTTACTTCAAATTCAACCAAGAGGAAGAAAGTCTTAACATTTGGTGAACAACATCTCATCTCCCTCTCTCTGATAGAATGATAGCTAATTAGGTAAATTGAAACACTTTCACAAAAATAGAATCTTACTGTACACATTTTTAAATTAAAAGCAATATGTTTGATTTAAATTTAATAGGCAAAAAATTAAGATAAGACTGCAAAAATTGCTAAAGTTTGGCAATAGTTTAGTTCATTACAAGTTACTTCAATTTCTGAAGTAGTTATCTGTGAAGATTTATGTATGTATGTATGTATGTATGGGGAGATTTATTCCCAGTTTTGAAATTGCACAGTGTCTGTTGATGTCCTGTGACCTTCCCCTCACCTCCAACTCTGCATTTCTTATGCTACTAATTTTACGTTGGCCACATTTGTAGCTTTCACAACTGGAGCAGTGTTGCTGGTTGCTTTTACCTTACTTCACCGGCTCGGCTACCATTGCCTGTCCTTCACCAAGGGTTATTTATGACAGGGCAGTGATTCTCAACTTTAAAAGTGCACGTGGATCACTGGGAACTTGGTTAAAATGCAGATTTCCGTGCAGTGGGGCTGAGGTGGGGCTGAGGATGTGTATTTCTAACTGGCCCCTTCTGATATCAGCGCTGCTCCTCAAACTAAACGATAGTGGATCTGCAGATTCCATACTCCCCCCTCCCCCCTATACACACACTGTGCCTCCTCTCCCCTCGCCACCACTGTAGCCCACTGGTGCCGCAGTCCCTGGATCTTAGCATGCTTGAGACAGCTTGGATCTTCTTGCCCATTAGTGTGTATGAGATGGGTAGCAGCCTGCCTGGTGGTTGTTTTTTTTTTTTTCTTTTTCCCCAGGATAACACTAGCAAATTTACTTATACACTCAAATATTTATTTTGTTATTTTATTTTATTTATTTTTTAAATATATTTCTTAACATCATTTTTCATTTTTGCACAATGTATGCATTTTCATCTTGATTATATTCCCCATACAATTGCACCCCCCTTATTTTGACCCCAAACCCTCCTCTCCCCGCCCTCCCCTCATAGTGTGTCTCTGGTTTATAGTTGCTTGTTAATTTTGATCTTTTCTTTATTGTAGTTATTCTTTTTCCTGGTCCCTTATTTAGGTTTTCTAAACTCCTGCTATGAGTGAGACCATCGGGATTTTTCTTTTTCTTTCTGGCTTATTTTGCTGAGCATGATCCCTTCCAACTCCATCCATGTTGCTGCAAATTGCATGAGTTTATCTCTTTTGATTGCTGAGTAATATTCCATGGTGCATATGTACCACATCTTTTTGATCCAGTATCTATTTTTGGGCATTTGGGTTGTTTCCAAAGCTTAGCTATTGTAAACAGTGCTGCTATAAACATAGGTTTGCAGGTGCCCTTTTGAATTGATGTTTCTGTGTCATTTGTGTAAATACCTAGGAGTGGAATTGCTGGATCATATGGAAGCTTTATGTTTAATAGGCTGAGGAATCTCCACACAGCTCTCCATAGTGGTTGGACCAGTTTGCACTCCCACCAACAGTGCTGGAGAGTTCCTTTTTCTCCACATCCTCGCCAACACTTATTGTTGTTAATTTTTTTAATATGTGCCATTCTCACTGGTGTGAGATAGTATCTCATTGTAGTTTTGATTTGCATTTCTCTGATTACAGGTGATGTTGAACATTTTTTCATATGCCTGTTGGCCATTTGCATTTCCTCTTTGGAGAAGTTCCTTTTTAGGTCTTCTGCCCATTTTTGACGGGGTTATTTACTTTGTTTTTGTTGAGTCTCATCAGCTCTTTGTAGATTTTTGTGATCAGTCCTTTATCATTAGTGTTGTGTGCAAAAATTTTCTCCCAGTCAGTGGGGTTTCTCCTCGTTTTGGTTATTGTTTCTTTTGCTGTGCAGAAGCTCTTTAAAAAACATAGTTCATGCACATTTCTTTGCTCAGAACTGTGAATGTTGCTTCAGTGTCCTTGACATTGGACATTGTACATTGCTGTCGTCAGTTAAGAGAGAGCCTGATTTTTACTTTTTTTAGGAGATTTTTTTTTTCTCCATCTGGATGTCCCAAGGATTCTTTCTTTATCCTTGAGGGTTTTTTGACTTGTCAGAATATGTCTTGATTTGATCCTGGGATGTATGTTGACTTTTTCAAGTGGTGATTGCAAGCCTTCATCTCAGGAAATCTTGCTTCCAATGCCTTTGAATGGTTTATAGTCTACCTCTGGTGCCTCTTCCACAGAGCAATAGTGAAACTTATACTGGTGATGCCCAAGGATGCATTTTCTATATCAGGTGCTGTGAGCTATGACCCATTGACGCTATTTCTCTGCCTCATCTACACTTTCTGGAAATTTCTCTTAGCCAGAAGCCTGCAAGCCAGGGTAGTGGGGGCTGTAGGGGCTAGTGGGGGCTGTAGTCAGAGACAACAATGGGGATAAGAGCGCCCTCTGAGATTTTCCACAGGTTTCTCGCCTTCCCAGTAACTAAGCGTTCTCATGTAATTAGAGGGTGCAATGTTTGCCTTTAAAGAAATCCAGATCTTGCTTGAAGTCCTAGGAGGTTGTGTCAACTTTCAGTATTCTTCCAAATTCCACTGTACTTTCTATGTACTTTGTAGTGGGTGTTGTTTCTTTGTTTTAATGAAGGTTGATCTCTTTCCACAAGAAAGAAAACAAACAAACAAACATCTTTTCACTAGAGGTATAGGGAAAGAGAAAGAGGCCTTTAGAAACAGCTTTGCTTCCTTCTGCCTTTTGTCTTGGCCAAGGCCAGAGTCTGGTTCATCTTATTACACAATTGATGTATTTTACCTCCTGTTTTCCCAGTCGACATGGATAATAGGGGCAGGGAGAACTCTTGAGCACCAGCTTCCTGCAGCTCTGACCCTAGCAGGTCAGTCCTAATGTCTTCCTAAGTCAACTTTGTCTTCTGTACAAGAGTCTCTGCTTGTTTCTCTGCAAAGGCAAACGATGAACTAGAAGTCTAAACCATTGAACCTAATGACCCAGCCCACTGAGTGAGAGCCATATACACCTGTCATCTCATGTGCTATCCTTGTCATATCTGGGCTTGCTTGGAAAATGGACTGTTGGCTGGAAGTACTGCAGGGTGACCAGAACCCCCTTCTTCCACGTAATTTCAAGCCCTGGCATCATGATAGTTACAGCACCGGACCACTTCAGTCTCCAAAATTATCCCCACTTTTACCTGTTTAGGATTGTGCCCACTGAGGATAGATCATTCATCTCCATTTGTTAGAAAGGAAAGTTGAGAGCACAGAAGTGGGAATCACTGATCTACCTTGTTTATAAATAATAGATGACAATAACCCCATTGTCTCCAGGCCTTAGTAATAGCTCTGAGGGAATCGAGGAAGGTACAGATGCTCATCCCCGATGCACTTGTGTGTTTGTAAACTCAGGTGTGGTCTCCCCCTGCAGTGAACACCAGCGATGCTCACTCCCCCCCCCCATCCCTCCATGAGGACAGCTGCAGACTCAGTAACTGCCTGTCAGGGGTGGGATATGAGCAGATTGCAGTCACCGGGAGGTAGCAGCCTGACCCACTGTGTCACCACTGTGAGTAGCAGAGTCCATATGTCAGAGAACACATCTGGGAGAGTTAGTGGCAAATTTAGATAGACACCCTTAGGGTGAGAGCGGGGCGTGGTGGGGATGGGAACAAAGGAGGAGTCAGCCATTTCTATCAGACTGAGAAGCCTGTGGCTAAGCTCCACTAAGAAAGAAAAGTAGTTTTTCCAGATCCCTGCTTGCAAGCACCTCTGCCCCCACACCCAACCCATAGCTGGAATCACCCTAAGTTTATAGGGGTGCTTATCTTGTTTCCAAATAGCTCCTCTGAGATAAGTGTCCCACCTCCTTCTGGTGAACCAGAGGCTAAAGTTACCATTGCAGCAGCGTTTCCTCTTGGCTGTGGATTTAGCACATTGTAAACACTAGATTGTAAACCTGATTCAATTACACACCATGCAAGAGAGTGTATACTTGCTTAAGCTTGACTACTTTTAAAAGTCCAATGGAGTAAAGTTGTTCTGGAATTGTGTGGCTGCACATACATCTGGTGGTGATAGGGCAGAAGCACTGCCCAGAACCTGAACACTCCTTGCTGTTCAAGGCAGGAGCAGGTGGAGTACCTGCCTGGAACGTGGAGAGAGTCGGGATATACAAAGGGCTCAGGCGGTCTTTCTTCCTGTCTCTGGGGAGCTAGGCCATGGCACCTGACCTCAGCTCAGCCACCTGGAAGCTCCTGACAATGACTTTGACTTTGGAGTGAACAACTCAGAGATTCTGGGAGGGTTGAGATATTTGCACAGCATGAAATCCCAGCATCTGCTTCTGCATTAGGCATAAAAGGTGGGCAGGGCAGTGGGCCCATCAGGAATGTCTAGCAGACCCAGACCCTCCCTGAGTTGCCACCCAGGGTCCTACCCAGCCTTTTTAGTGATTCTGAGAATTGCTCCATTGTTTTTCCAAAAGGCAGCCTTCCTAGTCCATTTCCTTCATTTAACCACATCAATTTTTTGTTGCTTGCCGCCAGGAATCCTCACTTATACAAGAATGATGTTGAGTTTGAATTAGCCAGCTGTTTCTTAGGGGAAAGCTGCTCCTAGCAGGAAGACTAGACCTATACAGTAGATGCAGAAATGCCCAAATAGCGATGGGGTGTGTGCAGAGGCGCAGCACTGTGCTAAACACTAGGAAACGTGCACCCTCATGGATCTTACACACTGGCAGAGTAGATACACCTGTCCAGCTTCAGATCACTGTTCCAGATTGCCCCCACTTTGAAGGCTGCCTGCCTGCAGGGACCTGTGCCATTCATTCATGAAGCAGGCGCAGGCAGGCCTTGGTGGAGGGCCAAGGAAGGCCCTGGCTTTCAACAGTGGCAGTTCGCCTCCTGCCCTGCTTTCCTATAGGCATAAATTGCCTTCTCTTTTATGGGTTGTTATGGCTATTTCTTCTAGTTTTTGCTTTTTGTTTTTGTTTTCCTTTTTTCTTATTTAATAGACCTCAAGAGGGGGAGAATTACTGTTCACAGCCAGTCACAGTTTTGTCCTGTATTTAATGGGGAAAGGACGCTGTGTGTGTATATGGGGGGGTTGGTGGTGACGTTAGGCACTCCCCCCACACTCTGGCCCAGGCTCTGGTCTTGACTCCTCTGGGCATGGCCATCCCATTTTGGCTTGGAGTCCGACCACATCCTTCAGCATGTAGGGCTGGGTTTTGTGCTGTTTAGTTTCTGTGCCCTCCTTGCTGCCCTTCAGTGCCTGCGTCTCCAGCCCTAAAGTCACTGGACATCTCAGTGGCCATCAGCCTGAGCCTTGGACTCCTTGGCTGCTTACTGCTGGCCCAGTGGTCCCTGGTATGCCCCTGAAAGCAGGCAGGGAATGACCCTTTATAAAAAGAAAGCACTCATCCCAAAGCACCGATCCAGGGGTTCTTCACCTGTCTGAATTTGGGAGTTCTTAAAGGAAAATTGAGGTCAGACCCCTGCCCCCACCCCATTTGCCCTTCTGAATGTATTTGAACCAAATGTAGCATGGGCGGTGGTATTTAATGAAAATGCATACATTGTGCAAAAATGAGAAATGATGTAAGAATTATATAAAATATTAAAAAAGAAATCTTCCTAGTTGATTCCCATGAGCTGCCAGGTTTAAGAAACACCATTCTAAGGCCCCTTCTCCTCCCCTAACCTCCCACCTGGGATAACCCTTCAAGACCGAGCCATAAAATGGTTAGGAGGAGAAAGGGCTGGGTCAGAAGCAGATCATGGGGAAAGAATGGTGGGCGTGGCTGGCATTTCTGTGGCTTGGGAGCCTGGGGGGAGTCAAGTGTCAGGAGCCTAAGAGTGGGGGCTGACTCTGTAGCTCTGTCCCAGATATAGCCGTAATCTTGATGTATGTATAGCAGGAATCGTAAAATTGTTTTTGTTTTTAATGGACCTTCCCTTTAGCCATGCTTTGGATGCTGTCTTCTGTATTGGGCGTGGGTGGGGGTGGAGTGCTCAGCAACAGAGCAAAAAGCATTTCAGCATAAAGACCAGCTTGAGACAATGGCTAGGAAGGAAGACGGGAGAAAAGAGTTCCTAGGGCTGGGGAGACTTTAGGTGGGTAATCTGGAAAGGCTTCTATGAGGAGGTGATGCCTGAGCTGAAGGCAATAAATAAGAATGCAAACATGTGTGTGGGAAGAGCATCCAGGCAGAGGGTACAGCAGGTGTGAAGGCCCTGCAGTGGGAAGATCTTGGCACACGAAGGACCAGGATGCATAGGGTGGCTGCATCACTGTGAAGGGGAGAATGGTCAGATGAGGTTTGAGAAGCAAGCATGGGTCGGGGGCTGTGGGCTTGTCAGTGGCTTCAACTTTCCTTTCTGACAAGTGAAGATGGCCCCCCTCCCATTCATCACCTTCTTGCCCCATCCTAAATGGGTAATGGGTAGAGGTGGGAGTGATTTTGGAGATTGGAGTGCTGTACACTGAGGTGGGCTGGTATCAAATCTATTGTGATGTTAGGACTGGAGCTCACATGGAAGAAGGAGGCTCTGCTCACCCTGCAGGACTTCCAGACAAAGGGCCCTGCTCTCCAGTAAAGCCCCATGTATAAGTGGTAGCACATGAAGTGACGCGGATGTGGCTTTCACCCAAGGAGCTGGGCCAGTGGTGGTGGTTTGACTTTCTTCTGATTCTCCATTTGCCAGCAAAACAGCCCTTGCAGAGAAGCAAATTGGACTGAAGTTTATTTTCCCTCTAAGTGTGAACAAAGTCATTGGAAGGTTTGGGGGAGGGTATCAAATGCTGTGACTTCAGTGAAATAATAATAGTAATAACAATAGCCCCCATCTTGGCCAGTGTGTTGGAGAACAGAGGGCACTGGAAACAGACTGGAAGAGCACCAGGGGCCTGAGGTCGAGAAGGGCTGGTTGGCTCTCCTGTGGCTGCCTAGCTCGCGACTGGCAGGCTGAACCACATCCAGTGTCCTGACCTGCCCAGCGCTGCCAAGCCAGGCAGGCACAGTGCCCTGGCTGCTCAGATTCAGGTCTCTAACTCCTGAGTGGCAGGGTCCTCCCTCCCAGGACTCAGGATCCTCCCACTTGTTAAGAAAATCAATAGCATTTTACTTTCTTCTTTCAAGAACTGAATAGGAATTTCCTTAGGTAATCATTGCCTCCACCCCATCCTTTGTTGCCTGTCCCTTAAGATGTCTGTCCTGCTTATTTCTCAGAACTCTGGCCAGGACTATTTCTTTTTTTTTTTTTTCTTCTTCTTCTTTAAATATTTATTTATTTATATATACAAGCACTGGGTTCAGTCAGAAGCGCAGGAGGGTGAGAGGATTCACCAGAGCCAGAGTGGGGAACAGAACGGTCAGACTGACGAAGTACACTGCTGAGGGGAGCAGCGGGCAGCAGGAGAGGTCTGCGCTCCATGTGGGACCCTCGCCAGGCAGCTGGGGATCGAACTGGGGCTGCAGAGGCTGTGGGCAGCTTTGCAACCCAGCGCTCAACCACTGCGCCACCGGGGAGGACTATTTCTTTACTCTAGAGAGTCCCAGCTTCTAGCTGAAGCCTGGGCTTCAGCTTCCCAATGGGGGAAGGCCTCAAAACACAAAGGGGAGGAGGAGGCAGACTTTACTCAGGCCAGCTGGGAAAGATAACTTAAACTTAGGCTTTACCCTTCCAGAATGAAAATAAGTTATTTTTATGTGAGTAAGTACTTGTTATTGAATTAAATCTAAGTACATGGCACTTTTTCTAATTTACAACTCCGGCCTGAGAGTGGAGGTGGCCTGCCCCATCCCAGCTTCTGTGAGCCACACTGGCATAGCTGCTTCTCCCCTATCCATGCTCATCTGTCTGGGTTGTCTCTTCCAACTTTGTCAAATGTGACATGAAAGAAAGGGAAATTAAAAGAAAACAAAAGAGAGATTTTTTTCCAAGAGGGGAAATCAGATTTATCCTGAGGTAATTAAATGTGTAGGAAACCAGGAACAAAGGATTGCAAACAGTGTATGTGTGAGCAAGAGAGAGAATAAATCATTATTTCCCAGGCAGTCAGAGCCCTCTGATGAATCTTAAATTTAGGTGCCCGTGAGGTGCAGTTGGCAGGGGAAGCCAAATGTGGGCTTTGTGTGTTTGTGGCTAAGTGGTCAGGTATTCCCAGCATCTGCACAGATCGCAACTTTCCACAGCTCCCACAGATCCTGGGCTGGGCCACGGGGATGAGGGCGCCCAGTGAGTCCCTCCTTTCAGCTGGGAGAACTGTCTCAACCTGTCACCTGAACTCTTATTTTTTCTGTCTGATGAACTAGAGGCTGAACATGTTGGGGCCCAAAACTCTCTCACTGTGGCACTCCCCAGTGTCCACCATGGGGCCTGGCCTATTGTGGTCACTCAGACTGTGTGTGTGTGTGTGTGTTAACTAAATGAATGAGCACAGGTGGGAACACCCATGTTGAGACACATGAATGTCATCTTTCACCTGCGATCTTTGACAGGTGACTGCACCTAGGTTGTGAGATGGGTGTGATGGGACAAAAAGAGGGACAAAAAGAGGAAGGAGAAGCAGTGAATAGGAGGTGAAGCTTAAACTGGGCCTGACAGGTGGACCAGTCCTTGATGTAAAGGATGAGAAATACCCCTTCAAGAGTGTGCTTGGACTTCCAACAGTCCCCCCCTCTTCTTCATGCTCTCCCCGACTTACACCCAGGGAGGTATAGGTCCTCTGAGAGACAGTGCTGATAAGTAGCCAGCAGGATGTTTCAGCTATTACAATGGGGTGCTGAACCAGAACTGACCTCTTTGGGGGCTCCTGGTGGGGAAAGTACATACCACTCATGTGACGCCCCTCCTGCATATGGGGTTTTGCTGGTGCTTGGGTCTCTTCTTTTTTTTTTTTTTTAATATTTATTTATGCATACAAGAACTGAGCTATAGGCCAGAGGTGGGGGGGTAAGAGGACTCACCAGAGACAGAGTGGGGAACAGAACAGGCAGATTGCTGAGGGGAGCAGTGGGTAAGTCAGGAGAGGTCTGCTGTACCCTGTGGGTAGCTCCCTGACCAGGGATCAGGAATTGAACTCCTGCTGCAGTGGGGGCAGATAGGTTCATAGGTTGCATCTTAACCCCTTGTGCCACCAGGGAGGCCCTTGAGTCCCTTTAATGCTTCCTCTCCTTCCCCAACAGCCAGCTCAGATGTCACTTCCTTCCCTCTTGACACTACAGTCCCACTCCTTCCACTTGCTTTTTCCATGGAGTCTTCCCTGCTTCCCCAGCTTTACAGCAACCCCTTTCTCCTTTGAATGCACTTAGCGGATTCTGAAAACCTTGGTTAACATGGTAACCACTGCCCACCCTTCGTCATGGTTACTCCCATCAACCTTTTCCTACCATCCTCCTGCCCATGAGCCGTGTAGGACACAAATAGCATCTCATCCACTAGCACAGTAGCTGCTGAATAAATGCTGGGTTTATTTCCTTTACAGTCACTTTTTTATCATTTTTTGAGTGATACTGTGTGACAGAGATTGCACATGGGCTTTTCATGATGATCTCCTCAATGCTGGACAGGAGTGAGTCTTGCCAGCTGATGCCGACTGAAGAATAGAAATTCCAGGCTGAAGTGGCGCCTTGGACAGGCTGATGCAGAGGGGCCAGGAGACTGGGCAGCCTGAGAACTGGTGTGTTCAGAGTGATCATGCCCTTTTACCAAGACTTAACCACCACAAACCATCCAGCCAAGTTCTGCACATAAAATATCTAGCATCCCATACCACGTTCCTCATAACACAAACCTTTTGCTCCAGCATAGGGGGCTGAGCAGGGATTCTACCCCATTTCTTCCAGAAGGCTGACATTCTGCCATGAGCTCTTTTCTTTTTTATTGTGATAATTTACATATAACATACAATTTACTATCTTAACGTTTTTTAAAGTGTGTATTCAGTGGGATTAAGTACATTTATGTTGTCATGCTGCCATCACCACCCTCCATCCTCGACCTCTTCATCTTGCAAAACTGAAACTCTATAGCCATTAAAAAAAACTCCACTGGCCCCCTCCTGCAGCTCCTGGAAGCCACCATTCTACTTTTCTCTGCCCTTTCCCCCACAGCCCAGTCTTAGTAACTAGCATTCTGCTCTGTTTCTTTGTTACTATGAGCTTGGAGATTGTGTGTGTGTGTGTGTGTGTGTGTGTATACACATATGTATACATATATACATTTGTACATATATGTATATATGCATTTTTGTGTATATACACACACTATGTATATGTATATGTGTATATATTTATATACATATGTATATATGTATATACATATATGTATATACATACATGTATATATGTATATATATGTGTGTCACATATATATACATCACACACACAATATATGTGTCACATATATATACATCACACACACACAATATATGTGTCACATATATATACATCACACACACACAATATTTTTTTTTCCTGAGTCTGACTTACATCACTTAGCATAATGTCTCCCTGATTCACCCATGTTGTCACAAATGTAGAATTTCCTTCCTTTTTTTAAGGCTGAATCTCTCTCTTTCTCTCTCCCACATTTTCTCTGACCATGAGGAATTTTTTCACAGACTCTGAGGAATCTTTAACTTTTTTTTAGCATATCAGTTTTTTTCAGTATTATTTTTACTGAGATAATGTTGGTATGCAACATTGTATATGATGCAAAGGTACAGATTCCACTTTTTCAGGTACATGTTACCACACCACGCCCTTCACCTCATATGTTCCTTGATAGAATAAACAAATAAATGTCACTTTGGATAAAAAGACCAGCAGTCTTGTCAATGCTGTCAGCTTTATTATGCTTCCAGAGACTACTCAGAGATGAGAAGCCTAGATGAGCTGGAGCCTATGAGTGGGAGGACCCTTTATCCGTGCTATGGTACAAATGTTTGTGTTCCCTCCAAAATTCATATATTGAAATCCTATCCCCTAAAGTGATGACATTGGAGATAAGGGGTCTTGAGGCTGGAACCTTAAGGGAATTGTGCCCTCATGAAAGAGAATCCAGAGAACTTCTGTGTCCCTTTGGCCATGTGAGGACCCAATGAGAACCTGCAACCTAGAACAGGGCCCTCATCCCACCATGCTAGGACCCTGATTACCAACTTTCACCCTCCAGAACTGTGAGAAGTAAATTGATGTTGCTTATAAGCTTCCCTGTGTGCAGTTTTCGTGATAGAAGCCTGCAAAGACTAAAACTGCTGTGGTGGTCAAACAGGGCAGGGCCATGTCCCGGTTGGGTGAGCCTTTAAAACTGCCTCCACTCCAAGACTCCAGAAGCAAGGGAAGGGTGTGTGTGTACAAAGCAGCTACCAACTTTAAAGAATAACATTGCAGTTATTCATCTCTCTAGCTAAAGACTTGTCTGTAGATGGACATTCCAGAGAAATATCATGTTTTTTACAATTACAGAAATAAAATATATCTATTGTAGAAAATATTGATAATGTGGAAACTATAAAGAAAAAAATGAAATTCACCCAGTGGACCACCATCTAGAGATCATTTCTGCCAACACTATGGTGTATTTTATTTTAGCATTACGTGTGGATGGGATCATATTGTAGCAATTTTATATCCCTCATCCATTGAACATTACATTGCAATCATTTTCCCTGTCATTAAATTTATTTGAAAACATCATTTTTAATGGCTGCATAATATTCAGTCTTGTGGCTGATCCATTATTTATTTAACCATTGCTCCCTTTTTGAGCACTTATGTTCATTGTAATTTGTGGATATTGTACATAACCACCAATAATGATTCTGTGAACATCCTCATGAATAAATCTTTGGACAGTTTGTACTTATTTCTTTAAATAAGATGGATTCACAGCCCTGGAATAAAAGGTGTGTGTATTTGGTAATGGGTCTGGATATCTTTTCCCAAGTTACTTTCCAGCAAAGTCTCCAGTGAAGACTTTGCCACAGGAAATGAGAACATCTTTGTTTTGGCCCCTTCCTTCGAACTGAACATCATTATTTGTTAAATCTTTGTTAACTTGGTAGAATAAATTCTTTTTTAAAAGATTTATTTATTTATGCATTCAAGAACTGGGGCACAGACCAGAGGTGTGGGGGGTGAGAGAATTCACCAGAGACAGAGTGGGGAGCAGAACAGAGAGCTACTGAAATACACTGCTGAGGGGAGCAGCGGGTGAGATATATGGGTATCTCCCTTGCCGGCGGGGGATCGAACTCATGCTGAAGAGGCTATGGACAGCTTCACAGTGCTGTGCTTAACCCCTTGAGCCATCAGGGAGGCCCCAATTTTGTTCATTAGCTTATTAGTTGTTTATTATCTGTTCACTGATTTGGCTCTTTTCCAATGGGATATCAGTGTTCTACTTATTATTTTTAAGTGTTCCATATATGCATCAAAATTATTAATAGTTCCCAAATATATTGCAGATATCTCTCCCAACTGGTAATTTGCCATTAAATTCTTATAGCCGTTCTTTTGAGATATACCATACAAATCACTCCATTAAAGTACACAATTCAGTGGTTTCAGAATATTCATAAAGTTGTATGTCCATCACAATGATTGATTTTAAAATATGTTCATGTTCCCCAAAAGAAACCTCATGCCCATAGTAGTCACTCTCCATTTCACCCAAATCTTCCCCCACTCAGCCCCTTGAAACCAGTAACCTCATTTCCCTCTCCATGGATTTGCCTATTCTCAGCATTCTATATAAATGGAATCATATCACGTATGATCTTATGTAACTGGTGTCTTTCACTTAGCAGAATGTTCTCAAAGGTGTAGTATGTCTCATTACCTCATTTTGTCATTAAATTTTGCTTATGATTTTTAATAGTAGAAGCTTTAAACTCTTATGTACTGAATGTTTTCAGCTTTCCTTGTGATCCTATCCCTCTCTCTCAGAGCCATTATGCATAGACTGTCCTTCAGTTAAATTTACAATTTTATTTCCTGCTGGTTATTTTTAAACTGCTTCATTAAAACATTAGGATAATTAAATCTCAAAGTAATATATGGTTATAATCCTGTTTTCAATGCCTTTTGCTCTTATATTAACTCTTCAGCCCACCTGACATGTCTTTTAGTAAATAGTAATAGGGTGAGCAACTAATTTATTTTTTTCCCTAGTAGCCAATTGTCCCAATGCATTTCTACCTCATCTACTTATGCTACTTTCTTTGTGATTTATTAAGTTCTTAAGTGTACTTGGGTCTATTTCAAGACTCTCCCATTGCAGTGCTCTGTTTATCAATCATTGCACCAATTTTATGCTTTCCAATTCTAACAGTTATAAAATAGGGTACAGTCTGCTTACAGTTACTTCTCTATTATTTTTAGACATAATTCCTTGACCATTCATTTAACCAGAAGATCTTAGTTTTTTTTGATGTATTTTAAAAATTTATTTATTTATATAATTTACATTATTTTTCATTTTTGTACAATGTTTGCTTTCTCCTCTCAGGTGTAGTCCCCATAAAATTCCTATCATGAATTCACCCATGAACCATCACCATAGTCCCTTGTGCTCTTTCCTCTCCTCTTTTGATCCCTTTCTCTCCCCTCCCTTTCTCTCCCCTCCCCTCCACAATGTCTCTGATTTATAGTTGCCTGTTAATCTGTTAATTTTTTTTAAACTGGGATTAGGAAAATAATTAAATAATAATAATAGATCTGATAATTTTTTTGGTCATGTTTTAAACTTATCTATTAATTTGGGAATTGATAATACTCGGTCTTCCATCCAGGAGCATGTCTCCCCATTTTATCAAATCTCATTTTATATATTTCAGTAATGTTCTTAATTTTCTTCATTTTTGGAGT
This sequence comes from Talpa europaea, assembly GCF_964194135.1. Taxonomy (NCBI): domain Eukaryota; kingdom Metazoa; phylum Chordata; class Mammalia; order Eulipotyphla; family Talpidae; genus Talpa; species Talpa europaea. Next base: position 46,759,838 of record NC_140070.1, read on the forward strand.
GACAATTTAGGCCTATTCTGAGGTCTCTGATTGCTTTTGATATTTTTTTATTACTGTTTTGAGGGGATTTTTAAAACTGGTTATTTCTGGTATTAAAGAAGACTCTTTTTTCCTTTTTAATGGTCTATAGAATTCTCTTTTCTAATTATAAGATATTTTCCAGTTGTTTCCTTTGCAATTTCTATGTCTCTAATCATACTGTCCAAAGCAATGATTATTTCTTCTTTCCTTTCTAATAGTTACATCTCTAATTTCTGTTTCATTTTTTATTGCTTTGGTCTGATCTTCCAGAAAAGTGCAAAGCATTAGTGAGAAGGGAACAAATTCATTTTCTTCCTAATTTTAATGGAACTTACTTTAGTTATCTCATTACATAAGATAGCATAGGTTTAAAGTAAAAAACTAGGCAGAAAATGTAATGTATATTTACTTGCAAAAATAGTAAGGGAAATATATTCAGTATGTTTTGAGATAAGCATATTTCTTTCTTTGTTGATTAATTGACAAAAGTATATAAAACGGTATTTTCAGTTTTTAGAATAAAACTTTGTTGGCCATGGTAATGTTGAATTTATTTTATAGTGCTTTTACCCAAATGCTCACATCTTTATTCATATGAAAATTTCTTGTTTGGCTTTTCAGCTATATTGACAAGTTTTGGTGAAAGGTTTTACAGCATAAAATGAGCTAGATAGAATTTTATAGTTTTTAGATGCTTGGGACAGTTAATCTAGCATGGAGTAAGTTGTTTCTTAGAAGCCAGGCTGAGTCCTCTATAAAAATTATTTAGTCCTAGAATTTGGTCCTGTTTTTAGTCTGCCTTCATAATTGATGTTTTAAGTTATTATTTTTTCCTGTGTCACACTGATAATTTATGTCTTTCATGAAAACTGTTCAATTTCTTGAGATTGTTCAATTTACTAGAACAGTCTGTGCAGAGATTTTTAGAACTAGAAGAAAATGCTGTGTCTGGAGGTTTACCTTTTCTTACTGCTTATATTAGTTTTCTGTTATTTTCATTACTTACAATAATAATACAAAGGTTTTTATATTTAAATGGGTTTTATCACTCACCTCCAGCTTTCCCATCCTTGAATTCTTCATTTTGATTCATCACTCAGTCTGGTGGAGTGTGTTTTCAAGTAATACTTTCTTTCCTAAATAACACGATTTAATTTTGTAGTTCATGTTTGTCTTGAGATGTCTTTGTTGCTCCACATTTAGACAATGTATTGATCGAATATAAAATTTCTGGTCACAGCCATTTTCTGCAAAACTCAGTAGGTGTTGCTGTCTAATGTCTTCTGCTCTTGCCTTTGTGCTTTTACTGAGGGGGTTGATGCTAGTCCTTCAGGAGTTATCTCGGTTTGTTGTTGTTTTCATTTGTTTTTTCTCTTGTCTGAGTACTTGTTGATTTTGAAAATCATACTCCTTTGGCCTTCAAACTTAATGTATCAATGTGTGTGTGGGTGTATGTGGGTGTGCGTGGGTGAGAGAGAGAGAGGAGGGGGAGGAGATTGATTTTCAGTCTAACGGGAAAGCAAACAATTTCTTTACCTTAAACTGTATCTCCCATACAGTATAGAGGTTTTTCTCATGGTGAAACTACTGGCTTTTTGGCCCAGGTAATCCTATGTTCTGGAAGCTGACCTGTGCATTAGAAGATGTTTAGCTGCATCTGTGGTGGCCTGTACTTACCACATGCCAGCATCATCCCCTGTCACAGCCCCACATGTCTCCAGACATTGCTAAATGTTTCCTAGGAGGCAAAATTGCCCCCTGCAGAGAATTTTTCCAGCAGAGAGCTGCAGGAACTTGTGTTTTGAACTGAGGTACAGGAACACAACATCGAACACAACAGTATCTCTAGTTGGATTCTAGTTCAAGAGACCAAAAAACATAGCTTTGCCTCAGTCTGTTTTCTCAGTTCTGCTCCCATGTCTTTGTAATTGATGGAAATCCCTTAATATTTAGCGCTACATCAAACTGTAGTTAATGTAGTGGCTTTTGAGCATTTATTTGTCTCGTTGTCACTGGTCTTTTTAGTGGGAGGTTGGGAGAAGCCGTGTCAGGCAGAGCTGGCTGGCCGCTCTTTTACACCATTCTCCTTTGTTGCGAATTTTCTCACTCTGTGGATTTTTATACTCAAAACCTTTAAAAAATAATTCGTGTTTCTTAGGGGAATTGTTTTTAATATATATGTTGATGTTTCAGGTGAATATATCACGGGTCCAGGCTGTAATTTGGGATGCCCAGTGAAGTAGTTTATTCTGGACTACACTGAAAAACGGCCCCTCTGCAGCCTTAAATATGTGGCCTGCTCTTCCAGACCACCCTGTGCTTGTTCAGGCCACTCCACAGATGCTGACTGAGTCCAGCCATGCTGGCCGGCTACCTCCAGTCAGTTCCAAAACCCGGCAGTGATGAAAATCCCCTCTAGATGCAAAGAAGTGCGAGACTCAGTCGAGGCATGGTGTAAAAACAGTTTGGCTACATCCCCTTTGTCCAACCTCATCTCAAGAGACTTGGGGAAAATACAGAAATGCCTTCTTTCCAGCGCTGTTTATTTTCACATCACTAACTGTGCAGTGGAATGAAAACAGGGCTCTCGTGTAGCTCGAGTTGTGAAAATGTGACTTTTACATCTTCTACTTTAGTTCCAGAGAGAGAAAGTTCCAATTAATCTGCTAAATCCACCTTCTCTGAAAACTTTCAATGGTGTAGTTTAGAAACAAGGATCGTCGTCGCTAGCACTTAAGAAGTGTGTGGGTTTTCAGTGGGAGTGGAGCTGTCTTTCAGGCTCCCTTTTCATTTGGCTTCTGCCCTTTGCACTCCAGGGGGTGGGCTGGCACCTGCTTCTTCTGTAACTTAGTGGACCCACATGTGGGAATGTCATTCAACAGTGTTTTATTCTTGAAATTAATTTTAATTTTCCTCAAAATATATTAAATTTTTAAAGATTTATTTATTTATGTATACAATAACTGGGGTACAGACCAGAGGTGCGGGAGAGTGAGAGAATCCACCAGACAGAGCAGAGAGCAGAACAGGCAGAAGGACCGAAATACACTGCTGAGGGGAGCAGCGGGCGAGACAGGAGAGGTCTGTCGCGCCATGTGGTAATCTCCCTGGCCAGGCAGGAATTGAACCAGTGCCACAAAGGCTGTGGACAGCTTCATAGTGCTGCGCTCAACCTGCTGCACCACTGGGGAGGCCCCAAAATAGATTAAAATTTTAATTAGAACAGAAATGAAGAAAAGAGTTCAGCCTCCTGCCTTCTTCCTCCACTCCATCCTATTCCTTGACATTTTGTTTTTATATTTATTTTGATTTTTGAATTGTATGCTAATAATGTTATTTATTGATACCAATTTTGGCACTATCTTTTGACTGCCCCTTATGAATGCTGAAGATTTGACTCCTCTTACTTTGCTAATAATATCTGTCTATTATCCTAGTATTCTATATAATCTGGCTTTCTATAGATATATGAGACTCTAAGATATTTCTCTGTGTGCAATATAGAACATACCTGTATTTGCTTTGTTGATATCTTACAGCTTTTTTGTTAAATCCATATCGTGTTTACATGATTATATCTGTGCAATTATTTTTCAATGCTGAGTCAAATAGCATTATAGGGTTATTGTCTTTCTTACATATTTTCCATAAAATTTGAGATGATTTCATTTATTTAATTTTCTAGGTACTATGTTTTCCCCCCACAAACTCAATATAAAAACATCTGTGCAATAATAACCAGTATTATTTTCTAATGCTCAGAAGATTCAACTGATCACGTCATGCCTTTTGGAAATCCTCCGTTCTCCTGCTTAAATCCTGCTCTTCAGTCCTGATACATTTTGTCTCAGGACTTTTCTTTGCTCATTTCTTACATTGCTTCCTCTGTTTTGAGTCTTTTGTCCTTGCCTTTATTGGTTTACTCTCTTGTTTAGCTTGAAAGCACCCTTCAGAAATTTCTTTAAAAAGTTGCTTGGGTGGTAAATGCTTTTTATCCTCACATTTCTGAAAAGATTATTCTACTCTTGTACTTGATTGATTGGCTGGCTATGAATTCTGGGTTAAAAATAATTTGAAGGTTGATTTGGCTTCTTTTACATGTCAATGCAGCCATTGGGATTCAATGACTTTCTGATTTTCCTTACTTTGTGTTTTATTAGGTTTGGTTTCCTTCATTGACAGCTTTTAAGATCTTCTGCCTCATCCCTGGGATTCTAAAAATTCCTCCTATTTTATAAAATACATGTTACCTGGTACTCCATGGGTATTTCTGTCTGATATCTGATGTCCTCTGTTCTTACAGATTTTACTCTAGTGTTATTTTGATTATTTCTTCCTGTTTCCTTCAGCTCTCACTAGTCAGAATGAGATCTCCTAGAAGGATCCTCTATTGTTTTTTAAAGTAATCTTTCCCTAATTTTCCATCTCTGATTTTTTTCTTCTCATTTTGTTCTCCTCAGCTGCATCATTCAGCCATTTACTGATTACTGATTTTTTGTTTCTATTTTCTAAGACCTATTTCTTTTCATAGTATCCTATTCTTTTTTCATGAATGTAATATCTTCCATTATTTCTGAAGTATTTATTTTAATTTTAGATATTTTCTTTAATTCCCTGCTTTGCTTCTTTTTCTTCTGGATCCCTTTTCTGTTTGTAGGCTTTGCTATCTTATGTTGCAGAATTAAAAGACATATCTGAGTATCCAGGCCATCTGTTCATATTTTAGCATGTGGCACTAAAGATGATCAGACATTCCCTGTGAGTGAGTGGGCTTGCTGATGGATGGATGCCACTGTTGGGTGGTCAGATGGCAAGATGACCAATTCGCTGGCATCCAGAGATCTTTTCTTGGATGCCTTCCAGTTTCTCAAGAGAAGATATCTCCACTCACCTGATATTTTGTTTGTTTGTTTGGGTCAGAGACTTGTCTGCATGCATGAGGCCCTCCCATCCCACAACCCCTGCATTCTGTACCTCTGGGGAGTTCCAGTGACCAATAGCTCACATGCCCCCTCTAGAACCATAGTCAATGAGGTCATTCCTCAAAGTCAGTGTCTATTCCCCCTTCAGAAATGTGTACAGACTGTCTCCTTGCTGATGCTTCTTGTCTGCAAGGGATTTACACTTCTTTCTGTCATTTATTATTATTTATATATATATATTTCTTATATCATTTTTGTATGCATTTTCATCTTGGTTATATTCCCCATACAATTGCACCCCCGTTATTTTGACCCCAATCCCTCCTCTCCCCACCCCACCCCGTGTGTCTCTGGTTTATAGTTGCTTGTTTGCAGCAACATGGATGGAGTTAGAAGGGATCACACTCAGCGAAATAAGCCAGAAAGAAAAAGAAAAATACCGGATGGTCTCACTCATAGCAGGAGTTTAGAAAACCTAAATAAGGGACCAGGAAAAAGAATAACTATAATAAAGAAAAAATCAAAATCAACATTTATTATTATTTTAATGGGTATTCAGAAGGTAGAGTGGAGAATAACCTGTTTGAATCAGAGGTTTTGCTGTAGATAGAATTTAAGGCAAAAAAGTTCCCTATGTCTGAAGACTAGCACATTGGGGCAGAGAAGTGGAACCTGGAGCTGCTACCACGAAAGAATAAGAGTAGATGGACTTGAGTGGCATGGTTCAGTTGTGTCGAGGCAGGGTATTGCAAGGTAATTCCTTTCCTGCAATGTGGCAATCAGGGCAGGGTCTGAGTTTGCTTATAGGGTGAAGGATAGACTCGGAGAACTCAAGGCCAATGCATATCTTGAATAACAGGCACCATGTGCCCCATGGGAAAAGTCATTTGCCCTTGGGATTGCCCTGGAAATCAGTTTTCAGAATCAAGTATCAACACAACCCTGCAGAAAACAAGACAGCTGCTCTTTCAGATAATAGTCGGGAAGGCTCAACCCTCCCGACTGTAAAGTGGGGAGAATGTTTTTCACCTCCTAGGGCACAACATCCACAGAGCTTGAAGGCTTTAAGAAAGCAACCTCTGGTGATTGAGAACCTACTTTGTGTCAGGCCTAGCATGAGAGATTGCGCTCACATAAATCCTCTTTCACAAAGGCTTTTAATATTCTTCTAGGAAGATGGCAGATAGCTAGAGTCAGGGTAGTATCCTTAAAAAATGAGAAACTGCTGTTTCTGAATAAATTGTTTGCAAAGAGGTTGAGAGAGGGAATCAGGAAATGAAGACGAATAAATCATCAGTTATTTCCTGTTGCATCTAGAAGGTTCCATCCAAGTCCCCTGTGCGCTGCCTTGGCCCCCCCAAGTGCACAATAATGTGTCACAGATTCAGAGAATTTAGTTGCAGGAAGGGGGGCCTGAAAGGTTCTAGCAAAATGCCTTGCTTTGTAGATCCTGCTGCAGAGGAGCGATTGTGCCGCACGCTCTCCCTCACACCATTAGTGTCAAACCTTCGTCAATATTTAAACATTCATTATTCAGAATTTCATTTCTCTGCTCCTCTTTTTTTTTTAACTTGGAGAAGGAAAGAAAAACAAGGCTAGTAACTATATCCTGTATTTCTGTAGGAAAGAAATGAGCCACTTCAAAGCTGAGCTGATTTACTGGATAAATATATATTTAAGCATTTGGGGACTTTAAATGTATATGATTTAACAGAGAAATAGGGGGCATCCTTCAGAATCCACTATGCAAAGATATATTGACACAATTTCAACGGCTATGGTTATGTCTCTGATAAATCAGCTTTCCTCCTCCAGACCTTCATGGTCCACTGGAGATAAAATATGCACCTCCCATCTGGGGAGAGCAAGGGGCAGGCCGGCTGGGAAGTACAGTTAGGTTTGCCTGAAGGATCTCACAAGGGAAGCACCTGCGTGGCACAGAAGGCTCAATCTGGGGCTCCTGTGGGAGAGCTGCGGGCTCCTGGCTGTGCGTCTGTAGCTGGGGTTTGTAGCCCATGAGAGGCAGTTGCTGTCTTCTGTGGGAGGGGTTTTGGAGGCAGAAAACTCATGCAGGACCTGGGGAAATGGTGAAATGATAGCTTTGAGTGCCTAGGCCAGGCTGGGTCCCAAGTCACACACGCAAGACTTGGACAGGTCCTGGCATGTGACTCACCTGGAGAGGTGCTGCATGTAAACTTGGGTGACCGCTGAGGCAGCTGTTGGGACTCCTGGCAGCAGGTGCTTTCCAAAATCACTACAGGGGTCTTGTGGCTATGCAAGCAGATTGGGACCCCCAACCCTGTTGTTGACTTGCAAGTGCAACATCTCATTCCCCGGAGTCTTATGATCTCACATGGAGGGAAACTGGAGGATGGTCTTTCCTGTAGGACCTAGTGGGACTTAAAGCCAGGAAGGAGGAGGGTAACTGACAGAGAGGCTGTTGGATGGGGCAGAAAAAGACTAGAGAGAATATCTGAACCGGGCAGGCCCAGAAGGAGGCCAACCAATCGCATAGTGTTCAGTCTGGAGAGTCTCCTTGGGTACCCCTGTTACTGCATCAGCTCCCAGGCATTTCTAGAGCCACTTCTGGACTTGCTTCCTCCATGGCCACATTCTGAGCTCATTCTTCTAAACCCCTGGGGCTTGGAGCCAACATGGCCGAGACCTAGGGTTCTGCTGTTCACAGAGTGGACATGAGTCATGTAAGACAGCCCCTCCTCATCCCCTGACCTCCCACATCAGTGTGGGAGGCTGCAGACAAGGCTGCCTTCTCCCTTGTGAAGAGCATGTGGTGTCTCACATCTACAAGACGTAGTCTGCTGCCTTAACACAGGAAAACAGTGAGAGGGATCGCCTTCTTGCTCATGGAGTTGGGATTTTGCTGCCTAGTTCCACAGAAAGGGGTGCTGGAATTGCACAGAAGAAATAGAAAATTCTCTATTCCAAGCCAGTGTTTACAATAATTACAAACAATGGTATATGGAATTGAGGAAAGTGAATGACCTGTAATTAGGGGGTTTTTATTCATAAAGTACATCCTAGGGGGGGACATGGTTGGGCAGTTAAGGAAGGAGGCTGAAATGCAGCAGATTCTGCATTTGGACATGGTCTCTATTCAAGACCCTGCCCCTCCCCAGCACAGCCGCCCTCACACCCATGTTCACAGGTCTGGCTACTAACTGTTGCTGGAAAGGGCTGTGTCAACTGGACACTGGGTTCCATCAGCTTTGAGATTCTTTTTTTAAAGATTTATTTATTTATGCATACAAGAACTGGGGTACAGGCCAGAGGTGCGGGGGGTGAGAGGATTCACCAGAGACAGAGTGGGGAACAGAACATGCAGATTGACTGAAATACACTGCTAAGGGGAGCAGCGGGCAAGTCAGGAGAGATCTGCTGTGCCATGTGGGTAGCTCCTTGGTTGGGGATCAAACTCGTGCTGCAGTGGCTGCAGATAGCTTCATAGGTTTTGTCTTAACCCTTTGCGCCACCAGGGAGGCCAGATTTGAGATATTTTTTCAGTATCTCCTGCTACCACAGGCACCTTTGTATGATGTGTGAGTCATAGGCCCTTCCAAAACATGTTTACCTGTGGCAGGGGTGAGATAATTGGCCCATATAAAAGCTTGTAACATTCCAGAACTGTACTCATCACCAGGAAGAGAAAACTGGTATCTAGAGAGGTTAGCTCTCAGGACTTGTCAAAGACTTCCGGTCTGGTCAAGATCACAGGTTTGAGGAAAGAGGAAATCCCATTAGGAGTTAACATTCATTTCCCCCTTTGTCCATCCTTCCTTCTGCCCACCCATCTCTCCATAGATTCCAAATACACCCCCTGAGTACTCTCCAGTGGCTGCCAGACTGTGAGATAAATGCTGAGGACACAGAGGTGAGAAGCCTACAGCCGGGTGGGAAGGGCAGATGACTCTGAGGGCGTCAATAGCAAAGAGGCTGGCAGAGCACCACATCTGGAGCACCAGAGCCTCGGTTATGTTACTGCCATGTGTCAGAGAAATGCATAAGCAGGGGATTTTGTCTTTGTACAAATGTCACAGAGTGTAACTACACAAACCTAAATGGTACAGCTTGCAAAGCCCCAGGCTCTGTGATAGAGCGGATGGGTCCTTGGCCCGCATGCAGTCTGCCACTGACTGAAACCTTGGTGACTGATGTATGACTATATGTCTAAAAGTGGTACTTGGAGGGCAGGGCCAATCTGAACAAGTTTCTAAGTCTGGTTTGACTTGGACAGGGTGAGAGTGAGTCAAAGGAATGGGAGAATTAACACGCACCTTTCCAGGCTGGGCAAGATGGAGGGCCAGTCCTAGATGGCACCTGAACTCAGCAGGTCCCTCATTTACCATCCTGTGCCATCTCTACTCTGTGAGTTCTCTGCAGTGACAGATCAATGTGCCATGAGAAAGGTGGTGTCCTGCAGGCTGCAGCATCTCAGTGGCGTCTATATTAGTTCCACCCTTCACACCTGTGGAGCATCCTGCTAAGACTCGTTAACAGTGTAATTGGTGGATGTCCTGGCACTGGCCTTACCCTGAAGAATTCTGTGAATTTGGCATGGGTACCTTCACTTCTCTGGTCAGCAGGGTCCTTTCCTATTTAGGAAACTTGTAGAATAGCAGGTTGAGCCAGCAGCAGGTAGCCAGGTTGGGAAACTCAGGTGTGGAAGTTATGGTTGGGAACCATCCAGGCCATAGTGATCCAGGATTGCAGAGCTTTGCAAAACCAGGGCAGCAGGGTTTGACAAACTGCTGTGGGGTACAGCCTCTGCTCCCCTCATTGACTGATTTGGGCAGCAGAAGCCTTGGCCAAGTGGGCCTGAATGAGCTCTGGGACAGTAAACTAGTCTATAGAGAAGATGTATGAGTTGTTCTGTTACCAGATATTCTAAGATACGGGGAGCGTCCTGACCTGGGACACATCCACCCTTATACCAGGCCTGTAATGAGAGAATTAGACATGCCAGGGAGTTAGAGTAACTGCTCGGGCCTGGAAGCAAAATAGAGTGTGTTTAGTGCAGTGAATCACACTGAAACTCAATCTTCTTACCCCAGATGCACACTGAAAATGAAAAGTCTGCACTTTGTTTCCAATCTTCAGGAGACAAGAGGAATAGTAGGATGAGACTCCGACCTCTGGGGAGGATTTGCTCGAATTCTCCATAGACTTGACTTTGAAAATTGGAGAAGGTTCAAACCCTCGGGGTGATGTCCCTGGAGGATAAGTGTTTTGTGCAGAAAAGCACTAACTGTTAGGGATGTAAGACAGAAAAATGTCTGGTTTTGCATGAATTTGGCTTTTGAAGATCATGGAGATGGTAGAAGGGATTTAGAAATCATATAGACCTACATAAGGGGAAACTGAGGTCTAGAGACTTTAGGTGACTTGCTTATGATCAGGGTCAGACTCCAATTTTCTTTAGTTCCCCAACCCCTGCCAATGCTAAGTTCTATAGAGTGGCTGTTTTGAACTTGTTCTTTGAAAAGTAGTGAGTGAATGAACCAATTAAAAGTTTACATTGTGGGTCCTCCCTGGTGGCGCAAGGGGTTAAGACACAACCTTTGAAGCTGTCCGCAGCCACTACAGCACAAGTTCAATCCCCTGGGTGGCCAGGGAGCAACCCACATGGCGCAGCAGACCTCTCCTGTTTCACCCGCTGCTCCCCTCAGCAGTGTACTTCGGTCCTTCTGCCTGTTCTGCTCCCCACTGTCTCTAGTGAATCCTCTCACCCCCCACACCTCTGGCCTGTACCCCAGCTCTTATATGCATAAAGAAATAAATCTTTTAAAAAATTTTTGCATTGTTCTCGGGTCACTTTGGAAAACAGCCTTATTACTAAGCAAGCCAAGAGATAAAAGATTGAACTTTGGTTTTGTATTTCCTGGAGGATGCATGATGCCTGCATGGAACTGGTACTAATGGATCCATGTTGTTTTCATCAGCTCATGTTTGTTCTGCCCCCTCAGCTTTCCATGGTTGGATGAATCATGAAGAAAAGTTATATAGGAGCTCAGTGGAGAGTAGTAGAATAATTTTCTGGTGTGCTCCTTATAGGCCTTACCCCTTTTTTTGGTCATCCCTAACCCCAGGAGCCCCCAGGGATATTTGGTCCTTTACAGAGCTCTGGTGTATTCACTTCCTGCAAACATATTCTTCCCCTCCTCCTAACCAAAGTAAGGCGGGGGGGGGGGGTGCTGGTTGGGCATGTGTAGCTCCAGAAAGGAGGCCTCACTATGTCCTGGCTTGTGCACACCACCTTATGCACACCACCTGGGTCTACTTATCACTTGTGGAGTAGAGATGATAACAAATTCATTGACACCCATGAAAGGGAGAAGTAGGACTCATTTCCCTTCCCCTTGAAAATGGGCCAACCTGTGATCACTTTGATCAACAGAGTAGGACAAAGGTAACTTGCCTTAACCACTTGCAGGCCTTGCCTTTAAGACCATGTGTTGCTTCCTCCATGGTCTCTGGGTGCCTCGAGCCACCACTTGAGAAATTAACTACTCTGCTAGAGAAAGTACATGGAAAACCCCGACACTGCAGGGCAGAGGGGCCAAGAAAATGAGTGAGGTTATCTTGTTCCTCCTTCCAGCCCAGTCCAAATGTCAAGTAATGCCTGTGAGGTCATCCCTGTTGGGAAGAATTACCTCTGACTGAATTCCTGACCCACAACACCTTCAGAGGTAGTACCAGCCTGAGTTTAAGATCACATTTCCCAGGTTTGAATTGCTACTTCCTAGCTATGTGACCTCAGGCAAATGCTGATTGTGTGTGAGCTTTCGTTCCAACAGTCATGATACTAGAGTAAGGCTGGCTTCCTTTCAGAAGAATTCAGAAGCATACACCATAGTATAGTATAAAAGACCTGGCAATGAGTATGCCATAAATACAAGTTATTTTTAGGACATTTTCTTCAGTGAACCCAAATTTTCTCAGGCTGAGGTGTCCTGGGAACAGCTCCCCACATACAGGGAGATATCCCTAGAGTGGCCTGGCTTGTTTACTTGGTGCCTGTGGTATTGGAAGAGAAGAGTCACCCAAGACACCAGGCCCTGGGGATGCGAGGTGTTTGGTGAGCTGGAGGGTCATGTCCCAACCTCGAGACCAGCAGCATCTTCTTACACGCTAGTGTGCCCGTGCACACATGTGTGCAAGTGACAAAGCAAAGGGTTGAGGTTGAGGATGTTCAGTCCAGTGAATGTGACTGTGAGAGCCCTGAAGGAGAACTGTGAAGGCCCAGAGAATCATGTCACTGCCAGGCAGGGCCCCCGCTCTGCCCAGCCTTGAAGATAATGCACAGAAAGCTCTTTCTAAACTATAAAGCACTCTGTATGCGCAAGACATTATTCTTAATAGTGTGACAAGGAGGAGGAGGAGATAGAGGAAGTGGACGAGAAGAAATCCGCCTGAATCCTCCTGATAACAATTTTACATCTATAATTCCTTCCTCTTCTTACGGCACTGGAATTTTATGGGGATTAGTGAGCGTCCAGCTGCAGAAGGCCTAGAGCCCCTTAGGAAAGGCTCAGCCAGGACTTTACTTAATGAATCCCCTCAGAGTAGAGTTTCTTTTGTGGCAAAATAGTCCCTTCAGGTAAGGGATGTCTTCCACTGCCCAGGTCCCTTCCCTGGATTTTAAGAAACCAGGGGTGCAGTCACTCTGGTGGATCTAATGGTGGGTGTATTGGCTGAAGTACTTAAAATTCTGTAGCCACAATTCCAATTTCCACCCCCTTGTCTCTGCTCTGCAGATAATAACTCCTGGTCCTTTCATTCCTCTGGACCATAATGTGGTGTCCCTGGAGGCGACCTGTGGGGCCCAGAACCACTGGTGCGGTGAGAAGCATGAAAGTCAAAGTGTGATCTGGAGTGTGGGGATTCTTTGCCTTCCTGCAAAACTGCTTCCTCTAATGTGGTTTCTAAAATTCAAGTATTCCAGCTAGTCTTGCATAAGGAACCCTATGATCTTATCCTCTCCTCCCTCCTGAAAAGGAGAAGGAGCTCCAGACTGCCAGATATCATGGGCAAGAAGTTGAATATGGGGCCTCCCCTGGTGGCGCAGTGGTTGAGTGCTGGGCTGCGAAGCTGCCCAAAGCCTCAGCAGCGCCGGTTCAATCCCTGGCTGCTGGCGAGGGTCCCACATGGCCCACAGACTTCTCCTGCCGCCCGCTGCTCCCCTCAGCAGTGTACTTCGTCAGTCTGCCTGCTCTGCTCTCCCCTCTGGCTCTGGTGAATTCTCTCACCCTCCTGCACTTCTGAGTGTACCCAGTGCTTGTATAAATAAATAAAGAAATCTTAAAAAAAAAACAAAAACTAAAAAAAAAAAATTAAAAAAAAAAAGAAGTTGAATATGTAGGCCAAGCTTTGACACCATGAAGATAAGGTGACCAGATAAAATACAAAATGCCCAGTTAAATTCAAATTTCAGATTAAACAATGAATAAATTTTAGCATAAATATTTAGTATAAAATGAACTTCTCACAAAGAATGATTTTCCAGTGTAAGTATATCCCATGCAGCATTTGGGATATACTTAAACACTAAAAAAAAATATTTGTGGTTATCTGAAATTCAAATGCAACTGGACTGGACGTGTTATATTTCTTAACTCTGGCACCCTTATCTGAGGTGTCTTGCTCACTCAACTGAGCTTTACTGAGTTTGTGGAGTCTGCAAACCCTCTTCATTGAGCTGATTGTTTTCTCAGGAGGAACTCACTTGCATCAAGTTCAGTGCTCCAGGTAGGCAACGTGCTGTCTTACCTGGTTTGTCCAAAACAGCAAATTCATTCTTCAGTTGATCCAGAGAAGGCTACTGACTCACCCTCTTAAGCCCCTTCTTTAAGCATATGAAAAGCTCCCCATACCCAGCAGTGAATGCTAGCCTATTGAATTCGAGTTAAAGATGTTAACTCCCAGGATTTTACTTTCTTGTTTATATCCTACTCTTATACCAAAAAGAGTGTGGAATATCTGAGCCCATAAATCCGGTTGGGTAATTTTTTCTCTAATCTTTTAACTGTCAGTAAAACAGGCTCAGACTGAATGAAGGCTGGAGCAGGGCTCTCCCTCATGCTTTAAGTTCCCTCTCAGCGTACAAGCCCTCCACGAGGCTCGCTTGTGGGCCTGGAGTAGAGATTCAGTATCCGTTCTCCCCTCCTCCACCCCCTGACCCTCCACACCATCTCCCCTGACTTGCCTATCAAGGCAGCTGTCCCCATGTCCGGTTTGGGACGCCCTGAGGACACCCTGTCCTCTCCCTTCTAAGCTCTTGCTCTGTCTCCATGCCAGAATTCCCAAGATGCTTTCCTTTGGTGGAAGTCTTTTACATCTCTAGAAACACAGCTGTCTCGCACCCATATGATGCCTTGAGCTTGGCTGGTTCCTTGTTCCACAGCCATGTCCACAGGCCCTTTCCTAGATTAGTGCTTGGGTAGAAAGAATTGGGGGTAGGGGAAGGATGACCTGCATGGTCTCCAAAGGACAGTGATGGGGGAAGCTCTGAAGCTAGAGCATGTCTGCTTCCCAGAGATCCCACACCAGCCCTGCCCATACTGCCTTCTCAGACATCCTTTTTTCCTAGACTGACTGTTGGTACTGGGCTTGTCCTGTGAGTGAGTTGGGTTGTCACCGATTGGCAGAGAGATTGTGTGTAATGAATGTCCTAAGCAGTGAATTTATTAGGAAATGGATTCTAATTAAAACAAAATTTGTCTTACTTTCCAGTGGCTAATTTAAAAAAAAAAAAAGAGATCTGCCTATATTTATTGTAGTTCCTTGGGATGTTAAGGGGCAGACATTTCTGTATTTGTTACAGGTATGGTGGGATAGGGGCAGCCTCACGGTTTTGGGGGACATTGGTGATGTCCCCCAAAAATCCTTGTCAATACAAGGCAAGCCCACCTCCTTAGGGCTTGTGTGGCAGAGCCTTGCTTTCGTGGGGGAGAATAGTGAGCCTGTATTTGCCCGGAGGGACCCATCCCTGGGGATTCAGGCCAGCATGTAGCCCCTGGCAAGCAGCAGAGTAACCGCAGCTCAGACTGTGTGCTTGCGTCCAGGGCACTGAGAAGCAGAGAGGCTGTGAAAACAAGTCCGCGATCACATTTCTGCTTCCTTATTTACTACTGTTTCATTTGTGGCACATTGCTTTACCTCTCTGAGTCTTAGTTTCCTGGCGTGCAAATGGAGGTAATTAAACTTGTTTCATAGGGTTGTTGGAAAGGTCAGACAAGATAACATAGGCGAAGATTTCGTCTTGGCACATTGCTTGTCCCTTAGTGAATGTTTAATAAATGGTACTGGTTATTGTAAGAAAAGATATTAATTAGGTCTGTAATGTCTTAACGCATCTGGTTATTTTTTAAATGAGATGCCTTTTAAGCTAAATTAAGCTGCCTGCTTAATTCAACTTTATTCTTAGCTCACACATTGCCATATAGACGCTATCTTTCCTGAAATGTTTTTCACCCTACATTTTCACCTTTTGTGTTTTCCTGGTGTGTATAATTTCTTGAGGCAACAGAAGCAAAGTTGAATATGAAAAAGAGGTATAATTGCACAGGAGATGGTTGGAAAATGCCGGGGAATTTTATGGTACTACAGCACAATGGTTCTCAAAGAGTGCTCTATGAATCCCTGGGGGAACCTTGTTTAGGGATCTTGAAGGCCAGAACTATTTTCATAATAAACTTACATGTCATTTGCCTCGTTCACTGTGTTGGTATTGGCAGGGTGGTGGGTGAAACTCGGATCTACCTGATGGTGATATCAGTATTCTTGCCCCAGCAAAAATCCAAGCAATTCACCAAGTCACTCAAACAATACCACCCCCTCACAAAAACCAGTTTTCCTTAAGAATGTCCTTGATAAATCAGTAAAAATTAGCAATTTTTTAAAAAGCCTTGATCCTGAGCACATGTCCTTTTACCATTCTGTGTGATGAAATGGTAGGTTAAATATAGTAAACAAGCCTTGTACTGCATACTAAAGGATCACAGTTATTTCCAGGTGGAACACTCGTGTGATTGTTTGAGTTGTAGGCTGAACTACTCACTCTTCCCACTGTTATCATTTTTATTTGAAAGAATAGCAGACACAAATGACAACTATTCAGACTTAGCTATTTCTTGAAAATAAAAGGAGGGAGCCTGCCATACCAAAGAAAGTGTTGGTTGCTAATGATAAAATTTTAGTTTTCTGCTGAAAATTAGTGTTTTGGGAATCTTGACAGTTTCCTATTAAGAGGCAGTAGTAATGAATATAGTTTCTTACGTGGTATGATGTAATGTTTCACTATTTGAAAAGTCTGCATAATTCTGTGTGGTGATATTTGTGAATGGCCAATGTGTGATGTGACTAAATCAAACAGAGGTAAAAATTCCATGGAAAACAAAAGAGATGAGTTTATTTTAATGCAACATTATTGCAAAATTTTAGATTTACATTGCAACTTATCCAGTATTCACATGAGCTTATCAAGTATTGGAGTAATATCAAAGATCTCCAATTATCAAAACAGGCTGCTACGGTGTCTTTCCCTTTTCCGACTACATTTCTGTGTGATACGAATTTTCCTCATACACTTCAACCAGTATAACATATTACATCAGATGGACTGCAGAAGCAGAAGTGAGGATACAGCTGTCTTCTCTTGAGACATAAAGAGCTTTATAATGCCAGTCATCTCACATTTTTTTGAAAATAGAGTTATTTTTTCATAAAAAACATGTGTGTTAACATATAATGAGTTTATGATTGGGGTTCTCAATAGTTTATAAGAATGTAAAGGAGTCTTGAGACACCCCCCCCAAAATTGAGAATGGCTACTCTAGAAAATGCTTTGTTCTTTCTGAACTATAGGTCTCCCTGCATTTTATAATGATCATTGACACATGTGTGCCTCTTTCCCTTGCTGGGTAAATAAGCTCTGTGAGGACAGCTTCTTATTTTTGTTTGTATCCTCAGCAACTAGCCTGTGGTAAGGCTGGTGGTAGATGTGTAATAAATATTTAATGAGTGGGATAATGAATGTGAGAGTGTCTTTCCACCTATAAAAATGGGACCTGTTAACTCATCGAGCACCTGAAATGATGCCAGGTTATGACCTCAGCCTGCCATCCAAGAGACCTGGTTCTCATTCTATGTCTGTTCCTGGGCATCTGTGTAATTTGAGTAAGTTACTTGATTTCTATTCTCACCATTAATCTTCCAATTGAGAAATACAAA
Source organism: Talpa europaea (assembly GCF_964194135.1). Lineage (NCBI taxonomy): Eukaryota > Metazoa > Chordata > Mammalia > Eulipotyphla > Talpidae > Talpa > Talpa europaea. The sequence goes on from NC_140070.1 coordinate 46,777,027, forward strand.
TTCCCTGGTCCCAGCCCAGACCTATTGAACCAGAAATTCTGAGGTGGAACCGAGCAATCTGTTTTTTAACAAGCCCTTTAGGGAATTCTGATGCACCCTTAAATTTAAGAACTTCTAAACCTCATTTATTCTGCTATTTATCGTCTTACACCCTGGGTTTGCTGACATGAGATAATGCTCACAAAATGCTTACCAGCAATGCCTAGATACTCAGTGTCTAGAGGACCCATTCTTAATTTAATGGGCAAGGGAGTCTTGACTATTTTACATCTTATTGAACTTACTTATTTCCTGGCCCCCAGCCACCACCTTGCTCACATTCTGTGGCCCTGAGCTTAGGGTAAGGAGTGTGGCTGAGTTGGTGAGAGAGAAGGCACAGTGAGGCCAAGTCCCAAGAAGGAACTCGTCTGTTTCCTTCTCCCTGCTCTGCTGACCCTTAGCTCTGCAGGCTCACTGGTCCTCTGTAGTAAGGGACAGAATGCACATCCAATGAAGTCCAAAAAGACCGGGATGGGGAAGAGAAATGACAGCTTAGAAAGAGCTTGAAAGCACAGAAATCCTAGGCAAATTAGAGCAAGTAACCTTTGCAGATGGCAGCTGGGGAAACAGAAGGTGAGAAACTGTCATTCCAAATCACAACTTGACAAAGGGAATGAATCAGCTCCTTGGCAGACAGGTGCCTGAGCTTCTCTGTGTCACACTCTCCTGCCTGGCTTATCAGAGGCCCCATTCCTGTGACCCTATTAAGGGTCCATTGGCATCTGCAAGTCTTCTTGTTAATTGGAAATGCATCGAACTGCACAGCCAGCAAAAGCCCATTGAGGATTCAGGGCCTCAATAGGACTGGCTGACCAGTTAACTGCTTCCCTGCCTGGCTGAGGGCAGTATGCTTCCTCTCCAGTGCATTGACTGACTGATTGATTCACCCATTCATTCCTCTGTTCATTTGCTTCCTCCATGAGCAAACATTTCCTCACATCTTTATGGCCACCTCCTTTTACTCTCAGTGGATTTCAGACAGAGATCATTATTTTCCCTCCCTCACCCCCAGCAGACCTTTGGCTGTTGGTTAATATATGGACACATAGTGGGGAAAGGTGATGCTGTCAAACATCCTGCAGTGCACAGAATAGTGTCCACAACAAAGAATTAGTTGGCCCCGAATGTCAATAGTGCCAAGGTTGAGATCAGTGCTCTAGTTGGGAGATGGCTATCCAAGGGTTACAAAGGGAGTGAATCTACCATGGAGACAGCAGATATCGACCTATCTCAGCAAGGGGAAGAACCTGACAGTGGGTGATGACGTGAAGCGGGAGCATGAGGACACTGAAGATTGCCCTCAATAAGTGGACATGAGAACAAGTTGAACTAGGGTCAGCAGACATGACTGCTGACAATTGAAGGGGAGGAGGAAAGGGAAGCCTCCCTTTGTCTGCCCTGTAAGTCTTCCCCCATGTCCTAGAAAATGCTTTTCCTCAAACCAATGACATAGGTTTGAAGCTCGTGTCGTGGAGCATGATGGTGTCACCATAAGGGAGTGCGGTGGCCAACTCATCTCCATACCTGCCACTCTGTGCACACACCTGCTGGCATCTAGTTCCATTTTGAGGTGGGCGGTAGACATTGAATTCCAGACCCATAGCCTCCACAGTAAGGCTGAGGGCCTGTCATTGTGGCCATCATGGATTTTGCTTCCTCCAGACTTGTGCCTCCTCACATGAGTTGCAAGCTCAGTGGAAGATAGAATAGCCCAGATAGTCTATCAATAGTTCGTTCAGTCCTGCCTCCTTCCTCTGTGGGCTTGGTTGCTATAAGCACACATTTCTGAAAAATGTGGGGACCTGTAGAAGTGAAGTTCTAGGGTTGTGGCTGTTTTGTTACAGACTTGAAGTGGCCTGTCTTCTATCAGCCCAGGGAAGGTGCCTGCTGCCTTCAGAGTCCACTGTCTCTTGGGCGATGGAAATGGAGCAACCTGGCCTAGAGCTCTGCCTCCGCCTTCCTTCTAAGTCACCTCTGGGCCTCACTCCACATTCAGCAGCTGAGTTAGAGAGTGGTTTCCTCATTGAGAACTTTGATTATCTTGGAAAGCATCTCTTTGCTTGAATCTTTGACTCAAATTATACCTTTTAGCTCCTTAATGAACCTTGATTACCCATTGTGTAGCACATGGATTGACTACAAACAACAATCATTTCATTATTATTTCTCATAGTCTTGGGAGTTTGCTGGGCTCTGCTGGGCACTTCCAGCTTACACTCTGTAGTGCAGGCACAATCAGATGAGGCTGGGCTGGGTCATGGCAAGGGCCTCTTCATTTATAGGTCTGCTGGTTGATGGTAGCTGTCAAGTGAGAACTGGACACAGATTGTTTTCCTCCACATGTGCTATGGACATCCTGGCAGCCTGGCAGCTGGTCACTCCTGGGCAGTGACCCAGGAGACTGGGACTGAAAGCTGCCAGTAGCTTCTCAAAGCCTCATCCTGGAATGGAATAACATAGCTTCCCTCCTTTTGATTTGTCAAAAAATCGTAGAGCCCATATTTAAGGGAAGAAATATGGACCTCCATCTCTTGATCGGTGCAAGGTCAGGTGCTTTGGGGCCATGTTTTTAGACCCCCAAATGTAGGATATGAGAAGAGTGAGCATTTGGCTATTCATCCATTCATTCATTCATTGAACAAATAGTCCTGAGCAACAACTTTGTGCCAGCTTCTATGTGGGTACAGAGGTGAATAAACCATGCCTTCTGTGTGCGAGTATTTAAGGCTCATAGACTAACTTCTGAACCTTTGAGCTCTTTCTCCTTAGAGACCTGAGGTGGGCCACATGAGGAATGTTCCCTGAGTCTTCAATGTTTCTTGGCCAAATGTTAACTCCATGACAGAGAAGACACCTCAATCTTCAGCTCCCAAAGTGGAGGGCAAATGATAAAGGAAAGTCTGTTAGATTAAAATGAACTATATTAAAACATATTGCATTTTTCATGTTTGTGTCTTCATTCCACAGTGATAACAATGTTGAGGTCACTGCTTTATTGGAATCCGTCCTTTCCACGTGGAAGGGTCTTTGATTATCATGGTGTGGTTTTGTTATAGAGCAACCCCGATATTAAATGGGTTCCTGGCTGTGGGTCCTCACCCGCGCGCTTAAAAGGGACTTATGAATACTCCACAACAGGCACACACAAAAGTTTAATAAAAGGTTTATTTACAAGGGAAAAGGAAATAAGGAAAATGTACAACTCAGGGAGAAAATATGGAAATAAAGTCTTTAATGCGTCCTACCCGATCCACCGACCTGGAAACCCAAAGTCACTCTCAGAGCTGGCCGGACGCTGCGAGCTGGCGGAGAGCCAAAATGGGGAACCCCCAAAGCCCACGTGTCTGCCTTTTATATCAACCTGGCTGCTTAACCCCACCCTCAGGTCCCAGCCACCTTCCCTTGGGTGGTGATGGGATTTGGAGTTCCCAGTGTCTTTGGCTTTGGCCTGGGGTGGGGGTGGAGTCCACAAAGTCTGTATGGAATTAGCTTTAGGACATCCTTTTCCCCCTAACAGTTTCTGCTTCATGTAGCTTTGAGCTTCATTTTTCTCATGAATTTTGCCCAAGAGCCTCTGATCCACTCTCCGTTGTTGGTGTAATGACTCAAATATCTGGTGACCATTCATGTCTAAGTGTCCTTCTATTCTGGATTTTCTGGCTTTCTGTTGCCATAACATTGAGAATAGCCAAAAGGAAAGGAATAAAAATCCAACAAGTTCGACTGAGAGGTTTATTTCTTTTTTTTCGATTCTTCCTCTGGGCCTGTATCCTAACCACCTTTATTTTTTTCCCCTAAGTTTCTTTTTTTCTTTGAAAACATAAAGAAAGACAATTATTATTCTGTAGTAATAATGTTCCCCCACCCAAACCTCCTTCCTATCACTCTACTAATGACTTAGGCCCTTGGAGCTTTCCTCTCGGAAATTTAGGAATGGCTCAAGCACGTTGTCATCTTTCTAAATCGTTTCTGATCATAACTCCAAGATTGATGAGCACACACTCTCCTATTTCTCCCCACCTGGAGGCATCTTTGAGAGCAACATGCTGAAATGATGACAACGGTAGGGACCTACGTAATTCATAAATGGCTTTGACTGCACAGGTTTTGATGAGGCAATATGGAAAATGATTGCATTAAGCATTGCTATTTATTTACCTGACTTTGTACAGGACAATCAATTTGTTCACGTTCCGTGCCTCCTGTCAGGAAGTTAAACGACAGAGAAGGCAAGCTGGATGCATTACCTCATTGCTCTAAGAGATGCTGTCACTTCTGAAATGGCTTTAGATTGTTTTTAATAACAGCATCTTTCATTCACAGCCACTGAAGGAGTGGAGACTCTCTCCACAGATGAAGGTGAGGTCTGACCAGCAAAAGATGAACTCATTTTTCCTTGGACTGTATGAAAATGCTGTTTCCATAGGAAAATATCAGCCATTTCATGTGGATCCACCTAATAGTATAGCATATGCCTTTGTCAGGATAGAGTTAATCTGTCCTGGGCTGGCAGGAATTGGTCCTATTTGAGCATTTAGGGAAAAACAATTCAGCTCCTGCAGAGACAGAGCAAGAGCTAGTCAATATTCAGCTTGGGCTTATGTAAAGGGGGCTGGGCTGGACCCACAAATGGCCTAACAGGATAATGCATGCATCTCTGGTGTGTGTTAATAGTCAATTTTTGGAAACTCTGGAAAACCTATCCAGAAGAGAGATGAATTCTTTAGGATGGTCTATGAGTTTGTTTAAGTTCTGTAAATCAGGCTTCTGGTTTGGAGGAAAATGCTGGTAAGAGAAAAAGAAAAAGAAAAACAAATCACCTTCTATTTAAGTGGGAAGGCTGAAAGAGGAAGATGCCGAGACATGGGGTTGACTGAGTTTAGGCCCTGCCCCCAAGTCATGGCATCTTTCATGACTTGCTTTCCCCTCACCAGCTTTCCCCTCATCTAGAAAAGTAAAAAGTTGTTGTACTGGCTCATTAATATGTCACTCAGGGCACAATATCCAGATATTTGGTCAAAGATTATACTAGGTGTTTTTATGAAGGTATTTTTTAATATAATATTAAAATTTTAATCAGTAGACTGAGTAAAGTAGATAATCCTCCATAATGTGGACTTCCTCCCATCAGTTGAAAGACTACAGACTGACATAAGGGATGAGGACATTTCACCCCAGTACACGCCCTTAGACATGAATTGTAACTCTTCCCTGGGTCTTCAGCCTGATGAGATCTCCTGAAGATTTTGGATTTGCCAGGCTTTATCTTCCCCTTTCTCCCCCTCCTCTGTCTCTCCCCTCCACACACATACACGCGCACACACACACACACACACACACCCTTCTATTGGCTGTTTAGAGAACCTTGAATAATGCAGTGAATAACATTATTTTCAAGGTATTCCACTCATTTATTCAAGGTATATGGCACCTACTCTAGGTCTGACCTGGCAGAAGATACCTTGACATTGACTGAACCTCTAGACACACCTGCTGCATTCAGTACTGGACCCCAAGTTCCCTGTATAGCACCTAGAACAAAGTTTTTTCCTATTAAATGATCATTAGTTTTCCCTTTTGATCCTTTGAATTATGGGTTGTTCCAGAGAAGTGGGGCTTGAGTTGGAACTGGAGCAGAACAAGACTGGAACAAAAAAAGGATGCAGCTTCCCAAAGTCCTGAGAAGCCAGGTACAAAAAAGGAATAGTCAGCAAGCTCTGGGTAGATGTCAGAAGGGCCAAGATATGCAGCTGAATGCTGAGTGTCTTGCTTCCATCTTCCCTGGAGGGCATCACATGGCATTACCCAAAGGGAAGGATGCCTGCCTAGAGAGCACAGCTGACTGAACCCGCTTTTGTTATTCAGGAACCCCAATCCATAGGGAGTCCCAGACTCCTCACAGTGCTAGCTACCATGGTTAGCTCATCAGATTGTCACAGATTTATTATAAAAGATTTACATTGTATACATATTTATTGTTATTTTTCCAGATGCAATAAAATTTCCGCAAACAGTGCATATTTATTCCTTATAAACACAAATTTATTATAGATTCAATTTTCTTTTTCTCTGCATGGGTTCATACTTCCCTTTCTGGGTGTTTTTCTGATTTTAGGGGTGCTTCCTCCACAGGCATGCCTTTGTGCTGATCATCCCATCCCCGTATACTTCCACATGCCTTCTGTCCTTTCTATCAATCCTCTAGCTCTCATTTTCATTTTGTTTAAGGAAATTAAAATTTTAAATATGTAATTAGCAGATGCCTACTGTCAAAAATTTAAAAAGTTAAACATAATAAAGAAGCAGGCAAAATACTATTCATAATTCTGTTAATATTTTGGTATGTTTAGTTTAACTTGTAGTCTCATGAATTAGCTTATTATCATTTTGTACCTAACAATCTAGTATGAGCATTTATTAAAAAAAAAAAAAGCATGAACCTTCTTTGCAGTGGCTGCCATTTGACTGTCTACTGTTGGGAATAATGTCATATACAAGACGAATTCTATAATGATGGACATTTGGTTTGTATCTGCTTTTCATAAAGTGACGATGTATCACACTTCAAAGAACATATTGTCCCTCGCTTTCTGTCTGCCTTTTGGGGTCCATCTTCAGGACAGACTTGTCAACATGCTGGCACATGGCTACACAGGACTCCCTGGGGCCGGCTCCTGTGCTGAGCAAAGCCTGCTGGTTTCTGAAACAGTCTGGAATTGGATTGGTACTACAAACCCCATTTTTTCAGATGAGAATGCCGACGTACAGGGAGAGTAGGTACTTGGGATGTGTGCCACCAGCTAGCAGGTGGCAGAGCCCACGGGCATGCATGTCAAGGCCTAGCAGCAGTCTGGTGCTTGGTAGGTGCCCACAGAGATGACTGGCATCCTTTCTGTGTGGAGGCTTCCACAGCAAAGTCTAGGATGGACCTGTCTTCTTCCCTGCTAATAGGGTGTCTTTTTGTTGCTCTCTGTATTCATGCACCTTGGGTGCTTTTCCTCCTGGGTATCTCCCTCACACCACCCAGGCCTGGCCCATGGATGTTTTCTCCTCCTCAGTCTCAGTACCTCGAGTCCACCTGTCAGGCACTGGCTCTCAGGAGGAGCCTAGTGCCAGGTGACCCTGGTCCCAGGAAATCTGCAGGTCAGTGGAACATCAGGCTGCTCACAAAGCAGGGTGGCACCAACACTGCCCACGGGAGAAGTGAGGGTCCTTTCTATAGACCACTATGTCGACCTGCTTCCCAGGTTGCAAGGCTCTGCAGAACATAACACACCCCTCCTCCTCTTTAGATGGAGCAGGTCTATTAGGCTCTTTCTAGAATGTACAGCAGGCATCTGAGCTCTCTAGAACCTCTGGGAGGGCCTGTCATAGGCAGAGGTGATGTGATGCCCTCTGTTTTCTCCCTGCGGCAGCAGATTTCCCCAGAAGGGCCAGAACTTGCCTGGATTCTAACTCAGGCGTGCTGACTGTGCCTCCGGGCCTTCTGAGCAAAGGCAAGGCCATGGCCAGGCAGAAATGAGATGGCGGCATCAAAAAGTTAAATTGGGAAAAAAAGTTAAATTCCATCCTTCTATTCTACTCTTGTCTCATTAGATTTCCAACAGATTTCACGCTTCCAAATGCATTTGCCACACAGCAATGCTTGGAGTTTCTTGGAGGCCTTGCAGACAGACAGGAAGGGAGAGCAGAATGGCTGTGTGGTGGGAGGTTTGGCTCTGGGAACGGGGCTTCTGAGGAATGCCGGAGGCAAAAGAGGGGCACACCCTAGGCTGCCAGGCAGAGAGAAGATTCCTTCCAACATGCCTGTTCCTCAGGTGACTGCTCTGCTCAGTGTTCACTTATGTAAGTGAGAAAAGGACATCCATTTATGCAGAGTGACGAGATGGGGAGGCCCCCGTGGACCTGCTCAGTGACCCCTGACCAGGCAGCTACTGGGAACCCTGGAGAGGTCACCAGACACCACCTGCATCATGGACATATCCTTCCTGCAGACTCAGATCTGAGAAGCAGGTGAAGTAGGCACTGGGGGAGGAGCCAGTGTGGGTTCCGAGACTTCCTAATTGCACAGGAGGGCACCAGATGCTACGAGCAGCCAGAGTGGCCTTCCCAGCAGGAGGAAGATTTTCAAAAGGGGGTACAAAGGGCAAGAGTTCACAGGCCAGAGGGGCTGGGGGGACCTGCAGGGGTGGATGGCAAGCTCAATGGGAGAACCCCTGAGCTCCTAGTGCCCAGTGCTGAGGCCTGGCCTGCTTACTCTGCACCCCACACCCCCACGTAGTACTTGGCTTGCTGCTCATCTTTTTCCTTTCCTCTTTGTGCCCACTCTGTTATTCTCTTCTTTGTGTAGGTTCTGGTATGCCCTACTGATTGGGTTCTCAAGTCCCCAGACTTCAAATCTTCCAACCCTTAGTCCCATACATTCCTTAAGCTGCTTTTCTACACCATGGGGGGCCCTGTCTCTGCTGTGTCCTTCTGTTTGTGAAACTTGTCATCCTGTCCTGCCTTCTTCTCTCCATGGGACTGGACAGTCTGAGCTCTGAGTCTCTTACTCAGTTCTTCAGTGGGGTTCTGTCCCCACCCCCGGGGTTTGGGCGTTCTTTCTTCCTTGTAGATTTTCTGAGCGAGATAACCGTATTTTCTGATGTCAAAATCAGATTCCTTGACATAATGTGCTCATGTCACATGTGTGTATGTCTATGTAGTCGCATACTGGGTAGTGCACATGTGTCTGTGGGGATACAGGAAAGCTCATCTTTGGGGGCCTTACAAAGCCCCAGCCCACCTAGATGGCAGGGCTGAGCCCTCCTGCTCAGCTTTGTGCTTGCTTGGGCTTTGTCTGTTATGTTGGCTTCATTTTAACTCCCTTCTTTTAGTGAGTTTATTTTTCTCTCTCAACTGGAAAATCACATTTGATCAGCTGTAGAGAGCAATCAGATACCGAAACATTAGGATTTTGCCCAGGAGCAGCCCTCCGAAGCCAGTAAGGGTTCTCTGAGGTGAGAGGGGTCGGGTGGGGGAACACACCCAAGCCCCCCAGAGCAGTGAGTCAGAGGGACAACGCAGATGGGGAGAAAGGGATGAACCAGCTTCTTCAGGCTGGATAAAGCCATACTGTGCGGGGGGTGCTGGAGCCTTGCCCTGTGGGGTGTGGACCTGTGCATTCTGCCTGCCTCACTGACTCCCTCATTCCTCTGCTCTTGATCTCACTGGATGAATGTGGCCAAAGCTGAAGGAAGTGCCCTCCTCTCCCTGGAGCACTGATGTTCAGCCCCTCTGCCACGGAGCATGCCCTCCTCTCCTCCCCACATCTTCCCCTGCTGCCGGTAGGCTACCCTGCACCCCAAGGAGGAGGGCCAGCCACAATACGGGCTTCCTGGCTGCTTTGTCTTCACTGCTGTTGCAGCGTTCCCACAATTGTAGAAACATAATCTAGGCCTAGTCTCTGGGCCTCTGCCCACACAAACCTCCTGGGCTCCCACATCAGCCTGAAACACTGAGGGTCTTGCCATCCTACGTACTCATCCTACCCTCGAGTAACAGAACCCAAAGTCTCTAAAACACCTTCCCTGCTGCAGCACCTTGCCCATCCCAGCGTCAGAATCTTGGCTTCTCCTTCAGCCTGTCCCCGACCCCCATCCACCCCACCGAGAAGGCCTGGTCCAGCTCTGGCATCTCCCACCCGCACTCCCTAGCTCTCTTGTTCCTTCAGCTGACATGGGGGGTTTGTGGAAAGGGGTTTGTTGTCTGAACTATGTGGGGAATGTGGTTGGAGCTTTTCTCTTCCAGACTCCACATTGCTTCATGCTCCAGGGTGCTTCTTAAGCCCCAAAAGGGAGATTTATATGAACCTTTTCCTCAACTTCTATCACAGGTAACTCTTCTCCTCAAAGTTACCTAATGACCCCTCGTACAGTACAGGCTGGGGAAGTGGTTACGGAGAAGCAATTTGCTTTAAAAATAGACCCCTCACTCAAGTTCATGCAAACAAACCTTATGGATATTAGCAAACAAAATCGATGTACAAAACTTGTTCTGCACCTTCTATGTTAAATGTGCCAGCGTGACTCTGTGGTGTGCGGATTCTTTTGTCCAAATTGTGTTCTGTGACAAAATCAGGGGACTTGTGTTCAGCTTCTCTACCAAGTTTACGTCTAAGGTGGGAAACTTTTATTACAGCAGAAGTCCTCCCTGAGTGAACACAATCATTTACTGCTTCACAGCTACTAAGCTGACATTTAGAATTCAGGTGTCACCTGAGCATGCCTGAAGTGCCACATTATCTGGAATTTGATGACATGGGTCACTTTTCTTCTGTAGGACTGATCCTGGCAGCTCACCCCATTACAGGGAGGTCTCCTAATTTGCTATTATTTGAGGAGTGAACTACCACCTGCTTGAAACAACTCAAAAATGGGAGAAGAAAAGAGAGAGGAGGGGGCAGAGGGAGGAAGAGAGAAGCAGGGGAATGGGAGAGAAGAAAGTGAGACACATGCTGTGCCTTGTGCCCTGTGGGGACTTTGGATCCCAGGATCCCAGTATCGTTGGCTGCATGCATATTGGGTAGCGGGATAGGTGAGGCTGCTGATTATATGGACATAAAAAAAGAAAAGTATACTTTTTTATTTTTTAATATTTTATTTTATAAAATTCGTACATCATTTTTCATCTTTGCACAATGTATGCATTTTCATCTTGGTTCTATTCCCCATACAATTGCACCCCCCCCCCTTATTTTGACTCTAGTCCTTCCTCTCCCCTCCTTTCCCTCCCCCCTCCATAAGAGACCAAGAGATCAGTACAAACTAAAAATCAAAATCAACAAACAACTATAAACAAGACAAGTATACTTTTTACTCTAAATTTTACTCTAAATAGTGGCGCAGCGTTTGAGCGCTGGGTTGCGAAGCTGCCCGCGGCCTCGGAGGCGGCGGTTCGATCCCCGGCTGCTCCCCGGCCACCTGAGGAGGGTCCCACCTGGCGCGCAGACCTCTCCTGCCGCCCACTGCTCCCCTCAGCAGTGTACTTCGGTCCTCCTGCCTGCTCTGCTCCCCGCTCTGGCTCTGGTGAATTCTCTCACCCTCCCGCGCTTCTGACTGTACCCAGTGCATGTATAAACAAAAACAAACAAACAAATAAATAAATAAATAAAACATGCCTCTATTAAAAATAAATAAATAAATAAATAAATTCTTAGGGAAGCTGAATAGTCTCTGAGGTGTGGGTACATGGGCTCCATTCCAGCTCTGCTACTGGGAAGCTGTGACCTAGCGCTGGTCCCTGTAACCTGTTTGGGGCTTCATGGCCACACGCACCAGTGTGGACACAATTCTCAGGGCCAAGTCAGGGGCAAGGTGATGGGAAATACGGAAGCTTAGTGTGCCCCCTCTCTTTCTCTTTCATTAATGAGATAGTGTATGTATTATAAAATTCACTCTTTAAAATATTTTTTAATATATTCACAAAGTTGTGTACCCATTAACATGATCTGATTCTAGAGCATTTTTATCATCTTAAAAGAATTCCAACCACTGATGCAGTCACTCACCATTCATTGCTCTCTCCATCTGAGCTCTGGCAACCAAGAACTTACTTGCTGTCTCTGTGGATTTCTCTCCTCTGGGCATTTTATATAAATAGAGTCATACACTATGTGGTCTTTTTTGTCTTTCATTTGGCATCTTTCATTTAACAGGGCATTTTCAAGGTTTTCTTTTTTCATTTTATTTTACATAATTTTTACATTATTTTTCATTTTTGCACAATGTGTGCATTTTCATTTTGGTTATAGTCCCCATACAATTCCCACCCCCCCCCATTTCCACCCCCCCCTATTTTTTTTTCCATTTGATGTCTTCTATTGACTTTTTTTTTTTAAATAATAAATTTTATTTTTATATTCCCCATACAATTGCAGCCCCCCCTATTCTGACCCCAATCCCTCCCCTCCCACCCCCGCCCCCCCCTAAAAGTGTCTCTGGTTCATAGTTTTTTGTTCATTTTGATTCTCACTTTCTTATAGTTATTCATTTTCCTGGTCCCTTATTTAAGTTTTCTAGATTCCTGCTATGAGTGAGACCATCCGGTATTTTTCTTTTTCTTTTTGGCTTATTTCGCTGAGCATGATCCCTTCCAGCGCCATCCATGTTGCTGCAAATTGCATGTGTTTATCTTTTTTGAATGCTGAGTAATATTCCATGGTATATATGTACCACATCTTCTTGATCCGGTCATCTATTTTTGGGCATTTGGGTTGTTTCCAAAGCTTAGCTATTGTAAAAAGTGCTGCTATAAACATAGGGGTGCAGGTGTTCTTTGGAATTGATGTTTCTGTGTCCTTTGGGTAAATACCTAGGAGTGGAATTGCTGGATCATATGGAAGCTCTATGTTTAGTAGGTCCAGAAATCTCCACACAGCTCTCCATAGTGGTTGGACCAGTTTGCACTCCCACCAACAGTGCAGGAGAGTTCCTTTTTCTCCACACCCTTGCCAACATTTGTTGTTGCTAGTTTTTTTAATATGTGCCATTCTCACTGGTGTAAGATGGTATCTCATGGTAGTTTTGATTTGCATTTCCCTGATGACAAGTGATGTTGAACATTTTTTCATATGCCTGTTGGCCATTTGCATTTCCTCTTCAGAGAAGTTTCTTTTTAGCTCTTCTGCCCATTTTTTGACTGGATAATTTTCTTAGTTGTTGTTGAGTCTCATCAGCTCTTTGCAGATTTTTGTGATCAGTCCTTTATCATTAGTGTTGGGTGCAAAAATGTTCTCCCAGTTCCCACCCCCCCTATTTTGACCCTAATTCCTCCTCTCTTCCTCCCCCCCTCCATAGTGTGCCTCTGGTTTATAGTTGCTTGTTAATTTTGATTTTTTCTTTATTATACTTAGTTCTTTTCAAGGTTTTCTGTGTTGTATCTTGTATCAAGACTTCATTCCTTTTTATGACTTAGTGATACTCCATTTTCTGGAATATGCTACATTCTGTTTATTTATCAGTTGGACATTAGGCTCTTTTTATTTTTTTTTAACTCTTATGAATATTAATAGGCAATTTTTTGTGTAAGGTTTTCCATGTACATACGTCTTTAATTTGGAGGGGTTTAGAACTGGAATTTCTGGGTAATATGAAGACTCAGTGTTCAACTTTGTAAAGAACTGTGAAATTCTTTTTGAAAGGCTATACCTTTTTACATTCCCACCAATAATGTATGAGTTTCAATTTCTCCACATTCTCCCCATTACCTGGCTATTGTTCATCTTTTTGATTACCGTCTTTCTAGTGGGTATGAAGTGATATTTCATTGTAGTTTTAATTTGCATTCCCCTATAACTAATGTTCGTGAGTATCTTTTCGTGTGCTTATTAGAGCTATTGGTACATTTTCAAAGAAATGTCTGTTCAGCTCTTTTGTCTATTTTAAAATTAGATTATAAGTCTTTTTACTGCTGACTTATCAAAGTTCTTTGTATATTCTGTATACTTGTTGCATTTCAAGTATATGATTTACAAATATTTTCTTCCATTCAGTGGATTTTCTTTCACTTTCTTAATAGCATTCTTTGAAGCACAAAAGTTTTTAACTTTGATGAAATCCAGTTTACTTACTATTCCTTTTTGTTGGTCTTTTGTAATTGGCTTATTTCACTTAGCAGAGTGTGCTTTTGGTGTCACAGCTAAGAAACCATGTTTAAATCCAATGTGATAAAGATCTGTACCTAGTTACATTTCCAAGAATTTATAGTTTTAGATCTTACATTTAGGCCTTTCATCCATTTGAGTTTGTTTTTGTAGTATATTCTCTTAAAACAATCAATTCAGTTAAAAACAAACAAAAAAATCCTGAGCTGGACCAAACTAAACCTCCTTATGGGTCATCAATTTTGCAGGTTCTAAGCAGAGTTTTCTAAGGCTCTCTGATGTTCTTCTTGTGAATGAAAGGAGAATAACCTAGAAATCATGGGAATACACTTTGAACCAGAATGTCTAGCAACAGCAGAAGGAATGGGGCCAGTGCTGGGGCAGGAGAGTGTGCTGCATCTTCTGATGAGGAAGGGCAAATAAACATGGATGTGCTTGTGAGGAGGCCTCAGTGCTGGGTAAGGCCTCCAGGTGAGATTGAGACTGACCCCATATTCAGCGGACTCAGGCCTGGCATGACCACTCATGTGTGTCCTCTAAGACCCCAAGCACTGGCCTGGTCCCCTTGCTGGTTCTACTCTAACCAGCTGTGTGATCTCAGGCTACTTGCTAAACCACTCTGAGGCTCCAATTTTTACTTTGAAACATGACAGGAGTGACCTTTTATTAAAGACTGATAATTGCTTGGGTCTCACTGACATGTGATATTTCTGAAAGTTAGAATAGCTTGATTGTGGAGATGTTGAGTAGTATTTCCTCAAGTATGTACAATAGAAATGTCAAGTGACTGAGAAATATTAAGTGAAACCCAAGTAGATCTTTTTACCAAAGAGGTACTTTCCAGACCCTTTTTGGGAGCATGTAAAACTTGAATCCTTAGGAGGGGAATGTGGTGTCCAACATTTCCCAAATTATTTTAACTTTGAAAGAGCTATTGTAAAAAGTGAATGCTGCCAGTTTCCAATAATGAGTGAAAAGATGGTATGGAGCTGAACTTCTTTTTATGTGTGATGTTGTGTGGGTAAGGCTCCACTTTGTCCAACATGTTGCCCAGAGTTACATCTCCCTGCATGAGCTTTGGATTCTGGTGTGTCTAAAGGATCCATCAAGCAAGCTGATGTAATGAGAGGGACTCTGGTCAGCCTTTAAGGTTTTCTGATCTTCATTCCTGGCAGACCTGACATGTCAGGCTCCTGCATTCCTCTGTTTTGCAGCGTTGATTGGCATCTATGCCAGGGAACACCAAAATCCACTTGAACTGTTCCAGACAAGTGGAGCTTTGATCTTTGATAGTGTCAGAGTTGTCTCTGGGCTCATCCACCAGCATTACTGGCAGTAGAACTGACCATGCCACCAGGAAGCTGAACTCTAGGATTCAGGAAAGATTTCTGGACTCAAGGACATAAGGAAGGGACTCACTGTAGTGCAAGGTGATATTCCTCTTTCCATCAGCCCAGGTCATTTACTTACTATTTTGACGCATTTGGGATGGGGTGGGTGGAGATAGTAATGAAGAAAAAAAATAATGTACAGTAACAATTCAGTTGATAATTTATTGAATAATAATTTCATAATATGTTATTTTGTAGTCTACTTAATTTCCTGGTTTTGCCATATTAGGCAAATATTTGCATTATTTTTTATTCTAAAGTATGAATTGAGACTTACCTGATGGATGGCAGGGTTGGAGTTGGGTGTGGGGCTTGAGAGAGGAAGTTCTACACCTGACACAGGTAGATAAGAAAGGACATTGGACAATGAGCTCTGATTCTGCACCTGGCCACAGGTGCTGTGCATGGCCATATGTTCATTGTCCTGCAGCCCTGGTACAACTGTGTGTGGCTACTTGGGCCAGGGGGTCATGCATCTGATCTGTCTTCTTCACACATTCTAGAGGCATTGGAGGAGTGAACAAATCATTTCTTTGCATAGGATCTTTCTCAAAATCTAAGAGACCTGCCCTTGGCCCAGTTTCCTTTGCTAATGTGATCTAGTTCTGGCTGGACACAAGATTTGTGAACTTTCTTCAAAAATAGAAATGCTTCACTGGCAGAACAGCTAAGGTTGCAAACATCTATCCCCTTTGTGCTGGGATACATAGGAGGAGCTGACACAATCTCTCCTCCTGGGGTCATCACAGTCTCTGAGGGTGGCTATGTCCACATAACCACTGTGCAAGGCTGACAACAGTAAGATCTCAGAGAAAGACAAATGCAGATCTATGTGAGTTCAGGAAGCAAAGATGATCCCGGCTGCTCTGAGGGGCAGGAAGTTTTCATGAGATTAACATGATTTTTGGAGGGGGTGGGAATTGAATATGCTGAGTTTAGGGGAAGGATTTATGTGGCTTCTTACAAGAGTTCATGAATGGGAGCAGCAGAGATATGAGACAATGTGTTGCACCAGAATGTGCCGAATCTTAGAGGCTGGGCTCTGGGTTGAAAATTTAAAGCAATTTGACACGCTTTCTGTTTCAACACCATTTCATTTGTGGTTCCAGGGGAAGGCTTTAGAAGGGGCGGGGAAGTTTGCCTCAGTGCTCTATTTTGGTAATGAGTGAAAAAGCTCATAGCTCTAAATACCATCTATATGCTAATGACTCCAAAATTTACATCTCAGCAGGACCTGTGCTCAAGAGTCATATATTCACCTGCTAGCTTGACATCTCCCCTTGGATGGCTAATAGGCATTTCAAACTCAATGTGTCCCACATGGAACTCTTGATTTCTCCTTCACATCGATTGCTCCCTAAGTTTTCACCATCTCAATAAATAGCACTGCCATAATTCAAGAAACTGAGGTCATTCTTGATTCCTATACTCAACATCTTCCCCAACTCTGCCACCAATCCACCAGCAAGTTCTATAGGCTCTATTTTTGAGAGTATGATCTACTTTGCTTCATCTCCAGAGGAGGCAAAAGCAAGGCAGAGTCCAGCTTAGTCTGCCATCAGCTCCCCTGTTCATACCAAAACCAAATTCCTTTCAACCATTCATGACTTTACCCCACTAGGCTCTCTGACTTGTGTCCCTCTTTTGCTCGATCCCCCCTGCTTCCCAGTGTCAGGCATGCCTGCCTTCCAACCATTGATCCTTCTTGCCATTAGAACAAAGACCCTTGTAGCTCCTGTCTGAGCTCTTTTGAACATGTTACTCTCTTAGAATGTTATTCCTATAATGGTCTATGTGGCTAGTTCTTTGCTTCCCTGACCTTAAACTCTAAAGCACCCTATTCTCCCATCCCCAGTCCCTTATTTTCTGTGTTCTATTGTCTTCAAGGCATTTTTCTATATATGACATTCTCTTGTGCATTTTTTTTTTATTATCTGTCTCCTTCTTCCTCTGTTCCCTCACTAGAATGGTTTTATTCCCTGTCAGGTTCATTCTTGCTTCCTCTGCACCTGTCAGGTAATGGGAGCTAAAAAGATATTTTTGACACTTATATTACATATTATATATTATATATATATATAATGGAAAATATCAAACATATATCAGACAGAATAGCATAATGAACTACTTCTACTCATCACTCGGCTTCAACAATTATCAACCCAAGAGCAATCTGTTTTTATCTTTCCCCAATATTGAAGCAAAATCAAGACATCCTATCATTTTATCTGTAAATACTCTGGTGTATATCTCAAAAAGATAAAGATTCTTTGGGAAAAAAATAGCTACAATACTATTATCATATCTAAACAAATTTACAATAATCCCTTAATATCAGTAAGTATCCAGCGAGTTTTCAAAATTCCCTGAATGTCTTGCTTTTCTATTTTTACAGATTACTTGTCTGAATCAGGCTCCAAAGAAAGTCCTTCAATTGCAATTATTATGTCTTTATAGTCTCTTTTAATCTATTGTTCTCCCTCCAACTCTCATTTTTCCCTTGAACTCTATTTGTTAAAGAAACCAGGTGCTTTGTCCTCCAGAGTGCCCCATAGTTTAGGTTGGCTAATTACATTCCATTGGTATTTTTTAATGTATTCTTCTGCTCCCTGCATTTTCATAAATTGGAAGTAAGAGACTGGATAAGATTCAGGTTTGTGTCTTTTGAAAGAATCCTGCAGTCTCATCTTCTTCCATCAGGAGGCACATTAGCTTGGCTCTCTCTATAACATTAGTGTTGATTGTCATTGTCCCAATCCTGCATTTCGCTCGAGTTTACGAAATGTTAATATTCTAATTCTATCATTCCTTCTGGGCATATTAACTAGAATACTTATACAAAGAGGCTCTTTACCTCATTAATTATTTGGTTACTCTGATACATAGTTGTACAGTAAGGACATATAAATGCTTGATTCTTTCTCTTTATCAGTTTTCAAAATCACAAGTTGTTCCCTGCATCCTCTAGAGTTGCCAATGAGGATTTTATTTTAAGAATGATCATGAGCTCATAGATTTAAACATATTTGATGTATTTCAACCAATAGATATTTGTGGAATGGGTGAATGAGTAATTGAACAAACATTAGTTTAGAACTTTCTACAGATTTTCAGTTTTTCTTTCCAGATATTTTAGTCCCAGCTTGTATATGCCAAACCATTGTGTGATTTCTTCTAGAGTTAATTCTATTCTTTGAATATTTACTTAGTATCATGGGGTTTAATTGAATAAGTACAACAGTACAACATAGGCCCTGCTTTTAGGAGCATTTTTATCCATCTGGTTACTGAACAAAACAGCCTCAATTAGATCTTGATCCTTTCATTATCAAAATGTGCAGATGTGTTTCCCACCTGGGAAGGTGCTGGTCACTGACTCAGAGGCAGTGGTGTTGATCTAGACCTGGCCCAGTTTCCTTGGGCCAATGGCCTCCCCTATAGGCCTCAGTTTCCCTATCCAAACATGTAGGGTGGTACCAGGTCATTACCAAAGTAGCTGTTTCTGATCCTTAAGTTTTGGGGAGCTCTCCCTCCTCCTACTGCACATGGCCTCTAGGTAAGGCCATGTTAATAGTGCCAAAGGGTAGCATGCAAGGTGACCATTGAGTTGGGGGGTGGTGTGGGATTGGTAGGGATCAGTGGGACATACAGGCTAGGAGGGAGAATGCACCAAACATAACTAGCTACCTGATCAAAAGGAGCCTTATCTGGAATACATCTGACATTGTCTGTGTGATTTTCCTTAGTATCTTTCTGGAGTTTGGTGGGAACAGCAGGTGTCCACCACCCTGTGAGGCAAAATTTCTAAAAGTGTTTGGTGGTTTCTGGAGGAAGAAACAGTAGGTGCCATGTGTAGGAAGTTGTTTTCAAAGCTTGGTCCCGGGAGTGTGGGGATGGGGGGACCCTGCACTCCTCCCAGGACCCTGCACTTCCTGTCAGGGCAAACCCCATTCCCTCAGTTTCTCTCCCACTTGTCCCTACCCCTCTCCCCAGAAGCAGAAGCAGTCTTGCCAATGGCTCTGGCAGCATTACCCGTCTGGGAATCCAGACATTTGGAGTGCCAGAGAGTCCGCTGGCATTTTCCTTTTGTCTGCCACAGGGTGAGATTGCATGGAAATCGATATCCAGCATTCCATGAGCTTTCTGATGAGCAGACCTGCTGCTGGGTTGTTGTCTGCCTTCCCTCCCTCCAATCACAGTGTCCACAACTCCCCCTCTCTGTCAGTGTGAGATCCAAACCCCCAGAGAGAAAATCAGTTTATCTGATGGTCACATGGATCTGATGAGGTATCTAGTAATGATGGAATGTGTCTTTCTCCTGCTTTCTAGCCGCCAATAGCTAGGGACTGATGGGGCTTTTGATTAGCCAAGGACAAGGGCTTGGCTAGTAATTGGGATGTAGTAGCTTATGTTGCATCATCCACAACTCCTCTCTCCCCTCTGTGGTTGAAGGGAGAGGCAGCTGGCAGGAGGCTATTACCCTACCTCCACCCCATCATCCTCACAGTTCTCTACCACTATTGCCATCTACCAAATGTGAATAGTGGACAGGCCGTTTACTCTGAAAGGGGGGAGGTATGTCCTGAAAAGGCTTTCAGGGTAAGGAGCCCCAGGCCTTTCTCCTTGGCACCTTGTAGGTAGTGCAGACCTATTTCCCATTGAGGCATCTAGGGATAAGCAGACAGTCAGAGTCACAATGATTGTTAGACACCATCCCAAGAGGTGGGATCTTGATGTTCATTTATAAATAAGGGACTGTAGTGGATCAACTGCATATTCACATGCAAGAACAGCAAGCTGAGTCTCTTACCTCACACCATATACAAATTTAAAGTGGATTGTAGACCTTATTGGAAAAGTTAAAACTATATAACTTCTAGGAAAAAAATGTGATCTTAGAGCAAAGATTTCATACTTATGCCTCCAAAAGCATAATCCAGAAGAAAAACACTTGATAACTAAGATTGCATCAAAATCCAAACTTTTATTCTTCAGAAGATAGCATCAAGAACATTAAGAAGACAAGTTACAGACAGGAAGAAAATATTTGCACATCATATAACTGATAAGGAACCTAGAGTCAGAATCTATAGGAGTCGTAAAACCTAATAGTAAGATACCAAACAACCCAATTTAAAAATGAGCAATAGGGGCCTCTCCGGTGGTGCAGCAGTTGAGCGGTGGGTTGCGAAGCTGCCCGCAGCCTCTATAGCGCCAGTTCAATCCCCGGCTGCCGGCAAGGGTCCCACATGGCGCGCAGACCTCTCCTGCTGCCTGCTGCTCCCCTCAGCAGTGTACTTCGGTCCTTCTGCCTGCTCTGCTCCCCGCTCTGACTCTGGTGAATTCTCTCACACTCCCGCGCTTCTGACTGTACCCAGTGCATGTATAAATAAATAAATAAATCTTAAAAAAAAATAAGCAATAGATTTGAATACATTTCAGCAAAGAAGATACACAAATGACTAGTATGCACATGAAAAGATACTCAACATCATTAGTGGGAAATGCAAATCAAAACCACAATGAGTTACCACTTCACGCCCACTACAATGGCTATAATTTTAAATGTAAAGAATGCAACCCTGTACATTACTGATGGGAATGTAAAAAATTACGCAGCCACTTTGGGAAATTTGGCAGTTTCTTTAGTTAAACAAATTTACCATATGACTCAGCAATTCCACTCCTAGGTTTCCGCCCAAGAGAATAAAAACGTACACCCACAGAATGACTTATATGCAGATGTGCACAACAGCACTGTTGATAATGGCTAAAAAGTGGAAATAATAAAAATGTCTATTAGCTTCTTAATGGACAAACAGAATGTGGTACTATCTATACATTGAAACACTATTCATCAAAAAAAGGAATGCAGTACTGATAGGGGTGAACCTGAAAAACATTATGGTAAGCGAAAGAAGCAGATGTAAAGAAATTATGGAATGACTGTGAAATGCCCAGAGAAGCCCAATCAAAAGACACAAAAAACAGATCAGTGGATGCCTGAGAGCAGGCCATGGGAGAAATTAGTGACTGCAAATGGGCATGAGGGAACTTTTTGGTGTTCTAAATTTGGATTGTGGTGATGGATGAACAACTCTATACATTTGCTAAAAATTATTGAACTGTACATTAACAGTGAATTTTTTGGTATGTTCAGTATGCCACCATAAAGCTGTTTAAGAATAAAAAGAAAGAAGGAAGAGAGATAAATTCCAGAATGTGCTTTATCAAGGGTCCACCTAGAAGAGGTGAAAAGGGAGGAGCAGGTGCAGGGCTTCTTGGGACAAGTTTTATCTTTCAGGGAAGACGCAGACCTCTCCTGGTGCCAACCCTCTGGGACCCAAGGACCTTCCACCGCAGGCTCTGCAGGAGTGGCTCTCTTGGCAGCTCCACAGTTCAACCTGTGGGCCCTAGCTCACTGCAGCCTTCTCCCAAACTCGTTCTCTTCCTTCCTTGCACAGCACTCATCTTGTTCTGCTCTCTGAACCCCTTTGACCCCTTTGTTTCTGACTTGCCAACACTTGCCTTGCCCCTTTTCCCAGGTCTGGTGTGGGCTCTCCCTCCTGCCCTCACTACTATCATGGGCAGGCACTGCTTTCCAGTGGGCCATGACTGGCTGGGCTGTGAGGCTGCTGGGCATAAACTTGGGAAATGCTCTCCATACTTGGGAAGGGGAAGAGCGCTAGTGGGGCGTAAGGGGATGTGTGACATGGGACACGCCGAAACACACATCTCTGGCACACGGGAGGAGCTGGGGCAGCCTATGGAAGCCCCTTTTGGGACCAAAACTCAGCAACAGCCAGTAGGATGCTCAGGAGCCACTAGTGCCTTTGGGGTTGGCCTTTTCTAAATTTTGAGAATTGTGATCTCCTGGAAGGTTGATACTTGCCATTGGTCTTGCTTTTTGCTTCTGTGTATGCGTCAGCCCCTTGGAACTTGAGCCCCATTTTGGAGCTTTTTTTATATGGCAGACATTATAGCAACATGTGATAGATCATCCATTCATTTTATCCTCACAAAACCCTTTGAAGTTCGTGCTGTGATTATCACTCCATTTTGCAGATGATGGAACTGAGGTCAGAGGATTAAGCAAATTATCCAAGCTTTGAAAAGCCATCATCAGCAGAACCTGGATTGAAACCTAAGCAGTGGCCTCTGCTTCTTGCATCTACTCAATTTTCTACCAAAGGGGAGGGGAGTTGATAGGGTAAGAAATAGACTCTTAAAAACCCAGTTTGAGAAGATTGGAGGCCTTCAAGACAAATTCCGCCACTGCCCACCAAGGGGAGGAGGCTAGAAAGGAGAAGAAGCTGACATGCTTTGGAACGGAGACAGGCATGTGTCCTCCCAAAGAGCTGTCTCAGGAACAGTCCCTGAGTCCACCTGTCTCTTAGAGGGACAGGGACTGGTCAGGCAAGGCACCCCAAGTCCATCTTCCTGTTCCCAGGTGGCAGGAAATACCAGCCGCACATTCAGCTCCTGCCTTGGTAATCTGCAGTAAGTGGAGTCTTGACTGGATGCCCTCTTGTGCCCTGTGGCCTGGGTGCTGCAGAGCCAGTACCTTCTTGGGCCACAGAAGGTGAGTGGGGTCTTCTGAAAGAGCCCTCTGTAAGGTCAGGGCACTCTAGAAACAGAGAGAGAGAGGCACCACCGGTGTGAGAGAGGAAAGCGAGGGGCTTGCAGCAGCAAGGGGACTGGGCCTAAAAGAATCCAGTGCTAGGAAAATCTTGAAGTTCAGGAGAGTTTTACCTCCTAATGTGACTTCAGATTCAAATTGCACCTTTTGATCACCTACTATGTGCTTGCCTTCCTGGGAGGGAGGAGGCCTTCTCACAGACCTGGGCAGCCCCCTTCCCTACTCTGGGAGCCCGTTCCTGTTCTCTGATTCTACCATGGTGTCCTCCAGAGAGGGGCCTTGGGGTAGGAGTAGCCCCTAAAATCTCCAGCATCCAGCATCCAACACGCGGTGCTGAGCCTGAAATAATGTTAGTGTTAGGAGTGGGCGAGGCGTCGTGGAGATAAATTTAAAAAAAATCTAAAAAACCAAAAACAAGACACAAAGAGTTACCCATCATAACACCTTTTAGAGAGGGGACACCTTTCTTTCCCTTGGGCAGAAAAAGACCCAGGAGGTCAGAACGAGTTGATCCTGGAGCTCTAACTGTAGAACAGCAGTAACTTACTTACGACCCATGCTTCCATCCAACGGAACTCAGCCGCTTCCATCCCAGTGGTGCCATGTAGGAGAGCGCTGCTGCGGCCAGGGCCCCTGCCCCACGAGAGCAAGTGTTCGGAAAGACTCTGGCCCCAGACCCCACGTGAGAGGTCTCCATCTGCCTCGGCCTCCTGGAGACCAGGCCTCCCTGTAGACAGTGATGGGGGAGGGCTGGGCGGGGAGGCCCTGGGCAGAGCAGTCAGGACTCTTCTCCCCTTTCCCTTCTGCTTGATTGTTATTCCAAAGGCCTCGTTATGGAAATTACAAAATAATGGTTCGGCAATTTGTGCGTGTGCGGCTGTGTGGACGCTAATTGCGGGTCCCCGTGTACCCAGGCTTGGAGGCACTGTCGCGGATCTGAGACTCTCCCTGCAGCTTTGCCTTACCTGTCTCGTCATCCCAGCTCTCTCCCTTCTCCAAGGTGAGGGGTCCACATAGAGTATCTGAGTAGAAATGGCCGCCCCAAAACCCATGCCCAGGTATGTCCTGACTGGAAGAGGGCGCGTGGACCTGTGTTTATAAAACACACTGTAAGGCACAGGACAGGACCACAGTGCAGGTTTTCTGATCCCATGCAGACCGGGTAAAGGAGGAGTCAGAGTCCTCAGTGGTTTTGCAGGTCTTTTATTTGGGGTTCACCAGGCATATGGCAGGCAGTGGTGCTGGCTGGGGGGCTGGGAGGCTGGCAGGCCTCCCAGCCCCCAGCAAGTCTTCACTCTATCTGGGCTCTCTGGCGTTCTCTGCTTCTGCTGCTGCTGGTGCTGCTTCTGCTGCTGGTGTCCCCCCGTGACGCCGCCCTTAAAAAGCAGTCTTAGCTCAGCTGAATCCCATCTACCTATGCCCACACCCTATTCCAGGTGCCCGCCATCAGGCATGCATTCAGGACAAGGATCCATCATCTATCCTGATGGCGGAAGGGCAGAAAAGCCTGATATTTTCTTTACCCTACACACACACACTGTTTTAACAAAGATCTTGTTTATTTTCAGAAGACCCTGTGTATTTGGGGTGGCTTCTGGGAGCTGGTGGAGTTAATGAGACACTCTGCTCCTTGGAATTGTCAACACAGTAACCCCAGCTCCCTGCCTTCATGATCTTCCCTGGTTACTTGCAAGGTTGAGGGGGGCGGGGTAGGGAGGAGGCTGCCAGCGGAAGGAAGGTTCAGGTGATGCTGTGAGTGGGGTGAAATTTTGGCCTCAGAGAGAGG
The DNA here is from genome assembly GCF_964194135.1 of Talpa europaea. Classification (NCBI taxonomy): domain Eukaryota; kingdom Metazoa; phylum Chordata; class Mammalia; order Eulipotyphla; family Talpidae; genus Talpa; species Talpa europaea. The sequence goes on from NC_140070.1 coordinate 46,801,524, forward strand.
TTTCATGGAGGAGGAGGAGGAAGAAGAGCTGCCCTGAGCCGGATTTTAGAAGAAAGTGGAGAGGGCAGGAGTAGAGATGAGCAAAACCAGCCTGCCCCAAACCCCAAATCCTGTTGCAAAGTACATGGCTAGATTCTTTCTAAAGGCAGTTGCTTCTGGAGGAAGCTAAACCTTCTTTGCAAGAAAGGGTAAATAGATGAATTGAATTACCCCTAGGGATCCCTGGGGCGGGGGCAGGAGTGGGGAGCAAACCCACCTTCAGAAAAACCAGTTTGACAGTCCCAGGAGTGTGTGGTCCCAGGGAAGGGGAAGGCCCTGCAGGTGTGAGAAGGATTCAGAGAGGACAGAACAGGCATCGGGCCAACCTGGCATCCTTATTTGAGTGTCAGTGAAAATGGCTGAAGCTCATAATCAGAAGCTTCAAACTCCCCTCCCGTAAACTTCTATCAGGCTCAGGAGTAACAAACGTGGGCTGAATTTTTATTCTTTTACTTATAGCTGGAGGACCTGGAATGAACTACTTAACCTCTCTGAACCTTGGTTCCCACCTCTATTAAAAGGTGTAATGACAGCACCTGCTTCCCGGGCTGGTGAGAGAATTGAACATGACACTCTAGCTAAGCCCTTAGCACGATACTCACCAGAGTGAGTCCTCATCCAGGGTGGCTGTTTACAGTTATTATTGTGCTGTTTTGAGAATTAAGTGAGATAATTAAACAATGTCTGTACAGCATCTGGCACATCACTGATGTATATTCAGTGCTGATTATTGATTTTCTAGTCAGCTTCTTCCCATTCAGACAGGCATCTTCCATTCAAATGTCCATCCCACCCCCCTCCAGAGCAGTGAGGAGAAGAATCAGCTGGAGGAGGGGAGGGGGCTAGGGGAGACAGTAAGGGCGCCAGGATCCCACCTTCCCCTTTCCTCCAGCAACAACACAGCACATGAAATATTCCTGATACCTTTGATTATACCCTTCACGAGATCTCAGAGTGGATGGCATAACAGGAGGCCTTTGGGAGGATTGTTTTAACTTATTTTAGAAAAAAATAAAATCTGTGTGTAGGGGGAAGGGGGTTTATGTGCAAATACCCTGGGTTATTTATAGTAGAGTCAGATTTGATACAGGAATTTAAGTGCCCCTTGAAAGGGCTAAGTTGGCCACAAACTTTCAGGGATTTGGTGGCCAGAAGATCCTGCCAGCATGGTCAGTTGCCCCTCACTGAAGCAGGGTACAGAAACACCTGGAAACTCCTGCAGAGCTTCACAGCTGCCAAAACCCTGAGCTTCTCACCACACCTGCCCGAGAGCCCCATCAAAGCTTCTGCCTCTCTTCCCTTTCCCTAACTTTCAGGAGGGCCATTGCTTCCCAGCTCTAATCCAGACCCCCAGAGGCCAGCATTGTGGGGAATGTCATCCCAGCCTGGGCGCATCAAGGGTAGTGGGATTCATTATCCAGCAGACATTCTGTCAAAGTGTCAATCGACCCCTTTAAGGCCCCAAAGGCAGGGGTCTTGAATGCAGAAGCTGCGCCAACACCAGGCCAGGCCCAGAAGGCACCCCCGTTGTGCTGTGGGCAGAGCTCAGAGCCCCACAGCCTCTGGGGGAGAAAGATCAGATGAAGAGGATGCCTGGGTGCCTCCCTGTGAGGCAGATGGAATGGCAGCAGGAGTGGGGAGAGTCTGAGCAGAAGGCCCCAGTTAGGAGGCACTAAATGCAGGCTCTCCCCAGCGTGAGTGATCGGCAGGACAGGTGGGACTCAAAGTTACAGGAAATCCTGTGTTACCCTAAAGGACCCTGAGAAGCGCCCAAGGAATTCAGGGGCTCAGTGGGAGAACTGTGGGATCACGTGGACAGGCATGAGAGCCAAAGAGCCAATGCAGATAGAAGGATGGTCTGGTGATGAATTTGCTTTGACACACACCTACAGCAGCCTCCTGGGCTGGGCAGGACCTTGAGCACTGAGGGGTCCAGAGATGACCCGGTACTGCCTGAGCCCTCAGAAACAGAGTTCAGTGAGAGACCATGTGGCTGTGACGGACATGAGGATGAGCTAACTCAGCTGCTTGTTATACAAATCATTTCACATGCATTATCCTGTTTAATCTCCATTAGTACAGGTAGGTGCTGTTATTATGCACTATCATCATATACGAGTGTTATTATAGCAGGTAGGAATTCTTATTATTCCTAATTTATGGATGGGGAGTTTAGGCTTAAAGAAGTTAGTGATTGGCCTGTGGTTACACAGCTTGTAGGAGGTGAGCCTGGGTCTGCGCCTCCATAGCCAGATCTATAATACAAAACGGTGATGACAGCACCACAGGATGCAAATGCAGTGACTGGGCTAAGGGGGCCTTCTGGGAGGAGCTATTGATGCCAATGGGGAAATGAGGAAGGTGAGCTAAGCATGGGGAGTGGGGCTGTTTCAGGTCTAGAGGTGGATGAGAAGAATAGCAGATGGTGGTATCTGCGCTAACAACATCTTGGAAGGTCAGAACTGTCATGTAGTGGGAAAAAGTAAGCAAAATGTGTTCTTCAAAGTTTGTCTTGCCCCATCCTACATTTTTGATCAATCAACACAAGTACGAGCTGGCAGTTAAGGTACTGGCAAAGGTACGCGGGGCTGCAGGAAGAGCTTCGTGGGATGGTGGTGGGGGAGCTGGGGGTAGTCTGCTCTGTGCGGGGAGCTCTGCCTTGGAGGACCAATGTCCAGAACAGGCTTAGAGGAGGCTGCGCAGCCAGGAGGCAGGACCCTGAGCAGTTCTGATGGCTGGGTTGGGACAGGCAGAGACTGAGGGAGAGGTAAGACAGGTGGGCAGCGCCGTGGATACCAAGCAGTTGTGGGAAAGCTGTGTCCAGGCTCCAGGCTTCATTAGCAGGACAGGGAGCCCTCTGGAGGTTTAGACAGGACCCTTGCACCTTCAGATCCCTGTTCTGGGAAAATATCTCTGGCAGATGGGAAGAGTACACAAGCAGCGATGGTGGAAATCAGGGAGCTGGTGATGAGACAAGAGCCTGAAGCAACGCCGGGAAAGAAATCAGGAGATTCAACAATAGCTCAGCTTGTAGAGATAACTGGACGTAGGACAATGGGATGTAGGGGAGTAGAGGGGGGCTAGGGGCATCTGTCTGTGGGCCATCCACAGGAGACTGCCTATGGACAGAGGCTGAATAAACCACGAGAGGAAGAAAGCAGTGGGACAAGGCTCTGCTCCCAGCAGAAATGCCATGAAATGGGGCTGAGCGTTAAGTGCAGTGGGGTGGGCACATTTCTCGCAAGGAGAAGTTCCCCCACCCTAGCTTCGGGAGCAGTGGGGAGGAGGCTAGAAGGCTCCCCCTGGCTCTTCTCCTCTTTCTCTAACTAAAGCTTTAAATGTGTGTGTAGCAGGTAGGAGGTGGTGCTATGTGGGTCAAGTTCATGAAAGCCTACGCAATAAAAATAATGAGGCTGAGGGCCAAGTGAGTTCTTCGCGACTGCTCTCCCCTGCTCTGTCCCCCTATTGCTCAGGAAAAGGATGAGCCCTGGTGTCTGTGAGTTTCCAGTCCTAGCCAAGGGCCCCTCACATGCTCAAGAAGCACCTACACAGTGGTGTGTTTGTGATGGCAGAACAGCAACATAATTGTTAAGCAGAGGGTAGCATCCTGGCAGGATATGCTCCCCACTCTCCCCTTTAAGGAGTAGAGGAGCTTCTGCTTTTCTGTTTTATTTTTCTTTGCAGCTCAGAGCTGTGCTAAGAAAATGAGCAAATTGAAGGAGAGAAAGAGAGCAAAGTGTCTTTAATTTGAATAGCCTTTTTCCCATGTGAAAAAGCGACAGTTCATTGCAAAATATTTATCTTCATTACGGTTGGTATCATTATTGATGGAGAAGCCCTGCAGACTAATGGGAAAATCTCTATAGGAGGCCTGAATCCAGACTAGCTGAGTCTTCACCTTATCTTCACATGCTGGGTGAGCATGGCCTTTAATTTCTGGGAGCCCCAGCTGACCCATCGCTATAGCCCAGAAAGGACAGTGCTTCTGGTTGGGTTAGCCTTACACAGATGGGAGAATTCTTCCAGACGGACTTGAACACCCTGTGGTACAGGCTGGGTCTTGCTGACCACTGTATCATACAGGACCCATGTTTACTAAAGCTGTGTCCTGCCTGCTGAATGATGGATGGGTGGCCTGGAGAGGGATCATAAGTTAAAGGGATGGATGAATCAATGAGTCCAGTTTAATCATTCATTTCACCGAGAGGGTAAATTTGGTCCAGAGAGACCATACCATCAGCTGCAGATTCAACTCCTTTCTTCTCAGGACCCATGTCTGTGCCTGTCCCTTCTGCTGAGATATGTCCTATAACATTAAGGAGAATGTGTTCTTACAGTTATTTTTGTCATTCATAGTAAAAGGAGATTATAAAATCAAAGTAACATTGATTATGACCATGTTCTAGAAGCCCAGCTTTACAACTGTAATTCATATTCAAATCAGGCCAGGTAGTGTTCAGCACTCAACAGCAAAGGTGAGGACCTCTTCTCACTCCCCTTGTCCCCATTTCACAGATGAGCTCACTGTGCCTCAGAGAGGCTACAATGGGGCTTGCCCATGAACTCATGATAGCAAGGGTTTAAGTACTCGTTGTAGACTCAGATATTTGGAGTCAACTCCCAGGGCGAGCTTTTGCTGCCCTGTTGTTATCTCCTGTGATGTTCTGGGGTAAGGTTGAATGTGCAACTGTCAGTGGGTGGGGCCAGTGCTTAGCCGTGTTTTCTGGCAGTTGGTTAACACACGAGCGTGCTGAGAACAGCCCTGGCTTTGAGGAATTCCTCGAGGGGAGCTGAGTGTGCCTTCCCAAGCTTATTACTTGGTCTCAGAACTTTATAGTCACATCTCATAAATTGGTACAGTGTGACATTTGGCCATTCTCTTGGAAGAGACATCTAGGTGATTTAGAGCTCCTGCATGTGGTTTTCCGGCCATCGAAAGCTCCTGGAAGGTGGAGGCCGTAATGAGTTGTTTACTTCCTTCTCATGGATTCAGCCACCTTCCGGCCTGGTTTATTGCTCAGAGATTGTAAAGATGGGCTTGTTTTGTTTTTTTTTTTTCTGTGTCTGCCTTGGATGACATCTGCTTGTCTGGACAAATATAGTGTCACAAATGTCTATCGGGTGATGTGGGTGACTCCTCTTGTCCTGAGTCCTACGGATTCTCAGCGTCATCCGGTGCTCCACAGTACATATCCGTCACAGCTGCAGAAGAAGGTACCCGCCGCCTCAGTCACCCCTGCCTCTGTCTCCCCAGGTGACTGGCATCCCTTGCCACCCGTCCATCTCACGATATTACTGACACCTCCTTCTGTCTCAAACCTCTTCCCTTCCCCCAGGGAGTGCTGTGCGTTTGAAATGATGGTCTTTAATCATTTCTTAAGTGACCAGCCCAGAAATCATTTCTTAGTGCCATACACACAAATTAAATCATAAATCCACACTGGGCCCTGCCTGGGAAGGACTGATTTGGAGCAGAGAGGAGGCCTCCATGGGAAAAAGAAATCAGCATACACCAGGAGGAAAGGCCAGGGCCTTGGAGAGAAGGAAGATGCATCCTACTATCTGAGCTCGGTGCTGTAACAGAATACCATGGACTGGGGGATGTAAACAACAGGCATTGATTTCTCACAGTTTTGGAGGCTGCCAAGTTTAAGATCAAGATGCCAACAGATTTGGTGTCTGGTGAGAGCTTGCTTACTGGTTCGCAGATAGTAGTCATCTCATTTTGTCCTCACATGCCCTCTCCTTAATGCTAATACAGATAAAGGGAGAAGGAGACCTAGAGGAAAAGCACGAGGGAGTTTGGGAGGGAGAAAAAGAGAGAGAAAGATTTCATGTCTTTTTCTCTTCTTATGGGGCATGAATCCCCTCATGAGAGACTCACATTCATGACCTAGTCTAATTATCTCCCCAAAGAATTACTTCTGAATACCGTCACATGGGAGGTTGAGGCTTCAACATGCAAATCATTTGGGGTGGGGGCACAAACATTCCATCGAACCTACTAACTCCCCTTCCATGGAAGTGTCCCTTTGAACTCCTATTGATGTGTTCTAAACAAAAGAGTTTCCAGAGACTGCAGATGGCTGGGTTTTAGGGCATTAGGAGGGTGTCATCTCAGGGTTAGAAAGTCTGCAGCAGCCCTATCCAGGCCTCAGCTCTCCATACCCACAGCACCCAGATCCAATGAGGCCCAAGACGTTCCTTGATAACCCCTGAGAGGTTGGAAGAGGAAGGGCAGGAATGAGTACCTGAGAGAGTAAGGAACTGGCAGGTACTCATCAAGAGATTCAGTATTGGGGATTGGGGTAGATGTTCCTGAAATATATCCATGATCCTTATTTATTTAAAGATCCCAATTCAAGTCTAATTCTAGCCTATTTGGAACATCTGACATCTCTCCCCATGAAGACTCAGTCTGCTACTTCATTAGGTTGGTAATGGGTATACAACAAGGACGTTAGCAAACTTCTAAGCATCCTTGACTTTTCCCACCACTTTATCTTTGTACATGCCATTTCCCTTGCCTGGAATGCCTTCCTTTGTTCTACCTACCTAGTAAGCTCCTATGCATGCTTCAAAACCCAGATCAACTGTCATCTTCTCCAAGAGGCCTTCCCCTTCTCCCAACTAACAAAGATAGATGACTCCTATACACGCTTCTCTTTTCACCTTACTCATGCTATTTATAATTATTGTTAGCATTTGATTCTTCCATTAGACTTTGTTCTTTTGTTCCTTGAGAATGAGATGCTAGCTTCCTCTGCTCTGTATCGCTAGCAGCTTGGATCAGGGCTTGGACCCAAGGAATGGTGTTTCTGAAGCTGTTAGAGCCCCAGGGTGAAAACTGCTGCAAATCTTTCCCTTTGCCTCTTTTGCTTCCAGTATACTTTGTTTATATAAGTCACTCAGCTTCTAAGTTGAGAATCTGAGTTGTTTCCTCGGCAAAATGGGAAAAATAAAACCAGTATCTTCATTTTTTCAGAAACCTCCAATGAAAATGAATCTGAGAATGGGTTGGTGGGGGGATGTGTCAACACCCTTTAAGCTCCTTGAAAAATTCCATTAGAAAGTCAAGGTGCTAGTATTGCAATTATTGTTTGATTCCCAAATGGTGAGAGCACTTCCAGAAATGTGCTTTGCTTGATGAACCAATACATTTTCAGCCCCGCTGATGAATTTGGGAATCGAATACCTGTCATCTTGAAATAATTGACACATCCTGGTGAAGCGCTTACATTCCTCTGATGAAATTCTAGATTCTTATTGAAAGTGAGGAGAAAGACATGTTACATGGGAGCAATATTGTTTTATGGACCTTTATCTTGGTTATTAACAAATGAGCATTACGTGTAGAAATGGTAAAGGGGGAATTGAGTAATGAAGTTTCATAGGATTATAATGATTATTAGTCTGATGATGATGAAATCCAGACTTCAATGCATGTGGTTTCCTTGGCACTCACTATTCTGTTTCCCTTAGTGCTTACGGACTGCAGGCTGACTTCTCCTGTCCCTAACACCACACCCTGAAGTTATCTTGGAAGTGGGCATACAGGAGAAAGGCCCCTTTAGCACACTTAGCCTGGAGTATCAGTAAATGATGCTAATTATAGGCATCCATTAGTCATGTAAATAGCAAACTGCATCCATCTCTTCAGAAGCTGGCGCCTACTAGAGGTAGGAGCAGTTAGTGTCAGTGAATAACCTCTGTCTTGTGGTCCCATCCCCTCCGCCCACCCCCCTACCCCCCACCCCCGGCTCCTGAGGTGCCCATGAACCTTCTGGAAAAAGCAGCTGGTCCCCATTTATGTTCTCTTGCCTCTGCCCATCAGAGCCACCAGGAATATGAATTTGCCTTTCAGAGTGGCCTCTGCAGAATATGCAGTGACCACATCCATATATCACCTTTATACATTTGGTCAGGAATTCAGACAGGCAGGGGCTCAGAGAGTTCAGAGCCAGCGTATGACACAGACCATAGTGGTGTGTGTTTTTTCTTCCCTTTCTCTGGAGGTGGGGAAAGTAGGGCAAGATGACTTCTGTGAGTAGAAAGGAAATATGTCTTGTTTCTTTCCAAAACCTCTCAGTCTAAGCTCATGTGCACTTGAACATGTACGTTTGTGAGTCTGAGTGCACATGCTCATAAATATGGAATGCCCTTACCCCTGTGGATAAAGTGCCCTAGTAAATAACCGGAAAGGGCACCAGTTTTGAAGCCCAGCAAACCTGGTTTGAAATTCAGCCTTTGCCACAGATTAGCTGTGAAATATTAGACAAGTCGTCTGACCTCTCTGAATCTCAGTATCCTTACCAGTGAAATGAGAATGATACTACTTTTGGGCCTTCCTGGTGGTGCAAGGGTTAAAGACAGTGCTATCAAGATATTGCCAGCCACTGCAACACGAGTTCGATCCCGTGCTGGGCAGGGAGCTACCCACATGGCACAGCTGACCTCTCCTGCCTTGCCCGCTGCTCCCCTCAGCAGTGTATTTCAGTCTGCCTGTTCTGTTCCCCACTCTGTCTCTAGTGAATTGTCTCACCCCCTGCACCTCTGGCCTATACCCCAGTTCTTGTATGCATAAATAGATAAAGTTTTAAAAAAAAATTAAAAGAAGAATGATACTACTGGGCCTCCCTGGTGGTGCAGGTGGTTGATCGCTGCACTGTGAAGCTGTCTGCAGCCTCTGCAGCATGGGTTTGATCCCGGCCGGCTGGCAAGAATCCCGCATGGTGCGGCAGACCTCTCCTGGCTCACCCGCTGCTCCCCTCCGCAGTGTATTTCAGTCAATCTGCCTGTTCTGTTCCCTGCTCTGTCTCTGGTGAATCCTCTTACCCTCCCACACATCTGGTCTGTACCCAGGTTCTTGTATAAATAAAAATAAAGTCTTTTTTTTTTAAAAAAAGGATACTACTTTCCTTACATAGTTTCATTGAAAAGATGATATTTTAGCATTTCCTTTGTCTTTGCAAAATAGAGAAATGTAAGATAATTTTATTTTTGAAATATATTTTTTTTTGTCATGTAAAATAAATCCAAGTGGGTAGGACACCCCATGGTGTGGTGCTGGAGACCCAAGATTGGGTCTTTTTGCACTGACAGCCTTAGCACACTCCAAGATGGCTGCTTGGGTTCCAGCCATCGTACTCACTTTCCAGTCAACAGGAACAAAGGAGGGGGAAGAAACTTTCACTCTTGAAGGTCACTATGTACAAATTACTTCTGCATATATCCCTGGACATATGCCCATGCATTATCAAACCTCCATAATGTTTCACCTGGTAAGATAAATGTTAACTTTATTTTTTTTTTAAGATTTATTTATTATTTATACAAGAACCAGGGTATAGGCCAGATTTGTGGGAGGGTGAGAGGATTCATCAGAGACAGAGTGGGGAACAGAACAGGTAGACTGACGAAATACACTGCTGAAGGGAGCAGCCGCTGCGACAGAAGAGGTCTGCCCTGCCATGTGGGATCCTCGCCGGCCGGCCAGGATCGAACCAGCACTGCAGAGGCTGCGGACAGCTTCACAGTGCGGTGCTCAACCGCTGTGCCACAAGGGGTGGCTCGATAAATGTCAACTTTAAAAAATATAAAAGACATTGCAAAATATACATTGCATATAGTGAACACATTGTAGTTTTTTATAGAACAATATTAATCACTGTTTCTAATTGAATAGTTATTACATGACAAGTGTTGCACCAAATATTTTAAGTCCATTGCCTTATTCAGTCATCAAAACAATTCTCTGAGATAGAGACTATTGTTTCTCCATTTTTACAGATAAGGAAACAGACTCAAAAAGATTGTAGGGGGGCCTCCTTGGTGGCCTGGGGGTTAAATCTCAGCACTATTACGATACTCTCCAGCCTGAGTTCAATCCCTGGCCAGGGAGTTAACCCACATGGCACAGCAGATCTCTCCTGTCTTGCTCTTCTCCCCTCAGCAGTGTATTTCAGTAGATTTGCCTGTTCTGTTGCCCACTTTGTCTCTGGGAATCTTCTCACACCTCTGCATCTCTGGCCCACACTCCAGTTCTCCTACACAAAAATAAAATCTTTTTAAAAAATGATTGTAGAACCCACTTCCTGTGACTACAAGTAGTGGAGTCTATGACTTAGAAGCTTTCCCCATGAAGTCATATTGACATAGTTTATATTTAACATGACATACTTAACTATACCTTTTGTTTGTTCCAAGGAAATTTATTTGGTTTAAAAACACTGCAACCAGTGAACTAGCAAACCTCTGGAGTCAGGAAGTCCATATGCAGCTCCTGGGTGCACCACTGACTGTAGGACATTGGACAAACACTCATCTTTTTTGAACCTCAATTTCTGAATCTGCAAAACGGGGACAAATGTAACATTTGTCTCTTAGGGCTATTCTGAGGCTGAAATAAAGTCATGCTGAGCAAGGTACCTGGCCCATGATAAATGCTTTATTTACACACTGGTCATTATTATTAATTAATTAATGATTGTTATTAATATCAACACAACATTGTAGCCCATTTTCATAGGTGATGAGTCAGCTTGGCAACCCAGAGATCTTATCTTAGAAGGGTACTAAGGGTAGGAGGAACCTTCCCAATATTCTACCCCACCCTGTGCTTTGTATGACAATTTAGTCTCTCATTTAAGAAGAGGGCTTTGCTGGCCTGACACCACAGGCTAGAGTGAGGAGAGGGTAGAAAAGAACAGGCCCTTCTTTGGTAGCTGAAGGGCCAGGGTAGTGGTGTCCTGTCCAACTGAGCTCCTGCCAGCCACACAGCCCAGGACTTGTGTTTCCTTTGGGAAAGTCCTTTCTTAAGCTCATCAGGGCCTCCTCTCTTTCTCCATTCTTCCCTCCTGGCCCTCCCATGGGTCCCCACCTGTTGCTCCTTCCCTCTGCTCTCCCTGATAAGGTGCATTCAGTTAAATGGATCTCCAGCTTCCCCTAAGTACACATTGAGATCTAAGTGCTAAGTGCACCCTTAACACCTCTGATCTTTGCTGCAGGCTTCTCCCTTAATCATGTTTAACTGACAATCCTGAAGGCCTTTGTCGATGCTAATATTCATCCAGGAGCTGCAAATAGGGAGGATACTGAAAATTACCTCTCAGCACCTAGGAATAAATGGTCACTGGAGAGAACACAACTACCCAACCATTCTCCTGCAGCAGGAGCACGCTCCAGCAGCTGTGATTTGCAACACCCACTCATCCACTCCACAGCAGCCTCCAGGGACCCGGTGCATGGAGTTGGCCCTGCGCAGTTGCTCAGAAGGAGGGCATTCTCCCTATTTCAGAACCTGTGAGCCCCATTTCTTGTTTGGAGCCTCCTTCAGCTGTGGGGAGGTTCTGATCAAAAGTCAAGGGTCAGACATAACGAAGCCTGCCAAAATTGCCCTCAGTCTTTTGGATAAATGTCATGCAAATGTTCTGATTGTCATGTGCACTTCAAATCTTTGGGGATGAGTATAACCTTATTTTTTCAATATTCATTATTACTCATAGTTATTTCCCCTTTTTCAGTTGACGCAGACTTGCAAAGTGCTACATCTACAACCACTGCAATGTAGGAGCTGAGACCTGGCTGAACAAGCCCTCCTGGCAAGGGTGTAGCCAAGTGTAAGGGCAGGACTGGACACAGTGCAGGTTTTCGGATCCCATGCAGACCGGGTAAAGGAGGAGTCAGAGTCCTCAGTAGTTTTGCAGGTTTTTTATTTGGGGTTCACCAGGCATATGGCAGGCAGGGGTGCTGGCTGGGGGGCTGGGAGGCTGGCAGGCCTCCCAGCCCCCAGCAAGTCTTCACTCTATCTGGGCTCTCTAGCGTTCATTCTGCTGCTTCTCAGCTTCTCTTTCGGCTATGGCTTCAGCTTCTACTGCTGCTGCTGCTGCTGCTGGCGTCCCCCCATGATGTCGCCCTTAAAAAGCACAGTCTTAGCTCAGCTGAATTCCATCTACCTATGCCCACACCCTATTCCAGGTGCCCGCCATCAGGCATGCATTCAGGACAAGGATCCATCATGTATCCTGATGGCGGAAGGGCAGAAAAGCCTGACATTTTCTTTACCCTACACCAAGCCATACACCCGTGATGCCCCTGCTACTTTGGACAGGCTGACATTCTGTGGGGAGGACCATGCCATACTTTTTGAGCAGCAGGCAGTTTGAGGGAAGAATTCCTGTCCCCTATCTGTCAAGACAGCTCTGGAAATACAGCTTGAGAATTTCAGTCTCAAAGCTTTTGCTGCATCATTACTGAAAAAAGTAAAAATCATTTATTTTGTTCACTTGTCCCACTTGAGTGGTGTGTAATATCATTATAGATTTATGTGTTTATGACTCTGTGACCTGGGGAGAAGCTGGAAATTCCACTGTGCCCATTTCTACTCCTGGGTTTCTGTAAAGGTCACAGCAAAATTATTTTATCAAGTACACCACAGAAGGGGAAAATCTTAATCTTATATTATACATATGCAGCACTTGACCTTCTCTTGAGATGCGGCACCTCTTAGCTACACTTACTTAAACATAATGCAGCTTTTCCCCGATGCACACAGAGAGAATAATTAGGTGCCCTGGAGAAGCTGGAGAAGAGGCAGTGTCATGGGGCCGACCTCAAAGATGAGAGAGTTGAGGCAGGCGGGAGCAGGCTGGAGTGGGACCCTTCAGAGCTGCAGCAGGTTCATCACAGTGATTGGGCCACGTGAGCATGTGGAAGGGGCCTGTGGCTTGTTCTGGTTCTACTGCTATGTGCCTCTGGCCAAGTCACTTAGTGGCTTCACAGACTCTCAGTTTCCCCATCGTAGATCTGGGAGGTGCCAATTCTGCTCCATGGGCAGCAACTACTAAAGGCATTAGGTTAAAGATTCTGAGCTCTGGTCTGGGTGGCGAAGACTGAGTGCTCTGAGTGCTGTGATAGATTGGTGATGTCTGCCAGGGCTGCCTGGGAAGCTGGTGATGAGGGCTGTGCTTGGTCCTGGGTCACCCTGTTCTGGGCTATTACTAAGACCTTTCCCACTCTGGATACCTGTCATTTGTAGACTTGCCAAAGCCCTAGGGAGTAAAAACTTGGAAGGAGAGAAATAATAAGTACCTTCCCTAAAAGAAGAGTACTATTTGCCTT